>NC_091283.1:169768771-171007521 GCF_032444005.1 Ranitomeya imitator
GGATGTAAAAAGGGTGTTATGATGTAAACAACATATTCTGTCTTTTTAGATGCTGAATGTATGGTAATTCCTATTGTGAAATGAATTGATTACGTCCTCAGTGACCCCTATAAAAGGTCACCGCCAATATCCTGTCGTCATGTACCTGAGGAAGAGGCCAGATGGGCATGACAAAACCCTAGAATGTTACCATATTGATTGTCACCCAACTTTCCTAAAGCCAGATTTACGTTTTGTTTTGTTTTTTTCACTTTTTGAGATTTTTTTTTTCCAATTTCACTCCATACTGACCATTCTCTCTTCCTGTCTCTTCAATACTCCCATCATCTCCTCCGTGATTAGGACCCCCGCAGCTTCTTCCTGCCTTTTCCCTTATCTCTTTCTCCACTTCCATCAATGTTACCAGCCGCCTTCGCCAGCCACGCCGTGCGCCCTCTGTCATCAGCGCCATTCTTCCCATCCTCTTGATGGGTTCCTGTGTGTGCGCGACACAAGTGATTGTACAGTCACAAGTGATGATGTCCCTGTCACCCTTCCCGGTGGTGGATGTGCGTTGTGAGCGCTGTGACAGCCTCTGTACCTCCAGCTTGCTGCTGCCGGGCACATTTTTTTTTCTCGACATCTTACGTTTTTTTTTCACCCCTGAAATGTCAAATCTCTGTCTGACTGCTTGCTCCGGCACTAATGAGCCCTCCTCCCGAGCGCCATGTCTCAGTAGTACTCTCATCTTCAAACAGTCTGCCATTAACTCTATCTCTGCTGCGCGTGTGCCATCGACCTCATTATATTGTGCAGGAAACGGCGATTCAGCTTTGTTTGTGTCCACCATCATGACACGTGTGAAAGCAGATAATCAAAAAATGTGATCTGACAAATCTGCATCCCATGAATGGAATCCTTGATCAGACCACCGACCTCACCAAAGATCGGTCGCCCTTATGGTCATGTCGTTCTCACCCGCCCTCTGAAATTCCTAGTACATGGGCGGCTATTAGGTGCCCATACGTTATATATGTGTGTGGCCCTCATGAGAGGTAAGCCGCTGCCAGATGTATCTGGCTCCAGCTTCCTCCATCTTCCCGATGAACACACATCCTCGCTGCATCTCCCCTAATGACTTCTTCCTTCATGCCCTTTAATAAACCTATGACTATCACAGATTATAGGAGGCTGTTGTTTAGTGGTCATTTTCACTTGAGCGGAGGACCTGTGTCATATAAAAAAGATTGGTTGCTAGGAACATGTATCCCTAGTAACCATCGATATTTTGAGGCCTAGCATCTCCTTTCATGCATAATAATGGCCACAGATGCCACCTGTTCTGTCAGCAGGGCAAATAAGATGGCAGAGGAAATATTAGTGTAAAAGCGGGCGAAAGTGGTCTTGCGATAATGGGAGACTGTGTAATTTTAGTTTTTATATGACTTTTCATTGGCAGCCATTTGTCTCCTCACACCAGAGCCGTGGTGGTGACCAGTGGAGGATTCTGAGGTAGCCGGTCAGTCACAGCGCCCCCTTTTCTGACATATAACAGGTGTTTCTAGTCCTACGCTCGCTGCTCTCAACGCTCCAGCTGTCGGCAGTTTATAAATTCCAGCTTCTCCTGCCGTCACCCGGCCATCATGGAAATATGTGGAAATCCACCCTGAACGCCTATTATCTGGGCAACGTCAGATCCCGCGGTTTTGCCAAGTGTTTGCGAGAGTGTTGACTGAGAAATATCCAAAAATATGGGACGGGCCCCCTCCATTTTACACAACATTTTACAGTTTGGTAGCTTTGGAAAGCCTTTGATTTATGGTTGTGATTTCAGTATGCTTTACATTGTGTTCCAGAGCTGTAATCACAATGCTGCTGTTCTTTTGTGCACATCCGGCTGATAAGGGATAGTATCATGTATAGGTCTAACTGGCTTTCCCTCTCCAGTATGGAAAAGGCAGCAGAGTTATGAATGCTGCTCTGGATGCAAATGTAAAGTATACCCTTCGTTATCTGTAGATGTTCTGTCATTGACATTTATTCTATGATGTCACCCATTTGTAGCCAAGCTTTTTATATGGCAGTTAGCTAAGAGATCACAGGTGGGTTTTTTTAAGAGCTGCGGAACTAGTGTCTCCACTAGTGTTACTCTACTACCCCGCTGTGCATAGAACTGAAGCACAGCCCCATGTAAGTGAATGGGGTTCCCTGCTGCCTCTTCGCTTCTGGATTTTTGCGCTTTACTGTTCCACCTTAGCACTAGGACTACTGGTATAGTCATTTTGACTACTTGCACTTCAGTAGTTCTAGTCGGTGTCACGAGTCCAGTAAGTCCTAGCGTTAATTCTCAAGATTGGTGGAGGCCCCAGAGGTCAGGACATTAAGATAGAAGATGCCCCTTTAACGCCTTCCCACGATAGGATGTAGCATTACGTCTTATGTCTGGTGTGGATGTATGTAGGCGATGAGCCCGCTCCTCACATGGCGGCTGTCGGCTATGTTATACAGCCATCATCTTCCTCTAGCAACAGCGACCAGAGCCAGCTCCACTCACACATGTTTAACTACGTAAATGCCAATATCAATCTATGATGGTGGCATTTAAGTAGTGCAGACCCAGTGTGGTGTGTCCCTCCTTCACACGATGTGATCAGAGACTTATCAGTATGTACTCCAATACTGAAGTACTGCAATATATAGTACAAGTGAGCAAACAATTGCAGGTTCAAGTTCCCTATGGGCATTTAAAAAATTACAGTAAAGTTGGGAAAAAGAATTAAAAGAAAAAAAACACAAAAAATCACCTAACATTTCCTCTTTTATTATTAAATTAAAAAGCGGACAAAAATAATATGTGGGATTGCCGATCTATGAAATAAAGGTATTCATTATTTAATACGTAAGGTAAATATTGTAAAGCAAAAAGGGCCAGAATTGCCATTTTTTTGGGCTGCCACATCTCTCCCACAAAATGCAATAATAATAATAAAAAGCAATCAAAACCTTGTATTCACCGCAAATTGATATCAATAAAACCCATAGCTCGTTCCGCAACAAACAAGTCCTCACACAGTTATGTCGACCGGTAAAATGAAAAATATATGGCTGAAGGGCCTCTGAAAAACAAAAGCGCCAAAACATAAAAGGGGGGTTATTCAACGTAATGGTGGGCAGCTGTAACCCGCACATGAAACGGACCGCCCAGTATCAACGTCAACCACCAGTAAAACTGATCCTAGAGCCGACGGAGTCTCCATTATTATCCCGCGCCCCTCTTACAGCATACAGTAAGATGGAGGGCATCCCACTCTGGAGGTCACATCTCTTAATGGCCGGGCTGCCTCTCCTGATAATTATATTGTGTCCTCATCTCTTGTATTAAACGGCCAGGCTGTTCATATGACGGTAAATCTTCAGCCCCGTCCTTACACCCAGGCGGGCGGCCCACCACACAGCCCCTCTGTCACCACCCTCCTTCTCTCCTCCCTGTCAGCACTTTGGCCTTCTTGCCCTCTTCTCCCCCTTGGTAGGATGGTGATTAAAGCAGTTGCATAGACCGGCCGTGAACCCGGCACAGACCGCCTGTAATATATGACTATGGCTCTCTGCAGCTATTCTTCCACCAGGGAGCAGGAAATGGCTGCAGACAATGGGGCTATGTGGGAGATCATTCAATCGGCCTGATATAGGGGTCGCTCACTGTGATCCTATTAGAATATGTAGGATGCCTTGTGCGAATGAAGTTCTGAGCTCTTCCGGTCACTGGCACCGAGGCCAATGAGGGGTGAAGATTGGGGCCCGCCATGGACTGGGATCTGCCGTATTATGCACAAATGGCGGCCCGCTGCTCCCAATGCCCTGTGCACTGCCGCCTGCTATGACTTTACCCTTTTATTCTGACTGTGCCAGGGTGAAGTTTAATTGCCTGGCCTGTGCACAGGGGATTCGGGGAGGACTCTTCGTACCAAAGTTCAGGGCCACACAAAGCCATTAATTTATTTGCACCCTCAGATGTAGGTGCCAAATTATATGGAAGGAATGTTTCTAAGGCAGCGATTCCTATTGTTTGTGGCTGTTAAATAGTTAAAAGCTTTTAAATTATGGGACAGAACTAGCTGAAGAGCCCGGCGTTGCCTGGGCATAGTAAATATCTGTGGTTAGTTATAGCACCTCACTTCTCTTATTTTCCCATCACGCCTCTCATTTTCCCCCTCACGTCTCTCATTTTCTCCCTTACACCTCTCATTTTCCCCTTCACTCCTCTCATTCCCCCCTAACACTTGTCATTTCGACCTCACATCTGTCATTTTCCGATCACTCCACTATTTTCCCTCACTCCTCTCATTTTGCACTCACACCTTTTCATTTTCAGCTCACACCCCTCATTTTCACCTCACACCTCTCATTTTCCCTCAGTATATACTGTACATGTTTGTCATCTCCCTTATATATAGTATACACCTGTATGTCATCTCCTGTATATAGTATATACCTGTATGTCATCTCCCCTGTAAGTAGTATATACCTGCTGTATGTTATCTCCTCCTGTATATTGTATATACCTATGTGTCATCTCCTCCTATATATAGTATATACCTGTATGTCATCTCCTGTATATAGTATATACCTGTATGTCATCTCCCCTGTATATAGTATATACCTGCTGTATGTCATCTCCTCCTCTATATACCTATGTGTCATCTCCTCCTCTATATACCTATGTGTCATCTCCTCTTTTATATAGTATATACGTGTCATCTCCTCCTGTATATAGTATATACCTGTAAGTCATCTCCTCCTGTATATAGTATATACCTGTAAGTCATCTCCTCCTGTATATAGTATATACCTGTCATCTCCCCTGTATATAGTATATACCTGCTGTATGTCATCTCCTCCTCTATATACCTATGTGTCATCTCCTCTTTTATATAGTATATACGTGTGTCATCTCCTCCTGTATATAGTATATACCTGTAAGTCATCTCCTCCTGTATATAGTATATACCTGTAAGTCATCTCCTCCTGTATATAGTATATACCTGTCATCTCCCCTGTATATAGTATATACCTGCTGTATGTCATCTCCTCCTCTATATACCTATGTGTCATCTCCTCTTTTATATAGTATATACGTGTCATCTCCTCCTGTATATAGTATATACCTGTAAGTCATCTCCTCCTGTATATAGTATATACCTGTAAGTCATCTCCTCCTGTATATAGTATATACCTGTCATCTCCCCTGTATATAGTATATACCTGCTGTATGTCATCTCCTCCTCTATATACCTATGTGTCATCTCCTCTTTTATATAGTATATACGTGTGTCATCTCCTCCTGTATATAGTATATACCTGTAAGTCATCTCCTCCTGTATATAGTATATACCTGTGTCATCTGCTCCTGTGTATAGTATATACCTGTCATCTCCCCTGTATATAGTATATACGTGTGTCATCTGCTCCTGTATATAGTATATATCTGTGTCATCTCCTGTTTATAGTATATACCTGTGTCATCTCCTGTTTATAGTATATACCTGGGTCATCTCCCCTGTATATAGTATATACCTGTGTCATCTCCTGTACATAGTATTGTATGTGTCATCTCCTCCTGTATATAGTATTGTATGTGTGTCATCTCCTCCTGTATATAGTATATATCTGTGTCATCTCCCCTGTATATAGTAAATATCTGTGTCATCTCTTGTATATAGTATATACCTGTGTGTCATCTCCTCCTGTGTATAGTATATATCTGTGTGTCATCTCCTCCTGTATTAGACCTCGTTCACACGTTATTTGCTCAGTATTTTTAACTCAGTATTTGTAAGCTAAATTGGCAGCCTGATAAATCCCCAGCCAACAGGAAGCCCTCCCCCCTGGCAGTATATATTAGCTCACACATACACATAATAGACAGGTCATGTGACTGACAGCTGCCGTATTTCCTATATGGTACATTTGTTGCTCTTGTAGTTTGTCTGCCTATTAATCAGATTTTTATTTTTGATGGATAATACCAGACTTGTATGTGTTTTAGGGCGAGTTTCGTTTGTCAAGTTGTGTGTTGAGTTTTGTGTAGCGACATGCGTGTAGCAACTTTTTGTGTCGAGTTGCATGTGACAAGTTAGTGTAGCAAGTTGTGTGCAGCAAGTTTTGCGCATGCCGAGTTTTGCGCGTGGCGAGTTTTATGTGGTGCGTTTTGAGTATGTGCACGTTTTGTGTGAGGCAACTTTTGCATGTGTTGCAACTTTTGTGCATGTGGCAATTTTTCCGCGTGTGCAAGTTTTGCGTGTGGCGAGTTTTCCATGAGGTGAGTTTTGCACGTGTGGCGAGTTTTGCGTGAGCCTAGTTTTGCATGTGGCGAGTTTTGCGCGTGGCGAGTTTTGAGCGGCGACTTTTGTGTTTCGACTTTTATGTGACGAGGTTGGTGTATGTGTGGTGAAATGTGTGCTGAGGGTGGTATATGTGTTCAAGCACATGGTAGTGTGTGGCGCATTTTGTGTGTGTTCATATCCCCGTGTGTGGTGAGTATCCCATGTCAGGGCCCCACCTTAGCAACTGCACGGTATATACTCTTTGGCACCATCGCTCTCATTCTTTAAGTCCCCCTTGTTCACATCTGGCAGCTGTCAATTTGCCTCCAACACTTTTCCTTTCACTTTTTCCCCATTATGTAGATAGGGGCAAAATTGTTTGGTGAATTGGAACGCGCGGGGTTAAAATTTTGCCTCACAACATAGCCTATGACGCTCTCGGGGTCCAGACGTGTGGCTGTAGTTGCGACGGTGCAGATGCCAATCCCGGACATACGCACATACACACACACACACACACACACACACACACACACACTTTCAGCTTTATATATAAGATTTGGCAATTTTTTTTTAAATTGTAATTTTTATTGACATTTTTCAAATTTACTTGAAAAGAAAAATAATTTGTCAATTTTTATAATTTCTCTCACTATTCTGCTTTTGCGATAAGCATTTCTGTCCGATCTGATGTTGGCTTAGAGGAGTTGTACAGTGGTGGTGATGGGAGGGAGATGCTGCTGACAGTTAACAATGGCGCCTTGTCTGCTCAGGTGTCTGAGGATTGTTCCTAACCGTTGCGTTGCCCCAGGCTCCAACTGAAACAGTAACATCAGTATCAGGGAAGCGCTGATTATAAGAGAAATGTTCACACGTGATTATAGCAGCTCCCAGAAAGGTACAAAGCACCCGCAGCTGAGAAACGTGTACTGCACAGAGCAGCGCTCATTAATACTTCACACAACAGTGAATACTAATAATCCATCAATACCTCCATTACTTTACTTATCTTGAATTATGCTGCAGAGCTGCACTCACTATTCTGCTGGTGCGGTTATTCTGTACATACTGTACATTACTGATCCCATACTGATCCTGAGTTACATCCTGTATTATACCCCAGAGCTGCACTCACTATTCTGCTGGTCCAGTCACTGTGTACATACATTACATTACTGATCCTGTACTGATCCTGAGTTACATCCTGTACTATACCCCAAACCAGAGCTGCACTCACTATTCTGCTGGTGCAGTCACTGTGTACATACATTACATTACTGATCCTGGACTGATCCTGAGTTACCTCCTGTATTATACCCCAGAGCCGCACTCATTATTCTGCTGGTGCAGTCACTGTGTACATACATTACATTACTGATCCTGAGTTACATCCTGTATTATACCCCAGAGCTGCACTCACTATTCTGCTGGTGCAGTCACTGTGTACATACATTACTGATCCTGAGTTACAGCCTGTATTATATTTCAGAGCTGCACTCACTGTTCTGCTGGTGCAGTCTCTGTGCCCATACATTACTGATCCTGAATTACACATTGTATTATACCCCAGAGCTGCACTCATTATTCTGCTGGTGCAGTCACTGTGTACATACATTACATTACTGATCCTGAGTTACAGCCTGTATTATACCCCAGAGCTGCACTCACTATTCTGTTGGTGCAGTCACTGTGTACATACATTACATTACTGATCCTGAGCTACATCTTGTATTATACCCCAGAGCTGCACTCACTATTCTGCTGGTGCAGTCACTGTGTACATACATTACATTACTGATCCTGAGTTACCTCCTGTATTATACTCCGGAGCTGCAATCACTATTCTGCTGGTGGCTGAGGATTTTACCCTGTAGTAATGGACCGGTTCACTAACGTTTACATTTTCCTGGCTGCATGTTTTATATGAAGGTATAATCAGTTTTCGTACGTCGGCGTGGATGTGTTACGTGAAGGTGTGAATTGTGCTCAGATGGTGTGTGGTGGTGTCACATATAGGTGTGAATACAGGTGTGTTTATATGTGACGGGTGTCGTTTCGCTCCGGTGCCTTTGCTGCACACAGCATGTACACATCTGGCGAGCAGTGGCCGGTATTTACACCTGGCGATTACACATCCACGCGTAGAGTCTGACCCGATTCACAGCTGAGTGCAAAACACATGTCCCAGCCTTTAAACTGTCACACTACATGGGTTTCTGTGCCTCCATTTTCAAGCTCTCTGCTTGCTGTCAGTGGATTTGGCACATTGCTACTTACACCCAAAGGCTTAAAACTTGCAATGTGAAGTCCTTCTCATAGCTGAGAGTTGGCTACAGGGATCGTACCTGTGGATCCTGCGCTGGTGACTGATTGTATAATTCTGGCCACTGAAATTTATTTTCGCACACAGGTGCTGCCGAGAGAGCGAATGTGAGCGAGCTTCCGAGCCGCATCGGTTTACCAGTGACCTGAGTCAATGTGTCCGTCTGGAAGTGACCCCCAATAACGCATCAGTCAGTGTCCCCGAGCTTCTGGTAAGATATGTGCTGCTGACCATGCTGCAGAATGAATTTTGTGGTTACATAGGACTGCTGTGGTTACATAGGACTGCTGGTACTTACATTACTGATATCCTGTCTTTCTCTTTACAGCTCAATCTGTCCGTCCAGAACGCCCCCAATCTGTCAGCCGGGGTGACCTGTACATTCGGGGATTTGGCGGAGAGTGAGGCCGTGCTGGGAGATGGGAGCATTCAGTGCTCATCGCCTTCACTCAGGGACATTCCTGGGATTACCGGAGGGAAAGGTGAGACGGTGATACCGCTGCCAAGAGCGGTGATGGCGTCATGTGCCGGCCACTCTCTAAGAATTACCAGTGAGACAATAAACGCCCAGATTGCCAACATGCCACCGAAAGTTCTGCAGATTTGATTTAGTGATTATAAAACGAAAGTTCTGCTATTTTCTACTAAACTTTGTGCTTCTATGACAATTTTTAAGATCTCACTTTGCTGTCAGTGAATTAAAAAGCTGATGGACTCCTCAACACCCCAAGCTTGGCCTGGACCTCTATACACCCCCTCCCCCATTATCTGGAGCTTAACTTGGACCCTCACCCTGAGCTTAACTTGGACCCAGCCCACACACCCCCAGCTCTGCTTGCTCCCCCACACCCCCCGGCTCTGCTTGCTCCCCCACACCCCCTGGCTCTGCTTGCTCCCCCCACACCCCCCGGCTCTGCTTGCTCCACCACACCCTCCGGCTCTGCTCGCTCCCCAACACCCCCCCAGCTCTGCTTGCTCCCCCGACACCCCCCGACTCTGCTCGCTCCCCGACACCCTCCGACTCTGCTCACTCCCCAACATCCCCCGTTCTGCTCGCTCCCCCACACTCACAGGCTCTGCTCGCTCCCCCATACTCCCCGGCTCTGCTCGCTCCCCCACACTCCCCGGCTCTGCTCGCTCCCCCACACTCCCCGGGCTCTGCTCGCTCGCTCTCCACACCCCCGGGCTCTGCTCGCTCGCTCTCCACACCCCCGGGCTCTGCTCGCTCGCTCTCCACACCCCCGGGCTCTGCTCGCTCGCTCTCTACACCCCCGGGCTCTGCTCGCTCGCTCTCCACACCCCCGGGCTCTGCTCGCTCGCTCTCTCCACACCCCCGGGCTCTGCTCGCTCGCTCTCTCCACACCCCCGAGCTCTGCTCGCTCGCTCTCTCCACACCCCCGAGCTCTGCTCGCTCGCTCTCTCCACACCCCCGAGCTCTGCTCGCTCGCTCTCTCCACACCCCCGAGCTCTGCTCGCTCGCTCTCTCCACACCCCCGAGCTCTGCTCGCTCGCTCTCTCCACACCCCCGAGCTCTGCTCGCTCGCTCTCTCCACACCCCCGAGCTCTGCTCGCTCGCTCTCTCCACACCCCCGAGCTCTGCTCGCTCGCTCTCTCCACACCCCCGAGCTCTGCTCGCTCGCTCTCTCCACACCCCCGAGCTCTGCTCGCTCGCTCTCTCCACACCCCCGAGCTCTGCTCGCTCGCTCTCTCCACACCCCCGAGCTCTGCTCGCTCGCTCTCTCCACACCCCCGAGCTCTGCTCGCTCGCTCTCTCCACACCCCCGAGCTCTGCTCGCTCGCTCTCTCCACACCCCCCTCCCCTCAAGCTCGGCTCACAGAGGACTGACTAGGCTGGGTGCATTTGGAGCAAATACTCAGCTGTTACAAATAATGTCCACATTCACAGACAGCAAGTAGAAATCTTGAAAATGAAGCACAAAGTATTTTTAGAAACGTGCAGCACTTTTCTGCAAGGATTAATGGGCTTGTCTGGGGTCAGCATAACCTGGCTTCTTTCTTCCATAAACAGTGCCCCCTGTCCATAGGTTGTGTCTGGTACTGCAGATCATCTCTACTGAGGTGAATGGTGTCAGGTTGCAGTACCAGACACAGCCTCTGGACAGGTATGGTGCTGTTTTGGGAAGAAATCAGCCACATTTTTTTCTAATAACGTACAATCCCCTTTTAAGTTTGTTTGCATAACTGTTGACACCCCTCGTCATTAGTAAAGTAGCCTTGATTACACCTCCGGGTGACTTCACTGCCTGCATAGCCGGGCCGTGCTGAATCATGCTGCGCTCGTACATCCCAGCTCCACATCATGCAGTCATCCTGTAACAACTGTGCCCAGAATAACCTGACGTGCCGTCTCTTCCTCCGCCAGTGATGCCGCCGTGCCCATCTGTCCTCACTCACCCCGTCGGAGCTCACTTGTTGAGATGCCATTCCTCACATTTATAGCATTGTACACAGAATGTAAAGGAACACTCCGAACAAATCTTTGCATTGTTACCGTAGACGGGAGTCCTGTGTGGGGCGTCTGTATCTGGGTTTCCCAGAGTGTCCCTTTAAATTCTGTCTGCAGTGCTGACCCCGAGCACATTAGGGCTCCACTCCTATCAAGAGTTTCCTTTAATTAACACCTGTCATCCTTAAAACTAATTATTTCTCTGTTTTGCAGGAGCGCTGCATACCATCCAGCTCCATCTGAGGTCTAAGGAGACCCACCTGAGGTTCGCCAGCACCGACTTCGTGTTCTACAATTGCAGCGTCCTCCAGTCGTAAGTTTTTTGTTTTTTCCCTATATCTGCTTGCTGTCAACTATAAGAAATATTCACAGTTGCCTCAAGCTTTGAGAACGCCCAACAAACCTAAGATTGCCCGCATCTGAGAGTTTGTTCCCTTTAAGACCGGTCCGTACAATCCTGGACATCAGTCTGATACATTCGTCCTGCACTGACACATTGTAACGAACTATTGAGAGATTTGTGCCACTGATGTATTTGGCTCCTAGAGGATTGTCCAGATGTAGTAACAAGCCCTTAGTGGCGAGAAGTACTAGGTCTGTACACGTTTTCAGGATCTGGATCCGTCACTGACAGTAAGCAGAGATCTTGAGAAGTTGAAGCACCAAATAGTGGTATCTCCGAGGAGTCGACCGTCTGTTCTCCATGCATTGAAGCAAACCATTATTGGGTCTGTACAGCTCTTCAGGATCTGCTTCACTGACAGCAAGCAGGGATCTTGAAATAGTAGGTAACTGGAGCACAAAGTAGAAGGAGGTCACAGTCGCCATCCAAGGAGGGTCTATTCCCAATTCTAGCAAGCCCCCCAATGGTGAGCTGTATGAGGTCTTTTCCAAATGTTTGTTTTACTGACAGCAAGCAGAGGTCTTACAATAGCAAGTCATTGAAGCAAAAAGTTGCAGAATTTTGAATCTTTATCGGCACAGAACCTTCATGGACGTCGGCGGTGCTGGCAATCATTCCAAGTGCTGCCGCTCGGCGGAGTGAAGTCAGGCTGCATCATCGGGCGATACGCTGGGATATTTAATTAGTAGCAGCCCGTGCGCAACGCTGCAGCGTCGTCGCCGTCGTCTTGTTTTTTTTCTCATCCTCGCTCTGCTGCTGAATTGTAAATGGCGCTAAACCGTCTGAAGGTGCCGAAAATAGAAGCTGCGACTACAGGGATCCGCATAGGCGGAAACATTGCAAGCACCAGCGCAGTACAGAATACGGCAGGGAGCCGAGGAGACAACGCTGTTATCAATAGGCAGCAAAGGGTATTCCCAAGTGATTCGCTCTGATAGGACCTCCCTAGATCCTAAGGACAAAGGGTCCACACTACAGGGGAAAACCATTCCCAGGACCAGTGGGTTCCACACCAATAATTAACTGATGACATATTGTATGCAGAGTACTGACCACTACTTGCTTAGTGATCAGAGGAGCTCTGTCCCCCTTGCTTTACACTGCAGCTCAGTAGGAAGATGCAGTGTCCATAAATGACCACTTCCGTATGATGAGTTGTATGGTTTTTTTTTGCAGGTGCCTGTCCTGTGTGAGCAGCCCGTACCCCTGTCACTGGTGCAAATACCGTCACATCTGTACTCACAACGCGGACGAGTGCTTCTTCTTGGAGGGCCGAGTCAATAACACGGAGGTATGTAGCGAGTCTCTGGGTTGGTGGGGGTCGCAGTCCGCCATGCGTGCTGTACTCCCCCATTTATCGTCGCCCTCCGCCCCGGATACCTTGTCAGCAGGTTGTAGTGCCAAGCACTGGTGTGAGTGCGCGATTCACACAGTGCAGAGTGTGGAGGGGCGATGTGTTTAATCAGGAGCGCCTGACTCCCCGCTTCCTCACACCTCAAGAAGGGTGTCATTCGCTGCTGAACAATGCTATATACATGCCGCCTATATACAGAACCGAGCACAGCGCAAGAAATCCAGACCCTGCTGGCGCACGTTCAGACGGAGCAGGAGCGGTGCCAGAAACGGGGCAAAGGAGAATCGGAGGATTAACCCTTACTCTATTATATCATATATTAGGTAATTGCTTAAATTGCAACTTCCTAATATTCCATTCTGGGAGCCAATGGTGCTGCCTCTACAGCCCCTGTCCTATCCACGGCAGATCTGCGTCCGCTGCCGTTGTATCGGAGCAAATATGATATCAGGAATCTAGGAAAGCTGGGTGATGTCAGCCCTGCATGACCGGTAATGGCATATGAGGGTGATATGGCCCCCAACCATATTGTGCAGGTTGAAACAGCCGAGAACAGAAAATAAAGCTGTCTGGTTGGCACCCCATTCCTTCACCGAAGGGTTAATGTGGGCCTGTGCACACAGATGCACGATCTGATCCATATTTGTGTACATCCTTTCCCCATAGCAAGACATAGATTTGCATACACGTAGCCCTAGCCTAGATCTAACCCGTGCAGATTGGCTCGGCGTAGCAGAAGAGGGGACGTGTCTCCATGGTAACAGGATCCTTCCTGAGCATCTAGCCGTAAGTAGGTAGGAGGCACGCGGCCCCTCATCCTTCTCTGCTTATCTCCTGGGGGCTTCAGGAGGAGAGGGTTGTGGTGGGGGGACATGGAGGGAAGTGTCTGAAATCACTTACATGTATGAACACAACCATGTAGCAATAATACGGTTATTACGTGTGATGTGTGATATCGCAGCGCCGGCTACATCGCTATTAGGGGGTCCGGCATATCTGCCTGTTCACGAAGGGGGGAGGTTAATGGAGCATGCAAAAACAGAAATTAATGTGATTATTACACTTACATCAAAAGCGCGCTCTGCCGTTTCTGTCCACACCATAGCAAAAGGGACCCTCCACAGTGCGGCCCCCTAGTGTCTGAATCACTGTGGACCCCAATATACAGGATGAAGTCATGACATGTGCAGGTGTACGATGGGGTGGTGGTCTTCCTGCTGACGCTTCCTCGCTCCCCACTTGATGAAGGTGGTTAATTAGGAAAGGAATATCTCCCTTTTTTTTGTGCCATATTGATCATGATTCCACTCAATCCGCGCCATAAATATGCCCTTCACGTTTATGTGCTGCCATGATAAGTGGCATAAACTCAGATTTATACAGAAACGCCATAAAAGCTAAAAGCAGCACTTCGGCTCATATGCCCCCCCCCCCCAATTTGTTCAGGGGACCATGATTTATTCCGGTGACATCATATCTGTCCTCTCTGTGTCCTGCCGCAGACGACAGCGAGCTCCCAGCAGCTCACATTATGGGAGGCAGACGGGTGACACTTGGCATCTCCTGGGTCCCCTTCCCCCACCTCTCTTCTGCCCAGAAGGTGGCCATACATGTGAATGCGGGTCGGGCAATTACGTGGGTTTCTCCATACATTGGGAGTGGTCAGTGTCGGGAGAAAATGAGGGTTGGTCATGTTGCCTTTCAGCATGCCCCATCCTTTATTATGAAGGGAGATAAGCTGGAGGTGTCAGCAGCTTTCTCCCCTCATGCTCCAACCCTGATACCAGACATGGGGACATGACTCTGATCTCACCAGTCTCGCCCTTCTCCATCTTGTAGGGTTGCCCCGAGATTATCCCCACCGGAGAGATCCTGATACCGGTTGGCGTAGTGCAGCCGATCACCCTGAAGGCGAAGAATCTCCCGCAGCCACAGTCCGGTCAGAGAAACTACGAGTGCGTCTTCAACATCGAGGGCAAGGTCCAGCGTGTCCCCGCTGTGCGGTTCAACAGCAGCAGCGTGCAGTGTCAGAACACCTCAGTAAGTGCACAGTGCGCCGTGTACGCCGAGCCCGGTGCACCCCCTTACATCTCATCCATACGGGTGCTATAATGGTGCTGCTCAAATTCAGACATGGATTTACAACTCTATGGAGGAGGAAAATTCACAGGAACTACTCAGGACTTGTAGGAAATCTATATTAGCACCTGATAATGGCCCACTACACAGCTGTACACCACATACACCGTCTATGGAAGTCATGTGCTGGTTGTACATCTGTATCACCGCTGCAGCCAATCACTGATGTATGATCACTGCTGCAACAACTGATTGGTTGCAGTGGTTACAAGCCTGTCCCTGCTGTAAGATGAAGTGATGGGATGGACCTGGGCACACTTGGAGAGGGAGAGCGGGGGTGCAGAAGCGGAGTTTACCCTCTGACGGCAGCTTATCCCCTGAAACAAAATGGATTTGCCTTGTATATCCTCCGCCAAGAGGCCCACCCATACACTAGACGGTCGGGTCCGGCCAGCATTGGCGGATGGAGATACTTTATTATTTTTACTATTATTATCATACATTTATATAGAGCCATTTATTCCATGGCGCTTTGCATGTGAACGGTGCAAATATAGACAATAAACATGAGCAATACAAGGCACACACAAGTACAGGAGTAGAGAGGACCCTGCCCGCGAAATATTTGCAGATTTGTGTCCCCCATTTATATACCCTCCTTGTGCGGTGAGTTATCGGGTCACTACCTGCTGACTGCCTCCAGTCGTGCTGGTATGACCCTCTAGAAGTGCACCAGATGGTGGCGCAATTGGCTAAAGATTGCATTACTAATCCCCCTGTTAATTTGCTCTCTCCCGTCCCCAGCACCATGCGTTCTTGACCCCCCAGTTAGCGTGCGGCCGGCCAGGGTTTACGGTTGCGCTTTGTGCAGGTCATGGCTTCATGTAGCCGTAGAAGAGAAATCAGCAGAAACGGGCCAAGTCTGAGCACTTCCCCTTCCCCCTCTGCAGATAATTTGGGTTTTCATTCTCGTGTGCGACCAGTCAATACTAAACCGCAGGAAAACGGCCTCTTTTTTTGTTGGTGTCCATTATGCAGCATGCCAGGGGTTAATCTCTCCATCCCCGGCGTGATGGCAGATGGGGTGTGGTTATATTCTGAAGGAAGGAGATGCGGGAGGTTGCTAAAGGACGGAGCTCCTCCGTTGCTATAGAAACAGGAGGGGACCGTAGGAGCCTTTCATCTCTCCACCTCGTCCTGCGCCCCCCTTAGTTACGCCGAGCCCTCGCCGCCCCGTATGACCCCCCAGCACCTTCACAATGTGTATATTATGTGTACGTCCGGCACGCTTCATCACGGGTGCGAGACTTTTGCTTTCGGTGACACGGATGACATGTAAAATATTCTTCTTTTTGCATTAGTTTAGTATAATGGCGTTGTGCCCTTCCCCATGAATAGGGGGCACCCAGCATTGCAGATGTGCCGCGTAGCGGGCATGGCTCCCCTGTCTATGCTGTACGCTGCATTACTGCGGTCCATTCCGGCAGAGACATCGGCACGTAGTCTGTCCACGAGAGTTTCCTCTTACCACAATCATGTGCTTCTTCCTATGACTCCCCCCGCAGTACACCTACGAAGGGAACGACTTCGGGGACCTGTCCATCGACTTTTCCATCGTGTGGGACGGACACTTTTACATTGATAAACCAGCATCGTTCAAAGGTAAAGCCATAAAGTCTCTTACCTCCCCTCCCCCAGCCGCCCCGTACCCCGCCTCCATCATGTCTGTCCCCCGCAGCACTGCTATACAAGTGTCCGGCTCAGCGGGAGAGCTGCGGCCTGTGCCTCAAGGCTGACTCGCGCTTTGAGTGTGGCTGGTGTGTATCGGAAGCAAAGTGTTTGCTGCGACAATATTGCTCCAAGTCCAACTGGATGCATCTCAGCAAAAGGAACACCCGGTGCACCAACCCCCAGATCAAGAAGGTGAGACCCCCCCCGCATGAGCGCGTGACCCTGGGTGATTACTGCGCCCAGCTGATCACATCGCTCTGACATGACGCCCATTTTATTTTGCAGTACTTAGGGCTGCAAAAAATGTACAGTTCTACTGCTGACAGCTAATCCTCTCAACCCCGCCATACGTTTACATGCTCGGCACATGTCCTTCTGGCCACTTGTCTCCCCGTAATACAAAAAGATGCCATCGGGACAAGTGAGGACACCCCCAAATCCAGATCAGCCAACATTAATGTGTGTGGTCACTTTAAAGGTGTGGCACCACATATAACATCGATGATCTATCCGCAGGATACATGCATGATCGGGGGAATGTGATCTTTGGGATCCTCAACAACAGTGGTTGCAAAGTCCCATGCCTGATGATCACTGGTGCGCATGTGTGCTGTCCCCCAACCTTCATAGACTGAATCTAGTGGTCACACATGGGGGATACTAGACCCCCATTTTTGTCATTGGGTGGGCTCCAGTGGTCAGACTCCCTATTGATCATCCATTAATCACCTGTAGACCCCTAGATAACTGGCTTCTCCGGAAATTGTATCTTTGCAAACTAATCTCCAACGCGCTTTTCTGCCTTCCTACAGATCCATCCTCTCACTGGTCCCAGAGAGGGAGGGACGAGAGTGACCATCACTGGGGCCAACCTTGGCTTATACTTCAGGGAGGTGTGGGTGCAGGTGGCTGGGGTCCAGTGTGCCTCCGTGCCCTCACAGTACATCAGCGCTGAAAGGTAAGTGTATAGTTTGGGGAGGGTGCTGAATGCAGCTACAACCATGCAGCATGACCGCTCTTCTATCTTCTTCGTCCCCCTCCGGTACCGCTGCATGTCTTGGGGTCACAAGCAGAAACCTCCCCCCACTACACTGTGGGCATTGTAATCCTGATAGGCCAAGCCTCGCTCCTCTGCTGGCAATGTCCATTTCTTCTCCTGAGGAAGGTCCACACACAGCCTGAGACATTTCCGTAATAAAAGTCTAGAGAATCTATAGTCCTGGACGGCCGGGCTGTTCCTCCATTGACCTTCATATCGCCGTCGCCTCTGCCTGCCGCCAGCACCTCACGATTTGACACCAGGGTCTCCTCTTATACTTTAGCTCTCCCTCACCCCGAGGAGGAGGACAGCCTTGTGTTTAATGAACGCCATAAACGATGTCGCTCATCCAAACCCAGTAAGAAGCAATTAAGACGTAATGCTCTCGCCATGAATCAAACGCTGCGCTCTCCGCCCTCGGCTGCGCCAGGAAGCGCCGGCACAAATTGCGACTAGATGAATAGTTACAGGATGATGGATGGCCAATATCCTCCTCACTCTCCTAATTAAATCGCCATCCAGTGTGGCTGTGTACACCTGGTGTGACTCCCCCACATTACTTATCCTGAACGTTCCCCGCAGCCAGAGCCCACGTGCCCTCACCGCCACGCTACCATCATTCACTCACGCTGAAAACTTATCGAGTGATATAATTAGCCGCTTCCCTTTTGTTTATTACGCTGCACACGTTTCCTTAAAAATGCCATTTTCCCCTACATAATAGGCTGATAGGGGTATGCTCAAATTTGAAAGTTATCGTAGTTCTCTGGATCGGTCAGACCCCCAGCAATCAGGAAGTTACTCTCTATCTCATGGATAGGGGACAACTTTCAAACTTGAGACTACCCCTTTAAGCAAGCAGATATATCTATAGCCAGTAGTATATACAGATAGGTTCAGAAATATTTGGCCAGTGACCGATTTTCCGTGATTTCAGCTCTGCAGGCCACTATTTGTTATTTAAAATAAAACATCTGAGATATAATTGAAGTGAAGACTTTCAGGTTTAATTAAAGAGGTTGAACAAAAGTATCCTGTGAAACGTTTAGGAATTGCAGCCATTTTCCTGCAAAGCCTCTTTATTTCAGGGGCTCAAAAGTAATTGGACAAATTAACTTTATCATGAATAAAATGTTTGCGGCTAATGACGGCCTGAAGTCTGGGAGCATGGACGTCACAATTGCTGGGTTTCCTCCTTTGTGAGGCTTTGCCGCCTTTCCCGCAGTGACTTCACTTGCTTGTTTGTGCGTCTTTGTACCTTACATTTTGTCTTCAGCCTGTGAAATGCTGCTAAGATCTGGTGATGACTCGGCCATTGCAGAATATTCCACTTCTCTCCTTTCACAGGATGTTTTGGGTAATTGTCCATGTCTCCTGTGACGCGTCCTCCAATCATCCTCACTGTTCATTTGGCTACTCCTAACATTTCTGCTCTCTCTGATGCATTTCTTCTTTTTTTCAGCCTAATGTTAGACTGTTTCACTTCTATTACAGGTACCGTCACACTAAGCGACGCTGCAGCGATACCGACAACGATCCGGATGGCTGCAGCGTCGCTGTTTGGTTGCTGGAGAGCTGTCACACAGACAGCTCTCCAGCGACCAACGATGCCGGTAACCAGGGTAAACATCGGGTTACTAAGCGCAGGGCCGCGCTTAGTAACCCGATGTTTACCCTGGTTACCATCGTTAAAGTAAAAAAAACAACCACTACATACTTACCTACCGCTGTCTGTCCCCGGCGCTGTGCTTCTCTGCTCTGGCTGTGAGCGCCGGGCAGCCGGAAAGCAGAGTGGTGACGTCACCGCTCTGCTTTCCGGCCGCTGTGCTCACAGCCAGAGCAGAGAAGCACAGCGCCGGGGACAGACAGCGGTAGGTAAGTATGTAGTGGTTGTTTTTTTTACTTTAACGATGGTAACCAGGGTAAACATCGGGTTACTAAGCGCGGCCCTGCGCTTAGTAACTCGTTGTTTACCCTGGTTACCAGCAAAGACATCGCTGAATCAGCGTTACACACGCCGATTCAGCGATGTCAGCGGGAGATCCAGCGACGAAACAAAGTTCTGGACTTTCTTCCCCGACCAGCGATATCACAGCAGGGGCCTGATCGCTGCTGCCTGTCACACTGGACGATATCGCTAGCCAGGACGCTGCAACGTCACGGATCGCTAGCAATATCGTCTAGTGTGATGGTACCTTAAGAGCTCCTGTGACCGCATATTGTGGGTTCACAGGCACAGCATCCAAATGCAAATGGATTAACGGTTGAAAAGTCCATGCAGCCCATTGAAGAGCCTTTGAGATAATTGTCCAATTACCCTTGGTCACTTGAAAAAGAGACAGCTACATATTAAGGATCTGTAATTCCTAAATCCTTACTACAAAAGGGATGTGAATACCCTCAAATTAAAGCTGAGGGTCTGCACTATAAGCCCAGATTGATTATAAAACTTATATCTTGAATATGTTGTGGTAAACGGCTAAAATGCCAAAACTTGTGTAACTCTTCAATTTTTCTGGACCTAAACTACATGGACATTTTAAAAACCGTGTGCATGTACAGTTTTTTTTTTCCTTTAACAGGATAGTGTGTGAGATGGAGGAGTCACTTGTCCCTAAACCTGCCCCTGGTGTGGTCGAGTTGTGCATCGGAGACTGCAGCTCTGAGTACAGGACCCAGTCCGACCAGCTCTACACCTTTGTGGTAAGATATTGCCCCCCCTTCACCATCACGTGCGACACGTCTGAAAAAACCCAAAACAAATAAAAGTACATCTATATCCCAGCACTTTCCCCCCTTAACCCCATCATGACCCTGCGATTTTCCATTTTTTTTCCTCCCCATCTAAGAGCAATGACTGTATTTTTTCGACCACTGAGCCGTATGAGGGCTTGATTGTTGCGGGACGAGTTGTACTTTTCAGTTACATCATTCATTTTATTGTGTTATGCACTGGAAAGCGAGGAAAAAAAATTTCAAGTGCATTGACATTGCAAAAATAAAGTCCACAATTATTTTTAGGGTTTTTTATTTACCATGTTCACTATATGGTAAAATATGGCAATATCATTCTCCAGGACAGCGTGAGTATGCAGGTACCAAACATGTTTTTTTTTTGGTTGGGTTTTTTTTAAGTGGTGAAAAAAATGTGGAAATTTGTAAGAAAAGATATTTTTGCTTGTCTCCATTTTCTGAGATTTGTAACCTTTAGATTTTTCAGTATCTCGGTCTGGGTGAGGGCTTATTTTTTGTGCCCTAAGCTGACATTTTTACTGATGCTATTTAGGGTAGATACGATGTTTATATCGCCTCTTATTAGATTTTATTGCAATGTTACAACAGCCGAAAACCCCTAATTCTGACGTTTTGATTTTATTTTTCTCTCAACGCTGATGAACGCAGTGATGCCAAATGTATATATATTTTTAATTGTTTAATTTTTAATGGGGAAATTAAATCTTTTCAGATTTTAAAAACTTTTTTCTCACTTTTTACAGTATTTATTTATTAGTCCCCTTAGGTGACTTGAAGCTGCGGTCGTCTTCAGCACTGCTGTGTATAGAGAAAATCAGTCTCCTGTGAACGCCGGCCATGGGTTGGCTTTCATAAAAGGATTGTAACGACAGGCATGGGGGTTTTCAGCAGACCCCCAGTCTGTCGTGGCAGCCCATCAGCGCCCCACCAATGAGCTGGTGGAATGACGCACCCTCTTCCGGTTTCAACCTGCGGCTGTTAGGGGCACATGATGGCTTATTTAATCAGCCATCATGTGTGGGGAAAGATGTTTGCTCTGCATGTGAACCCTCATCAATGGCAGGGACACAACCTTTGACACAGGTAACAGGTCGTGATGGGTTAATCTCCCTTTGTTTGATCCTCTCCTGATACTTATTACTAATAACTATCTTGTTTCTATACTTTTTTTTTTTTTTTCAGTCTCCAACTTTTCATGACGTGAATCCCATGCGTGGCCCGGCCTCTGGGGGAACTCTGCTCACAGTCAGTGGGAAAAACCTGGACGCCGGCAGCTCCGTGTCCGTTCTCATCCGGGACTCCGAGTGCCGATTTGTCATGTAGGTCTATCGTCTGACAACAATGGGTCTGCTAGGTTGTGGAGTATCAGGTATTCTGGATTAGCAGACAGTGACATGATATGTATAAAGCACACAAATGGGACGGAAAACGCTCAGGATACAATTGTCCTCACCCTGATAAGTGTTGGTAAGAACGCTCATCACTGATCGTTGGTACATGTAAATATGGCCGCCTTCTGCTCGCTTGTCGGGCAATCACATATATTTTATGTGTCCTAAAAAAAATGCTGATGTTGGCAGCACATTTCTTCTTCTAATTAGGGGATGTGCTGCAAACAACATGCAGGAATCAGACGATCCTAGGACGAGAGGAAGCTAGAACAAGCGTCTATTAATATGCCAGATTAGTTTATCCCTGGTTATCGTCTGTAGCCCGCGGCCACTAGATGTGAGCCCTGCGAACCTCCTCTACCTGCCGGCATCCCTGGCTAATCAAATGAGGGACGCCGGTGAGTAGGAAGCGGTTGGCCGGGCTCCCGTCCAGTGGCCTCAGTACTGATCTAGCAGTATACATGTATGTATAGAAGATATATATTTCCTTCCACACAACACATGGACGTACGCTTTGTTCACCAGGAGGAATTGGAGTGAAATAGTCTGCATCTCTCCGGCATCGTCTCAGGGCCCCAGCCCGGCCACCATCACTCTCAGGATAGATAAGGCCAGCATATGGAACCGGGACGTAATCTACACTTACACGGAGGACCCCTCCATCACCCGCCTGGAACCGGCATGGAGTATCTTCAAGTAGGTGTCCCATAGCGTCGCCCCATCGTGCCGTATGTATGGATGGAAGGGCTGCAGTATACGGCGATGATGCGTCCAGCACGCTCCACATGTATGTGCTTAGTCTCATTTAACTTACAAACGTCAGTAAAAAAAAAAGTAAGCGCCAAACAATGCAATGTATAAAGCCCGTCAGTAAAAATAGAAAGGTTTATATGTGAGTAATTTGTGCTGGTCAGTCCCTTATCAGGCATGGCTCCCCGCTATCTCCCTGGATGATACCACATGATATCTGCTATCTCTGGTGCCACGTTTAGTCCTTGTTATCTCGCTTGCAGGGATGATATGTCCAGCACGCTCCACATGTACAGTACAGACCAAAAGTTTGGACACACCTTCTCATTCAAAGATTTTTCTATATTTTCATGACTATGAAAATTGTACATTCACACTGAAGACATCAAAACTATGAATTAACATATGTGGAATTATATACTTAACAAAAAAGTGTGAAACAACTGAAAATATGTCTTATATTCTAGGTTATTCAAAGTAGCCACCTTTTGCTTTGATTACGGCTTTGCACACTCTTGGCATTCTCTTGATGAGCTCCAAGAGGTAGTCACCGGGAATGGTCTTCCAACAATCTTGAAGGAGTTCCCAGAGATGCTTAGCACTTGTTGGCCCTTTTGCTTTCACTCTGCGGTCCAGCTCACCCCAAACCATCTCGATTGGGTTCAGGTCTGGTGACTGTGGAGGCCAGGTCATCTGGCGTAGCACCCCATCACTCTCCTTCTTGGTCAAATAGCCCTTACACAGCCTGGAGGTGTGTTTGGGATCGTCCTGTTGAAAAATAAATGATGATCCAACTAAACGCAAACCGGATGGAATAGCATGCCGCTGCAAGATGCTGTGGTAGCCATGCTGGTTCAGTATGCCTTCAATTTTGAATAAATCCCCAACAGTGTCATCAGCAAAGCACCCCCACATCTCCTCCATGCTTCATGGTGGGAACCAGGCATGTAGAGTCCATCCGTTGACCTTTTCTGCATCGCACAAAGACACGGTCGTTGGAACCTAAAATCTCAAATTTGGACTCATCAGACCAAAAGCACAGATTTCCACTGGTCTAATGCCCATTTCTTGTGTTTTTTAGCCCAAACAAGTCTCTTCTACTTGTTGCCTGTCCTTAGCAGTGGTTTCCTAGCAGCTATTTTACCATGAAGGCCTGCTGCACAAAGTCTCCTCTTAACAGTTGTTGTAGAGATGTGTCTGCTGCTAGAACTCTGTGTGGCATTGACCTGGTCTCTAATCTGAGCTGCTGTTAACCTGCGATTTCTGAGGCTGGTGACTCGGATAAACTTATCCTCAGAAGCAGAGGTGACTCTTGGTCTTCCTTTCCTGGGGCGGTCCTCATGTGAGACAGTTTCTTTGTAGCGCTTGATGGTTTTTGCAACTGCACTTGGGGACACTTTCAAAGTTTTCCCAATTTTTTGGACTGACTGACCTTCATTTCTTAAAGTAATGCTGGCCACTCATTTTTCTTTACTTAGCTATTCAGTAGGACTATCAGCTATGTATCCACCAGACTTCTGCTCAACACAACTGATGGTCCAACCCCATTTATAAGGCAAGAAATCCCACGTATTAAACCTGACAGGGCACACCTGTGAAGTGAAAACCATTCCCGGTGACTACCTCTTGAAGCTCATCAAGAGAATGCCAAGAGTGTGCAAAGCAGTAATCAAAGCAAAAGGGTGGCTTCTTTGAAGAACCTAGAATATAAGACATATTTTCAGTTGTTTAACACTTTTTTGTTATGTATATAATTCCACATGTGTTAATTCATAGTTTTGATGCCTTCAATGTGAAAGTACAATTTTCATAGTCATGAAAATACAGAAAAATCTTTGAATGAGGTGTTTCCAAAGTTTTGGTCTGTACTGTATGTGCTTCGTCTAATTTACTTACAAACGTCAGTAAAAAAAAAAAGTAAGCGCCAAACAATGCAATGTATAAAGCCCGTCAGTAAAAATAGAAAGGTTTAAATGTGAGTAATTTGTGCTGGTCAGGCCCTTATCAGGCATGGCTCCCCGCTATCTCCCTGGATGATACCACATGATATCTGCTATCTCTGGTGCCATGTTTGGTCCTTGTTATCTCGCTCGCAGGCTTCCTTTGTGTGATGAAGGTCCTTTCTCCTCACTTTCTTGTATGTTATCTTCCTGCACAGCGGCAGCACCGCAATCACCGTGACCGGGACTCATCTGCTGACCATTCGAGAGCCCAAAGTTCGCGCCAAGTATTCCAGGAGAGAGACTAACAATGTAAGTATGTGCAGGGGGTTGGCTGATGGGTGATACAGCCACTGTGTAATGCTTCATTTGCCCTGTGGTGGCGCTAGTTTAGCACTCGCTCAGAGTTTGATCGCTGATTGCCCGTCATTTGGAAATCACTGTTTAGTTCACCTCTGTCCCCTGCTATCAGGACGGTAACACAAAGACATTTTTTATTTTCAGACCTGTCAGATAATGAATGACACCCTGATGGTGTGTAAGGCCCCCGGCATTTATCCCTTGACTGGCGAGATTGTTCCCAGTGATGGCATCCCGCCAGATGAGTTCGGCTTCATCTTGGACAATGTGACAAGTCTCCTCACCTTAAACTTCACCTCCTTCACCTACTACCCCAACCCGGTGGTGGAGACATTCGGGTCAAGTGGCATTTTGGAGATCAAGCCAGGGTCTCATGTCATCCTCAAGGTGGGACTTTTTTTTAGTTTTTATTTTTATTAATAGGAAATCATGCTAAAAATGATCCTCACACCAGCCTCTTCATTGTAGGACTTGGTCAGAGTCTTCACTGCTCCTCTAAGTAGATAATTGGCTGATCCGGACTAGAGGATTATGGATTATCTGGGGCTGAGGACGGCATTACACATAAACAATGGCATGGTGTAGATTTAATGCCAAAAACAGGTTTTATGAGATTAGTAAAAAGATCTTTGTAGGAGCAGCGCCACTCTTGGCTGTGGGCTGTGGGTGGTATTGCAGGACAGTCCTACTCCTGTAAAAGGGTTTAAAGGGTGTGTCTCATCTTTAGGAGCGCACCTTTCCCCAGCCTCCCTATTCCTCATGAAGATAGTTTGCCGTGGTGGCATCACTCTAAGCCATATGTTTCGCCATGTTGCAAACAGAGGCCACTCTGCAGTATCAGACGAGCGCCAGCAACCCGGCCACCATCACAGCAATGATTGCAAGATCTGGCAGTAGGAAAGTGACCACCTCTGATCGCATAGGTGGCCAGTAACCTTGGCAACGAGCTATAGACTATAAAATTAGAAAGCCTACCATGTGTGAGAACTGGGAGCATTTGTAGCAAGATGTATATTGCAGAGTTGCTTGTTTTTTCAAACACTTTGGTCTTGTTACATGGGTAAAATTGCAGACGATCCCTTTAAGTTGCAATATCAGATGCAATCATTGACAAGAAGTCGCACCAGACATGCTCTCCTACGCAATCATCTGGCATGGAAAGTTGGAATTGCACAAGGAACCGTGTAATGCCCAGCGAGTGTCGGGCACAGGTCCTATCCTAGTGAACGGGAGCCGTGTATGATCATCGCTGGGTAGTTGTCAGTGTGGGAGAGACTGCCTGCACTATCCCTTTAATATGCTGACATTGGTGGAAAGTGGCTGGGATCAGCTGTAAACGTCAGTGATTGGATGATTCACTTTCCGTGCAGGGAAGGAATTTGCAGCCTGCTGCCCCCGGAGGAGCCAAGCTGAATTACACTGTGCTGATCGGAGACGTCCCGTGCGCTCTCACTGTGTCGGACACCCAGCTGCTGTGCGATTCCCCCAGCCAAACCGGAGAGCATCGGGTCACTGTGAGTACAACCTGAGTTTTGCCTTAAATTCGGAGATCCAATGGATCACTTTTCATTGTGCCCCTTGAATACTTTCACACATCACTCCTGTTACCTTTTTCCTATCTTGTCTTCGCAGTGGCCACTTTGAAAAACTTCTACAATTTTTCCTTAACATTTTTTTCTCTTCCCTTACAGATCCTGGTGGGCGGGATGGAGTTTTCCCCTGGAAGCCTTAGGATCTACTCGGACAGTTCACTCACCCTGCCAGCCATCGTGGGGATCGGTGCCGGCGGAGGGCTGCTGCTTCTTGCCATCATTACCGTCCTCATCGCATACAAGAGGAAGACTAGGGACGCGGACCGCACACTCAAAAGGCTCCAGATGCAGATGGATAACCTGGAGTCACGGGTGGCGCTGGAATGCAAGGAAGGTGGGTATCGAGCGAGCCTTATTCTGGGGTCTGGTGAAGCAGGGTGACAAGCCGGGCAGCCATCCTGGAAACTTTTCGTACCCTCATCTTTTGCACAGGCTACTTTAATAAAGAGTAATGAGTCTATATCTAATATGGATGGTTATTCTAGTATTATCAGGTATTAAGTGCGGTCATGCCAGGGGTTAATTGAGCAGGCATGACCTCATACAAGAGAATGCCTGTGTCTCTGCACTTTCTTCTCCGGATCAATAAAGCTTTACGCTGGTGCTTCGGAAATCGGGAGTGGGGGTGGGGAATACAATTAGGAGTAAGCATAAGCTAATGGCAGCGTGATTAATGGTGCACGTCGGCAGCAGTGCTGCGTCCTCACTCTGCGGGGTGACTGATGGGGCGATGAGACACATTGACAATCATTCATGGAGATGATGGGGTGCAGGTATCGATGGCCACCAAGAAGACTCACTTCCATGTTTACCAGCTCTGGACTGTCAGCAGGTGGTTGAGGACTGGCCATTGAGGTCAGTGCAGTGGCACCTCCACCACGTGCCCGGGCTGTGTGGTTCCTGCATGCATTTAGTCATATTTCTCACTGAGAACACTCAGGGTTTTTGGATTTGTCTCCTTCCCTCTGGCATGAACAGTTTCATCACTGACGTTCCCCACTCCAGGGACTTCATTAGCAGCGAGAAGTCAGATTGGATACAATAACAGCGCATTCCCCACAGACATTAGCAGCTGTCCGATCCGGCATGCCAGGCGCGGGGAGTGGTGCTGAGAGATGGTACCCTACAGGTGGAAGGAGAACATATAGAACGATCCCCCACCAGCTTAGTGCTCCTGGTTACATACAGCCCTTTACAGATATTTCTTCCGCTTTTTTGTCACTCTTCCATGTTTTCCAGCTTTTGTGGCCTCATGACAATACTTCCTGTCCGCTCTGCCCAAGGCAGCTATTCTTTCCGATCCCCTTACCATTGCACCATGATAGGGAGGAATTAGGAATGCCGAGTGGTGCACGTATACCCCAATAATGTATTCGTGTGTCGCTTTCCTTATCTGCCCACCATGTTGGTAACCGACCCCCAACTATTAATGTTTCCAGCATTTGCCGAGCTCCAGACAGACATCAATGAACTCACCAATAATATGGATGGCGTGAAGATCCCGTTTCTGGATTACAAGACGTACGCCATGCGGGTCCTGTTTCCTGGCATTGAAGACCACCCAGTACTCAAAGAACTGGATGTGAGTTATTCCCGGTAGTGTTAGGGATGTAATTCTCCGCCATTGCTCCTGTTGGCGATGGAGCTCGTACTTATGGAGATGTCATCCTCATAGTTTACATGCATGTAACATTTTATTTGCAGAGGTGAGCAAACTGATCTGTAGGACCCTGGTCTAGTGGCCACGACAGTAGCCGCCTGTGGCTGCCGGACCAGAGCCCTGTGAACCTCCTCCTCTACTGATTAGGGAAACTTTATGCATGTGGCACAATGCAATGATGATGTGCAAGACCTACTGTTAAGTAGGGCAAGGTTTAGCCGTGGACTACCAACGTGGCTTCTGAACCAGGGTCCTATGAATCACTTGCCCATTTCACCTGCTTTATGTGTCATTTTTATATTGTGCAGATCCCTCCCAATGTGGAAAAAGCGTTGAGACTCTTCGGACAGCTTCTAAATAATAAAACCTTCCTGCTGACCTTCATTCACACCCTGGAAAACCAGCGCAGCTTCTCCATGCGGGATCGGGGGAACGTGGCCTCGCTGGTCATGGTGTCCCTCCAGGGCCGCATGGAGTACGCTACCGTCCTGCTGAAGCAGCTGCTCAGTGACTTAATAGAGAAGAACCTGGAGAGCAAGAACCACCCCAAACTATTACTGCGCAGGTGAGATACGGCACTGGGGGTCTGAAGCCGCTGCTGGCCAGGGATTGACTCATATGATTGATAGGGACCTGTCGCTTCCCAACTTTTGGTCTGTATTCCCAGAAATTAGACTGTCACTCGTGTTTACAGCATTAAACCCAAAACCCTGTTGGCATTGCAATTGCAGCTGTCCCATCTTGCCAATCGTTTTCCCCATCTGTCACATCCATCACAGAACCCCTTTAAATAGCTTGTCAAGTATTAGAAAAGCACTGCTGCTTTGTTCCAACAACAGCGCCACATCTTTTCCAGGTCATCTGTGGTACTGCAGCTCAGCCCAATTAACTTCAATGGAGCAGAGACAACCTGTGAACAGGTGTGGCGCTGTACTTGGGAGAAAGAACATATGCACTTACGACATTCATAGAGCACAAGGATTAATATCTGCATACATCTTTGTAGGACGGAGTCGGTAGCGGAGAAGATGCTGACAAATTGGTTTACTTTCCTGTTGTATAAGTTCCTGAAGGTGAGGAAATTGAGCTGATCCATGACACTACCCTGCTGTCACCAGTCACGCCGTGCCCAGCATTGTGCCAGGCACCACCAGACTGTACAGATTGGCACTAGAGATGGTATATGCCACTTTACTTCCTAGGAATGTGCTGGAGAGCCGCTCTTCATGCTTTTCTGTGCCATAAAGCAACAGATGGAGAAAGGACCTATAGATGCCATCACCGGGGAGGCGCGCTACTCACTAAGTGAGGACAAGCTCATCCGGCAGCAGATTGACTACAAAGTCCTGGTTAGTGCATGGTACCTGACCCCTGCGGAGTCTCCTGTCCCGTCACCATGGCTGGCATTGCTATGATTGCCTTCTTTTCCTTTGCAGACCCTGAGCTGCATCTGTCCGGACAGCGAGAACGGCACCGAGATCCCCGTTAAGGTCCTGAACTGCGATACGGTCACTCAGGTGAAGGACAAGCTGCTGGATGCAGTTTATAAGGGAATCTCCTACACCCAGAGGCCAAAGGCAGAAGACATGGACCTAGGTGAGGACATCACTGTATATCAGTCCACTGATCATCTCCGAGCCTGGCGGGGGTGGAGTATGTCAGGCAGCAACTGAGCAGTCAGTGCTGCCGAGTGATGTGATGGAAGCTGGAAAATGGGCTAACATAAGGCGGACGAGGGCTATATTATAATGTGGGGATGACTGGGTCAGAGCATCTCCCAAACCGCTTGTGGGGTGTTCCCAGTATACGTCGGGCCTTGTGGAGAGTTCCAGGTGTAAGGACGGTCTTGTGGAGTATTCCATTTATACGGCAGCTCCTATAGGGCGTTCCCAGTATACGTCGAGTCTTCTTAGGTGTTCCTGCAGAGTTTCGCTGCTTGCTGTGTATGGGGTGTGCATATTTCCCATTCTGCCCACTGCCAAAGCTCTTCCCCGATCCTCTCTGGTGGCTGTGGCCAGGCTGCAGGTCTGGGGCCATAATTTCTTGTACTGGGGTGAGGCCGTAGCAGCAGGAGGTGCTAAATTGTACAGTGAGTATGGAAAGTATTCAGACCCCTTTAAATTTTTCACTCTGTTTAATTGCAGCCGTTTAGTAAATTCAAAAAAGTTCATTTTTTCACATTAATGTACACTCTGCACCCCATCTTTACTGAAAAAAGCAAATCTAGAATTTTTTGCAAATTTAATAAAAACGATAAACTGAAATATCACATGGTCATAAGTATTCAGACCCTTTGCTCTGACACTCATACTTAAGTCACATGTTGTCCATTTCCTTGTGATCCTCCTTGAGATGGTTCTGCTCCTTCATTGAAGTCCAGCTGTGTTTAGTTAAACTGATAGAACTTGATTTGGAAAGTCACACACCTGTCTATATAAGACCTCACAGTGCATGTCAGACCAAATGAGAATCATGAGGTCAAAGGAACTGGCCAAGGAGCTCAGAGACAGAATTGTAGCAAGGCACAGATCTGGCCAAGGTTACAACAGAATTTCTGCAGTACTTAAGGTTCCTAAGAGCACAGTGGCCTCCATAATCCTTAAATGGAAGAAGTTTGGGACCACCAGAAGTCTTCCTAGACCTGACCGTCCAGCCAAACTGAGCAATCATGAGAGAAGAGCCTTGGTGTGAGAGGTAAAGAAGAATCCCAAGATCACTGTGACTGAGCTCCAGAGATGCAGTAGGGAGATGGGAGAAAGTGCCATAAAGTCAACTATCACTGCAGCCCTCCACCAGTCGGGCCTTTATGGCAGAGTGGCCCGACGGAAGCCTCTCCTCAGTGCAAGACATATGAAAGCCCACATAGAGTTTGCTAAAAAACACAGGACGGACTACTAGACTATGAGAAATAAGATTCTCTGGTCTGATGAGACAAAGATAGAACTTTTTGGTGATAATTCTAAGCGGTATGTGTGGAGAAAACCAGGCACTGCTCATCACCTGCCCAATACAATCCAACAGTGAAACGTGGTGGCAGCATCATGCTATGGGGGTGTTTTTCAGCTGCAGGGACAGGATGACTGGTTGTCATTGAAGGAAACATGAATGCGGCCAAGTACAGAGAGATCCTGGATGAAAACCTCTTCCAGAGTGATCTGGACCTCAGACTTGGCTGAAGGTTCACTGTCCAACAAGACAATGACCATAAGCACACAGCTAAAATAACAAAGGAGTGGCTTCACAACAACTCTGACCATTCTTGACTGGCCCAGCCAGAGCCCTGACCTAAACCCAATTGTGTATCCCTGGAGAGACCTGAAAATGGCTGTCCACCAACATTCACCATCCAACCTGACGGAACTGGAGATGATCTGCAAGGAAGAATGGCAGAGGATCCCCAAATCCAGGGGTGAAAAACTTGTTGCATCATTCCCAAGAAGACTCATGGCTGTACAAGCTCAAAAGGTGCTTCTACTCAATACTGAGCAAAGGGTCTGATTACTTATGACCATGTGATATTTCAGTTTTTCTTTTTTATTAAATTTGCAAAATTTTCTACATTTCTGTTTTTTTTCAGTCAAGATGGGGTGCATAGTGTACATTAATGAGAAAAAATGAACTTTTTTTTAATTTACCAAATGGCTGCAATGAAACAAAGAGTGAAAAATTTAAAGGGCTCTGAATACTTTTCCCTACCCACTGTAGATCTAACGATGGAGGTGTCTCTTCTGTTTGCAGAGTGGCGTCAGGGCCGCATCACCCGCATCGTCCTTCAGGATGAGGATGTCACCACCAAAATAGAGTTTGATTGGAAGAGGCTGAACACGCTGGCACACTATCAGGTGAGGACGTCGCACTCGACCACCATCTGCCTGACCAGGCGGTGCCCTTGGTTTTCCACTGACCGCCATATCTTGTACTTCTGTCCTATAAGGTCACAGACGGGTCCACCGTGGCTCTGATCCCCAAGCAGGTGTCCGCATACAACATCACCAACTCATTCACCTTCACCCGCTCGCTCAGTCGGTATGGTAGGTATCGGAGCTGGCATCGGCACATCACCATAGCGGGATCTGGTATACACCATATACCTGACGTCACCTTCCTTTATCAGAGAGCTTGCTCCGCACCTCCAGCAGTCCTGATAGCCTGCGCTCACGCGCCCCGATGATCACGCCCGACCAAGAAACCGGCACAAAACTGTGGCATCTCGTAAAAAATCATGACCACACGGACCATAAGGAGGGGGACCGCGGCAGCAAGATGGTATCAGAGATCTACCTTACCCGATTACTGGCCACAAAGGTGAGAGCGACGCTTGAGGTGGCGGCAGTGGCTGCGGAAGGCACATGCTGGCAACTGTGGCTGATTCTGGTCCTCTACCGCCCCCTACAGGGAACTCTGCAGAAGTTTGTGGACGACCTGTTTGAGACGGTGTTCAGCACAGCACACAGGGGCAGCGCCCTCCCGCTCGCCATCAAGTACATGTTTGACTTTTTAGACGAACAAGCTGATCGGAGGCAGATCACGGACCCGGACGTCCGGCACACGTGGAAAAGTAACTGGTAAATGGCGCACAAGAGGCCACGCAGCACTCAGATACTGCAGTGGGGGGGGTATAGGAATGCCTGAGAATCCCCCAACCTCCTAAACCGCAGCACATTCCATCCTCCTCTTTAACCCTTTTCTAGCTTGCCACTTCGTTTCTGGGTGAACGTAATAAAGAACCCACAGTTTGTCTTTGACATCCACAAGAGCAGCATCACAGACGCCTGCCTGTCCGTGGTGGCCCAAACCTTCATGGACTCCTGCTCCACCTCTGAACATCGGCTCGGGAAGGACTCGCCGAGTAACAAACTGCTGTACGCCAAGGACATCCCCAATTACAAGACCTGGGTGGAGCGGTGAGCGGAGGGTCGGGTACATGGCAGGGGTCTCTGCAGCGCCTCTCTGGGCCCCATCTGGTATTGCATCCCAGTCACTTTCCCTTTTCTATTCCTGCACAGATATTACAGAGACATCAACAAGATGCCTGCAATCAGTGACCAGGACATGGACGCCTACCTGGTGGAGCAATCCCGTCTGCACGCCAACGAGTTCAACTCTCTCAGCGCTCTCAGCGAGCTCTTCTTCTATGTGAACAAATACAGGGAAGAGGTGAGAGGTTGTCGGGCGGGTGAAGGAGAAAAGAGGGTTAAATTATGGTTGGCCATTGACGTCAATGGACCTTCGAAGATAGCCAATGGCACTGTGCTTGGACCCCCATCGAGCAAAACCCTGATGCCATATCCAAGCAATAAGAGTCTTAAAGAGGCTGTCCAGTACTTGGATATTGATCACCTTTCCTTAGGCTGGGTCATCAATATGAGATCAGTGTAGGTCCCACGCCCGGCTCCAAGCTGTCTGCAGCGTCCACGGCCGGAACAGTGTAGTGGCCGTTCTCAGTACTGCAGCTCTGCTCCCATTCACTTCAGTAATGGCTAAGCTGCAGTACCCAAGAATGGCCACTGCTTGGTGTATGGAGCTGTGCTGTTAATGGCTCCAGGTATCACCTGAACAGTGAGGGTTTCTGATCGCAACCTTTAAAGGGGTTGTTGGAGTAAGGAGAAAACTTCCCCTAGGGGTTCAGACCTGTAAAAAATAATAATAAACTCACCTTCCAGCACTCACCTGGATCCAGTGCAGGGTGCTCTGCGCTGGTACAAGACATGACTGGCCACTGGACTGTTCTGGCCTGTGATTGACTGCAGCAGTCAGCTGACTCTGAGCATTGTATCATTAGAAAAATATACCCAAGTCATCTGATTGCTGCTGTCAATCACAGGCTGCAGCGGTCTAGCAACTGGTTGAGTGGTGAGATGTCCACATCCTGTGCAGATATAGGTTGGTTCCCCTTTATAGTGCAGCTAGAGGGACCCCCAAGGCTACAGATAGACAAGCCGTGTGTGCCGGGTAGTAATGGCTTCTCATCTCTGTCCTCTTAGATCCTCACCGCTCTGGATCGCGATTCTTACTGCCGGAAACACAAACTGCGGCAGAAGCTGGAACAAGTCATTAACATGGTCTCCAGTAACAGCTGAATCGCGTGAATCTCCCCTCTGTCCCTTCTACCCTCTCAACCTTAACTCCCCAGGACCCCAAGAGGAATCAGAGACCGATAGGTAGGGGCCCAACTGGAGGCCACCATTACTGCAAGGTGACTTGGAGGGGTGACGGGCAGATGTGCAAAGCTATGGCACTGCCGCAGAGACTCAACGCGGGCCACCGATGGGACCTGTGTGACCAGCGCCTGAACCTTTACCCAGGCTAACAGCAGATCTTCACCAGCCATGGCACCGCGCCGTCCCATGGCATGCCCACGCCTCATCTTTCTTCTTCGTCCGTGTGACAAGGTGCCCGTCTTTCAGTGCCTTGTGCTTGGGAGAGCAGAGCGGAGACTGCGCTTTGCTGTAATACTCCTTGCTGACCACTGGGTGGTGTTGGTGTGCACAACAGCGTTTCAAGCTCTGCAAACTCCTTAAAGGGACTGTGTCCTCACCTACTACCACACCTCTCGTCCCTGGACTCCCTCGCCGATCAGGAGCCTGTACACAGGGAGGACATGACTGATTTGGTAAAGTGAAGCCATATGACTCAGAGGGACGCCTGCCCCCTCCCCCGCCCCTGTGTTCGTGATGATCCCCTAATAATCTCACTGCACTATTGTACCCTCTCCCCAGTTTATTGCTGCTCCTCATATGTGTTTTCAGTGCATCCCCCAGACTTTTGTGGAGAGCAGGTGGAGCTACCACATATCTGTGATGTGAAACGAGGGGATCCCCAGATTAGGTTTCTTAGGTAGGAGGGGCCCCGTTTTGTTAATGCGATTTGTGCCATGCGGTGTCAGTGCTGTCGTGGATGTGAGCGGCGCCCGGCCATTCCCACATCTCACCCTCCTACGCCTCATTGTAAATCTTGTCCTGTGGAAAGACTGGAGTCCGGACACGTGGTGCGTGTCACACCGATGCTTTGGCACCAGGCAATAGACCGAATTTTTATATAGATTTTATTATCATTTTTGGGCTCTGTCTCCTGGTTTAACCCTTCACTTTTTGGGAGCACACTGCGCCCTCCCTCACCCCCGTCTGTGTGCGCGGCGGGCACACGCTGGGCACTGCGCTCACTCCAGGCTCTGGTATCTAGACCTTGGTTTTTATATTTAATTTAATTTATTTAATTTATTCCTGTCTCCTCCTGCGCTGCAGAGTGTGAGCCGTGCGAGGCTGTGTGCAATGTGCTGTCCGTCACTGCTGGGGTGTGACTGACGCTGGGGACCCTGATAATGATACATTTACCCCTGTCCCCCATTCCTGAACACCCCTTCTCTCCTCCTGGCATTCTGACCTGAACACTCCATCACTCCTCCTGGCATTCTGACCTAATCACCCCTTCTCTCCTCCTGGCATTCTGACCTGATCACTCCTCTCCTCCTGGCATTCTGACCTGAACACCCCATCACTCCTCCTGGCATTCTGACCTGATCAACCCTGTCTGTCCTCCTGGCATTCTGACGTGATCACTCCTCTCCTCCTGGCATTCTGACGTGATCACTCCTTCTCTCCTCCTGGCATTCTGACGTGATCACTCCTTCTCTCCGCCTGGCCTTCTGATGTCATCACCCCTTCTCTCCGCCTGGCATTCTGATGTCATCACCCCTTCTCTCCGCCTGGCATTCTGATGCCATCACCCCTTCTCTCCGCTTGGCATTCTGATGTCATCACCCCTTTTCTCCGCCTGGCATTCTCATGTCACCCCTTCTCTCCTCCTGGCATTCTGATGTCATCACCCCTTTTCTCCTCCTGGCATTCTGATGTCATCGCCCCTTTCTCTCCTCCTGGCATTCTGATGTCATCGCCCCTTCTCTCCTCCTGGCATTCTGATGTCATCGCCCCTTCTCTCCTCCTGGCATTCTGACCTGGACACCCCCATGGTGTGAGGGGGTTACATGGCGGAGTCTCTTCACTGTATGTGACCTGCCCCTCTGTGGGTGACAGGGTCTGCCAGGAATAATTCCCCTGCCAGCGGATCACTTGCAGGCGCTTTTCTTTTTTATTGGGGACCCAAACCAAAGCATATACTAGAAAGCAATAACTAACCACACGCTGGCATCTCATTGCTTCTTAGTTACCCTCCCTCCGCTTCCTCTGCCCACTGCTGCTCCCGGCGGGTGTGTTTGGTTCTGCACAGTCAGGGGCACTTTGAGTGCCAGGCCATTGATCTTGTGCCCAGTGCCATGCTGCATGATTCCCTGCCACTGATGTTACCAGGCTCCTGTGTCCCTGGCATGGCTGTGTGCATCCTTCTACTCTCATGCCACTCATCAGGCTTGGATACCTGAGTGCCCCCTGCCCTCTCCAGGTAATGGGCACGTGACTGCCAATGTTCTTCTTTGCCAAACTGGATACATTCCATAGTAGCGTGGGCGTGCGTGGTGTGTGTGCCCCTACCTGACGATACCCCACACGTGCAGGGTTCCCGCGGTGTGACAGTGTGTAAATATGAAGAAGCATATATATATATATTTTGTAAATCTGTGCCACTGTCCTGTGTCTGCCCCTCCCTCTTCCGTCCTCCCTCCTCATCCCACATACAACCCCCTTCACAATCCCTGCCATTTCCAGCCCCAAGGAATGGTGACCTGTTGAGATGTTTTTTTTTTTTTTCTTGTCCAGCATCCAAGGGGTTAAAATCTCCACCACTGAATGAAGGGATTTAGGTGCCTTAGTAACATACTCCACCCCATGGGATCTGAGCAGAGGTGACACCATGACACGTGCAGGGTCCACAGTATTTTATCAGCACTTTATGTCTACGGTGGCAGCGGATCCGATACTGTGAGCATGGCGGTTTTATTTAATGATGAATTTTGTTTTTTTATTTTCTTGTTTTTATTTTTTGTTTTTTCAAAATAAATGATTTCAAAAACTGAATTGTTCTTGATGTTTTCTCATTTGTTCCTGCTGTTCCAAGCGACATCAACCCTACTACATTTCCTGATTTCTCTCCCCTATTACATGGTTTATATTCTCATACATAGGGGTAGTATTATAGTAGTTATATTCTTGTACATGGGGCAGTATTATAGTAAATATATTCTTGTACATAGGACAGTATTATAGTAGTTATATTCTTGTACATAGGAGCAGTATTATAGTAGTTATATTCTTGTACATAGGAGCAGTATTATAGTAGTTATATTCTTGTACATAGGGGAAGTATTATAGTAGTTATATTCTTGTTTATATTCTTGTACATAGGGGCAGTATTATAGGAGTTACCGTATATTCTTGTACATAATAGCTGTATTATAGTAGTTATATTCTTGTACATTGGGGCAGTATGATAGTAGTTATATTCTTGTACATATGGGCAGTATTATATTAGTTACATTCTTGTACATAGGGGCAGTATTATAGTAGTTATATTCTTGTACATAGGACAGTATTATAGTAGTTATATTCTTGTGCATAGGGGACAGTATTATAGTAGTTATATTCTTGTACATAGGAGCAGTATTATAGTAGTTATATTCTTGTACATAGGAGCAGTATTATAGTAGTTATATTCTTGTACATAGGGGAAGTATTATAGTAGTTATATTCTTGTTTATATTCTTGTACATAGGGGCAGTATTATAGGAGTTACCGTATATTCTTGTACATAATAGCTGTATTATAGTAGTTATATTCTTGTACATTGGGGCAGTATGATAGTAGTTATATTCTTGTACATATGGGCAGTATTATATTAGTTACATTCTTGTACATAGGGGCAGTATTATAGTAGATATATTCTTGTACATAATAGCTGTATTATAGTAGTTATATTCTTGTACATAGGGGCAGTATTATAGTAGTTTTATTCTTGTACATAGGGGCAGTATTATAGCAGTTATATTCCTGTACATATACATAGGGGCAGTATTATAGTAGTTATATTCTTGTACATAGGGGCAGTATTATAGTAGTTATATTCTTGTACATAGGTTCAGTATTACAGTAGTTATATTCTTGTACATAGGGGCAGTATTATAGTAGTTTTATTCTTGTACATAGGGGCAGTATTATAGCAGTTATATTCCTGTACATATTCTTGTACATAGGTTCAGTATTACAGTAGTTATATTCTTGTACATAGGGGCAGTATTATAGTAGTTTTATTCTTGTACATAGGGGCAGTATTATAGCAGTTATATTCCTGTACATATACATAGGGGCAGTATTATAGGAGTTATATTCTTGTACATAGGAGCACTATTATAGTAGTTTTATTCTTGTACATAGGGGCTGTATTATAGTAGTTATATTCTTCTACATCGGAGCAGTATTATAGTAGTTATATTCTTGTACATAGGAGCAGTATTATAGTAGTTATATTCTTGTACATAGGGTCAGTATTATAGCAGTTATATTCCTGTACATATACATAGGGGCAGTATTATAGGAGTTATATTCTTGTACATAGGGGCAGTATTATAGTAGATATATTCTTGTACATAATAGCTGTATTATAGTAGTTATATTCTTGTACATAGGAGCAGTATTATAGTAGTTATATTCTTGTACATAGGGGACAGTATTATAGTAGTTATATTCTTGTACGTAGGAGCAGTATTATAGTAGTTATATTCTTGTACATAGGAGCAGTATTATAGTAATTATATTCTTGTACATAGGGGAAGTATTATAGTAGTTATATTCTTGTTTATATTCTTGTACATAGGGGCAGTATTATAGGAGTTACCGTATATTCTTGTACATAATAGCTGTATTATAGTAGTTATATTCTTGTACATTGGGGCAGTATGATAGTAGTTATATTCTTGTACATATGGGCAGTATTATAGTAGTTACATTCTTGTACATAGGGGCAGTATTATAGTAGATATATTCTTGTACATAATAGCTGTATTATAGTAGTTATATTCTTGTACATAGGGGCAGTATTATAGTAGTTTTATTCTTGTACATAGGGGCAGTATTATAGCAGTTATATTCCTGTACATATACATAGGGGCAGTATTATAGGAGTTATATTCTTGTACATAGGAGCAGTATTATAGTAGTTATATTCTTGTACATAATAGCTGTATTATAGTAGTTATATTCTTGTACATAGGGGCAGTATTATAGCAGTTATATTCCTGTACATATACATAGGGGCAGTATTATAGGAGTTATATTCTTGTACATAGGGGCAGTATTATAGTAGTTATATTCTTGTACATAGGTTCAGTATTACAGTAGTTATATTCTTGTACATAGGGGCAGTATTATAGTAGTTATATTCTTGTACATAGGGGCAGTATTATAGCAGTTATATTCCTGTACATATTCTTGTACATAGGTTCAGTATTACAGTAGTTATATTCTTGTACATAGGGGCAGTATTATAGTAGTTTTATTCTTGTACATAGGGGCAGTATTATAGCAGTTATATTCCTGTACATATACATAGGGGCAGTATTATAGGAGTTATATTCTTGTACATAGGAGCACTATTATAGTAGTTTTATTCTTGTACATAGGGGCTGTATTATAGTAGTTATATTCTTCTACATCGGAGCAGTATTATAGTAGTTATATTCTTGTACATAGGAGCAGTATTATAGTAGTTATATTCTTGTACATAGGGGCAGTATTATAGCAGTTATATTCCTGTACATATACATAGGGGCAGTATTATAGGAGTTATATTCTTGTACATAGGGGCAGTATTATAGTAGATATATTCTTGTACATAATAGCTGTATTATAGTAGTTATATTCTTGTACATAGGGGTCAGTATTATAGTAGTTTTATTTTTGTACATATACATAGGGGCAGTATTGTAAGAGTTATATTCTTGTACATAGGAGCAGTATTATAGTAGTTTTATTCTTGTACATAATAGCTGTATTATAGTAGTTATATTCTTGTACATAGGAGCAGTATTATAGTAGTTATATTCTTGTACATAGGGGACAGTATTATAGTAGTTATATTCTTGTACGTAGGAGCAGTATTATAGTAGTTATATTCTTGTACATAGGAGCAGTATTATAGTAGTTATATTCTTGTACATAGGGGAAGTATTATAGTAGTTATATTCTTGTTTATATTCTTGTACATAGGGGCAGTATTATAGGAGTTACCGTATATTCTTGTACATAATAGCTGTATTATAGTAGTTATATTCTTGTACATTGGGGCAGTATGATAGTAGTTATATTCTTGTACATATGGGCAGTATTATAGTAGTTACATTCTTGTACATAGGGGCAGTATTATAGTAGATATATTCTTGTACATAATAGCTGTATTATAGTAGTTATATTCTTGTACATAGGGGCAGTATTATAGTAGTTTTATTCTTGTACATAGGGGCAGTATTATAGCAGTTATATTCCTGTACATATACATAGGGGCAGTATTATAGGAGTTATATTCTTGTACATAGGAGCAGTATTATAGTAGTTATATTCTTGTACATAATAGCTGTATTATAGTAGTTATATTCTTGTACATAGGGGCAGTATTATAGCAGTTATATTCCTGTACATATACATAGGGGCAGTATTATAGGAGTTATATTCTTGTACATAGGGGCAGTATTATAGTAGTTATATTCTTGTACATAGGTTCAGTATTACAGTAGTTATATTCTTGTACATAGGGGCAGTATTATAGTAGTTATATTCTTGTACATAGGGGCAGTATTATAGCAGTTATATTCCTGTACATATTCTTGTACATAGGTTCAGTATTACAGTAGTTATATTCTTGTACATAGGGGCAGTATTATAGTAGTTTTATTCTTGTACATAGGGGCAGTATTATAGCAGTTATATTCCTGTACATATACATAGGGGCAGTATTATAGGAGTTATATTCTTGTACATAGGAGCACTATTATAGTAGTTTTATTCTTGTACATAGGGGCTGTATTATAGTAGTTATATTCTTCTACATCGGAGCAGTATTATAGTAGTTATATTCTTGTACATAGGAGCAGTATTATAGTAGTTATATTCTTGTACATAGGGGCAGTATTATAGCAGTTATATTCCTGTACATATACATAGGGGCAGTATTATAGGAGTTATATTCTTGTACATAGGGGCAGTATTATAGTAGATATATTCTTGTACATAATAGCTGTATTATAGTAGTTATATTCTTGTACATAGGGGTCAGTATTATAGTAGTTTTATTTTTGTACATATACATAGGGGCAGTATTGTAAGAGTTATATTCTTGTACATAGGAGCAGTATTATAGTAGTTTTATTCTTGTACATAATAGCTGTATTATAGTAGTTATATTCTTGTACATAGGAGCAGTATTATAGTAGTTATATTCTTGTACATAGGGGACAGTATTATAGTAGTTATATTCTTGTACATAGGAGCAGTATTATAGTAGTTATATTCTTGTACATAGGAGCAGTATTATAGTAGTTATATTCTTGTACATAGGGGAAGTATTATAGTAGTTATATTCTTGTTTATATTCTTGTACATAGGGGCAGTATTATAGGAGTTACCGTATATTCTTGTACATAATAGCTGTATTATAGTAGTTATATTCTTGTACATTGGGGCAGTATGATAGTAGTTATATTCTTGTACATATGGGCAGTATTATAGTAGTTACATTCTTGTACATAGGGGCAGTATTATAGTAGATATATTCTTGTACATAATAGCTGTATTATAGTAGTTATATTCTTGTACATAGGGGCAGTATTATAGTAGTTTTATTCTTGTACATAGGGGCAGTATTATAGCAGTTATATTCCTGTACATATACATAGGGGCAGTATTATAGGAGTTATATTCTTGTACATAGGAGCAGTATTATAGTAGTTATATTCTTGTACATAATAGCTGTATTATAGTAGTTATATTCTTGTACATAGGGGCAGTATTATAGTAGTTATATTCTTGTACATAGGTTCAGTATTACAGTAGTTATATTCTTGTACATAGGGGCAGTATTATAGTAGTTATATTCTTGTACATAGGGGCAGTATTATAGCAGTTATATTCCTGTACATATTCTTGTACATAGGTTCAGTATTACAGTAGTTATATTCTTGTACATAGGGGCAGTATTATAGTAGTTTTATTCTTGTACATAGGGGCAGTATTATAGCAGTTATATTCCTGTACATATACATAGGGGCAGTATTATAGGAGTTATATTCTTGTACATAGGAGCACTATTATAGTAGTTTTATTCTTGTACATAGGGGCTGTATTATAGTAGTTATATTCTTCTACATCGGAGCAGTATTATAGTAGTTATATTCTTGTACATAGGAGCAGTATTATAGTAGTTATATTCTTGTACATAGGGGCAGTATTATAGCAGTTATATTCCTGTACATATACATAGGGGCAGTATTATAGGAGTTATATTCTTGTACATAGGGGCAGTATTATAGTAGATATATTCTTGTACATAATAGCTGTATTATAGTAGTTATATTCTTGTACATAGGGGCAGTATTATAGTAGTTATATTCTTGTACATAGGTTCAGTATTACAGTAGTTATATTCTTGTACATAGGGGCAGTATTATAGTAGTTTTATTCTTGTACATAGGGGCAGTATTATAGCAGTTATATTCCTGTACATATACATAGGGGCAGTATTATAGTAGTTATATTTTTGTACATAGGGGCAGTATTATAGTAGATATATTCTTGTACATAATAGCTGTATTATAGTAGTTATATTCTTGTACATAGGTTCAGTATTACAGTAGTTATATTCTTGTACATAGGGGCAGTATTATAGTAGTTTTATTCTTGTACATAGGGGCAGTATTATAGCAGTTATATTCCTGTACATATACATAGGGGCAGTATTATAGGAGTTATATTCTTGTACATAGGGGCAGTATTATAGTAGATATATTCTTGTACATAATAGCTGTATTATAGTAGTTATATTCTTGTACATAGGGGCAGTATTATAGCAGTTATATTCCTGTACATATACATAGGGGCAGTATTATAGGAGTTATATTCTTGTACATAGGAGCACTATTATAGTAGTTTTATTCTTGTACATAGGGGCTGTATTATAGTAGTTATATTCTTCTACATCGGAGCAGTATTATAGTAGTTATATTCTTGTACATAGGAGCAGTATTATAGTAGTTATATTCTTGTACATAGGAGCAGTATTATAGCAGTTATTTTATTGTACATAGGGGCAGTATTATAGTAGTTATATTTTTGTACATAGGGGCAGTATTATAGTAGATATATTCTTGTACATAATAGCTGTATTATAGTAGTTATATTCTTGTACATAGGTTCAGTATTACAGTAGTTATATTCTTGTACATAGGGGCAGTATTATAGTAGTTTTATTCTTGTACATAGGGGCAGTATTATAGCAGTTATATTCCTGTACATATACATAGGGGCAGTATTATAGGAGTTATATTCTTGTACATAGGGGCAGTATTATAGTAGATATATTCTTGTACATAATAGCTGTATTATAGTAGTTATATTCTTGTACATAGGGGCAGTATTATAGCAGTTATATTCCTGTACATATACATAGGGGCAGTATTATAGGAGTTATATTCTTGTACATAGGAGCACTATTATAGTAGTTTTATTCTTGTACATAGGGGCTGTATTATAGTAGTTATATTCTTCTACATCGGAGCAGTATTATAGTAGTTATATTGTACATAGGAGCAGTATTATAGTAGTTATATTCTTGTACATAGGAGCAGTATTATAGCAGTTATTTTATTGTACATAGGGGCAGTATTATAGTAGTTATATTCCTGTACATATACATAGGGGCAGTATTATAGGAGTTATATTCTTGTACATAGGGGCAGTATTATAGTAGATATATTCTTGTACATAATAGCTGTATTATAGTAGTTATATTCTTGTACATAGGGGCAGTATTATAGCAGTTATATTCCTGTACATATACATAGGGGCAGTATTATAGGAGTTATATTCTTGTACATAGGAGCACTATTATAGTAGTTTTATTCTTGTACATAGGGGCTGTATTATAGTAGTTATATTCTTCTACATCGGAGCAGTATTATAGTAGTTATATTCTTGTACATAGGAGCAGTATTATAGTAGTTATATTCTTGTACATAGGGTCAGTATTATAGCAGTTATATTCCTGTACATATACATAGGGGCAGTATTATAGGAGTTATATTCTTGTACATAGGGGCAGTATTATAGTAGATATATTCTTGTACATAATAGCTGTATTATAGTAGTTATATTCTTGTACATAGGGGTCAGTATTATAGTAGTTTTATTTTTGTACATATACATAGGGGCAGTATTGTAAGAGTTATATTCTTGTACATAGGAGCAGTATTATAGTAGTTTTATTCTTGTACATAATAGCTGTATTATAGTAGTTATATTCTTGTACATCGGAGCAGTATTATAGTAGTTATATTCTTGTACATCGGAGCAGTATTATAGTAGTTATATTCTTGTACATAGAAGCAGTATTATAGTAGTTACAGTGCCTACAAGTAGTATTCAACCCCCTGCAGATTTTGCAGGTTTAATAAGATGCAAATAAGTTAGAGCCTTCAAACTTCAAACAAGAGCAGGATTTATTAACGGATGCATAAATCTTACAAACCAAAAAGTTTTGTTGCTTAGTTAAATTTTTATAAATTTTAAACATAAAAGTGTGGGTCAATTATTATTCAACCCCTAGGTGTAATATTTTGTGGAATAACCTTTGTTTGCAATTACAGCTAATAATCGTCTTTTATAAGACCTGATCAGGCCGGCACAGGTCTCTGGAGTTATCTTGGCCCACTCCTCCATGCAGATCTTCTCCAAGTTATCTAGGTTCTTTGGGTGTCTCATGTGGACTTTAATCTTGAGCTCCTTCCACAAGTTTTCAATTGGGTTAAGGTCAGGAGACTGACTAGGCCACTGCAACACCTTGATTTTTTGCCTCTTGAACCAGGCCTTGGTTTTCTTGGCTGTGTGCTTTGGGTCGTTGTCTTGTTGGAAGATGAAATGACGACCCATCTTAAGATCCTTGATGGAGGAGCGGAGGTTCTTGGCCTAAATCTCCAGGTAGGCCGTGCTATCCATCTTCCCATGGATGCGGACCAGATGGCCAGGCCCCTTGGCTGAGAAACAGCCCCACAGCATGATGCTGCCACCACCATGCTTGACTGTAGGGATGGTATTCTTGGGGTCGTATGCAGTGCCATCAAGTCTCCAAACGTCATGTGTGTGGTTGGCACCAAAGATCTCGATCTTGGTCTCATCAGACCAGAGAACCTTGAACCAGTCAGTCTGAGTCCTCCAAGTGATCATGAGCAAACTGTAGACAAGCCTTGACATGACGCTTTGAAAGCAAAGGTACCTTACGGGCTCGTCTGGAACGGAGACCATTGCGGTGGAGTACGTTACTTATGGTATTGACTGAAACCAATGTCCCCACTGCCATGAGATCTTCCCGGAGCTCCTTCCTTGTTGTCCTTGGGTTAGCCTTGACTCTTCGGACAAGCCTGGCCTCGGCACGGGAGGAAACTTTCAAAGGCTGTCCAGGCCGTGGAAGGCTAACAGTAGTTCCATAAGCCTTCCACTTCCGGATTATGCTCCCAACAGTGGAGACAGGTAGGCCCAACTCCTTGGAAAGGGTTTTGTACCCCTTGCCAGCCTTGTGACCCTCCACGATCTTGTCTCTGATGGCCTTGGAATGCTCCTTTGTCTTTCCCATGTTGACCATGTATGAGTGCTGTTCACAAGTTTGGGGAGGGTCTTAAATAGTCAGAAAAGGCTGGAAAAAGAGATAATTAATCCAAACATGTAAAGCTCATTGTTCTTTGTGCCTGAACTACTTAATACTTTAGGGGAACCAAACAGAATTCTGGTGGGTTGAGGGGTTGAATAATAAATGACCCTCTGAAAAGACTTTTCACAATTTAAAAAAAAAAATAAACAAAGAAATAACATTCTTTTTTGCTGCAGTGCATTTCACACTTCCAGGCTGATCTACAGTCCAAATGTCACAATGCCAAGTTAATTCCAAATGTGTAAACCTGCTAAATCTGCAGGGGGTTGAATACTACTTGTAGGCACTGTATATTCTTGTAGATAGGGACAGTATTATAGTAGTTATATTCTTGTACATAGGGGCATACATTTAAATCCAAATGACCTAAGCACAAGGCTTGGTCACATTCCGTACTAGTACAAAAGACCACAGTACCAACCCATACAAAAATAAATGATTGGCACAAGGAATGTAAAATTAACAAATTTTATTAATGAATCATCAGTTAAACATACATCATAGTTACCTAGGCACCTCAAACAACAACTAGACGCCACTAGGCATAGGGCACAAATAACCACAACTGCTATATTGTAACTAGTAGGAGATAGACTCATACACTATAACATAACATACACATGGTACCTCCCTATGTCATACCTAGTTTAAGCCACTGGCGCACGCCTAAGTGGCAAAACAAACCGAGGGAAATTGTACATGTGCTTAGTAGGATACCTACATAGTATAAAAGTACTTCAATAGCAAGTGAAGGTATGTTACCTGTATAGTGCCCACGTCCTAATGGGGTGGGCCGTGCATTAGGACGTGGGCACTATACAGGTAACATACCTTCACTTGCTATTGAAGTACTTTTATACTATGTAGGTATCCTACTAAGCACATGTACAATTTCCCTCGGTTTGTTTTGCCACTTAGGCGTGCGCCAGTGGCTTAAACTAGGTATGACATAGGGAGGTACCATGTGTATGTTATGTTATAGTGTATGAGTCTATCTCCTACTAGTTACAATATAGCAGTTGTGGTTATTTGTGCCCTATGCCTAGTGGCGTCTAGTTGTTGTTTGAGGTGCCTAGGTAACTATGATGTATGTTTAACTGATGATTCATTAATAAAATTTGTTAATTTTACATTCCTTGTGCCAATCATTTATTTTTGTATGGGTTGGTACTGTGGTCTTTTGTACATAGGGGCAGTATTATAGTAGTTATATTCTTGTACATAGGGGCAGTATTATAGTAGTTATATTCTTGTACATAGGGGCAGTATTATAGTAGTTATATTCTTGTACATAGGGGCAGTATTATAGTAGTTATATTCTTGTACATAGGGGGCAGTATTATAGTAGGTTATATTCTTGTACATAGGGGCAGTATTATAGTAGTTATATTCTTGTACATAGGGGCAGTATTATAGTAGTTATATTCTTGTACATAGGGCGCAGTATTATAGTAGTTATATTCTTGTACATAGGGGCAGTATTATAGTAGTTATATTGTACATAGGGGCAGTATTATAGTAGTTATATTCTTGTACATAGAGGCAGTATTATAGTAGTTATATTCTTGTAGATAGGGGCAGTATTATAGTCGTTATATTCTTGTACATAGGGGCAGTATTATAGTAGTCTATATATATATAATTGTCTAAGGGTTTTTCCGTCTGTCTGTCTTTCTGTCTGTCTGTCTGTCTTTCTGTCTGTCTGTCTGTCCTGGAAATCCCGCCTCTCTGATTGGTCGAGGCCACCAGGCCTCGACCAATCAGCGACGGGCACAGCATCGACGTAGAAATCCCGCGTCTCTGATACTTGTATTATAGTGGTTATATATAATAAATTGCCTCTTCAGAGAGGAAGAGGACAGGAACTCTAGCACCGTTTATTGGAAGTACCAATCCTAAAAAATCAATGTCGACCTTTTAACGAGTTTTGCCACATGCGTTAGGATAAAAGCCAAAAGAGATACTCGATTTGCAGACACGTGTTTCGGCGTGTTGCCCCTCCTTAGTGCAAAGCAAAAGATCTGTATGGTTGTATCAGAGGCCTCTTAATGGGGTCTAAGGAATGTAATGTCTCTTTATGGAGAGTAACCTGTCCAACAAGGAGAGATGTTACCTGCAGCGCCCCAGGGTCCTGGTCGTTGCAGTAATATCGCTCTTCCACCAGGGGGAGTGATGTTACGTCTGAAGGCAATAAAGGAGATCACCCTACCAGGTATCACAAACCACACAACACACTTCACACTCCAGGCCGCCAGGGGGAGCCATGCTTCTATCAGGGCACTCCTCACACTTAGGTAAAGCTGGTAGTCTGGATAGGAGAAGGGAGAAGCTGGCTGGAGAGAGAGAGAGCCATATGCAGACTGAGGTCTGTGGAGAACGAGGGTTCACAGAGCTGCGCCTGCCCCACGTGTGTGGCAGCATCCAAAGAAAGAGACATCAGGAGGGAATTGTCTTGTAGTGAGTGAGAAACGAAGTCATAGCAAAGTAGAGGAATATCAGAGGGAGACCAGCCAGGAGCAGGCTGCTTCCTTCTGAAGCGCAGAAGCCAGTAGCCAGAACACCAAGGGAGTAAGGATCTCTGCTTTACTTCAGAGACTGGCAGGACAGTTAATTCCACATTGGCTGCCCGACCTTCTACCCAGGAGGCACGGTGGCAACTTGTGGGGGCTGGGGCATCGTAGGTTCCCTGTAAAAAGCCTCAGTCCATCAGTCATACGAGTTTGTCCTATTCATCAGGGGGACAGAAAGAAAGAGACATTACATCTACGATAGTTGTGAGGACCTCGCCGAGAAGCTCAGCAGGGAGGAACTACAACACTCAGGCGCTAGAGGAAGGCTACTGATTTCCACCTGGATAAGGGGACTCTGGATTTGCCTTCAGACCGGCCAGACTCTGCCTGCCCTGTGATCTGGTGCTCTGGACTGTGGACACTGCAGCCTTCAGTAAAGGTAAAGAGACTGCAACCTTGTGTCCTCGTTATTCACTGCGCCTCTCACCATCCATCATCCATCTACACTCTGCGAAGCCCTGGGGACATACTTCACCTGTGGGAAGGTATACCATCTAGCTGCCATAACATCACCCCAGCGGACCCCTAAGCAGCGTCGTCACCCTGACCGAATACCACAGGTGGCGTCACGAACACTATCCCTTTAAAGACCTTTCCCCCATTTACAACGGACGTTCCCCTAGGGCCACGGACCGGGTCAGCCACTGTGACGTCCCTGACGAGAACCGAAGGGCCCGGCTCCGAGTACCCCATTGCCCTACTGGGGGGCGCTCCATTACCCTTAGAATAAAGTGGTTATATCCAAAATCTGTTCTGGGTATGATTGTGGGTTCTTTACGGTATTAAAATTTAGAAAGTACTTTTTGAGGTCCAACTTAAAAGGCTATTGCCATGTCCAAGATCCTATGCCAATATGTAAAAGATGTTATAATAATATTAGCAAATACCTCCAATCAGAAATACAGTATAGTTCTTCTGATTCACTTTGTCACTTACCCCATGTGCAAGGCATTGCAGTAGCTTTGGTATCCATGGTTACGACCACTAACTGTCACTATCTGAGTGGTTGTAACCGCGGATATTATTACATATTAGGATAGCATCTTGGGAATGATGTCAGCTCCTCTATACAATGGGTAGACACCTGTTTTTAGAGTTGACCTTGTAACATTTCGCTGTTTTACCTCTAGGTGGCGCCGACATTCATTAGAGTACAGTTTATTTCTTTACTAGGAGCTAGTGACATGGCTGAGGCTTCACACTATGTTGTAATGAGGAATTCCATTGAGACCCTAAAGAATATTCCCTGAGATCCCAAGGCAGGAACCATTGTATAGAACTGCTTCTCGGAAAGCTGAGACAAAAATGTCCGCCTTTTCATCTCCAATTCCTACACAGAAAATGTGTGAGGTTGTGACGGAGAGCTCGTATTAAGCCATAGAAACTATGAAGGAGTAGTGGTGCCACCGTCTTAGAAGACCTTTAAGGGAACCTGTCCTGTGGAAAACTGAATCTGATCTGCAGCTAGGATGTAACGGAGTCGGAGGAGCTGAGCCGAGTGATAGACATTTTTGTGGGAAATGTTGCAGTAAAACTTTTATTATATTGAAATCTCTGTTTAAATACATGAGTCCGGTGGGCGGTCCTATCATTGACTGACCGTCTACCCTGTATGGCTGCACGTAGAGATGGCTGTCAGTCACTGAGTAGGTAAAAAAAAAAATCTGTGTGCTAACATTGATTTATTTGGTCTCTAAACATCAATACAATTTTATTGTATTTAATGGAAAAAGTGATGATCTGTAAGTCTCTGCATATATAAATTAAGCTACCTTATCCTCGAAAAATCTCTCTGAAGTGCTGACCACCAGGCCTGTTCCTTCTGTGTAACCTGCTGTTTGCTACCTGTTTTCAAATGTAATCTGTTAACCTCAGATTCATTGGCATGGATTACAGTAAGTGGGGTTGGTCTTTGTCTCTCTACAGTAAGTGGGGTTGGTCTTTGTCTCTGTACAGTAAGTGGGGATGGTCTTTGTCTCTCTACAGTAAGTGGGGTTGGTCTTTGTCTCTGTACAGTAAGTGGGGTTGGTCTTTGTCTCTGTACAGGAAGTAGTCTGTCTTTTCTTCCTTATAGGAAGTGGGTCGGTCTTTTCTTCCTTACAGGAAATGTGGCCAGTGTCTGTCTCCTTACTGGAAGTGCTGTTGGATTTTGTCTCTCTACAGTAAGTGGGGTTGGTCTTTGTCCCTCTACAGGAAGTGGTGTTGGTCTTTGTCCCTCTACAGGAAGTGGCGTTGGTCTTTGTCCCTCTACAGGAAGTGGCGTTGGTCTTTGTCCCTCTACAGGAAGTGGCGTTGGTCTTTGTCCCTCTACAGGAAGTGGCGTTGGTCTTTGTCCCTCTACAGGAAGTGGCGTTGGTCTTTGTCCCTCTACAGGAAGTGGCGTTGGTCTTTGTCCCTCTACAGGAAGTGGCGTTGGTCTTTGTCCCTCTACAGGAAGTGGCGTTGGTCTTTGTCCCTCTACAGGAAGTGGCGTTGGTCTTTGTCCCTCTACAGGAAGTGGCGTTGGTCTTTGTCCCTCTACAGGAAGTGGCGTTGGTCTTTGTCCCTCTACAGGAAGTGGCGTTGGTCTTTGTCCCTCTACAGGAAGTGGGGTTGGTCTTTGTCCCTCTACAGGAAGGGGGGTCGGTCTTTGTCTCCTTACTGAAAGTGCTGTCGGTCTTTGTCCCTCTACAGGATGTGGGGTCGGTCTTTGTCTCCTTACTGGACGTGTGGTTTGACTTTGTCTCCTTACAGGAAGTGGTGTTGGTCTTTTTCCCTCTACAGGAAGTGCAGTCAGTCTTTGTCTCTACAGGAAGTGGGGTGGGTCTTTGTCTCCTTACAGGAAGTGGTGTTGGTCTTTTTCCCTCTACAGGAAGTGCAGTCAGTCTTTGTCTCTACAGGAAGTGGGGTGGGTCTTTGTCTCCTTACAGGAAGTGGGGTGGGTCTTTGTCACTGCTCCTGCTTCCCTGTCTATCAAACTGCTTACAAGCATAATAGATAAGCTCACTTCAGGGTAGATAAGTCCTTTCACAATGGAGGAAGCAATGAATTCTGGGAATTAAGGGAAAGAAAGCTCCTGCACCTATCATGCTGGCCGAATGCTGATAACGTGGTTGCCATGTTACTGAGCATGAAAATCATGACAATTCCTTACCATAATAGACTTGTTTGTGCCCTAACAGCAGTTTTCCCTTTGTTGCTGGCGATGACGCGGCACGACCATGCTTTTCTACTGGCTTGATGTGCCAGGTCGGGTGCACTTTATAATTCTCTACGTTCAGTATGTGACGTTAATGACCGTGATTAGACGAGCACTGATGAGTGCGGTCGGCCCGATACTGCTGGTCACTTGGGGCAGCTCCGTCCAGATTGCACCATGGTGAAGACATTACGCACAATATCAATAAGTGGTCTGCTCCGTCCTTGGGGTCCGGCTGGTGACCAGGAGACGAGGCTGGAGTGTGTTATCACCGCACATTCCAGGAACGGCTCCTCTCCCAGTGTCCATCACCAGTATTCCCAGCTGCCACCTGATTTATGCCGTTGTCAGGAGCAGAACTAAAGTAGGAAAAAGCTGCTAAACGAGTGGTCCTGAGTGGAGCCCCCACTGCCTGAGACAACATAGGGGCTGCGAGGCCTGGCTGATGCGCCACAGATGTCACCTAGACCTTGCTTCCAGGCAGTGGCAGCCCCCCTACCTTACTGGCCTATTAAAGGGTCCCATATGTGCCTGGTGCTGATCTCTGGGCTGTAGACTTTTTTACCATGCACTGTGAACAGGTTTCCTGTTAGTGGCGCCATATGGTGCACACAAGATACACTGCACCTATATAATACTACACCTTTCCCCAGACATGGCCATGATATCCAAGCCCATGTAGTGCCACACAGAAGCTAACATGTCCACATAAGTACCACTGTGCCTACGTATGGGGGATGAAGCGCCATTGTGCAGATTTTCTTCCCATGATGCATTGCTTGTTTCAGATTAGCAGGTTATGGCAGTGCACCATGGGAAAAAGTATACGGCTTATCTCCTCCTTTTGTACCACCTGAGTTTGGATAGTGACTTAGAGTTGCTACCTATAGGTGGCACTAGAGTGTTGTCTTCCCTTAGGGAGAGCTAATTAGCATTTTTTATTTCCCATGGTGCATTGCTAATACAGTTAGACATACCGGCTGCATCTCCTCGATGAGACCCAGTACCCGTCCCCCAGGGCTGCCTCAAAGACCTCTCAGCCTGCCAACCAGAGCCCTATGCATGGAAGGCAAGAACCCCAGGAAAGCCACAGGGAGTGTATAGGTGACACATTTGTAGATAAAGTATGATGCTAGTCCGGGGTCTCTTGAAGGATGACCCCCCCCAAAACTAGACTGTACTTAGCCCCCCCAGTGTGCAGAGATCTGGGAGTCCCATCATCGCCAGCTCTGTGCTCAGCCTTGTATCACACTGCCCTCTGCTGGTGAGCTGGGGAATGACATTGCACATCCTGCACTGGTGGAATAACCCCCAACTCTGTCCCCCAGCACTGGATGAGAATCTGCAGGATAAAGACCAGTTATTTATTAGGAGTGTTACATTTACCCCACGATAATCCTCAGCATTGTGGGGCCTTGTTATTGCACTGCCATTACATAGCGTTAGTGCCCCACTACAGATCACAGACTACAATCTCATCTCTTGTTTTATAGCCAAAACTGTGATCTCTTCTGCTTCCTGAAACAAGTCTGTGCAGCGTGGAGCAGTGTGCTGTACAGCATAGAGCATCCCGTGATCCAGCTACAGAACCCCTCGGACAAGGTGACCAGCAGGCAACCGGAGGCTGCTGTAAGGTCGTGTTCACACATCGTGCGGCATCTCATGTGCAAGCTTTGGCACGTCCTCCATGCTCCAGAGTGTATACAGCTTGGCAGCAGTCCACATGTAAGTAACATCATAGTGGGGTAAGTCCAGTTATCCTTATACAGCAGAAGACACAGCGCCCCCTTCTGGTCACGAGCCTTTTTGCTTGCAAACAATCCTGAAACAAAAAAAAATAGATTATTCACTGACATTAATGACCTGCATCGGGTGCCAGTTACTGCAGTACAGAAATCAAGTTACTGGTGTATGCTAGTCTGTGGCAGCACACATACAATGCTGCCACCACTAGAGGGAGCTAACTGTATACTGGTAGACATCAAACAATATTAGCTCGGTATGGAACAAGCTCCCTCTAGTGGTGGCTGCAGGTACAGAGTGTGTATATATATTTATTTATATACTAGATGGTAGCCCTATTCTAACGCATCGGGTATTCTAGAATATGTATGTAGTTTATTTATGAAGATTTTAGAATAATACATTGAATACACAGGATTCGGCCGGCCGCGATCAATTAATAGCCGGCCACGTGCTATATAACAGCCCACAGAGTATATAGCACAGCCTGCGGAGTATATTGCACAGCCCGTGCAGTACCACGCACGCAGTATATAACACAGGCCACATAGTGTATAGCACAGCCAACGCAGTATATTGCACAGCCCACGCAGTATATTGCACAGCCCGCGTACTATATTGCACAGCCTGCGTAGTATATTGCACAGCCCACATAGTATCTAGTAAGTGGGCATCATATCCCTGTTAAAAGATAGTTATATACTCGCCCTCCGTTGGCCCCCGGATCGAAGCAGTTACCGACGCTCCTCGCGCGCTCTGGTCTGAAGAGTGCATTGCGATCTCGTGAGATGATGATGTAGCGGTCTTGCGAGACCGCTACGTCATCATCTCGCGAGACCGCAATGCATGGAGCGGTCACCGGGGCGTCTCGAGGAGCAGGAAAGGCCTGTTCCTGATCCGGGGGGCCGACGGACGGTGAGTATATAACGATTTTTTATTTTCTTTATTATTTTTAACATTAGATCTTTTTACTATTGATGCTGCATAGGCAGCATGAATAGTAAAAAGTTGGTCACACAGGGTTAATAGCGGCGTTAACCGAGTGGGTTACACCGCGGTCAACGCTGCCATTAACCCTGTGTGAGCGCTGACTGGAGGGGATTATGGAGCGGGCACTTTTCCGTCGGACTGTGCCCGTCGCTGATTGGTTGTGGCTGTTTTGCCACAACCAATCAGCGACTTGGATTTCCATGACAGACAGAGGCCGCGACCAATGAATATCCGTGACAGACAGAAAGACAGACGGAAGTTGCCCTTAGACAATTATATAGATCTGTGTGCGTGTGATATACATATACGTGTGTAGCATGTGGAAGAGCAGGCTCTGGACAGATTCTCAGTAGAATATTTTGGACTAAAGACAAAACACTACGTGTGGCAGAAAACTGACACTACACATCACCCTGAAAACACCATCCCCACAGTCAAACATGGTGGTGGCAGCATCATGGTGTGGGAAAGCTTTTCTTCAGCAGGGATAGGGAAGCTGGTCAGAGTTAATAGGAAGATGAATGAAACTATATACAGGGCAATCCTGGAGGAAAACGTGTTAGAGGCTGTAAAAGACTTGAGGCTGGGACAAAGGATCACCTTCCAGCAGGACAACAACCCTAAACATACTGCCAGAGATACAATGGATGGTTTAGATCAAAGCATATTCATGTGAGTGAATGGCCCAGTCACAGGCCAGACTGAAATTGTGGTGAAAGGTGGTCCTACGAAGTATTGACTCAGGGGGGCTGAATACAAATGCAAGTCACAGTTCTCAGATTTGTATTTTTTAAATAATTAGAACATCTTGTATCATTTCCTTTACACTTCACAAATACTTGCTACTTTGTGTTGGTATCACATAAAATCCCAATAAAATGCATTTGTTTGTGGGTGTAACCTGGGAATGTTTGCGGGGTATTAATACTTTTTCAAGGCTATGTGTGTCTGTATGTGTATATACATGTGTAAATGTGTGTGTTTATATAGATTTACGTGTGTGCGTGTTTATATGTGTGCACATATGCAGTAACAGTATATATATATATATATATATATATATATATACAGATACTTGTGTGTTTATACAATGTATGCATATACAGTGTGTATATATACATGTATTTGTGTGCCTACACACTACAGTACATGCATGTCCCGCCAGTGATGCGGTGGGAATGATGTCTCCCCCTATACACTGCAGGACGTACCGTCCGCTCCACCATTGTGGTGTGATTACAGGCGGAGGGCAGCAGGGGGCGCTGTCACATTGCACCTGTGGATGCTGGGCCGAGGCCAGTACCGATCCAGGTGTTGTGTCCCACCGACGCTGTAGTGCCCGGGCCTCCCACCTGCCACTCTCTAACTGCAGCAAAACTAGATCTTTCAGCAGACACCGTAAGCTGCCTGGGAGGGAATGCTGGGAGTTGTAGTTTGGCGTTACCTGCATAGCGCTCATTATGACATAAATATTTAGTTATTTCCCAGGAATATATGTATACGTGTGTCTTTTATGATTTAAGGGGTTTTCCAGGCATCAGCTAGTGATGGCCTGTCCGTGGATCAGATCGTGGTGGTCCGACACTCATGGACCAGATGTTCACAGGTCCAAATGGTGATTGGATCTGAACACCGCAGCACCATTAGTGGCCATTCTTGGTACTGCAGCTCAGATCACATTCACTTTAAAAGGAGTGGAGCTGCAGTACCGGAGAACGGCCACTGCGTGGTGCATGGAGTTTGCACTGTTCCTCCTCTGTACATCCGGCTAACGATGGCGCTGATAATATCTGATCAATAGGGGTGCCGGGCATCGGCCCCCTGCCAATCTGGTCTAAGGATAGGTGGTCACTATCTTAAGGCTGGAGAACCCCTGTAAATACATTAGAAAAGATTGATCAATGCACCACAAGCATTGTACTCAGCCCCCACCATCTCTATGAAGCCCCTCAACACTTTTTCTGTTTACAACTCTTTTAAAGGGACAGTACAGGAATTAAAATAAAAATCATATCTGCAAGAAACCTGTCCATGGGTTGGGTCAATTATTGCCAAACGGTTCTGTTTAAGTGAATAGGTGCAGAGCGGTAACGCCACATACAACCTGTGGACAGATGTGAAAAAAGCAAGTAGGGAGAAGTGCGTATGTGTCTAGGGGTCAATACTACGGGCGTTGTGTAAGGAAAAAAAAAGTCCGATGCTGCTCTGTGTGTGCTGCCATTCTTTACACTGCAGGTATAGCTGGATGGTAATGATCAACTAGCAGATGTAGAGATCAAAGAAAATGGCGGTGATGACGGCAGGCATAGATTTCCATGAGAAACCCGTGACTATACCGCCATGTTCCAGTACCCCGTACACTGCTGCAGCCAGAGACTGGGACGGGCGCTCAGATTTCTTCCAACATGTCCTCCCCGAGGAGAGAGGCCGTCCTGCTTCTCCGGCCACTGATGTGGACACGGCGAGTGTGTGGCCTTAAACCATGAGTTCACTTTTATAACCAGTTTTTTTAATGGCTCCAATACATCTTAAACATTTTTTCTGTATGCAGCTACTCTGCTGAACTACGTGTTGCTATGGCTACAGACTATACACAAGCCCTCTGTAACCAGATCCTGGCATCACGTCTTAAGCGCAATGTGAAAGCACCCTATCTTCAAGCTTGTGGGTCCCGTCAGGGCTTGTGTCTGAACCCCCCGCAAATTCGGATGTATGCACCGTTCCCAGCCAGGCTGAACTGCGGTGACCTCAGTGACTAGCATCGGGAGAGTTATTCTCACGGTGCTAGCGGGGATGTCACCACAGTTCAGCCCGGCTGGGAACAGAGCCTCAGTGACTGTAGGTAACCTCGAGGACGTCACCTCCAGTCACTGACGCTGCGCTCACAGCAGCTCATTCCCCAGTGGTTCTCAGCCTGGATGGTCGCATCTTGGCACCGTCCAGGTTGAAAATGAATTAATTCTGCCCCAGACATGGATTAAGGCATGGGACAGAACGACAGACAGGTATGGTATATTGTTGTTTTATTATTTTTGATTTATTACAGGAGATCGAGGGCTTCGGTGGAATTAGGCGAGGTTGTAAATATGGTTTAATTGAGATTATTAAAGGAGTCTGTGTCATTTTCTTAAATTAAAGGACTTTATTGTGGCTGTGTCTTTATTTATAATACAACTATAGGATTAGCAATGGATAGGTGTGTTATTGATGCCTCTCCATTACTAAGCCGTGGGCTTGATGTCACCTGACAATACAAAGGTGACATCAACCCCACAAGTATGAACCCTGCTTGCCACTGCTACAGGGCAAGTGGGAAGAGCCGGGCAAAGCGTCACAGTTGGCGCATCTAATAGCTGTGCCTTTTCTGGGCAGTCATGGGCTGCTATTTTTAGGCTGGAGGGGGTCAATATCCATGGCCCCTTACCAGCCCCCAGCTGTCTGCTTTAGCAAGACTGGTTGTCAATAATGGGAGAGACCCCCACACCGTTTTTTAAAATTATTTAAATAAAAAAATACAACGTGAGGACGCCTAGATTCTTGATAACCAGCCTTGCTGAAGCTGACAGCGGTGGGTTGCAGCTCCCAGCTGTGAGTTTTGCCTGGCTGGTTAACAAAAATACAGAGGAACCAATGCTGGTTTATTTATTTACAGTGCAGGATCGGCTGATGAATACTCCCATCCGCCGCTCCTGCTCTCACTGTAATTAGCAACTGTAGGTGTCAGATGATGGGAGTAGTAGTCCCATCAGCAGACACCAGTGATCGGAGGTTAACTGTATACCTCCGATCACAGCTGAGCGCTCCCCGCTATCCTATGACAGCGGGGAGCCGTGGCTCTCTGACCGGCGGGGATCATTTAACCGCCGATCAGAAGCGGTGTTTGCCACGCTGTCATGCACATTACAGTGCAGCTAACGCTGGATGTTCTGGCCCCCCATTCAAGTGAATGGGGTTCGGGTACCCGAACTTTTTGTAACTGTTGAGCTGAACCCGAACATCCAGGTGTCCGCCCAGCTCTACTTCCTAGCGCTCACCCCATAGACAGCTGGGGATATCTTATAGGGAGACACCAGACAAGTCATGACCTTTTAGACTGTGGCCTTTTGCCCGCATCGGACGTGTACCCCCAAAGCCAGTGTGCAAGATGCCTAGACCCCCAGGAGTCCTTACTAATGGTGGTGCCAGGACATCTGTGTAGCACTTCCATCCCGAGCTCATTAACTCTTCCATATCCGCCCCTATGGAGAATGGTTTTCTGTGTGTTTGGTGTTCTATTCAGGAACGGATCCTGTCGGCAAGGACCGGAGCTCCACACAGAGGGAAGTGCAGCCAACATTCACCCCCTATAGGATGACAGCGACGTGCACCTTGTAGGTTACTGGTCTCGTTAGTCAGCGGGGTCAGTATTAATTAGCCAAGACAAAGAATATAAAGAAAGGATTTTATTTTATAGTAGAACAATTAATGTTTAGTGCAAGGAAGAAACAATAATGACGGGACATGCAGAAGAAGCCGTAACACCGGGGTCAGGACTGTTACATAGGGGGGTGCTCGTCACATTATGTGCAGGGTTAATGAAGGTAGAGAACAGCAAGACGCAAACTAGACAAAACCCCAAGTCATTCCCACACGTGGCACCAGTCAGAGCCCTCACCCACCATTATAACAAGCCCTCAGCCCCCAATATCAAAAGTTCTAATAAATACTCTGACATTCAGATAAAAAGACGATGTGCACAGACCACTAGACAGAGTATGAGCGCCTTGTAAAGGGTTAACCCAGCAGGGGCACAAAGACCACCTACTACAGGTGCCAGACCCCAGACAGTGCAGCACTGGCAGCCACTTCTCCTCAGTCACAGGAATACAGCGCCATCACAACTTATGTCTATGGTAGGAGGGAGATCAGCGGCTGCCAGGTAACGTGTGTGTCTGTGGCACTGCTCATAGAGGAGGCACACCGACCCCGAAGACAGCCGCCCCTGCCCATCATCTGTGACTGGCACTCCAGAGAGCTGCAATACCAGACACAGCCTATAGATGAGAGGGGCGCTGTGTTTGTACCCTTCCTGGTATTTTAGAGAAGCCTTTCCTCGTCTCATGATTTGTGCACTTTAATTTAATTCATTTTCCTTCAGCATAAAAAAAATATATATATTTACAAGTGATACAATAGGACAGCACCCCGGTCAGGCTATGATTAGTCACGCCGTAGAAGTCCCCACCCACCACAATGCCTGTCTGCGGGGTCCCCATATACCATCAGGAGTGGGTGGGACACAGAGGAGAGAGATCACCCCTGCCCCCCATCTCAGCACCTTCATACATACAGAAACTATGGTGGCATCTCCCCATCTGGGGCGGTGATGGCTGCCAGTGGTTACGACCATCCACCTGGTGAGTTACTGGAAAGGGAGGTGCAGTATTTCCAAAAGTAAAGACATATTGTTGCAGTCTTCCAAAACCAGCCCCACCCTGGTCCACGGGTCATGTCAGATATCACAGCTCAACCTCCTTCACTTCAATGGAGCAGAGCTGCAATTCTACAAGCACGAGTACAATAGTCGCCCTGTTTCTGGAAGAAGGCATGGTAATGATCTGCTGCACCAGACGGTGGTTTTGGTTGCAGACTTTACACGGTGAGTGGGTGATCCACAGTGCTGCGATAATCTGCACACAAATCCACCAGGGAGAGTTTCCTGCGTGTCAGGGGACATATAGTGGGGAGACCATAAGGAACGTGGCCCGGACACAGGTCTATTTACATTCACACTTCATACACACACCCCGACGTCTGTACATAGAGGTATACGGTGGTGTTCACACTGTATATAAGGGAGGCTGCCGGAGAACGCTGTAGTGTGAGCACATCAGGGTCACTGTCCTGGGCCCAGGTTACGTCTCCCAGCAGCTTGTTAATACCAGCAGGGATGATCATTAGAAAAATAAAGATGGTAGTGAAATACTGTGATCTGTCTCCTCAGGGAGGTCGGAGGTGACGGCCCCGAGACTGCTCCCCATCTACACCTAACGTCAGGGCGAGACGTGCTGAACCATCCCTTCAGTTGGTGAGCACTGACTTTGGCAAGAAGGGTTCCTTGTGTGATGGCGTCTGGCTGCTGCTGGACAGGATGGGCTCAGGTGTCCGCGGGAGGCTGTATAAGTACACAGCACCTATGACCAGTCCAGCGCCCAGAGCAAAGGGCAGGTCCACGTGGAATCCAAAGAGGTGGACAGAAACTGCTGTGGACACCACAATGGACAGCGACGTGGCAAAACCTTTCAGGATGTTGTCCGCATATTTGACCACCACAGCCACAAGAAGGCCACCGAAGGCCTGATTGAAGATGACACACCACACCAGGGGAGTGTAGCCGTAAAAGAAGCCACGTTCGGCCATTGCCACTCCATCTTGTTGCCACATGGCGAGAAGTCCTAATGCTGTACCGAAAATACCAAGTTGAACATTGCGCAGCCAAACAGAAGCAGAGCTGCCCTTAAGGATGCGCTCAAAGTATACGCCCGCAAAGCCCGAAGACAGACAGGACACCGCCACCGCGATCAGGCCCACGATGTAGTTCTGGCCGCTCACTGCCACGCTTTCCTTCCCACCAGACTGCTCAGACTGTACGATGGCCACTCCGATGAAGAGGATGATGAGGGAGCCCCACTGCAGCCTAGACAGGCTCTTTCTCAGAAGCAGCACGGAGAACAGGGCCGTGGTCAGGATCTTCAGCTGATACGTGACCTGGAACACGAGAGAAGAAGAAATGTGACTGCAGGAAAATGGGGCCGACAGGAGGAGCAAAAATGTGACCGCAGGAGAACGAGGAGCCGACAGGAGGAGCAGAAATGTGACTGCAGGAGGACGAGGAGCCGACAGGAGGAGCAGAAATGTGACTGCAGGAGGACGAGGAAGCCGACAGGAGGAGCAGAAATGTGACTGCAGGAAGATGAGGAGCCGACAGGAGGAGCAGAAATGTGACTGCAGGAGGACGAGGAGCCGACAGGAGGAGCAGAAATGTGACTACAGGAAGATGAGGAGCCGACAGGAGGAGCAGAAATGTGACTGCAGGAGGACGAGGAGCCGACAGGAGGAGCAGAAATGTGACTGCAGGAGGACGAGGAAGCCGACAGGAGGAGCAGAAATGTGACTACAGGAAGATGAGGAGCCGACAGGAGGAGCAGAAATGTGACTACAGGAAGATGAGGAGCCGACAGGAGGAGCAGAAATGTGACTGCAGGAGGACGAGGGGCCGACAGGAGGAGCAGAAATGTGACTGCAGGAGGACGAGGAGCCGACAGGAGGAGCAGAAATGTGACTGCAGGAAGATGAGGAGCCGACAGGAGGAGCAGAAATGTGACTGCAGGAGGACGAGGAGCCGACAGGAGGAGCAGAAATGTGACTGCAGGAAGATGAGGAGCCGACAGGAGGAGCAGAAATGTGACTGCAGGAAGATGAGGAGCCGACAGGAGGAGCAGAAATGTGACCGCAGGAGGACGAGGAGCCGACAGGAGGAGCACAAATGTGACCGCAGGAGGACGAGGAGCCGACAGGAGGAGCACAAATGTGACCGCAGGAAGATGAGGAGCCGACAGGAGGAGCACAAATGTGACTGCAGGAATGTGTTTTCTTTATGATGAGGTTATAGCCCCATTGTGCCATCTTCCATGACTGATATCCTCCGTTCTTATGTGACATGAATCCTCTAATCAGGAGATGTATGACATTTCCCAGCTCATCATGTGATGGTCATATCTCATGGAGTGGATGAAGCCCCTTTATTCTTCAAGTTGGGCAGACCCCTATATATTAGCTATCACCTGAAAAATATCCCTTTACAAAAACAAAGGCTAGTTCAAGTAAAATAATTAATGAATTTTCTATATACAGGAGGCAGATGTATCAACTCCTTACATACAGATGTGGCAAGTGCAAATCCAAATGGCCACTGTTTTGGGGTTTGTGGCACAGAGCTGGGACTGTAGTAGGTTTGGGATTTTCATGTGCTATTCACGTCACCAGGAGATTAAGTGTCCAAAACAATGTGGCCTATTTTTACTATTTCCATCTCCAGAGACGTAAGAAGGTGTAACGCCACACCTTAGAGGCACACCCGCCTGCTCATGCGGAAATCTGGCGGCCCTCTAAAAGGACCTGTCACATTAGGCATGCATCTGATCTGTGGACAGCAGGGTACAGAGACGCGGAGCACAATGACACTGTTGGAAAAGGCTCAGTGTGACATGTATTTTATTCATTGAAATCTCTTGTGTTTGTATGTGTGAGTCCAGTGGGCGGTCCTTCTAGGGATTGACAGCAATCTGCATGCAGTCATACAGGGGTCAATCACTGATAGGACCGCCTACTGGACTCATCCTTACAAACACAGGGATTGCAATGAATGAAATACAAGTTTTACATAAACCTTTCCCCACAGGAGAATGTTCAATCAATCTGATCAGCTCCTCCGGTTCGATAACATCCGGCCTGCAGATCAGAGACTGTTATCAACATGGCAGGAGCCCTTTAAATGAATGTGTGTTTGTGTGAAAGGGCAAGTGATGAGTTTGGGGCTCAGATGTAATCTTACCTGGAAGGTGGCCGCTGGGAGATTAGATATGGCCACATACTGCAGGTTATTCTGTAAGGTGTAGATCAGGGAGGGCACTGCCAGCTTCAGGGTGTCCATGTACTGGATAATGATGGCATCGTACAGATATCCCGCCAGCTCCTTCACGTTACCTGCACACACAGCATATGTTATAGATGGTAACAGGATCACCCATAACTGGAGACATCGGGCAGGTACAGAGGTCTACACCTGCCGCTGCTGCTGGGCGACAAGGGAGTGGTAAAAAAAAAAAAAAAAGCCTTTAGTTTCATATCCCCCATAACAATGGCTCCGGCTCTGCAGTGTCAGTGTGATGGCCAGGTCATACATTGCTGCAGCCAGGAGCCACTTACAAGCTCTTGGCTGCCGCTCAGTCTCCTGTACAGCCACGTCATTTATCGCCTGCAGCAGTCTTACCGGTTTTGTATAAAGAAAGTCCAATCACTGTATGAGGACGCTCTTTAGTTTTGTTTTACACCTCTGCTTGCTGTCAGTAAAGACCCAGAGCCCATCCCATAGTTCACATGCTCCGATACCCTGCCAATGTCCGAGGCGCCTCTTCCACATAGCAGGATGTGCAGCGTCACAGGGCCTATAGTGAGCGTCAGAGGGGTCCAGGGTGTGGGGAGAAGACGTGAGGACCGGACAAGGCAGCACTAATGGGACTGCTCATCGCTAACTCATACTCTGCACCGCGTCAGGAGGATGTGATCAGAGTGGTGTTACTCCCCACAGTCATCTGGAAAGTGGTGAATGACTTAGGATACTAAGTTTCACACATCAGGTTTTCAGTGTCAGGCTAAATCCGGCGAATGTTGGAAAAACTGGATCCGGCGCAGATTGTGAAAAACTGATGCGACGGATCCGTTTTTTTGATGGATCCGGCTAGCATCTCTAGATTATTGGATAAAAAAAAAAAATTGGAGCATGCTCAGTTTAACCCCTTTACCCCCAAGGGTGGTTTGCACGTTAATGACCAGGCCAATTTTTACAATTCTGACCACTGTCCCTTTATGAGGTTATAACTCCGAAACGCTTCAACGGATCCTGGTGATTCTGACATTGTTTTCTCGTGACATATTGTACTTCATGATAGTGGTAAAATTTCTTTGATAGTACCTGCGTTTATTTGTGAAAAAAACGGAAATTTGGCGAAAATTTAGAAAATTTCGCAATTTTCAAACTTTGAATTTTTATGCAATTAAATCACAGAGATATGTCACACAAAATACTTAATAAGTAACATTTCCCACATGTCTCCTTTACATCAGCATAATTTTGGAACCAATTTTTTTTTTTGTTAGGGAGTTATAAGGGTTAAAAGTTGACCAGCAATTTCTCATTTTTACAACATTTTTTTTTTAGGGACCACGTCTCATTTGAAGTCATTTTGAGGGGTCTATATGATAGAAAATGCCCAAGTGTGACACCATTCTAAAAACTGCACCCCTCAAGGTGCTCAAAACCACATTCAAGAAGTTTATTAACCCTTCAGGTGTTTAATAGGAATTTTTGGAATGTTTAAATAAAAATGAACATTTAACTTTTTTACACAAAAAATTTACTTCAGCTCCAATTTGTTTTATTTTACCAAGGGTAACAGGAGAAATTGGACCCAAAAAGTTGTTGTCCAATTTGTCCTGAGTACGCCGATACCCCATATGTTGGGGTAAACCCCTGTTTGGGCACACAGGAGAGCTCGGAAGGGAAGGAGCACTGTTTTACTTTTTCAACGCAGAATTGGCTGGAATTGAGATCGGACGCCATGTCGTGTTTGGAGAGCCCCTGATGTGCCGAAACAGTGGAAACCCCCCAATTATAACTGAAACCCTAATCTAAACACACCCCTAACCCTAATTCCAACGGTAACCCTAACCACACCTCTAACCCTGACACACCCCTAACCCTAATCCCAACCCTATTCCCAACTGTAAATGTAATCTAAACCCTAACCCTAACTTTAGCCCCAACCCTAACCCTAGCCCTAACCCTAGCCCTAACCCTAGCCCTAACCCTAGCCCTAACCCTAACCCTAACCCTAGCCCTAGCCCTAACCCTAGCCCTAACCCTAGCCCTAATGGGAAAATGGAAATAAATACATTTTTTTTTATTTTTCCCTAACTAAGGGGGTGATGAAGGGGGGTTTGATTTACTTTTATAGCGAGTTTTTTAGCGGATTTTTATGATTGGCAGCCGTCACACACTGAAAGACCCTTTTTATTGCAAAAAATATTTTTTGCAATACCACATTTTGAGAGCTATAATTTTTCCATATTTTGGTCCACAGAGTCATGTGAGGTCTTGTTTTTTGCGGGACGAGTTGACGTTTTTATTGAAAACATTTTTGGGCACGTGACATTTTTTTATCGCTTTTTATTCCGATTTTTGTGAGGAAGAATGACCAAAAGCCAGCTATTCATGAATTTCTATTGGGGGAGGCGTTTATACCGTTCCGCGTTTGGTAAAATTGATAAATCAGTTTTATTCTTCGGGTCAGTACGATTACAGCGATACCTCATTTATATCATTTTTTTATGGTTTGGTGCTTTTATACGATAAAAACTATTTTACAGAAAAAATAATTATTTTTGCATCGCTTTATTCTCAGGACTATAACTTTTTTATTTTTTTGCTGATGATGCTGTATGGCGGCTCTTTTTTTGCGGGACAAAATGACGCTTTCAGCGGTACCATGGTTATTTATATCTGTCCTTTTGATCGCGTGTTATTCCACTTTTTGTTCGGCGGTATGATAATAAAGCGTTGTTTTTTGCCTCGTTTTTTTTTTTTTTTCTTACGGTGTTTACTGAAGGGGTTAACTAGTGGGACAGTTTTATAGGTCGGGTCGTTACGGACGCGGCGATACTAAATATGTGTACTTTTATTGGTTTTTTTTTATTATTTAGATGAAGAAATGTATTTATGGGAATAATATTTTTTTTTTTTTTTCATTATTTTGGAATATTTTTTTTAATTTTTTTTACATATTTGGAAATTTTTTTTTTTACTTTTTTACTTTGTCCCGGGGGGGGGACATCACAGATCAGTGATCTGACAGTTTGCACAGCACTCTGTCAGATCACTGATCTGACATGCAGCGCTGCAGCCTTCACAGTGCCTGCTCTAAGCAGGCTCTGTGAAGCCACCTCCCTCCCTGCAGGACCCGGATCCGCGGCCATCTTGGATCCGGGGCTCGAGCAGGGAGGGAGGTGAGGAGACCCTCGCAGCAACGCGATCACATCGCGTTGCTGCGGGGGGCTCAGGGAAGCCCGCAGGGAGCCCCCTCCCTGCGCGGTGCTTCCCTGCACCGCCGGCACATCGCGATCATCTTTGATCGCGGTGTGCCAGGGGTTAATGTGCCGGGGGCGGTCCGTGACCGCTCCTGGCACATAGTGCCGGATGTCAGCTGCGATAAGCAGCTGACACCCGGCCGCGATCGGCCGCGCTCCCCCCGTGAGCGCGGCCGATCGGCTATGATGTACTATCCCGTCCAGGGTCAGATAAGCCCAGGGCACCTCGACGGGATAGTACGTCTAAGGTCACAGAGGGGTTAAAAAACCGGATCAGGCCGCCAAATCCGGCACCTTCCGGCTCCCATTCTAGCAAACAGCCAGAAGCGCCGGTGCTTCAGGCTTTTTCACCGGACAAAAAAACGTTGCGATGGACGTTTTTTCAAGAAACCGGAAGCGGCAGATTTGCCAGATCCAGCAAAAACCGGACGAAACGCAATGTCATCCGATGCAATCCGGCACTAATACAAGTCTATGGGAAAAAAAAACCTGATCAGGCGGCAACATTCGCCTGATCCGGTTTTTTGAAAATTAGCCGGATTTAGCCTGACACTGAAAACCAGATGTGTGAAAGTAGCCTTATTAACAAGTTCTGTGAGAACATTGGAAGAAATGAGCTCTTCATTCATTGACTAGATAACCCCATCATACCCATTATTGTCCTCTGACCAATGCTCTGGAGAGAGGCCATGCTTTATTGTTCTCCCTGGAGATAAGCCCCACCACAGATTTATCAGAATGGATCTGTATGTGTCTGGCCAATCTCTGCTGGAGGCCATGCACACAATGGCAAATACACAAGATAAAAGGACAGAGGGTCTGTGGGGAGCACCCACTATAAATGAATATACAGAGACCCCGCTGTGACAAGGAGGGCACAGGCAGGCCATCCACATCTATATGGGGTCTCCCAAGTCTCTGCTCCTTGTGATTACTTTATGAATCCTAAGTGTACTGCTGTCCATGTGCGCCCACCCATCAATGATCCTAAAGATCCAGGCACAGACAGACTGGGAGAGATGGACAAGAGCAATTAATGGTGTCCAGTCATGTCTACTGGATGCCCACTCCAGCACTGCGCCCCATCACCGCAGGGGCTGTTACCAGTCACAACGCTGGTGTCCATGGACCGAGGCCAAAGCTCTAAGCCGGACACAAGATATTTATCTGCAGATCGGGGGAGGGTAGTAGTAACATCTGATGGCATGCAATGACAAGCTGCAGATAAACATCTTCTGAGTCCCCAAGACAACACTTCCTGTCTCATCCTGCTCACAGCTCGGCCATCATTCTTGTTTCTATACTACAGAAAACAGTGAAAGCAGTGTACGAAGTGGTTGCAGGAAGAGTTGTCAGGGGGACAGCAACCTGCACTGACTATTCAGGAATAAGCTCTTACCTCTCTTCTGGGCCAGCATGAGCAGCAGGCAGGTGATGCCCTTGAGAATCTCTGCCATGACCACAGCGGTGGTGGAGAAGAAGCGGTCCCCGGGTAAGGTGCGGGCATAGCGAATGCTGAGGATGAGGGAGGCATTCTGGACAACCAGCACAGCCAAACTGAGATACTTGAGACGACGATTGACCCCTGCAAGAAACAGGGCAGAAGTTAGATTACCCTCCATTATACAACCTGATAGTGGATGCACTGGTTATACTGGTCTGGATGAGGGACTCCACCAGTACATACAGCCAGGTAGAGAAAAGGTAACAGTTAGCAAGGCCAAAAAAAGACATTTGTCCATCCAGTTCAGCCTATATTCCATCATAATAAATCCCCAGATCTACGTCCTTCTACAGAACCTAAAAAAAAACCTGAAAGGTGGCAGATGAGGTTTAACAATGATAAATGTAAGGTTATACACATGGGAAGAGGGAATCAATATCACCATTACACACTGAACGGGAAACCACTGGGTAAATCTGACAGGGAGAAGGACTTGGGGATCCTAGTTAATGATAAACTTACCTGGAGCAGCCAGTGCCAGGCAGCAGCTGCCAAGGCAAACAGGATCATGGGGTGCATTAAAAGAGGTCTGGATACACATGATGAGAGCATTATACTGCCTCTGTACAAATCCCTAGTTAGACCGCACATGGAGTACTGTGTCCAGTTTTGGGCACCGGTGCTCAGGAAGGATATAATGGAACTAGAGAGAGTACAAAGGAGGGCAACAAAATTAATAAAGGGAATGGGAGAACTACAATACCCAGATAGATTAGCGAAATTAGGATTATTTAGTCTAGAAAAAAGACGACTGAGGGGCGATCTAATAACCATGTATAAGTATATAAGGGGACAATACAAATATCTCGCTGAGGATCTGTTTATACCAAGGAAGGTGACGGGCACAAGGGGGCATTCTTTGCGTCTGGAGGAGAGAAGGTTTTTCCACCAACATAGAAGAGGATTCTTTACTGTTAGGGCAGTGAGAATCTGGAATTGCTTGCCTGAGGAGGTGGTGATGGCGAACTCAGTCGAGGGGTTCAAGAGAGGCCTGGATGTCTTCCTGGAGCAGAACAATATTGTATCATACAATTATTAGGTTCTGTAGAAGGACGTAGATCTGGGTATTTATTATGATGGAATATAGGCTGAACTGGATGGACAAATGTCTTTTTTCGGCCTAACTATGTTACTATGTTTATGTTAATTGTATGATACAATATTGTTCTGCTCCAGGAAGACATCCAGGCCTCTCTTGAACCCCTCGACTGAGTTCGCCATCACCACCTCCTCAGGCAAGCAATTCCAGATTCTCACTGCCCTAACAGTAAAGAATCCTCTTCTATGTTGGTGGAAAAACCTTCTCTCCTCCAGACGCAAAGAATGCCCCCTTGTGCCCGTCACCTTCCTTGGTATAAACAGATCCTCAGCGAGATATTTGTATTGTCCCCTTATATACTTATACATGGTTATTAGATCGCCCCTCAGTTGTCTTTTTTCTAGACTAAATAATCCTAATTTCGCTAATCTATCTGGGTATTGTAGTTCTCCCATTCCCTTTATTAATTTTGTTGCCCTCCTTTGTACTCTCTCTAGTTCCATTATATCCTTCCTAAGCACCGGTGCCCAAAACTGGACACAGTACTCCATGTGCGGTCTAACTAGGGATTTGTACAGAGGCAGTATAATGCTCTCATCATGTGTATCCAGACTTCTCTTAATGCACCCCATGATCCTGTTTGCCTTGGCAGCTGCTGCCTGGCACTGGCTGCTCCAGGTAAGTTTATCAATAACTAGGATCCCCAAGTCCTTCTCCCTGTCAGATTTACCCAGTGGTTTCCCGTTCAGTGTGTAATGGTGATATTGATTCCTTCTTCCCATGTGTATAACCTTACATTTATCATTGTTAAACCTCATCTGCCACCTCTCGGCCCAAGTTATACTATCTTCTCTTGTATTGACACGACAAAACAGAGAGGAAGAATTCGGACATCTCTGCCCTAGAAAAGAAGACCTGAGAAATAGGACAGATGGCTGCTGTGATCATCCTCCTTGACCAACCCCACGGAGACTGCAGCCACCGGCCTATCACCCACTACCCACCCAACTACAAGTCCCAGCCGTACTTACAGATCACGCACTCCATGGTCTGCACGAAGCTCAGCGACCCTCCAGCTCCGGTGAATCTACAACTACTAGGAGTGTTCAGTACAGGGGAGTAGGATAGATAATGAAGAGGTGGTGGTCCCAGGATAGACACACACAGTTAATACACAACCAGTTATCAGGACCCCGGTCTGTCCGGAGCCGCCCCATAGAGGCCATTGTTCTGGGTCCAGACATCCCGGAGAGGAGTGACTCAGCCGCCCCTCCTCCGTGTTACCGCTCACACCCGGTACAGGTATTCTGGGGTCACACTGGGGTACCAGATACAAAGTGTGCACTGTCCTGTGGGGGTCCCGTCCCCTCAGTGCAGAACACAGGCAGCATTCATACAGCGGCGCAGTCTGCGCAGCACATGGAATAAACAGCAGTGAGGAGAGGGGCAGAGGAAGGTGGCGAGATGCCACGTGCAATACCCGGGGGCACAGATCCCACTCCGCTACACAATGATACCAGCTATTGCTCCCTGGTATCAGCTGCTGCACTTGTAAAGACCCCGATATCCGCTGCTTTCTGGGGTGACCAATGACCTGATGTGTATAGAGGGTCTCTGTTCTCCAATACCAACATACCCAGGTGGGTACCCCCACACACTGCAGGGTCAGCCGGGCTCCTCAGCACACTCCGACTGGTGGTCCCGGGATCTAGACTGCAGCCCCCCAGAATAGCGACCCTCAGATCTGTCACCAGTCAGGAGAGGGTGACTGACACACGGATCACAGTACAGGCAATACACTGCTGAACTACTACCCCCATCATCTCCCCAATCTGCAGACAACCCCTATTTACTCATCACAGGCTGAGACCCCCAGCGATACAAGTTCCAGCATTCACGCTAATTTCAGAGCCTTGTAGAACATGCTGGGACCTGTAGTCCAGACGTACGAGAACCCCCCTCCTCATGCTCTGTGCTGTGCAGAACACAGAAGGGAGCAGCCTCAGGTGTCTCACCGCACTACAGGTCTCAGCATGCCCTCCTCCTTGCACGGACACTCACTGTCTCCTGCCGCGCTCTTCCCCGGCGGGCTCCCCGGCTCCCTCATCTCGGACTGCAACTGCTTCATGTCCCTCTCCTCGTCCCCTGAACCGGCAGACGTTGCCATTTCTCCCGGCTCAGCCGCACTTCCGGGTCCGCCACACCACGGCAGCAGCAGCCAGCTCACTTCCGAGCCAACGTCACCAGCACAGAGGGGGGAACCCAGGTGACCCGGAACGTTCTATCCACAACACGGTTTCCCGGTTACGTCACGAAACTGCGTCAGTACGTACACGGAGAGGCGGCCAGTTAAAACGTGTCGCTGACAGAGTAGACGCCATTTTGTAGGTTTGTAGCTCTAATTATATTATTTTAGACCCCCATTGGTTCCATGCTGTACATGAGAAGGGGTCACATAAAAATAGAGCACAGCCATATACTACCAACAAACCGGTACAGGAGAGCCCGGACACGTACTGCCGACAAACCGGTACAGGAGAGCCCAGACACGTACTACCGACAGACCGGTACAGGAGAGCCCAGACACGTACTACCAACAGACCGGTACAGGAGAGCCCAGACACGTACTACCAACAGACCGGTACAGGAGAGCCCAGACATGTACTACCGGCAGATCGGTACAGGAGAGCCCAGACATGTACTACCGGCAGATCGGTACAGGAGAGCCCAGACATGTACTACCAACAAAGCGGTACAGGAGAGCCCAGACATGTACTACCAACAGACCGGTACAGGAGAGCCCAGACACGTACTACCAACAGACCGGTACACGAGAGCCCAGACATGTACTACCGGCAGATCGGTACAGGAGAGCCCAGACACGTACTACCGACAAACCGGTACAGGAGAGCCCAGACATGTACTACCGACAAACCGGTACAGGAGAGCCCAGACATGTACTACCGGCAGATCGGTACAGGAGAGCCCAGACATGTACTACCAACAAACCGGTACAGGAGAGCCCAGACACGTACTACCGGCAGATTGGTACAGGAGAGCCCAGACACGTACTACCGGCAGATCGGTACAGGAGAGCCCAGACACGTACTACCGGCAGATCGGTACAGGAGAGCCCAGACACGTACTACCGGCAGATCGGTACAGGAGAGCCCAGACACGTACTACCGGCAGATCGGTACAGGAGAGCCCAGACACGTACTACCAACAAACTGGTACAGTAGAGCCCAGACACGTACTACTGACAGACCGGTACAGGAGAGCCCAGACCCAGACTGGTTGGCGCGGGCATACGGGGGTGTGGCCCCACTGGACCACAGACCAAACTTCCCTGGAAGGGGCGTAACTAAGTAGCTTCCTAGGTGTTCGCTGGAGCCTCTGATGGTGAGGTCAGACTTGTGCAATAGGAAGCTACCAGGTGCCACTCCAGGGTGATGTCTGGCTGTGGCTGCTGATCCCACTAAGGAACGGAGCGGGCACGGCTGGCACTCTGGCTGACAGGCGGGCACGGCTGGGACACAGGCAGGCAGACGGGTACAACAGACACTGGCGGGCAGGCGGACACGGCTGGCTCTCTGGTAGGCAGGCGGGTACGGCTGGAACATAGGAAGAACCGGTAGGGACCGGTCTGCAGGCAGGTATGTGAAACAGGTTAGAACCTGTTCAGACAGGAGGACTAAGTAACAAGTAGAGAAAGACCGCAAGAGCGGATGCAGAGCGAAAGCACAAGAGCTAGAACCAAGAACAGAAATGCAGGAGGCTGAGTACGAGTAGAAGTTGGAACTAAGAGAAGAGAAGGAGAAGACAGAGCCAAGGGCGGAGCCGCAAGAGCGGAGACGCTGGAGGCGGAGCCAAGAGCGGAGACGCTGGAGGCGGAGCCAAGAGCGGAGACGCTGGAGGCGGAGCCAAGAGCAGAGACGGAGCCAAGTGCAGAAACACAGGAGGCGGAGCCAGATAGAACCGCAAAGGGCGGAGCCAGATAGAACCGCAAAGAGCGGAGCCACAGAGCAAAGCCAGAGAGTGCGAAGCAAGGTCTGAGTGCAGAGCCGCAAGAGTGCGGAGTGTAAGCAGACTGAGAACACAAGGAAAGACAAAGCAGGGAAAGAAGCCACAGACAAGGAGACCGAGAAAAGACAAAGTACAGACAAGGCAATGGAACAAGACACAGGGACAAAGACACAGGGACCAGGATATTCTGCCTCCTGGAGGGCGGACTACAAGATCAAGGCAATAGCACAGAGAAAAGCCTCCAGAGAGGGAGTAACTCAGAGCAAGGCCAGGCAAACTCAGCAGCTAAACACTAACTGAGCAAACACATTGCACAGGCCCAGAGCACAGGGTGGAGCTGCACTATATACAGGAGGCCTCTTGATAATTGGTCAGGAACTGATTAGACAGATGCACCTGATTCCTATAAGAACCAGAGAGTTCAGGCGCCGGCCCCCTATACACATAGCCATGAGGCATGCAGAGAGCAGAGATACAGAACATGGAGCTGGCATGAAACAGAAACCACATCATGGCCTGGAGCAGTGGGTAAGATTGTGTGAGAGATGTGAGGCCATGCTGTGATGCCAGCAGAGTTGTTAAACTGTCCATTTAGGAAGCAACACTGTTTGACAATCAATTTCACATGCTGTTGTGCAAATGGATTAGACAACAGATGGAAATTATTGGCAATTATCAAGACACTCAAAGGAGTGGTTCTGCAGGTGGGGACCACAGACCGCATCTCAGTACCAATGCTTTCTGGCTGATGTTTTGGTCACTTTTGAATGTTGGTTGTGCATTCACACTCGTGGTAGCATGAGACGGACTCTACAACCCACACAAGTGGCTCAGGTAGTGCAGCTCATCCAGGATGGCACATCAATGCAAGCTGTGGCAAGAAGGTTTGCTGTGTCTGTCAGCGTAGTGTTCAGAGGCTGAAGGCGCTACCAGGAGACAGGCCAGTACAACAGGAGACATGGAGGGGGCCGTAGGAGGACAACAACCCAGCAGCAGGACCACTACCTCAGCCTTTGTGCGAGGAGCACTGCCAGTGCCCTGCAAAATGACCTCCAGCACACCACAAATGTGCATGTGTCTGCAGAAACCGACCCCATGAGGATGGTCTGAGTGCCCAACGTCCACAGATGGTGGTTGTGCGCACAGCCCAACACCGTGCAGGACATTTGGCATTTGCCATAGAACACCAGGATTGGCAAATTCGCCACTGGTGCCCTGTGCTCTTCACAGACGAAAGCAGGTTCACACTGAGCACATGAAGAGCTCAGTGACACCGTGAAGAGCGATCTGCCTGCAACATCCTTCAGCATGACCGGTTTGGCAGTGGGTCAGTAATGGTGTGGGATGGCATTTCTTTGGAGGGCTGCACAGCCCTCCATGTGCTCGCCAGAGGTAGCCTGACTGTCATTAGGGTCCGAGATGAGATCCTCAGACCCCTTGTGAGACCATATGCTGGTGCGGTTGGCCCTGGGTTCCTCCTAATGCAGGACAATGCCAGACTTCATGTAGCTTGAGTGTGTCAGCAGTTCCTGCAAGATGAAGGCAGTGAAGCTCTGGACTGGCCTGCCCGTTCCCCAGACCCAAATCTGATTGAACACATCTGGGACATCATGTCTCGCATCATCCACCAACGTCACGTTGCACCACAGACTGTCCAGGAGTTGGGGGATGCTTTAGTCCAGGTCTGGGAGGAGATCCCTGAGGAGACCATCTGCCACCTCATCAGGAGCATGCTTAGGTGTTGTAGGGAGGTCATACAGGCACGTGGAGGTCACACACACTACTGAGCATCATTTCCTTGTCTTGAGGCATTTCCACTGAAGTTGGATCAGCCTGTAACTTCATTTTCCACTTTGATTTTGAGTATCATTCCAAATCCAGACCTCCGTGGGATATTAGTTGTGATTTACGTTGATAATTATTAGGTTTTATTGTTCTCAACACATTCCACTATGTAACGAATAAGGATTTACAACTGGAATATTTCATTCAGTGATATTTAGGATGTGGGGTTTTAGTGTTTCCTTTATTTTTTTGAGCAGTGTACATTTCAGTAGGCCAACATTTCGGATTTTAAAATCATTTTTCAAGCTGGTCTTATAAAGTATTCTAATTTACTGAGATAATGTTCATACGCAGCATCAATAGTAAAAAGTTGGTCACACAGGGTTAATAGCTGCGTTACCGGAGTGCGTTACAACGCACTCCGGTAACGCTGGCATTAACCCTGTGTGAGGGCTGACTGGAGGGGAGTATGGAGCGGTCACTGACTGCGGGGAGGAAAGAGCGGACATTTTGCCGCCGCACTGTGCCCGTCGCTGATTGGTCGTGGCAATGGTCGTGGGTGTTTTGCCACGACCAATCAGCGACTTGGATTTCCATGACAGACAGAGGCCGCGACCAATGAATATCAGCGACAGACAGAAGGACAGACGGAAGTGACTCTTAGACAATTATATAGTAGATCAGGCAGGTTGATAGACACTGGGGAATCCAGGGAGTATAATTAATAGTGGCACAAGTAGTATAAAATAAAGTCAATAAGGCACCCAATTCGTGCCACGGAAGCCCAGCACAGGTATCCCTACAGCCAGACCCAGGGCACAAAGCCAGGTTGCCCCTACAATAGTCCCAAGATGGCGGTGAGTATGCTTGGCGGGAAAAGTCCTCCGGGCTATGGCGCCAGAGCGGTAGCAATTCCGGGTTCCAGCCACACTCCGTCGAGGTTCTCCCAAGGCCCCCCCTCACCAGGCCCAGGACCGCGGCAGGCTCCAGGGACAAATTCAACCGCACAGGGCACAGCAGGTTCGTCACAGGGTGCCCAGATCACGGTCTGTACTGCACGATCAGCGTTCAGGGGCGGGCGGGATCCCCCCTTACCTCTGCTCCACGTTCTGTGTGGGTCGAGCGGAGATCCTCAGTTGGGGTTTCCTTTGCGGTGTCGCAAGCGTCGCGACTCATCCGCCCTCCTGCCGCGCCAATCAGTCGTCTCGCCCATGTCTCCCGTCTGGGAGCCGTGGAGGCCGCAGACTCTGATGTGACCGCGCGCCTGGCTCTCGGCACCTATTCCTCCGGTCCTGGAGTCCCCGGCCAACTATTGCCTCCGTCCCAGGTCTTCCTCGTTGTGGTAGGGGCACTGGGTGATATGAGTGCCTTATAAAGACTTTGATTTTTGCTCGTTGTACGGAGCTCTTCCACCATGCGTCCTGCTCTTGCGGTGTTTGGACACCCCCCCATTAATTTACTTTTTGATGATATTCTAATTTAGTGAGAAGCACCCGTATATCCCATCTAATGGGCAAATATTATTAGGCTCTATCTGTACTCTACAATGTGATCTGTTCTCACTCTGTATATTATCTTTTGTAGTCCCTGCTCTTTCATATACTTTCTGGGCTTTTTTTCCTCGTCTTCTTGTGTTTTCAGATATGCAGAAAGCAGGATCGTTTAGCTTTCCTGGGCATATCTACCCAAAATTCCGGGCATTGGGCTTCGTAGGAGAGCTGGATCATTTTGGTTATTTGAACTATTCTATAATGTTACACCTTATATGATACACAATATGATGCCCCCACAGTGCCACCCGCCATACACAGTATGATGCCCCCACAGTGCCCCAAACACAGTATGATGCTACCACAGTGCCCCAAACACAGTATAATGCTACCACAGTGCCCCAAACACAGTATGATGCCACCACAGTGCCCCAAACACAGTATGATGCCACCACAGTACTTCCCACACGATGCCCCATATATTCACTGTTTCCTCCACAGTGCTCCTCACACAGTATGATTCCCCCACAGTGACCCCACACACACAGTATGATACCCCCAAACACTCAGTATGAAGCACTCAGTGTCTTCGCATACACAGTATGATGCCCCCAGTTCCCTCCCACACACATTGATACCCCCCACATACAGAATAATGCCCCGCTGTGCCCCCACATACAGAATAATGCCCCCACATACAGAATAATGCCCCACAGTGCCCCTTCCTCATTATTATACCCTCAGTGACCGTTCTCTCCCAGCACAATGACCCTGTAGAAATAACACCTCTCCCATTCCTACAATGAGCAGGGCAGAGTTCCGCATGTTGTAGTGACACTTGGGCTCTTCCTGGTCTCAGCCGTATTTTTATAAATGTTAGTTTCTTTGTGGAAAGAGGGGGGTGATATTATAAACTTTGTCATATATTTTTCATTGTTTAATATTTTTCTTACAGGGACTTTAACCCTCGATCACCTGTACAATACGTTGTGATATTGCAATGTAGGAGTACCGATCTGCAAACTGGAGGCACAAACATGGCAGACACCGTCAGCAGGCTGCTTGGCATCACAAGGGACACCTTCCCCATTCCCAACCTCGTAAATGCTATAGACAGTGGTACGGCACGGGCTCATCCCCCTCCGTACATGAAGTATGTGATGTGCTGTACATGTCGCCAGTGGATTTGGGGTCTTGTGGGTCCCGGCCCTTGCCCAGGTCCTTGAGGTGCAGAGGCTAGCCCTGAATATACGTTTATATCTCACATAATATTAACAGGAACTATTCCTGTATATGACGGCCTTGTTTTATGTGTGCGGTGTGGATTTACAGACAGGTGGCAGACCTGGTCTAACATCTCTGCCCAGTGCGCTGTTTGCACAGGTGACAGTGTAATTCCATCATATTCCACTAGATGGTGGTAGCTGTTTATGGAAAGCGCCAATTCTGCTCCTGTTCTTTGTGGAGACAATTGCATACCTAGCAATCACATCTACTTGTGATTTACAGGTACAAATGGGTTCTTTTTACTAGGGCAAGAAAATTGTCCACCAGTGATCGATATTACAAGTCGATCGGCGTTTGTTTAGCTTTACCGATCAGTACCAGCCAATCGCTACTCACGCAGATTCATGTGCTGCCATCATACATTCATTTTAACGTCACATAAAAGATGCATTTGTTATATACTTGTTGGACAGGTTTACAAGCATCAGATTGATCATTGGTTCATGTGCAGTAGCGCCCCCGGAGGTGATGTGAGGGATTGCATGTAAAGCAGCACAGTGTACACCTGAGTAAGGCAGTGGAGCAGATCATGATAGGATTGACCTCTAGACTGGAAATTCCGGGGACAGTTTTGATGGCCTCCACCCCGGCTCTGACAGACGGGTCCTGCCCTTATTTATCTAAATTCTGACATAGTTTATGATGCTCTTGTTCCATCCTGGAAAATACACGGAAGCAGATCTGGGGCAATCCGACATTGATTTCCTCGCTTCACCTGTGTCTGTGACGTCCACCATTGTTTACCCTGCTGCTCCTGGTTCTTGGATGCTGTGACCCTCCCCAATGTACAAGTTAACTATTTCCGATCCTCTGAACTACGGCAGAGATTTATTATGTGGGGGTCACTGAGCGCCATGTTCAGACCACACATCTCACCTCAGGGAGCAGTGCTGGATGCAGCGCTGCCTCACACAATGAGTAGTATAATGGCGACCCTAGTGGTGTCACTAGTGTGAGCGAACGTGCTGGGGTAAGGTGTTATCCGCCATGCTCGTGTGCTAACCCAAGGGTCTTCATCGTGCTGGTGGCTGCTCGACCTCCGCAACACATGCAGGAATTACCTATTTGTTAGAAGCCATGAGACATGCAGGCGAGGGGTCTCGGACATATTATTCCAGCACGACACGAGCATGTTCGCTCATCACTAGTTGTCACCCCACAAACATGCAGCCATTTTTTTTTTTGTGCTTTTGTTTTCCCCCCCCATCTTCAAAAGCCATTTTACTGCCAAAGCCATATTTATTTCTTTATTATGCTTTGCTTATATAGCGCTAACATATTCCGCAGCGCTTTACATACATTATCATGAGGGCTTGGGAGGGTTTTATTGTGGAACCAGTTGACCACTTCACACTATGATTTACCAAAAAAATTCCGCCATTGTATTGGTTTTTCCGGCCTTCATTGTGTGGCAATAACGATTCTCCAGGGCAGTATGAGCACGGTGTAATTTCCCAATTTCCAAATTTTTTCACTACTAAATTTTAAACTGTTAAAAAAAAAAGTGATTTGTGTCACCATTTTCGGAGAGAACATTTGGTTATTCTTCTGTTGGTGAAGGCTTGTCTTTTTGCACATCAAGTTATAACTTTTACTGGTACCATTTTGGGGTACATACAAAGTTTAGGTTGCATTTTTGGGTAAAGTGCATCTTGGACATTTTGATTTTTTTTTTCGGTGTTCATCTCATGGGTTAAATAATTTTATATTGTGGTAAATTGGGCTCCTCTGCGACCCACCTGCACCCAGATATAGTGTCGTAAGGGGCGATGGACACCGAGCAGACGGCCATCAGGACTTCTTTCTTCACGTCGTTTCTAAATTATTCAATCGGACTAATGAGATTTTCACATTAAATAAATGTACAACACGTCATGTAGAAAACGTATATCAGCCATTTATTAAATAACATCAACACATTATATAAAAAAAAATACATCCACATCTTTGAATGGGAATGATCTGGACGCTTCATTTAATACACAAGTATTTACTCTTTCAACAAAAGACGCCATGGACCCCTCACAGGTTCACAAAATGGCAGAAAAATGGAGGAGGCCCTCTTGAGGTGTTGCCCCTAGCAACCATCAGCTCCCAGGAAAATGAAAGAAGAGATCTAATTGGTTGCCATGGGCAGCTATCTTATCTGTACTAGGTAGAATGCAGGAGAGCCATAGCGACCAATCAGATTTCAGCTCGCATTTCTCTAACCCAGTTTGGGAAAATGAAAGCGTCGATCTGATTGGTTGCTATGGGCTATGCATCCATTTTGTGCCTGCTCTAGTGAAGAGCCAGGAATGCGTCTTTTATTTTCCATAGACAATGTTGGAAATATTCGGTAAAATCAAATGCGCCAGTATTGTCATTTCTATGAATGGCCATGAAAAAAAAAAACTACACCAGTTTTCAGTTTGTGCTATTCGCCTATAAAATACATTTTGATGAATGCATAAAATAGGGTGAGAACAGGTGTAAAACAAAACAAAAGAACATTAATAAATATATACATATGACAATGGCAGGACTAAACTATGGTTCGCGAGCGACATTGTGATTACAAAAAAAGATGGCGTCTTGTCTTCGTTAAAACGGTGCAAGTTCCTATTTAGGAGAACGGAGCTGCTCCTTCAGGTTATTACTGACGATGTGCCGCGGCCCAAGAACATCGGCCTTAGAAAACCAGGCAATGTCAGTCATGGCAGGGTGTAGCTGGCAGCACGGCACCGGCAGCACTGACAGGACATCTGTTTGTCTACTTAACGTTATTGTCCTTCGCCGCGGACGGTACGGGCAGCACTTGGTGTTCAGAGTTTCGGAGGTAGCCATTGTGTGCGTCACCAGTATACAGTGCCTCCATGTAATGTTATGCACGCTCCGCCTTCATCCAGGGATGCTGTAGGATCTGTTCTAGAGATGGACGCTCCAGGGGGCGAGTGCATAGACACCGGTGGATTAAATTTTCACATTCTGGAAAGGCAGATATGAAGATGGAATGGGTATGTTGGGTACAAAGCGGCTAAGCCCAATGTGGAGATTAATGGGATGCAAGCAGAACTGCAGACAGTGCAAGGAAGCAATGGAGAACCCTCTCCCATCCAGCCACATCCCTTGTATAGCCATTTCTCCCATCCCCTGACACATGCGTGCTCACTCCAGCTGGGCATACATGTGTTCTCAATAGGGTAAACCCACATACAGGTGGTAACATGGCAGCATATTTACCAGTCCGATCTCTTACCTGGAGAAACACGGTTTCTGAAGACAACTTGAGCTTTTAGGATTTCTTGGTCTCTTTCAAATGGAATATCCCCACACACCATGTCGTACAGTAGGATACCCAGAGACCACACCGTGGCGGGCACTGCCTTGTACCTCCGAAACGCCACCCATTCTGGCGGGCTGTATACTCTAGTCCCTGCAGGGCAGAAAACACGGCATTAATCTTCTGAATAGTTCAGTCTCTATGTACAGGCTTTGGTTGCTGCCTAGCACAGAAGAAACAAGCCGCGCAGTAGGCACACTCCGAGCCGCGCCGCCCCGGAGGCACACTCCGAGCCGCGCCGCCCCGGAGGCACACTCCGAGCCGCGCCGCCCCGGAGGCACACTCCGAGCCGCGCCGCCCCGGAGGCACACTCCGAGCCGCGCCGCCCCGGAGGCACACTCCGAGCCGCGCCGCCCCGGAGGCACACTCCGAGCTGCGCGTCTCACCAACTGCACCCGTTGGATACAGGTTTTTCAGATTTATAACAATTTTTCATCATAAATAACAACAAGTTCTGCAACTTTCCAATATACTTGGTACAAAAAGTGAATAATGAAACCATCTCTGCTGGCATTCAGTGAATGGAATTTTTTTTTTTTCTTCTATTAAACATCCATTGAACCTGTCCAGTCCTTATAAACATCTCACAGCTGAGGGTTTGCTACAAGTGTAGACAAGCCTTGATATACAAAAGTAGCAACAAATCTGCGGTCCTGTTAGTTTGTTACAATGTATCAGCGCACGAGATGTGTCACTCACCATCAAAGTTGCTGTAGGTGGAATCATGGAGTAATGCACCGGAGCCGAAATCAATGAGTTTGACAGTCCCCGTCTGGGTGTTGAGTAGGAGGTTTTCATCTTTGAGATCTCTGTGAGTGACCCCCTGGGCGTGACAGTGCACGACGGCGTCCACCACCTGACGGAACAGACTACGAGCGACATCTTCTTCCAGGGGACCCTGCTCAGTGATGACGTCAAACAGGTCCCGGCAGTGCTCCGGCATCTCCATCACCAGCAGGAAGCCATCGGAGGTCTCAAACCAGTCCAGGAGCTCAACAATGCCATGGTGACCCTTCACCTTCAGCAGTAAATATACTTCCATGGGCACCCGGGAGAAATTTCCCTAATAGCGAGAAAAATACAATTAAGAAATTACAGTTAAATGTGATTTTTTTTTTTAGTTCCTAGAAAGCAGTATGCTGCAGAAATGATATGTATCCATGCAGTTAATGAAGCTTTAGTCAGCAGGAGGCGCCATTGAGGCAGGAGTAAATATATTGGTAACTTACCAGCTGGGCCCACTCCAGGACACGACTCTTCTTAATACGCTTCACGGCCACCTGGGGGAGCAGGAGATCAAGTCAGTCACTGTACTGTAAGAAGTGGTGCAGAACCTACAGGGGTCCGCTCCTACCACCCTCACCTGCGTGTGATCTGCCAGTCTCCATGCTTCGTACACCGTCCCAAAGCCGCCATGTCCGAGCTCAGCACCCAGCTCATACAACTTCTCGAAACATGATCTGTCCTTTCCTGTAAAGCCAAAAAAAATAATATATTAAAGGGGTATTCCACAACTTGGGGCCAAGTTCCCCTTTAAACATGACAAAAATCCACAGTGATCTATGTATTATGGTTGCACTCTGTTTCCATCTCTTGGGAGATGTTGGGAGTTGTAGTTCCTCAGCAGAGGACTCCTGACACGAGGACGGTATCCATTTCGACACAACCTGTAAAATTTTTTTTTCTGTTTCTCGCCCCATATACACACACACACACACGACACAGCCCTGGACTGACAAGTCGGCACACGTGTGTGACTACACCCCTACAACACGCACACTCCCACGCTGAACAATCGAAACTGTGCCGGGACGGCTCACAGCAGCGACCTGCATACACCCAGAGGGACTGCAGCATGGCGCCAACATCAGGGCGGACATATCATTGGTGCAACCTGTGCAGCCCTCCACAGCAGCGACCTGCATACACCCAGAGGGACTGCAGCATGACACCAACATCAGGGGGACGTATCATTGGTGCAGCCCTCCACAGCAGCGACCTGCATATACCCAGAGGGACTGCAGCATGGCGCCAATATCAGGGGGGACGTATCATTGGTGCAACCTGTGCAGCCCTCCACAGCAGCGACCTGCATATACCCAGAGGGACTGCAGCATGGCGCCAACATCAGGGGGGACGTATCATTGGTGCAACCTGTGCAGCCCTCCACAGCAGCGACCTGCATACACCCAGAGGGACTGCAGCATGGCGCCAACATCAGGGGGACGTATCATTGGTGCAACCTGTGCAGCCCTCCACAGCAGCGACCTGCATACACCCAGAGGGACTGCAGCATGGCGCCAACATCAGGGGGACGTATCATTGGTGCAACCTGTGCAGCCCTCCACAGCAGAGACCTGCATACACCCAGAGGGACTGCAGCATGGCGCCAACATCAGGGGGACGTATCATTGGTGCAACCTGTGCAGCCCTCCACAGCAGCGACCTGCATACACCCAGAGGGACTGCAGCATGGCGCCAACATCAGGGGGACGTATCATTGGTGCAACCTGTGCAGCCCTCCACAGCAGCGACCTGCATACACCCAGAGGGACTGCAGCATGGCGCCAACATCAGGGCAGACGTATCATTGGTGCAGCCTGTGCAGCCCTCCACAGCAGAGACCTGCATACACCCAGAGGGACTGCAGCATGGCGCCAACATCAGGGCAGACGTATCATTGGTGCAGCCTGTGCAGCCCTCCACAGCAGCTGGAATTGGGCATGATAATGAGCTATTGGACTGCAAGGGGCCCGCTACTGTCTGCCAGTGGCGAACATAGTCATGCATGCTCCTCCAAGTGCAGTGGAACTACAAATCCCAGCTCCACCTATGAAGAGCTGCCTTCTAAAATATGCTGGGACTTGTAGTTCCATTCTGCAGTGATATACAGGAGGAGGAAAGCGATAGTTAAGTATTGGAATGGTTTTCTTACCTGACTTGGAGGTCACTGAGTCAATGATGGTGGTTATCATCTTGAAAAGTGATGGAGGAGGCAGCGGGTGAAGATGCGCTGTCACCTGCCTGCACTGTCACCTGCCTGCGCTGCCACCTGCCTGCACTCTGCGCTGTCACCTGCCTGCGCTGCCACCTGCCTGCACTCTGCGCTGTCACCTGCCTGCGCTGCCACCTGTCTGCGCTGCCACCTGCCTGCACTCTGCGCTGTCACCTTCCCTTACACACTGCAACAACTGAATGAAGTACTAGACAGTGTCAGTTAATGTTCCAAATACTTACAAGGGGGGCGTGGTCAGCAGAGGTAGCCACCAATCAGAGATCAGTGTCAGGATATTATTCAAATACCGTGAGTAAAGGAACCAATAGGATGCAAGCTGAGCGAGCGGGAGAGTCAGAGCATCAAAATAAAGTCTGTTTACTAGGAATCATGAACCGCGGATGTCAGCGAGCGGCCACGTGATCAGATGCACAGACGCGCGTCACTTGTATACTCGCCGTGCGCACGGATCCGCACAGCAACATTACGGCGCCAACAGACCCACTGCCACACAGGACATGCCAGTAGTGTACACTGATCAGCCATAACATTAAAACCACCTGCCGAATATTCTGTCCTGACAGCTTTCCATCATAGCTGCCATAATCTGTGCAATATGATGCATAAACCTAGTTAGATAGCAGAAACATCACAGTCCCCGCCATCAGGGGCGGACACTGACAGCTTGGGGCCCCTGTGCAAGAAATGTGTCTGGGCCCCCTCCTCTATGGCGACAGATTATATATATATATATATATATATATATATATATATATATATATATATATATATATAGACACATACACAGACATATCTATATTACATAGTCTCCTTTATTCTGTATATTGCACAGTGCCCTCTCTTGTTATGTACAGCACCGTCCCTTACATATCGGATTATATAGAGCCATGTTCTTTATTACCTGCCGTCCTCTGATGTCAGCTGTATAATGCAATGACGGCTCATGGAGAAGGGGAAAGCATCTTTTCTAATGGAGGAGCTGATGGACTGATCTGGTCACCGACTCCTCCATCATTATTTTATATCTAACTAGAGAGGGGACTATGTAATAAAAGAGCGTGCTGTGAATAACAACAATAACAAGTGTGGGGGTTGCCACTCTCAGTTGAAGCCTTCAGGTAGTCTCAGGCGCACATGAAAACACCAGTGGGTTTATTGTGTGCAGCATAAACCAAGGTGCTTAAAAAGAAAACAAAGTGATTACACTTCAGTCCTCTTTGGTACGGGTTCCTCCTGAACACAGGGGAAACCACTCTTGGTCCTCACTTCTGTGGGAAGTCCAGCTTCTCCCCACAGCACCAGGTATATCATGTCATGTGCTGGTCATGTGATCATGACATCACTGCAGGTCATCAAACACCTGCAGGTCCTGCTGGGAAAGGAGTATGGTGAGCACCCTCCCTCCCTCCCACACTGTGGGTGCTCACATGAAATCCACCCATTAAACTCTGTACACGGCCTCCAGCACCTAGTGTGCTGGAAGCACAAAAACACTCCGGCTTCACATCACTGACAGCTGCATGCGCAGTGACACGTACCTCCTTACTCTACAAAGCCAGTGACTCTGTCACACAAGAATAAACTATATAAGAGACAACACTGTACATAACAGCAGAGGAAGCTATATAATAAGGGACAGAACCATATATAACTAGAAAGGATGGTACGTAATAAGGGACGATGTTATACATAATAAAAGAGGAAACTATGTCACTAAGGACTGTGTTATATATAATAAGGCCGGTTTCACATTAGCGTTGCGGAGGGCTGCGGACTTCCTCTGTGAAGCCCCGCCCTTGGCCACACCTCTGCCACTAGCTCCGCCTACTTCTGCCTGCGGCCAGCGTACTTATCTTTAACATTAGGTACACAGGTCGTGCCGCTGTATGCGGATGCTTCCGCGTGCGTCGTTTTGACGATGCGGCAACCAGCGTAGAACGCAGCTTGTAGCAATTTTTTTTCTCCGCCTGATCTCGTCTGATCAGAGTAGTTTTCTGCTGTTTCTTCTCCATCTGGTCAGACCTTCATATTGACATCTCCCAGCCACGACTTGTCTTGTCACAACGATCTTCGCAGCCCTGAAAATAACAAGGTCACATACATGCATCTCCCCCCGCATACAGATAAGTACCCCACCATTAATATACTATCAGCCACCCACCAATATAAATATAAAGTGATGAGGAGCACTGTGCCCCCCATCTACTATATAATTGTCTAAGGGTCACTTCCGTCTGTCTGTCTTTCTGTCTGTCACGGATATTCATTGGTCGCGGCCTCTGTCTGTCATGGAATCCAAGTTGCTGATTGGTCTCGCCAGCTGCCTGTCATGGCTGCCGCGACCAATCAGTGACAGCCACAGTCCGATTAGTCCCTCCCTACTCCCCCGCAGTCAGTGCCCGCTCCATACTCCCCTCCAGTCACCGCTCACACAGGGTTAATGCCAGCGGTAACGGACCGTGTTATGCCGCGGGTAACTCACTCCGTTACCGCCACTATTAACCCTGTGTGACCAAGTTTTTACTATTGATGCTGCCTATGCAGCATCAATAGTAAAAAAAATCTAATGTTAAAAATAATTTAAAACAATTAAAAATCATTATATACTCACCTTCCGCCACCTTTCCCGCTCCTCGTGATGCTCCGGTGACCGCTCCATGTAAGCGGCAGGTTCCGGTGGCAAAGATGGTATGCGAGAAGGACCTGCCATGACATCACGGTCATGTGACTGCGACGTCATCACAGGTACTGTGCTCATACCAACCCTGGAACCGGAAGCTGCCGCATGCACCGCACACAAGCGACAGGACTACAAGGGGCCCTCGGAAGGTGAGTATATGTTTATTTTTTAACCTGTTACATTCGTGGCTGAGCACTATACTACGTAGCTGGGCAGTATACTACATGGCTCTGTGCTGTATACTCTGTCGCTGGGCAATATACTACGTGGCTGGGCAATATACTACGTGGCTGGGCAATATACTACGTGGCTGGGCAATATACTGCGCGGCTGGGCAATATACTGCGCGGCTGGGCAATATACTACGCGGCTGGGCAATATACTACGTGGCTGTGCAATATACTACGTGGCTGTGCAATATACTACGTGGACATGTATATTCTAGAATACCCGATGCGTTAGAATCAGGCCACCATCTAGTTAACTATAATCTCTGCCGCCCAATAATATGAATTATTCAGTCTGTGACTCTCCCCAATTACCTGTTCGGCTATGTGCACATGGAATATGTGCAAGATTTTACAGTACTGGAACAGTGAATGAGATCCCTGAAGTCTCATGCACACGCTGCTTATTTTTTCCTTGCAGATTTGCAGCAGATTAAAATCTGCATAATGTCAATTCTTGCAGCGTATTCCTCCCATACTAATGTGGAAAAATATATAACAAAATCACGGCAAAATTGTGGAAAAAAACTAAATGTATTTTACGCAACTTTCTTCCTGCCAACACATTAAGATTTGCAGCAGAATTTTCTCCTGCAAATCCTGAACGTGTGCATATAGCCCCAGGGCCGCCATCAGGGCATTACAGCCGTGACTGGCGTATGGGGCCCTCTTACCTGTTCACCGGGCCCCTACCGGCAGCCGCAGGCTGAACCGGGCCCTTAGCGGCGGCCGGCCCTGCAGCTGTTTAACGCTATTGACGTGCGGGCCCGCGCCCGCACGTCAATAGTTAACAGCCGCCAGCCGCAGCGTGCAGGTCGCCGGCGTCTGAGATCATTGTCAGTCGCCGGAGAGTGCACGCTTCAGCTGCGTGGAGAGAGCAGGAGCGCGGCAGGTAAGCAGAACTTGTTTTTTTTTATTGAGAGCGGCGATCCGGGGGGGGCCCAGGGCAGTAAAGCTGAACACAGGGGGGGGGGGCAGAAAGCTGAACACAGGGGGGGGGGGGGGCAGAAAGCTGAACACAGGGGGGGGGGGCAGAAAGCTGGACACAGTGGGGGGCAGAAAGCTGGACACAGTGGGGGGCAGAAAGCTGGACACAGTGGGGGGCAGAAAGCTGGACACAGTGGGGGGCAGAAAGCTGGACACAGTGGGGGGCAGAAAGCTGGACACAGTGGGGGGCAGAAAGCTGGACACAGTGGGGGGCAGAAAGCTGGACACAGTGGGGGGCAGAAAGCCGGACACGGGGGCAGATTGCTGGACACGGGGGCAGAATGGAGAAACGGGGCATAATTGGAGACACAGGGGGCAGGATGACAGACATGGGGGCAGGATGACAGACATGGCGGCATGACTGGAAACACTGGGGCATGACTGGAGACAGATGGGGCAGAATTGAGACACAGGGGGCATGATTGGAGATGGGGCAGAATGGTGATACGGGCATGATTGGAGACACTGGAGGCAGGATTGGAGACAGATGGGGCAGGATCATGGGGCAGGATGGATACGATGGAGACAGATGGGGCAGGATGGGGAGATCATATGGGGCAGGATGGATACTCATTAAGGCAGGATGGGAGAACACATGGCTGACGCCAGGAATGAGACACACGGGGGCTAGGATGGCGAATATTATTACCATAGGGGCTAATTAAGGGATATTATTACTGCAGTGATGTATTTATTTTATTTTTTGAGTATACTGTTCTAAATGGGGAGGCGGTCCTATTACTGTGTAGAGTGATACTATGTCGCCTTCTTCATGTGGTGTAATGTAGAAGTTGGGAAAATTAAGTAATGTGTTCTGCAAGTGGAACTCGAGATAACGGTGTTATTTCCTGCAGAGACGAGTCCTGGCTGGATGAAGTGATGGCGGTCTGTGCTGGATGAAAGATGAAGGACTTCACCTAGAGACGTCACTGGTGAGTCAGTGTGTTACCTATACACTGACACTATACACTGTATACTATATACAGAGGTCCTGTGTATAATGTCACCAGTGATCACTGGATTACCTATACACTATATACAGAGCTCCTGTGTATAATGTTACTGGTGATCACTGTATTACCTGTACACAGACACTGCATACTAAGTACAGATCTCCTGTGTATAATGGCACTGATGGTGATAGTATTGTGTTTTTTTTATTATTGATCAGTATTGTAGTATTCAGTCACTATGTGGTGGTGGTAATATGTGGTCTGGTCATGATGTTGTGGTATTTGTTCCTTGTATTTGATATTATTCGATCACTGTGGTGGTAATATGTCATCTGGTCATGGTGTGGCGGTATTTGTGCCTTGTAGATAGTATTATAGGTCACTGTGGTGATATGGTGTCTGGTCATGGTGCTGTGGTATTTGTTCCTTGTATGTGGTATTATAGGTCATTTTAAAAATTGAAAAATAAATAAAAATATACCTAAATTGTATTGCATATTTTAACAAATATTTAATAGGTTACAGTAGAGTAGGGCCCGGCCAAAAGTGTCTACCTTGTCATTTTGGTGGCTTAAAAAAATCTTTTGGCCAAAACAAAAGCTGCTGGCTATATGTGTGATCTGGTGATGGGAACTGTTAATGTGTGATAGGTGAGAAGTGGAGTTTTTCCAAGAAAGAGTGGTGGGACTGTGAACAGTTTGAGGGGTGGAGCGTGGAGGCGGGGCTGGGGTGGAGCCTGGGCGGAGTCTCAAGGGGGCCACGGAAATTTTGCCAGTATGGGGCCCTGAAATTTCTAGTGGCAGCCCTGTATAGCCCTAGTCCCTGTCCTGTGTTCCCATCATTCATTGTAAGTACTTAACTGCAAGAGAAGTATGTAACTGTAACTGCAAGAGAAGTATGCTGCCTTCCAGGTGCGATGATCAAGGATGTGACCGATAGGATACCAAAGCTCTTCAGCTCCAAGGACGTCCACCCATTTCTTCTGATACATGTTGGCACCAATGACACGGCAAGGAAGGACCTACCGACAATCTGCAAGGACTTTGAAGAGTTGGGGAAGAAAGTAAAGGAACTGGATGCACAGGTAGTTTTTTCTTCTATCATTCGAGTAGACGGGCATGGCACCAGGAGATGGAACAGGATCCTTGATGCAAACAACTGGCTAAGACGATGGTGCAGACAACAAGGATTTGGATTCCTGGACCACGGTGTGAATTACTGGTATGATGGACTCCTCGCCAGAGACGGACTACACCTCAACAAACCTGGGAAACACACATTCGCCAGAAGACTCGCTACACTCATCAGGAGGGCGTTAAACTAGAAGAAGAGGGGACGGGAAGAAAAACATTAGACTCGAACAAAGACGACCCAGGAAAACATACTCAGAAGGGAGGTAAGAACATTTCTAAAACAATCCACAGTGAGGAGATTGGAACAAAACAAAATCCTCTGAACTGCATGCTCGCAAACGCCAGAAGCCTGACAAACAAGATGGAAGAACTAGAAGCAGAAATATCTACAGGTAACTTTGACATAGTGGGAATAACCGAGACATGGTTAGATGAAAGCTATGACTGGGCAGTTAACTTACAGGGTTACAGTCTGTTTAGAAAGGATCGTAAAAATCGGAGAGGAGGAGGGGTTTGTCTCTATGTAAAGTCTTGTCTAAAGTCCACTTTAAGGGAGGATATTAGCGAAGGGAATGAGGATGTCGAGTCCATATGGGTTGAAATTCATGGAGGGAAAAATGGTAACAAAATTCTCATTGGGGTCTGTTACAAACCCCCAAATATAACAGAAAGCATGGAAAGTCTACTTCTAAAGCAGATAGATGAAGCTGCAACCCATAATGAGGTCCTGGTTATGGGGGACTTTAACTACCCGGATATTAACTGGGAAACAGAAACCTGTGAAACCCATAAAGGCAACAGGTTTCTGCTAATAACCAAGAAAAATTATCTTTCACAATTGGTGCAGAATCCAACCAGAGGAGCAGCACTTTTAGACCTAATACTATCTAATAGACCTGACAGAATAACAAATCTGCAGGTGGTTGGGCATTTAGGAAATAGCGACCACAATATTGTGCAGTTTCACCTGTCTTTCACTAGGGGGACTTGTCAGGGAGTCACAAAAACATTGAACTTTAGGAAGGCAAAGTTTGAACAGCTTAGAGATGCCCTTAATCTGGTAGACTGGGACAATATCCTCAGAAATGAGAATACAGATAATAAATGGGAAATGTTTAAGAACATCCTAAATAGGCAGTGTAAGCGGTTTATACCTTGTGGGAATAAAAGGACTAGAAATAGGAAAAACCCAATGTGGCTAAACAAAGAAGTAAGACAGGCAATTAACAGTAAAAAGAAAGCATTTGCACTACTAAAGCAGGATGGCACCATTGAAGCTCTAAAAAACTATAGGGAGAAAAATACTTTATCTAAAAAACTAATTAAAGCTGCCAAAAAGGAAACAGAGAAGCACATTGCTAAGGAGAGTAAAACTAATCCCAAACTGTTCTTCAACTATATCAATAGTAAAAGAATAAAAACTGAAAATGTAGGCCCCTTAAAAAATAGTGAGGAAAGAATGGTTGTAGATGACGAGGAAAAAGCTAACATATTAAACACCTTCTTCTCCACGGTATTCACGGTGGAAAATGAAATGCTAGGTGAAATCCCAAGAAACAATGAAAACCCTATATTAAGGGTCACCAATCTAACCCAAGAAGAGGTGCGAAACCGGCTAAATAAGATTAAAATAGATAAATCTCCGGGTCCGGATGGCATACACCCACGAGTACTAAGAGAACTAAGTAATGTAATAGATAAACCATTATTTCTTATTTTTAGTGACTCTATAGCGACAGGGTCTGTTCCGCAGGACTGGCGCATAGCAAATGTGGTGCCAATATTCAAAAAGGGCTCTAAAAGTGAACCTGGAAATTATAGGCCAGTAAGTCTAACCTCTATTGTTGGTAAAATATTTGAAGGGTTTCTGAGGGATGTTATTCTGGATTATCTCAATGAGAATAACTGTTTAACTCCATATCAGCATGGGTTTATGAGAAATCGCTCCTGTCAAACCAATCTAATCAGTTTTTATGAAGAGGTAAGCTATAGGCTGGACCACGGTGAGTCATTGGACGTGGTATATCTCGATTTTTCCAAAGCGTTTGATACCGTGCCGCACAAGAGGTTGGTACACAAAATGAGAATGCTTGGTCTGGGGGAAAATGTGTGTAAATGGGTTAGTAACTGGCTTAGTGATAGAAAGCAGAGGGTGGTTATAAATGGTATAGTCTCTAACTGGGTCGCTGTGACCAGTGGGGTACCGCAGGGGTCAGTATTGGGACCTGTTCTCTTCAACATATTCATTAATGATCTGGTAGAAGGTTTACACAGTAAAATATCGATATTTGCAGATGATACAAAACTATGTAAAGCAGTTAATACAAGAGAAGATAGTATTCTGCTACAGATGGATCTGGATAAGTTGGAAACTTGGGCTGAAAGGTGGCAGATGAGGTTTAACAATGATAAATGTAAGGTTATACACATGGGAAGAGGGAATCAATATCACCATTACACACTGAACGGGAAACCACTGGGTAAATCTGACAGGGAGAAGGACTTGGGGATCCTAGTTAATGATAAACTTACCTGGAGCAGCCAGTGCCAGGCAGCAGCTGCCAAGGCAAACAGGATCATGGGGTGCATTAAAAGAGGTCTGGATACACATGATGAGAGCATTATACTGCCTCTGTACAAATCCCTAGTTAGACCGCACATGGAGTACTGTGTCCAGTTTTGGGCACCGGTGCTCAGGAAGGATATAATGGAACTAGAGAGAGTACAAAGGAGGGCAACAAAATTAATAAAGGGGATGGGAGAACTACAATACCCAGATAGATTAGCGAAATTAGGATTATTTAGTCTAGAAAAAAGACGACTGAGGGGCGATCTAATAACCATGTATAAGTATATAAGGGGACAATACAAATATCTCGCTGAGGATCTGTTTATACCAAGGAAGGTGACGGGCACAAGAGGGCATTCTTTGCGTCTGGAGGAGAGAAGGTTTTTCCACCAACATAGAAGAGGATTCTTTACTGTTAGGGCAGTGAGAATCTGGAATTGCTTGCCTGAGGAGGTGGTGATGGCGAACTCAGTCGAGGGGTTCAAGAGAGGCCTGGATGTCTTCCTGGAGCAGAACAATATTGTATCATACAATTATTAGGTTCTGTAGAAGGACGTAGATCTGGGTATTTATTATAATGGAATATAGGCTGAACTGGATGGACAAATGTCTTTTTTCGGCCTTACTAACTATGTTACTTGATAGCATCAAAACGAATTTAGGGGTGGGAGAAGATGCCATCAGTCAGGGACTTGTAATGAATTGGGGGAGTGGGGGGTGCTCAGTACAGAGCATCCTCCGCCACCTTTCAATTCATTATAAGTCCCTGACAGCGTCTTCTCCCATCTTTCAGTTCATTATAAAGTATCCTGTGCACCATATCGCCTCCTCTCCCAATCCCGAATAAATTTTAAGACCCCGATAGCATCATAATAAATTGTGAGATGTGGGATGATGCTATCCGGGGCTTAGCACCCTCCTCCACCACCCAATTCATTTTATATCCATATCTAACATCCTCCTCCCCCTGTTATAATTCCCCCTTCCTCCCATCCCAAACCCCCACATCCTATCATTGCCCTCCCCATCACCTCTATCATTGCCCTCTCCACCACCCCAATCATTGCCCTTCCATCACCTCCATCATTGCCCTCTCCACCACCTCCATCATTGTTCTCCCCCTCCACTCCATCATTGTCCTCTCCACCACCTCCATCATTGCCTTCATCCCCATCACCCCCATCATTACCCTTTCCACCACCTTTATCATTATTTTCTCCCCACCACCCTCATCATTGCCCTCCATCACCCGCATCATTGCCTTCTCCCCCATCATTATCCTCTCCACCACCTACACACACAGCACCACTCACCTTTCCGCACGTTCCCTGTCGCCGGCAGCTTTCTCTCTAACAGACGTACACTGAATGCTGACGTCATCCAGCAGCGCTGCTGCGTTAGACAGGATGCGCAGCCAGGAGTAGATGACGGATCCCTGCCGCCCCGCTGCCCGCTGCACTTGAGGGCAATCTGGCCAGGGGCCAGCTGCACATGCGGTATGTCCGCCCCTGCCCGCCATATGCTATGAACACCCACACAAGACCCGCCATATAGTGGGTACACCCCACAAGACCCATCCTATAACAGGAACACCCCACAAGACCCACCATATACCAGAAACACCCAAGACCCGCCATATACCAGAAACACCCGACAAGACCCGCCATATACCAGAGACACCCGACAAGACCCGCCATATACCAGAAACACCCAAGACCCGCCATATACCAGAAACACCCGACAAGACCCGCCATATACCAGAAACACCCGACAAGACCCGCCATATACCAGAAACACCCAAGACCCACCATATACCAGAAACACCCGACAAGACCCGCCATATACCAGAAACACCCGACAAGACCAGCCATATACCAGAAACACCCAAGACCCGCCATATACCAGAAACACCCCACAAGACCCACCATATACCAGAAACAACCCACAAGACCCACCATATACCAGAAACACCCAAGACCCGCCATATACCAGAAACACCCGACAAGACCCGCCATATACCAGAAACACCCGACAAGACCCACCATATACCAGAAACACCCGACAAGACCCGCCATATACCAGAAACACCCGACAAGACCCGCCATATACCAGAAACACCCGACAAGACCCGCCATATACCAGAAACACCCAAGACCCGCCATATACCAGAAACACCAAAGACCCGCCATATACCAGAAACACCCCACAAGACCCACCATATACCAGAAACACCCGACAAGACCCGCCATATACCAGAAACACCCAAGACCCGCCATATACCAGAAACACCCCACAAGACCCACCATATACCAGAAACAACCCACAAGACCCGCCATATACCGGGAACACCCCACAAGACCCGCCGTATACCGGGAACACCCCACAAGACCCGCCATATACCGGAAACTCCCTACAAGACCAGCCATATACCGGGAACACCCCACAAGACACACCGTATACCGGGAACACCCCACAAGACCCGACATATACCTGAAACACCCTACAAGATGCACCGTATGACAGAAACCCCACAAGACACACCGTATGCCGGGAACACCCCACAAGACCCGCCATATACCGGGAGCACCCCACAAGACCCACCGTATACCGGGAACACCCGACAAGACCCGCCATATACCAGAAACACCCAAGACCCGCCATATACCAGAAACACCCCACAAGACCCACCATATACCAGAAACAACCCACAAGACCCGCCATATACCGGGAACACCCCACAAGACCCGCCGTATACCGGGAACACCCCACAAGACCCACCATATACCAGAAACACCCGACAAGACCCGCCATATACCAGAAACACCCGACAAGACCCGCCATATACCAGAAACACCCGACAAGACCCGCCATATACCAGAAACACCCAAGACCCGCCATATACCAGAAACACCAAAGACCCGCCATATACCAGAAACACCCCACAAGACCCACCATATACCAGAAACACCCGACAAGACCCGCCATATACCAGAAACACCCAAGACCCGCCATATACCAGAAACACCCCACAAGACCCACCATATACCAGAAACAACCCACAAGACCCGCCATATACCGGGAACACCCCACAAGACCCGCCGTATACCGGGAACACCCCACAAGACCCGCCATATACCGGAAACTCCCTACAAGACCAGCCATATACCGGGAACACCCCACAAGACACACCGTATACCGGGAACACCCCACAAGACCCGACATATACCTGAAACACCCTACAAGATGCACCGTATGACAGAAACCCCACAAGACACACCGTATGCCGGGAACACCCCACAAGACCCGCCATATACCGGGAGCACCCCACAAGACCCACCGTATACCGGGAACACCCGACAAGACCCGCCATATACCAGAAACACCCAAGACCCGCCATATACCAGAAACACCCCACAAGACCCACCATATACCAGAAACAACCCACAAGACCCGCCATATACCGGGAACACCCCACAAGACCCGCCGTATACCGGGAACACCCCACAAGACCCGCCATATACCGGAAACACCCTACAAGACCAGCCATATACCGGGAACACCCCACAAGACACACCGTATACCGGGAACACCCCACAAGACCCGACATATACCTGAAACACCCTACAAGATGCACCGTATGACAGAAACCCCACAAGACACACCGTATGCCGGGAACACCCCACAAGACCCGCCATATACCGGGAGCACCCCACAAGACCCACCGTATACCGGGAACACCCCACAAGACCCGCCATATACCGGAAACACCCTACAAGACCAGCCATATACCGGGAACACCCCACAAGACACACCGTATGCCGGGAACACCCCACAAGACACACCGTATGCCGGGAACACCCCACAAGACCCCGGAATACGGTGGAACACCCCACAAGACCCGCCATATACCGGAAACACCCTACAAGACCCGCCATATACCGGGAATACCCCACAAGACCCGCCGTATACCGGGAACACCCCACAAGATGCACTGTATGACAGAAACCCCCACAAGACACACCGTATGCCTGGAACACCCCACAAGATCCGCTGTATACCGGGAGCAGTCAGTGGTTTTAATGTTACGGCTGATCGGTGTAGATAGAACATTTAGGTGGTGGCATGTCCCGCCGTCACGTACCGTTCAGCTCTACGTACAGTATATAGGCATGCACACAGAAATATAAGAAGCGCTGTACGTTGCCAGTTACTGATAATAAAACATTTCCTGTATTCTTATGAAGACTAAAAATATTTCCTGATAAGAATCTGCCATTTTCTGTGCGGATTGAAGAGCTGAGAGAACAGTATTAGTTTGTTCTTAGAATTTCTCAGAGTAAGAAACAGCAGAAATCAGTAAGACGAGTCTTTCTGGAGGTTTCATGTCAGCGCAGCCGCTCGTGGACTGACGCCATGTGAAACTCGTCATTTGAGTCAGTGAGATGTGGCAGGTGTCACATCAGATCTGACAACCATCCTCATCATGGTTCCCCCCAGGGGCTCATCTGTATGGCTGGCAGCAAGGGGGGCCAGTTAGAAAAATATCTGGGCCCTCTCAGGCTTTTCCCATCCCCCTTCCCTCTGTGTCGATAATTTAAAGGGGTTAATACTATCGTTTCGCAGCACAGAGTTAACTCCTTTAACTATCAATGCAAATTGTGTAAGATGTGGGGAAGGAAACTCCGCACGTCACAGCTCCCTACACATGCAAGCATGACCACCCGTCTCCCCACAACATAGCCAGCCATGCCGGACCCCCACTTTTCCATCTGGCAGAAGTCGAACCTTAATGAATAACATATTTGATATATACTGTTGATTTGCCATAAATGCCTAAGATGTTAATATCCATGTGTCACTTGCCATAAAATGTCATTTATATCACCTGGTGTAAATGTCGCTGTTCTCCTGAACCCGGAGATGTTTTTCTTTTGTTCCTGCGCCTCTCTGTTCCTGAGTTATGGCCTCCTCTGCCCAGAGTATTAATCTAGCTTTGTTGCCAAGTGAGCATGGTCCATAAGTAATACCCATCAAAAATAGCTTAGGACCACACCCACTTGCCTAAAAAAAAAAAAGGGACAAGATTTATTCACAGAAAAGAGGAGGTCACATCCCAGGAACAGAGAGGCGCAGGAACAAAAGAAAAAACAATGGCGGATGGAGTCCAGTGTGCAGTCTTACTTTTATCACTGAGTGGGACCACCCACTGGACACCTAAGCCTAGAACGAGCACAAATCTAAAATTAATGCAAGTTATCCTAAATCTCTTCCCACAAACCTATATATAACTGTGAGCGACTCGTGCTCCAAACCACGGTGCGCACTAATCAGACTGAACGCTCAATGTGACCGCTTCCCCTAAAATAAAAATTCTTGCTGCCACTAGGGGGAGCTTAGTGCATACTTTTTTTTATCATTGAGGGCAATGTATTCTCACTATGTAGTCAGCTCCCCCTAGTGGTGGCAGCTAGATTGTATCATTTATATAGGGCCAGTTGGAGCTGTGCATCAGAAAAATGGAGGTTTGGCCTCTAGAAAAGAAAGAAAACTCTGAATAATCATCATTCTGTAGCCAAGGAAAAAAATTACTTATTAAAGTGAAGTAAGGTTAAGAACAGACTGAGCGGGATAAGTCGTATCCAAAATTATAATATTATATATATATATATATATATATATATATATATATATATATATATATATATATATATATATATATATATATATTGCTTTACCAGCAGTGGGGAAAAAACACCACTCTTACATAGTCCGATTCTAAGTTCCCCGATGCCGGACCCTTGGGCCCCCAGTGACCCTCCAATTGATACAAGTTCCGCATATGGAGGGTTTTTCCAATAAGCGGCATGTTCTATATCTGTGCGTACTGGAAACGAAGTGGAAGGAAGCAGAACCACTTCCACATTGCCAAACATTACATGAGAGTACACGCCATATTTGCCTCAGCTGCAAAGCCAGTTCTCCAACTTTGGGGCCTGTATTTGCATTAAATGCATGTATTTTTACTAACAATATGCATTACTAGTGTTTCACTGTTTGCTTTTATAGCCTCTGTGTTGCACTGTCTATTGCTGGCTGCAGAAGGAGTTAACGGAGATACTGTCAGGGAGCTCATAGTGATGAGTGTGGAACTTACCTGTCTTTCCTCTTTAGCTCTTCTCGGCTGATTTATGACAACCGATCACATCAAAAGGTAACTGTGCAGGGAAACAAAGACCGTAAAAGAAAAAAATCTGTGAAGTTTTTTTTTTTTAATAAAAATTAATGGCAGAAATGATTTAAACAAAAAATTCCAAACCTGATGGGAGTCTCAGGTGCCGTTCACATGCGACTTAGCTGCCATTAACTTCAATGTAAGTTCGTGCGTCAGTCCCTCCCCGTGTACATAGAGCTGAACAGGCGGGTAAATGTGCCTATGGCATGGAGGGGAGGGCGGCTGCTCACAGCAGCGGGCCATGGGAGTACGAGCGAGCCTTACCCCGGCCTCCATCTCCCAGGGGGAAATCAGGAAGCCGCCTTCCCTACTCCAGGATGGCAGAGTACACACAGTGCCTTGTGAAAGTATTCGGGCCCCTGGAACTTTTCAACCTTTTCCCACATATCATGCTTCCAACAAAGATACCAAATGTAATTTTCTGGTGAAGAACCAACAAGTGGAACACAATTGTGAAGTTGAACGAAATTTATTGGTTATTTTAAATTTTTGTAGAAATTCAAAAACTGAAAACTGGGGGGTGCAATATTATTCGGCCCCTTTAACGTAATACTTTGTTGCGCCACCTTTTGCTGTGATTACAGCTGCTAGTCGCTTGGGGTATGTCTCTATCAGTTTTGTACATCGAGAGACTGAAATTCTCGCCCATTCTTCCTTGGCAAACAGCTCGAGCTCAGTGAGGTTTGATGGAGATCGTTTGTGAACAGCAGTTTTCAGCTCTTTCCACAGATTCTCGATTGGATTGAGGTCTGGACTTTGACTTGGCCATTCTATCACCTGGATACGTTTATTTGTGAACCATCCCATTGTAGATTTTGCTTTTTGTTTGGGATCATTGTCTTGTTGGAAGACAAATCTCCTTCCCTGTCTCAGGTCTTCTTCAAGAATGGTCCTGTATTTGGCTCCATCCATCTTCCCATCAATTTTAACCATCTTCCTTGCTCCTGCTGAAGAAAAGCAGGCCCAAACCATGATGCTGCCACCACCATGTTTGACAGTGGGGATGGTGTGTTCAGGGTGATGAGCTGTGTTGCCTTTACACCAAACATATCGTTTCACATTGTTGCCAAAAAGTTCGATTTTGGTTTCATCTGACCAGAGCACCTTCTTCCACATGTTTGGTGTCTCCCAGGTGGCTTGTTACAAACTTTAAACAACACTTTTTATGGATATCTTTGAGAAATGGCTTTCTTCTTGACACTCTTCCATAAAGGCCAGATTTGTGCAGTGTACGACTGATTGTTGTCCTATGGACAGACCGTCCCACCTCAGCTGTAGATCTCTGCCGTTCATCCAGAGTGATCATGGGCCTCTTGGCTGCATCTCTGATCAGTCTTCTCCTTGTCTGAGATGAAAGTTTAGAGGGACGGCCGAGTCTTGGTAGATTTGCAGTGGTATGATACTCCTTCCATTTCAATATGATCGCTTGCACAGTGCTCCTTGGGATGTTTAAAGTTTTGGAAATTATTTTGTATCCAAATCCGGCTTTATACTTCTCCACAACAGTATCACGGACCTGCCTGTTGTGTTCCTTGGTCTTCATGATGCTCTCTGTGCTTCAAACAGAACCCTGAGACTATCACAGAGCAGGTGCATTTATACAGAGACTTGATCACACACAGGTGGATTATATTTATCAACATTAGGCATTTAGGACAATATTGGATCGTTCAGAGATCCACAATGAACTTCTGGAGTGAGTTTGCTGCACTGAAAGTAAAGGGGCCAAATAATATTGCACGCCCCATTTTTCAGTTTTTGAATTTCCACAAAAATGTAAAATAACCAATAAATTACGTTCAACTTCACAATTGTGTTCCACTTGTTGTTGATTCTTCACCAAAAAATTACATTTGATATCTTTATGTATTAAACATGATATGTGGGAAAAGGTCGAAAAGTTCCAGGGGGCCGAATACTTTCGCAAGGCACTGTACATATCAGCCATAACCATGTACAGCTGGAGCATCATGTGTACAGAGGTGTCCCTTCATGTAGATGTCAGGGGAAATCAAGATGCTGGAGATAAACCACCAGTAGTGTCACAACACATGCACACTCACTGTACGAGAAGGATGGCTCTTGTACTAATGAATGTATGGCTACCACTAGTCACTGGCAAAGGTGTGGATGTCAGGGCTGAATAAAGCAAGTTTGCAGTGAAGTGATTATCTGCTGTATATAGAGGTGTTATCAGTCATTGTAAAGGAGGTGGAGGAGGTGAGCTGTGACATCACCTATTGTAAATGGTGGATCCTGTGTTATCTTCTGTATATAGAGGAGTTATCAGTAATTGTACAGGAGGAGGTGAGCTATGACATTGCCTGTTGTGAATGATGGATCCTGTGTTACCTACTGTATATAGAGGTGTTATTAGTCATTGTACAGGAGGAGGTGAGATGTGACCACCTATTGTGAATGCTGGATCCTGTGTTATCTACTGTATATAGAGGTGTTATCAGTCATTGTACAGGAGAAGGAGGTGAGCTGTGACATCACCTATTGTGAATGGTGGTTCCTGTGTTGACTGTATATAGAGGTGTTATCAGTCATTGTACAGGTGAGCTGTGACATCACCTATTGTGAATGGTGGATCCTGTGTTATCTACTGTATATAGAGGTGTTATCAGTCATTGTAAAGGAGCAGGTGAGCTGTGACATCACCTATTGTGAATGGTGGATCCTGTGTTGTCTGCTGTATATAGAGTTGTTATCAGCTATTGTACAGGAGGAGGAGGTGAGCTGTGACATTACATATTGTGAATGGTGGATCCTGTGTTGACTGTATATAGAGGTGTTATCAGTCATTGTACAGGTGAGCTGTGACATCACCTATTGTGAATGGTGGATCGTGTGTTATCTACTGTATATAGAGGTGTTATCAGTCATTGTAAAGGAGGAGGTGAGCTGTGACATCACCTATTGTGAATGGTGGATCCTGTGTTATCTACTGTATATAGAGGTGTTATCAGTCATTGTACAGGAGGAGGAGGTGAGCTGTGACATCACCTATTGTGAATGGTGGATCCTGTGTTATCTACTGTATATAGAGGTGTTATCAGTCATTGTACAGGAGGGGGTGAGCTGTGACATCACCTATTGTGAATTGTGTATCCTGTGTTATCTACTGCAGTGTTTTTCAACCAGTGTGCCGCGACACATGGTCGGGTGTGCCGCGGGGAACGGGAGTCAGCTGTTCTCTGTGCCGACTGTCAAGCTGACAGCTGGCACAGAGAAGCTGCAGCGCGCCGGCTCCCGGAGATCAATTGTACTCGCAGACATCTACCAGCTGCGAGTACAATTGAGGCTCTGACCGCTGGGTCAGAGCGACGCCAGCAGCGTGATCAAGTCATGTGATCACGCTGCTGACGTCACTATCCGGCGCGCAGGAGACAGAAGACACTTGGTGGTAAGTGCTCCTGTGCTGTGGAGCTGAAGACACCGAAGATTCAGCGTGGGGTGGGTTTATGGGGAGTATGTGGGGGGATTTATTAAGTGTGTGGGGTGGGATTTATTCAGTGTGTGGGGGGGATTTATTCAGTGTGTGGGGGGGATTTATTCAGTGTGTGGGGGGGATTTATTCAGTGTGTGGGGGGATTTATTCAGTGTGTGGGGGGGGATTTATTCAGTGTGTGGGGGGATTTATTCAGTGTGTGGGGGGATTTATTCAGTGTGTGGGGGGATTTATTCAGTGTGTGGGGGGGATTTATTCAGTGTGTGGGGGGATTTATTCAGTGCGTGGGGGGGATTTATTCAGTGAGTGGGGGGATTTATTCAGTGAGTGGGGGGATTTATTCAGTGTGTGGGGGGGATTTATTCAGTGTGTGGGGGGGATTTATTCAGTGTGTGGGGGGGATTTATTCAGTGTGTGGGGGGGATTTATTCAGTGTGTGGGGGGGCTGAAATTTATTTAGCATGTGTGGGGCAGGGTGCATTTATTCTGTGGAAGGGGATGGATTTATTCTATCGGAAGGGCAGTGGATATATTCTGTGGGGGTGAGTGGGGAGATGGCGGTGGACACAGTAGCGAGGGGAAAAATGTGTGCTGACAGTACTGGGAGCAACGGTGATGGGATGTGTGAGGACAGTATGGGGAGTCGGGGGAATGTGTGAGGGGGGAATGTGTGAGGAGGAAATATGGAGAGAGCAAAGGGGTATGTTAGCAGGGGGGATGTACAGGAGGAGGCTATTAGAAATGTGTGTAGACAGTATGGGGGGATGAAAGTGTGAGTGGACACAGAATAGATACTGAGTAGTGTGAGGGTAACAGCCAGGAGGAGACAGTATGCCAAGTAGGAGGAGTGTAATGAAGGGGCACAGTAGAGAGACTGGGCTCTCTATGAGGGACACCGTATGAGAAGGCAGCGTGAAGTATGGAAAAGAGAGAAAGGGCAGTGTGGATGGCATGTACCATAAGAGGGACAGTGAGGGTCATATTATGTGCTGGGAATAAAGTGAGGGGCAATTATTTACTCAGGGGCTCAGCCTAGGGCAGATATTGTTATTCCGGAGCATTATAATAACACTGCTATCTTTAAGGGTGTTGTCGGGATGTGCTGCAGAAGACAGGAGAAGATGGAAGTCTGCAGAAACGAGCTCTGCCGGTGGAAGAGAAGAGTCATCATGGCATCTGGACAAGGTGAAGATGAAAAGAAAGAGGCGACTCCACAAACAACGTCATCTATCAGGTACCTGGATGTAAATGTGTTTTTTTGTGATACTAATTCTCATTTTTGTTAGGAACATTAAAGGGGATGTCCAAGGTTGTGATGAGTCTGCAGTCATACTATGTGACTGCAGACTTCTGAATTCTCACAGTGCACACTGCTATCATAATTCTCTGATGTTGGTGATTTACATACATGCGGTCACGTGCTGACTAGACATGTGTGGCCTCATTCAATGAAAATGAATTGACTGAGGCCGGACACGTCTAGTTAGAATGTGACCAGAAGTATCCAAATCACATACTTGTGCTGTCATGACCGTCCACTCTGGCCACCGGCAAGGGAGAATCCTGAAAGTGTGCAGTGCTTGCGCTGTGAGAATTCAGAAGCCTGCAGTCACATAGAATGACTGCAGACTTTCATCTCAAACCTGGACGCACCATTTTGTGCCATTTTGGTTGTTGGTGTGCCTCGGGATTTTTTAAGTATAAAAAGTGTGCCGCGGCTCAAAAAAGGTTGAAAATCACTGATCTACTGTATATAGAGGTGTTATCAGTCATTGTATAGGAGGAGGAGGATGTGAGCTGTGACATCACCGATTGTTAATGGTGGATCCTGTGTTATCACCTGCTGTGTATAAAGTAATCCTGCCTCAAATGATAATGAGCCTGCTGAAAACTCTTCGAAGAGCAGTAATTCTAAAAAAAAAAAAAAAAAAAAAAAAAGACTTATTTGTCAGTGTGAAAATTGCAAGATGACTAATTTTGGCTTTACAAAAAAATATATTTCCATATCACAACATTAATTTAAACAGTACAATGTATCACAAACTCCAGGTCTGAATAGGTAATTTTCTGAGGACACATTCCCTGCAGTTGTATCAGAGGTCCGTCCAGTAATCAGTAGGTGACCTGTGGACCCCATTACCGCCCTCCCATTATCAGAATGAACATTTCTAGTAACCCCCCACTAACCACAATGACGGGGTCTTCTGAGAAGTCACATGTTTGGGGCCCCATAACCGCCCGATCTGACACCTGAGAAGACGCGGCCACAAGTGACTTCTGCATATTACAGCTTGCTGCGAATCGTGTGGTCACTTCGTGGTGACGAGGCTTACAAAAAAAATGTCACAAGAAGAAGTGGAGAAAACCTTATGTGTCGTCGCATTGTATTAACCTCTTCCTTTCCGCACTGCACTCGCCATCATTCACACCTGAGAGGTGTCTACAGGAAATGGCACAAATCATCTACAAATATCTGCAATGGAAGAAGACGGGAATGAGGACCCCACTGACGTCTTATCTATGGCTTTCTGCAGCCTCCAGACACTGACCACTAATCAATGTCACTCACACCATTGCAGTGGGTTTAGTTACTGTTGTGGAACTACATAGCCCAGGATGGCTGCAGTGATCTGGGCATGCCAGGAGTTATAGTCACAAGCAGTCTCTGCTATTCCAGAGGCTTTGGATATTAAAGGGGCCTCTTATTTTCATACGGGGCATTTTATTGGTGAAGGTTCCAAATCCCTAGCACAGGTAGGGTTAAATCTTAAAGACGTATTCTACTGACTATAGTCTGGCTGGGCAGGGGAACAGCAGCTGGCCTCCTTCACTTGGATGGTGCTGTTGGTGCCCTGTACAGTGGGGGATTGGACCACTGAGGGCCCTTTATTCTCAGGATCAGCAAGGGTCAAACTTGTGGAGGTTAGACCCCTACTGATCATAAAGAAGCAATGCTGCACCTCTTAAGACCCCTTTAAATTTACCACGGTCATAATAAGGAAGTAAAAGTACTTACTGCAGACAGATCATAACTTCAGCTCAATGACAGGACTGTATACAGATAGCTCCCCCTGGTGGCAGCTGGAGGTAGCTACAATCTGATAACTCCGTGCAATAGATTTGGACCTCTGACCCCTTTATAGATTTATGAAAAACAATAAGGGGGACAGACGTGAAAAGCACAATGCACATAATGGTCTGCTATTGTCCAGCTCGATATCAGCTTAAGGGGGTTTTCCAGCGAAAAGCATTTACGCCTATCCACTGAACCAACGGTGAATCAGTGGGGGTCCGACTCGATTACCACCAGATCGGGACCCTTACTCCTAGCTCCCCGTAATGTGAAGACGCTGTATCATATCGAGGTATAGCATCCCTTACCGCGATCCTCCACTGCTGGCAAACGACGGCGCACTCATAGCTGCAGAGTGCCCCTTCTACACTGGCTACTAATTGTATATCGCTCCGTTTTATCCACACTGATCAATGGAAGACTTCATGGGTTATAAAGCCCTAGTGTGTGCAGAACATACAGTTTCAGAACTTATAGTGGCCGAGAACTCGGGACTCCCAACAGATTCGCTGCAGAGCTGAGCCTGTCATCCGGCTCTGCTCACACATATCGGGAGCAGATACCGTCACGTCTTCAGATAAGCGTCACCTGGCACGCTGGAGGGGCAGCTGTGCTCCTGTCCTATTCTAACACTTCCTAGGACAATAATAACACTTATAACATTTCCAGGAGGAATAACAGAGGGCAACACAATGCTGGGTATATGCTTCTAAACTGTCTTTTTTTGCCATTTCCCTTGTCAATAGGTCACCATGGACAAAATGTAATCACTGCTGCTGAGGTCTGACAAGCAACCCCCTACTGAAAAGAGGAATACCAACACCTAGCTGTCAATAGTTGTAATTTCTAACAACGCAGAGCTGTCAGAAAAGATGGTCTTCAGTTAAGTCACGGGAAATATTGGACTTCCTAAAATATGTAAAGAAACACTCTGGGCAAAAAGGATATATCGTTGGCCTGGCAGGCGGGTGCAGGACACAGGTGCGCTCTTTTTTGGCATTATGTAAATCGCTTTCCTGTCCGTCCGAGCAGAAAGCAGGTCAGTATTAATCAGATTTGTATGGAGCATTTATTTACAGGGATTTTCTGTGCTTCTTTAGAAGCCAAGAAAGGGAAGCCATGTTTAAAAGGAAAAACAGAATCCGTGACTAATGCCAGAATCCGGATCTGCTGCCCCAGTGGAAGCGATGCCGCATGAATATCATCACTTCCGCCGGCAGAGCTTACCACTTGACTTTTAAATAAGAGGGGAAAACCCCTTTAAATTTCCCATGAGAGAGGGTCAGAGAACAAATTAAAAAGGTTCCTTAAAGGGATCATCCAGCGCCATCCAGAGGAAGTGACCAGTGCCAATGACATCACGGCCGTTGTGGGATTGTAACACCATTGCTGCTCCTTTCCTATGGATGGTGTCACATAACCCCTTTATCTCACCAGACCTCCTCCTTCAAAAGGTGTTATATGCTGTCCCAAGGATGCTTGACTAGTGGGTATCCAAGGGCTGAGATCCCCAACAATGAGCACAGGGTTTAGCGTCTCCTCCAATCTCTTTAAGATCAGACAGGCAGGTACCTTACATACACCTATATGAGGGGGGCAGCCTCTGCCAGCCATGGAAGACTGGCTAGGTGACAGCAGCCCTATATAGGAGACGATGGGGTCCACCCCATACAGGAGACAGCAGGGGCTCCTCCTCGTCCCATACAGGAGATGGCAGGGGTTTCCCCCCCCATACAGGAGACTGCAGGGTGGTCCCTCCCTCATAGAGGAGACGGCACGGTCCCCCCCCCCCCCCCCCCCCATACAGGAGACGGCACGGTCCCCCCCACCCCATACAGGAGACAGCAGGGGCTCCTCCTCACCCCATACAGCAGACGGCAGTGTTTCCCCCCCCCCCCATACAGGAGGCTGCAGGGTGGTCCCTCCCTCATAGAGGAGACGGCATGGTCCCACCCCCCATACAGGAGACGGCACGATTTACCCCCCCCCCCCCCCCCCCCATACAGGAGACGGCACGATTTACCCCCCCCCCCCCCATACAGGAGACGGCACGGTCCCCCCCCCCATACAGCAGACGGCAGTGTTTCCCCCCCCCCCATACAGGAGGCTGCAGGGTGGTCCCTCCCTCATAGAGGAGACGGCATGGTCCCACCCCCCATACAGGAGACGGCACGATTTACCCCCCCCCCCCCCCCATACAGGAGACGGCACGATTTACCCCCCCCCCCCCCCCCATACAGGAGACGGCACGGTCCCCCCCCCCATACAGGAGACAGCAGGGGCTCCTCCTCACCCCCATACAGCAGCCGGCAGTGTTTCCCCCCCCCCCCCCATACAGGAGGCTGCAGGATGGTCCCTCCCTCATAGAGGAGACGGCACGATTCCCCCCCACCCCCATACAGGAGACGGCACGATTCCCCCCCCCCCCATACAGGAGACGGCACGGTCCCCCCCCCATACAGGAGACGGCACGGTATCCTCCCCCCCCCCCCCCCCCCCCATACAGGAGAAGGCCAGGCCCCCCCCCCCTCCATACAGGAGACGGCACAGAAAACCCCCCCTCCATACAGGAGACGGCACAGAAAACCCCCCCTCCATACAGGAGACGGCACAGAAAACCCCCCCACCCCCCATACAGGAGACGGCACAGTCGTCCCCCCCCCCATACAGGAGACGGCACAGTCGTCCCCCCCCCCCCCCCCCCCCCCCCCAATACAGGAGACGGCACAGTCCCCCCCCCCTCCCATACAGGAGACGGAGGGGTCTTGTATCTATATACAGTTTCTGGATAATTTATCACTACACAGAGAAATTAACAACATGACACTTAAATTGTTCTGTATAAGATTTTTTTTTCAATTTTTTTTTTCTTTTTTTAAATTTCTTAATAAGAAAAAAAAGTTATTCCTAGGTGATTGAACGTCCGCTTGATAAGATACAAACCGAAAAAAAAAAAAATATCAGGAAGATACAAAAGTGGAGAGCTCCACCGGCTGAGTCCTTCTCTTCTCTGCACACCCATCCATCCTATCTAAAACGGTGTCAACACAAGTCAGGGCGCCTCCTGCAGGAACCAGGCAGGCAGCAACTCCATCCTCCCGCTGCAGGCCTTCAGAGCAAAACAAAAAAGTCCTGGAAGGTCCAGGGGTTTAGTGGGGGCACGGGGCTGTCAATATTCGCTGTAACATGCAGCTATACACGTCCTCCGTAGGCTAGTAGGAAAGGTACGCTTACAGAAAAGAGCATCATTCATGTGGAGATCACAACGTGAGCATGATAAAAACTTGTTGGAGAAAGAAGGGTCTCGGGAGTGAAAGGAAAGGCAAGCAGAAACAGGATGGAGACGGGAGAGTTGGATGAGCCCAGGCTGGATATCAGCTGTGGTCTGGGGAGGGATCCCTACGAAGGGCGCTCTTCTTCACGGTGTCTAGATATTCCTGCTGTGACACTGCTAAAACGGAGGCTAGGATATCGTCGTCGTCCCAGTCGTTCAAACCTGGAGGAGGAGAAGGAGGTTAAGATACGGCACCCGAAACCCTGGAGACACTCGATGAGGCCGGCACACTCACCAAACGCTGTGGGAGACATGTGTTGCATGAGTGCTCTACACTCCAGGGCTGGGTACAAAGACACAAGGGGTGAGGTGGCACGGTCGGCACCAGAACATGGCTGGTTGCTTGGGCCTAGGCGGAGAACAGACATTGTGAGAGCTTGTGTCTGACAACCGAACCCAAGTGTATAGAACCCCTGTCACCGGGAAAGCTGCCAGCCGCCACCTCGGTCAGCTCTCTCTCCATTCAGTTTGCACGTTTTGGGGCTGCGCATATAGGCATGACATCACTAGGGTGCAAGATGGTGACAGCACTTCTGCACCCATGTGTCTTATGTACTCTAACCGTCCACCAACCTTCAGCGCCCAACCTACGGACCAGGGCATGGAGGACACTTGGGGTGTAGAGAAGCAGCCTTCTCCGCATCTAGCAAAACTGCACCTCAACGCATTCTGCAAATGTAGCCTGGTGACAGCCACAAGTTTGGAGATCACCACTGTAAAGCCACCATGCTTCAGTGTGCATCTCGGCCTTGGCTCACATGAACCCCCTTTGATGGACCAATATTAGGGATATATTTATATATCTTTGATACAGGGTTGGACGTTACCTGGTGCACAGGGAGAAGGGGGCTTAGCTAAAACAAGAGTGGTCCCTGGGGAAGACGGCTTTGCTGTTTGCTCTCCGTGAACGTCTGGGTGCTCGGGGGATCCTGCGGTGCTGCGCTGTCTCGGGGAACGACTGCTCCATTCTTCAGGTCCGCTGGAGGAGGCGGCGGTGGCAGAACTGCAGGTTGCGCTGGCCTTCCGTGGCTGCAAAGAGTAGGAGAGGCGATTATTTTTTTTTAAGTAAAACACCTTGGATTGGAGCCGTAATCAAAAAGAAAAGCAACCGATATAAAGAAGGAGGAAACAGGAAGAGACAAATGACAAGAATCAGAAGAGGAAGCAAAGAGAAGATTACGGCAAATGTCAGTAAGGTTATCCGACACTTATACACTGATGGGGGTCCGACTCCTGGCACTAGGAGGGGCCGTGGTACTCGCCCATTCATTGTGTATTCTATACAGGTACAGTTATAGCGGTGCCTGGTATCACACCTTAACTGGGTGTACCACGGAAAAGCGTGGAAAAGCTGCGGAGCAGCAGCAGCAGCGCACAGTCACCTGTCTGGCTTGTTTCTCTTGGTCCCGAAGCCATTGCAGGTAGGATTCCCGTGCCACCTGCTCCTCGATCGCCTCGTTCGTGGCCTCCCAGTCTGTGGCCCGCTTTTTGTCTTCTAACATCTGTTGCTCGATCCAGGATTCCTCCGAGGTCCGGATGGCGCTCTTCATTAGGGTCTGCTCTGCGTACTGAACACAAGATCCAGACGGACTCTTGAATACATATACACACTCCTAGAGCTGGCATCTACAGAGGTCACCTAGTTAGGACTTAACGAGTCAGAGGTCATAACGGGTCCTTTCCAACATGACAATAAGATAAGTAATATATCTCCAAAGCCCCCAGACACTTTAGATAGCAGTCGGCTGAACCATAGTTCAACCAGCAGCCATCTTGGCCGTCTCTCCCACATACAGGAGGGCTTGCTCTGGTATCCTTTACAAGAACTCGCAGATATTGGACACACCAGATCCTTGGACCGCCATGTGGGGTCTTCGCAGCATGCTCACGGTTTGTGACTCACCCCAGGTTTAAAAGATGGCAGTCCCAGGCCCACTCCTATTGTGGCCTTGTTGGGGTTGACCACGGAGTTGTAGTGGATGTTTCGGTGGTAGCTCACTCTGATTGGCTCATCTTCATTTTGTTGGATCCCATGGAATGTATTGATCGGTTCTGGAACACAGAAATCATGGAGATGAATGTTAAAAGAAAAGGAAAATGCTGCGTTGCCCCCATAGCTGGTGACGACAAGCGCCAGTCAGCCTGCAGTGATGATGTGCAACCGGCAGATCTTGTACAACTACAACTCCCAACATGGCATGTGAAGCACGCTGGGAGAGGGGGTGCAAACCACATCCGTCGTAAGTAGGTCCCCATTTACCCGATGGGGTGGTATATATTTTTTCTGTATGAATTTACACAGAACATATATTGGTGTCCTTTCACAAAAAGTATGCAGGAAGCCTACGAGCGACGTAGGCCACAGAATATCCGTACGGTGACATATACGTCAGAAATCCCTTCTGACACAACCTCCGACGTAAAGTGCAAAGGCAGCGAGCAGCGACCCCTAGACAACCAGGAGATGTGTCAGGACTGCCCACCTGTTCCGTACTGATACACTTCTACGGGCCGGTTGTACATCTCCGCCATGGCTTGCATCTCTATGTGGTTGCCATGGCAGTTGTTTTTCCGTTTGCGGTTGATGTAAGTGGTAAAGTCTTCTGTCACGTAGTTGGAAAAGTAGTCGGCGTTCTTCATCTGTTTCACACAGGGAAAAAAAAAAAAACATAAAAGTGTAAATTAAAAGAAGATAATCCAGCATTTCCCGCAGGCCCCGGGGAGGCTCCAGCATTTCCCGCGGACCCCGGGGAGGCTCCAGCATTTCCCACGGGCCCCGGGGAGGCTCCAGCATTTCCCGCGGTTCCCGGGGAGGCTACAGCATTTCCCGCGGGACCCAGGGATGCCCCAGCATTTTCCGCGGGTCCCGGGGAGGCTACAGCATTTCCCGCGGGACCCAGGGATGCCCCAGCATGTTCCGCGGGCCCCAGGGATGCGCCAGCACATTTGCCGCGGGCCCCAGGGATGCGCCAGCACATTTGCCGCGGGCCCCAGGGATGCGCCAGCACATTTCCCGCGGGCCCCAGGGATGCGCCAGCACATTTCCCGCGGGCCCCAGGGATGCGCCAGCATTTTCCGCGGGCCCCAGGGATGCGCCAGCATTTCCCGCGGGCCCCAGGGATGCGCCAGCATTTCCCGCGGGCCCCAGGGATGCGCCAGCATTTCCCGCGGGCCCCGGGGATGCGCCAGCATTTCCCGCGGGCCCCGGGGAGGCTCCAGTATTTCCTACGGGCCCCAGGGATGCGCCAGCTTTTTCGAGGGCCCCAGAGATGCTCCAGCATTTCCCGAGGGCTCCCGAACCCCCCCAGAGTCATTCTTACTAGGTAATCCATGCAATGTTTCCGGACCACCTCGTGCATGTCCTGGTCACCATATACCTGGTCAGCTGTAAAGAAAAAGGGGATAAATGTCATATAGCAGCACAACCGGCATGTAACATAACATGTGTTAGATGTTGGGGACTTCGGCCCTGCACTGCATATAGTGATCTTAAGGTTTAGGCCTTTTAAGAAGCCGTTCGATGGCCCTTTAAGAAGCCATACATTAGGTTGCATGGGACTAGCAGCAAAAAAAAAAAAAAAAAAGAAAAAAGCCTCCAGTAACTTTATAAATAAAGCGGTGAAGAAAACAAAAAATATAAAAAGAAATACATCAAACAAACCGCAGAGCTGCCGATAAGCCGACAAGTAAAACCACACTGCATGTAAACAATGGGTGATATGCTAATGAGGGCTATACATGGCAGGCCTTCCCGCTCGTCACATGACAGGCTTTCTTAGAAGTTTGGGGGGGTTAGCGAGGTGGTTGCCCTGGACCAATCATTGTCTCCCCGCGCAGAGTGAATTTATCACAGGAAACCACAGAAGTCATGTTTACAAACGCTGCAAACAGAACCCAGAGCAGAAACGTGCAGCATGCAGGAACCGCAGCGGGGGCACAGCGCTGTGCAGGGCACAAAGTGGGTCAATGGACCCAGCTGTAAACACAGACCCCGATGGGCCCCATCTGGAATAAAGCATGGGGGGGGGGGGGGTCGAAAGAACTCCTTTAATGCGTCAAGGATAGAAAAAAAGAAGGAACGAAAATAAAACTTGTGATACAATTGCTGTCCCAAAGTTCCCTTTCCATCCCTGCAGCCTAGTTGGTCGCAGAACTGCCACAATCGATCCTGCAGGTCAAAGTGAGCGCAAAAACATGTGCAGCAGAAACAGGTCACTACAAGGAGCCAGAAACAAAGCTCCTGAACCCTCAGCTACATGAACTGCAGATGTCTTTATAAAAATGAAGGGTTAACGTGATCCCTCTGCCCCTGGCTAGATACCATAGCTCCCCTCCTTCCTCTCAGCTAGTCACAGCACAACTTGCTGCAAAATATTGCAATGAAAAATCAGTGAATTGCGGATGTGACATCACTTGTGTGAAAGGCCCGGGACAGGCTCCAGAGAAGCTACTGAAAGACCCGCGTACATGCTCTAGAGCAGCTTCTATTGTGCCCAAAGTACATGCTCCAAAGAAGCTTCTACTGAAAGGCCATAGACAGGCTCCAGAGAAGCTTCTAACTGAAGGCCCCGAACAGGTTCCAGAGAAGCTTCTAACTGAAGGCCCCGGACAGGTTCCAGAGAAGCTTCTACTGAAAGGCCATGGACAGGCTCCAGAGAAGCTTCTAACTGAAGGCCCCGGACAGTTTCCAGAGAAGCTTCTACTGAAAGGCCATGGACGGGCTCCAGAGAAGCTTCTAAAGAAAGGCCATGGACAGGCTCCAGAGAAGCTTCTAACGAAAGGCCATAGACAGGCTCCAGAGAAGCTTCTAAATGAAGGCCCCGGACAGGTTCCAGAGAAGCTTCTACTGAAAGGCCTGAGTACAGGCTCCAGAGAAGCTTCTAAAGAAAGGCCATGGACAGGCTCCAGAGAAGCTTCTACTGAAAGGCCATGGACAGGCTCCAGAGAAGCTTCTACTGAAAGGCCATGAACAGGCTCCAGAGAAGCTTCTACTGAAAGGCCATGGACAGGCTCCAGAGAAGCTTCTACTGAAAGGCCATGGACAGGCTCCAGAGAAGCTTCTACTGAAAGGCCATGGACAGGCTCCAGAGAAGCTTCTAACGAAAGGCCATGGACAGGCTCCAGAGAAGCTTCTAAATGAAGGCCCCGGACAGGTTCCAGAGAAGCTTCTACTGAAAGGCCTGAGTACAGGCTCCAGAGAAGCTTCTAAAGAAAGGCCATGGACAGGCTCCAGAGAAGCTTCTACTGAAAGGCCATGGACAGGCTCCAGAGAAGCTTCTACTGAAAGGCCATGGACAGGCTCCAGAGAAGCTTCTAACGAAAGGCCATGGACAGGCTTCAGAGAAGCTTCTAAATGAAGGCCCCGGACAGGTTCCAGAGAAGCTTCTACTGAAAGGCCTTAGTACAGGCTCCAGAGAAGCTTCTAAAGAAAGGCCATGGACAGGCTCCAGAGAAGCTTCTACTGAAAGGCCATGGACAGGCTCCAGAGAAGCTTCTACTGAAAGGCCATGGACAGGCTCCAGAGAAGCTTCTAACGAAAGGCCATGGACAGGCTCCAGAGAAGCTTCTAAATGAAGGCCCCGGACAGGTTCCAGAGAAGCTTCTACTGAAAGGCCTGAGTACAGGCTCCAGAGAAGCTTCTACTGAAAGGCCATGGACAGGCTCCAGAGAAGCTTCTACTGAAAGGCCATGGACAGGCTCCAGAGAAGCTTCTAACGAAAGGCCATGGACAGGCTCCAGAGAAGCTTCTAAATGAAGGCCCCGGACAGGTTCCAGAGAAGCTTCTACTGAAAGGCCTGAGTACAGGCTCCAGAGAAGCTTCTAAAGAAAGGCCATGGACAGGCTCCAGAGAAGCTTCTACTGAAAGGCCATGGACAGGCTCCAGAGAAGCTTCTACTGAAAGGCCATGAACAGGCTCCAGAGAAGCTTCTACTGAAAGGCCATGGACAGGCTCCAGAGAAGCTTCTACTGAAAGGCCATGGACAGGCTCCAGAGAAGCTTCTAATGAAAGGCCATGGACAGGCTCCAGAGAAGCTTCTACTGAAAGGCCATGGACAGGCTCCAGAGAAGCTTCTAACGAAATGCCCAAGTACAGGCTCTAGAGCGGCTTCTACTGAAAGATCATGGACAGGCTCCAGAAAAGCTTCTAACAAAAGGCCCCGGACAGGTTCCAGAGAAGCTGGTACCGAAAGGCCCAAGTACACGCTGTAGAGCAGCTTCTACCGAATGGCCCGAGTACAGGCTCTAGAGCAGCTTCTATTGAAAGGCTCCAGAGCAGCATCTATTGAAAGGCCGAAACTACAGGCTCCAGAGGAGCTTCTACCGAAATGCCCCGGACAGGTTCCAGAGAAGCTGCTACCGAAAAGGCCCCAGACAGGCTCCAGAGAAGTTTCTACTGAAAGGCCTGAGTACAGGCTCTAGAGCAGCTTCTACTGAAAGGCCATGGACAGGCACCAGAGAACCTTCTACTGAAAGGCTCCAGAGAAGCTTCTACTGAAAGGCCTGAGTACAGGCTCTAGAGCAGCTTCTACTGAAAAGCCTGAGTACAGGCTCTAGAGCAGCTTCTACTGAAAGGCCATGGACAGGCACCAGAGAAGCTTCTACTGAAAGGCTCCAGAGAAGCTTCTACTGAAAGGCTCCGGACAGGCTCCAGAGAAGCTTCTACTGAAAGGCCATGGACAGGCACCAGAGAAGCTTCTATTGAAAGGCTCCAGAGAAGCTTCTACGGAAAGGCCTCGGACAGGCTCCAGAGAAGATTCTACTGAAAGGCTCCAGGGAAGCTTCTACCGAAAGGCTCCAGGGAAGCTTCTACCGAAAGGCTCCAGGGAAGCTTCTACTGAAAGGCCCACGTACATGATCTAGAGAAGTTTCTACTGAAAGGCCCCGGACAAGCTCCAGAGAAGCTTCTACTGAAAAGCTCTAGGGAAGCTTCTACTGAAAGACCCTGGAGAGGCTCCAGCTAAGCTTCTACTGACAAGCTCGAGTACATGCTTTAGAGCTGCTTCTACTGAAAGGTCCCAGACAGGCTCTAGTGGGGCTTCCAACTAAAGCCCCGACAGGCTCTAGTGGGGCTACCAACTAAAGGCTCCAGACAGGCTCAAGTGGGGCTTCTAACTAAAGGCACCAGACAGGCTCTAGTGGGGCTTCTAATGAAAGGCAATATGGAAGTCATAACGGGGAGTCCTTTGCTCAATACCTTGTTTCGGAGTTGTGGCAGCAGCCCCAGTTTTGGGGGACTCTACAAGTACTTTTATGAGAAGAGTGGACATGGCCTCAATTGCTACCGGAAGGAAAATACCGCATGGACAGGGCTTCCCCTGGCAAACCCGCACTTTTTGGGGGCTACACTCAGAAAAGGGCAGTCTGTTATGCCCTCTTTACACTTTACTTGAGGCAATGCGTCCAGACACAGAATATACCCTGCATGCAAATGTGAGAGGGATTCAGCGCAGAGCCTCCCACTCCTCAGATTTGCATGACGTACCCCCTGCTTCCCCGCCACATGCTCTACTGAGCGGGAACCTGGAACATCAGTCAGGTTTATGATTTTATTTATGTTACTCACTTATACAGTGCCATTAATTCCACAGCACTTTACATACAGTCATGGCCAACAGTATTGACACCCCTGCAATTCTGTCAGGTAATACTCAGTTTCTTCCTGAAAATGATTGCAAACACAAATTCTTTGGTATTATTATCTTCATTTAATTTGTCTTAAATGAAAAAACACAGAAAGAATTGTCCTAAAGCCAAATTGGATATAATTCCACACCAAACATAAAAAAGGGGGTGGACAAAAGTATTGGCACTGTTCGAAAACTCATGTGATGCTTCTCTAATTTGTGTAATTAACAGCACCTGTAACTTACCTGTGGCACCTAACAGGTGTTGGCAATAACTAAATCACACTTGCAGCCAGTTGACATGGATTAAAGTTGACTCAACCTCTGTCCTGTGTCCTTGTGTGTACCACATTGAGCATGGAGAAAAGAAAGAAGACCAAAGAACTGTCTGAGGACTTGAGAAACCAAATTGTGAGGAAGCATGAGCAATCTCAAGGCTACAAGTCCATCTCCAAAGACCTGAATGTTCCTGTGTCTACCGTGCGCAGTGTCATCAAGAAGTTTAAAGCCTATGGCACTGTGGCTAACCTTCCTAGATGTGGACGGAAAAGAAAAATTGACAAGAGATTTCAACGCAAGATTGTGCAGATGTTGGATAAAGAACTCCGACTAACATCCAAACAAGTTCAAGCTGCCCTGCAGTCCGAGGGTACAACAGTGTCAACCCGTACTATCCGTCGGCATCTGAATGAAAAGGGACTGTATGGTAGGAGACCCAGGAAGACCCCACTTCTTACCCCGAGACATAAAAAAGCCAGGCTGGAGTTTGCCAAAACTTACCTGAAAAGGCCTAAAACATTTTGCAAGAATGTTCTCTGGTCAGATGAGACCAGATGTTGATGCCTTTGCCCTTTTGGGCAAAGGCATCAACAGAGTTTACAGGAGAAAAAAAGAGGCATTCAAAGAAAAGAACACGGTCCCTACAGTCAAACATGGCGGAGGTTCCCTGATGTTTTGGGGTTGCTTTGCTGCCTCTGGCACTGAACTGCTTGACCGTGTGCATGGCATTATGAAGTCTGAAGACAACCAACAAATTTTGCAGCATAATGTAAGGCCCAGTGTGAGAAAGCTGGCTCTCCCTCAGAGGTCATGGGTCTTCCAGAAGGACAATGACCCAAAACACACTTCAAAAAGCACTAGAAAATGGTTTGAGAGAAAGCACTGGAGACTTCTATGGTGGCCAGCAATGAGTCCAGACCTGAATCCCATAGAACACCTGTGGAGAGATCTAGAAATGGCAGTTTGGAGAAGGCACCCTTCAAATATCAGGGACCTGGAGCAGTTTGCCAAAGAAGAATGGTCTAAAATTCCAGCAGAACATTGTAAGAAACTCATTGATGGTTACCGGAAGCGGTTGGTCGCAGTTATTTTGGCTAAAGGTTGTGCAACCAAGTATTAGGCTGAAGGTGCCAATACTTTTGTCTGGCCCATTTTTGGAGTTTTGTGTGAAATGATCAATGTTTTGCTTTTTGCTTCAATCTCTTGTGTTTTTTCATTTAAGACAAATTAAATGAAGATAATACCAAAGAATTTGTGTTTGCAATCATTTTCAGGAAGAAAATGAGTATTATCTGACAGAACTGCAGGGGTGTGAATACTTTTGGCCATGACTGTACATTATCATCACTGTCCCCATTGGGGCTCACAATCTACAGTAGATTCCCTATCGGTATGTCTTTGGAATGTGGGAGGAAACCGGAGAACCCGGAGGAAACCCACGCAGAAACTGGGAGAACATACAAACTCTTGGCAAATGTTGTCCTTGGTGGGATTTAAATCCAGGACCCCAGCGCTGCAAGGCTGCAATGCTAACCACTATGATGTGACATTTCTTTCAACAAGATAAACCTTGAACATATAGAAGAACACAAGACCTCGTCACTGGGGTCCTCCATCCCGGGGTATACGGGGTATCCTCTGCAGCCCTCATACCATCCAATGAAATGTCTATGGCAGAGTGATACATCTGTCAGTAAGATACTGAGGATTCCATGCGACTCCAGGTCTAAATGGGACCAATAAGATAGCAGACAAGGGGCCTTTATTAGGGTCTCCGCTGACCTAGAAGCCATCAGCACCCCAGAATCCCACTGCAGGGGGCGCTACCAGGGTGATAAAGGGATTCTTCTACTTCTAACAGCGTAGATGCCACGGTCACTTGATCGCAGCATCTGTTTGGCTAAATAGCTGGGATCAGAGTTCTTGGAGAGCATGACCAATATGTGTTACTATGGGGAGTCATTCACAGACAGGGCCTGGAGGAGAGCGGGGAAGGGACAGCCTGATCACCAATGCGGGAGAAGAAAACCCTTTAGAGAGGCTCGATCTGGTTCCACATCAGCAGCTTTTTAGAATTCTACCTTCAAAAGAAAGGTCACAAAAAACCAGGGGATTCACAGAAAATGTTTTCATTGAAACTGAAACCGCACGGTAAACTGCACCGATGAGGGGAAACGTTACTGGTTCTGGGTCTCAGATAAGACACAAGCAGGCGCGAGATGCAAGAATCATCTCCACTATTCTCCTGCCCCAACTGTGTGCATCTAGCAGTCACAGGACTTCTCTTGTGCTTCCCCCATTAGTCCACCTCTAAGTACAAAACACTTCTGATAACTCACTTTGCCCACTTCCTATACCCTCCTCGGCCACCTGGACTGCAGTAAATCCTGGCAGCCAGGCTGGCACAAACAAGGACTTATAAAGTGCCAAGTCATGAAGTTCTCTCCAGGTCAGTGAGGAGCCGCCAGCACAGGAAGAGCCAACAGTAGAGATCTAAGACTCTCTGTCTATGCGGCCCACCGAGGTCTGACATGTGGCAGCCGATGCACAGAGCTCTGGGCAGTCTGGAATAAGATTTATCAAGGGCTGAAGCAAGAGGGTGAAAGCGGCCTGTGTCAGCCCGACAGCCGAGACCAATAGCCCCACGTCCTAGAAAGACCGGCAGCGATATCCCTCCTCCCCCGCGGTACCATCAGCAATGTCCCATCAGTAATATCCCTCCTCTCCCCCCGGCGGTCCCATCAGTAATATCCCTCCTCTCCCCTGTGGTCCCGACCGTAATATCCCTCCTCTCCCCCCTGCGGTCCCGTCAGTAATATCCCTCATCTCCCCCTGCGGTCCCATCAGTAATATCCCTCCTCTCCCCCCTGCGGTCCCGTCAGTAATATCCCTCATCTCCCCTCTGCGGTCCCATCAGTAATATCCCTCCTCTCCCCCAGCGGTCCCATCAGTAATATCCCTTCTCTCCCCCTGCGGTCCCATCAGTAATATCCTTCCTCTCCCCCTGCGGTCCCATCAGTAATATCCCTCCTCTCCCCCTGCGGTCCCATCAGTAATATCCCTCCTCTCCTCCTGCGGTCCCGTCAGTAATATGCCGCCTCTCCCCCTGCGGTCCCGTCAGTAATATCCCTCATCTCCCCCTGCGGTCCCATCAGTAATATCCCTCCTCTCCCCCCTGCGGTCCCGTCAGTAATATCCCTCATCTCCCCTCTGCGGTCCCATCAGTAATATCCCTCCTCTCCCCCAGCGGTCCCATCAGTAATATCCCTTCTCTCCCCCTGCGGTCCCATCAGTAATATCCTTCCTCTCCCCCTGCGGTCCCATCAGTAATATCCCTCCTCTCCCCCTGCGGTCCCATCATTAATATCCCTCCTCTCCTCCTGCGGTCCCGTCAGTAATATCCCTCCTCTCCCCCCTGCGTTCCCGTCAGTAATATCCCTCCTCTCCCCCCTGCGGTCCCATCAGTAATATCCCTCCTCTCCCCCCTGCGGTCCCGTCAGTAATATCCCTCCTCTCCCCCTGCGGTCCCATCAGTAATATCCCTCTCTCCCACCAGTGGTCCGGTCAGTAATATCCCTCCTCTCCCCTCTGCGGTCCCGTCAGTAATATCCCTCCTCCCCCCCCCCCCGCAGTCCCATCAGTAATCTCTCTCCTCCCCCCGCAGTCCCGTCAGTAATATCTCTCCTCCCCCCGCAGTCCCTTCTGTAATCTCTCTCTCCCCCCCTCAGTCCGGTCTGTAATATCTCTCCTCCCCCCGCAGTCCCGTCAGTAATATCTCTCCTCCCCCCGCAGTCCCTTCTGTAATCTCTCTCTCCCCCCCTCAGTCCGGTCTGCAATATCTCTCCCCCCCCCCCCCCGTGGTCCCGTCAGTAATAACCCTCCTCTCCCCTGTGGTACCGTCAGTAATATCTCTCCTCCCCCCCTGCAGTCTCGTCTGTAATATCCTCCTCTCCCCTCTGCAGTCCCATCAGTAATATCTCCCCCCCCCCACAGTCTCGTCAGTAATATCCTCCTCCCCCCTCTGCAGTCCCGTCAGTAATATCTCTCCTCCTTCCCCTGCGGTCCCTTCAGTAATATCCTCCTCTCTGCGGTCCCGTCAGTAATACAGTAATATCCTCCTCTCCCCTCTGCAGTCCCGTCTGTAATATCTCCCCCCCCAAGGTCCCGTCAGTAATATCTCTCCCCCCCCCCCCCTGCGGCTGGGACATAACTAAATCCTCTGTTAATAACCTGCGTCTTCCTAACCCCACTGCTGCCATCCACCATCGCTGGACATAGGAGCGCGGTCACACACCAGGACGAATCCCACAGTCACAATGTTTGACCCTACACCCACGCCTCTGATTTTGAAGGCAGTCGGGTGTAGCGAAACCACCACGTCACATTGACTTCCTGTATCTTATCTGGTAATTATGGAGATAAATAGTCACAGTGGTGGAAACTATTACATGGGGGGAAAACTCCCCTCCTCCAGGAACAGGAGGTGACGGCAGGGGTGAAAGTCACCCGGGAAAATCGGTCACAAACAACTCTTAGGGGAGTCCATGAAAAGTTCTGCAACTTTCTGACAGATTTTGTGAGAAATGTACTGAAGGCCAGAGAAGCCGCAAACTACAGCGCCTGTAAAGAAGCTGCGGAGACACCATCACGTGTTTCTCGACGCAAGCAGTGAATAGCCAGGCCTTTCCCCGGGAAGGAACAACCACGGGAAGGGCAGCATCCTATGAAGGAAAGCCACCTATGCCAAGCATGGTATCCATCCACAGACAGCTGTTTCGGGGATGGATACCATGCTTGGCATAGGTGGCTTTCCTTCATAGGATGCTGCCCTTCCCGTGGTTGTTCCTTCCCGGGGAAAGGCCTGGCTATTCACTGCTTGCGTTGAGAAACACGTGATGGTGTCTCCGCAGCTTCTTTACATGCATCTGCATATTTCCCCTAAGGGATGGGGGCAGTGTTCTGGAATCACTGCGTTGAGAAACACGTGATGGTGTCTCCGCGGTGTTGGATGTTTTGGTCTCCCCGAGGCCAATCATCTGTGCCTTTATAGCCTTTTTACTAGGCACTGCTCCTAATAGCCAGATTCCTACTCCACACTGATGAGGGGCAAAAAACCCCGAAACAGCTGTCTGTGGATGGATACCATGCTTGGCATAGGTGGCTTTCCTTCATAGGATGCTGCCCTTCCCGTGGTTGTTCCTTCCCGGGGAAAGGCCTGGCTATTCACTGCTTGCGTCGAGAAACACGTGATGGTGTCTCCGCAGCTTCTTTACATGCATCTGCATATTTCCCATAAGGGATGGGGGCAGTGTTCTGGAATCACTGCGTTGAGAAACACGTGATGGTGTCTCCGCGGTGTTGGATGTTTTGGTCTCCCCGAGGCCAATCATCTGTGCCTTTATATGCAAACTACAGCGCCAGCATCCAAACACCTGGGGTAAAGGCTCCAGAACAAGCCTTCCCTTCTGTGCGCACGGCCGGGCTTACATTTCCATATTACGGATCACGCTCCTCCTACTGAGACCCCAGCAGCTCTGCTATTCTGGAGGCACTGATCAGGGGGCCACACCGCGCTCTCCTCCCTGACCACGGGAACCACACCGCACTCTCCTCCCTGACCCCGGGAACCACACCGCGGTCTCCTCCCTGACCCCGGGAACCACACCGCGCTCTCCTCCCTGACCCCGGGGGCCACACCGAACTCTCCTCCCGGACCCCGGGGGCCACACCGAACTCTCCTCCCTGACCACGGGAACCACACCGCGCTCTCCTCCCAGACCCCGGGGGCCACACCGCACTCTCCTCCCTGACCACGGGAACCACACCGCATTCTCCTCCCTGACCCTGGGGGGCCACACCGCGCTCTCATCCCTGACCACGGGAACCACACCGCGCTCTCTTCCCTGACCACGGGAACCACACCGCACTCTCTTCCCTGACCACGGGAACCACACCGCACTCTCTTCCCTGACCACGGGAACCACACCGCGTTCTCCTCCCTGACCCTGGGGGGCCACACCGCGCTCTCATCCCTGACCACGGGAACCACACCGCACTCTCTTCCCTGACCACGGGAACCACACCGCACTCTCTTCCCTGACCACGGGAACCACACCGCACTCTCTTCCCTGACCACGGGAACCACACCGCACTCTCTTCCCTGACCACGGGAACCACACCGCACTCTCTTCCCTGACCACGGGAACCACACCGCACTCTCTTCCCTGACCACGGGAACCACACCGCACTCTCTTCCCTGACCACGGGAACCACACCGCACTCTCTTCCCTGACCACGGGAACCACACCGCACTCTCTTCCCTGACCACGGGAACCACACCGCACTCTCTTCCCTGACCACGGGAACCACACCGCACTCTCTTCCCTGACCACGGGAACCACACCGCACTCTCTTCCCTGACCACGGGAACCACACCGCACTCTCTTCCCTGACCACGGGAACCACACCGCACTCTCTTCCCTGACCACGGGAACCACACCGCACTCTCTTCCCTGACCACGGGAACCACACCGCACTCTCTTCCCTGACCACGGGAACCACACCGCACTCTCTTCCCTGACCACGGGAACCACACCGCACTCTCTTCCCTGACCACGGGAACCACACCGCACTCTCTTCCCTGACCACGGGAACCACACCGCACTCTCTTCCCTGACCACGGGAACCACACCGCACTCTCTTCCCTGACCACGGGAACCACACCGCACTCTCTTCCCTGACCACGGGAACCACACCGCACTCTCTTCCCTGACCACGGGAACCACACCGCACTCTCTTCCCTGACCACGGGAACCACACCGCACTCTCTTCCCTGACCACGGGAACCACACCGCACTCTCTTCCCTGACCACGGGAACCACACCGCACTCTCTTCCCTGACCACGGGAACCACACCGCACTCTCTTCCCTGACCACGGGAACCACACCGCACTCTCTTCCCTGACCACGGGAACCACACCGCACTCTCTTCCCTGACCACGGGAACCACACCGCACTCTCTTCCCTGACCACGGGAACCACACCGCACTCTCTTCCCTGACCACGGGAACCACACCGCACTCTCTTCCCTGACCACGGGAACCACACCGCACTCTCTTCCCTGACCACGGGAACCACACCGCACTCTCTTCCCTGACCACGGGAACCACACCGCACTCTCTTCCCTGACCACGGGAACCACACCGCACTCTCTTCCCTGACCACGGGAACCACACCGCACTCTCTTCCCTGACCACGGGAACCACACCGCACTCTCTTCCCTGACCACGGGAACCACACCGCACTCTCTTCCCTGACCACGGGAACCACACCGCACTCTCTTCCCTGACCACGGGAACCACACCGCACTCTCTTCCCTGACCACGGGAACCACACCGCACTCTCTTCCCTGACCACGGGAACCACACCGCACTCTCTTCCCTGACCACGGGAACCACACCGCACTCTCTTCCCTGACCACGGGAACCACACCGCACTCTCTTCCCTGACCACGGGAACCACACCGCACTCTCTTCCCTGACCACGGGAACCACACCGCACTCTCTTCCCTGACCACGGGAACCACACCGCACTCTCTTCCCTGACCACGGGAACCACACCGCACTCTCTTCCCTGACCACGGGAACCACACCGCACTCTCTTCCCTGACCACGGGAACCACACCGCACTCTCTTCCCTGACCACGGGAACCACACCGCACTCTCTTCCCTGACCACGGGAACCACACCGCACTCTCTTCCCTGACCACGGGAACCACACCGCACTCTCTTCCCTGACCACGGGAACCACACCGCACTCTCTTCCCTGACCACGGGAACCACACCGCACTCTCTTCCCTGACCACGGGAACCACACCGCACTCTCTTCCCTGACCACGGGAACCACACCGCACTCTCTTCCCTGACCACGGGAACCACACCGCACTCTCTTCCCTGACCACGGGAACCACACCGCACTCTCTTCCCTGACCACGGGAACCACACCGCACTCTCTTCCCTGACCACGGGAACCACACCGCACTCTCTTCCCTGACCACGGGAACCACACCGCACTCTCTTCCCTGACCACGGGAACCACACCGCACTCTCTTCCCTGACCACGGGAACCACACCACGCTCTTCTCCGTGACCCGGGGGGCCACACCGCGCTCTCCTCTCTGACCACGGGAACCACACCGCGCTCTCCTCCCTGACCACGGGAACCACACCGCACTCTCTTCCCTGACCCCGGGAGCCACACTGCACTCTCCTCCCTAACCACGTAAACCACACCACGCTCTCCTCCGTGACCCGGGGGGCCACACCGCGCTCTCCTCTCTGACCACGGGAACCACACCGCGCTCTCCTCCCTGACCACGGGAACCACACCGCGCTCTCCTCCCTGACCACGGGAACCACACCGCGCTCTCCTCCCTGACCACGGGAACCACACCGCACCCTTCTCTCAGACCCTGGGGGGCCACACCGCGCTCTCCTCCCTGACCACGGGAACCACACCGCACTCTCCTCCCTGACCACGGTAACCACACCGCACTCTCCTCCCAGACCCCGGGGGCCACACCGCACTCTCCTCCCAGACCCCGGGGGCCACACCGCACTCTCCTCCCTGACCCCGGGGGGCCACACCGCGCTCTCCTCTCTGACCCCCGGGAACCACACCACGCTCTCCTCCCTGACCCCCGGGAACCACACCACGCTCTCCTCCCTGACCCCCGGGAACCACACCGCGCTCTCCTCCCTGACCCCAAGAAACCACACCGCACTCTCCTCCCTGACCCCTAGGAACCACACTGCACTCTCCTCCCTGACCCCCGGGAACCACACCACGCTCTCCTCCCTGACCCCCGGGAACCACACCGCGCTCTCCTCCCTGACCCCAAGAAACCACACCGCACTCTCCTCCCTGACCCCTAGGAAACACACTGCACTCTCCTCCCTGACCCCCGGGAACCACACCACGCTCTCCTCCCTGACTCTGGGGGGGCCACACCGCGCTCTCCTCTCTGACCCCCGGGAACGACACCGCGCTCTCCTCCCTGACCCCCAGGAACCACACCGCGCTCTCCTCCCTGACCCCCGGGAACCACACCGCGCTCTCCTCCCTGACCCCAAGAAACCACACCCCACTCTCCTCCCTGACCACGGGAACCACACCGCGCCCTCCTCCTTGACCCCGGGGGCCACACCGCGCCCTCCTCCTTGACCCCGGGGGCCACACCGCACTCTCCTCCCTGACCTCGGGGGCCACATCGCGCTCTCCTCCCTGACCTCGGGGGCCACATCGCGCTCTCCTACAAGATCTCGGGGCCACATCGTGCTCTCTGACCCCAGGGATTACATTGCTCCCCCTGACCCCAGCAGTGACGTCACTTTGCTGGCCCAGAATTTTCCATTTATGTATGGACAGGGGTCTCATGCCTTCATGAAATCCTTCAATTAGAAAATCCTTTCCTGGAGCCGCACTTAAAGGGATTTTGCTGCAAGACATATCGGAGAAAAGTCTGTTCGCTTGAGGTCCCAGGTCACCAGGGTCCCACTAATTCCTAGAAGACAATGAATGGGGCAGCAGAGCACACATGTGACCTTCTCTCCTTCTCGCTGTGTTCATGCAGAGAGGAAGAACTTGAGACTTCGCTCTTGTGATCAGTGGGGCCCCCAATGATCAGGAGATAAGTGTTTATTGTGGCACAACCTCTAAGGGTACCGTCACACAGTGGCATTTTGATCGCTACGACGGCACGATCCGTGACACTCCAGCATCGTAATAATATCGCTCCAGCGTCGTAAACTGCTGTCACACTTTGCAATGTACGACGCTGGAGCGATTACTTCATGACGTATGTGCGATGTAGAAGCCGTTGGTTACTATGCGCACATCGTATACAATATCGTGCACACCTTTGTTACACCATGCGATCATGCCGCCACAGCGGGACACTAGACGACGAAAGAAAGTTTCAAACGATCTGCTACGACGTACGATTCTCAGCGGGGTCCCTGATCGCAGGAGCGTGTCAGACACAGCGAGATCGCTGGAACGTCACAAATCGTGCCGTCGTAGCGATCAAAATGCCACTGTGTGACGGTACCCTAAGTCGCTGTGATGGGTGGCAGTCCCAGCGATCCAGCCTCCATTAGCCATCCGAATAGAAGCACAAATGTCTGCCATTATTAGCGAGGCTGGTGGAGGGGCTGTTTACTGGTCTCTAATCTGTAGACACAGAAGCTGCTGGGTCTGATTAAATCATATAGGAGGGAAGAGAAAGTAGCGCCCCCTGCTGTACACAAGCCTCCCCACCCCACACACACAGGATTCTTCACAGCTGAGTCACGATTCCACGATGTGACTGCTGAGTCACTGGAAACGCCTCGTGGTGCCGGCAAGTATCTCTTTGAGCCACATGTGCACCAGCGCCGCGCACCCCTCACCCCCAGCGCTGCACACTGACACTGCAAGTCCCAGAATCCTGAGGCCATTGCTGCAGATCCCTGTGTGCAAAGCCCCCTGGCATATGTGAGAGCAGACCCCGACAGTGTCCGTCACTACCTCCGCATCGAGATTGGATGAGCAGCTGCAGACAACACTGGGCCGCCTGTCTCCAGATTAGGGCGATGCTTACCAACCGCTCTGAACAGGCAGGCGCCGTCCTCCTTCATCTGTTTTATGATGAACCCCTTCTTCTCCTGCAATGCCTTCTCAAACCAGTTCTCCTGCTGAAAACAAGAAAAATCTATATGAAATCGAAATGCCCAGTACAACCTATAAGCCCTAAAATCCCATCTATCCACACAATCGTTGTGCCCCTTTCCAGTACACCATTACAATCCATCGCCTTTTCGCTTGCTGTCAGTGAATAGGAACAGCAAGATTGCTACACGGTGACATTGCATGGCACATCGGTTTCTAGTTTCAGAGGATGGTTTGGGTTTTTCATCTTATAAGTATTCCCCCCCCCCCTCCCCTTCCCCCACAGACAGCAAGCAGAGATCCTACAAAAAACTCAACCGAGTAGTAATACAAGGCTCTTCAGAGAGTGGCAGAACTTTTCATGGTGCCATGATGAAAGTGACAACACTGCCCCCTGTGGTGAAGCCCCCTTACTGCAGGGTGGTAGCAGCACCAGGTAAGGCTTCGGGTTGCAAATTCACCACTTACACCTCATCGTGACCCTGGGTAAATGAAGCACTAACAACAGAACAAGCCCTGCAACATCTCCATTATTATTATATGCCTCTGGACTAGGCTGGGCTGATTGTAAGTGGCAATAATCAGTGGGTGGTGAGATGTTTGGGGGCGAGCAGCGCGGGGGTACAGTGTTTGTGGCCATTCATGGACCTAACTATGAATTACCGTACTTTGGATGAAGGCGCCACCTGGTGGTCAGAGCGGCACACTTCTGGCTCAGCACAATAAACGGTGACCCCGGCAGCTGTGTAATGAGGACGTTTGGAAGGAAATGTTTTTTGTCTGTTTTTCTGGGGGGAAGGGGCGAGGGTGTTAGACAGTATTAACAGCCACCATTTTAAAATGGAACCTTACGGTCATTATTTTCAGAAATGAAAAGCACATGCCTGAAATGTAAAGTACCCGATCATTGCCAACAAGGCCCAGACTGATCCCAGCTTCATACATCCCTTTAAGGAATGGACCGATCTATTACGATGAAAATTTTGGTGCGAATCTATAGCAGCTTGTAATGGCGTGGAATTCATTTTCTGCCTCGCTTATAACTCCATAAAGTGAACCTGTCACCCCAAAAATCGAAGATGAGCTGCGGCCACCGGCATCAGGGGCTTATCTACAGCATTCTGTAATGCATTCTGTAATGCTGAAGATAAGCCCCCGATGTATCCTGAAAGATGAGGTTAGATTATACTCACCCAGGGGTGGTCCGGGGCCTCCCATCTTCTTACGATGTCGTCCTCTTCCCTTTAAGGAAGCCACCAATTTTTGTTTTTTCCATTTTCATTTTTCTGCCCACATAGCCAAATAACATTTTTTGAGGGATGGGGTGCAGTTTTGAAAACACCTTGTAATGTACTGGATAACAGGGAAAAAAGCCAAGTGCGGTGAAAAAAAAAAAGTGTCACCGTTTTTATTTTTCGGACGTTTATTGTGCAGTAAAAAAAAAGTGACCCTAAATACCGTAAATGACCTGGAAACATGATTCTCCAAGTCGTGACTATTGCGGTTGACACCAAACTCGTATCTTTTTTTTTTTCCTATTTCAGCAACTTAAAAAAATGATGGAATTAGTTAGAAAAACTAAAACTAATGACACGTAGCAGAGTATTTTCCCGGCGCTGTGTGAGGGCCGAGCTGACGGCATTACTGATGACATTCGAGGGTACTGAACACGTTTTCATGTTTTCTTTGCACTTTTTACTGGAAGCGTCGAGACACAAATAACCCAAATGCAATTTTGCAGTATCAATTTTGTTCCTTGACAATTACGGGGACCAGTTAAACAGTTTTAGATTTTGATGGTTTGCCCTTTTATGGAGACAAATACTAAATAGGTTAATGTTTTACAGACTTACCCATTACTAAGATAGCGGACAGTTGGTGCTTATAAAGTGCTATGGAGAACTGTAACTGTCAGCAGTAATGTGTCGGCCTAAACGGACAATTACTCTTCAACCCCTTAATGACTCATGCCGGGGAGCTGAGCACGCTCCATTCTCAGATGATGGTTGTGTTATTCAGACATCATCTGCTTTAACAGACGCCAGCTGACCAGAGCTCCTCCCAAACCAAATAACATGTTTGATGCCACTGTCGTTCACAAATAGCGGCATTTACTGCATGAGTCCTGGGGGGGGCGCTGTTTTAGCCACTCATAGGCACTGATGAACTACATAGAACTCTGTATGGCATCTAAAGATAGTACAAGAATTATATACAGTCATGGCTGAAATTGTTAGCACCTTTGAAATTATTCCAGAAAATGTAATGTAATGAAAAACTATTGCTCCCAGAAAATTATTGCAATTACACATTTTTGATATACACATGTTTATTTCCTTATGTGTATTGGAACAACACAAATAGAAAAAAAGGCAAATTGGACATAATTTCACACAAAACCCCCAAAATGAGCAGGACAAAATTGTTGGCACCTTTCCAAAATTGTGGGTAAACAACTTTATTTCAAGCATGTGATGCTCTTTCAAACTCACCTGTGGCAAGTAACAGGTGTGGGCAACATGAAAATCACACCTTAAACCAGATAAGGGGAGATGTTGACTCAATCTTTGCATTGTGTGTCTGTGTGCCACACCAAGAATGCAGAACAGAAAGAGAAGAGAACTGTCTGAGGACTTGAGAAAACAAATTTGGTGAAAAATATCTTCAATTTCAAGGTTACAAATCCATCTCCAGAGATAGTGATGTTCCTTTGTCCACAGCAAGCAACATAATCAAGATGTTTACAACCCATGGCACTGTAGCTAATGTCCCTAGACGTGGACGGCAGAGAAAAACTGATGTATGGTTGCGTTGCAGGATAGTCCAGATGGTGGTAAGCAGCCCCAATCAAGTTCCTGCAGGTTCAGGGTGCATCAGTGTCAGAGCAAACTACCTGTCGCCATTTGAATGAAATGAAAAGCTATGGCAGGAGAGCCAGGAGGACCCCACTGCTGACAAAGACATAAATAAGCTACACTGCAGTTTGCCAAAATGTACGCAAGTAATCCAAAATCCTTCTGGGAAAGCGTCTTGCGGACAGATGAGACCAAGATAGAGCTTTTTGGTAAAGCACATCATTCTACTGTTTACTGTAAGTGGAAAGAGACCTACAGCATAAAGAACACAGTACCTACAGTCAAATATGGTGGAGATTCAAAGATGTTTTGGGGTTGTCTTGCTGCCTGGATTCCTTGACTGTGTGCAAAAAAGATTTGTCTGAAATTCCAGCTGAGAGGTGTAAGCAGCTTCTTGATGGTTATAGGAAGCGACTGCAGTTATTTATTCCAAAGGGTGTACAACCAAATATTAAGTTGAGGATGCCAATAACTTTGCCTGGGCCATTTTTTAGGGTTTTGTGTGAAATTATGTCCAATTTGGCTTCTTCGCCCTCTGTTTTTTGGGTTGTTCCAATACACAGAAAGAAAATAAACCTGAGTATAACAAAACATGTGTAATTGCAGTAATTTTCTGAGAGAAATACTTCCGTTTCTGGAAGAAGTTAAAGGGGGCCAAAATTTTTGGCCATGACTGTATATAGTATGAGCAATCAGTCAATAGCAGGTTCAAGTCCCTTAAGAGGACTAAAAGTAAAAAACAAAAGTTATAATTTTTTATAAATAAAAAACACATACAAATTGTAATCCCTCCACTCCTCACCATTTAAAATAAGATCTTAAAAATATACACTGCTCTAATTCAACAACAAGGATTAAAGTCCTTTTCGCAGCTGCAGGGGGAGTTTGGATTGAGACCGACTGGGGAGTATCAATATGCTCAGATGAAACATGCCTTTAAAGCGCAAAACAAGGGCGGTGGTATTGAGATCCAGGAGGACATAGTTCTGGAATACGTATGTGGGGAAGGGTCCACAAGGGGAGTCATTACCACCCTTTATAAGGACCTTCTACATGCATATTTACTAGACTTCCCTCTAAAAGCGAGAGCGAAATGGGAAAGAGATTTAGGCCCAATGGAGGATGAAACCTGGGAGTCGGTGTTGGAGTGGGTTCCACGAGTGTCACTGAGCGAGCCGTATAGACTATCGCAGCTGTACATCTTGCACAGAGTCTATAAATCACCGGAAGTGTTGCACAGAGCGGGGTTGCGTGCTGACTCTGAATGCCCGAGATGTAAGACTGAGAATGCAGGAATATACCACATGATGTGGACATGTCCAAGACTGGTTGCTTTCTGGTTGGTGGTAATGAGCCGTGTGGAAGGGGCGTATAAATGCAGAGTGCCGAGAGATCCGATAGTGTGTATACTGGGACATGTAGAGGAAATTAGAGTGGATAACACCTGGAAGATAGCAATAGCTAGGCTATTATATATGGCAAGGAAGGTAATAGCAAGGAACTGGATCAAGGATGAGCCGCCTACAAGGGGTGAATTCCTGAAATATGTTAAACATGGTCTCAATTTGGAAAAGGGGGTATACAAAAGACGTGGGAAAATAGAAACGTTTGATAAAATGTGGTCTCCGTGGCTCGAGCTGGGATGAGTAGTTATGGGAAATGGGAGGATGAGGGCCTCTGAAAGGAAGAGAGTGCTAAAGAACAAGCGGACATAAGTGATTCAAATGGCTCAAAGAGCCATCAATACTGGTAACAAAGTATAACTGGGTATGAGCTGTCAGGGGAGGGGGAGGTTTGGGTTTTGTTGGGATTGTTGGGGGTTTGGAAAATGTAAAAATTTTGTAATATACTGGAAAATGCATAAATTGTATTGTTCATATTCGCTTTCAATAAAAATCTATATAAAAAAAAAAAAAAAAAAAATATACACTGCTCAAAAAAAATAAAGTGAACACAAACAACAGAATATAACTACAAGTAAATCAAACTTCTGTGAAATCAAACTGTCCACTTAGGAAGCAACACTGTTTGACAATCAATTTCACATGCTGTTGTGCAAATGGAATAGACAACAGATGGAAATTATTGGCAATTATGAAGACACACTCAAACGAGTGGTTCTGCAGGTGGGGACCACAGACCACATCTCAGTACCAATGCTTTCTGGCTGATGTTTTGGTCACTTTTGAATGTTGGTTGTGCTTTCACACTCGTGGTAGCATGAGACGGACTCTACAACCCACATAAGTGGCTCAGGTAGTGCAGCTCATCCAGGATGGCACATCAATTCGAGCTTTGGCAAGAAGGTTTGCTGTGTCTGTCAGCGTAGTGTCCAGAGGCTGGAGGTGCTACCAGGAGATCGGCCAGTAAACCAGGAGACGTGGAAGGGGTCGTAGGAGGGCAACAACCCAGCAGAAGGACCACTACCTCAGCCTTTGTGCAAGGAGGAACAGGAGGAGCACTACCAGAGCCCTGCAAAATGATCTCCAGCAGGCCACAAATGTGCATGTGTCTGCACAAACGGTTAGAAACCGACTCCATGACAATGGTCTGAGTGCCCGACGTCCACAGATGGGGGTTGTGCCCACAGCCCAACACCGTGCAGGATGCTTGGCATTTGCCACAGAACACCAGGATTGGCAAATTCGCCACTGGCGCCCTGTGCTCTTCACAGCTGAAAGCAGGTTCACACTGAGCACATGTGACAGACGTGACAGAGTCTGGAGACGCCGTGGAGAGCGACCTGCTGCCTGCAACATCCTTCAGCATGACCGGTTTGGCAGTGGGTCAGTAATGGTGTGGGGTGGCATTTCTTTGGAGGACCGCACAGCCTTCCATGTGCTCGCCAGAGGTAGCCTAACTGCCATTAGGTACCGAGATGAGATCCTCAGACCCCTCGTGAGACCATATGCTGGTGCGGTTGGCCCTGGGTTCCTCCTAATGCGGGACAATGCCAGACCTCATGTGGCTGGAGTGTGTCAGCAGTTCCTGCATGCTGAAGGAATTGAAGCTATGGACTGGCCCGCCCGTTCCCCAGACCTGAATCCAATTGAACACATCTGGGACATCATGTCTCGCACCATCCACCAACGTCACGTTGCACCACAGACTGTCCAGGAGATGGCGGATGCTTTAGTCCAGGTCTGGGAGGAGATCCCTCAGGAGACCATCCGCCGCCTCATCAGGAGCATGCCCACGTGTTGTAGGGAGGTCATACAGGCACATGGAGGCCACACACAATACTGAGCATCAATTTCTTGTCTTGAGTAATTTCCATTGAAGTTAGATCAGCCTCTAATTGGATTTTCCACTTTGATTTTGAGTGGGATTCCAAATCAAGGACTCCATTGGTTAATAAATTTGATTTCCATTGATGATTCTTGTGTGATTTTGCTGTCAGCACATTCAACTTTGTGTAGAACAAAGTATTCAATGAGAATATTTCATTCATTCAGATCTAGGATGTGGTATTTGAGTGTTCCCTTTATTTTTTTGAGCAGTGTATATATATTTGGATATGTGATGCCAAATCTATCAAAATCTAAAATTAACTGAACGGAAACACTGTAAACGAGAGAAAAAAATTCCACAAGAAAATCAAAATATCGTATCCACAAAAATGATATCAATAAAAACATCAGCTCGCCGCAGAGAACACAAGCCCTCACACAAAAACATGACAGGTCTTGGAAAATGACAAAGGTTTTTTTTTTTTATCTACAAATTTCCGAAGAATTCTATATTACTTGAAAAAGAAAAACCGATGCAAGTACAATATCGGCATAATCGTCCTGACCTGTAGATTCATATCTGAGGATCATCCTCACCGAACAATGGACACCAAAAATACAAAGCCCCAAAAACAAATGCAGAATTGAATTTTTTTTATTTATTTTTTTTTTCACAATTTCACCAAACCTGTAATTTTGTCCAGTTTCCAGTACATTATAAGGCAAAATTAATGTTGTCATTGAAAAGGAGATCTCGTCCTGCAAATAAGCCGGCGATGCGGGTGGAAAACTGAGAAAGCTATGGCTCGTGGAAAGAGAGAAAACAAAGAAGTTGCCAGGTCCTTTAGGGAATTAATGCTGCAGCCAGTCATTGACAGCGTGGATCATCTGCCCCATATGTAGCAGGGTCGGCTCCTGAGCCCACCACATACGCCCGTCTGCCCCATATGTAGCAGGGTCCGCTCCTGAGCCCACCACATACGCCCGTCTGCCCCATATGTAGCAGAGTCCGCTCCTGAGCCCACACATATGCCCGTCTGCCCCATATGTAGCAGGGTCCGCTCCAGAGCCCACCACATACGCCCATCTGCCCCATATGTAGCAGGGTCCGCTCCAGAGCCCACCACATACGCCCGTCTGCCCCATATGTAGTAGGGTCCGCTCCTGAGCCCACACCATATGCCCGTCTGCCCCATATGTAGTAGGGTCCGCTCCTGAGCCCACCACATATGCCCGTCTGCCCCATATGTAGTAGGGTCCGCTCCTGAGCCCACCCCATATGCCCGTCTGCCCCATATGTAGTAGGGTCCGCTCACGAGCCCACCACATACGCCCATCTGCCCCATATGTAGCAGGGTCCGCTCCTGAGTCCACCACATATGCCCGTCTGCCCCATATGTAGCAGAGTCCGCTCCCGAGTCCGCCACATACGCCCATCTGCCCCATATGTAGCAGGGTCCGCTCACGAGCCCACCACATACGCCCGTCTGCCCCATATGTAGCAGGGTCCGCTCCTGAGCCCACCACATACGCCCGTCTGCCCCATATGTAGTAGGGTCCGCTCCTGAGCCCACCACATACGCCCGTCTGCCCCATATGTAGTAGGGTCCGCTCCTGAGCCCACCCCATATGCCCGTCTGCCCCATATGTAGTAGGGTCCGCTCCTGAGCCCACCCCATACGCCCATCTGCCCCATATGTAGCAGAGTCCGCTCCTGAGCCCACCACATACGCCCATCTGCCCCATATGTAGTAGGGTCCGCTCCTGAGCCCACCCCATACGCCCATCTGCCCCATATGTAGCAGAGTCCGCTCCTGAGCCCACCACATACGCCCATCTGCCCCATATGTAGCAGAGTCCGCTCCTGAGCCCACCACATACGCCCATCTAACCCATATGTAGCAGGGTCCGCCACATACGCCCATCTGCCCCATATGTAGCAGGGTCCGCTCACGAGCCCACCACATACGCCCGTCTGCCCCATATGCAGTAGGGTCCGCTCCTGAGCCAACCACATACACCCGTCCGCCCCATATGTAGGAGAGTCTGCTCCTGAGCACGCCACATACGTCCATCTGCCCCATATGTAGTAGGGTCCGCTCCTGGGCCCACCCCATATGCCCGTCTGCCCCATATGTAGCAGGGTCCACTCCTGAGCCCACACATATGCCCGTCTGCCCCATATGTAGCAGGGTCCGCTCCTGAGCCCACCACATACGCCCATCTGCCCCATATGTAGCAGGGTCCGCTCACGAGCCCACCACATACGCCCGTCTGCCCTGTATGTAATAGGGTCCGCTCCTGAGCCCACCACATACGCCCGTCTGCCCCATATGTAGTAGGGTCCGCTCCTGAGCCCACCCCATATGCCCCATATGTAGCAGGGTCCGCTCCTGAGCCCACCCCATATGCCCGTCTGCCCCATATGTAGCAGGGTCCGCTCCTGAGCCCACCACATACGCCCATCTGCCCCATTATGTAGCAGGGTCCGCTCACGAGCCCACCACATACGCCCGTCTGCCCTGTATGTAGTAGGGTCCGCTCCTGAGCCCACCACATACGCCCGTCTGCCCCATATGTAGTAGGGTCCGCTCCTGAGCCCACCCCATATGCCCGTCTGCCCCATATGTAGTAGGGTCCGCTCCTGAGCCCACCCCATATGCCCATCTGCCCCATATGTAGTAGGGTCCGCTCCTGAGCCCACCACATACGCCCATCTGCCCCATATGTAGCAGAGTCCGCTCCTGAGCCCACCACATACGCCCATCTAACCCATATGTAGCAGGGTCCGCTCCTGAGTCCACCACATACGCCCGTCTGCCCCATATGTAGCAGGGTCCGCTCACGAGCCCACCACATACGCCCGTCTGCCCCATATGTAGCAGGGTCCGCTCCTGAGCCCACCACATACGCCCGTCTGCCCCATATGTAGTAGGGTCCGCTCCTGAGCCAACCACTTACACCCGTCCGCCCCATATGTAGGAGAGTCTGCTCCTGAGCCCACCACATACGTCCATCTGCCCCATATGTAGTAGGGTCCGTTCCTGAATCCGCAACATACGCCCTTCTGCCCCATATGTAGCAGGGTCCGTTCCTGAGTCCGCCACATACGCCCGTCTGCCCCATATGTAGCAGGGTCCGCTCCTGAGCCCACCCCATATGCCCGACTGCCCCATATGTAGTAGGGTCCGCTCCTGAGCCCACCCCATATGCCCGTCTGCCCCATATGTACTAGGGTCTGCTCCTGAGCACGCCATATACGCCCATCTGCCCCATATGTAGCAGAGTCCGCTCCTGAGCCCACCACAGACGCCCATCTAACCCATATGTAGCAGGGTCCGCTCCTGAGCCCACCACAGACGCCCATCTAACCCATATGTAGCAGGGTCCGCTCCTGAGCCCGCCACATACGCCCATCTGCCCCATATGTAGCAGGGTCCGCTCACGAGCCCACCACATATGCCCGTCTGCCCCATATGTAGTAGGGTCCGCTCCTGAGCCCACCACATACACCCATCTGCCCCATATGTAGCAGGGTCCGCTCCTTAGTCCGCCACATACGCCCATCTGTAGCAGGGTCCGCTCCTGAGTCCGCCACATACGCCCGTCTGCCCCATATGTAGCGGGGTCCGTTCCTGAGCCTGCCACATACACCCGTCTGCCCCATATGTAGCAGGGTCCGCTCCTGAGCCCGCCACATACGCCCATCTGCCCCATATGTAGCAGGGTCCGCTCCTTAGTCCGCCACATACGCCCATCTGTAGCAGGGTCCGCTCCTGAGTCCGCCACATACGCCCGTCTGCCCCATATGTAGCGGGGTCCGTTCCTGAGCCTGCCACATACACCCGTCTGCCCCATATGTAGCAGAGTCCGCTCCTGAGCACGCCACATACGCCCATCTGCCCCATATGTAGCAGGGTCCGCTCCTTAGTCCGCCACATACGCCCATCTGTAGCAGGGTCCGTTCCTGAGCCTGCCACATACGCCCATCTGCCCCCTATGGAGCAGGGTCCGCTTCTAACCCCGCCACATACACCCGGACTCGCTCCACCAAGTATATTTCTAACACAGAGCATTAACAACATCGCTGAGGGTCCAATTGTGATCCCAAGAAAGGGAGGATCCTTAACCCCTTAGTGACAGAGACAATTTGGTACTTAATGACCGAGCCAATTTTTATGAGGTTAGAACTCTGGAACGCTTTAACGGATCCCGCTGATTCTGAGATTGTTTTTTCGTGACATATTGTACTTCATGTTAGTGGTAACATTTCTTCGATATTACTTGCGATTATTTATGAAAAAAAACGGAAATATGGCGAAAATTTTTAAAATTTAGCAATTTTCAAACTTTGTATTTTTATGACCTTAAATCAGAGAGATATGTCACGAAAAATAGTTAATAAATAACATTTCCCACATGTCTACTTTACATCAGCACAATTTTGGAAACAAAATTTTTTTTTGTTAGGGAGTTATAAGGGTTAAAAGTTGACCAGCAATTTCTCATTTTTACAACACCATTTTTCTTTAGGGACCACATCACATTTGAAGTCATTTTGAGGGGTCTATATGATAGAAAATAATGAAGTGTGACACCATTCTAAAAACTACACCCCTCAAGGTTCTCAAAACCACATTCAAGAAGTTTATTAACCCTTTACGTGCTTCACAGGAACTGAAACAATGTGGAAGGAAAAAATGAACATTTAACTTTTTTTTGCAAACATCTTAATTCAGAACCATTTTTTTTATTTTCACAAGTGTAAAAACAGAAATGTAACCATAAATTTTGTTATGCAATTTCTCCTGAATACGCCAATACCCCATATGTGGGGGTAAACCACTTTTTGGGCGCACCGCAGAACTTAGAAGTGAAGGAGCGCCGTTTGACTTTTTCAATGCAGAATTGGCTGGAATTGAGATCGGACGCCATGTCACGTTTAGAGAGCCCCTGATGTGCCTAAACAGTGGAAACTCCCCACAAGTGACACCATTTTGGAAACTAGACCCCTTAAGGAACTTATCTAGATGTGTGGTGAGCACTTTGAACCCCCAAGTGCTTCACAGAAGTTTATAACGTAGAGCCGTGAAAATAAAAAATCGCTTTTGTTTACACAAAAATGATCTTTTTGCCCACAAATTTTTATTTTCACAAGGGTAACAGGAGAAATTAGACCACAAAAGTTGTAGTGCAATTTCTCCTGAGTACGTCGATACCCAATATGTGGGGGTAAACCACTGTTTGGGCGCACCGCAGAGCTTGGAAGAGAAAGAGTGCCGTTTTACTTTTTCAATGTAGAATTGGCTGGAATTGAGATTGAACGACATGTCGCGTTTGGAGAGCCCCTGATGTGCCTAAACAGTAGAAATCCCCCACAAGTGACCCCATTTTGGAAACTAGACCCCCCATGGAACTTATCTAGATGTTTGGTGAGAACTTTGAATGCCCAAGTGCTTCACAGAAGTTTAGAATGCAGAGTCGTGAAAATAAAAAATATTTTTTTTTCACAAAAAAGATATTGTAGCCCCCAAGTTTTTATTTTCACAAGGGTAACAGGAGAAATTGGACCACTAAAGTTGTTGTCCAATTTATCCTGAGTATGCTGATGCCCCATATGTGGGGGTAACCCACTGTTTGGGCGCACGGCAGAGCTCAGAAGGGAGGGAGCACCATTTGACTTTTTGAGCGCAAAATTGGCTGTCGTGTTTGGAGACCCCCTGATGTACCTAAACAGTGGAAACCCCCCAATTCTAGCTCCAACCCTAACCCCAACACACCCCTAACCCTAATCCCAACCTGATCCATAATCCTAATCACTAACCCTAACCATAATCACAACCCTTACCCCAAAACAACCCTAATGTCAACCCTAATCAAAACCCTAAATCCAACACACCCCCAATCCTAATCTCAACCCTAACCTCAAACCTAACCCTAATCCCAATACACCCCTAATCACAACCCTAACCTTAACCCTAATCCCAAACCTAACCCTAATCCCAAGCGTAACCCTAATGCCAACCCTAACCCTAATACCAACCCTAATCCAAACCCTAACCCTAATCCCAACTCTAACCCTAACTTTAGCCCCAACCCTAACCCTAGCCCTAAGGCTACTTTCACACTTTCGTCGTTTGGCATCCGTCGCAATCCGTCGTTTTGGACAAGAAACGGATCCTGCAAATGTGCCCGCAGGATTCGTTTTTGCCCATAGACTTGTATTGCCGACGGATCGTGACGGATGGCCACACGTCGAATCCGTCGTGCACTGGATCAGTTATGTTTTGGCGGACCGTCGGCACAAAAAAAAACGTTCAATGAAACGTTTTTTTGTACGTCGCATCCGCCATTTCTGACCGCGCATGCGTGGCTGTAACTACGCCCCCTCCTCCCGCTGCCCAATCTATGTCCTGGGATGCGTTGAAAAACTACAGCCGCTGCCCACGTTGTGCACAGTTTTCACAACGTGCGTCGGTATGTCGGGCCGACGCATTGCGACGGCCCCGTACCGACGTAAGTGTGAAAAAAGCCTAACCCTAAATTTAGCCCCAACCCTAACCCTAAATTTAGCCCCAACCCTAACCCTAAATTTAGCCCCAACCCTAAATTTAGCCACAGCCCTAACCCTAGCCCTAATTTTAGCCCCAACTGCTGTTCTCCTGCCAGCCAGCAGATGGAGACAGATGGCGGGCGCACTGCGCATGCGCCCGCCATTTTCTTTTGCCGGCGGCCAGGAGGAGCAGCAGGAGGATCCAGGGACACAGGTGAGTATGATAGGGTCCCCGAATCCCCCTATTTCTCTGTCCTCTGATGTGCGATCACATCAGAGGACAGAGAATTACACTTTACTTTTTTTTTTTTTTTTTTTCCGGTCGCCGGTAAACAGTTCATTACCGGCGATCGCAAAATAGGGGTCAGTAAAACCGACCCCGATCATGCTCTTTGGGGTCTCGGCTACCCCCGGCAGCCGAGACCCCAAAGATTCTCGCGGGGCCGGCCGGCGGGCGCACTGCGCATGCGCCCGCCATTTTGAAGATGGCGGCGCCCACCGGGAGCCACGAGGAGCACCGGGGAAGATAGGTGAGTATCGGGGGGCTACCTGGGACCCCTTTTCTCTGTCCTCCGATGTGCGATCACATCGGAGGACAGAGAAATTAAAAAGAGATTGCGTTTTTTTTTTTTTTTGCGATCGCCGGTAAACGGTTAATTACCGGCGATCGCAAATGCGGGGTCGGTAAAAAACCCCCCGAATCATGTTCTCTGGGGTCTCGGCTACCCCCGGCAGCCGAGACCCTGGAGAAAATCCGACTCTGGGGGCGCTATTCACTTTTTCCACAGCGCCGTTAATTAACGGCGCTGTGGTTTAAGTACCCTTAGCGGCCGCCGTTAAAAGGCGTATCGGCGGTCGCTAAGGGGTTAAGGCTATGTGCACACGTTGCGGATTTGACTGTGGAATTTTCTGTGCAGATTCTGCATTTCTTGGCAGAAAACACGTCAGAATCTGCACCTTTTTTGCACACGTTTATGTGCACACGTTGCAGATTTTTGTGCCGATTTCTTCCTTTTTTTTTTTACCCCTGCAGATTTCTATAATTATAAAGTGGGTGCAGAAACGCAGCAGATCTGCACAAAAAATTGATATGGTCCTTTTTTGAATCTGCTGTGTTTTCCGTGCGGAGTTTTCCGCACCATTAGCAAAGCATTTTCTTTTTGCCATTGATTTACATTGTACTGTAAATCACTTGCAATTCTGCAGGGTTTCTGCGTGGAAAAAAAAGCTGCAGTTCTGCAGGAAATCTGCAACGTGTGCATATAGCCTAATAGACTAGTGGGGCGCATGTTCCATCCCCATTCTATGGGAAAAAGCAGAGGCCACAGACAACGAATGAGCAGGAGGCCGAGCCTGGGCACCTCCACCCACATACAAGCCGGGGCCGCCACACAGGTGGATTAGCCCCCATACATCGCTGCTGTACATCAAAGTGTTTCAGGTCACATTTAAGATCTCTGCTTGCTGTCCGTAAAGTCTATTGCAAATGATCAGGCCTGATACTTCTCACAGCTGGAGGTTTGCTACAACTGTATTCAGTTCACACAGGAGCCAAAACTGATACATTGTACAGATCATCAGGGAGATTTGTGCTGCGCTCACTGAGGATTGTCCAGGCTGGACACAAATGTAACAAACCCTCTGCTGTGAGAAGCATTGGCACTGAATGTTCCCATCACCGGCTACATATGCTTTGGAACTAAATCAGCAGAACTTTTCCTATCACAAGAACAGAAGTGGCTGCTCAGTTGTAAGGGCGGCAGTGGGGGGCTCAGTGTAAGGGCGGCAGTGGGGGGGGGGGCTCAGTGTAAGGGCGCCGGTGGGGGGGCTCAGTGTAAGGGCAGCAGTGTGGGGGGGGGGGGCTCAGTGTAAGGGCGGCAGTGGGGGGGGGGGGGGGCTCAGTGTAAGGGCGCAGTGGGGGGGGGGGGGGGCTCAGTGTAAGGGTGCCGGTGGGGGGTCTCAGTGTAAGGGCGGCAGTGGGGGGGGGGGGGGGGCCCTCAGTGTAAGGGCGGCAGTGGGGGGGGGCGGGCTCAGTGGTAAGGGCGGCAGTGGGGGGGGGCTCGCTCAGTGTAAAGGGCGGCAGTGGGGGGGGGCTCGCTCAGTGTCAGGGCGGCAGTGGAGGGGGGCTCAGTGTAAGGGGCGGCAGTGGGGGGGGCTCAGTGTAAGGGCGGCAGTGGGGGGGGCTCAGTGTAAGGGCGCAGCCAGTGGGGGGCGGCTAGGGCGGCAGTGGGGGGGGCTCAGTGTAAGGGCGGCAGTGGGGGGGGCTCAGTGTAAGGGCGGCAGTGGGGGGGGGCTCAGTGTAAGGGGCGGCAGTGGGGGGGGCTCAGTGTAAGGGCGGCAGTGGGGGGGGGGCTCGCTCAGTGTAAGGGCGGCAGTGGGGGGGGCTCGCTCAGTGTAAGGGCGGCAGTGGGGGGGGCTCGCTCAGTGTAAGGGCGGCAGTGGGGGGGGGGGCTCAGTGTAAGGGCGGCAGTGGGGGGGGCTCAGTGTAAGGGCGGCAGTGGGGGGGCTCAGTGTAAGGGCGGCAGTGGGGGGGGGTTCAGTGTAAGGGCGGCAGTGGAGGGGGGGCTCAGTGTAAGGGCGGCAGTGGAGGGGGGCTCAGCGTAAGGGCGGCAGTGGAGGGGGGGCTCAGTGTAAGGGCAGCAGTGGGGGGGGGGCTCAGTGTAAGGGCGGCAGTGGGGGGGGGCGGGCTCAGTGTAAGGGTGGCAGTGGGGGGGCTCAGTGTAAGGGCGGCAGTGGGGGGGGGGGCGGGCTCAGTGTAAGGGCGGCAGTGGGGGGCTCGGCAGCTCTGCAGTGCTGGGGTCCTGTGTGAATGTTCTCCCCCATGGGGCTATGGGGACAGTGGGTGTTACTTCTATAGGGCAAGGACCACGACGAGCCAATACAGAAACATACAAAAAGGAGGAGCCCCGAGACAGTCACAGCAGCCACATCCTGCACATTCCTGTCATGTCCCAGCTGTGACTGACGCCACCCGAGTGCCAGCTGTGCCACATACCAAAGTGCCAGCTCAGGACTGTGCTTAAATACTGCCTGACCTGTGGATGATCGCTGCAGTCACATCGCACACCCCCCACCCCCACACCACCAAAAGGACAGCCCCCTCCCCCAAACAAGGACAGCCCCCCCCACACACCCCTCCAGGACAGCCACCCCACACACCCCACCAGGACAACTCCCTGTCCACACCCCCCTCAGACTGGAAAGGCCCCTACCCCACGAAATGACAGACCCTTCCCCCACACCCCCCTTACTGAAAATACCCCTCCACTACGCCTCCAACAGGACAGCTCTCATCCATGCCCCTGACATGGAAACCCCCTCCCCTGCTGACATAACTGTCCCCCTCCTCCCCTTGACAAGACAAACCCCCACAACACTCCCTCCAGACTGGAAAGATCCCTACACTATCAGGAGACATGACAGCCCCTCCCCTGCTGATGTGACTGTTCCCCTCGTCCCACTGATGTGACAGCCCCCCCCCCCTCCCCCGCTGAGGTGACAGCCCCCTCCCCCGCTGAGGTGACAGCCCCCTCCCCCGTCCCCGCTGAGGTGGCAGCCCCCCCTCCCCTGCTGAGGTGACAGCCCCCCCACCTCCCCCGCTGAGGTGACAGCCCCCCCACCTCCCCCGCTGAGGTGACAGCCCCCCCCCCCACCTCCCCCGCTGAGGTGACAGCCCCCCTCCCCCGTCCCCGCTGAGGTGGCAGCCCCCCTCCCCCGCTGAGGTGACAGCCCCCCCCTCCGTCCCCCGCTGAGGTGACAGCCCCCCCTCCGTCCCCCGCTGAGGTGACAGCCCCCCCTCCGTCCCCCGCTGAGGTGACAGCCCCCCCTCCGTCCCCCGCTGAGGTGACAGCCCCCCCTCCGTCCCCCGCTGAGGTGACAGCCCCCCCTCCGTCCCCCGCTGAGGTGACAGCCCCCCCTCCCTCCCCCGCTGAGGTGACAGCCCCCCCTCCCTCCCCCGCTGAGGTGACAGCCCCCCCCTCCCTCCCCCGCTGAGGTGGCAGCCCCCCCCTCCCTCCCCCGCTGAGGTGGCAGCCCCCCCTCCCTCCCCCGCTGAGGTGGCAGCCCCCCTCCCTGCTGAGGTGACCGCCCCCCCCCCTCCCTGCTGAGGTGACCGCTGAGGTGACAGCCCCCCCCCTCCCCCGCTGAGGTGGCAGCCCCCCCTCCCTCCCCCGCTGAGGTGGCAGCCCCCCCTCCCTCCCCCGCTGAGGTGGCAGCCCCCCCCTCCCTGCTGAGGTGACCGCCCCCCCCCTCCCTGCTGAGGTGACCGCTGAGGTGACAGCCCCCCCCCTCCCTGCTGAGGTGACAGCCCCCCTCCCTCCCCCGCTGAGGTGACAGCCCCCCTCCCTCCCCCGCTGAGGTGACAGCCCCCCTCCCTCCCCCCGCTGAGGTGACAGCCCCCCTCCCTCCCCCGCTGAGGTGACAGCCCCCCCTCCCTCCCCCGCTGAGGTGACAGCCCCCCCTCCCTCCCCCGCTGAGGTGGCAGCCCCCCCTCCCTGCTGAGGTGACCGCCCCCCCCTCCCTCCCCGCTGAGGTGACCGCTGAGGTGACAGCCCCCCCCCCCCTCCTGAGGTGACAGCCCCCCCTTCCCCCCCCCGCTGAGGTGACAGCCCCCCCTTCTCCCCCCCGCTGAGGTGACCGCTGAGATGACAGCCCCCCCCTTCCTCCCCGCTGAGGTGACAGCCCCCCCTCTCCCGCTGAGGTGACAGCCCCCCCCTCTCCCGCTGAGGTGACAGCCCCCCTCCCTCCCCGCTGAGGTGACAGCCCCCCCCTCCCTCCCCGCTGAGGTGACAGCCCCCCCCTCCCTCCCCGCTGAGGTGACAGCCCCCCCCTCCCTCCCCGCTGAGGTGACAGCCCCCCCCTCCCTCCCCAGCTGAGGTGACAGCCCCCCCCCTCCCTCCCCAGCTGAGGTGACAGCCCCCCCCCCTCCCTCCCCAGTTGAGGTGACAGCCCCCCTCCCTCCCCAGCTGAGGTGACAGCCCCCCCCCCTCCCTCCCCGCTGAGGTGACAGCCCCCCTCCCTCCCCGCTGAGGTGACAGCCCCCCCCTCCCTCCCCGCTGAGGTGACAGCCCCCCCCTCCCTCCCCGCTGAGGTGACAGCCCCCCCCCTCCCTCCCCGCTGAGGTGACAGCCCCCCCCCTCCCTCCCCAGCTGAGGTGACAGCCCCCCCCCTCCCTCCCCAGCTGAGGTGACAGCCCCCCCCCTCCCTCCCCAGCTGAGGTGACAGCCCCCCCCCTCCCTCCCCAGCTGAGGTGACAGCCCCCCCCCTCCCTCCCCAGCTGAGGTGACAGCCCCCCCCTCCCTCCCCAGCTGAGGTGACAGCCCCCCCCCTCCCTCCCCAGCTGAGGTGACAGCCCCCCCCTCCCTCCCCAGCTGAGGTGACAGCCCCCCCCTCCCTCCCCAGCTGAGGTGACAGCCCCCCCCCCTCCCCAGCTGAGGTGACAGCCCCCCCTCCCTCCCAGCTGAGGTGACAGCCCCCCCCTCCCTCCCCAGCTGAGGTGACAGCCCCCCCCTCCCTCCCCAGCTGAGGTGACAGCCCCCCCCTCCCTCCCCAGCTGAGGTGACAGCCCCCCCCTCCCTCCCCAGCTGAGGTGACAGCCCCCCCCCTCCCTCCCCAGCTGAGGTGACAGCCCCCCCCCTCCCTCCCCAGCTGAGGTGACAGCCCCCCCCCTCCCTCCCCAGCTGAGGTGACAGCCCCCCCCCTCCCTCCCCAGCTGAGGTGACAGCCCCCCCCTCCCTCCCCGCTGAGGTGACAGCCCCCCCCTCCCTCCCCAGCTGAGGTGACAGCCCCCCCCTCCCTCCCCAGCTGAGGTGACAGCCCCCCCCTCCCTCCCCAGCTGAGGTGACAGCCCCCCCTCCCTCCCAGCTGAGGTGACAGCCCCCCCCCCTCCCAGCTGAGGTGACAGCCCCCCCCTCCCTCCCCGCTGACGTGCCGGCCCCGGAGGTCTCACCTGCTCCGCCATGTCCGGGTCCATGGTCTGGATGCGGGCCGCCGCTGTCTCGTACTCGTCCTCGCTGTTGTTCCCGGCTCCATCCTCCCCGTCGGGCGAGTTTCCGGCAGCGGGCAGCCCCAGGCCTCTGTCCGCAGCTCCCCCGGCTCCGCTCACCCCCTGCCGCCTCCTCTTGCTGTGTCCGGGCCCCGAGCAGCAGCCGCCAGGTCCTATCCCCGCCCCATTGCAACAAGAGCAACAACCGAGGCCTCCAGGACCGTCCGGCCCAGAGCCTGCACCCCCCGGACCACCAACACCGGGCGGAGGCGAGGCCTGGGCCCAGCGCGGAGGAGGGGAGGAGCGAGACCGGGCCCCAGACCGGGAGTGAGAATGCGAATCCCCCCCGCCGGCGCCGCTCCGGTCCCCGTCCTCCGGGTCAGAGGGGGGAGGCGGCTTCTTCTTGGGAAGGATGGTCATCGGTCACCTTCACCGGACACCGAGCCTGCGTCACACCGAGCGCCGGACCGGGCGGAACGTCAGGACGCAACACGTCCTCCTGCACCACGTGACGGGGCGTAACCCCGCGGTTGATTGGTGAGGAAACAAAGAGGCGGAACCAAGTGCTGTGCGTGATACGGTGGCGTCAGAATGTCCGTGCTTGCGTTCCAAACCTCGACTGTGATCGGAAGTTACTATGGTAACCTGTGCTGCAGAGATGGGACGTAGAATAGATGGAAGTTCATTGAGCGCTGATCATCATCCCCATAGAGAGCTCTCTTCACATAATACGGGCTCAGTTCTTATATCTCAGCAGTAGAGTGCTCTCTCATCACATAATATGGGGTCTGTGCTTATATCTCAGCAGTAGAGTGCTCTCATCACATAATGCGGGGTCTGTGCTTATATCTCAACAGTAGAGTGCTCTCATCACATAATGCGGGGTCTGTGCTTATATCTCAACAGTAGAGTGCTCTCATCACATAATGCGGGGTCTGTGCTTATATCTCAGCAGTAGAGTGCTCTCTCATCACATAATATGGGGTCTGTGCTTATATCTCAGCAGTAGAGTGCTCTCTCATCACATAATATGGGGTCTGTGCTTATATCTCAGCAGTAGAGTGCTCTCATCACATAATATGGGGTCTGTGCTTATATCTCAGCAGTAGAGTGCTCTCTCATCACATAATACGGGGTCTGTGCTTATATCTCAGCAGTAGAGTGCTCTCATCACATAATACGGGGTCTGTGCTTATATCTCAACAGTAGAGTGCTCTCATCACATAATGCGGGGTCTGTGCTTATATCTCAGCAGTAGAGTGCTCTCTCATCACATAATACGGGCTCAGTTCTTATATCTCAGCAGTAGAGTGCTCTCTCATCACATAATATGGGGTCTGTGCTTATATCTCAACAGTAGAGTGCTCTCATCACATAATACGGGGTCTGTGCTTATATCTCAACAGTAGAGTGCTCTCATCACATAATGCGGGGTCTGTGCTTATATCTCAGCAGTAGAGTGCTCTCTCATCACATAATATGGGGTCTGTGCTTATATCTCAGCAGTAGAGTGCTCTCTCATCACATAATATGGGGTATGTGCTTATATCTCAGCAGTAGAGTGCTCTCATCACATAATATGGGGTCTGTGCTTATATCTCAGCAGTAGAGTGCTCTCTCATCACATAATACGGGGTCTGTGCTTATATCTCAGCAGTAGAGTGCTCTCATCACATAATACGGGGTCTGTGCTTATATCTCAACAGTAGAGTGCTCTCATCACATAATGCGGGGTCTGTGCTTATATCTCAGCAGTAGAGTGCTCTCTCATCACATAATACGGGCTCAGTTCTTATATCTCAGCAGTAGAGTGCTCTCTCATCACATAATATGGGGTCTGTGCTTATATCTCAACAGTAGAGTGCTCTCATCACATAATACGGGGTCTGTGCTTATATCTCAACAGTAGAGTGCTCTCATCACATAATGCGGGGTCTGTGCTTATATCTCAGCAGTAGAGTGCTCTCTCATCACATAATATGGGGTCTGTGCTTATATCTCAGCAGTAGAGTGCTCTCTCATCACATAATATGGGGTATGTGCTTATATCTCAGCAGTAGAGTGCTCTCATCACATAATATGGGGTCTGTGCTTATATCTCAGCAGTAGAGTGCTCTCTCATCACATAATACGGGGTCTGTGCTTATATCTCAGCAGTAGAGTGCTCTCTCATCACATAATATGGGGTCTGTGCTTATATCTCAGCAGTAGTGTGCTCTCTCATCACATAATACGGGCTCAGTTCTTATATCTCAACAGTAGAGTGCTCTCTCATCACATAATATGGGGTCTGTGCTTATATCTCAACAGTAGAGTGCTCTCATCACATAATGCGGGGTCTGTGCTTATATCTCAGCAGTAGAGTGCTCTCTCATCACATAATATGGGGTCTGTGCTTATATCTCAGCAGTAGAGTGCTCTCATCACATAATATGGGGTCTGTGCTTATATCTCAGCAGTAGAGTGCTCTCATCACATAATATGGGGTCTGTGCTTATATCTCAGCAGTAGAGTGCTCTCATCACAATACGGGGTCTGTGCTTATATCTCAGCAGTAGAGTGCTCTCTCATCACATAATATGGGGTCTGTGCTTATATCTCAACAGTAGAGTGCTCTCATCACATAATACGGGGTCTGTGCTTATATCTCAACAGTAGAGTGCTCTCATCACATAATGCGGGGTCTGTGCTTATATCTCAACAGTAGAGTGCTCTCATCACATAATACGGGGTCTGTGCTTATATCTCAACAGTAGAGTGCTCTCATCACATAATGCGGGGTCTGTGCTTATATCTCAACAGTAGAGTGCTCTCATCACATAATGCGGGGTCTGTGCTTATATCTCAGCAGTAGAGTGCTCTCTCATCACATAATATGGGGTCTGTGCTTATATCTCAGCAGTAGAGTGCTCTCTCATCACATAATATGGGGTCTGTGCTTATATCTCAGCAGTAGAGTGCTCTCATCACATAATATGGGGTCTGTGCTTATATCTCAGCAGTAGAGTGCTCTCTCATCACATAATACGGGGTCTGTGCTTATATCTCAGCAGTAGAGTGCTCTCATCACATAATACGGGGTCTGTGCTTATATCTCAACAGTAGAGTGCTCTCATCACATAATGCGGGGTCTGTGCTTATATCTCAGCAGTAGAGTGCTCTCTCATCACATAATACGGGCTCAGTTCTTATATCTCAGCAGTAGAGTGCTCTCTCATCACATAATATGGGGTCTGTGCTTATATCTCAACAGTAGAGTGCTCTCATCACATAATACGGGGTCTGTGCTTATATCTCAACAGTAGAGTGCTCTCATCACATAATGCGGGGTCTGTGCTTATATCTCAGCAGTAGAGTGCTCTCTCATCACATAATATGGGGTCTGTGCTTATATCTCAGCAGTAGAGTGCTCTCTCATCACATAATATGGGGTATGTGCTTATATCTCAGCAGTAGAGTGCTCTCATCACATAATATGGGGTCTGTGCTTATATCTCAGCAGTAGAGTGCTCTCTCATCACATAATACGGGGTCTGTGCTTATATCTCAGCAGTAGAGTGCTCTCTCATCACATAATATGGGGTCTGTGCTTATATCTCAGCAGTAGTGTGCTCTCTCATCACATAATACGGGGTCTGTGCTTATATCTCAGCAGTAGAGTGCTCTCATCACATAATACGGGCTCAGTTCTTATATCTCAGCAGTAGAGTGCTCTCTCATCACATAATATGGGGTCTGTGCTTATATCTCAGCAGTAGAGTGCTCTCATCACATAATATGGGGTCTGTGCTTATATCTCAGCAGTAGAGTGCTCTCTCATCACATAATACGGGGTCTGTGCTTATATCTCAGCAGTAGAGTGCTCTCATCACATAATACGGGCTCAGTTCTTATATCTCAGCAGTAGAGTGCTCTCTCATCACATAATATGGGGTCTGTGCTTATATCTCAGCAGTAGAGTGCTCTCTCATCACATAATATGGGGTCTGTGCTTATATCTCAGCAGTAGAGTGCTCTCATCACATAATACGGGGTCTGTGCTTATATCTCAGCAGTAGAGTGCTCTCTCATCACATAATACGGGGTCTGTGCTTATATCTCAGCAGTAGAGTGCTCTCTCATCACATAATACGGGCTCAGTTCTTATATCTCAGCAGTAGAGTGCTCTCTCATCACATAATATGGGGTCTGTGCTTATATCTCAGCAGTAGAGTGCTCTCTCATCACATAATACGGGGTCTGTGCTTATATCTCAGCAGTAGAGTGCTCTCATCACATAATACGGGGTCTGTGCTTATATCTCAACAGTAGAGTGCTCTCATCACATAATGCGGGGTCTGTGCTTATATCTCAGCAGTAGAGTGCTCTCTCATCACATAATACGGGCTCAGTTCTTATATCTCAGCAGTAGAGTGCTCTCTCATCACATAATATGGGGTCTGTGCTTATATCTCAACAGTAGAGTGCTCTCATCACATAATACGGGGTCTGTGCTTATATCTCAACAGTAGAGTGCTCTCATCACATAATGCGGGGTCTGTGCTTATATCTCAGCAGTAGAGTGCTCTCTCATCACATAATATGGGGTCTGTGCTTATATCTCAGCAGTAGAGTGCTCTCTCATCACATAATATGGGGTATGTGCTTATATCTCAGCAGTAGAGTGCTCTCATCACATAATATGGGGTCTGTGCTTATATCTCAGCAGTAGAGTGCTCTCTCATCACATAATACGGGGTCTGTGCTTATATCTCAGCAGTAGAGTGCTCTCATCACATAATACGGGGTCTGTGCTTATATCTCAACAGTAGAGTGCTCTCATCACATAATGCGGGGTCTGTGCTTATATCTCAGCAGTAGAGTGCTCTCTCATCACATAATACGGGCTCAGTTCTTATATCTCAGCAGTAGAGTGCTCTCTCATCACATAATATGGGGTCTGTGCTTATATCTCAACAGTAGAGTGCTCTCATCACATAATACGGGGTCTGTGCTTATATCTCAACAGTAGAGTGCTCTCATCACATAATGCGGGGTCTGTGCTTATATCTCAGCAGTAGAGTGCTCTCTCATCACATAATATGGGGTCTGTGCTTATATCTCAGCAGTAGAGTGCTCTCTCATCACATAATATGGGGTATGTGCTTATATCTCAGCAGTAGAGTGCTCTCATCACATAATATGGGGTCTGTGCTTATATCTCAGCACTAGAGTGCTCTCTCATCACATAATACGGGGTCTGTGCTTATATCTCAGCAGTAGAGTGCTCTCTCATCACATAATATGGGGTCTGTGCTTATATCTCAGCAGTAGTGTGCTCTCTCATCACATAATACGGGCTCAGTTCTTATATCTCAACAGTAGAGTGCTCTCTCATCACATAATATGGGGTCTGTGCTTATATCTCAACAGTAGAGTGCTCTCATCACATAATGCGGGGTCTGTGCTTATATCTCAGCAGTAGAGTGCTCTCTCATCACATAATATGGGGTCTGTGCTTATATCTCAGCAGTAGAGTGCTCTCATCACATAATATGGGGTCTGTGCTTATATCTCAGCAGTAGAGTGCTCTCATCACATAATATGGGGTCTGTGCTTATATCTCAGCAGTAGAGTGCTCTCATCACAATACGGGGTCTGTGCTTATATCTCAGCAGTAGAGTGCTCTCTCATCACATAATATGGGGTCTGTGCTTATATCTCAACAGTAGAGTGCTCTCATCACATAATACGGGGTCTGTGCTTATATCTCAACAGTAGAGTGCTCTCATCACATAATGCGGGGTCTGTGCTTATATCTCAACAGTAGAGTGCTCTCATCACATAATACGGGGTCTGTGCTTATATCTCAACAGTAGAGTGCTCTCATCACATAATGCGGGGTCTGTGCTTATATCTCAACAGTAGAGTGCTCTCATCACATAATGCGGGGTCTGTGCTTATATCTCAGCAGTAGAGTGCTCTCTCATCACATAATATGGGGTCTGTGCTTATATCTCAGCAGTAGAGTGCTCTCTCATCACATAATATGGGGTCTGTGCTTATATCTCAGCAGTAGAGTGCTCTCATCACATAATATGGGGTCTGTGCTTATATCTCAGCAGTAGAGTGCTCTCTCATCACATAATACGGGGTCTGTGCTTATATCTCAGCAGTAGAGTGCTCTCATCACATAATACGGGGTCTGTGCTTATATCTCAACAGTAGAGTGCTCTCATCACATAATGCGGGGTCTGTGCTTATATCTCAGCAGTAGAGTGCTCTCTCATCACATAATACGGGCTCAGTTCTTATATCTCAGCAGTAGAGTGCTCTCTCATCACATAATATGGGGTCTGTGCTTATATCTCAACAGTAGAGTGCTCTCATCACATAATACGGGGTCTGTGCTTATATCTCAACAGTAGAGTGCTCTCATCACATAATGCGGGGTCTGTGCTTATATCTCAGCAGTAGAGTGCTCTCTCATCACATAATATGGGGTCTGTGCTTATATCTCAGCAGTAGAGTGCTCTCTCATCACATAATATGGGGTATGTGCTTATATCTCAGCAGTAGAGTGCTCTCATCACATAATATGGGGTCTGTGCTTATATCTCAGCAGTAGAGTGCTCTCTCATCACATAATACGGGGTCTGTGCTTATATCTCAGCAGTAGAGTGCTCTCTCATCACATAATATGGGGTCTGTGCTTATATCTCAGCAGTAGTGTGCTCTCTCATCACATAATACGGGGTCTGTGCTTATATCTCAGCAGTAGAGTGCTCTCATCACATAATACGGGCTCAGTTCTTATATCTCAGCAGTAGAGTGCTCTCTCATCACATAATATGGGGTCTGTGCTTATATCTCAGCAGTAGAGTGCTCTCTCATCACATAATATGGGGTCTGTGCTTATATCTCAGCAGTAGAGTGCTCTCTCATCACATAATACGGGGTCTGTGCTTATATCTCAGCAGTAGAGTGCTCTCATCACATAATACGGGCTCAGTTCTTATATCTCAGCAGTAGAGTGCTCTCTCATCACATAATATGGGGTCTGTGCTTATATCTCAGCAGTAGAGTGCTCTCTCATCACATAATATGGGGTCTGTGCTTATATCTCAGCAGTAGAGTGCTCTCATCACATAATACGGGGTCTGTGCTTATATCTCAGCAGTAGAGTGCTCTCTCATCACATAATACGGGGTCTGTGCTTATATCTCAGCAGTAGAGTGCTCTCTCATCACATAATACGGGCTCAGTTCTTATATCTCAGCAGTGGAGTGCTCTCTCATCACATAATACGGGCTCAGTTCTTATATCTCAGCAGTGGAGTGCTCTCTCATCACATAATACGGGCTCAGTTCTTATATCTCAGCAGTGGAGTGCTCTCTCATCACATAATACGGGCTCAGTTCTTATATCTCAGCAGTGGAGTGCTCTCTCATCACATAATACGGGCTCAGTTCTTATATCTCAGCAGTAGAGTGCTCTCTCATCACATAATATGGGGTCTGTGCTTATATCTCAGCAGTAGAGTGCTCTCATCACATAATACGGGGTCTGTGCTTATATCTCAGCAGTAGAGTGCTCTCTCATCACATAATACGGGCTCAGTTCTTATATCTCAGCAGTGGAGTGCTCTCTCATCACATAATACGGGCTTAGTTCTTATATCTCAGCAGTGGAGTGCTTTCTCATCACATAATACGGGCTCAGTTCTTATATCTCAGCAGTGGAGTGCTCTCTCATCACATAATACGGGCTCAGTTCTTATATCTCAGCAGTAGAGTGCTCTCTCATCACATAATACGGGGTCTGTGCTTATATCTCAGCAGTAGTGTGCTCTCTCATCACATAATATGGGGTCTGTGCTTATATCTCAGCAGTAGAGTGCTCTCATCACATAATACGGGGTCTGTGCTTATATCTCAGCAGTGGAGTGCTCTCTCATCACATAATACGGGCTCAGTTCTTATATCTCAGCAGTGGAGTGCTCTCTCATCACATAATACGGGCTTAGTTCTTATATCTCAGCAGTGGAGTGCTTTCTCATCACATAATACGGGCTCAGTTCTTATATCTCAGCAGTGGAGTGCTCTCTCATCACATAATACGGGCTCAGTTCTTATATCTCAGCAGTAGAGTGCTCTCTCATCACATAATATGGGGTCTGTGCTTATATCTCAGCAGTAGTGTGCTCTCTCATCACATAATATGGGGTCTGTGCTTATATCTCAGCAGTAGAGTGCTCTCATCACATAATACGGGGTCTGTGCTTATATCTCAGCAGTGGAGTGCTCTCTCATCACATAATACGGGCTCAGTTCTTATATCTCAGCAGTGGAGTGCTCTCTCATCACATAATACGGGCTCAGTTCTTATATCTCAGCAGTGGAGTGCTCTCTCATCACATAATACGGGCTCAGTTCTTATATCTCAGCAGTGGACTGCTCTCTCATCACATAATACGGGCTCAGTTCTTATATCTCAGCAGTAGAGTGCTCTCTCATCACATAATACGGGCTCAGTTCTTATATCTCAGCAGTAGAGTGCTCTCTCATCACATAATATGGGGTCTGTGCTTATATCTCAGCAGTAGAGTGCTCTCATCACATAATACGGGGTCTGTGCTTATATCTCAGCAATAGAGTGCTCTCTCATCACATAATACGGGCTCAGTTCTAGGCCGGCGTCACACTACAGAGTTTTACAGAGGTATGAGAGGTGCAGAAAATACGGATTGCATACGGTACAATGATTCTCTATGGCCCAGCTCCTATCTGCCGTATTTTACTGATCCGTATTATACGGTCTTCGGCTGCAGTCACACTAGCAATATTTGGTCAGTATTTTACATCAGTATTTCTCATCCAAATCCAGGAGTGGGTGATAAATACAGAAGTAGTGCATATGTTTCTATTATACTTTTCCTCTAATTGTTCCACTCCTGGTTTTGGCTACAAATACTGATGTAAAATACTGACCAAATACTGCTAGTGTGACGGCAGCCTTTCTACGGCCGTAGAAAATCGCAGCATGCTGCGTTTGTCACCGTATTGCGCAAAAAATACACCAATGAAAGTCTATGGGGGCGAGAAGAATACGGATTACACACGGACCAGCAGTTTGACTTGCGAGAAATACGCAGCGGTGTTAGAGAGAAAAGCTGGCAATTCAGTGCGGTGTACAGTAAAATCACACTGACAGCTTACAGTAGAATAGGTAGAATAAATGTCTACACATAGAATAGGGGTATATATATATATATATATGTCAGTGAGACACCTATATATATATATATATATAAATATTTCATACATTAACCCTTCATTACCCCATGTCCCACCGCTACACGGGAATGGGAAGAGAGTGGCCAAGTGCCAGAATAGGCGCATCTTACAGATGTGCCTTTTCTCGGGTGGCTGGGGGCAGATGTTTTTAGCCGGGTGGGGGGGGGGGCAATGACCATGGTCCCTCTCTAGGCTATTAATATCTGCCCTCAGTCACTGGACTTCCCACTCTGGTGGAGAGAATTGCGTGGGAGCCCACGCCAATTTTTTCCGTGATTTAACCCTTTAATTTAATAGCTAGAGCCCCCAAATTTTAGTAATCTCTGATCGTATAATATGAGATTTGTTCTTATATCTCTGCAGTAGAGTGCTCTCTGATCATACAATATGTGATACCTTGTATCAGCAGTGGAATGCTCTGATCTCATAATATGAGATCTGTTCCAATATCTCAGCAGTAGAGTGCTCTCTGATCCAATAATATGGGATCGGTTTTTGTATCTCAGCAGTAGAGTGCTTTCTGATCACATAATATGGGATTGGTTCTTATATGTCAGTAGTAGAGCGCTTTCTGATCATATAATATGAGATCTGTTCTTATATTTCAGTAGTAGAGTGCTGTCACGGGGCTACCGCGACAGAGAGGTTCCAGAGAACCGCAGCGCTCTGGGCCTCGTTCACACACAGTGAACAGAAGCTCTTCACCTGTATTCTGACCTGGCTGCTTTGTGCCAGCAGTGCAGGAGTTAACCTTATTGCTGAGTTGCTGAGAGCTTGGTCTCTCTCAGCTGAAGTGGATTTTGTAATCTGATCCTCTATATAGATCCAGTCCTGACTTCAGCTATTGTCAGTGATCAGTTCTACTGCCTGGCTTGGAGGTTGAAGGAGCGTAGTGTTGGTGGTTTATTTACAGAGATTGGTGTCTGCTGTTTTGGTTGCATGTTTAACCTGTTTTCCTTGGGGGGCGTGTCCTAGCTGGCCATGTGAGTGGAAGCAGGGAAGAGTGCTCCTGCTGCCATAAGGACAAAAATCCTGCTTTAACCCCGATTTTCGGGTAAACTCAACTAAATCCGGCAGGCTGAAGGTCCGGAGAGTGCAGCGGTGCGGAGCAGCAGGTCCGGAGTCGGCAGCGATGACCAGGAGGCGGCAGAAAGACGCTGGCACCAGCGATGCAGGAGCCAGCCAAGATGACTCCGATGCTAGGGAGGACGCCGAGAAGGAGAACGCCGCATGTCAGCGGCGCATGGAGGTGGCCGCAAAGCTGCAGCAGTATGCCAGAGTGGAGGCTGCTGAGGAGGCAGAACCAGGATCTGGAGCTGGAGCTGACCAGGAGGAGGAGGAAGCAAGCACAGCCGAGCAGCATGAGGTACAGAGGGGGAAGGAGAGAGGCAGCATGGCTGGGGCTAGTGGGGGACCTGGAGGCATATCACAGGGAGAGGAGCCGACTCTTAGAGATGTTATCACACTGATCTCTTCATGTCAGCAATCCCTGAACTCCTTGGCCCAGCAGATGCAGGAAGTTAAAGGGGACACGGCACAGATTAATGCGGCTCTGCAGAAAATGGACAAACGTATAGGAGTGGTGGAGGAGAGGGTGAGCACGGCAGAAGATCACATAGTTAAGCTACAAAAAGCTGAAAAAAAGTTCGCCCAAGCAATAGCCGAGCTCGCTGCCAAAAATGAGGATCTGGAAAATAGATCCAGAAGAAATAATATACGTATAGTGGGGCTGCCTGAAAAGACTGAGGGGAGAAATCCCACTGAGTTTGTGGAGAACTGGCTGCTGGAGAAGATTGGGAACACAGTGTTGACAAAAGTTTTTGCTGTTGAACGGGCTCATAGGGTCCCGCCGCAGCCCCCTGCCCCAGGAGCGAATCCCCGTACCATGCTTGCTAAAATACTCAATTACAGAGACAGAGACATTATCCTTAGAAAGGCTAGAGAGATGGAGGATCTGACGGCTGGAGGTCAGAAAATCGCCATTTATCCGGATTATTCCGCTGCGGTTCAGAAACAGCGGATGAAGTTTACTGGAGTCAAGCGGCAACTGAGGGAGCTGGGAGTGCAGTATTCAGTGATGTTTCCCGCCAAGCTGAGACTGGTGGCTTTTAATAAGACCCACTTTTTCTTGACACCGGAGGACGCTACCCAGTGGCTTGATACTCATGAGAAAAAACTTAAGGGAATGGGCGACTGACATTTCGGCAAGATCCAGTTGGGATTTGTTTTCTCTGTCGATGGAGGAGAGTTCTGCGCTCGTTAGCAATGGTTAAAGAGTTGAGTAACTGTTGGGGGTTTTGCTGGGCCATATTGAAGGAATGGCCGGAGGGGACAGTACCAACTACTAAGTACGGGGGAGGAGGGTTATGCTGGGTACTGTGAACTGGTTTGGTACTTTTTCTATATGTTAATATAAGTTGAAATGTTAAGATACAATAAAGTGAAAGTTGGGGGGGAAATTGTGATTGCTATGGCAGCGGGACACGAATGGAGAGGGTTAAGTAAGGGGGAGTGTTCGCAGTGGGCAGTGGAGCCCCACTCTTGATGAGAGGAAGAATGCGTTACACTGGGGGGGTTAGGGGGGCAAGTTGAGAGGGGGCAGGGGGGGTGGGAGGGTTGGGGCAGCTCATACTTGGGAAATTGGATACTTTAAGAAATGATGAGCCACATGATGGGAGATTGTATTAAAATATTGAGTTGGAATGTGAGAGGTCTGGCAGATAAAACACGGCGGGCGGCAAGTCTGCAGTATGTCCGAGAACAGAAGGTCTCAATGATATGCCTGCTGGAGACACATTTAGTGCGGGAGAGGGTGAACATATTGAATAGGCGCTGGATACAGAGGGCGTATCATTCTACTTTCTCGACGTATTCTAGGGGTGTGTCTGTGTTAATACCTGCGGGGGTGCAGTATGAGGAGGTAATGGTAAAAGAGGATGTCGATGGTCAGTATGTGGTGGTGAAATGTAAAATGAATGGAGTATTGATGTGTATATTGGCAATGTATATTCCGCCCCCATACTCAAGCAAGAAGATAAGAGAGGTGCTGGAGAGGGTAGAGCGCTGGGGACCGTTACCATTACTAATTATCGGCGACCTTAATAATATATGTGATGACTTTTGGGATAAGAACAAAAACCCCCAGAATAGGACGGCGGGACATACCACTACGTTTGGGACTTATGTCGGGGAAGTGGGCATGGTTGATTTATGGAGAGTTAGGCATATCGGGGAAAGGGCGTATTCATGCTACTCACCAGCTCATGGTACGCTGTCTAGGATTGATCTGGCACTGGGTAACCGATTACTAGATACGATGGTAAGGGACGTGAGATATTTACCTAGGGCTCTCTCAGACCATAGTCCAGTTGAAGTGGAATTTCGATCAGTGGGGACACGGAACGGGAGCAGAAGGGAGTGGAAAATTCACCCTAATTGGCTACACAGTATAGACTTGGAGAAGATTAAGAAGGAATTGGTGGAATTTTTTGAGATAAATGAGGGTAGCGTAGATGTGCTTACTGTGTGGGAAGCCATGAAAGCGTACTTGAGAGGGCTGTTTAGGGATATTAGCAGGTGTAAGCGGAAATCGAGAGACGCAGAGAGGCTGGCGATAGATGGGCTGAGGGTGGCTGAAGATGAGATGGTAATAATGGGTACTTTGGAGGCTGGGAGGAGGTTAAAGGCAGCTCAAAGCCAGCTAGAGGCGGTCTTGCTGAGTAAGGCTGAAAGGAAGAGGGAATTCATGAATTTGGCCTATTACCAGGAGGGTGAATCAGTGGGTCATTTGCTGTCGCTGGTGGCATCTGCCCAGAGAAATACTTCCTTTGTTCACTCTTTGGTGACTGGGAGTGGTGTTGCTGTTTCTGAGACTTCAGAGATTTTGGAGACTTTTGCAGATTTTTACGCAGACTTATACTCCTCTCGGGTAGATGGGTCAATGGAGGACACGGTGGCGTTCCTTGAGGAGTTGGAGCTCCCGAGGCTGAGTGACACAGCTAGGGAGGATTTGGAGGCTCCCATTACGGAGGAGGAACTGGGACGGGCATTGCAGTCGATGGCTAATGGGAAGGCGCCTGGCGTAGACGGATTTCCTGCCGAAATTTATAAAAGCTTGGGGGAAGTGTTGATCCCTAAATTGAAGGCGGTCTTGGAAGAGGCTACGAATGGTGGAAGGCTACCGGCATCTATGCGGGAGGCCACAATAGTGGTGATTCCAAAGAAGGGGAAAGACCCGACACAGCCGGATTCATATCGGCCAATTTCTTTGCTTACTATCGACGTTAAACTCCTGGCTAAGGTGTTGGCGATGAGGTTGACAAGTGTTATTTCTGGCCTGATACACTCAGACCAGTCTGGCTTTATGCCTGATAGGTCAACTGCGATTAATCTACGAAGGCTGTATATGAACTTGCAACTCAAAGCCGATAACTGTGGCCAGAGAGTTATTGCATCTTTAGACGCTCACAAGGCGTTCGATAGTGTGGAGTGGGGGTATCTCTGGCAGGTGTTGCGAAGAATGGGGTTTGGACCGCAGTTCATATCATGGATTCAATTAATGTACTCGATGCCGATGGCCAGGGTTAGGGTAAACGGGGAGTTGTCACGGACCATACAATTGGCTAGAGGGACGAGACAGGGGTGTCCGCTTTCCCCCCTTTTGTTTGCTCTGGCGGTGGAACCACTGGCCGCTACGCTTCGACAGTCTGATGAGATGACGGGGTTTAAATATGGGGTGATTGAAGAAAGGGTGGCGTTGTATGCGGATGATATTTTGTTGTTTCTGGCTGACCCGGTTGCATCCTTGGAGGGAGCCATTGGGATTATTGAACGATTCGGATCAGTGTCGGGACTTAGGATAAATTGGAGTAAGTCTATCTTGTTTAAGGTGGACGATGTGGATGGGGAGCCATTGGAGGACGGGCGACTGGAGGTGACGAGTAAATTTAAGTATCTGGGAATATGGGTATCTATGCCGGTCACTGACTATATACATGAGAATCTGACTCCAATCTTGGGTGCCCTCAAGGCAAAAGCGGATGCATGGCTTAAGCTACATTTGTCTGTGGTAGGCAGGGTGAATCTTATCAAAATGATTCTGATGCCAAAAATATTGTATATTCTTCACAATGCGCCGGTTTGGATACCACGTGGGAAATTTAGACAGATCAACTCTCTGTTTAGGAATCTGATTTGGGGGAGGCAGCATCCGCGTATCAAACTGGAGACACTTCAGCGACCCAAGGATGATGGGGGTCTGGCATTGCCTAACCCTGAGTTGTACTTTCTTGCAGCCCAGAGTCAGCATTTAAGGGGCTGGGCGCATGAAGGGTCATCTGGGGCAGTACAGCGGTTGATGGAGGTGGTGACAAAAAGAAGGCCAGTGGTGCAATGTTTGGAGGATGGATCCTTGGAGAGTTTGGGGAAGCTATATCCGACTTTGCTGTTGATACGCAAGCTGTGGAGTAGATTGAGGCACATACGTGGGATCACGGACTTGACTAGATACTCGCCGCTATGGCATAATAACAATCTGAAAGAATTTGAGGCATTGGGGGTACTGATAGAGTGGTTGGGCAAAGGGATTCAGTATGTGTATCAAATAATTGAACAAGGTGAACTGAAATCATTTTCCCAATTGCAGGCGGAATTTGGTCTTGGGTCTGCAGGGGAGTATCAATATTTGCGGATGAGGCATGCCTTTGGAGCTCAGAGTAGGAACGGAGGTATTAGGATTCAAAGGGATATAGTACTGGAGTATGTGTGTAATGATGGGACGACTGGAGGAGTCATATCCACTCTGTACAGGGATCTGTTGCACACTTTTCTATTGGGGTTTCCAATAATGGCAAGAGCTAAATGGGAAAGGGATTTGGGCCCAATAGATAACGAGACTTGGGAGTCGGTGTTAGAATGGGTCCCAAGACTGTCGCTGAGTGAACCGTATAGACTGTCACAGCTCTATGTGATACACAGAGTTTATAGGTCTCCGATGGTGCTATATAAGGCAGGATTGCGTAATGACTCTGAATGTCCGAGGTGTAAGTCTACGGTTGCAGACATTTTCCATATGATGTGGACATGTCCGAGGTTGGCTGCCTTCTGGGTGATAGTTTTGAGTCGTATGGAAGGTGCGTATGGATGCACGGTGCCAAGGGATCCAGTTGTCTGTTTGTTGGGATGCGTGGATGAGATTGGAGTGGATAAACACCTAAAGATAGCTATAGCCAGATTGTTGTATATGGCTAGGAAGGTGATAGCTAGAAACTGGATTAGGGAAGAGCCGCCGTCAAGAGGAGAGTTCCTCCAGTATGTGAAACAGGGCCTGACACTAGAAAAAGGGATTTATAAGAAGAAAGGGAAAACTGAAACGTTCAATAAAATGTGGTCTCCATGGATTGCTATGGGATAGTAATGTGAAGTGTGGCTTATACGAATGGTTGAGGGATTAGATACTCTATTGTTTTAATGATGGTAGTAATTAACAAGATGAGCTGCTTTGTGGGGTGGGGGTGGGGGTCTTTGGGATCGAAGGGGGCTGTTTGAAGGGGGAGGGGGGGAAATACTCTATATTGAAAATGTAAATGTAACATGTTAATTGCCTTGTTATTCTTAATAAAAATTTATTTGAATATGAATATAACCTGTTTTCCTTCCTAGTTTATTTCTTCTCTTCCCTTCTCTGTGTTTCCTCTGTGGTTGTGTGAGCATTTGGTGAGTTTGAGACTTTTAGTTACCTTGTCTGCATACCCTGTTATTTGTTGTACTATTACACTGGTGCAGTCCATGTCTTTTGGGGGGAGAGGGGGCCACTAATAGGGCCTGCACAGGAGACAGGGATACGCTGGCGGCTCGGGCCTCCTAACCATCATAGGTACCCCGAGATAAGGGAAAGCCAGGGCCCCATTAAAGTGGTAGGGACAGGTGCGGGTCCCAGTACTCCATCCTGCCCCTTTACAAGTGCTCTCTGAAAATTTTATGAGATCCGTTCTTATATCTCAGTAGTAGAGTGCTTTCTGATAATTTAACATGAGATCTGTTCTTATATCTCAGCAGTAGAGTGCTCTGACCATATAATATCGGATCGGTTCTTATATCTCAGCAGTAGAGTGCTCTCTGATGATATACAGTGGGGCAAAAAAGTATTTAGCCAGTCAGCAATAGTGCAAGTTCCACCACTTAAAAAGATGAGAGGCGTCTGTAATTTACATCATAGGTAGACCTCAACTATGGGAGACAAACTGAGAAAAAAAATCCAGAAAATCACATTGTCTGTTTTTTTAACATTTTATTTGCATATTATGGTGGAAAATAAGTATTTGGTCAGAAACAAAATTTCATCTCAATACTTTGTAATATATTCTTTGTTGGCAATGACAGAGGTCAAACGTTTTCTGTAAGTCTTCACAAGGTTGCCACACACTGTTGTTGGTATGTTGGCCCATTCCTCCATGCAGATCTCCTCTAGAGCAGTGATGTTTTTGGCTTTTCGCTTGGCAACACGGACTTTCAACTCCCTCCAAAGGTTTTCTATAGGGTTGAGATCTGGAGACTGGCTAGGCCACTCCAGGACCTTGAAATGCTTCTTACGAAGCCACTCCTTCGTTGCCCTGGCGGTGTGCTTTGGATCATTGTCATGTTGAAAGACCCAGCCACGTTTCATCTTCAATGCCCTTGCTGATGGAAGGAGGTTTGCACTCAAAATCTCATGATACATGGCCCCATTCATTCTTTCATGTACCCGGATCAGTCGTTCTGGCCCCTTTGCAGAGAAACAGCCCCAAAGCATGATGTTTCCACCACCATGCTTTACAGTAGGTATGGTGTTTGATGGATGCAACTCAGTATTCTTTTTCCTCCAAACACGACAAGTTGTGTTTCTACCAAACAGTTCCAGTTTGGTTTCATCAGACCATAGGACATTCTCCCAAAACTCCTCTGGATCATCCAAATGCTCTCTAGCAAACTTCAGACGGGCCCGGACATGTACTGGCTTAAGCAGTGGGACACGTCTGGCACTGCAGGATCTGAGTCCATGGTGGCGTAGTGTGTTACTTATGGTAGGCCTTGTTACATTGGTCCCAGCTCTCTGCAGTTCATTCACTAGGTCCCCCCGCGTGGTTCTGGGATTTTTGCTCACCGTTCTTGTGATCATTCTGACCCCACGGGGTGGGATTTTGCGTGGAGCCCCAGATCGAGGGAGATTATCAGTGGTCTTGTATGTCTTCCATTTTCTAATTATTGCTCCCACTGTTGATTTCTTCACTCCAAGCTGGTTGGCTATTGCAGATTCAGTCTTCCCAGCCTGGTGCAGGGCTACAATTTTGTTTCTGGTGTCCTTTGACAGCTCTTTGGTCTTCACCATAGTGGAGTTTGGAGTCAGACTGTTTGAGGGTGTGCACAGGTGTCTTTTTGTACTGATAACAAGTTTAAACAGGTGCCATTACTACAGGTAATGAGTGGAGGAAAGAGGAGACTCTTAAAGAAGAAGTTACAGGTCTGTGAGAGCCAGAAATCTTGATTGTTTGTTTCTGACCAAATACTTATTTTCCACCATAAAATGCAAAAAAAATGATAAAAAAACAGACAATGTGATTTTCTGGATTTTTTTTCTCAGTTTGTCTCCCATAGTTGAGGTCTACCTATGATGTAAATTACAGACACCTCTCATCTTTTTAAGTGGTGGAACTTGCACTATTGCTGACTGACTAAATACTTTTTTGCCCCACTGTATGTGATGTCTTCTTGTATCTCAGCAATAGAGTGCTCTCTGATCATATAATATGGGATATCTTATATCTCAGCAGTAGAGTGCTCTTTGATAACATAATATGGAATCGGTTTTTATTTCTCAGCAGTAGCGTGCTTTCTGATCATATAATATGGGATATCCTATATCTCAGAAGTAGAGTGCTCTTTGATATCATAATTTGGGATCGGTTCTTATATCTCAGCAGTAGTGTGCTCTCTGATCATATAATATGGGATCAGTTCTTATATCTCAGCAGTAGAGTGCTCTCTGTTCATATAATATGGGATCGGTTCTTATATCTCAGTAATAGAGTGCTCTTTGATGATATATGTGATGTCTTCTTGTATCTCAGCAGTAGACTGCTCTTTGATAACATAATATGGAATTGGTTTTTATTTCTCAGCAGCAGCGTGCTCTCTGATCATATAATATGGGATTGGTTCTTATATCTCAGTGTGAAGGAACAAATTAAAAAAGATTCTCCATTTTGTGTTTTTGACTCCATTTTCTTGTTGGTTAAAGATAAATTCTGTTATTTAATTAGGTAAAAGGTTATAGCTGTCATGAAGTAACTTTATCTTGTTGTTCACAGTCTGTTATTCAACTAGGCTATTGTTTATGTTCGGCTACAAGGCCAGAGTGTTCTAACTTGAACCAGATAATGGACTCCGGGGTGTATCGCTGTACAAGACTCTGAGGCACCTGTTGGTATGCTTTTCCTATGCCAAGAAGACACGACCATATCTGTAGTTTTCGGTTTTTCTGTATCCTCATGGGTTAAGTTTTTCCTGCATTCTTATAGGTTAAGTGCTGAAAGTGTGTTCTTATGCTGATTGGTTGAAGTATAACTTCTATGATTATGAAAAGTGATACACAATAAACAGGGGCCAGAGATCTGCTCGATCCCCCCAGAGACACACGTCTCCGTCTGGTCATTTTCAGTTGCAGGCAAAGCCCTGTAGGTTAATTTGGAAATTACAGAGTCAACCATGAAGGATCAATTTAGATCCTCAACATCAGCAGTAGAGTGCTCTCTGATGATATATGTGATGTCTTCTTGTATCTCAGCAGTAGAGTGCTCTCTCATCATATAATATGGGACATCTTATATCTCAGCAGTAGAGTGCTCTTTGATAACATAATATGGGATCGGTTTTTATTTCTCAGCAGTAGCGTGCTTTCTGATCATATAATATGGGATATCCTATATCTCAGAAGTAGAGTGCTCGTTGATCCCATAATATGGGGTCAGTTCTTATATCTCAGCAATAGGGTGCTTTCTGATCAAATAATATGGGATCGTTCTTATATCTCAGTAGTAGAGCGCTTTCTGATCATATGTGATCAGAAAGCGATCTGTGTTATGACCTGGTGGTTAGGAGCACCCGGAATGACCTGATAGTTAAACCTCATACAGGACGAGCTCTGGGATGTGGGAGCTCTGCTGACCGCAAGCCCTAATCCTATCACACACACTAGAAATAGCCATGGAGCGCTCCTGACCAGACCTAGGCGCCTCGTCACAGCCTAAGAACTATCTAGCCCTAGAGATAGAAAATAAAGCCTACCTTGCCTCAGAGAAATTCACCAAAGGTAAAGGAAGCCCCCCACATATATTGACTGTGAGTAAAGATGAAAGTCACAAACGCAGAAATTAAACAGGTTTCAGCAAAGGGAGGCCAGACTTACTAAATAGACAGAGGATAGGAAAGGTAACTTTGCGATCAGCACAAAAACCTACAAAAGACCACGCAGAGTGTGCAAAAACAGACCTCCGCACCGACTCACGGTGCGGAGGGACCACTCTGCATCCCAGAGCTTCCAGCTAACAAGACAAAATCATGAAAACCAGCTGGACAAGAAAACAGAGAACAAAATAAGACAATAAGGAACTTAGCTTCTGCAGGAGAAGGCAGGTCACCAGAGAGATCCAGGAGCGAACTGTTATGCTGTGCTATCAGGCAACACAGTGTGCAGTAATCAGCGCACATACAGTGATATGGCAATAACCCAAAAAACAATAGAACAAGCTCTGAGACGTGGAATCTCTGCAGACTGCAATACCTGAACCTATCCTCACACAACTAAAAGCAGCAGTGGATTGCGCCTAACACTACCTATGCAACTCGGCACTGCCTGAGGAGCTGACTAGCCTGAAGATAGAAATACAAGCCTGACTTGCCTCAGAGAAATACCCCAAAGGAATAGGCAGCCCCCCACATATAATGACTGTTAGCAAGATGAAAAGACAAAACGTAGGAATGAAATAGATTCAGCAAAGTGAGGCCCGATATTCTAGACAGAGCGAGGATAGCAAAGAGAACTATGCAGTCTACAAAAAACCCTAAAGCAGAACCACGCAAAGGGGAGCAAAAAGACCCACCGTGCCGAACTAACGGCACGGCGGTGCACTCTTTGCGTCTCAGAGCTTCCAGCAAAAGAGAATAGCACAGCTGGACAGAAAAAACGGAAACAAAAACAAAGTAACACTTATCTAGCAGAGCAGCAGGCCACAGGAAAGATGCAGTAGCTCAGATCCAACACTGGAACATTGACAAGGAGCAAGGAAGACAGACTCAGGTGGAGTTAAATAGCAAGGCAGCCAACGAGCTCACCAAAACACCTGAGGGAGGAAGCCCAGAGGCTGCAATACCACTTGTGACCACAGGAGTGAATTCAGCCACAGAATTCACAACAGTACCCCCCCCTTGAGGAGGGGTCACTGAACCCTCACCAGAACCCCCAGGCCGACCAGGATGAGCCGCATGAAAGGCACGAACAAGATCTGGGGCATGGACATCAGAGGCAAAAACCCAGGAATTATCCTCCTGAGCATAACCCTTCCATTTGACCAGATACTGGAGTTTCCGTCTAGAGACACGAGAATCCAAAATTTTCTCCACAATATACTCCAATTCCCCCTCCACCAAAACAGGGGCAGGAGGCTCCACAGATGGAACCATAGGTGCCACGTATCTTCTCAACAACGACCTATGGAATACATTATGTATGGAAAAGGAGTCTGGGAGGGTCAGACGAAAAGACACCGGATTGAGAATCTCAGAAATCCTATACGGACCAATAAAACGAGGTTTAAATTTAGGAGAGGAAACCTTCATAGGAATATGACGAGAAGATAACCAAACCAGATCCCCAACACGAAGTCGGGGACCCACACGGCGTCTACGATTAGCGAAAAGCTGAGCCTTCTCCTGGGACAAGGTCAAATTGTCCACTACCTGAGTCCAGATCTGCTGCAACCTGTCCACCACAGAATCCACACCAGGACAGTCCGAAGACTCAACCTGTCCTGAAGAGAAACGAGGATGGAACCCAGAATTGCAGAAAAATGGAGAGACCAAGGTAGCCGAGCTAGCCCGATTATTAAGGGCGAACTCAGCCAACGGCAAAAATGACACCCAATCATCCTGGTCAGCAGAAACAAAACATCTCAGATATGTTTCCAAGGTCTGATTGGTTCGTTCGGTCTGGCCATTAGTCTGAGGATGGAAGGCCGAGGAAAAAGATAGGTCAATGCCCATCCTACCACAAAAGGCTCGCCAGAACCTCGAGACAAACTGGGAACCTCTGTCAGAAACAATATTCTCAGGAATGCCATGCAAACGAACCACATGCTGGAAGAACAAAGGCACCAAATCAGAGGAGGAAGGCAATTTAACCAAGGGCACCAGATGGACCATTTTAGAAAAGCGATCACAGACCACCCAAATGACCGACATCTTTTGAGAAACGGGAAGGTCAGAAATGAAATCCATCGAAATATGTGTCCAAGGCCTCTTCGGGACCGGCAAGGGCAAAAGCAACCCACTGGCACGTGAACAGCAGGGCTTAGCCCTAGCACAAATCCCACAGGACTGCACAAAAGCACGCACATCCCGTGACAGAGATGGCCACCAGAAGGATCTAGCCACTAACTCTCTGGTACCAAAGATTCCTGGATGACCAGCCAGCACCGAACAATGAAGTTCAGAGATAACTTTACTAGTCCACCTATCAGGGACGAACAGTTTCTCGGCCGGACAACGATCAGGTTTATTAGCCTGAAATTTCTGCAACACTCTCCGCAAATCAGGAGAGATGGCAGACACAATGACTCCTTCCTTGAGGATACTCGCCGGCTCAGATAACCCCGGAGAGTCGGGCACAAAACTCCTAGACAGAGCATCCGCCTTCACATTTTTAGAGCCCGGAAGGTACGAAATCACAAAATCAAAACGAGCAAAAAATAACGACCAACGGGCCTGTCTAGGATTCAAGCGCTTGGCAGACTCGAGATAAGTAAGATTCTTATGATCAGTCAATACCACCACGCGATGCTTAGCTCCCTCAAGCCAATGACGCCACTCCTCGAATGCCCACTTCATGGCCAGCAACTCTCGGTTGCCCACATCATAATTACGCTCAGCAGCAGAAAATTTCCTGGAAAAGAAAGCACATGGTTTCAACACTGAGCAACCAGAACCTCTCTGTGACAAAACCGCCCCTGCTCCAATCTCAGAAGCATCAACCTCGACCTGGAACGGAAGAGAAACATCTGGTTGACACAACACAGGGGCACAGCAAAAACGACGCTTCAACTCCTGAAAAGCTTCCACGGCAGCAGAAGACCAATTAACCAAATCAGCACCCTTCTTGGTCAAATCGGTCAATGGTCTGGCAATGCTAGAAAAATTACAGATGAAGCGACGATAAAAATTAGCAAAGCCCAGGAATTTCTGCAGACTTTTCAGAGATGTCGGCTGAGTCCAATCCTGGATGGCCTGGACCTTAACCGGATCCATCTCGATAGTAGAAGGGGAAAAGATGAACCCCAAAAATGAAACTTTCTGCACACCGAAGAGACACTTTGATCCCTTCACGAACAAGGAATTAGCACGCAGTACCTGGAAAACCATTCTGACTTGCTTCACATGAGACTCCCAATCATCAGAGAAGATCAAAATGTCATCCAAGTAAACAATCAGGAATTTATCCAGATACTCACGGAAAATGTCATGCATAAAAGACTGAAAAACAGATGGAGCATTGGCAAGTCCGAACGGCATCACCAGATACTCAAAATGACCCTCGGGCGTATTAAATGCCGTTTTCCATTCATCTCCCTGCCTGATTCTCACCAGATTATACGCACCACGAAGATCAATCTTAGTAAACCAACTAGCCCCCTTAATCCGAGCAAACAAGTCAGATATCAATGGCAAGGGATACTGAAACTTAACAGTGATCTTATTAAGAAGGCGGTAATCAATACACGGTCTTAGCGAACCATCCTTTTTGGCTACAAAAAAGAACCCTGCTCCCAATGGTGATGACGATGGGCGAATATGTCCCTTCTCCAGGGATTCTTTCACATAACTGCGCATAGCGGTGTGTTCAGGCACGGACAAATTAAATAAACGACCCTTAGGGAATTTACTACCAGGAATCAAATTGATAGCACAATCACAATTCCTATGCGGAGGTAGGGCATCAGACTTGGGCTCTTCAAATACATCCTGAAAGTCAGACAAGAACTCTGGGATGTCAGAAGGAATGGATGACGAAATAGACAAAAATGGAACATCACCATGTACTCCCTGACAACCCCAGCTGGTTACCGACATAGAGTTCCAATCTAATACTGGATTATGGGTTTGTAGCCATGGCAACCCCAACACGACCACATCATGCAGATTATGCAGTACCAGAAAGCGAATAACTTCCTGATGTGCAGGAGCCATGCACATGGTCAGCTGGGCCCAGTACTGAGGCTTATTCTTGGCCAAAGGTGTAGCATCAATTCCTCTCAACGGAATAGGACACCGCAAAGGCTCCAAGAAAAATCCACAACGTTTAGCATAATCCAAATCCATCAGATTCAGGGCAGCGCCTGAATCCACAAACGCCATGACAGAATACGATGACAAAGAGCATATCAAGGTAATGGACAGAAGTAATTTGGACTGTACAGTACCAATGACGGCAGAGCTATCGAACCGCCTAGTGCGCTTAGGACAATTAGAAATAGCATGAGTGGAATCACCACAGTAGAAACACAGCCTGTTCAGACGTCTGTGTTCTTGCCGTTCAACTTTAGTCATAGTCCTGTCGCACTGCATAGGCTCAGGTTTACTCTCAGACAATACCGCCAGATGGTGCACAGATTTACGCTCGCGCAAGCGACGACCGATCTGAATGGCCAAGGACATAGACTCATTCAAACCAGCAGGCATAGGAAATCCCACCATGACATCCTTAAGAGCTTCAGAGAGACCCTTTCTGAACCAAGCCGCCAGTGCAGATTCATTCCACTGAGTGAGTACTGACCACTTCCTAAATTTCTGACAATATACTTCTACATCATCCTGACCCTGGCATACAGCCAGCAAATTTTTCTCAGCCTGATCCACTGAATTAGGCTCATCGTAAAGCAATCCAAGCGCCTGGAAAAACGCATCAACATTACTCAATGCAGGGTCTCCTGGCGCAAGAGAAAACGCCCAGTCCTGTGGGTCGCCACGCAAAAAAGAAATAATAATCAAAACCTGTTGAATAGGATTACCAGAAGAATGAGGATTCAAGGCCAGAAATAGCTTACAATTATTTTTGAAGCTCAGGAACTTAGTTCTGTCACCAAAAAAACAAATCAGGAATAGGAATTCTTGGTTCTAGCATAGATTTCTGATCAATTGTATCTTGAATCTTTTGTACATTTATAACGAGATTATCCATTGAGGAGCACAGAGCCTGAATATCCATGTCCACAGCTGTGTCCTGAAGCACTCTAATGTCTAGGGGGAAAAAAAAAAAAAAAACTGAAGACAGAGCTGAGGAAAAAAAAATGATGTCAGGACTTCTTTTTTCCCTCTATTGAGAATCATTGGTTTGGCTCCTTGTATTGTTATGCTGTGCTATCAGGCAACACAGTGTGCAGTAATCAGCGCACATACAGTGATATGGCAATAACCCAAAAAACAATAGAACAAGCTCTGAGACGTGGAATCTCTGCAGACTGCAATACCTGAACCTATCCTCACACAACTAAAAGCAGCAGTGGATTGCGCCTAACACTACCTATGCAACTCGGCACTGCCTGAGGAGCTGACTAGCCTGAAGATAGAAATACAAGCCTGACTTGCCTCAGAGAAATACCCCAAAGGAATAGGCAGCCCCCCACATATAATGACTGTTAGCAAGATGAAAAGACAAAACGTAGGAATGAAATAGATTCAGCAAAGTGAGGCCCGATATTCTAGACAGAGCGAGGATAGCAAAGAGAACTATGCAGTCTACAAAAAACCCTAAAGCAGAACCACGCAAAGGGGAGCAAAAAGACCCACCGTGCCGAACTAACGGCACGGCGGTGCACCCTTTGCGTCTCAGAGCTTCCAGCAAAAGAGAATAGCACAGCTGGACAGAAAAAACGGAAACAAAAACAAAGTAACACTTTTCTAGCAGAGCAGCAGGCCACAGGAAAGATGCAGTAGCTCAGATCCAACACTGGAACATTGACAAGGAGCAAGGAAGACAGACTCAGGTGGAGTTAAATAGCAAGGCAGCCAACGAGCTCACCAAAACACCTGAGGGAGGAAGCCCAGAGGCTGCAATACCACTTGTGACCACAGGAGTGAATTCAGCCACAGAATTCACAACAGCGAACTGAACGAATGCAAAAACATTGACAGCTGGCATGGAGTAATGATCTGAGAGGAGTTAAATAGAACAGCCAACCAAAGGATAAACCACGTCACCTGTGTAAGGAACCTCAGAAGCAGCAGCTTCACTCATAGCCACCAGAGGGAGCCCATAGACAGAACTCGCCGAAGTACCATTCACGACCACAGGAGGGAGTTCGACAACAGAATTCACAACAGTACCCCCCCCTTGAGGAGGGGTCACCGAACCCTCACCAGAGCCCCCAGGCCGATCAGGATGAGCCAAATGAAAGGCACGAACCAGATCGGCAGCATGAACATCAGAGGCAAAAACCCAGGAATTATCTTCCTGACCATAACCCTTCCACTTGACCAGGTACTGGAGTTTCCGTCTCGAAACACGAGAATCCAAAATCTTCTCCACCACATACTCCAACTCCCCCTCGACCAACACTGGGGCAGGAGGATCAACGGAGGGAACCACAGGCGCCACGTATCTCCGCAACAACGACCTATGGAACACATTATGGATGGCAAAAGAAGCTGGAAGGTCCAAATGAAATGACACAGGATTAAGAACTTCAGAAATCTTGTATGGCCCAATGAAACGAGGCTTAAACTTAGGAGAGGAGACCTTCATAGGAACGTGACGAGATGACAACCAAACCAAATCCCCAACACGAAGTCGGGGACCAACACAACGCCGGCGGTTAGCGAAACGTTGAGCCTTCTCCTGGGACAATGTCAAATTGTCCACCACATGAGTCCAAATCTGCTGCAACCTGTCCACCACCGCATCCACACCAGGACAGTCCGAAGGCTCAACCTGCCCTGAAGAGAAACGAGGATGGAAACCAGAATTACAGAAAAAAGGAGAAACTAAAGTAGCCGAGCTGGCCCGATTATTAAGAGCGAACTCAGCCAAAGGCAAGAAGGACACCCAATCATCCTGATCAGCAGAAACAAAGCATCTCAGATATGTCTCCAAAGTCTGATTAGTTCGTTCGGTTTGGCCATTAGTCTGAGGATGGAAAGCCGAAGAAAAAGACAAATCAATGCCCATCTTAGCGCAAAAGGACCGCCAAAACCTCGAAACGAACTGGGAACCTCTGTCCGAGACGATGTTCTCTGGAATGCCATGCAAACGAACCACATGCTGGAAAAACAATGGCACCAAATCAGAGGAGGAAGGCAATTTAGACAACGGTACCAAATGGACAATCTTAGAGAAGCGATCACAAACCACCCAAATGACCGACATCTTTTGAGAAACAGGGAGATCAGAAATAAAATCCATGGAAATATGCATCCAGGGCCTCTTCGGGATCGGCAAGGGCCAAAGCAACCCACTGGCACGAGAACAGCAGGGTTTAGCCCGAGCACAAGTCCCACAGGACTGCACAAAAGAACGCACATCCCGTGACAAAGAAGGCCACCAAAAGGATCTAGCCACCAAATCTCTGGTACCAAAGATTCCAGGATGACCAGCCAACACTGAACAATGAATCTCAGAGATAACTCTACTAGTCCATCTATCAGGGACAAACAGTTTCTCCGTAGGACAACGGTCAGGTCTATTAGCCTGAAACTTTTGCAGCACACGCCGCAAATTAGGGGAAATGGCAGACAAAATTACCCCTTCTTTAAGAATACCCGCCGGCTCCGGAACACCCGGAGAGTCAGGCACAAAACTCCTTGACAGGGCGTCAGCCTTCACATTCTTAGATCCCGGAAGGTATGAAACCACAAAATCAAAACGGGAGAAAAAGAGCGACCATCGAGCCTGTCTAGGATTCAACCGTTTGGCAGACTCGAGATAAGTCAAATTCTTGTGATCCGTCAAGACCACCACACGATGTTTAGCTCCTTCAAGCCAATGTCGCCACTCCTCGAATGCCCACTTCATGGCCAACAACTCCCGATTGCCGACATCATAATTGCGCTCAGCAGGCGAGAATTTTCTAGAAAAGAAGGCACAGGGTTTCATCACCGAGCTATCAGAACTTCTTTGCGACAAAACAGCCCCTGCTCCAATTTCAGAAGCATCAACCTCAACCTGAAAAGGGAGCGAAACATCTGGCTGGCACAACACAGGGGCAGAAGCAAAACGACGCTTCAACTCCTGAAAAGCTTCTACAGCCGCAGAGGACCAATTGACCACATCAGCACCTTTCTTGGTCAAATCAGTCAACGGTTTAGCAATACTGGAAAAATTAGCGATGAAGCGACGATAAAAATTAGCAAAGCCCAGGAACTTCTGTAAGCTCTTCACAGATGTCGGCTGAGTCCAATCGTAAATGGCCTGAACTTTAACAGGGTCCATCTCGATGGTAGAAGGGGAAAAAATGAAACCCAAAAATGAAACCTTCTGAACTCCAAAGAGACATTTTGACCCCTTCACAAACAAGGAATTCGCACAAAGGACCTGGAACACCATTCTGACCTGCTTCACATGAGACTCCCAATCATCCGAAAAGACCAAAATGTCATCCAAATATACAATCATGAATTTATCCAGGTACTCTCGGAAGATGTCGTGCATAAAGGACTGAAACACAGATGGAGCATTAGAAAGCCCGAATGGCATAACCAGATACTCAAAATGGCCCTCGGGCGTATTAAATGCCGTTTTCCATTCATCACCCTGTTTAATTCGCACAAGATTATACGCACCACGAAGATCTATCTTGGTGAACCAACTAGCCCCCTTAATCCGAGCAAATAAATCAGACAGCAGCGGCAAAGGATACTGAAATTTGACTGTGATCTTATTAAGAAGGCGGTAATCAATACAAGGTCTCAAAGAACCATCCTTCTTGGCCACAAAAAAGAACCCTGCTCCCAATGGTGATGACAACGGACGAATATGACCCTTCTCCAAGGATTCCTTTATATAACTCCGCATAGCGGCGTCCTCTGGCACAGATAAATTAAACAGACGGCCCTTAGGAAACTTACTACCAGGAATCAAATTAATAGCACAGTCGCAATCCCTATGAGGAGGTAGGGCACCAGATTTGGGCTCTTCAAATACATCCTGGTAATCTGATAAAAACTCAGGGACTTCAGAAGGAGTGGATGGCGAAATTGACAGCAATGGAACATCACCATATACCCCCTGACAACCCCAGCTGGACACAGACATAGATTTCCAATCCAACACTGGATTATGGACCTGTAGCCATGGCAACCCCAAAACGACCACATCATGCAGATTATGCAACACCAAAAAGCGAATATCCTCCTGATGTGCAGGAGCCATGCACATGGTCAATTGAGTCCAGTACTGAGGCTTATTCTTGGCCAAAGGCGTAGCATCAATTCCTCTCAATGGAATAGGATGCTGCAAGGGCTCGAAGAAAAAAACAGCGCCTGGCAAACTCCAAGTCCATCAAATTCAGGGCAGCGCCTGAATCCACAAATGCCATAACAGAATAGGACGAAAAAGAGCAAATCAGAGTAACGGACAAAAGAAATTTAGACTGTACCGTACCAATGGTGGCAGACCTAGCAAACCGCTTAGTGCGCTTAGGACAATCGGAAATAGCATGAGTGGATTCACCACAGTAAAAACACAGCCCATTCCGACGTCTGTGTTCTTGCCGTTCAGCTCTGGTCAAAGTCCTATCACATTGCATAGGCTCAGGCCTATGCTCAGAGAATACCGCCATATGGTGCACAGCTTTGCGCTCACGCATGCGCCGATCGATCTGAATGGCCAAAGACATAGACTCATTCAGACCAGCAGGCGTGCGAAATCCCACCATGACATCCTTAAGGGCTTCAGAAAGACCCTTTCTGAAAATTGCCGCCAGGGCACATTCATTGCACTGAGTAAGCACAGACCACTTTCTAAACTTCTGACAGTACACCTCCGCTTCATCCTGACCCTGACACAAAGCCAGCAAGATTTTCTCAGCCTGATCCACTGAATTTGGCTCATCATAAAGCAATCCAAGCGCCAGAAAAAACGCATCAACATCACGCAATGCAGGATCTCCTAGCGCAAGGGAAAATGCCCAGTCTTGAGGGTCACCACGTAACAAAGAAATAATGATTTTTACCTGTTGAACGGGGTCACCAGAGGAGCGGGGTTTCAAAACTAGAAACAGTTTACAATTATTTTTGAAATTCAAGAACCTAGATCTATCCCCAGAAAATAAGTCAGGAATAGGAATTCTAGGCTCTGACATAGGATTCTGAACCACAAAATCTTGAATGTTTTGTACCCTTGCAGAGAGATGATCCACACAAGAGGACAAACCTTGAATGTCCATAACTACACCTGTGTCCTGAACCACCCGAAGGTCTAGGGGAAAAGAAAGACAAAACACAGTGCAAAGAAAAAAAAAATGGTCTCAGAAGTTCTCTTATCCCTCTATTGAGATGCATTAATACTTTGGGCCAGCTGTACTGTTATGACCTGGTGGTTAGGAGCACCCGGAATGACCTGATAGTTAAACCTCATACAGGACGAGCTCTGGGATGTGGGAGCTCTGCTGACCGCAAGCCCTAATCCTATCACACACACTGGAAATAGCCGTGGAGCGCTCCTGACCAGACCTAGGCGCCTCGTCACAGCCTAAGAACTATCTAGCCCTAGAGATAGAAAATAAAGCCTACCTTGCCTCAGAGAAATTCACCAAAGGTAAAGGAAGCCCCCCACATATATTGACTGTGAGTAAAGATGAAAGTCACAAACGCAGAAATGAAGCAGGTTTCAGCAAAGGGAGGCCAGACTTACTAAATAGACAGAGGATAGGAAAGGTAACTTTGCGATCAGCACAAAAACCTACAAAAGACCACGCAGAGTGTGCAAAAACAGACCTCCGCACCAACTCACGGTGCGGAGGGACCACTCTGCATCCCAGAGCTTCCAGCTAGCAAGACGAAATCATGAAAACCAGCTGGACAAGAAAACAGAGAACAAAATAAGACAATAAGGAACTTAGCTTCTGCAGGAGAAGGCAGGTCACAGAGAGATCCAGGAGCGAACTGAACGAATGCAAAAACATTGACAGCTGGCATGGAGTAACGATCTGAGAGGAGTTAAATAGAACAGCCAACCAAAGGATAAACCACGTCACCTGTGTAAGGAACCTCAGAAGCAGCAGCTTCACTCATAGCCACCAGAGGGAGCCCATAGACAGAACTCGCCGAAGTACCATTCACGACCACAGGAGGGAGTTCGACAACAGAATTCACAACAGATCTGATCTGAGATCTGTTCTTATATTTCAGTAGTAGAATGCTTTCTGATAATTTAATGAGATACGTTCTTATATCTCAGTAGTAGAGTGCTTTCTGATAATTTAACATGAGATCTGTTCTTATATCTCAGCAATAGAGTGCTCTGACAATATAATATAGGATCGGTTCTTATAGCTCAGCAGTAGAGTGCTCTCTGATGATATATGTGATGTCTTCTTGTATCTCAGCAGTAGTGTGCTCTCTGATCATATAATATGGGATATCTTATATCTCAGCAGTAGTGTGCTCTTTGATAACATAATATGGAATCAGTTTTTATTTCTCAGCAGTAGCGTGCTTTCTGATCATATAATATGGGATATCCTATATCTCAGAAGTAGAGTGCTCTTTGATAACATAATATGGGATCAGTTCTTATATCTCAGCAGTAGAGTGCTTTCTGATTAAATAATATGGGATTGGTTCTTATATCTCAGCAGTAGTGTGCTCTCTGATCATATAATATTAATAATAATAAATAATAATAATCTTTATTTTTATATAGCGCTAACATATTACGCAGCGCTTTACAGTTTGCACACGTTATCATCGCTGTCCCCGATGGGGCTCACAATCTAAATTCCCTATCAGTATGTCTTTGGAATATATTGGATCAGTTCTTATATCTCAGCAATCGAGTGTTCTCTGATCATATAATATGTGATGTCTTCTTGTATCTCAGCACTAGAGTGCGTTCTGATCATATAATATGGGATCGGTTCTTATATCTCAGCAGTAGAGTTCTCTCTGATCATATAATATGTGATGTCTTCTTGTATCTCAGCACTAGAGTGCTCTCTGATCACATAATATGAGACCTATTCTTATATCTCTGCAGTAGAGTGCTCTATGATCACATAATATGGGATCTATTCTTATATCTCATCAGTAGAGTGCTCTCTGATGATATATGTGATGTCTTCTTGTATCTCAGCAGTAGAGTCCTCTCTGATCATATATTATGGGATATCTTATATCTCAGCAGTAGAGTGCTCTCTGATCACATAATATGGAATCTATTCTTATATCTCTGCAGTAGAGTGCTCTATGATCACATAATATGGGATCTATTCTTATATCTCAGCAGTAGAGTGCTCTCTGATCATATAATATGGGATCAGTTCTTATATCTCAGCAGTAGAGTGCTCTCTGATCATATAATATGGGATATCCTATATCTCAGCAGTAGAGTGCTCTTTGATAACATAATATGGGATCGTTTTTTATTTCTCAGCAATAGCGTGCTTTCTGATCATATAATATGGGATATCCTATATTTCAGAAGTAGAGTGCTCATTGATCCCATAATATGGGATCAGTTCTTATATCTCAGCAGTAGAGTGCTCTCTGATCATATAATATGGGATCTGTTCTTATATCTCAGCAGCAGAGTGCTCTCTGATGATATATGTGATGTCTTGTATTTCAGCAGTAGAGTGCTCTCTCATCATATAGTATGGGATCGGTTCTTATATCTCAGTAGTAGAGTGGTCTCTGATCATATAATATGGGATATCCTATATCTCAGAAGTAAAGTGCTCTTTGATCCCATAATATGGGATCAGTTCTTATATCTCAGCACTAGAGTGCTCTCTGATCATATATTATGTGATGTCTTCTTGTATCTCACCACTAGAGTGCGTTCTGATCATATAATATGGGATCGGTTCTTATATCTCAGCAGTAGAGTGCTCTTTGATCACATAATATGGGATTGGGTCTTATATCTCAGCACTAGAAGGGGGGGAGGAAATAAATCCAAAAAGATAACTTTATGTCTTATTAGTAAAATTGCTTTATTGAAGTGCAAGGCAAAGAGACAGTGATGACAACAGAGTCATCCAATAAACATAAAAACAATCAATACATCTGGGACACTAGGACAACTACTTGCCAACCCATAATAAAGGAGTAACACGCCACATCAGCATAAAGGGTTTAAAGTTACAGGGCCAATAGGGGAAGAAAAGCCCTCAATCAAAGAAGGACTAGTATGCAAAAAAAACGCCATATATTATATAGGATAGTACCATATCAAGCATGACATACAACATCACGTAGTAGTTAAGGGCTAGACAGAGCGGTAAAAGAGATTAATACATCACCCCAAAAGAAGGCCGGTCCTTGGACACTGAGACACTACATTTGCCAAGGACCGGCCTTGATTGAGGGCTTTTCTTCCCCTATTGGCCCTGTAACTTTAAACCCTTTATGCTGATGTGGCGTGTTACTCCTTTATTATGGGTTGGCAAGTAGTTGTCCTAGTGTCCCAGATGTATTGATTGTTTATATGTTTATTGGATGACTCTGTTGTCATCACTGTCTCTTTGCCTTGCACTTCAATAAAGCAATTTTACTAATAAGACATAAAGTTATCTTTTTGGATTTATTTCCTCCCCCCCTTCTAGTATATAGTTTTTGATAACTGTCTTGATCCGCTACCGTACTAGGGCAGAATAAGTGTTACTGGGAATGGTTTATTATAGATTATTTCAAATTATACTTTGATTAAAAGTTTCCCAGATGAGAGTCTATAGATACTGTCCGTCTTTGGCTACCCCCATTCTCTTTCTTATATCTCAGCAGTAGAGTTCTCTCTGATCATATAATATGTGATGTATTCTTGTATCTCAGCACTAGAGTGCTCTCTGATCACATAATATGGGCTCTATTCTTATATCTCTGCAGTAGAGTGCTTTCTGATCATATAATTTGTGATCGGTTCTTATATCTCAGCAGTAGAGTGCTCTCTGATCATATAATATGGGATCGGTTCTTATATCTCAGCAGTAGAGTGCTCTCTGATTATATATGTGATGTCTTGTATCTCAGCAGTAGGGTGCTTTATGATAATATATTATGGGATATCTTATATCTCAGCAGTAGAGTGCTCTTTGATAACATAATATGGGATCGGTTTTTATTTCTCAGCAGTAGCGTGCTTTCTGATCATATAATATGGGATATCCTATATCTCAGAAGTAGAGTGCTCGTTGATCCCTTAATATGGGATCAGTTCTTATATCATATAATATGGGATTGGTTCTTATATCTCAGCAGTAGTGTGCTCTCTGATCATATAATATGGGATCGGTTCTTATATCTCAGCAGTAGAGTGCTCTTTGATCACATAATATGGGATTGGTTCCTATATCTCAGCAGTAGAGTGCTCTTTGATCACATAATATGGGATCGGGTCTTATATCTCAGCAGTAGAGTTCTCTCTGATCATATAATATGTGATGTCTTATTGTATCTCAGCACTAGAGTGCTGTCTGATCACATAATATGGGCTCTATTCTTGTATCTCTGCAGTAGAGTGCTCTCTGATCATATAATATGGGATCGGTTCTTATATCTCAGCAGTAGAGTGCTCTTTGATCACATAATATGGGAATGGTTCTTATATCTCAGCAGTAGAGTGCTCTTTGATCACCTAATATGGGATCGGTTCTTATATCTCAGCAGTAGAGAGCTCTTTGATCACATAATATGGGATTGGTTCTTATATCTCAGCAGTAGAGTTCTCTCTGGTCATATAATGTGATGTCTTCTTGTATCTCAGCACTTGAGTGCGTTCTGATCATATAATATGGGATCGGTTCTTAGATCTCAGCAGTAGAGTGCTCTTTGATCACATAATATGGGATTGGTTCTTATATCTCAGCAGTAGAGTGCTGTTTGATCACATAATATGGGATCGGTTCTTATATCTCAGCAGTAGAGTTCTCTCTGATCACATAATATAGGATCGGTTCTTATATCTCAGCAGTAGAGTTCTCTCTGATCATATAATGTGATGTCTTCTTGTATCTCAGCACTAGAGTGCGTTCTGATCATATAATATGGGATTGGTTCTTATATCTCAGCAGTAGAGTGCTCTTTGATCACATAATATGGGATCGGTTCTTATATCTCAGCAGTAGTGTGCTCTTTGGTCACCTAATATGGGATCGGTTCTTATATATCAGCAGTAGAGTGCTCTTTGAACATAATATATGGGATTGGTTCTTATATCTCAGCAGTAGAGTGCTCTTTGATCACAGAATATGGGATTGGTTCTTATATCTCAGCAGTAGAGTGCTCTTTGATCACAGAATATGGGATTGGTTCTTATATCTCAGCAGTAGAGTGCTGTTTGATCACATAATATGGGATTGGTTCTTATATCTCAGCAGTAGAGTTCTCTCTGATCATATAATGTGATGTCTTCTTGTAGCTCAGCACTAGAGTGCTCTCTGATCACATAATATGGGATTGGTTTTTATATCTCAGCAGTAGAGTTCTCACTGATCATATAATGTGATGTCTTCTTGTATCTCAGCACTAGAGTGGGTTCTGATCATATATTATGGGATATCTTATATCTCAGCAGTAGAGTGCTCTCTGATCACATAATATGGAATCTATTCTTATATCTCTGCAGTAGAGTGCTCTATGATCACATAATATGGGATCTATTCTTATATCTCAGCAGTAGAGTGCTCTCTGATCATATAATATGGGATCAGTTCTTATATCTCAGCAGTAGAGTGCTCTCTGATCATATAATATGGGATATCCTATATCTCAGCAGTAGAGTGCTCTTTGATAACATAATATGGGATCGTTTTTTATTTCTCAGCAATAGCGTGCTTTCTGATCATATAATATGGGATATCCTATATTTCAGAAGTAGAGTGCTCATTGATCCCATAATATGGGATCAGTTCTTATATCTCAGCAGTAGAGTGCTCTCTGATCATATAATATGGGATCTGTTCTTATATCTCAGCAGCAGAGTGCTCTCTGATGATATATGTGATGTCTTGTATTTCAGCAGTAGAGTGCTCTCTCATCATATAGTATGGGATCGGTTCTTATATCTCAGTAGTAGAGTGGTCTCTGATCATATAATATGGGATATCCTATATCTCAGAAGTAAAGTGCTCTTTGATCCCATAATATGGGATCAGTTCTTATATCTCAGCACTAGAGTGCTCTCTGATCATATATTATGTGATGTCTTCTTGTATCTCACCACTAGAGTGCGTTCTGATCATATAATATGGGATCGGTTCTTATATCTCAGCAGTAGAGTGCTCTTTGATCACATAATATGGGATTGGGTCTTATATCTCAGCACTAGAAGGGGGGGAGGAAATAAATCCAAAAAGATAACTTTATGTCTTATTAGTAAAATTGCTTTATTGAAGTGCAAGGCAAAGAGACAGTGATGACAACAGAGTCATCCAATAAACATAAAAACAATCAATACATCTGGGACACTAGGACAACTACTTGCCAACCCATAATAAAGGAGTAACACGCCACATCAGCATAAAGGGTTTAAAGTTACAGGGCCAATAGGGGAAGAAAAGCCCTCAATCAAAGAAGGACTAGTATGCAAAAAAAACGCCATATATTATATAGGATAGTACCATATCAAGCATGACATACAACATCACGTAGTAGTTAAGGGCTAGACAGAGCGGTAAAAGAGATTAATACATCACCCCAAAAGAAGGCCGGTCCTTGGACACTGAGACACTACATTTGCCAAGGACCGGCCTTGATTGAGGGCTTTTCTTCCCCTATTGGCCCTGTAACTTTAAACCCTTTATGCTGATGTGGCGTGTTACTCCTTTATTATGGGTTGGCAAGTAGTTGTCCTAGTGTCCCAGATGTATTGATTGTTTATATGTTTATTGGATGACTCTGTTGTCATCACTGTCTCTTTGCCTTGCACTTCAATAAAGCAATTTTACTAATAAGACATAAAGTTATCTTTTTGGATTTATTTCCTCCCCCCCTTCTAGTATATAGGTTTTGATAACTGTCTTGATCCGCTACCGTACTAGGGCAGAATAAGTGTTACTGGGAATGGTTTATTATAGATTATTTCAAATTATACTTTGATTAAAAGTTTCCCAGATGAGAGTCTATAGATACTGTCCGTCTTTGGCTACCCCCATTCTCTTTCTTATATCTCAGCAGTAGAGTTCTCTCTGATCATATAATATGTGATGTATTCTTGTATCTCAGCACTAGAGTGCTCTCTGATCACATAATATGGGCTCTATTCTTATATCTCTGCAGTAGAGTGCTTTCTGATCATATAATTTGTGATCGGTTCTTATATCTCAGCAGTAGAGTGCTCTCTGATCATATAATATGGGATCGGTTCTTATATCTCAGCAGTAGAGTGCTCTCTGATTATATATGTGATGTCTTGTATCTCAGCAGTAGGGTGCTTTATGATAATATATTATGGGATATCTTATATCTCAGCAGTAGAGTGCTCTTTGATAACATAATATGGGATCGGTTTTTATTTCTCAGCAGTAGCGTGCTTTCTGATCATATAATATGGGATATCCTATATCTCAGAAGTAGAGTGCTCGTTGATCCCTTAATATGGGATCAGTTCTTATATCATATAATATGGGATTGGTTCTTATATCTCAGCAGTAGTGTGCTCTCTGATCATATAATATGGGATCGGTTCTTATATCTCAGCAGTAGAGTGCTCTTTGATCACATAATATGGGATTGGTTCCTATATCTCAGCAGTAGAGTGCTCTTTGATCACATAATATGGGATCGGGTCTTATATCTCAGCAGTAGAGTTCTCTCTGATCATATAATATGTGATGTCTTATTGTATCTCAGCACTAGAGTGCTGTCTGATCACATAATATGGGCTCTATTCTTGTATCTCTGCAGTAGAGTGCTCTCTGATCATATAATATGGGATCGGTTCTTATATCTCAGCAGTAGAGTGCTCTTTGATCACATAATATGGGAATGGTTCTTATATCTCAGCAGTAGAGTGCTCTTTGATCACCTAATATGGGATCGGTTCTTATATCTCAGCAGTAGAGAGCTCTTTGATCACATAATATGGGATTGGTTCTTATATCTCAGCAGTAGAGTTCTCTCTGGTCATATAATGTGATGTCTTCTTGTATCTCAGCACTTGAGTGCGTTCTGATCATATAATATGGGATCGGTTCTTAGATCTCAGCAGTAGAGTGCTCTTTGATCACATAATATGGGATTGGTTCTTATATCTCAGCAGTAGAGTGCTGTTTGATCACATAATATGGGATCGGTTCTTATATCTCAGCAGTAGAGTTCTCTCTGATCACATAATATAGGATCGGTTCTTATATCTCAGCAGTAGAGTTCTCTCTGATCATATAATGTGATTTCTTCTTGTATCTCAGCACTAGAGTGCGTTCTGATCATATAATATGGGATTGGTTCTTATATCTCAGCAGTAGAGTGCTCTTTGATCACATAATATGGGATCGGTTCTTATATCTCAGCAGTAGTGTGCTCTTTGGTCACCTAATATGGGATCGGTTCTTATATATCAGCAGTAGAGTGCTCTTTGAACATAATATATGGGATTGGTTCTTATATCTCAGCAGTAGAGTGCTCTTTGATCACAGAATATGGGATTGGTTCTTATATCTCAGCAGTAGAGTGCTCTTTGATCACAGAATATGGGATTGGTTCTTATATCTCAGCAGTAGAGTGCTGTTTGATCACATAATATGGGATTGGTTCTTATATCTCAGCAGTAGAGTTCTCTCTGATCATATAATGTGATGTCTTCTTGTAGCTCAGCACTAGAGTGCTCTCTGATCACATAATATGGGATTGGTTTTTATATCTCAGCAGTAGAGTTCTCACTGATCATATAATGTGATGTCTTCTTGTATCTCAGCACTAGAGTGGGTTCTGATCATATAATATGGGATTGGTTCTTATATCTCAGCAGTAGAGTGCTCTTTGATCACATAATATGGGATCGGTTCTTATATCTCAGTAGTAGAGTGCTCTTTGAACATAATATATGGGATTGGTTCTTATATCTCAGCAGTAGAGTGCTCTTTGATCACAGAATATGGGATTGGTTCTTATATCTCAGCAGTAGAGTGCTCTTTGATCACAGAATATGGGATTGGTTCTTATATCTCAGCAGTAGAGTGCTCTTTGATCACATAATATGGGATCGGTTCTCTCTGATCACATAATATGGGATCGGTTTTTATATCTCAGCAGTAGAGTTCTCTCTGATCATATAATGTGATGTCTTCTTGTATCTCAGCACTAGAGTGCGTTCTGATCATATAATATGGGATCGGTTCTTATATCTCAGCAGTAGTGTGCTCTTTGGTCACCTAATATGGGATCGGTTCTTATATCTCAGCAGTAGAGTGCTCTTTGAACATAATATATGGGATTTGTTCTTATATCTCAGCAGTAGAGTGCTCTTTGATCACAGAATATGGGATCGGTTCTTATATCTCAGCAGTAGAGTGCTCTTTGATCACAGAATATGGGATTGGTTCTTATATCTCAGCAGTAGAGTGCTCTTTGATCACAGAATATGGGATCGGTTCTTATATCTCAGCAGTAGAGTGCTCTTTGATCACAGAATATGGGATCGGTTCTTATATCTCAGCAGTAGAGTGCTCTTTGATCACAGAATATGGGATTGGTTCTTATATCTCAGCAGTAGAGTGCTCTTTGATCACAGAATATGGGATTGGTTCTTATATCTCAGCAGTAGAGTGCTCTTTGATCACAGAATATGGGATTGGTTCTTATATCTCAGCAGTAGAGTGCTGTTTGATCACATAATATGGGATTGGTTCTTATATCTCAGCAGTAGAGTTCTCTCTGATCATATAATGTGATGTCTTCTTGTAGCTCAGCACTAGAGTGCTCTCTGATCACATAATATGGGATTGGTTTTTATATCTCAGCAGTAGAGTTCTCACTGATCATATAATGTGATGTCTTCTTGTATCTCAGCACTAGAGTGGGTTCTGATCATATAATATGGGATTGGTTCTTATATCTCAGCAGTAGAGTGCTCTTTGATCACATAATATGGGATCGGTTCTTATATCTCAGTAGTAGAGTGCTCTTTGAACATAATATATGGGATTGGTTCTTATATCTCAGCAGTAGAGTGCTCTTTGATCACAGAATATGGGATTGGTTCTTATATCTCAGCAGTAGAGTGCTCTTTGATCACAGAATATGGGATTGGTTCTTATATCTCAGCAGTAGAGTGCTCTTTGATCACATAATATGGGATCGGTTCTCTCTGATCACATAATATGGGATCGGTTTTTATATCTCAGCAGTAGAGTTCTCTCTGATCATATAATGTGATGTCTTCTTGTATCTCAGCACTAGAGTGCGTTCTGATCATATAATATGGGATCGGTTCTTATATCTCAGCAGTAGTGTGCTCTTTGGTCACCTAATATGGGATCGGTTCTTATATCTCAGCAGTAGAGTGCTCTTTGAACATAATATATGGGATTTGTTCTTATATCTCAGCAGTAGAGTGCTCTTTGATCACAGAATATGGGATCGGTTCTTATATCTCAGCAGTAGAGTGCTCTTTGATCACAGAATATGGGATTGGTTCTTATATCTCAGCAGTAGAGTGCTCTTTGATCACAGAATATGGGATCGGTTCTTATATCTCAGCAGTAGAGTGCTCTTTGATCACAGAATATGGGATCGGTTCTTATATCTCAGCAGTAGAGTGCTCTTTGATCACAGAATATGGGATTGGTTCTTATATCTCAGCAGTAGAGTGCTCTTTGATCACAGAATATGGGATTGGTTCTTATATCTCAGCAGTAGAGTGCTCTTTGATCACATAATATGGGATCTATTCTTATATCTCAGCAGTAGAGTGCTGTTTGATCACATAATATGGGATCCGTTCTTATATCTCAGCAGTAGAGTGCTCTGTGATCACATAATATGGGATCTATTCTTATAGTTCAGCAGTGGAGCGCTTTCTGATCATATATGATGTGTTCTCGTATCTCAGCAGTAGATTGGTCTTTGATCATATAATATATTTTGTTATATCTCAGAACTGTATAAACCAATAATAAAACTTTACATTTTTTTAAGTTCTTTTATTTTGATTCCTTATCATCAAAATATTTAATTTAAAAGGACAAATGAGATGCAGAATCAGAAACATCCCCCCCACACCACCCGATCCAGGTGACGACAGACGAGTAACATGCATGGAAGACAAGATAGTGACAACTGCTCTGAGCGGGTCCATTATTTGGGGGACAGGAGAAATCAAGACGGAGAAGATGTCGTTGGCTGCTCACAGTGTCCATGCCTTTCAGTAGATCGAGCAAAGTCAATTGGAGCATGTTGCTTTAAGGATCCATTGGTGGCCCATTGTGTGTGCTGTAGACATTGTGACATTTCTTGGTCTTGGGTCACTAGAAGTCCAGGTGGCTCCTGGCAGCAAGTGTCACTCTCCCTGCAGCGCCCCCGCAGGGGAAATGGTGCATTACACATCTGTTTCATGGAAATCAATGAGCCATCAGTGTGATGTCTGGAAGTCGCACTCCTCTCCAGTGTGAATTACTACACAGACGAGATGTTCTGCAGATTTCAAGTCCTTGTAGTGCAATCTTCTGCAGGTAGCGACTTCACTTCTGTACTAATAGTGCAGATATTGGAAATGAGCAGGAATCTGCATAGATCGGAGATGCAATGCTCTGCAGATGCCATGGGCAGGGTGAGCAGTTTGCTAGACGGGTATGATTGAGGAAAATGACAGGCCCAGGGGAACATTCTGCAAACTGCATTAAGAGCAATGGTCTGCAAGCAAACAGCAACATTCTGCAAATCTCATGGACCGAGGGAAGCAATGCTCTGCAGACTAGGTGACAGACGATCTGCAGGTACCATAGACAAGGCAAGCATGAGCTGTAAAGTAAAGTCTGCGGATTCCTTAGGCCATGAGCGATTTCCGTGGGTGGCTACAGCAACAATCCTGCAGGCGTCATAGACAGGCGGATGCGATGCTCTGCAGTAGGGTAAATAACGCTGCAGGTGCTATACACGGGGAGCGATGCTCTGCAGACAGCGGATCTGCAGCTGTCACCCCGCAGTACACACACAGGCTTATGGTACAGTCTGTGGAATACTAACTACAAGCGATACAATGGAAAAAACAATCCAAATAGTCGCCCCAGGTCTTGTACATCAGGACCGTGTGGACAGGTACCTAGAACGGTACCCAGAGCTCATAATACCCCTCCCCCACCCTGACATATGGCTGTGTGTCAATTGTGCCCACATGTGCATATATGAAAGTCACAACATGCATAGAACGGCCCTTGTAATGCCCATTGTCAGCCTGCAGATGGCGCCCACATACGCCCTGGCATTACCCCACTGTATTGCCGCAGACTTGCGAACTGACTACATTTTCTTCAGCCACACGATTGTGCAACACTCACACAATGACATCACAACTCCACAAATATCACAATGTATGACATACCTTACACAATGACATCATACCTCCACAAATATCACAATGTATGACATCATACCTTACACAATGACATCATACCTCTGCAGGAATCATACAGGGACATCATACCCTACACAATAACATCATACCTCCACAAATATCACAATGCATGACATCATACCTTACACAATGACATCATACTTCCACAAATATCACAATGCATGACATCATAACTTACACAATGACATCATACCTCTGCAGGAATCATACAGGGACATCATACCCTACACAATAACATCATACCTCCACAAATATCACAATGTATGACATACCTTACACAATGACATCATACCTCCACAAATATCACAATGCATGACATCATAACTTACACAATGACATCATACCTCTGCAGGAATCATACAGGGACATCATACCCTACACAATAACATCATACCTCCACAAATATCACAATGTATGACATCATACCTTACACAATGACATCATACCTCCACAAATATCACAATGCATGACATCATAACTTACACAATGACATCATACCTCTGCAGGAATCATACGGGGACATCATACCCTACACAATAACATCATACCTCCACAAATATCACAATGCATGACATCATACCTTACACAATGACATCATACCTCTGCAGGAATCATACGGAGACATCATACCTTACACAATGACATCATACCTCCACAAATATCACAATGTATGACATCATAACTTACACAATGACATCATACCTCTGCAGGAATCATACAGGGACATCATACCCTACACAATAACATCATACCTCCACAAATATCACAATGCATGACATCATACCTTACACAATGACATCATACCTCTGCAGGAATCATACGGAGACATCATACCTTACACAATGACATCATACCTCCACAAATATCACAATGTATGACATCATACCTTACACAATGACATCATACCTCTGCAGGAATCATACGGGGACATCATACCCTACACAATAACATCATACCTCCACAAATATCACAATGCATGACATCATACTTTACACAATGACATCATACCTCTGCAGGAATCATACAGGGACATCATACCTTACACAATGACATCATACCTCTGCAGGAATCATACGGGGACATCATACCTTACACAATGACGTCATACCTCCACAAATATCACAATGTATGACATCATACCTTACACAATGACATCATACCTCTGCAGGAATCATACGGGGACATCATACCTTACACAATGACATCATACCTCCACAAATATCACAATGTATGACATCATACCTTACACAATCACATCATACGTCTGCAGGAACAGCAGAATGACAGTGTCTTACATAATAACGCCATACCTTGCACAATGGCACCATACATCCGCAAGCATTACACTGACATCACACCTCTGCAGGAATCATACGGGGACCTCATACCTAGCACAATGACATTATACTTCTTCCGTAAGAATTGCAGCATGACATCTCACCACACATAATCAATCGCATCATACCTAGCACAATGACATCATATGTCAGCTAGAAATATGACATCATACCGCTGCAAGAATCGTATCATGACATCATGGCACAATGATGTCATACGTCACATAACTACTGCATAACTCTTGTAATGTACATCCGCAAGCATTACACAATGACATCATACCTCTACAAAAATATCACACAATTATAGTACATCATTTGTTTTGCAAAAATGGCAACATGACATCACATCAACACCAAGAATGGCACAATGACATCATATATCTGCCTGTATCACACAATGACATCATACATGTATCACGCATTGATTCTCTGAGAACAGAAGGAGGGTTGGGTGGCGCGCTCCTCGCTGACACACCCTGGGCATCACCTTCGTTTTGTCCTTGCAGGCGGTGGGCAGGCAGCACAGTGGGGCTGGTGGCATGCAGTGGTCTCTGGTTGCAAGGATCAGACGTATTAGGCTCAGACTACACGGCGACATGTGTCACACAAGCACAATGTGACTCACCCTAAAGTCTATGGAGGCAAAGTCTTGAGTAAGCAAAAATCCCACCGGAGGTTTTGCAGTGGGGGGTCACAACACTGAACACTACCCCAATGAGAATCGATAGTTACAATGTGACGGTGCAGATCTCTGTGTCGCCGTGTAGCCCCCCGGCCATGGGGTCTGCAAGGCCTTAGACATGAAGGCCGACAAAAAAGGAAGAAGAAAATCTGTGTGTCCCTGAGTCAGAAGCTCTTACTGAATCCTCCGCTTCCCTTGCAGGGGGTTGCGGCCCACCACCCGGCTTTATTATGCATAGTCGCCTGACCTACCAAATCTGCATCATCGACCCTGGAACACATTGCCTCCATTTATACAGTGCTGTACATATATACACATACATGCTGTACCTATATACACATACACTGCTGTGCATACAGGGGCTCTGCATAGTCAGAAACATGGCGGTGACTACCCATCTATACTGTGCTGTGCATACGTGTACATATATATACAAGGCTGTGCAGCCATATACTGCACATGGCTCTGTGCATGTAGGCATTATAGAAGTATCTATCTACAGGTCTGTACATACATGTCCATACTGGCTCTGTACACGCGTGTGCAATGTGTCTCAGCTCCAAATGCAGGGACCCTCCCCGCCACAACGTATAGACAAGAATATGTGCATAGATTCCTCTCAATTTGTGCATTACTCTAGACTACAGAAATGTCAGTCCAGGGGGTACAGAGGTGTGTGTATACCACGTACGTGTGTGTATATGCTGCGTATGTGACGTGTGTAGACCACGTATGTGATGTGTGTGTATACTGCATATATGATGTGTGTGCATGTAATGTGTGTGTATACTGCATACATGTGTATATACCGCATACATGACGTGTGAGCATATGCCGTGTACGTGAAGTGTGTATACTGCGTATGTGAGGTGTGTGCATGTAATGTGTGTGTATACTGCATACATGTGTATATACCGCATACATGATGTGTGAGCATATGCCATGTACGTGAAGTGTGTATACTGCATATGTGATGTGTGTGCATGTAATGTGTGTGTATACTGCATACGTGTGTATATACCGCATACATGACGTGTGAGCATATGCCGTGTACGTGAAGTGTGTATACTGCATATGTGATGTGTGTGCATGTAATGTGTGTGTATACTGCATACATGTGTATATACCGATACATGACATGTGAGCATATGCCGCATACGTGAAGTGTGTATACTGCATATGTGATGTGTGTGCATGTAATGTGTGTGTATACTGCATACATATGTATATACCGCATACATGACATGTGAGCATATGCCGCGTACGTGAAGTGTGTATACTGCATATGTGATGTGTGTGCATGTAATGTCTGTGTATACTGCATACATGTGTATATACCGCATGCATGACGTGTGAGCATATGCCGCGTATGTGAAGTGTGTATACTGCATATATGATGTGTGTGCATGTAATGTGTGTGTATACTGCATACATGTGTATATATACCGCATACATGACGTGTGAGCATATGCAGCGTACGTGAAGTGTGTATACTGCATATGTGATGTGTGTGCATGTAATGTGTGTGTATACTGCATACATGTGTATAAATACCGCATACATGACGGGTGAGCATATGCCGCGTACGTGAAGTGTGTATACTGCATATATGATGTGTGTGCATGTAATATGTGTGTATACTGCATACATGTGTATATACCGCATGCATGACGTGTGAGCATATGCCGCGTACGTGAAGTGTGTATACTGCATGTGAGGTGTGTGTATGTAATGTGTGTGTATACTGCATACATGTGTGTATATACCGCATGTCTATGTAATGCGTGCGTGTATATACCGTGTATGTGATGTCTATGTAATGTGTGTGTATACAGTGTAAGTAACGTGTGTGTGTGCATATACTGCATATGTCTATGTACTGTGTGCGTGTATATACCACATACATGGTGTGTATGTAACATGTGTATATACCGCCTACGTGATCTGTATGTAACGTGTTGTATATACTGCGTAAGTGATGTGTATGTAACGTGTTTGTATATACCATGTACGTGATGTGTATGTACCGTGTGTGTATATATTGCATACGTGATGTTTATGTAATGTGTGCGTGTATATACCACATACATGATGTGTATATAATGTGTGTATATACCGGGTACATGATGTGTAATGTGTGTATATACAGCGTACGTGATCTGTATGTATATACCGCGTACATAACTTGTAATGTGTTTGTATATACCGCATACATGACGAGTATGTAACGTGTGTATATACCGCGTACGTGATGTATATGTAACGTGTGTGTATATACCATATACATGTTGTGTATGTAACGTGTGTATATACCACGTACATGATGTGTATGTAACTTCTGTGTATATACCACGTATGTGACGTATATGTAACATGTGTGTATATACCGTGTACGTGATGTGCATGTAACGTGTGTGTGTATACCGTATACATGTTGTGTATGTAACGTGTGTATATACCACATACGTGATCTGTATGTAACGTGTGTGTATATACCGCATTTGTGATGTGCATGTAACGTGTGTATATACCGTATACATGTTGTGTATGTAACGTCTCTGTATATACCGCATATGTGACGTGTGTGTATATTTAAAGCTGCTCATACACCTTACATAGTTTACACTTGTTTGGCCACAGGTACTCTCCCAGCCCCCATACACACCCCTCACCAGTGGGGACAGGACCATAAGCCACTTATAGACACCTCTGATGGTGGCTCATCTTCTAGAAGAACTGAAATTCAAAATGTCTGGACCTTCTCTCCTCCACAATCATCTATTGGGGGATCCAAGCAGTCCCCCATATACAGTAGGTGGTTGATCGGTGCCATAAACTCAGTTGGTATGTGTATGGGGGCGAGGAAGAAACCGCGTGCATGGAGAGCGATGACGATGGAACCTTCCCCCTGCATACATTTCGCTCCCGTGTGTGCGGGGCCTTCATGCTGCCTATGGTCTGACCTTACAGATCTGTAAAAGTCCTGTCACCCCAAAACTGAACCACAAGTGCCTGTGACATTTTTTCACCTCTTATTTCATCCTCTGCATCTTCGAAGGTTCTACGCTACCCCAAATCTCAAAGTCTACAAAAATCCTGTCACCCCCATACACTGACCTTCAGGGTCTGAGAATATCCTGGCAACCTATAAATTGACCTTCAGTGTCTGTCATGGTCCTGATACCCCATTACCTGTCATCCCTTCAGCCCATGATATGCTTTAACCCCTTCTACGAGGGTCCCTCTGTCTTCTCATACCCCTGCTGGGTGGCCATGATACGTGGTGGCCAGGTATCACAGTCCCATGGCCCAGACTGCTGACTGTGTCCCCCTGCCGGTCTTTCCCATCCACCTCCATGACATCGTAAAATGTGCTTTTTATTCGCCCATGTCCTTTACTGGTTTCATTCCATTGGATGTGGTGTGAGTGTGCGCGTCGATGTCATGGGCCATGGAGACCAGTAAAGTTGTGCTGTTCTGAGAGAGGGCAGCGTGTGGCCGTGGTGTCATTGTGCAGTAGCAGCGGTGTTTGGTGCGGCGGTGTGCTGTCGGTATGATGGCGTCGGTTCTGCTCTCCACGTGGCGATGGGTTGATTGTCTGGTATATATGGATGATGTGAGGTGTCACAGTGTGTATGGAGAAGCCACTCCTTCCTTCCGGGGTACCCCGGACCCTACAAGCTGGAGATCCTGACAGTCTCCTGGTAATATCTGGCGGTCACACTGGAATTCCTCATGACGCCAGCATTCGGTGACGAGGGCTCATCTGGAGTGTTGGCGGGCGGCGTCGGGATGCTGATAATGGCGGCTGTCAGATCGGACGTCTCACAATTAAGCTTCAGGTTCCCGTGGGTTTTGGCATTGAGACTGGAGCGACTGGAAAGAAAGAAGACAAAACCCAGACAGCATGAGACACGGGGAAGATTTCTTGGGTGTGGATGCAGAGCTGCAGCGAGGCTTTCTTCATAGCCCTGGATCCAATTATTAGCTTGTTTGTGCCCCCCTGGCACCCAGCGCCACCCCCAGCTAAGTAACCTGTGTGGTCAGGAAGATCTCCGATCTGCAGATACCCTCAGAAGCACATCACTTTCCAGAGTGTGGAGAGGAACACCCAGGTGGTGGAAATGGACCCAAGGGTCCCTCAGCCACATACAGAGACTCTGGTATAAATGGCACTGGGCAGGAGGGGCCTGATACAGATGGGCACTGGGGCCAGAGGGGCCTGGTATAGATGGGCACTGGGGCCGGTGGGGCCTGGTACAGATGGGCACTGGGGTCAGAGGGGCCCGGTACAGATGAGGCCTGAGGGGCCCGGTACAGATTAGCAGTGGGGCAAGAGGGGCCTGATACAGATGGGCACTGGGGCCGGAGAGGCCTGGTACAGTTGAGCACTGGGGCCGGAGGGACCTGGTACAGATGGGCACTGGGGCCGGAGGGGCCTGGTACAGATGGGCACTGGGGTCAGAGGGGCCCGGTACAGATGAGGCCTGAGGGGCCCGGTACAGATGAGCAGTGGAGCAAGAGGGGCCTGATACAGATTGGCACTGGGGCCGGAGAGGCCTGGTACAGTTGAGCACTGGGGCCGGAGGGGCCTGGTACAGATGAGCACTGAGGCCGGAGGGGCCTGGTACAGATGCGCACTGGGGCTGGAGGGGCCTGGTACAGATGCGCACTGGGGCCGGAGGGGCCCGGTACAGATGAGCACTGGGGCCAGAGGGGTACAGATGCGCACTGGGGCCAGAGGGGCCTGGTACAGATGCGCACTGGGGCCGGAGGGGCCTGATACAGATGGGCACTGGGGCCAGAGGAGCCTGGTACAGATGAGCACTGGGGCCGGAGAGGCCTGGTACAGTTGAGCACTGGGGCCGGAGGGGCCTGGAACAGATGCGCACTGGGGCCGGAGGGGCCTGGTACAGATGAATACTGGGGCCAGAGAGGCCTGGTACAGATGAGCACTGGGGCCGGAGGGGCCCGGTACAGATGAGCACTGGGGCCGGAGGGGCCTGGTACAGATGAGCACTGGGGCCGGAGGGGCCTGGTACAGATGCGCACTGGGGCCGGAGGGGCCTGGTACAGATGAATACTGGGGCCAGAGAGGCCTGGTACAGATGAGCACTGGGGCCGGAGGGGCCCGGTACAGATGAGCACTGGGGCCGGAGGGGCCCGATACAGATGAGCACTGGGGCCGGAGGGGCCTGGTACAGATGCGCACTGGGGCCGGAGGGGCCTGGTACAGATGAGCACTGGGGCCAGAGAGGCCTGGTACAGATGAGTACAGGGTCCGGAGGGCCTGGTACGGATACGCTCTGGAGCCAGAGGGGCCTGGTACAGATGCGCACTGGGGCTGGAGGGGCCTGGTACAGATGAGCACTGGGGCCAGAGAGGCCTGGTACAGATGAGCACTGGGGCAGGAGGGGCCTGGTACAGATGGGCACAGGTGCCCATACACATTAGATGATTGGTGAGACTGGAATACCATCTGATGTAGGATAAGATGCCTTGTCTCTCCCCATAGTGGAGGGTTGGGCATGCTGGATTTCAACGTTTGCTCCTTTGGTCGCACAAATGACCACCAGAGGTGCCTGAAGCAGTTTATTCCCTTCTCCCCACATTCATGCTTTATGTATGGGGAAGGGGGATAGTTTTGGGTTGAATGGGCATTTGGCGGGCACCTTAGAGACCACCTTTATGCCTCTGACTATGGATAACAGGGAACAACAGAGTCCGTCAGGGGACAGGTGGCAGCAGAGGCCGCAGTATAGGGCAGAGGTGCTGAAGTGTCCACAATCCCCCGCCCTCACAGAACAGGTCAGGCGGTGCTCTGCACACAGGAGTGCTCCTATTCATTATTCATGTCTATTAATGTATTTATTTAAGATATATCTATGGGCTGAGCAGAGATCACTCTGCCTCTACCACATCTACTGAATCTGTGTGGCTGTGTGGCCTGTGGCTTATAATGTCTGAAATATAATATACGGAGGGAGTCTTATGAGAAAAATGTCCCTTCCAATGGCACTTGTCAGCATTTTATGCATCACTAGGGAGAATGACAGCAACACACCCTTTTTTTTTTAAATTTAAATAGATTTTTATTAACAATATAAAAAAAAAGGAGAACAACAGAATGCCATTTACATTGCATTATATCAGATACACATTTTCTTACTTTAATAAACCCCAACATTACCCCAACTACCCCCCTCCCCCATAAGACAGCTCAGTCTCAATCTCCACCCCACCGAGGCATTATCTGCCTCTTGTAATTTATCCTCTTCCAGGTCTTAGGAAACACGACGCCTATACTCCTCAATCCAAATCAAGCCAAGGAGACCATATTTTATTAAAGAGTTCTATTTTCCCCCTTTTACTGTACACCCCCTTTTCCAATTTTAGACCATGTTGAACATATTGGAGAAATTCCCTTCTCACAGGTGGTTCCGCGTTTATCCAGTTTCGTGCTATTACTTTCCTGGCCATGTAGAGTAGCCTAGCAATTGCAATCTTCCAAGTATTGTCAACTCCAATTTCTTCCACATATCCCAGCACACATACTATCGGGTCTCTAACAACTCTGCACTTATACGCTGCTTCAACTCGGCTCAAAACCACCACCCGCTCTCCCTATCTGCCTCACTCAGTCTCGGCAAATCCAGACCTTCCAAGAAAGTCAGTGCATCCACGACCGATTCACCAACCCGAGAGGAATACAAATCTGCATAGAAGTCCGCAAAGGCTCTCAAAATTTCAGGTGTTTCCGTTATTTTACCTCCACTAGCAGAATCCAAAGAGTGTATATATGAAGAACCTCTCTGAGCAGCAGCCACTACCGACAGCATATGTCCCACTGTTTCTCCCTCCTGATAGAACAATACCCTTTGGAAATCTCGTTTCCTCTCAGCTTTGCCTAGCAGAATTTTTTCCAAATGATTTTGTGCGTTTTTCATTCTTCTCTCTGCCTCAGGGGTTCCCAGTGTGGCCATCCCATCCTCTGCTTCCTTCAACTCCTCAACTGCCGCTTTTTCTACCTCTCTCGTCCTCCGCTTACACCTACTAATGTCCCTAAACAGTAGTCCCCTCAGGTACGCCTTCATTGCATCCCAAATTGTAAGAGCGTCGGCGCTTCCATCATTTAAGAGAAAGAATTCCGCCACCTCCCGTCCTATACTTTCCAACTCAATACTCTGTAACCAATTAGGATGAATCTTCCATTCTCTCCCACTTAGCGAGCGAGCCCCCTCCAATCTAACCTCTACTTCAATTGGACTATGGTCCGACAAGGCCCTTGGCAGATATCTCACCTCCCCAACCAATGTGTCCAAAATCCTGTTACCCAGAGCCATATCAATCCTAGAGAGTGTGGCATGTGCCGGTGAATAACATGAGTACCCTCTCTCCCCCACATGTCTAACCCTCCACAGATCAATCAAACCTATCTCCTGTATATAGGTGCCAAATGTTGTTATGTGTCCCTCCGACCTATTCTGAGTATTTTTATTTTTATCCCAATATTCATCACAGATGTTATTTAGATCTCCGATAATTATTAACGGTGTCGGTCCCCATTTTTCCACTCGCTCCATTACTTCTCTAATCTTCCTGCTAGAGTAGGGAGGCGGAATATACATCGCGGCAACACACAGCATCACTCCATACAGTATACACCGTAATAGTACATACTGTCCCTCCACGTCCACATATACCTTCACCTCCTCATACTGAACTCCCGCTGGAACCAAGATTGAGACTCCTCTTGCATACGTGGAGAAGGTAGAATGATATCCCCTCTGGATCCATCGTCTATTCAAAACATCCACTTTTTCCCTTACCAAATGAGTCTCCAGCAAGCATATCATTGAGGCCCTTTGGTCTCTTGCATATTGCAAACACGCAGCACGTCTAGATTTCTCCCCTAGGCCTCTCACATTCCAGCACAAAATCTTAAAACGGGTCCCCATCACTTGGCTCATCTTCACTATAAGTATCATCAATTTTGAGCTCAGGCTGTATAACTACCCTCCCCCCCCCCCCCCCCTCCCAACTCCCCCTCCCACCCTTCCCCCCTCACATCTAACCATTCCACCTCTTTCCAAGAGTGGGGCATCATCGCCCATAGCGAACACTCCGTTTGGCATTACCTTCCCAACCCTCCTCCCACCACTGTACATAACAGGATTTCAGACATTTTGAAAAATAACGTTCTCAAAACATTTTAACTTAGAATTATTTGCACACACAAGAAGTCTGCATAAACTTAAAATATGTCGCAAACCCTTCCTCCCCCTTTCCCAGCAGCCATTACACCATCCCTTTCCCTTCTTCCCCCCCCAAACCCCTTGGCTTGTCAATCACATGACTCTTTTCCAACTGACAGATAAGTAAACAACTTCAGACTCTTCCCACAGTTTCAGTCTCCTTTTCCTTTAAGCTTTTTAGCATTAATATCGATCCACTGGGTAGCGTCCTCCGGCTTCTGGAAAAAATGAATTTTATCAAACGCCACCACCCTCAGTCTTGCTGGGAACATCATGGAATACTGCACACCCAATTCCCTCAGCCGTCTCTTGATACCCGTGAACATCATCCGTTGTTTCTGCACCAGAGTAGAATAGTCTGGGTATATAGCAATCTTTTGACCTTCAACTGTCAGATCCGTCATGTCTCTGGCCTTCCTCAGGATAATGTCTCTGTCTCTATAGTTTAGAATTTTGGCGAGCATGGTACGGGGATTCGCTCCAGGGACAGGTGGTTTCGGCGGGACCCTATGCGCTCTTTCTACCGCGAACACTTTTGTTAGCGCCATATCTCCAAATGTCTCTAACAGCCATTTTTCAATATATTCCGTTGGATTCCTCCCTTCAGCTTTTTCAGGGATGCCCACTATGCGAATATTATTTCTTCTGGACCTGTTCTCAAGGTCCTCATTTTTCGCAGCCAATTCAGCTATTGCTTGAGTGAACTTTTTCTCTGCTTTTTGCAGCTGCACTATATGGTCTTCTGCAGTGCTCACTCTCTCCTCTACCTCCCCCACACGTTTGTCAATCTTCTGCATGGCTGCGTTTATCTGGGCTGTGTCCCCCTTAACCTCCTGTATCTGTATGGTCAGAGATTGTTTACATGAAGAGACTAGCGCAAAAACGTCTCTTAGGGTAGGCTCAGCTTCTGGCGCCATTTCCTCGGGTCCCCCTTCTGCCACCGCCATTTTGCTCTCCTTTCTCCCCTGTTGTACCTCATGTTCTCCTGCTGGGCTCTCCTCCTCCTCCTCCTCTTCGGTATCAGCTCCGGCTCCCTCCTCTGCGGCCTCCGCTCTCGCAAACTGCTGGAGCTTTGCCGCTACCTCCATGCGCTTTCTGCATGCGGCGTTCTCCTTGTCTGCCTTTTCCCTCAAGTCGGCGCCATCTTGGATTGCGCCTGCATCCCCGGCTCCCGCGTCCTTCTGCCGTCTCCTGGTCATGTTCGTCGGTTCCAGCGCTACCGAACAGCACCGCCGGCCTCTCCAAGTCTCCCCGCAGCCGGTAAGCCCCCGCAGGGACCAAACAGCAGCGGCTCTGCAGGATTTTACAATATACAGCGGCGGGAGCTCACAGCCGCACGTCCGCTCACATGGACTCTCAGGCCACGCCCCCAGCAACACACCCTTAGGAATGAAGCTTTATACCCAACGGAGAGGTGTTAGGAGAGCTTTCTGCTACGGGGCCTTATATGACTACTGGGGAAGAGGAGGAGCCTGCTGTGACTACTGGTGAAGTGGAGGAGCCTACTGTGACTACTGAGGAAGAAGAGGGAGCCTGCTGTGACTACTGGGGAAATTGAGGAGCCTGCTGTAAATACTGGGGAAGAGGAGCAGCCTGCTGTGAATAATGGGGAACAGGAGGAGCCTGCTGTGACTACTAGGGAAGAGGAGGGAGCCTGCTGTGACTACTGGGGAAGTGGAAGGCAGCCTGCTGTGACTACTGGGGAAGTGGAGGCAGCCTGCTGTGACTACTGGGAAAGAGGAGGAGCCTGCTGTGACTACTAGGGAACAGGAGGAGCCTGTTGTGACTACTGAGGAAGTGGATGCAGCCTGCTGTGACTACTGGGGAAGAGGAGGAGCCTGCTGGGTCTACTGGGGAACAGGAGGAGCCTGCTGATACTACTAGGGAAGAGAAGGGAGCCTGCTGTGACTACTAGGGAAGAGGAGGGAGACTGCTGTGACTACTAGGGAAGAGGAGCAGCCTGCTGTGAATACTAGGGAAGAGGAGGGAGCCTGCTGTGACTACTGGGGAAGTGGAAGGCAGCCTGCTGTGACTACTGGGGAAGAGGAGGAGCCTGCTGTGACTACTGGGGAACAGGAGGAGCCTGCTGTGACTATTGGGGAAGAGGAGGAGCCTGCTGTGACTACTAGGGAAGAGGAGGGAGACTGCTATGACTTCTAGGGAAGAGGAGGAGCCTGCTGTGACTACTAGGGAAGTGGAGGAGCCTGCTGTGACTACTAGGGAAGAGGAGGAGCCTGCTGTGACTACTAGGGAAGAGGAGGGAGCCTGCTGTGACTACTGGTGAAGTGGAGGAGCCTGCTGTGACTACTGAGGAAGAGGAGGGAGCCTGCTGTGAATACTGGGGAAATTGAGCCTGCTGTAAATACTGGGGAAGAGGAGGAGCCTGCTATGACTACTAGGGAACAGGAGGAGCCTGCTGTGACTACTTGGGAAGTGGAAGGCAACCTGCTGTGACTACTGGGGAAGTGGAGGCAGCCTGCTGTGACTACTGGGGAAGAGGAGGAGCCTGCTGTAACTACTAGGGAAGAGGAGAGAGCCTGCTGTGACTACTGAGGAAGAGGAGGGAGCCTGCTGTAAATACTGGGGAAGAAGAGGAGCCCGCTGTGACTACTGGCGAAGAGGAGGAGCCCGCTGTGACTACTGGGGAAGAGGAGGGAGCCTGCTGTGACTACTGGGGAAGAGGAGGGAGCCTGCTGTGACTACTGGGGAAGAGAAGGAGCCTGCTGTGACTACTGGGGAAGAGGAGGGAGCCTGCTGTAACTAATGGGGAAGAGGAGGAGCCTGCTGTGACTACTGGGGAAGAGGAGGAGCCTTCTTTGACTACTGGGGAAGAGGAGGAGCCTGCTGTAACTAACGGGGAAGAGGAGGAGCCTGCTGTGACTACTGGGGAAGAAGAGGAGCCCACTGTGACTACTGGGGAAAAGGAGGAGCCCGCTGTGACTACTGGGGAAGAGGAGGGAGCCTGCTGTGACTACTGGGGAAGAGGAGGGAGCCTGCTGTGACTACTGGGGAAGAGAAGGAGCCTGCTGTGACTACTGGGGAAGAGGAGGGAGTCTGCTGTGACTACTGGGGAAGAGGAGGGAGCCTGCTGTAACTAATGGGGAAGAGGAGGAGCCTGCTGTGACTACTGGGGAAGAGGAGGAGCCTTCTTTGACTAATGGGGAAGAGGAGGAGCCTGCTGTAACTAATGGGGAAGAGGAGGAGCCTGCTGTGACTACTGGGGAAGAGGAGGAGCCCGCTGTGGCTACTGGGGAAGAGGAGGGAGCCTGCTGTGACTATTGGGGAAGAGGAAGGAGCCTGCTGTAACTAATGGGGAAGAGAAGGAGCCTGCTGTGACTACTGGGGAAGAGGAGGGAGCCTGCTGTGACTACTGGGGAAGAGGAGGGAGCCTGCTGTAACTAATGGGGAAGAGGAGGAGCCTGCTGTGACTACTGGGGAAGAGGAGCCTTCTGTGACTACTGGGGAAGAGGAGGAGCCTGCTGTGACTACTGGTGAAGTGGAGGAGCCTGCTGTGACTATTGAGGAAGAGGCGGGAGCCTGCTGTGAATACTGGGGAAGAGGAGGAGCCTGCTGTGACTACTAGGGAAGAGGAAGGAGCCTGCTGTGACTACTGGGGAAGTGGAAGGCAACCTGCTGTGACTACTGGGGAAGTGGAGGCAGCCTGCTGTGACTACTGGGGAAGAGGAGGAGCCTGCTGTAACTACTAGGGAAGAGGAGGGAGCCTGCTGTGACTACTGAGGAAGAGGAGGGAGCCTGCTGTGAATACTGGTGAAGAAGAGGAGCCTGCTGTAAATACTGGGGAAGAGGAGGAGCCTGCTGTAACTAATGGAGAAGAGGAACCCGCTGTGACTACTGGGGAAGAGGAGGGAGCCTGCTGTGACTACTGGGGAAGAGGAGGAGCCCGCTGTGACTACTGGGGAAGAGGAGGGAGCCTGCTGTGACTACTGGGGAAAAGGAGGGAGCCTGCTGTGACTACTGGGGAAGAGGAGGAGCTTGCTGTAACTAATGGGGAAGAGGAGGAGCCTGCTGTGACTACTGAGGAAGAGGAGTGAGCCTGCTGTGACTACTGGAGAAGAGGAGGGAGCCTGCTGTAACTAATGGGGAAGAGGAGGAGCCTGCTGTGACTACTGGGGAAGAGGAGGAGCCCGCTGTGACTACTGGGGAAGAGGAGGAGCCTGCTATGACTACTGGGGAAGAGGAGGAGCCTGCTGTGACTACTGGGGAAGAGGAGGAGCCTGTTGTGACTACTGGGGAAGTAGATGCAGCCTGCTGTGACTACTGGGGAAGAGGAGGAGCCTGCTGGGTCTACTGGGGAACAGGAGGAGCCTGCTGTTACTACTATGGAAGAGAAGGGAGCCTGCTGTGACTACTAGGGAAGAGGAGGGAGACTGCTGTGACTACTAGGGAAGAGTAGCAGCCTGCTGTGACTACTAGGGAAGAGGAGGGAGCCTGCTGTGACTACTGGGGAAGTGGAAGGCAGACTGCTGTGACTACTGGGGAAGTGGAGGCAGCCTGCTGTGACTACTAGGGAAGAGGAGGGAGCCTGCTGTTACTACTATGGAAGAGAAGGGAGCCTGCTGTGACTACTAGGGAAGAGGAGGGAGACTGCTGTGACTACTAGGGAAGAGTAGCAGCCTGCTGTGACTACTAGGGAAGAGGAGGGAGCCTGCTGTGACTACTGGGGAAGTGGAAGGCAGACTGCTGTGACTATTGGGGAAGAGGAGGAGCCTTCTTTGACTACTTGGGAAGAGGAGGAGCCTGCTGTAACTAACGGGGAAGAGGAGGAGCCTGCTGTGACTACTGGGGAAGAAGAAGAGCCCATTGTGACTACTGGGGAAGAGGAGGAGCCCGCTGTGACTACTGGGGAAGAGGAGGGAGCCTGCTGTGACTACTGGGGAAGAGGAGGAGCCTGCTGTGACTACTGGGGAAGAGGAGGAGCCCGCTGTGACTACTGGGGAAGAGGAGGAGCCTGCTATGACTACTGGGGAAGAGGAGGAGCCTGCTGTGACTACTGGGGAAGAGGAGGAGCCTGTTGTGACTACTGGGGAAGTAGATGCAGCCTGCTGTGACTACTGGGGAAGAGGAGGAGCCTGCTGGGTCTACTGGGGAACAGGAGGAGCCTGCTGTTACTACTATGGAAGAGAAGGGAGCCTGCTGTGACTACTAGGGAAGAGGAGGGAGACTGCTGTGACTACTAGGGAAGAGTAGCAGCCTGCTGTGACTACTAGGGAAGAGGAGGGAGCCTGCTGTGACTACTGGGGAAGTGGAAGGCAGACTGCTGTGACTACTGGGGAAGTGGAGGCAGCCTGCTGTGACCACTAGGGAAGAGGAGGGAGCCTGCTGTTACTACTATGGAAGAGAAGGGAGCCTGCTGTGACTACTAGGGAAGAGGAGGGAGACTGCTGTGACTACTAGGGAAGAGTAGCAGCCTGCTGTGACTACTAGGGAAGAGGAGGGAGCCTGCTGTGACTACTGGGGAAGTGGAAGGCAGACTGCTGTGACTATTGGGGAAGAGGAGGAGCCTGCTGTGACTACTAGGGAAGAGGAGGGAGACTGCTGTGACTTCTAGGGAAGAGGAGGAGCCTGCTGTGACTACTAGGGAAGTGGAGGAGCCTGGTGTGACTACTAGGGAAGAGGAGGAGCCTGCTGTGACTACTAGGGAAGAGGAGGGAGCCTGCTGTGACTACTGGTGAAGTGGAGGAGCCTACTGTGACTACTGAGGAAGAAGAGGGAGCCTGCTGTGACTACTGGGGAAATTGAGGAGCCTGCTGTAAATACTGGGGAAGAGGAGCAGCCTGCTGTGACTACTAGGGAAGAGGAGGCAGCCTGCTGTGACTACTAGGGAAGAGGAGGAGCCTGCTGTGACTACTAGGGAAGAGGAGGGAGCCTGCTGTGACTACTGGTGAAGTGACAGTGGTGAAGCCACATATCCAAGCCCTTGCCTCCTCCTGTCGTCTCAAACTCAAAAATATTTCCCGGATCCGTGCTTTCCTTGACCGCAACACTGCAAAAACGCTAGTGCATGCCCTTATCATCTCCCGCCTCGACTACTGCAACCTCCTACTCTCTGGACTCCCCTCTAGCACTCTGGCACCACTCCAATCCATCCTACACTCTGCTGCCCGACTAATCCACCTGTCCCCCCGCTATTCCCCAGCCTCTCCCCTGTGTCAAGCCCTTCACTGGCTTCCTATCGCCCAGAGACTCCAGTTCAAAACCCTCACACTGACATACAAAGCCATCCACAACCTGTCTCCTCCATACATCTGTGACATGGTCTCCCGGTACCTACCTACACGCGACCTCCGATCCTCCCAAGACCTCCTTCTCTACTCCCCTCTCATCTCTTCTTCCCATAACCGCATCCAAGACTTCTCCCGTGCTTCCCCCATACTCTGGAACTCTCTACCCCAACACATCAGACTTGCGCCTACCATAGAAACCTTCAAAAAGAACCTGAAGACTCATCTCTTCCGACAAGCCTACAGCCTGCAGTCATCCTCAACCTACTGAACAGCCGCACAGCCAGCTCTTCCCTCTCCTAGTGTATCCTCACCCACCCACTGCAGACTGTGAGCCCTCGCGGGCAGGGTCCTCCCTCCTTATGTACTCGTGTGCCTTGTTATCTGCTCATGTTTAATGTAATTGTCTATATTTGCCCCGTATTCACATGTAAAGCGCCATGGAATAAATGGCGCTATAAAAATGTATAATAATAATAATAATAAAAGTGGAGGAGCCTACTGTGACTACTGAGGAAGAAGAGGGAGCCTGCTGTGACTACTGGGGAAATTGAGGAGCCTGCTGTAAATACTGGGGAAGAGGAGCAGCATGCTGTGACTACTGGCAAAATTGAGGAGCCTGCTGTAAATACTGGGGAAGAGGAGGAGCCTGCTGTGACTACAAGGGAAGAAGAGGAGCCTGCTGTGACTACTAGGGAAGAGGAGGGAGCCTGCTGTGACTACTGGTGAAGTTGAGGAGCCTGCTGTGACTACTGAGGAAGAGGAGGGAGCCTGCTGTGAATACTGGGGAAATTGAGCCTGCTGTAAATACTGCGGAAGAGGAGGAGCCTGCTATGACTACTAGGGAACGGGAGGAGCCTGCTGTGACTACTTGGGAAGTGGAAGGCAACCTGCTGTGACTACTGGGGAAGTGGAGGCAGCCTGCTGTGACTACTGGGGAAGAGGAGGAGCCTGCTGTAACTACTAGGGAAGAGGAGAGAGCCTGCTGTGACTACTGAGGAAGAGGAGGGAGCCTGCTGTGAATACTGGTGAAGAAGAGGAGCCTGCTGTAAATACTGGGGAAGAGGAGGAGCCTGCTGTAACTAATGGGGAAGAGGAGGAGCCTGCTGTAACTAATGGGGAAGAAGAGGAGCCCGCTGTGACTACTGGGGAAGAGGAGGAGCCCGCTGTGACTACTGGGGAAGAGGAGGGAGCCTGCTGTGACTACTGGGGAAGAGGAGGGAGCCTGCTGTGACTACTGGGGAAGAGAAGGAGCCTGCTGTGACTACTGGGGAAGAGGAGGGAGCCTGCTGTAACTAATGGGGAAGAGGAGGAGCCTGCTGTGACTACTGGGGAAGAGGAGGAGCCTTCTTTGACTACTGGGGAAGAGGAGGAGCCTGCTGTAACTAACGGGGAAGAGGAGGAGCCTGCTGTGACTACTGGGGAAGAAGAGGAGCCCGCTGTGACTACTGGGGAAGAGGAGGAGCCCACTGTGACTACTGGGGAAGAGGAGGGAGCCTGCTGTGACTACTGGGGAAGAGGAGGGAGCCTGCTGTGACTACTGGGGAAGAGAAGGAGCCTGCTGTGACTACTGGGGAAGAGGAGGGAGTCTGCTGTGACTACTGGGGAAGAGGAGGGAGCCTGCTGTAACTAATGGGGAAGAGGAGGAGCCTGCTGTGACTACTGGGGAAGAGGAGGAGCCTTCTTTGACTAATGGGGAAGAGGAGGAGCCTGCTGTAACTAACGGGGAAGAGGAGGAGCCTGCTGTGACTACTGGGGAAGAGGAGGAGCCCGCTGTGGCTACTGGGGAAGAGGAGGGAGCCTGCTGTGACTATTGGGGAAGAGGAGGGAGCCTGCTATAACTAATGGGGAAGAGGAGGAGCCTGCTGTAACTAACGGGGAAGAGGAGGAGCCTGCTGTGACTACTGGGGAAGAGGAGGAGCCTGCTGTAACTAATGGGGAAGAGAAGTAGCCTGCTGTGACTACTGGGGAAGAGGAGGGAGCCTGCTATAACTAATGGGGAAGAGGAGGAGCCTGCTGTGACTACTGGGGAAGAGGAGCCTTCTGTGACTACTGGGGAAGAGGAGGAGCCTGCTGTGACTACTGGTGAAGTGGAGGAGCCTGCTGTGACTATTGAGGAAGAGGCGGGAGCCTGCTGTGAATACTGGGGAAGAGGAGGAGCCTGCTGTGACTACTAGGGAAGAGGAAGGAGCCTGCTGTGACTACTGGGGAAGTGGAAGGCAACCTGCTGTGACTACTGGGGAAGTGGAGGCAGCCTGCTGTGACTACTGGGGAAGAGGAGGAGCCTGCTGTAACTACTAGGGAAGAGGAGGGAGCCTGCTGTGACTACTGAGGAAGAGGAGGGAGCCTGCTGTGAATACTGGTGAAGAAGAGGAGCCTGCTGTAAATACTGGGGAAGAGGAGGAGCCTGCTGTAACTAATGGAGAAGAGGAGCCCGCTGTGACTACTGGGGAAGAGTAGGGAGCCTGCTGTGACTACTGGGGAAGAGGAGGAGCCCGCTGTGACTACTGGGGAAGAGGAGGGAGCCTGCTGTGACTACTGGGGAAAAGGAGGGAGCCTGCTGTGACTACTGGGGAAGAGGAGGAGCCTGCTGTAACTAATGGGGAAGAGGAGGAGCCTGCTGTGACTACTGAGGAAGAGGAGTGAGCCTGCTGTGACTACTGGAGAAGAGGAGGGAGCCTGCTGTAACTAATGGGGAAGAGGAGCCCGCTGTGACTACTGGGGAAGAGGAGGAGCCTGCTATGACTACTGGGGAAGAGGAGGAGCCTGCTGTGACTACTGGGGAAGAGGAGGAGCCTGTTGTGACTACTGGGGAAGTAGATGCAGCCTGCTGTGACTACTGGGGAAGAGGAGGAGCCTGCTGGGTCTACTGGGGAACAGGAGGAGCCTGCTGTTACTACTATGGAAGAGAAGGGAGCCTGCTGTGACTACTAGGGAAGAGGAGGGAGACTGCTGTAACTACTAGGGAAGAGTAGCAGCCTGCTGTGACTACTAGGGAAGAGGAGGGAGCCTGCTGTGACTACTGGGGAAGTGGAAGGCAGACTGCTGTGACTACTGGGGAAGTGGAGGCAGCCTGCTGTGACTACCGGGGAAGAGGAGGAGCCTGCTGTGACTACTGGGGAACAGGAGGAGCCTGCTGTGACTATTGGGGAAGAGGAGGAGCCTGCTGTGACTACTAGGGAAGAGGAGGGAGACTGCTGTGACTTCTAGGGAAGAGGAGGAGCCTGCTGTGACTACTAGGGAAGTGGAGGAGCCTGGTGTGACTACTAGGGAAGAGGAGGAGCCTGCTGTGACTACTAGGGAAGAGGAGGGAGCCTGCTGTGACTACTGGTGAAGTGGAGGAGCCTACTGTGACTACTGAGGAAGAAGAGGGAGCCTGCTGTGACTACTGGGGAAATTGAGGAGCCTGCTGTAAATACTGGGGAAGAGGAGCAGCCTGCTGTGACTACTAGGGAAGAGGAGGCAGCCTGCTGTGACTACTGGCGAAGTGGAGGCAGCTGGCTGTGACTACTGGGGAAGAGGAGGAGCCTGCTATGACTACTGGGGAACAGGAGGAGCCTGTTGTGACTACTGGGGAAGTGGAGGCAGCCTGCTGTGACTACTGGGGAAGAGGAGGAGCCTGCTGTGACTACTGGGGAACAGGAGGAGCCTGCTGTTACTACAAGGGAAGAGGAGGGAGCCTGCTGTGACTACTAGGGAAGAGGAGGGAGACTGCTGTGACTACTAGGAAAGAGGAGGAGCCTTCTGTGACTACTAGGGAAGTGGAGGAGCCTGCTGTGACTATTAGGGAAGAGGAGGGTGCCTGCTGTGACTTTTGGTGAAGTGGAGGAGCTTACTGTGACTACTGAGGAAGAGGAGGGAGCCTGCTGTGACTACTGGGGAAGAGGAGGAGTCTGCTGTAACTAATGGGGAAGAGGAGGAGCCTGCTGTGACTACTGGGGAACAGGAGGAGCCTGCTGTAACTAATGGGGAAGAGGAGGAGCCTGCTGTGACTACTGGGGAAGAGGAGGGAGCCCGCTGTGACTACTGGGGAAGAGGAGGGAGCCCGCTGTGACTACTGGGGAAAAGGAGGGAGCCTGCTGTAACTAATGGGGAAGAGGAGGAGCCTACTGTGACTACTGGGGAACAGGAGGAGCCTGCTATAACTAATGGGGAAGAAGAGGAGCCCGCTGTGACTACTGGGGAAGAGGAGGAGCCCGCTGTGACTACTGGGGAAGAGGAGGGAGCCTGCTGTGACTACTGGGGAAGAGGAGGGAGCCTGCTGTGACTACTGGGGAAGAGAAGGAGCCTGCTGTGACTACTGGGGAAGAGGAGGGAGCCTGCTGTAACTAATGGGGAAGAGGAGGAGCCTGCTGTGACTACTGGGGAAGAGGAGGAGCCTTCTTTGACTACTGGGGAAGAGGAGCCTGCTGTAACTAACGGGGAAGAGGAGGAGCCTGCTGTGACTACTGGGGAAGAAGAGGAGCCCGCTGTGACTACTGGGGAAGAGGAGGAGCCCACTGTGACTACTGGGGAAGAGGAGGGAGCCTGCTGTGACTACTGGGGAAGAGGAGGGAGCCTGCTGTGACTACTGGGGAAGAGAAGGAGCCTGCTGTGACTACTGGGGAAGAGGAGGGAGTCTGCTGTGACTACTGGGGAAGAGGAGGGAGCCTGCTGTAACTAATGGGGAAGAGGAGGAGCCTGCTGTGACTACTGGGGAAGAGGAGGAGCCTGCTGTAACTAACGGGGAAGAGGAGGAGCCTGCTGTGACTACTGGGGAAGAGGAGGAGCCCGCTGTGGCTACTGGGGAAGAGGAGGGAGCCTGCTGTGACTATTGGGGAAGAGGAGGGAGCCTGCTGTAACTAATGGGGAAGAGAAGGAGCCTGCTGTGACTACTGGGGAAGAGGAGGGAGCCTGCTGTAACTAATGGGGAAGAGGAGGAGCCTGCTGTGACTACTGGGGAAGAGGAGCCTTCTGTGACTACTGGGGAAGAGGAGGAGCCTGCTGTGACTACTGGTGAAGTGGAGGAGCCTGCTGTGACTATTGAGGAAGAGGCGGGAGCCTGCTGTGAATACTGGGGAAGAGGAGGAGCCTGCTGTGACTACTAGGGAAGAGGAAGGAGCCTGCTGTGACTACTGGGGAAGTGGAAGGCAACCTGCTGTGACTACTGGGGAAGTGGAGGCAGCCTGCTGTGACTACTGGGGAAGAGGAGGAGCCTGCTGTAACTACTAGGGAAGAGGAGGGAGCCTGCTGTGACTACTGAGGAAGAGGAGGGAGCCTGCTGTGAATACTGGTGAAGAAGAGGAGCCTGCTGTAAATACTGTGGAAGAGGAGGAGCCTGCTGTAACTAATGGAGAAGAGGAGCCCGCTGTGACTACTGGGGAAGAGTAGGGAGCCTGCTGTGACTACTGGGGAAGAGGAGGAGCCCGCTGTGACTACTGGGGAAGAGGAGGGAGCCTGCTGTGACTACTGGGGAAAAGGAGGGAGCCTGCTGTGACTACTGGGGAAGAGGAGGAGCCTGCTGTAACTAATGGGGAAGAGGAGGAGCCTGCTGTGACTACTGAGGAAGAGGAGTGAGCCTGCTGTGACTACTGGAGAAGAGGAGGGAGCCTGCTGTAACTAATGGGGAAGAGGAGCCCGCTGTGACTACTGGGGAAGAGGAGGAGCCTGCTATGACTACTGGGGAAGAGGAGGAGCCTGCTGTGACTACTGGGGAAGAGGAGGAGCCTGTTGTGACTACTGGGGAAGTAGATGCAGCCTGCTGTGACTACTGGGGAAGAGGAGGAGCCTGCTGGGTCTACTGGGGAACAGGAGGAGCCTGCTGTTACTACTATGGAAGAGAAGGGAGCCTGCTGTGACTACTAGGGAAGAGGAGGGAGACTGCTGTAACTACTAGGGAAGAGTAGCAGCCTGCTGTGACTACTAGGGAAGAGGAGGGAGCCTGCTGTGACTACTGGGGAAGTGGAAGGCAGACTGCTGTGACTACTGGGGAAGTGGAGGCAGCCTGCTGTGACTACCGGGGAAGAGGAGGAGCCTGCTGTGACTACTGGGGAACAGGAGGAGCCTGCTGTGACTATTGGGGAAGAGGAGGAGCCTGCTGTGACTACTAGGGAAGAGGAGGGAGACTGCTGTGACTTCTAGGGAAGAGGAGGAGCCTGCTGTGACTACTAGGGAAGTGGAGGAGCCTGGTGTGACTACTAGGGAAGAGGAGGAGCCTGCTGTGACTACTAGGGAAGAGGAGGGAGCCTGCTGTGACTACTGGTGAAGTGGAGGAGCCTACTGTGACTACTGAGGAAGAAGAGGGAGCCTGCTGTGACTACTGGGGAAATTGAGGAGCCTGCTGTAAATACTGGGGAAGAGGAGCAGCCTGCTGTGACTACTAGGGAAGAGGAGGCAGCCTGCTGTGACTACTGGCGAAGTGGAGGCAGCTGGCTGTGACTACTGGGGAAGAGGAGGAGCCTGCTATGACTACTGGGGAACAGGAGGAGCCTGTTGTGACTACTGGGGAAGTGGAGGCAGCCTGCTGTGACTACTGGGGAAGAGGAGGAGCCTGCTGTGACTACTGGGGAACAGGAGGAGCCTGCTGTTACTACAAGGGAAGAGGAGGGAGCCTGCTGTGACTACTAGGGAAGAGGAGGGAGACTGCTGTGACTACTAGGAAAGAGGAGGAGCCTTCTGTGACTACTAGGGAAGTGGAGGAGCCTGCTGTGACTATTAGGGAAGAGGAGGGTGCCTGCTGTGACTTTTGGTGAAGTGGAGGAGCTTACTGTGACTACTGAGGAAGAGGAGGGAGCCTGCTGTGACTACTGGGGAAGAGGAGGAGTCTGCTGTAACTAATGGGGAAGAGGAGGAGCCTGCTGTGACAACTGGGGAACAGGAGGAGCCTGCTGTAACTAATGGGGAAGAGGAGGAGCCTGCTGTGACTACTGGGGAAGAGGAGGGAGCCCGCTGTGACTACTGGGGAAGAGGAGGGAGCCCGCTGTGACTACTGGGGAAAAGGAGGGAGCCTGCTGTAACTAATGGGGAAGAGGAGGAGCCTACTGTGACTACTGGGGAAGAGGAGGAGCCCGCTGTGACAACTGGAGAAGAGGAGGAGCCCGCTGTGACTACTGGGGAAGAGGAGCCTGCTGTGACTACTGGGGAAGAGGAGGAGCCTGCTGTGACTACTGGGGAAGAGGAGGGAACCTGCTGTAACTAATGGGGAAGAGGAGGGAACCTGCTGTAACTAATGGGGAAGAGGAGGGAGCCTGCTGTAACGAATGGAGAAGAGGAGGAGCCTGCTGTGACTACTGGGGAAGAGGAGGAGCCCGCTGTGACTACTGGGGAAGAGGAGTAGCCTGCTGTGACTACTGGGGAAGAGGAGGAGCCTGCTGTGACTACTGGGGAAGAGAAGGAGCCCTGTTATGATGCGGTGGTCTAGGAGCAACATGGAACGAGCTCTGAAGGAAGTGGTAACTGTACTGACCGCAGTCCCTAAGCTCAACACAACACTAGAAGTAGCCGTGGAATGCTCCTAACTCTCTCTAGGCATCTCGTCACAGCCTAAGAGCTAACTACCCCTAAAGATAGAAGCAGGAAAGCTATCTTGCCTCAGAGAAAATCCCCAAAGGATAGATTAGCCCCCCACAAATAATGACTGTGAGTGGAGAGGGAAAAGACATACACAGAATGAAACCAGGATGAGCACAGGAGGCCAGTCTAGCTAAATAGATAGGACAGGATGGAATACTGTGCCGTCAGTATAAAACACTACAAAAAATCCACGCAGAGTTTACAAAAATCTCCACACCTGACTAAAGGTGTGGAGGGTAAATCTGCTTCCCAGAGCTTCCAGCAAGACAGAATTAATTCATACTGATAAGCTGGACAAACAAAGCACAGAACGGATAAGTCCACAATCTATGGACAGAAAAGAGCAAGCAAAAACTTAGCTTTGCTGAACTGGTCAGGATAACAGGGAAATCCAAAGAGATGTGAATCCAACCAGGAACCATTTACAAGTGGCACTGGCTGAAGAAAAGAGCCAGGCCTAAATAGCAGAGCAGAAGAGACGATAAGTGGAGGCAGCTGATGACAGCTAACTCCAAGGAGCAGCCATACCACTTGAAACCACAAGAGGGAGCCCAAGAGCGGAATTCACAACAGTACCCCCCCCCTTGAGGAGGGGTCACCGAACCCTCACCAGAGCCCCCCGGCCGATGAGGACGAGCCAAATGAAAAGCACGAACCAAATCGGTGGCATGGACATCGGAGGCAAGAACCCAAGAATTATCCTCCTGGCCATAACCCTTCCACTTGACAAGATACTGAAGCCTCCGTCTCGAAAAACGAGAATCCAAAATCTTCTCAACCTCATATTCCAACTCTCCCTCAACCAACATCGGGGCAGGAGGGTCAACCGAGGGAACAACGGGCACCATATATCTCCGCAACAAAGATCTATGGAAAACATTATGAATGGCAAAAGAGGCTGGAAGAGCCAAACGAAAAGACACCGGATTAATAATTTCAGAAATTTTATAAGGGCCAATAAACCGAGGCTTAAACTTAGGGGAAGAAACCTTCATAGGAACATGACGAGAAGACAACCAAACCAAATCCCCCACACGAAGCCGGGGACCAACACACCGACGGCGGTTAGCAAAACGTTGAGCCCTTTCCTGAGACAACGTCAAATTGTCCACCACATGAGTCCAAATCTGCTGCAGCCTGTCCACCACAGAATCAACACCAGGACAATCAGAAGGCTCAACCTGCCCAGAAGAAAAACGAGGATGAAAACCAAAATTACAAAAGAAAGGTGAAACCAAAGTAGCCGAACTAGCCCGATTATTAAGGGCAAACTCGGCCAACGGCAAGAAAGACACCCAATCATCCTGATCAGCAGACACAAAGCATCTCAAATAGGTCTCCAAGGTCTGATTAGTTCGCTCAGTTTGGCCATTAGTCTGAGGATGAAACGCCGAAGAAAAAGACAAATCAATGCCCATCCTAGCACAAAAGGCCCGCCAAAATCTAGAGACAAACTGAGAACCTCTGTCAGACACAATATTCTCCGGAATGCCATGCAAACGAACCACATGCTGAAAAAATAATGGAACCAGATCTGAGGAGGAAGGCAACTTAGGCAAAGGTACCAGATGGACCATTTTAGAGAACCGGTCACAAACAACCCAGATAACAGACATCCTCTGGGAAACAGGAAGATCCGAAATAAAATCCATGGAAATATGCGTCCAGGGCCTCTCAGGGACCGGCAAAGGCAAAAGCAACTCACTAGCGCGGGAACAGCAAGGCTTGGCTCGGGCGCAAGTCCCACAGGACTGCACAAAAGCAAGCACATCGCGCGACAAGGAAGGCCACCAGAAGGACCTAGCAACCAAATCTCTGGTACCAAAAATCCCAGGATGACCAGCCAACACTGAACAATGAACCTCAGAAATTACCTTACTAGTCCATCTATCAGGAACAAACAGCTTCCCCACTGGACAGCGGTCAGGCCTATCAGCCTGAAATTCCTGAAGCACCCGCCGCAAATCAGGGGAGATAGCAGAAAGAATCACCCCCTCCTTAAGAATGCCCATCGGCTCAAGGACTCCAGGAGAATCAGGCGAAAAACTCCTAGAGAGAGCATCAGCCTTAACATTCTTAGATCCCGGAAGATACGAGACCACAAAATCAAAACGGGAGAAAAACAGGGACCATCGAGCCTGTCTAGGATTCAGCCGCTTGGCCGACTCGAGGTAAATCAGATTCTTATGATCGGTCAGGACCACAACGCGGTGTTTAGCTCCCTCAAGCCAATGTCGCCACTCCTCAAACGCCCACTTCATAGCCAACAACTCCCGATTGCCGACATCATAATTGCATTCCGCAGGCGAAAACTTTCTGGAAAAAAAAGCACACGGTTTCATCAAAGAACCATCAGACTCCCTCTGAGACAAAACGGCCCCTGCCCCAATCTCAGAAGCGTCGACCTCAACCTGAAAAGGAAGAGAAACATCAGGCTGACGTAACACAGGGGCAGAAGTAAATCGGCGTTTAAGCTCCTGAAAGGCCGTAACAGCCTCAGAGGACCAATTCGTCACATCAGCGCCTTTCTTCGTCAAATCAGTAAGGGGCTTAACCACACTGGAAAAGTTGGCAATGAAACGGCGATAGAAATTAGCAAAGCCCAAAAATTTTTGAAGGCCTTTCACAGATGTGGGTTGGATCCAGTCATGAATAGCTTGGACCTTAACAGGATCCATTTCTATAGACGAGGGAGAAAAAATAAAACCCAAAAAAGAGACCTTCTGAACTCCGAATAGGCATTTAGACCCCTTCACAAACATAGCATTATTACGAAGGATCTGGAACACCATCCTGACCTGCTTCACATGAGACTCCCAATCATCGGAAAAAATCAAAATATCATCCAAATATACGACCATGAATTTATCAAGATAATTGCGGAAAATATCATGCATGAAAGACTGGAACACAGATGGAGCATTAGAGAGCCCAAATGGCATCACAAGGTATTCAAAATGGCCTTCGGGCGTATTAAATGCAGTTTTCCATTCGTCACCCTGTTTAATACGAACAAGATTATATGCCCCTCGGAGGTCAATCTTAGTAAACCAACTAGCCCCCTTAATCTGAGCAAACAAATCAGTAAGCAAAGGCAAGGGGTATTGGAATTTGACCGTGATTTTATTAAGAAGACGATAATCAATACAGGGTCTCAAGGAGCCATCCTTCTTAGCAACAAAAAAGAAACCCGCTCCCAATGGTGACGAAGAGGGACGAATATGCCCCTTCTCCAAAGACTCCTTAACATATCTCCGCATGGCGGCATGCTCTGACACAGACAGATTGAAAAGTCGGCCCTTAGGGAACTTGCAACCAGGAATCAAGTTAATAGCACAATCACAGTCCCTGTGCGGAGGAAGGGAACTGGACTTGGGCTCATCAAATACATCCTGAAAATCCGACAAAAACTCAGGGACCTCAGAAGAGGGGGAAGAGGAAGTTGACATCAAAGGAACGTCACTATGTACCCCTTGACAACCCCAACTAGTCACCGACATAGTTTTCCAATCCAGCACCGGATTATTTTCCTGTAACCATGGAAAACCCAGTACAACAACATCATGCAGGTTATGCAACACCAGAAAACGGCAATCTTCCTGATGTGCAGGAGCCATGTACATAGTCATCTGTGTCCAGTACTGAGGTTTATCCTTGGCCAAGGGTGTAGCACCAATACCCCTCAAAGGAATAGGGCTCTGCAAAGGCTGCAAGGAAAAACCACAGCGCCTGGCAAATTCTAAGTCCATTAAGTTCAGGGCAGCGCCTGAATCCACAAATGCCATGACAGAAAAGGACGACAATGAGCAAATCAGGGTCACAGATAAGAGAAATTTAAGGCTGTATAGTACTAATGGTAACAGACCTAGCGACTCTCTTAGTACGCTTAGGGCAATCAGAGATAACATGAGCAGAATCACCACAGTATAAACACAGCCTATTCTGACGTCTGAATTCCTGCCGTTCTGTTCTAGTCAAAATCCTATCACCTTGCATAGGTTCAGGACTCTGCTCAGAGAATACTGCCATATGGTGCACAGCTTTGCGCTCGCGCAGACGCCGATCAATCTGAATGGCTAGAGACATAGATTCGCTCAAACTGGCAGGCGTAGGAAAGCCCACCATAACATCTTTAAGGGCTTCAGAAAGACCTTTTCTGAAAATAGCAGCCAGAGCCTCTTCATTCCATTTAGTGAGCACAGACCATTTTCTAAATTTCTGGCAGTATAACTCTGCCGCTTCCTGACCTTGACACAAGGCCAACAGGGTTTCTTCTGCATGATCCACAGAATTAGGTTCGTCATACAATAATCCGAGCGCTTGAAAAAATGCATCAACATTCAATAATGCCAGATCCCCTGTTTCAAGAGAAAAAACCCAGTCTTAAGGGTCACCACGCAGCAAGGATATGATGATTTTTACTTGCTGAATGGGATCACCAGAAGAACGGGGTTTCAAAGCAAAAAACAATTTGCAGTTATTTTTAAAGTTCAAAAACTTGGATCTGTCCCCAAAAAACAAATCAGGAGTAGGAATTCTAGGCTCTAAAGCCGGAGTCTGGACAACATAGTCCTGGATACTCTGTACTCTTGCAGCAAGTTGATCCACACGAGAAAACAAACCCTGAACATCCATGCCAAAGCATATATCCTGAACCAACCAGATATGAAGAGGAAAAAAAAAGACAAACCAGAGCACAGAAAAAAAAAGATGGTTCAGAACTTTCTTTTCCTTCTTTTGAGATGCATTTAATTCATTTTTGGCCACTTGTACTGTTATGATGCGGTGGTCTAGGAGCAACATGGAACGAGCTCTGAAGGAAGTGGTAACTGTACTGACCGCAGTCCCTAAGCTCAACACAACACTAGTAGCCGTTGAATGCTCCTAACTCTCCCTAGGCATCTCGTCACAGCCTAAGAGCTAACTACCCCTAAAGATAGAAGCAGGAAAGCTATCTTGCCTCAGAGAAAATCCCCAAAGGATAGATTAGCCCCCCACAAATAATGACTGTGAGTGGAGAGGGAAAAGACATACACAGAATGAAACCAGGATGAGCACAGGAGGCCAGTCTAGCTAAATAGATAGGACAGGATGGAATACTGTGCGGTCAGTATAAAACACTACAAAAAATCCACGCAGAGTTTACAAAAATCTCCACACCTGACTAAAGGTGTGGAGGGTAAATCTGCTTCCCAGAGCTTTCAGCAAGACAGAATTAATTCATACTGATAAGCTGGACAAACAAAGAAAGCACAGAACGGATAAGTCCACAATCTATGGACAGAAAAGAGCAAGCAAAAACTTAGCTTTGCTGAACTGGTCAGGATAACAGGGAAATCCAAAGAGATGTGAATCCAACCAGGAACTATTTACAAGTGGCACTGGCTGAAGGAAAGAGCCAGGCCTAAATAGCAGAGCAGAAGAGACGATAAGTGGAGGCAGCTGATGACTGCTAACTCCAAGGAGCAGCCATACCACTTGAAACCACAAGAGGGAGCCCAAGAGCAGAACTCACAAAAGTGCCACTTACAACCACCGGAGGGAGCCCAAGAGCGGAATTCACAACAGAGCCCCCTGTGACTGCTGGGGAAGCAATTACGCATTTTACTGATGAGGCCATGGCTGCTTTCACGACTAGGCCGGTTATTGGGTAACTCAGTGAGTGCATAGTTTATACACCTCCGATTCCCACACATGGAATATATATACTGGTACAGTCACTGCCAGCTCCATAATAACAAAAGGAGCTACTAGCTGCCACCACCAATTGTGCCGTTTGGACACCCGTTACAGTAGCGTCTGGTTTCAGAGGTGTGCTTTACAAGCAAGAGAAACAGAGCTAATACATTTTATATATTTCATCTAGAAAGGTAGGCAGTGTTTATAAAAAATATGCAAAGATGATACAAAATGGGAACAAAACAATATGGTATAAGCAATCACATAGAATAAAAAGGAATAACAAAAGAGAAGTACTAAACCTGATGATGCAGGAATGGCTTTTATCTTTATGGGGGAAGAACTTTGATTAGGAAACTGGAGTACTCTCACAGAGAACTGTGTCTTCCAGAAATAAATAGTGACAGAAACCCGACCTCTGGTATTTATTAGATCATGTTTGTCCCTTCCCTATGACACAGACCATATATATCCACTAAATATCAGATAGATGGAAACCCTAATACTCATCACTGACCACTTGCTCCCAAACGCCTGCGATCATTGCTTTGAACAGAGGACGCTTTTGGCTTGGAAGTGTACGTCTCTGCCTCCGAGTAAACAAATCTGAGTCTTGGTGGCTGCTTCCCAGAGCAAATTTCTTCCATAATTACCTGTCAATGGCAGGAGGTCATTACTTCAATGAATTTTGAAGTGACAGCTCTTTCTCACTTCCCTAGTTACAATTAATCCTATATGCTCAATGTGAGGGTCATATGAGATTCCACAATGCCCTCTCCTTCTTGGACTTGGAGATGGGCTTCTACGTGAGGTCACTCAGCACCCCAAGACGGGAGTGCTGTGTGAAGCTCAAGGCTAGAGTTAGCCAGAAGCGACATTAAAGCCCCACCTGTTATGACCTGGTGGTTAAGAGGCCACACTGAAATGACCTGGTGGCTAAAACGCAACATGGAACGAGCTCTGAGAAGGTGGTATCTCTACTGACCGCAGTCCCTAATCCTAACAACACAACTAGAAATAGCCGTGGGATGTTCCTGACACTCCCTAGACACCTCGTCACAGCCTCAGAGATAACTACCCCTAAAGAAGGAAATAGAAAGCTATCTTGCCTCAGAGAAACCCCCAAAAGGAAAGACAGCCCCCCACAAATATTGACTGTGAAAGGAGAGGGAAATGACAAACACAGAAATGAAATTAGATTTCAGCAAAGGGAGGCCAAAACTAAACTAGATAGACAGAGAGCAAAGGATACTGTGCGGTCAGTATTAAAAACTACAAAATCCACGCAGAGTTTACAAAAATGAACTCCACACCGACTCACGGTGTGGAGGGGCAAATCTGCTTTCCCAGAGCTTCCAGCTAGCCTGAATAAGACATAGTGACAAGCTGGACAAAAGAGACAAAATGCAAAGCAATAGAGTCCAAGCAAATGGACAAACAAAACTAGCAAAACTTATCTTTTGCAGACAAGGACTGGCCATATGAGAAATCCAAGGGAAGAATCAAATCCAACCAAGAACATTGACAGCAGGCATGGACTAAGGCCCAGAGCAGGTTTAAATAACAAACCCAGGCAAGGCGATTAGTGAAGGCAGCTGCCACAGCTACCTAACGGAGCAGCAGTTCCACTTGAAACCACCAGAGGGAGCCCAAGGGCAGAACTCGCAAAAATACCATTAGCAACCACAGGAGGGAGCTCCAGAACGGAACTCACAACAGTAACCCCCCCTTGAGGAGGGGTCACCGAACCCTCACCAGAACTCCCAGGCCGATAAGGACGAGCCAAATGGAAAGCATGAACCAAATCGGGAGCATGAACATCGGAGGCAACAACCCAAGAATTATCCTCCTGGCCATAACCCTTCCACTTGACCAGATACTGAAGCTTCCGCCTCGAAAAACGAGAATCCAAAATCTTCTCTACCACATATTCCAATTCCCCCTCAACCAACACCGGAGCAGGAGGATCAACGGAGGGAACCATAGGTACCACATATCTCCGCAACAAGGATCTATGGAACACATTATGAATGGAAAAGGAAGCTGGAAGGGCCAAACGAAAAGACACTGGATTGATAATTTCAGAAATCTTATAAGGCCCAATAAAGCGAGGCTTGAACTTAGGGGAAGAAACCTTCATAGGAACATGACGAGAAGACAACCAGACCAAATCCCCAACACGAAGCTGGGGACCAACACACTGACGACGTTCAGCAAAACGCTGAGCCTTCTCCTGAGACAACGTTAAAATGTCCACCACATGAGTCCAAATTTGCTGCAACCTGCCCACCACGGAATCCACACCAGGACAGTCAGAAGGCTCAAGCTGCCCTGAAGAAAAACGAGGATGAAAACCAAAGTTACAAAAATAAGGCGAAACCAAGGTAGCCGAACTAGCCCGATTATTAAGGGCAAACTCGGCCAACGGCAAAAAGGTCACCCAATCATCCTGATCAGCAGACACGAAGCATCTCAAATAGGTTTCCAAGGTCTGATTGGTTCGCTCCGTTTGGCCATTTGTCTGAGGATGGAATGCAGAAGAAAAAGACAAATCAATGCCCATTCTAGCACAAAAGGACCGCCAAAACCTAGAAACGAACTGGGAACCTCTGTCAGACACAATATTCTCCAGAATACCATGCAAACGAACCACATGCTGAAAAAATAATGGAACCAAATCAGAAGAGGAAGGCAACTTAGGCAACGGCACCAAATGGACCATCTTAGAAAACCGGTCACAAACCACCCAGATGACAGACATCTTCTGAGAAACAGGAAGATCAGAAATAAAATCCATGGAAATATGCGTCCAGGGCCTCTCAGGAATAGGCAAAGGCAAAAGCAACCCGCTGGCACAGGAACAGCAAGGCTTAGCCCGAGCACAGGTCCCACAGGACTGCGCAAACGAACGCACATCCCGCGACAAGGAAGGCCACCAAAAGGACCTCTCTGGTACCGAAAATCCCAGGGTGACCAGCCAACACCGAACAATGAATCTCAGAAATTACCCTACTAGTCCATCTATCAGGAACAAACAATTTCCCCACAGGACAGCGGTCAGGTTTATCAGCCTGAAACTCCTGAAGTACCCGCCGTAAATCAGGGGAGATCCCAGCCGGCTCAAGAACTCCCGGAGAATCAGGCAAAAAACTCCTAGAAAGGGCATCAGCCTTCACATTCTTAGATCCAGGAATATACGAGACCAAAAAATCAAAACGTGAGAAAAACAAAGACCACCGAGCCTGTCTAGGATTCAACCGCTTAGCAGACAAGAGGTAAATCAGATTCTTGTGATCAGTCAAGACCACCACGCGATGCTTGGCTCCCTGAAGCCAATGTCGCCACTCCTCAAATGCCCACTTCATAGCCAACAACTCCCGATTGCCGACATCATAATTACGCTCAAAAGACGAAAATTTTCTGTAGAAGAAGGCACAAGGTTTCATCAAAGAGCCATAAGAATTTCTCTGAGACAAAACGGCCCCTGCCCCAATCTCAGAAGCATCAACCTCAACCTGAAAAGGGAGAGAAACATCTGGCTGAGGCAACACAGGGGCAGAAGTAAAATGACGTTTAAGCTCCTGAAAGGCCTCAACAGCCGCAGAGGACCAATTCACCACATCAGCGCCCTTCCTCGTCAAATCGGTCAGAGGCTTCACCACACTAGAAAAATTAGCAATAAAGCGACGATAAAAATTGGCAAAGCCCAAAAATTTCTGAAGGCTCTTTACAGATGTAGGTTGAGTCCAATCATGAATGGCCTGGACTTTAACAGGGTCCATTTCAATAGCCGAGGGAGAAAAAATGAAACCCAAAAAAGAAACCCTCTGAACTCCAAAGAGGCACTTAGACCCCTTCACAAACAACGCATTAGTACGAAGGACCTGAAACACCATCCTAACCTGCTTCACATGAGACTCCCAATCATCGGAGAAAACCAAAATATCATCCAAATACACAATCATAAATTTATCCAGATAATTCCGGAAGATATCATGCATAAAGGACTGAAATACCGATGGAGCATTAGAGAGCCCGAATGGCATTACAAGATATTCAAAATGGCCTTCAGGCGTATTAAATGCTGTTTTCCATTCATCACCTTGTTTAATACGCACAAGATTATACGCCCCTCGGAGGTCGATTTTAGTAAACCAACTAGCACCCTTAATCCGAGCAAACAAATCAGAAAGCAAAGGTAACGGATACTGGAATTTGACAGTGATCTTATTGAGAAGGCGATAATCTATACAGGGTCTCAAGGAGCCAACCTTCTTAGCAACAAAAAAAAATCCCGCTCCCAACGGTGACGAAGACGGGCGAATATGCCCTTTCTCCAAGGACTCCTTTACATAACTCCGCATAGTGGCATGCTCTGGCACAGACAGATTGAAAAGTCGGCCCTTAGGGAACTTACAGCCAGGAATCAAATTAATGGCACAATCGCAGTCCCTATGAGGAGGCAGGGAACTGGACACCCACCCTTAAGTGGAACTATACCCCCTTATTCAGAATTTCCAAGCTGATCTTACCAAATGGTCCTCGACTAATTTATCTTGGTTAGGAAGAATCCACTCAATTAAAATGGTCTCTCTACCTCGTTTCCTATACCTTTTCCGATCCCTACCAATACGCTACCAACTATAACATTTTCTGAGATACATAATTTACTATCTATAATATAACGCTGGGAGCGTCACTCTGTCCGAAGCCTCTATAGACTGCGCAGGCGCAAGCGCCGGCGCAGTCTGGCCCCCACAGAGTGACGCTCCCAGGAGATCGCGGTATGCGTAAGCACTGAACGCATACCGTGATCTCCACCGGAGAGTCAGGGACCGTGGACGCGCCAGGAGGGAGGGTAAGTATATTCACCTGTCCTCCGTTCCAGCGCTGCGTGCGGCTCCGTCTCCCGGCTCCTCTGCTGTGACAGAGTCCAGTCACAGGCAGAGGAGCCGGAGTGTGTGTACAAGAAAATGGCGCCGGAAAGCGCGGACTGCGCAGGCGCCGATTCCTGCTGCCGGAATCGGCGCCTGCGCAGTCCGCGCTTTCCGGCGCCATTTTCTTGAAGACACACTCCGGCTCCACTGCAGGTGTGTCTTCAAGAAAATGGCGCCGGAGAGCGCGGACTGCGCAGGCGCCCATTCCTGCTGCCGGAATCGGCGCCTGCGCAGTCCGCGCTTTCCGGCGCCATTTTCTTGAAGACACACCTGCAGTGGAGCCGGACGATAGGTGAGTATGGTATTTTTTTTTTTTTACATGGCAGCAGCATACGGGGGCATATAATACAATAGTGGCGCAGGATGGGAGCAGCACATGACAGAACGGGCGCAGGATGGCAGCAGCACATGACAGAACGGGCGCAGGATGGCAGCAGCACATGACAGAACGGGCGCAGGATGGCAGCAGCACATGACAGAACGGGCGCAGGATGGCAGCAGCACATGACAGAACGGGCGCAGGATGGCAGCAGCACATGACAGAACGGGCGCAGGATGGCAGCAGCACATGACAGAACGGGCGCAGGATGGCAGCAGCACATGACAGAACGGGCGCAGGATGGCAGCAGCGCATGACATAACGGGCGCAGGATGGCAGCAGGATGGGAGCAGCACATGATAGAACAGGCGCAGGATGGCAGCAGCACATGACAGAACGGGCGCAGGATGGCAGCAGCGCATGACAGAACAGGCGCAGGATGGCAGCAGCACATGACAGAACGGGCGCAGGATGGCAGCAGCACATGACAGAACGGGCGCAGGATGGCAGCAGCACATGACAGAACGGGCGCAGGATGGCAGCAGCACATGACAGAACGGGCGCAGGATGGCAGCAGCGCATGACATAACGGGCGCAGGATGGCAGCAGGATGGGAGCAGCACATGACAGAACGGGCGCAGGATGACAGCAGCGCATGACAGAACGGGGGCGCAGGATGGGAGCAGCACATGACAGAACGGGCGCAGGATGGCAGCAGCACATGACAGAACGGGCGCAGGATGGCAGCAGCGCATGACAGAACGGGCGCAGGATGGCAGCAGCACATGACAGAACGGGCGCAGGATGGCAGCAGCACATGACAGAACGGGCGCAGGATGGCAGCAGCACATGACAGAACGGGCGCAGGATGGCAGCAGCACATGACAGAACGGGCGCAGGATGGCAGCAGCACATGACAGAACGGGCGCAGGATGGCAGCAGCACATGACAGAACGGGCGCAGGATGGCAGCAGCACATGACAGAACGGGCGCAGGATGGCAGCAGCACATGACAGAACGGGCGCAGGATGGCAGCAGCACATGACAGAACGGGCGCAGGATGGCAGCAGCGCATGATAGAACGGGGGCGCAGGATGGGAGCAGCACATGACAGAACGGGCGCAGGATGGGAGCAGCACATGACAGAACGGGCGCAGGATGGCAGCAGCGCATGATAGAACGGGGGCGCAGGATGGGAGCAGCACATGACAGAACGGGCGCAGGATGGGAGCAGCACATGACAGAACGGGCGCAGGATTGCAGCAGCGAATGACAGAACGGGCGCAGGATGGCAGCAGCACATGACAGAACGGGCGCAGGATGGGAGCAGCGCATGACAGAACGGGGGCGCAGGATGGCAGCAGCACATGACAGAACGGGGGCGCAGGATGGCAGCAGCACATGACAGAACGGGCGCAGGATGGGAGCAGCGCATGAGAAAACGGGCGCAGGATGGGAGCAGCGCATGACAGAACGGGCGCAGGATGGCAGCAGCGCATGACAGAACGGGGGCGCAGGATGGGAGCAGCACATGACAGAACGGGCGCAGGATGGGAGCAGCACATGACAGAACGGGTGCAGGATGGCAGCAGCGCATGACAGAACGGGCGCAGGATGGCAGCAGCACATGACAGAATGGGCGCAGGATGGCAGCAGCACATGACAGAACGGGCGCAGGATGGCAGCAGCACATGACAGAACGGGCGCAGGATGGCAGCAGCACATGACAGAACGGGCGCAGGATGGGAGCAGCACATGACAGAACGGGGGCAGGATGGCAGCAGCACATGACAGAACGGGCGCAGGATGGCGGCAGCACATGATGGAGACCATATACCAATATAAATGCTCGCCACCCGGGCGTAGAACGGGTTCAATAGCTAGTTTAGCTATATTTGGCAGAGAAAGAAGCCTAGAATTCTACGAAAATCCATGTTTTTTCATAGAAAATTAGGAGGTGTCTCATTACCAAGCTTTGCTTTGTATTATAGGTCTGCACAAATGGCTCAATTAACAAGTACTTGCTCATTCCTTCTCAAACCATTCTCATTACCCAGCGTAATGTGGGCAGTGGAAAAACTCCCACAAGGCATTAATATTACAGCACCCTTTACAGCTCACTCTTTGCTCCTCTGGAGAAAAGCTAGATTTAAAGTTGGACTACAGTCCCTATGGCTAATCTTTTCTGTAATACAATGTTTACCCTTGGTCTAAGCCCACACCTCTTTTCATGGTGGATCTTAAAGGGTTTTTTTTTACATTAAAACATTTGTGTATACCATTTAATATATTATTGGATAAGCAGGAGTTTATTCAGAAATATGAACCTCCGGTTCTTATGAATGAACCAAATATTCCATTTTGCTAAGAGACTTATACCAACTAAAAACCCTCTTACCATCTCCAGTTTTGAACAAAAATGTATAAGCGATCCTATGGGAAGAGGTACAATATCTTTGATATATTCAATTATTAGTCCTCCTCATGATGAGAAAAAATTGAGTTAAGGTACCGTCACACTAAACAATATCGCTAGCAATCCGTGATGTTGCAGCGTCCTGGCTAGCGATATCGTTCAGTGTGACACGCAGCAGCGATCAGAATCCTGCTGTGATGTTGTTGGTCGGGGCTAGAGGGCCAGCACTTTCTTTGGTCGCTGGCTCTCCCGCTGACATCGCTGAATCGGCGTGTGTGACACCGATTCAGCGATGTCTTCGCTGGTAACCGCTCTCCAGCGACCAACGATGCCGGTAACCAGTGTAAACATCGGGTTACTAAGCGCAGGGCCGCGCTTAGTAACCCGATGTTTACCCTGGATACCATCCTAAAAGTAAAAAAAACAAACGCTTCATACTTACCTTCTGCTGTCTGTCCCCGGTGCTTTCTTGCACTCACTGTGAGCACAGCGGCCGGAAAGCAGAGCGGTGACGTCACCGCTGTGCTTTCCGGCTGCTGTGCTCACAGCCAGTACAGAGAAGCACAGCGCCGAGGACAGACAGCGGAAGGTAAGTATGAAGCGTTTGTTTTTTTTACTTTTAGGATGGTATCCAGGGTAAACATCGGGTTACTAAGCGCGGCCCTGCGCTTAGTAACCCGATGTTTACCCTGGTTTCCGGCATCGTTGGTCGCTGGAGAGGTGTCTGTGTGACAGCTCTCCAGCCACCAAACAGCGACGCTGCAGCGATCCGGATCGTTGTCTGGATCGCTGCAGCGTCGTTTAGTGTGAAGGTACCTTAAGCGACGCTGCAGCGATACCGACAACGATCCGGATCGCTGCAGCGTCGCTGTTTGGTCGCTGGAGAGCTGTCACACAGACACCTCTCCAGCGACCAATGATGCCGGTAACCAGGGTAAACATCGGGTTACTAAGCGCAGGGCCGCGCTTAGTAACCCGATGTTTACCCTGGTTACCATCGTTAAAGTAAAAAATACAACCACTACATACTTACCTTCCGCTGTCTGTCCTCGGCGCTCTGCTTCTCTGGTCTGGCTGTGAGCACAGCGGCCGGAAAGCAGAGCGGTGACGTCACCGCTGTGCTCTGCTTTCCGGCTGCCCGGCGCTCACAGCCAGAGCAGAGAAGCACAGCGCCGAGGTCAGACAGCGGTAGGTAAGTATGTAGTGGTTGTTTTTTTACTTTAACGATGGTAACCAGGGTAAACATCGGGTTACTAAGCGCGGCCCTGCGCACACACACCGCGTCACACACACCGATTCAGCGATGTCAGCGGGAGAGCCAGCGACGAAATAAAGTTCTGGCCTTTCTTCCCCGACCAGCGACATCACAGCAGGGGCCTGATCGCTGCTGCGTGTCACACTGGACGATATCGCTAGCCAGGACGCTGCAACGTCACGGATCGCTAGCGATAACGTCTAGTGTGACGGTACCTTTAGGCCATGTTCACACGTTCCTGATTTCCCTGCTGTTTTTTCTGCACTAAAAACCGCAGCTCTTGGCAGAAAACGCAGGTCCTTCTTTTGGTGCTTTTTTGGTGCGTTTTTTTATGCGTTTTTTAGTGCGTTTTTTTTATGCAGTTTCCTATGCAGAGTCTGTGTTTTCTAGGAAGTTTTTTAGGGTTAAAATGGCTGAAAATACCCTACCCCTACCCCTAACCCTACCCCTAACCCTACCCCTAACCCTATTCTAACTTTAGGGGAAAAAAAAAAAATTCTTTATTTTTTTATTGTCCCTACCTATGGGGGTGACAAAGGGGGGGGGGGTCATTTACTATTTTTTTATTTTGATCACTGAGATAGGTTATATCTCAGTGATCAAAATGCACTTTGGAACGAATCTGCCGGCCGGCAGATTCGGTGGGCGCACTGCGCATGCGCCCGCCATTTTGCAAGATGGCGGCGCCCAGGGTGAAGACGGACGGACGGACACCGGGAGGCCGGGTAAGTATAAGGGGGGGGAGATGAGGGCACGGGGGGGGGGGTTTTGGGGGGTCGTCGGAGCACAGGGGGTGGCATCGGAGCATGGGGGGGCGGGATTGGGGCACGGGGGGGCAGCCACACTGCAGCGGTTCTGCACCACAAACCGCAGAAAACACGCAGATATTTTTTTCATCTGCGGGTTTGACCTCACAATGGAGGTCTATGGGTGCAGAACTGCTGCAGTTCCGCAAAAAGAAGTGACATGGTACTTCTTTTTTACCGCGGCTATTCAGCGCGGCTTTTTTCGCGATTTTCCGCAATGTGGGCACAGCAGTTCCTGTTTTCCATAGGGTACATTGTAATGTACCCTGCATGGAAAACAGCTGCGGACCCGCAGCGGGAAAATCGCGGCGGTTCCGCATTAAAAAAAAGGATGGTGTGAACATGGCCTTACTCCATAAGGGTTTGCACAAGTTAGTAAACGTTCTCTTTATGGCTACCAAAATTCCTATAGCTGCTAAATGGAAATCACCTTCGCTATCCATATCAGTTGTTAAGGAAAGAATGAATAATATTATGCTATTTGAACATATTGAAGAAACCAGAGGTGATACTTGGGATCTCTTTTTCAAACTCTGGAGTCCTTGGATGGATCTGGAGCCAAATGTCCAAATGGATCGGGTATTACGCCTCTCTCCATAATTCTATCTATAATATGGCACATTTAGATTGATATATTCTACAAGGATAAGTTAATGCTACTTTATATGCTTTGGAATGTTTGTTTGTCTCTTTCCCATTTTTCTATCCTTCCCCCATCTTTGGTTTTCCCCTATGTTAACTGCATTACTACTATTGTTACAACTTTTTGAATTTCCCCTGCGAGGGAATAATATATCTTCCTTTTCCTTTTCTGGAAATAATGTATTAAGTTTAAATTGTTTAAATAAAACTTTATTGAAATTAAAGCCCCACACTCACAGGAACCCTTCGGGACAGTAACTGGTCCTGTTGTCAGGATGATGAGGATCCAGAAGGCAGCACATTACCTGCGTTCTGGGAACTCTGACTGCTGGCGACAGCACCTATGTAGGCATAGAGGAAAAAACAGCAACCAGCAGCACTCAATCAGGATGCCCGCTCCAACGTCCACGGATCCACTGGACCAAGATTCACAATATAGAAAAAGGAGCAGCATCCGTTCCAGGTGAAAAATATCAAGACTTTATTCCAACACCATCATACAAGTATGATGGTGTTGGAATAAAGTCTTGATATTTTTCACCTGGAACGGATGCTGCTCCTTTTTCTATATTGAGCACCTATGTAGGCAGTCTCCCTGGGGAACAACACTTTCCCTCACCCTGACAGACTGGGCTTACTACTTTCCCACCATCCTGACAAGCTGTGGGTACCACTTTCCCACCATCCTGATAGGTTGTGGGCACCCCTTTTTCCACCATCCTGACAGGTTGGGGATAAAAAAACTTTCCCCGCCTCCTCTGTTACCTCAGGAGCAACACTAATCATGGGGCAGATACCACCAGTCATGTTAGTCTGTCGTGACACTGGTCAGCTGCACACAACCACCTGCTTCATGATCCCTGTACCTGTCTCTATCTTCCCCATTACCTCAGGAGCAGCACTAATCATGGGGCAGATACCACCAGCCATGTTACAGTCTGTCGTGACACTGGTCAGATGCATACGACCACCTGCTTCATGATCCTTGTGCCTGTCTCTATCCTCCCCGTTACCTCAGGAGCAGCACTAATCATGGGGCAGATACCACCAGCCATGTTACAGTCTGTCGTGACACTGGTCAGCTGCACATGATCACCTGCTTCATGATCCCTGTACCTGTCTCTATCCTACCCTAATACCTCCAGAGCACTGCTAATCATGGGGCAGATACCACCAGCCATGTTACAGTCTGTCGTGACACTGGTCAGCTGCACACGACCACCTGCTTCATGTTCCCTGTGCCTGTCTCTATCCTCCCTGTTACCTCCAGAGCAGTGCTAATCATGGGGCAGATACCACCAGCCATGTTACAGTCTGACGTGACACTGGTCAGCTGCACACGACCACCTGCTTCATGTTCCCTGTGCCTGTCTCTATCCTCCCTGTTACCTCCGGAGCAGCACTAATCATGGGGCAGATACCACCAGCCATGTTACAGTCTGTCGTGACACTGGTCAGCTGCACACGACCACCTGCTTCATGTTCCCTGTGCCTGTCTCTATCCTCCCTGTTACCTCCAGAGCAGCACTAATCATGGGGCAGATACCACCAGCCATGTTACAGTCTGTCGTGACACTGGTCAGCTGCACATGATCACCTGCTTCATGATCCCTGTACCTGTCTCTATCCTACCCTAATACCTCCAGAGCACTGCTAATCATGGGGCAGATACCACCAGCCATGTTACAGTCTGACGTGACACTGGTCAGCTGCACACGACCACCTGCTTCATGTTCCCTGTGCCTGTCTCTATCCTCCCCATTACCTCCGGAGCAGCACTAATCATGGGGCAGATACCACCAGCCATGTTACAGTCTGTCGTGACACTGGTCAGCTGCACACGACCACCTGCTTCATGATCCCTGTGCCTGTCTCTATCCTCCCCGTTACCTCCAGAGCAGTGCTAATCATGGGGCAGATACCACCAGCCATGTTACAGTCTGTCCTGACACTGGTCAGCTGCACACGACCACCTGCTTCATGATCCCTGTGCCTGTCTCTATCCTCCCCGTTACCTCCGGAGCAGCATTAATCATGGGGCAGATACCACCAGCCATGTTACAGTCTGACGTGACACTGGTCAGCTGCACACGACCACCTGCTTCATGTTCCCTGTGCCTGTCTCTATCCTCCCCGTTACCTCCGGAGCAGTGCTAATCATGGGGCAGATACCACCAGCCATGTTACAGTCTGTGGTGACACTGGTCAGCTGCACACGACCACCTGCTTCATGATCCCTGTGCCTGTCTCTATCCTCCCCGTTACCTCCAGAGCAGTGCTAATCATGGGGCAGATACCACCAGCCATGTTACAGTCTGTCGTGACACTGGTCAGCTGCACACGACCACCTGCTTCATGATCCCTGTGCCTGTCTCTATCCTCCCCGTTACCTCAGGAGCAGCACTAATCATGGGGCAGATACCACCAGCCATGTTACAGTCTGTCGTGACACTGGTCAGCTGCACACGACCACCTGCTTCATGATCCCTGTGCCTGTCTCTATCCTCCCCCAATACTTCCAGAGCACTGCTAATCATGAGGCAGATACCACCTGTGCCTGTGCCTGTCCCCATCGCCCTTAGAACTGACGTTTGCTTCTATTAGGGGATCCTCAGCAACATCACCACAGCGTGACATGGCCGAGTTCTCCTCTACCATGAAACACATTATCATCATGCATGACATTGACATTCAAGTTATCGATATTTGAATCATGTAAAGTACCAGACCTGGGAGGGTTGTCAGGAACGTATTGAGCGACCAACCGTCCCAGATCGGTCTCCAATAAGTGGGGAGATTCTCGGACACCCCACTTCTCTTAATCTAGGAACCCCAGTTTAGGAAAACCTGGGATATCGGTAAAGGTCAGCAAATATCCCCAAACCAGGTGACAGTCAGGGTCTTATCAGGGATAAGTTCTTCAGGGAACACAAATTCAGGGCAGATTAGAGTTCATTCTCCACCAGTGTCCTTGAGCCCCAGAGTGACCATGTCAACCACAGTAACTGGTTGCAAGTTTATATGGGCCCTACTAACCGCCCCACCCACAAAAAGAACAGCTGCATTAGGCCTCGAGCTGAGCTGATTGCGAGAACTGCAGTGCACGTGACCACCAGGGATCGGGTTATCACCGGTCACTAGCCAAGTTCTCACGATCAGCTGATCGCAAGAACTGCAATGCACGTGACCGCCGGGATCCGAGTTATCTCCAGTCATCAGCTTCAAGCTCAGCTGTGTTCTGGATGCCAGGCTGAATGGTGACATAATGCCACCGTTCAGCCAAAGGCATCCAGATGTAGCAGAGCTGGACTCGTCGCGGGACTGTATGTATATCTTCTCGGCAGACAGGTAAGAATATTGTTGCTTTTTTATTTTAATTCTCTTCCAGGAGATAAGGGTGTCGGTGGAATAGGTGATGCAGTAAGTATGGTTTAATTAAGATCTATTAAAGGAGTCTATGCCATTATTTCAATTAAAATACTTTATTCTGGCTGTATCTTTATTCACCATGTAACTATAGGATTAGTAATGGATAGGTGTCTTATAGACACTTCTCCATTACTAAGCCGTGGGCTTGATGTCACATGACAATACAAAGGTGACATCAATCCCACAAATATGAACCCCACTTGCCACCGCTACAGGGCAAGTGGGAAGAGCCAGGTAAAGTGCCACAACTGGCGTATCTTTGGATGTGCCAGTTGTGGGGCGGCTGCGGGCTGCTATTTTTAGGCTGGTGAGGGACAAAATCCATGGGCCTCGCTAGCCTGAGAATACTAGGCCGCAGCTGTCTGGTTTTTGCTTGGTTGGGTAACAAAAATAGGGGAACCCCACGCTATTTTTTGGGAGGGGATCCCACTATTTTTGCTAATCATCCAAGGTAAGCGGACTGCTGCAGCCTGGTATTAACAGGCTGGTAAGGTTCATGGATATTGGATCCTTACCAGTCTAAAATACCAGTCCCAGTAGTCTGCTTTACTCTGGCTGGTTAACAAATATAGGGGGACCCCATGCTATTTTTTGGGAGGGGATCCCACTATTTTTGCTAATCATCCAAAGTAAGCGGACTGCTGCAGCCTGGTATTAACAGGCTGGTAAGGTTCATGGATATTGGATCCTTACCAGTCTAAGATACCAGTCCCAGTAGTCTGCTTTACTCTGGCTGGTTAACAAATATAGGGGACCCCATGCTATTTTGCTCTGGCTTTATCACAAGATTCACCATTATTTAAATTAGTACACATGCGTAGTAAGCTGCGTTCCTGCACTTATTACGCATGTGATTAGGAAGATAATGCGGTTTTACCACATCTAATGAAAGTCTATAGGTAATTTATGCAGTGGAGACGGAGCGTCTCCGCTACATAAATTGGTATGCTTATTACATTTATTCTATGTAATCTTATACAAGCGTTATACATACCTGTACCCGCTCTCATCATTATTTTCTTGTCTGGGACTAGTGCGCATGACTGTGACGTCGGCGTGACGGTGCATCGCCGCCGGCGCCCATTGGGTCAGGCGTGTGAGTCATGGTTGCCATGGTGTTGGCTCCCTGACTTACCGCTTTGCCCGGACAGCCGAGCGGTGATGCTAGTTCCGGCGCTGACGTCATTGGCGCACATGCCGTCAATTAAGTCCCGTTATTAGCACCAGGTGCAGTGGTCTTAAAAAAAACAAGCTAGCGACACACGCTGTACAGCCCCCCGAAGAAGCCTACGCGAAACGCGCGTAGGGGCTGGCGCTGCCACATACACACCACGACTAATATGGGTGAGGTCCAGTCCTATATATTGTTGTCAAAAATGGTGGGACCCAAAGCTGTTTTTTTTTTTTAATTATTTATTTAAATAATTAAAAAAAAAAACTTATTGTAGCGCTTCCTCCCCGGCGGCCGTCCGTGTCACACAGAGGACATCAATGTGTGTTATCCGTGTGCACGTGTGCGGAATGTTTTGCCGTCCGTGCTGATGGCAAAAAACAGACATGTCAGCATGTTTTGCCCACGGACACACGGTCCATGGAAAGACACTGACATGTGCACAGACCCATTCATTTGAAAGGGTCTACGTGTGTAGATGTATCTGGTACGTGTGAAAACTGTCACCACACGTACCGGAGACACGGACGTGTGAAAGGGGCCTGCTAGGTTCACATTGTGTTAGGGTAGTCCGTTTAGCGCATAGCGCTACGGACTGCGCTAACGCAATGTCCCAAAAGGGATCGCGTTTGCCGATCCCGCTAGCGCAGATGCCCGATCTGCACTAGCGAGGAACGGACCGCTAGTCCGTCACTCAAATGATGGCACATCGCTAGCGCACGCCCAATTTGGGCGTGCGCTAGCGATGCGTTCGCCATTACAAGCAATGGCGGCGTTAACAGACTACGTTACACCGCGTTATGCTGCGGTGTAACGTAGTCTGTTAAACGGGTTCACATAACGCAATGTGAACCTAGCCTTAGGGGGAGATCCACATCAGTAAGAGTAAAGGTGTTATTGGGACTTGACAAGGAACTTGAAAAAATACCTCAGTAAAAAATAATATGAATCTTACCAATGTGTGACTTTTCCTGCTGGAATGGCGCCAGCCCTGATGCGCATTTCTTTCGTGTGCGTTTCTTTCACTTTTAAGGCTGTGTGCACATCTTGCAGATTTTTCACGTTTTTTTCGCTATAAAAACGCGAAAAAACGCATACATTATGCATCCCATCATTTAGAATGCATTCCGCAATTTTTGTGCACATGATGCAGCATGTTCATTAAGTTTGCGGATTGTTTGCGGATTTCCCACTATATTATTGCATTGGGAACCTCTGGAAAAATCCGCAAAAAAAATGCACCAAAAACGCAGTAAAAACACGCAAAAAATGCATGCGGATTTCTTGCAGAAAATGTCCTGCTTTGCTCAGGAAATTTTTGCAAGAAATCCTGAACATGTGCACATAGCCTTAACCTTTTTGTAATTATCAACTAATAAAAACTATCTATTTTTCCCTTTGGGCTAAGTGCTATTTTTAAAGGTTTTCTCAGTTTCAAAGTATCTTTAGCCACTTATTTATTTGCTTATCACAGGTGCATTATTATTCCTTTAGGCCATGTGCACACGTTCAGTATTTTTCGCATTTTTTTCACTTTTTTTGCTATAAAAACGTGATAAAAACGCGAAAAAAATGTGAAAAAAACCACTTACATATGCCTCCTATTATTTACAGTCTATTCCGCATTTCTTGTGCAAATGTTGCTTTTTTTTTCGCGAAAAAAATCGCATTGCGGAAAAAAAAGCAACATGTTCATTAAATTTGCGGAATTGCAGGGATTCCGCACACCTAGGAGTGCATTGATCTGCATACTTTCCGCATGGGGCTGTGCACACCATGCGGGAAGTAAGCGGATCATGTGCGGTTGGTACCCAGGGTGGAGGAGAGGAGACTCTCCACGGACTGGGCACCATATAATTGGTAAAAAAAAAAAGAATTAAAATAAAAAATAGTGATATACTCACCCTCTGATGGCCCCGGAGTCCTCCCGCCTCTCATCGGTGCACGCTGCCGCTTCCGTTCCTATAGATGCTCTGTGTGAAGGACCTGCGATGACGTCGCCGTCTTGTGATTGGTCGCGTGACCGCTCATGTGACCGCTCACGTGACCGTGACGTCATCGAAGGTCCTGCACACACACACCATCTATAGGAACGGACGCCGCTGAGGAGATCGGCTGTCTGTGGGTGAGTATAACCATTTTTTTTTTTTATTATTATTTTTAAACATTCTATCCTTTACTATAGATGCTGCTTAAGCAGCATCTATAGTAAAAAGTTGGTCACACTTGTCAAACACTATGTTTGACAAGTGTGACCAACCTGTCAGTCAGTTTTCCAAGCGATGCTACAGATCGCTTGGAAAACTTTAGCATTCTGCAAGCTAATTTCGCTTGCAAAATGCTAAAAAAAACGCAAAAAAAAATGCGGATTTCTTGCAGAAAATTTCCAGTTTTCTTCATGAAATTTCTGCAAGAAATCCGGACGTGTGCCCATACCCTTAGTCTTCTTTTGGGTATACATACAGTATACCATGCCATACTTGATAAAACATCTATTCTACCGTCTTAGGCCAGGTTCACATTACGTTGAACCCGTCCGTTAGACGGATGACGTTACACTGTGGCATAACGCGGTGTAACGTAGTCCATTAACGCCGCCATTGAATCCAATGTCGGACGCATTTGGGCGTGCGCTAGCGATGTGCCGTCATTGAGTGATGGACCCTGGGACGTGGGCTGCAGCGTTTCCGGGTCCGTCACCGCTAGCACAGATAGAGCTACGAGATGCTCTATCTGCGCTAGCGTGCTGCCATACCGGCACTAGTGTTAACAGCAGCCCGTTAACGTATGTGTTGAACCGGCTGCTGTTAACGCAATGTGAACCCAGCCTTATACACTATGTATCGGATGTAATCTATTGTGTACAGTATATACTAATTTGAGGGGGCATTCTATGCTGACACCACTGTGCGCCAGTTGGGGGGCCACTCTCTGGCTAACAATGGTTATGTGAGGGATTCTGGCTAGCACTGCTCATGGAGGCACTTACCCTCTGCCACTATTCATGGGGGGCACTTTTTTCTGGCACTGATTTTTGGAGGGCACTCTTCATTTTTGCCAGCACCAGCTATTGACTATTCACAGTTTCCAATGTGTCCGGTAAGATTGGATACTATGTGGTTGATCCCTATAAAATCTCTTTTTCTTTGCACATCCATAGTCCAGGATGAGTCTCATCTGACACATGGAAGTAACTGGTGCGCACGCCGTGATTTTATTCTCACGCAGGATTGGTCTGTGAAGAAATGTGCACATCTGCACTGCCACACTGCACAACACAGGTGCGGGCAGCACGGTGGCTCAGTGGTTAGCACTGTTAGTAGGAGAAGCCAGTAGATTATCAGGCTCCATTCTCACTGACAAAAGTGGGAAACAGACTGTCAGTATTGCCAGCGCGGCTTTTGCTCACCTCTGGCTGAGACCCTTCTGTACATGCAGGGTATCCAGCTCTTGCATGCTGCCACGACTGACGGAGACGGTGGAGTTAGCCAGTCGTATGGCACGGCGCTTGGCTCGTCGCGGACAGCAAGATGTCGTTAGACCCTGCTGGGAGGAGACGGAGGTGCTGCGGCTGGTCCGATACCCTATAGACTCGGTCATCAGCGCTTCACTGTAGGTGTGCTCATCCGTGAATTCATGGCACTGGGAACAAGAAGGAAGAGGAGAAGGAGACAGCGATACAAGCAACGGATTGTGACACCTACACTAGATGGCCCCAAGCATGTGGACCCCTCCAAATAACTGAGGCATGTCAGCTAATTGCAAGTCAAAGTGTTCCTCTACATGCTGTATGTAAATTACCTTGTAGTAGTCATGGAGGCGGAGCCAGCTGGCAGAAGAGCCACGGTAGCGCCTTTCCTGCGTCGGTTTGGGTTGGTTGAGATCCAGGAGTACAACAGATGTCTTCTGGAGCCCATTGTAAATCCTGCACATGCGCCATTGTCTTCTAGTCCCAGTGCAGCTGGGTGTATAGTACCAGTGATGCCAGCCTGCTGCTCTCATGCGCTGGAAGCGAGTAGAGGACACCTGTACACCATGTTTCTCTGTTCATGCACCATAACACAACGGTACATACGCAAGATTTATTCCAGCCACAGCACAGGATTAGGCGCAGCATAATCTCTTCTGCCAGTGGCTCCTCCTCCATGACTCCTGCAAGGTAAATTACAGCCAGCGCTTGCAGTGGTTAAACTTCTTATGTTCTATATAAGACTAAAGCAGAAGCAAAAGGTGGAGGCTGAGCAAGGAGAAAACTGCTGAGATGCTCTTTTTAGAGGAGTATGCCGGTTTTGACAAGTAATCACAAATCTACAAGATCGGAGTAGGTCAGACCCACACAGATCACTAGAACAACGACTGATGGGGGAGGGGTGTTAGCGATCATGCCCCCACAGATATACTAGTTATGACCCATCCTATAACTTGTTAGAACCAGAATTAATGGATAACTTTTTGTCTACCTGTACTCACCACTAGAGGGAGCTGAGGAGTGCGCTGTGTACACTATAGACACAAGTCCGTCTATGGATTCTTACCGTGGTCTTCTCCAGACAGTGCAGCAGATGGTGATGCTGGAGCTCGAAGGCGGAGCGGTTCTTCACGCAGAGGGCGTGCATTTCAGTGTCCTCCTGCAGAGAAGCAAACCACGCTGAGATCAGAATCCCCTCCGGTCCTATACGTGATTTTGGGGGTGATCGTGTGTGGAGGAGGCTCAGGAGCCAGGCTCTCTCCACACACGACAGATTCTGGATATGTCAAATAGCTGGCGTCTGTGAATAACAGAGGAGATGAGCTCCAGCCATGGCCGTTAAACGCCACTGTCAATCTCTGACAGAAGCATTTAAAAGTAACCTGTCAGCAGGGTTTTGCTATTTAATCTGCAGGCAGCATAATGTAGGAAAAGAGACCCTGATTCCAGAGATGTGTCACTTATAAGGCTGTGAGCTCTAATTTCAAAACAATCAGTGTTTTATCAGCAGTAGATTATCACTGCCGGACTAGGTGTCATGTGCAAACCAGTCAGGCTAATATATTTAACCCCGCCCCCATCACGGATTGGAAACCTGCACACAAAGCTGCCAATCAGGGGTGTGGGCGGGGTTATACACAGCTCAGCATTTAAAGCACTGCTACATTTACAAGAGAAAACAGGGATTTCATCAAACCTGCACCAGGCAGTCCAGTAAGTGTTACATTGCCGGAATCAGGCTCTCTGCCCCTACATAATGCTGCTCTCAGATTACATAGCAAAACCTGATGACAGACTCTCTTTACATGGAACATGATGCTGCTTCCACTTACTGGCTCTTTTTAGCGCACTGTGACACAATTGCAGGGCGACACAATTACAAAAATGTGTATATATATATATATATATATATATATTTTTTATTTTTATTTTATCTACTATATAATTGTCTAAGGGTCACTTCCGTCTGTCTGTCCTTCTGTCACGGTTATTCATTCGCTGATTAGTCTCGCCAGCTGCCTGTCATGTCTGCCGCGACCAATCAGCGACGGGCACAGTCCGGAAGAAAATGGCCGCTCCTTACTCCCCGCAGTCAGTGCCTGTCACCCGCATACTCCCCTCCGGTCACTGCTAAAGCCGGTTTCACACGTCAGTGGCTCCGGTACGTGAGGTGACAGTTTCCTCACGTACCGGAGCCACTGACTCACGTAGACACAGTGAAATCAATGCATCTGTGCAGATGTCATTGATTTTTTGCGGACCGTGTCTCCGTGTGCCAAACACGGAGACATGTCAGTGTTTGTGGGAGCACACGGACCACGGACCTATTAAAGTCAATGGGTGCATGTAAAACACGTACCGCACACGGACGTTGTCCGTGTGCAGTCCATGTGCCGTGCAGGAGACAGCGCTACAGTAAGCGCTGTCCCCCCCACTGGTGCTGAAGCCGCGATTCATATCTTCTCTGCAGCAGCGTTTGCTGTAGAGAAGATATGAATAATCGCGTTTAAAATAAAGATCCATGTGCCCACCCCCTGTGCGCCCCCCCGCTGTTATTAAAATACTCACCCGGCTCCCTCGCTGGCTGGCGCTGCTTCCTGTCCTGGCCGCACCTTCTACTGTATGAGCGGTCACGTGGGGCCGCCCATTACAATCATGAATATGCGGCTCCACCTCCCATAGGGGTGGAGCCGCATATTCATTACTGTAAATGAGCGGCCCCACGTGACCGCATACAGGAGAAGGTGCGGCCAGGACAGGAAGCAGCGTCAGCCAGCGAGGGAGCCGGGTGAGTATTTTAATAACAGCGGGGGGGGGCGCACAGGGGGTGGGATCATGGATCTTTATTTTAAACACGATTATTCATATCTTCTCTACAGCAAACGCTGCTGCAGGGAAGATATGAATGGGGCTTCAGCACCACATGCAGGGGACAGCGCTAAACTTTACCAATTTTTCTGGTACCGGAATTATCTGGACGTGTGAGACTGGCCTAACACAGGGTAAATGCCAGCGGTAACGGACCGTGTTATGCCGCGGGTAACGCACTCCGTTACTGCTGCTATTAACCCTGTGTGTCCCCAACTTTTTACTATTGAAGCTCCCTATGTGGCTTCAATAGTAAAAAATGTAATGTTAAAAATAATAATAATTAAAAAAAAAAACCTGCTATACTCACCCTCCGTAGCGCTCGCGCCGGCCGCCATCTTCCGTTGCAGGTTCCGGTGGCAGAAGGACCTGCCATGACGTCACGGTCATGTGACCACGACGTCATCACAGGCCCTGCGCACCTGCACGACAAGGACCTGCCAGGACATCACTGTCATGTGACCGCGACGTCATCACAGGTCCTGCGCTAATACCAACCCTGGGACCGGAACCTGCCGTGGACTACAAGGGGCCCTCGGAAAGGTGAGTATATGTTTATTTTTTATTTTTTCACCTGTGACAAACCTGGCTGGCCAATATACTACTTCGCTGTGCAATATACTACGTGACTGGCCAATATACTACGTGGCTGGGCAATATACTACGTAGCTGGGCAATATACTACGTGGCTGGGCAATATACTACGTGGCTGGGCAATATACTACGTGGCTGGGCAATATACTACGTGACTGGGCAATATACTACGTGACTGGGCAATATACTACGTGGCTGGGCAATATACTACGTAGCTGGGCAATGTACTACGTGGCTGGGTAATATACTACGTGGCTGGGCAATATACTATGTTACTGGACAAAATACTACGTGACTGGGCAATATACTACGTGGCTGGGCAATATACTATGTGGCTGGGCAATATACTACGTAACTGAGCAATATACTATGGGGTTGGGCAATATACTACGTGACTGGGCAATATACTACGTGACTGGGCAATATACTACGTGGCTGGGCAATATACTATGTGGCTGGGCAATATACTACGTAACTGAGCAATATACTATGGGGTTGGGCAATATACTACGTGACTGGGCAATATGCTACGTGACTGGGCAATATACTACGTGACTGGGCAATATTCTATGGGGTTGGGCAATATACTACGTGACTGGCAATATACTACGTCACTGGGCAATATACTACGTGGCTGGACAATATACTACGTGACTGGGCAATATACTACGTGACTGGGCAATATACTACGTGGCTGGGCAATATACTACGTGACTGGGCAATATACTACGTGACTGGGCAATATACTACGTGGCTGGGCAATATACTACGTGGCTGGGCAATATACTACGTGACTGGGCAATATACTACGTGACTGGGCAATATACTACGTGACTGGGCAATATACTACGTGGCTGGGCAATATACTACGTAGCTGGGCAATGTACTACGTGGCTGGGTAATATACTACGTGGTTGGGCAATATACTATGTTACTGGACAATATACTACGTGACTGGGCAATATACTACGTGGCTGGGCAATATACTATGTGGCTGGGCAATATACTACGTAACTGAGCAATATACTATGGGGTTGGGCAATATACTACGTGACTGGGCAATATACTACGTGACTGGGCAATATACTACGTCACTGGGCAATATACTACGTGGCTGGACAATATACTACGTGACTGGGCAATATACTACGTGACTGGGCAATATACTACGTGGCTGGGTAATATACTACGTGACTGGGCAATATACTACGTGACTGGGCAATATACTACGTGGCTGGGCAATATACTACGTGACTGGGCAATATACTACGTAACTGGGCAATATACTACGTAACTGGGCAATATACTATGGGGTTGGGCAATATACTACGTTACTGGGCAATATACTACGTGACTGGGCAATATACTACGTGACTGGGCAAAATACTATGGGGTTGGGCAATATACTACGTGACTGGGCAATATACTACGTGACTGGGCAATATACTACGTGACTGGGCAATATACTACGTGGCTGGGCAATATACTACGTGACTGGGCAATATACTACGTGACTGGGCAATATACTACGTGACTCGGCAATATACTACGTGGCTGGGCAATATACTATGTTACTGGACAATATACTACGTGACTGGGCAATATACTACGTGGCTGGGCAATATACTATGTGGCTGGGCAATATACTACGTAACTGAGCAATATACTATGGGGTTGGGCAATATACTACGTGACTGGGCAATATACTACGTGACTGGGCAATATACTACGTGGCTGGGCAATATACTACGTGGCTGGGCAATATACTACGTAACTGAGCAATATACTATGGGGTTGGGCAATATACTACGTGACTGGGCAATATTCTATGGGGTTGGGCAATATACTACGTGACTGGGCAATATACTACGTCACTGGGCAATATACTACGTGGCTGGACAATATACTACGTGACTGGGCAATATACTACGTGACTGGGCAATATACTACGTGGCTGGGCAATATACTACGTGACTGGGCAATATACTACGTGACTGGGCAATATACTACGTGACTGGGCAATATACTACGTGGCTGGGCAATATACTACGTGACTGGGCAATATACTACGTGACTGGGCAATATACTACGTGACTGGGCAATATACTACGTGGCTGGGCAATATACTACGTGACTGGGCAATATACTACGTGACTGGGCAATATACTACGTGACTGGGCAATATACTACGTGGCTGGGCAATATACTACGTAGCTGGGCAATGTACTACGTGGCTGGGTAATATACTACGTGGCTGGGCAATATACTATGTTACTGGACAATATACTACGTGACTGGGCAATATACTACGTGGCTGGGCAATATACTATGTGGCTGGGCAATATACTATGTAACTGAGCAATATACTATGGGGTTGGGCAATATACTACGTGACTGGGCAATATACTACGTGACTGGGCAATATACTACGTGACTGGGCAATATACTATGGGGCTGGGCAATATACTACGTGACTGGGCAATATTCTATGGGGTTGGGCAATATACTACGTGACTGGGCAATATACTACGTCGCTGGGCAATATACTACGTGGCTGGACAATATACTACGTGACTGGGCAATATACTACGTGGCTGGGCAATATACTACGTGACTGGGCAATATACTACGTGACTGGGCAATATACTACGTGACTGGGCAATATACTACGTGGCTGGGCAATATACTACGTGACTGGGCAATATACTACGTAACTGGGCAATATACTATGGGGTTGGACAATATACTATGGGGTTGGGCAATATACTACGTTACTGGGCAATATACTACGTCACTGGGCAATATACTACGTGACTGGGCAATATACTACGTGGCTGGGCAATATACTACGTGACTGGGCAATATACTACGTGACTGGGCAATATACTACGTGACTCGGCAATATACTACGTGACTGGGCAATATACTACGTGGCTGGGCAATATACTACGTAGCTGGGCAATGTACTACGTGGCTGGGTAATATACTACGTGGCTGGGCAATATACTATGTTACTGGACAATATACTACGTGACTGGGCAATATACTACGTGGCTGGGCAATATACTATGTGGCTGGGCAATATACTATGTAACTGAGCAATATACTATGGGGTTGGGCAATATACTACGTGACTGGGCAATATACTACGTGACTGGGCAATATACTACGTGACTGGGCAATATACTATGGGGCTGGGCAATATACTACGTGACTGGGCAATATTCTATGGGGTTGGGCAATATACTACGTGACTGGGCAATATACTACGTCGCTGGGCAATATACTACGTGGCTGGACAATATACTACGTGACTGGGCAATATACTACGTGGCTGGGCAATATACTACGTGACTGGGCAATATACTACGTGACTGGGCAATATACTACGTGACTGGGCAATATACTACGTGACTGGGCAATATACTACGTGGCTGGGCAATATACTACGTGACTGGGCAATATACTACGTAACTGGGCAATATACTACGTAACTGGGCAATATACTATGGGGTTGGGCAATATACTACGTTACTGGGCAATATACTACGTCACTGGGCAATATACTACGTGACTGGGCAATATACTACGTGGCTGGGCAATATACTACGTGACTGGGCAATATACTACGTGGCTGGGCAATATACTACGTGGCTGGGCAATATACTACGTGGACATGCATATTCTAGAATATCCGATGCGTTAGAATCGGGTCACCATCTAGTTTATTTATATTTATTTATTTACAAATTTCTTAATAATTTATTTACTTAAAAAAATAAAAAATCTTTGCAAGATTGTTATCGCCATAATTAGGCTATGTTCACACGTTCCTGATTTCCCTCCTTTTTTTTCAGGACTAAAAACCGCAGCTCTTGGCAGAAAACGCAGGTCCTTTTTTTGGTGCTTTTTTGGTGCGTTTCTTTATGCGTTTTTTTATGCGTTTTTTTATGCAGTTTTCTATGCAGAGTCTGTGTGTTTTCTAGGAAGTTTTTAGGGTTAAAATGGCTGAAAATACCCTAACCCTACCCCTAACCCTACCCCTAACCCTAACCCTACCCCTACCCCTAACCCTACCCCTATTCTAACCTTAGTGGAAAAAAAAAAAAATTCTTAATTTTTTTATTGTCCCTACCTATGGGGGTGACAAAGGGGGGGGGGGTCATTTACTATTTTTTTTTATTTTGATCACTGAGATAGGTTATATCTCAGTGATCAAAATGCACTTTGGAACGAATCTGCCGGCCGGCAGATTCGGCGGGCGCACTGCGCATGCGCCCGCCATTTTGCAAGATGGCGGCGCCCAGGGAGAAGACGGCCGGACGGACATCGGGAGGCCGGGTAAGTATAAGGGGGGGAGATGAGGGCACGGGGGGGGGCGTCGGAGCACGGGGGGGTGACATCGGAGCATGGGGGGGTGGGATTGGGGCACGGGGGGGCAGCCACACTGCAGCGGTTCTGCACCACAAACCGCAGAAAACCCGCAGATATTTTTTTCATCTGCAGGTTTTACTGCGGGTTTGACCTCACAATGGAGGTCTATGGGTGCAAAACCGCTGCAGTTCCGCAAAAAGAAGTGACATGGTACTTCTTTTTTACCGCGCTATTCAGCGCGGCTTTTTTCGTGATTTTCCGCAATGTGGGCATAGCAGTTCCTGTTTTCCATAGGGTACATTGTAATGTACCCTGCATGGAAAACAGCTGCGGACCCGCAGCGGGAAAATCGCGGCGATTCCGCATTAAAAAAAGGATGGTGTGAACATGGCCTAATTCTGACCTGGAGAATCACAGTAACTTTTAGTACAATGTTTTCCAGAAAAAAAAAAAAAAAAAAAACCATGGCAGCATTGCATTTAATTCCCAATTTCACCATATTTGGAATATTCTTCCCGGTTTTCAGTACATCATGTGGTAAAATGAACAATGTCATTCAACACTGCACAGCACAAAAAACAAGCCTCATACAGCTGTGGGGAGGGAAAAATAAAGTTATGGTTCTTAGAAGAAGAAAAAAAAGAGCAAAACGAAAATTGGCTGCGGAGAGAAGGGATTAAAGGATTTGTCCATCTTTGGCGACATTTTTTTTTTTTTTTTACTTAGGCCAGTTTCACACGTCAGTGGCTCCGGTACGTGAGGTGACAGTTTCCTCACGTATCGGAGACACTGACTCACGTAGATACATTGAAATCAATGTGTCTCTGCACATGTCAGCGTGTTTTCACGGACTGTGTGTCCGTGTGCAAAACACGGAGACATGTCAGTGCTCGTGGGAGCGCACGGATTACACGGACCCATTAAAGTCAATGGGTCCGTGTAAAACACGTTGTCCGTGTGCAGTCCGTGTGCCGTGCAGGAGACAGCGCTACAGTAAGCGCTGTCCCCCCCACTGGTGCTGAAGCCGCCATTCATATCTTCTCTGCAGCAGCGTTTGCTGTAGAGAAGATATGAATAATCCTTTTTTTTTTTTGTTTCTCGTGTTTAAAATAAAGATCCATGTAAACACCCACCTCCCACCCCCCGTGCGCCCGCCCGCTGTTATTAAAATACTCACCCGGCTCCCTCGCAGTGTCCTGTCCTGGCCGCAGCTTCTACTGTATGAGCGGTCACGTGGGTCCCCCGATTACAGTCAAGAATATGCGGCTCCACCTCCCAAAGGGGTGGAGCCGCATATTCATTTCTCTAATGGGCGGCCCCACGTGACCGCTCATACAGTAGAAGGTGCGGCCAGGACAGGAAGCAGCGCCAGCGAGGGAGCCGGGTGAGTATTTTAATAACAGCGGGCGGGCGCACAGGGGGTGGGAGGTGGGTGGGGACATGGATCTTTATTTTAAACACGAGAAACAAAAAAAAAGGATTATTCATATCTTCTCTACAGCAAACGCTGCTGCAGAGAAGATATGAATGGCGGCTTCAGCACCAGATGCAGGGGACAGCGCTTATCTCTAGCGCTGTCTCCTGCACTGTGCATGTGGTACCCAGGCGGCACACGTGTGCCACACTGATGTGCCACAGAAATGCACGGGCACACGGACACGGATAATTCCGGTACCGGAATTATCTGGACGTGTGGGACTGCCCTTAAATGCATGTATTTGGGGCCAAGAGTCATTTTTGCAGTTGGATCTCATTAAAGAGATTTCACCTTTTGCCTTCTCCAGCCTCCTTGTGTCGCTCGGCCTATTGCTGGCTGTAGAATGAGCTAGCTGAGAGTCCGTCAGTGAGCTCGGTCTGACGGGGAGTTCCGAACTCCTATCTGACATTTTCTAAGCTTCTCTTAGCTGATTTATACCCACAGATCACATCACAGATGAATGTGCCTGAAAACAAAAGGTCTGTAAAAGAAAAATGATGCAAAATGTTTAATGTTACCCTAATGTAAAAATTATATTTAGCCCCAAAAACATTCATTTAAGTTAAAAAAAAAGAAGTTCCCAAAAGTTTACAACCCCTCTAAGGAAACTTTTGGAACTTCTGAGCAGCTGCATGTACAGCAGTGATCTCACCCCATGCCGGGAGTTGTAGTTTTGCCACAGGCTTGAGAAGATTGATCTATAGCAGTGGTCTCCAGTTTGGTGGTCGCAGAACTACAACTCCCAGCATGCCGCAGATAGGAGACAGCTAGTAAATGCTATTCTTCATTGTATTCCTGCCTCGCGTCATCCCTCATCTTCCTCTTCTCCTCTCTTTGTCATTCTCTGACCTCTGAGGAGGCTCCGATTTCGCCCTAAGAGCTCGTCTACATCTCTTCACCTTCCTCCTTCCTATACCAGCTGCCAATATAACGTCTTGTCCTTATTCCGTCCCCACTGCCGAATCCTTCGCTATTGATTTCCCTGCAGTGCAGGACTTCACAGCTTCTCTCTCGCACATTATGTTTCAGTAAAAAAAAAAAATGCAGATTAAACGTTATGTGCCTTGGCTTATATCAGATCTTGCTCTAGTCACATCCAGAGCTGCATTTATAATTCTGCTGATTGTCAGAGAGCAGCTCTGTAGCGAGTATATCCCTCCAAGAGACAGAACTTTTTTGTAGCCGTATGGGGTCTTGTTTTTTGGAGGATGAGTTGTAGTTTTGAATTGCGGAATTGAATTTACCGTATAATATAGTGATAAGTAAGAAAAAATGACAAATTCTGTAAAATGCAATTCCGAATTGTTATTTTTTTGTTTTGTTTTTTTTTATTTTTTTTATGGTGTTTGAGTGGAAAAAACAACAGCACAGTAAACTTCTCCAGGCCCGTGTGAGTATGGCGATACCATGGCAAGTGGATAACAGCAGCAATCGGAGTGACCTAGCTCCGATTGCTGCTGTTAGACATTAATGCCAGCTGTGTAATACAGCCAGAATCTGCTGTCATGGAGCATTGAGGGGTTAAAAAGGCAGGGTTTTATTTGCAGCACCAACAGGTCACTAGGTCTTGTCCAGGTATTTCAGATGCAGGACTAGCGCAGAGAACTGGAAAAAAAGCTAAACTCTGGTTTCCTTTGTAGGTTTTTACGTTTACCTCCATCCTACCTATTCCCACGTGCCGCCCTCACCTCCAGGCCGCCGCTCTCCTTATAGCGCAGGAATGCGTTGGTCGTGTTACTCTTTGCCAGTCTAATCCTGGCCAAACGGATTTTCTGCAAAAAGCAAAAGAAACAAAAATGAGACGATAATTGACAACATTGACTTGTCATTTCAGATAAATATTTGGTTAAGGAGGGCACTGTTGCATTACTGTCTATAGATATTACAGCAAGACACAATGGTGAGAAGTGGTACTGAAATTGTAGAGAAAAGTGAAGCAAACCTCAGGTGCGGCCTCACCTGCTGCGCCCGCCGCTTGTCAGCTCTCTGGTTCTGGTGATATATGCGGCTGAAATTCGAGACGATGACAGGGACAGGCAGAGCGATCACCAGCACTCCACTGAGCGAGCAAATGGAACCAAAGATTTTCCCAGCTATGGTGTCCGGGACCATGTCTCCATATCTGAGGGAAGAGGGAGGGAAGTGTAAGTGCACGGACACAGCGGACCCTACGTGTTCCGTTATAGCGAGTGGTCACATATCAGGACTATGAGCCAACCCTGTGTGTTCCGTTATAGCAAGCGTCCACCTATCAGGACTATGAGCGGACCCTGCGTGTTCCCTTATAGCGAGCGTCCACATATCAGGACTATGAGCGGACCCTGCATATTCCCTTATAGCGAGCGTCCACATATCAGGACTATGAGTGGACCCTTCATGTTCCCTTATAGCGAGCATCCACATATCAGGACTATGAGCGGACCCTGCATGTTCCGTTATAGCGAGTGTTCACATATCAGGACAATGAGCCAACCCTGTGTGTTCCGTTATAGCGAGCGCGTCCACATATCAGGACTATGAGCGGACCCTGCATGTTCCCTTATAGCGAGCGTCCACATATCAGGACTATGAGCGGACCCTGCGTGTTCCCTTATAGCGAGCGTCCACATATCAGGACTATGAGCGGACCCTGCATGTTCCCTTATAGCGAGCGTCCACATATCAGGACTATGAGCGGACCCTGCATATTCCCTTATAGCGAGCGTCCACATATCAGGACTATGAGCGGACCCTGCATATTCCCTTATAGCGAGCGTCCACATATCAGGACTATGAGCAGACCCTGCATATTCCTTTATAGCGAATGTCCACATATCAGGACTATGAGCGGACCCTGCGTGTTCCCTTATAGCGAGCGTCCACATATCAGGACTATGAGCGGACCCTGCATATTCCTTTATAGCGAACGTCCACATATCAGGACTATGAGCAGACCCTGTGTGTTCCCTTATAGCGAGCGTCCACATATCAGGACTATGAGCGGACCCTGCGTGTTCCCTTATAGCGAGCGTCCACATATCAGGACTATGAGCGGACCCTGCATATTCCCTTATAGCGAGCATCCACATATCAGGACTATGAGCGGACCCTGCATATTCCCTTATAGCGAGCGTCCACATATCAGGACTATGAGCGGACCCTGCATATTCCCTTATAGCGAACGTCAAAATATCAGGACTATGAGCGGACCCTGCGTGTTCCCTTATAGCGAGCGTCCACATATCAGGACTATGAGCGGATCCTGCATGTTCCCTTATAGCGAGCGTCCACATATCAGGACTATGAGTGGACCCTTCATGTTCCCTTATAGCGAGCGTCCACATATCAGGACTATGAGCGGACCCTGCATATTCCCTTAGAGCGAGCGTCCACATATCAGGACTATGAGCGGACCCTGCATATTCCCTTTTAGTGAGCGTCCACATATTAGGACTATGAGAAGACCCTGCGTGTTCCGCTATAGCGAGCGTCCACATATCAGGACTATGAGCGGACCCTGCATATTCCCTTATAGCGAGCGTCCACATATCAGGACTATGAGTGGACCCTACGTGTTCCGTTATAGCGAGCGTCCACATATCAGGACTATGAGCGGACCCTTCATGTTCCCTTATAGCGAGTGTCCACATATCAGGACTATGAGTGGACCCTGCATATTCCCTTATAGCGAGCGTCCACGTATCAGGACTATGAGCGGACCCTGCATATTCCCTTATAGCGAGCGTCCAAATATCAGGACTATGAGCGGACCCTTCATGTTCACTTATAGCGAGCGTCCACATATCAGGACTATGAGCGGACCCTTCATGTTCCCTTATGGCGAGCGTCCACATATCAGGACTATGAGCGGACCCTGCATATTCCCTTATAGCGAGAGTCCACATATCAGGACTATGAGCGGACCCTGCATATTCCCTTTTAGTGAGCGTCCACATATCAGGACTATGAGCGGACCCTGCGTGTTCCGTTATAGCGAGCGTCCACATATCAGGACTATGAGCGGACCCTGCATATTCCCTTATAGCGAGCGTCCAAATATCAGGACTATGAGCGGACCCTGCGTGTTCCCTTATAGCGAGCGTCCACATATCAGGACTATGAGTGGACCCTGCATGTTCCCTTATAGCGAGTGTCCACATATCAGGACTATGAGCGGACCCTGCGTGTTCCGTTATAGCGAGCGCGTCCACATATCAGGACTATGAGCGGACCCTGCATATTCCCTTATAGCGAACGTCCACATATCAGGACTATGAGCGGACCCTTCATGTTCCCTTATAGCGAGCGTCCACATATCAGGACTATGAGCGGACCCTTCATGTTCCCTTATAGCGAGCGTCCACATATCAGGACTATGAGCGGACCCTGCATATTCCCTTATAGCGACGAGCGTCCACATATCAGGACTATGAGCGGACCCTGCATATTCCCTTATAGCGAGCGTCCACATATCAGGACTATGAGCGGACCCTGCATATTCCCTTATAGCGACGAGCGTCCACATATCAGGACTATGAGCGGACCCTGCATATTCCCTTATAGCGAGTGTCCACATATCAGGACTATGAGCGGACCCTGCGTGTTCCGTTATAGCGAGCGCGTCCACATATCAGGACTATGAGCGGACCCTGCATATTCCCTTATAGCGAGCGTCCACATATCAGGACTATGAGCGGACCCTTCATGTTCCCTTATAGCGAGCGTCCACATATCAGGACTATGAGCGGACCCTGCATATTCCCTTATAGCGAGCGTCCACATATCAGGACTATGAGCGGACCCTTCATGTTCCCTTATAGCGAGCGTCCACATATCAGGACTATGAGCGGACCCTTCATGTTCCCTTATAGCGAGCGTCCACATATCAGGACTATGAGCGAACCCTGCATATTCCCTTATAGCGAGCGTCCACATATCAGGACTATGAGCGGACCCTGTGTGCTCCGTTATAGCAAGCGTCCACATATCAGGACTATGAGCGGACCCTTCATGTTCCCTTACAGCGAACGTCCACATATCAGGACTATGAGCGGACCCTTCATGTTCCCTTATAGCGAGCGTCCACATATCAGGACTATGAGCAGACCCTGCATATTCCCTTATAGCGAGCGTCCACATATCAGGACTATGAGCGGACACTGTGTGCTCCGTTATAGCTAGCGTCCACATATCAGGACTGAGTGGACCCTGCATATTCCCTTATAGCGAGCGTCCAAATATCAGAACTATAAGCGGACCCTGCATATTCCCTTATAGCGAGCGTCCACATATCAGGACTATGAGCGGACCCTGCATATTCCCTTATAGCGAGCATCCACATATCAGGACTATGAGCGGACCCTGCATATTCCCTTATAGCGAGCGTCCAAATATCAGGACTATGGAGCGGACCCTGCATATTCCCTTATAGCGAACGTTCACATATCAGGGTTGCGAGTTCAAGAGAAAGAAAAGTAGCGCACACCTCGGTCCAGACGAAAAACTTTTACTTTAAAAGGACATCTTACAAAGGAAGGCGGGCGGGAGGAGACGTGTTGGGGGAAGAAGGACAATATAGGACTTATAGCGAGCGTTCACATATCAGGACTATGAGCAGACCCTGCATATTGCCTTATAGCGAGCGTCCACCTATCAGGACTATGAGCAGACCCTGCATATTCCCTTAGAGCGAGCGTCCACATATCAGGACTATGAGCGGACCCTGCATATTCCCTTTTAGTGAGCGTCCACATATCAGGACTATGAGCGGACCCTGCGTGTTCCATTATAGCGAGCGTCCACATATCAGGACTATGAGCGGACCCTGCATATTCCCTTATAGCGAGCGTCCACATATCAGGACTATGAGCGGACCCTGTGTGCTCCGTTATAGCGAGCGTCCACATATCAGGACTATGAGCGGACCCTGTGTGCTCCGTTATAGCGAGCGTCCAAATATCAGAACTATAAGCGGACCCTGCATATTCCCTTATAGCGATCGTCCACATATCAGGACTATGAGCGGACCCTGCATATTCCCTTATAGCGAGCATCCACATATCAGGACTATGAGCGGACCCTGCATATTCCCTTATAGCGAGCGTCCACATATCAGGACTATGAGCGGACCCTGCATATTCCCTTATAGCGAGCATCTACATATCAGGACTATGAGCGGACCCTGCATATTCCCTTATAGCGAGCGTCCAAATATCAGGACTATGGAGCGGACCCTGCATATTCCTTTATAGCGAACGTCCACATATCAGGACTATGAGCGGACCCTGCATATTCCCTTAGAGCGAGCGTCCACATATCAGGACTATGAGCGGACCCTGCATATTCCCTTTTAGTGAGCGTCCACATATTAGGACTATGAGAAGACCCTGCGTGTTCCGCTATAGCGAGCGTCCACATATCAGGACTATGAGCGGACCCTGCATATTCCCTTATAGCGAGCGTCCACATATCAGGACTATGAGTGGACCCTACGTGTTCCGTTATAGCGAGCGTCCACATATCAGGACTATGAGCGGACCCTTCATGTTCCCTTATAGCGAGTGTCCACATATCAGGACTATGAGTGGACCCTGCATATTCCCTTATAGCGAGCGTCCACGTATCAGGACTATGAGCGGACCCTGCATATTCCCTTATAGCGAGAGTCCAAATATCAGGACTATGAGCGGACCCTTCATGTTCACTTATAGCGAGCGTCCACATATCAGGACTATGAGCGGACCCTTCATGTTCCCTTATGGCGAGCGTCCACATATCAGGACTATGAGCGGACCCTGCATATTCCCTTATAGCGAGCGTCCACATATCAGGACTATGAGCGGACCCTGCATATTCCCTTTTAGTGAGCGTCCACATATCAGGACTATGAGCGGACCCTGCGTGTTCCGTTATAGCGAGCGTCCACATATCAGGACTATGAGCGGACCCTGCATATTCCCTTATAGCGAGCGTCTACATATCAGGACTATGAGCGGACCATGTGTGCTCCGTTATAGCGAGCGTCCACATATCAGGACTATGAGCGGACCCTGCATATTCCCTTATAGCGACGAGCGTCCACATATCAGGATCATGAGCGGACCCTGCATATTCCCTTATAGCGAGCGTCCACATATCAGGACTATGAGCGGACCCTGCGTGTTCCGTTATAGCGAGCGCGTCCACATATCAGGACTATGAGCGGACCCTGCATATTCCCTTATAGCGAGCGTCCACATATCAGGACTATGAGCGGACCCTTCATGTTCCCTTATAGCGAGCGTCCACATATCAGGACTATGAGCGGACCCTGCATATTCCCTTATAGCGAGCGTCCACATATCAGGACTATGAGCGGACCCTTCATGTTCCCTTATAGCGAGCGTCCACATATCAGGACTATGAGCGGACCCTTCATGTTCCCTTATAGCGAGCGTCCACATATCAGGACTATGAGCGGACCCTGCATATTCCCTTATAGCGAACGTCCACATATCAGGACTATGAGCGGACCCTGTGTGCTCCGTTATAGCGAGCGTCCACATATCAGGACTATGAGCGGACCCTTCATGTTCCCTTACAGCGAACGTCCACATATCAGGACTATGAGCGGACCCATCATGTTCCCTTATAGCGAGCGTCCACATATCAGGACTATGAGCAGACCCTGCATATTCCCTTATAGCGAGCGTCCACATATCAGGACTATGAGCGGACCCTTCATGTTCCCTTATAGCGAGCGTCCACATATCTGGACTATGAGAGGACCCTGCGTGTTCCCTTATAGCGAGCGTCCACATATCAGGACTATGAGTGGGCCCTTCATGTTCCCTTAGAGCAAGCGTCCACATATCAAGACTATGAGCAGACCCTGCATATTCCCTTATAGCGAGCGTCCACATATCAGGACTATGAGCGGATCCTGTGTGCTCCGTTATATCGAGCGTCCACATATCAGGACTATGAGCGGACCCTTCATGTTCCCTTATAGCGAGCGTCCACATATCAGGACTATGAGCGGACCCTTCATGTTCCCTTATAGCGAGCGTCCACATATCAGGACTATGAGCGGACCCTTCATGTTCCCTTATAGCGAGCGTCCACATATCAGGACTATGAGCGGACCCTGCATATTCCCTTATAGCGAGCGTCCACATATCAGGACTATGAGCGGACCCTGTGTGCTCCGTTATAGCGAGCGTCCACATATCAGGACTATGAGCGGACCCTGCATATTCCCTTATAGCGAGCGTCCAAATATCAGGACTATGGAGCGGACCCTGCATATTCCTTTATAGCGAACGTCCACATATCAGGACTATGAGAAGACCTTGCGTGTTCCGCTATAGCGAGCGTCCACATATCAGGACTATGAGCGGACCCTGCATATTCCCTTATAGCGAGCGTCCACATATCAGGACTATGAGCGGACCCTTCATGTTCCCTTATAGCGAGCGTCCACATATCAGGACTATGAGCAGACCCTGCATATTCCCTTATAGCGAGCGTCCACATATCAGGACTATGAGCGGACACTGTGTGCTCCGTTATAGCGAGCGTCCACATATCAGGACTGAGTGGACCCTGCATATTCCCTTATAGCGAGCGTCCAAATATCAGAACTATAAGCGGACCCTGCATATTCCCTTATAGCGAGCGTCCACATATCAGGACTATGAGAAGACCTTGCGTGTTCCGCTATAGCGAGCGTCCACATATCAGGACTATGAGCGGACCCTGCATATTCCCTTTTAGTGAGCGTCCACATATCAGGACTATGAGAAGACCTTGCGTGTTCCGCTATAGCGAGCGTCCACATATCAGGACTATGAGCGGACCCTGCATATTCCCTTATAGCGAGCGTCCACATATCAGGACTATGAGCGGACCCTTCATGTTCCCTTATAGCGAGCGTCCACATATCAGGACTATGAGCAGACCCTGCATATTCCCTTATAGCGAGCGTCCACATATCAGGACTATGAGCGGACACTGTGTGCTCCGTTATAGCGAGCGTCCACATATCAGGACTGAGTGGACCCTGCATATTCCCTTATAGCGAGCGTCCAAATATCAGAACTATAAGCGGACCCTGCATATTCCCTTATAGCGAGCGTCCACATATCAGGACTATGAGCGGACCCTGCATATTCCCTTATAGCGAGCATCCACATATCAGGACTATGAGCGGACCCTGCATATTCCCTTATAGCGAGCGTCCAAATATCAGGACTATGGAGCGGACCCTGCATATTCCCTTATAGCGAACGTTCACATATCAGGGTTGCGAGTTCAAGAGAAAGAAAAGTAGCGCACACCTCGGTCCAGACGAAAAACTTTTACTTTAATAGGACATCTTACAAAGGAAGGCGGGCGGGAGGAGACGTGTTGGGGGAAGAAGGACAATATAGGACTTATAGCGAGCGTTCACATATCAGGACTATGAGCGGACCCTGCATATTGCCTTATAGCGAGCGTCCACCTATCAGGACTATGAGCAGACCCTGCATATTCCCTTAGAGCGAGCGTCCACATATCAGGACTATGAGCGGACCCTGCATATTCCCTTTTAGTGAGCGTCCACATATCAGGACTATGAGCGGACCCTGCGTGTTACATTGTAGCGAGCGTCCACATATCAGGACTATGAGCGGACCCTGCATATTCCCTTATAGCGAGCGTCCACATATCAGGACTATGAGCGGACCCTGTGTGCTCCGTTATAGCGAGCGTCCACATATCAGGACTATGAGCGGACCCTGTGTGCTCCGTTATAGCGAGCGTCCAAATATCAGAACTATAAGCGGACCCTGCATATTCCCTTATAGCGATCGTCCACATATCAGGACTATGAGCGGACCCTGCATATTCCCTTATAGCGAGCATCCACATATCAGGACTATGAGCGGACCCTGCATATTCCCTTATAGCGAGCGTCCACATATCAGGACTATAAGCGGACCCTGCATATTCCCTTATAGCGAGCGTCCAAATATCAGGACTATGGAGCGGACCCTGCATATTCCTTTATAGCGAACGTCCACATATCAGGACTATGAGCGGACCCTGCATATTCCCTTAGAGCGAGCGTCCACATATCAGGACTATGAGCGGACCCTGCATATTCCCTTTTAGTGAGCGTCCACATATCAGGACTATGAGAAGACCCTGTGTGTTCCGCTATAGCGAGCGTCCACATATCAGGACTATGAGCGGACCCTGCATATTCCCTTATAGCGAGCGTCCACATATCAGGACTATGAGTGGACCCTACGTGTTCCGTTATAGCGAGCGTCCACATATCAGGACTATGAGCGGACCCTTCATGTTCCCTTATAGCGAGTGTCCACATATCAGGACTATGAGTGGACCCTGCATATTCCCTTATAGCGAGCGTCCACGTATCAGGACTATGAGCGGACCCTGCATATTCCCTTATAGCGAGCGTCCAAATATCAGGACTATGAGCGGACCCTTCATGTTCCCTTATGGCGAGCGTCCACATATCAGGACTATGAGCGGACCCTGCATATTCCCTTATAGCGAGCGTCCACATATCAGGACTATGAGCGGACCCTGCATATTCCCTTTTAGTGAGCGTCCACATATCAGGACTATGAGCGGACCCTGCGTGTTCCGTTATAGCGAGCGTCCACATATCAGGACTATGAGCGGACCCTGCATATTCCCTTATAGCGAGCGTCCACATATCAGGACTATGAGCGGACCATGTGTGCTCCGTTATAGCGAGCGTCCACATATCAGGACTATGAGCGGACCCTGCATATTCCCTTATAGCGACGAGCGTCCACATGAGCGGACCCTGCATATTCCCTTATAGCGAGCGTCCACATATCAGGACTATGAGCGGACCCTGCGTGTTCCGTTATAGCGAGCGCGTCCACATATCAGGACTATGAGCGGACCTTGCATATTCCCTTATAGCGAGCGTCCACATATCAGGACTATGAGCGGATCCTTCATGTTCCCCTATAGCGAGCGTCCACATATCAGGACTATGAGCGGACCCTGCATATTCCCTTATAGCGAGCGTCCACATATCACGACTATGAGCGGACCCTTCATGTTCCCTTATAGCGAGCGTCAACATATCAGGACTATGAGCGGACCCTTCATGTTCCCTTATAGCGAGCGTCCACATATCAGGACTATGAGCGGACCCTGCATATTCCCTTATAGCGAACGTCCACATATCAGGACTATGAGCGGACCCTGTGTGCTCCGTTATAGCGAGCGTCCACATATCAGGACTATGAGCGGACCCTTCATGTTCCCTTACAGCGAACGTCCACATATCAGGACTATGAGCGGACCCTTCATGTTCCCTTATAGCGAGCGTCCACATATCAGGACTATGAGCAGACCCTGCATATTCCCTTATAGCGAGTGTCCACACATCAGGACTATGAGCGGACCCTTCATGTTCCCTTATGGCGAGCATCCACATATCAGGACTATGAGTGGACCCTGCATAATCCCTTATAGCGAGCGTCCACATATCAGGACTATGAGCGGACCCTTCATGTTCCCTTATAGCGAGCGTCCACATATCTGGACTATGAGAGGACCCTGCGTGTTCCCTTATAGCGAGCGTCCACATATCAGGACTATGAGTGGGCCCTTCATGTTCCCTTATAGCAAGCGTCCACATATCAGGACTATGAGCAGACCCTGCATATTCCCTTATAGCGAGCGTCCACATATCAGGACTATGAGCGGACCCTGTGTGCTCCGTTATAGCGAGCGTCCTCATATCAGGACTATGAGCGGACCCTTCATGTTCCCTTACAGCGAACGTCCACATATCAGGACTATGAGCGGACCCTTCATGTTCCCTTATAGCGAGCGTCCACATATCAGGACTATGAGCGGACCCTGCATATTCCCTTATAGCGAGCGTCCACATATCAGGACTATGAGCGGACCCTGTGTGCTCCGTTATAGCGAGCGTCCACATATCAGGACTATGAGCGGACCCTGTGTGCTCCGTTATAGCGAGCGTCCAAATATCAGAACTATAAGCGGACCCTGCATATTCCCTTATAGCGATCGTCCACATATCAGGACTATGAGCGGACCCTGCATATTCCCTTATAGCGAGCATCCACATATCAGGACTATGAGCGGACCCTGCATATTCCCTTATAGCGAGCGTCCACATATCAGGACTATAAGCGGACCCTGCATATTCCCTTATAGCAAGCGTCCAAATATCAGGACTATGGAGCGGACCCTGCATATTCCTTTATAGCGAACGTCCACATATCAGGACTATGAGCGGACCCTGCATATTCCCTTAGAGCGAGCGTCCACATATCAGGACTATGAGCGGACCCTGCATATTCCCTTATAGCAAGCGTCCAAATATCAGGACTATGGAGCGGACCCTGCATATTCCTTTATAGCGAACGTCCACATATCAGGACTATGAGCGGACCCTGCATATTCCCTTAGAGCGAGCGTCCACATATCAGGACTATGAGCGGACCCTGCATATTCCCTTATAGCGAGCGTCCACATATCAGGACTATGAGCGGACCCTACGTGTTCCGTTATAGCGAGCGTCCACATATCAGGACTATGAGCGGACCCTTCATGTTCCCTTATAGCGAGTGTCCACATATCAGGACTATGAGTGGACCCTGCATATTCCCTTATAGCGAGCGTCCACGTATCAGGACTATGAGCGGACCCTGCATATTCCCTTATAGCGAGCGTCCACATATCAGGACTATGAGCGGACCCTTCATGTTCCCTTATGGCGAGCGTCCACATATCAGGACTATGAGCGGACCCTGCATATTCCCTTATAGCGAGCGTCCACATATCAGGACTATGAGCGGACCCTGCATATTCCCTTTTAGTGAGCGTCCACATATCAGGACTATGAGCGGACCCTGCGTGTTCCGTTATAGCGAGCGTCCACATATCAGGACTATGAGCGGACCCTGCATATTCCCTTATAGCGAGCGTCCACATATCAGGACTATGAGCGGACCCTGTGTGCTCCGTTATAGCGAGCGTCCACATATCAGGACTATGAGCGGACCCTGCATATTCCCTTATAGCGAGGAGCTTCCACATATCAGGATCATGAGCGGACCCTGCATATTCCCTTATAGCGAGCGTCCACATATCAGGACTATGAGCGGACCCTGCGTGTTCCGTTATAGCGAGCGCGTCCACATATCAGGACTATGAGCGGACCCTGCATATTCCCTTATAGCGAGCGTCAACATATCAGGACTATGAGCGGACCCTTCATGTTCCCTTATAGCGAGCGTCCACATATCAGGACTATGAGCGGACCCTGCATATTCCCTTATAGCGAGCGTCCACATATCAGGACTATGAGCGGACCCTTCATGTTCCCTTATAGCGAGCGTCCACATATCAGGACTATGAGCGGACCCTTCATGTTCCCTTATAGCGAGCGTCCACATATCAGGACTATGAGCGGACCCTGCATATTCCCTTATAGCGAACGTCCACATATCAGGACTATGAGCGGACCCTGTGTGCTCCGTTATAGCGAGCGTCTACATATCAGGACTATGAGCGGACCCTTCATGTTCCCTTACAGCGAACGTCCACATATCAGGACTATGAGCGGACCCTTCATGTTCCCTTATAGCGAGCGTCCACATATCAGGACTATGAGCAGACCCTGCATATTCCCTTATAGCGAGTGTCCACACATCAGGACTATGAGCGGACCCTTCATGTTCCCTTATGGCGAGCGTCCACATATCAGGACTATGAGTGGACCCTGCATATTCCCTTATAGCGAGCGTCCACATATCAGGACTATGAGCGGACCCTTCATGTTCCCTTATAGCGAGAGTCCACATATCAGGACTATGAGAGGACCCTGCGTGTTCCCTTATAGCGAGCGTCCACATATCAGGACTATGAGTGGGCCCTTCATGTTCCCTTATAGCAAGCGTCCACATATCAGGACTATGAGCAGACCCTGCATATTCCCTTATAGCGAGCGTCCACATATCAGGACTATGAGCGGACCCTGTGTGCTCCGTTATAGCGAGCGTCCACATATCAGGACTATGAGCGGACCCTTCATGTTCCCTTACAGCGAACGTCCACATATCAGGACTATGAGCGGACCCTTCATGTTCCCTTATAGCGAGCGTCCACATATCAGGACTATGAGCGGACCCTTCATGTTCCCTTATAGCGAGCGTCCACATATTAGGACTATGAGTGGACCCTGCATATTCCCTTATAGCGAGCGTCCACATATCAGGACTATGAGCGGACCCTTCATGTTCCCTTATAGCGAGCGTCCACATATCAGGACCATGAGAGGACCCTGCGTGTTCCCTTATAGCGAGCGTCCACATATCAGGACTATGAGTGGGCCCTTCATGTTCCCTTATAGCGAGCGTCCACATATCAGGACTATAAGCGGACCCTGCATATTCCCTTATAGCGAGCGTCCACATATCAGTACAATGAGCGGACGCTGCGTGTTCCGTTATAGCGAGGGTCCACATATCAGGACTATGAGCGGCCCCTGCGTGTTCCATTAAAGCGAGTGTTCACATTTCAGGACTATGAGCGGAATCCGCGTGTTCTCTTATAGCGAGTGTCCACATATCAGGACTATGAGCGGACCTTGCGTGCTCCGTTATAGCAAGAGTTTACATATCAGGACTATTAACGGACCCTGCGTGTTTCATTAAAGCGAGTGTTCACATTTCAGGACTATGAGCGGACTCCGCGTGCTCCCTTATAGCGAGTGTCCACATATCAGGACTATGAGCGGACCCTGCGTGTTCCATTATAGCGAGTGTTCATGAGTCACCCACCAGGGCGTCCACATATCAGGACTATGAGCGGACCCTTCATGTACCCGGTCCGGTGTTCACAGAGGGATGTCACGGTGGCGACCCAGTTCGTGGCCCTCGGCACTCATGTAAAATGGAAATTGAATAAAGTTTATGCTTGTGACGCCACCTGTGGTATTCGGTCAGTGGGGACCGACGCTGCTTTAAGGGGTTCTCGGGGGTGATGTTATGGCAGCTAGATGGTATAACTTCCCACAGGTGAAGTGTATCCCTAGGGCTCCTGGTGTGTAGATGGAAGATGGTGAAGGGCGCAGTAAAGAACGAGGACACAGGGGTGCAGTCTCTTTACCTGGTTTATTGATGGTTGCAGGCAGCCACAGTCCAGGGTACCAGATCACAGGTACAGGCAGGGTCAGGCCGGCTTGGAAGCGAATCCAGAGTTCCCCTTTACCAGGTGGAGATGAAAGTCTTAATCTAGCACGGTGGTGTTGTAATCCCTTACTGCCTATAGCTTCTGATAAGGTCCTCACAGTTCCTCTCTGTCCCCCATATAGGATAGGACACAGACCCGTATGACAGGTAACACGAGCCTTTTTACGGGATCTCTATCATGACCCTGGCTCTATTCGTCACTGTGCCTCCTGGGTATTAGGGCAGACAGGTAACTTGCAGTTCAGCTGTCCTGCCGGTCTCTGCTGTAAGTCTTAGAGTCCCTTACAACCTCGGTGTTCTGGTTACCGGTGATCTGCGCTTCAGAGGGAGATAGTTCATTCGCAGCTGTTCTCCCCTGATGTCACTCTCCTGTGCTTTACTCTCCTGCACGCTCACTGAACGATGTTCTTTCCTTCTGTATGTATCTTTTTCCAGGGGTTGTAGTACTTCAGACTACTGGGCCCCTTCAGACCTTCTGACACTCTATGTCGGTCTGCACTCTTTTCTCTCTGTAACTCACTTTCTGACCCTTTTCCCTCCAAATCAGAATTTATATAAGGAAGCCACCCATAAAAAGGGTGTGGGCTCCCCCTTCTGGTCTGGAGTGTGAACATGTGTGCATTGTGATACCTGATAAAGAGATATCCTTCATCGCTTCCAAGCGCAGCATCACGCTCCACGTGAGGAAAGCAATGTCACTGTGACGACCAGGACCTTGGGGCGTCACATTCACATATCAGGTCTATGAGTGGACCCTGCGTGTTCCGTTATAGTGAGCGTCCACATATCAGGACTATGAGCGTATCCGGCATGCTCCGTTTTAACGAGCGTCCACATATCAGGATTATGAGCGGATCCTGCGTGCTCCATTATAGTGAGCGTCCACATTTTAGGACTATGAGCGGACTCCGCGTGTTCCCTTATAGCGAGTGTCCACATATCAGGTCTATGAGCGGACCCTGCGTGCTCCGTTATAGCAAGCATCCACATATCAGGACTATTAACGGACCCTGCATGTTTCATAAAGCGAGTGTTCACATTTCAGGACTATGAGCGGACTCCGCGTGCTCCGTTATAGCGAGTGTCCACATATCAGGACTATGAGCGGACCCTGTGTGTTCCATTACAGCGAGTGTTCATGAGTCGCCCGCCAGGGCCGGGGGGTACCCGGTCCGGTGTTCACAGAGGGATGTCACGGTGGCGACCCAGTCCATGGCCCTGGGCACCCATGTAAAATGGAAATTGCATAAAGTTTATGTTCGTGACGCCACCTGTGGTATTCGGTCAGTGGGGACCGACGCTGCTTTAAGGGGTCCTCTGGGGTGATGTTATGGCAGCTAGATGGTATAACTTCCCACAGGTGAAGTATATCCCTAGGGCTCCTGGTGTGTAGATGGAAGAAGGTGAATGGCGCAGTAAAGAATGAGGACACAGGGCGGGGTGCAGTCTCTTTACCTGGTTTATTGATGGTTACAGGCAGCCACAGTCCAGGGTACCAGATCACAGGTACAGGCAGGGTTCGGCCGGTTTGGAAGCGAATCCAGAGTTCCCCTTTACCAGGTGGTAAATCAGGACTATGAGCGGACCCTGCGTGTTCCCTTATAGCGAGCGTCCACATATCAGGACTATGAGAGGACCCTGCGTGTTCCATTATAGCGAGCGTCCACATATCAGGACTATGAGCGGACCCTGCGTGTTCCCTTATAGCGAGCGTCCACATATCAGGACTATGAGCGGACCCTGCGTGTTTCGTTATAGCGAGCGTCCACATATCAGGACTATGAGCGGACCCTGCGTGTTCCGTTATAGCGAGTGTTCACATATCAGGACTATGACCACACGCAATCAAAGGTAACGGATGTCAGGCAAAACAGACAAAAGGAAGAGTGACTGTGACCAGGACCACATTGTGATGGCTAGATGGCGGTTCAGAGCAGCTCCGACACAGCCGGGCTTGTGGGGTGTTTCCGGCGGGTCTTGTGGGGTGTTTCTGTTATACGGCAGGTCTTGTGGGTGTTCACGGTATATGGCAGGTCTTGTGTGGCGTTCCCGGGATATGGCGGGTGTTGTGGGGTGTTCCTGGTATACTGCGGGTCTTGTGGGGTGTTTTCGGTATACAGTGGGCCTGGTGACATAATTGGACTAATTACTAATAAAGTACATTAGTGCATGTTGGCTTTGAAGCACATTTACCATCGAGTGGTTTGCGGATTATGATTGCAGTACCTCTTTTGGCCTGACTTGCTGGGGACGCTGTTGCCTCAGCGCTTCCTCCATTATCTGGTCCACTTCTCTCATTCATCATCAGACCTATTACTTATTAGCAATGACCAGACTATTTTTGGCATCTCCCATTAATCCAAAACGTGTAAAAAAAATAATTATTAACGAAAGTGACAGTGAACAGTGAAGGATAATTATGGCGTAAGAGAAGAACAGACTGTAATTAGGGACGCACAGCAGCACAGAATATTTCAGACCACGAGCATGTGTCTCCATTGAGACCTGTGGTTATACTACACCTGTGAGGATGGGGCTGTACGGGACTGGGAAGGTCAGCACAGAGTATTTCAGGAAGAAGCGTCCTGGAGGCAGCGTTAGTGACACCAGGGTTAATAATCACCAATACGAAAAAGAGGAAGGGAGATCGGATGGGGCCAAGCAGCTAGAGAGAGGAACAAAGGCTCGCAGCAGCACAGAGCATTTTAGGAAGCTCATTGTCATCTTGAAGGAAGTCCAGTTATCGATGGCAGGACTCAGAATGACAGTACTGTGAGGAGACGGGAAGGATGGGGGGGCTGAGGAGGTCTCTGACAGGCAGGGGAAGAAGCACAGAGTATTTAAGGAAGTCATCTAGTAAGATCCAGTGTAAGTGAGAGCATTGCTGAATGTGGAAGGAGCAGTGTCCTGATGGGAAGAGGGGGCACAGAGGTACCACAAGCTTAAAGTTATAGCTTTGGGGACCTGGGGCGGCTTGTGATGGGGCAAGATGCTATAAATAGACAATGAAGGAGCCTATGTAATGCTACCGCCATGCAGTATTACACAACCTTCACCAGGTGGTACTGGTGGAGTAAGAAAGGTTGCACTCACAGCGTAGCACCGCAGTGCTGCAGCGCAGGCACCACCAGGTGGTGAGAGAGTTGTCAGACAAGCCAGGTCAGAAATGGTCAGGAAACGCAGTACCAGAGGAAACAGCAACACACGTGGTCAGGCACAAGCCAGAGAAGTCGGAGCCAGTCGGGAGCAGAGAAGCCGGAAACGTGAAACAATCTAACAAGTCAGAGGTCAAGCCGGGTCAGATACCAAGAGGTCACAGCACGGGGAACAAACACTAGACAAGTGGGGTAACAGGAATGGGAAGACAAGGGAACTGAGCAAATGGGCAGAGGACAAATCAGGGAGTAATGGGGTCAGCCGCTCGAGCCTGGGCGGGAACTATAACTGACATTGCCTGCAGACAGCAGCAGGCTGAAGTAGCCAAACAGATCCCAAAATGAGGCAAAGAAGGTTAACCCCCGCATGACCAGACCGGGGAGAGAATAACAAGAAACAAACCCCGGCCTGGATCATGACATCCTGACCTAACAGCAGCACAGAGTACTTCAGTGGGGCTACAAGTGGAAAGGGAACGGCGGTTATAAGGCAAAGGTCAGTGACAGGCAGTGAGGGAGGTCACTGGCAGCCAATTGAAGGAGCAGAATAGCAGCACAGAGTGCTTCAGGAGGAGAATAGGCTGATCTAGTCATCTGACCACAGGGGCTCATGTGATGATATTGCTGAAGATGATTCATGTGAAGGGTGAGGAGGGGGAGAATGCAGACATGTAGAAAGGTGGTGAGACATGAAATCCCAGCACAGGGGATTAGGAAAGATGGCATTGCCCCTGTGGGATCCACTAGGAATCTGCAATGATTTCACACTGAGATTTTTGCAGAAATAAAATGCTCAAGGATTAACAGAACTAACCAGAGTCATCTATAAAGCGAGCACAGAAGATGTGTGTCTGCAATGCAACCTCCAGACAAACCAATTACCAGCTCCCCCTGGAAAATTAGCTGCCTCCAGGTCTAGTTAGAGCCGTCACCTCCACTGCTGAAAGCTAAACTGCTCCCAGAACAGAAGTGTAAAGGGTTTTCATTAGATTAGAAAAACATGGCTGCTATCTTATAGAAACAGTGCCACTCCTAGCCATTGGCTGTGTCTGGTATTGCAAGTACAGCCCGGAGCTCAAAAGTATTACCAGATGCTGACAGTAGACAGGACTGGAGCTGCACCCGTTGAGATAAGCTGCTGAAATCCCCGGTTGTAAAGGAGGGAAGCTGCAGGTGATATGTTATAGAGAAGGGAAGCTGCAGGTGATCTCCTGTTATAGAGAAGGAAAGCTGCAGGTGATCTCCTGTCATAGAGGAGAGAAGCTGCAGGTGATCTCCTGTCATAGAGAAGGGAAGCTGCAGGTGATCTCCTGTTATAGAGGAGGGAAGCTGCAGGTGATCTCCTGTTATAGAGAAGGGAAGCTGTAGGTGATCTCCTGTTATAGAGAAGGGAAGCTGCAGGTGATCTTCTGTCATAGAGGAGAGAAGCTGCAGGTGATCTCCTGTTATAGAGAAGGGAAGCTGCAGGTGATCTCCTGTTATACAGAAGGGAAGCTGCAGGTGATCTTTGGGAAGCTGCAGGTGATCTCCTGTCACAGAGAAGGGAAGCTGCAAGTGATCTCCTGTCACAGAGAAGGGAAGCTGCAGGTGATCTCCTGTTATAGAGGAGGGAAGCTGCAGGTGATCTCCTGTTATAGAGAAGGGAAGCTACAGGTGATCTCCTGTCACAGAGAAGGGAAGCTGCAGGTGATCTCCTGTTATAGAGGAGAGAAGCTGCAGGTGATCTCCTGTTAAAGAGAAGGGAAGCTGCAGGTGATATGTTATAGAGAAGGGAAGCTGCAGGTGATCTCCTGTCACAGAGAAGGGAAGCTGCAGGTGATCTCCTGTTATAGAGGAGGGAAGCTGCAGATGATCTCCTGTTATAGAGAAGGGAAGCTGCAGGTGATATGTTATAGAGAAGGGAAGCTGCAGGTGATCTCCTGTCACAGAGAAGGGAAGCTGCAGGTGATCTCCTGTTATAGAGGAGGGAAGCTGCAGGTGATCTCCTGTTATAGAGAAGGGAAGCTGCAGGTGATCTCCTGTCACAAAGAAGGGAAGCTGCAGGTGATCTCCTGTTATAGAGGAGGGAAGAAGCTGCAGGTGATCTCCTGTTATAGAGAAGGGAAGCTGCAGGTGATATGTTATAGAGAAGGGAAGCTGCAGGTGATCTCCTGTCACAGAGAAGGGAAGCTGCAGGTGATCTCCTGTTATAGAGGAGGGAAGCTGCAGGTGATCTCCTGTTATAGAGAAGGGAAGCTGCAGGTGATCTCCTGTCACAAAGAAGGGAAGCTGCAGGTGATCTCCTGTTATAGAGGAGGGAAGCTGCAGGTGATCTCCTGTCATAGAGGAGGGAAGCTGCAGGTGATCTCCTGTCATAGAGGAGGGAAGCTGCAGGTGATCTCCTGTCACAGAGAAGGGAAGCTGCAGGTGATCTCCTGTCACAGAGAAGGGAAGCTGCAGGTGATCTCCTGTCATAGAGGAGGGTGTTATGAAAGGCAATTCAGTACCACAATGAACATAGCGGTCAGAGCACATACAGTGATCTGACAATAACCCAAAATCATAGAACGAGCTCTGAGACGTGGGAACTCTGCAGACCGCAATCCCTAATCCTCTCCAAACAACACTAGAGGCAGCCGTGGATTGCGCCTAACTCTGCCTATGCAACTCGGCACAGCCTGAGAAACTAACTAGCCTGAAGATAGAAAATAAGCCTACCTTGCCTCAGAGAAATACCCCAAAGGAAAAGGCAGCCCCCCACATATAATGACTGTGAGTTAAGATGAAAAGACAAACGTAGAGATGAAATAGATTCAGCAAAGTGAGGCCCGGCTTTCTTAACAGAGCGAGGATAGAAAAGGCAACTTTGCGGTCTACACAAAACCCTACAGAAAACCACGCAAAGGGGGCAAAAAGACCCTCCGTACCGAACTAACGGCACGGAGGTACACCCTTTGCGTCCCAGAGCTTCCAGCAAAAAATAAGACAAGCTGGACAGAAAAAATAGCAAACAAATAGCAAAGAAGAACTTAGCTATGTAGAGCAGCAGGCCACAGGAATGATCCAGGGAAAAGCAAGTCCAACACTGGAACATTGACAGGAAGCCAGGATCAAAGCATTAGGTGGAGTTAAGTAGAGAAGCACCTAACGACCTCACCAGATCACCTGAGGGAGGAAACTCAGAAGCCGCAGTACCACTTCCCTCCACCAACAGAAGCTCACAGAGAGAACCAGCCGAAGTACCACTTGTGACCACAGGAGGGAGCTCTGCCACAGAATTCACAACAGTACCCCCCCCCTTGAGGAGGGGTCACCGAACCCTCACCAGAGCCCCCAGGCCGACCAGGATGAGCCACATGAAAGGCACGAACAAGATCGGGAGCATGGACATCAGAGGCAAAAACCCAGGAATTATCTTCCTGAGCATAACCCTTCCATTTAACCAGATACTGGAGTTTCCGTCTAGAAACACGAGAATCCAAAATCTTCTCCACAATATACTCCAATTCCCCCTCCACCAAAACTGGGGCAGGAGGATCAACAGATGGAACCATAGGTGCCACGTATCTCCGCAACAATGACCTATGGAATACGTTATGTATGGAAAAGGAATCTGGAAGGGTCAGACGAAAAGACACAGGATTAAGAACCTCAGAAATCCTATACGGACCAATGAAACGAGGTTTAAACTTAGGAGAGGAAACCTTCATAGGAATATGACGAGAAGATAACCAAACCAGATCCCCAACACGAAGTCGGGGACCCACACGGCGTCTGCGATTAGCGAAACGTTGAGCCTTCTCCTGGGACAAGGTCAAATTGTCCACTACATGAGTCCAATTCTGCTGCAACCTGTCCACCACAGTATCCACACCAGGACAGTCCGAAGACTCAACCTGTCCTGAAGAGAAACGAGGATGGAACCCAGAATTGCAGAAAAATGGCGAAACCAAGGTAGCCGAGCTGGCCCGATTATTAAGGGCGAACTCAGCCAAAGGCAAAAAGGACACCCAGTCATCCAGATCGGCAGAAACAAAGCATCTCAGATATGTTTCCAAGGTCTGATTGGTTCGTTCGGTCTGGCCATTAGTCTGAGGATGGAAAGCCGAGGAAAAAGACAAGTCAATGCCCATCCTACCACAAAAGGCTCGCCAAAACCTTGAAACAAACTGGGAACCTCTGTCAGAAACGATATTCTCTGGAATGCCATGTAAACGAACCACATGCTGGAAGAACAATGGCACCAAATCAGAGGAGGAAGGTAATTTAGACAAGGGTACCAAATGGACCATCTTAGAGAAGCGATCACAAACCACCCAAATGACTGACATTTTTTGAGAGACGGGAAGATCTGAAATAAAATCCATAGAGATATGTGTCCAAGGCCTCTTCGGGACCGGCAAGGGCAAAAGCAACCCACTGGCACGAGAACAGCAGGGCTTAGCCCGAGCACAAATCCCACAGGACTGCACAAAAGTACGCACATCCCGCGACAGAGACGGCCACCAAAAGGATCTAGCCACTAACTCTCTGGTACCAAAGATTCCAGGATGACCAGCCAACACCGAACAATGAACCTCAGAGATAACTTTACTGGTCCACTTATCAGGGACAAACAGTCTCTCCGCTGGACAACGATCAGGTTTATTAGCCTGAAATTTTTGCAGCACCCGCCGCAAATCAGGGGAGATGGCAGACACAATTACTCCTTCCTTGAGGATACCCGCCGGCTCAGACAAACCCGGAGAGTCGGGCACAAAACTCCTAGACAGAGCATCCGCCTTCACATTTTTAGAGCACGGAAGGTACGAAATCACAAAGTCAAAACGGGCAAAAAACAGCGACCAACGAGCCTGTCTAGGATTCAACCGCTTAGCAGACTCAAGATAAGTCAAGTTCTTATGATCAGTCAATACCACCACGCGATGCTTAGCTCCTTCAAGCCAATGACGCCACTCCTCGAATGCCCACTTCATGGCCAGCAACTCTCGGTTGCCCACATCATAATTTCGCTCAGCAGGCGAAAACTTCCTGGAAAAAAAAGCGCATGGTTTCATCACTGAACAATCAGAACCTCTCTGCGACAAAACAGCCCCTGCTCCAATCTCAGAAGCATCAACCTCGACCTGGAACGGAAGAGAAACATCTGGTTGACACAACACAGGGGCAGAAGAAAAACGACGCTTCAATTCTTGAAAAGCTTCCACAACAGCAGAAGACCAATTGACCAAATCAGCACCCTTCTTGGTCAAATCGGTCAATGGTTTGGCAATACTAGAAAAATTGCAGATGAAGCGACGATAAAAATTAGCAAAGCCCAGGAACTTTTGCAGACTTTTAAGAGATGTAGGCTGAGTCCAATCATGGATGGCTTGGACCTTAACAGGATCCATCTCGATAGTAGAAGGGGAAAAGATGAACCCCAAAAATGAAACCTTCTGCACACCAAAGAGACACTTTGATCCCTTCACAAACAAAGAATTAGCACGCAGGACCTGAAAAACTGTTCTGACCTGCTTCACATGAGACTCCCAATCATCCGAGAAGATCAAAATGTCATCCAAGTACACAATCAGGAATTTATCCAGGTACTCTCGGAAGATGTCATACATAAAGGACTGAAACACTGATGGAGCATTGGCAAGTCCGAATGGCATTACTAGATACTCAAAATGACCCTCGGGCGTATTAAATGCAGTTTTCCATTCATCTCCTCGCCTGATTCGCACCAGATTATACGCACCACGAAGATCTATCTTGGTGAACCAACTAGCTCCCTTAATCCGAGCAAACAAATCAGATAACAATGGCAAGGGGTACTGAAATTTAACCGTGATCTTATTTAGAAGGCGGTAATCTATACAAGGTCTCAGCGAACCATCCTTCTTGGCTACAAAAAAGAACCCTGCTCCTAATGGTGATGATGACGGGCGAATATGCCCCTTCTCCAGAGATTCCTTCACATAACTGCGCATAGCGGCGTGCTCAGGCACGGATAAATTAAACAGTCGACCTTTTGGGAATTTACTACCAGGAATCAAATTGATAGCACAATCACAATCCCTATGCGGAGGTAGGGCATCGGACTTGGGCTCATCAAATACATCACGGTAATCAGACAAGAACTCTGGAACCTCAGAAGGGGTGGATGACGAAATTGACAGAAATGGAACATCACCATGTACCCCCTGACAACCCCAGCTGGACACCGACATGGATTTCCAATCTAATACTGGATTATGGGCTTGTAGCCATGGCAACCCCAACACGACCACATCATGCAGATTATGCAACACCAGAAAGCGAATAACCTCCCGATGTGCAGGAGCCATGCACATGGTCAGCTGGGTCCAGTATTGAGGCTTATTCTTGGCCAAAGGCGTGGCATCAATTCCTCTCAATGGAATAGGACACTGCAAGGGCTCTAAGAGAAACCCACAACGCTTAGCATACTCCAAGTCCATCAAATTCAGGGCAGCGCCTGAATCCACAAATGCCATGACAGAATACGATGACAAAGAACAGATCAAGATAACGGACAGAAGAAATTTTGACTGTACCGTACCAATGGTGGCAGACCTAGCGTACCGCTTAGTGCGCTTAGGACAATCAGAGATAGCATGAGTGGAATCACCACAGTAGAAACACAGCCCATTCAGACGTCTGTGTTCTTGCCGTTCAACTCTGGTCAAAGTCCTATCGCACTGCATAGGCTCAAGTTTAAGCTCAGGTAATACCGCCAAATGGTGCACAGATTTACGCTCACGCAAGCGTCGACCGATCTGAATGGCCAAAGACATAGACTCATTCAAACCAGCAGGCATAGGAAATCCCACCATGACATCCTTAAGGGCTTCAGAGAGACCCTTTCTGAACATAGCTGCCAGCGCAGATTCATTCCATTGAGTGAGCACGGACCACTTTCTAAATTTCTGACAATATACCTCTATCTCATCCTGACCCTGACAAAGAGCCAGCAAATTTTTCTCTGCCTGATCCACTGAATTAGGTTCATCGTACAGCAATCCGAGCGCCAGGAAAAACGCATCGATATTACTCAATGCAGGATCTCCTGGCGCAAGAGAAAATGCCCAGTCCTGAGGGTCGCCGCGCAAAAAAGAAATAACAATCAAAACCTGTTGAACTGGATCACCAGAGGAGCGAGGTTTCAAGGCCAGAAATAATTTACAATTATTTTTGAAACTCAGAAACTTAGTTCTATCTCCAAAAAACAAATCAGGAATAGGAATTCTTGGTTCTAACATAGATTTCTGATCAATAGTGTCTTGAATCTTTTGTACTCTTGCCAAGAGCTGATCCACAGATGAAGACAGACTTCTAATGTCCATCGCTACACCTGTGTACTGAACCACCCAAATGTCTAGGGGAAAAAAAAGGCAAAACACAGTGCAAAGAAAAAAAAAATGGTCTCAGAACTTCTTTTTTCCCTCTATTTTGAGAATCATTAGTACTTTTGGCTTCCTGTACTGTTATGAAAGGCAATTCAGTACCACAATGAACATAGCGGTCAGAGCACATACAGTGATCTGACAATAACCCAAAATCATAGAACGAGCTCTGAGACGTGGGAACTCTGCAGACCGCAATCCCTAATCCTCTCCAAACAACACTAGAGGCAGCCGTGGATTGCGCCTAACTCTGCCTATGCAACTCGGTAAGCCTGAGAAACTAACTAGCCTGAAGATAGAAAATAAGCCTACCTTGCCTCAGAGAAATACCCCAAAGGAAAAGGCAGCCCCCCACATATAATGACTGTGAGTTAAGATGAAAAGACAAACGTAGAGATGAAATAGATTCAGCAAAGTGAGGCCCGACTTTCTTAACAGAGCGAGGATAGAAAAGGCAACTTTGCGGTCTACACAAAACCCTACAGAAAACCACGCAAAGGGGGCAAAAAGACCCTCCGTACCGAACTAACGGCACGGAGGTACACCCTTTGCGTCCCAGAGCTTCCAGCAAAAAATAAGACAAGCTGGACAGAAAAAATAGCAAACAAATAGCAAAGAAGAACTTAGCTATGCAGAGCAGCAGGCCACAGGAATGATCCAGGGAAAAGCAAGTCCAACACTGGAACATTGACAGGAAGCAAGGATCAAAGCATTAGGTGGAGTTAAGTAGAGAAGCACCTAACGACCTCACCAGATCACCTGAGGGAGGAAACTCAGAAGCCGCAGTACCACTTCCCTCCACCAACAGAAGCTCACAGAGAGAACCAGCCGAAGTACCACTTGTGACCACAGGAGGGAGCTCTGCCACAGAATTCACAACAGGAGGGAAGCTGCAGGTGATCTCCTGTCATAGAGGAGGGAAGCTGCAGGTGATCTCCTGTCATAGAGGAGGGAAGCTGAAGGTGATCTCCTGTTATAAAGGAGGAAAGCTGCAGGTGATCTCCTGTTATATAGAAGGGAAGCTGCAGGTGATCTCCTGTCATAGAGAAGGGAAGCTGCAGATCAGCAGGAAATCCGCAACAAGGAAATAAGCTGCTGGAAATCCCTGCTGTAAAGGAGGGAAGCTGCAAGTGATCACCTGCTGTAGAGGAGGGAAGCTGCAAGTGATCGAAGTGGAGGAAGCGGCTGGTGATCTGCTGTTATATTAGAGGAAAGCTGCTAATTATCAGCTATTATAAAGGAGATAAGCTGTAGGTGATCAGCTGTTATAGAAGAGAGAAGAAGCTCCTGATCAGCTGTTATAGTGGGGGAAGGGGCAGGTGATCAGCTGTTATAGTGGAGGGAAGGGGCAGGTGATCACCTGTAATAGTGGAGGGAAGGGGCAGGTGATCACCTGTAATAGTGGAGGGAAGTGGCAGGTGATCAGCTGTTATAGTGGAGGGAAGTGGCAGGTGATCAGCTGTTATAGTGATAGTGGAGGGTAGGGGTAGGTGATCAGCTGTTATAGTGGAGGGAAGTGGCAGGTGATCACCTGTAATAGTGGAGGGAAGGGGCAGGTGATCAGCTGTTATAGTGGAGGGAAGGGGCAGGTGATCAGCTGTTATAGTGGAGGGAAGTGGCAGGTGATCACCTGTAATAGTGGAGGGAAGGGGCAGGTGATCAGCTGTTATAGTGGAGGGAAGGGGCAGGTGATCAGCTGTTATAGTGGAGGGAAGGGGCAGGTGATCAGCTGTTATAGTGGAGGGAAGGGGCAGGTGATCAGCTGTTATAGTGGAGGGAAGGGGCAGGTGATCAGCTGTTATAGTGGAGGGAAGGGGCAGGTGATCAGCTGTTATAGTGGAGGGAAGGGGCAGGTGATCAGCTGTTATAGTGGAGGGAAGGGGCAGGTGATCAGCTGTTAAAGTGGAGGGAAGCGGCAGGTGATTAGACCACATTCACACATTCAGCATCTGTTCATTATTTTACATCAGTATTTGTAGCCAAAACGAGGAGTGGGTGATAAATGCAGAAGTGGTGATGTGTTTCTATGTTTCTATTATACTTTTCCTCTGATTGTTCCACTCCTGGTTTTGGCTTACAGACACTGATGTAAAATACTGACCAAATACTGCTAGTGTGACCGTTACCTTATATTGGAAGTAAGCTGCATGTGGTTCGGCATTTTGACCTGGAATTACATGGTGCCCATTTAAGGATACTGCTGTGTTCTCCAGAGCGGTGATGGGGGGTCTTAGAAGTAGACATACAGTGGGTAGGGAAAGTATTCAGAGCCCTTTACATTTTTCACCCTTTGTTTCATTGCAGCTATTTGGTAAATTAAAAAAAAGTTCATTTTTTCTCATTAATGTACACTCTGCTCCCCATCTTGACTGAAAAAAACCCAGAAATGTAGTCATTTTTTCACATTTGTTAAAAAAGAAAAACTGAAATATCACATGGTCATGAGTATTCAGACCATTTGCTCAGTATTGAGTAGAAGCACCTTTTGATCTACTACTGCCATGAGTCTTCTTGGCAATTATACAAGTTTTTCACCCCTGGATTTGGGGATCCTCTGCCATTCTTCCTTGCAGATCCTCTCCAGTTCCGTCAGGTTGGATGGTGAACGTTGGTGGACAGCCATTTTCAGGTCTCTCCAGAGATGCTCAATTGGGTTTAGGTCAGGGCTCTGGCTGGGCCAGTCAAGAATGGTCACAGCGTTGTTCTGAAGAGATTCCTTTGTTATTTTAGCTGTATGCTTAGGGTCATTGTCTTGTTGGAAGGTGAACCTTCGGCCAAGTCTGAGGTCCATAGCACTCTGGAAGAGGTTTTCATCCAGGATATCTCTGCACTTGGCCGCATTCATGTTTCCTTCAATGGCAACCAGTTGTCCTGTCCCTGCAGCTGAAAAACACCCCCATAGCATGATGCTGCCACCATGTTTCACTGTTGGGATTGTATTGGGCAGGTGATGAGCAGTGCCTGGTTTTCTCCACACATACAGCGTAGAATTATCACCAAAAGGTCTATCTTCTTCTCATCAGACCAGAGAATCTTATTTCTCATAGTCTGGTAGCAAACTCTATGTGGGCTTTTATATGTCTTGCACTGAGGAGAGGCTTCCGTCGGGCCACTCTACCATAAAGGCCCGACTGGTGGAGGGCTGCAGTGATAGTTGACTTTGTGGAACTTTCTCCCATCTCCCTACTGCATCTCTGGAGCTCAGCCACAGTGATCTTGGGGTTCTTCTTTGCCTCTCACCAAGGCTCTTCTCCCACGATTGCTCAGTTTGGCTGGACGGCCAGGTCTAGGAAGACTTCTGGTGGTCCCAAACTTCTTCCATCTAAGGATTATGGAGGCCACTGTGATCTTAGGAACCTTGAGTACTGCAGAAATTCTGTTGTAACCTTGGCCAGATCTGTGCCTTGCCACAATTCTGTCTCTGAGCTCCTTGGCCAGTTCCTTTTGACCTCATGATTGTCATTTGGTCTGACATGCTCTGTGAGCTGTGAGGTCTTACATAGACAGGTGTGCGCCTTTCCAAATCAAGTCCTATCAGTTTAATTAAACACAGCTGGCCTCCAATGAAGAAGTAGAACCATCTCAAGGAGGATCACAAGGAAATGGACAGCATGTGACTTAAATCTGAGTGTCAGAGCACAGAGTCTGAATGCTTATGACCATGTGATATTTCAGGTTTTCTTTTTTAATAATTTTGCAAAAAATTACTACGTTTCTGTTTTTTTTTCAGTCAAGATGGGGTGCAGAGGGTACATTAATGAGAAAAAAATGAACTTTTTTGAATTTACCAAATGGCTGCAATGAAACAAATAGAGAAAAATCTAAAGGGGTCTGAATACTTTCTGTACCCACTGTAGTTTATGATGAGAATGCTCGTGCCAATATTGAGGACTCTAGATGGCTGGTGCATTGTCTCATTGCCACAGATTCTAGGACCCATGGATGCCCCTGTGCTTTCTTCTCGTGGCAGAGAAATGGGGTTATCCCTTTAAGCACATGATGCTTCCAGCAGCATAACTTCTTTTGTTAGAACAATGGTCATTAAACTTGTTGTTCATGCGGAAATGAGATGCCTCAGAGATGACAGGGATGCGTCGGGAGTGAGTGTGACACTGCCACATATCCTGCCAGGCACATCAGTAAATAGCGGGCAATGCAACTAGACAGGCTCATGCCAGCAACAAAATGAGCAAAAACACACAATACTTCGTTTCCAGCAAAAATATCCCGAAATCAATAGCAAACAGATAATCGTACAGACAAGTAGCTTCTAACCAACTCCATGTGGTTCTGAAAGGGCAGAAGTCATTTTCTTTATTCAGTGAAAAACTTCTAGATAAATTGTTACCAAGATTTACAATAATATAAGTTTTCTAGTCCTTCTTACAGAACTTTCCTTGATAAGAGCACCAGTTTATGCTCCAGAGCAGCTGTTCTCCTGGCTCGACACAGGAACTTGCAGCCATAAGAATAGGCTGCTATTCTAGCTTGCAGGATGGGAAATGTGGTGGCGCATGCTTCGCTCTCTATGGAACAGAGCACACTTCTGGGAGTTGGGACCCACACCGATCACAAGAACGGGGGCCCGACGTGAGCTACTGTGAATATAAAGAAGGCTGCTCATGTCTGACTCTTTATTCCATTCACTTCTATAGGAGATCATAAAATAGACTAAGTGTGCAAAAATGATTCTGTACTGATGTATTATAACGATTGATGAGAACAGCGCAGATCCTCCTCCCTCCCTGCACAGTCACCTCTGCGTATGTCACAGAGCATGCCCACAACACTCCCCACAGAAGTCCATGTTATGAGGAGGATGATGAATTCGAAGATCTACACTTGTCTAGTGTTTTATAGAAAACATACAGAATGGGTCAAACATCCGGACACTCCTGCACATGCAATGGTTTTCCTTGTTCTCATTGAAATGTGCACATTGTAGATTCAGACTGAAGACAGCAAATCCCTGAAGGACGGAACATCTGGAAACCAGAAATAAAGAAACATCTGTGATACAAACCAGAATATGTGGAACACCTTAAATTCCTCCTGTTACTCTAATGACAACTTTATACTCCCATTGCCATTCTCTTAGCAGCTTCATCAGGTCATCACCTGTTATAGTCCAGCAGGAGTTCCCAGGAGAGCTGAGCACTTGTTGGCTGCTTTGCCTTCACTGTGTGTCCAACTCATCCCAAGTCATCAGGCCATGTCATCTAACGCAGCCTGCATCCCTCTCCATCTTGGCCACATCGCCTGGGAGGTGTTTTGGGTCACTGTCCAGTTGCAACACAAATGTTGGTCCCACTAAGGGTAAACTACATGGGATGGCGGCCACTGCAGTGCACTGTGGTAGCCACGTGGCATATAGTGTAGTAAATTTGGAATAAATCACCAATAGTGTCTCAACAGTCAACACCATCACACCATGTGGAAACCATCACCTTTTCTGCGTTTCACAAGGACATGGCGGCTGATACCAAAAATCTCACATTTTGGCTCATCAGACCACAGTACAGATTTTTCCACTAATCTCATGTCTGGTCCTTCTGTTTCTTGGCTCATTCAAGTCTCTTGTTGTTTTCGGCCAAAGTTGTTACTTCTTTGCAGTAATTTGACCATAAAAGGCTCCTCTTTAGGTCTCCTCAGAACAGTTGATGTTGAGATATGACTGATGTCTGGTGTCTGTGCATCACTTAGGAGGACTGTTATTTGAGCTTCTGTTAATTTAGAGTCTATGAGGCTTGTAACTGATGAACTTATCCTCTGCAGCAGAGGCAATTCTTGGTCTTCATTTGCTGAAATGCTTCTCATTTGAGCTAGTCTCACCATACAGATTGATGGTTTTGATTGATTACTACACTTCAGGATACCTTCCAGTTCTAGCAGTTTTCCAGACTGACCTTTATATCTTACAGCAAGGACGAGCTGTTGTTTCTCATTTACTTAGATGACTGGTTCGTGCCATTCCTGGATTATAAACAGTTGTGTAATAGGGTTCGGCACTGTATGGAGATGTGGACCAATGTTTCTGAAAAATGCGACTGATGGTCAAAAACACTTTGTGACAGCCGATGATTTCACAAATGAGCTCCTGATGAGGCGACCTATTCATTGGAAGCCAACCAGGTGGTGTCCTGATGAAGCTTCTGGAGAGATTGATAAAAGGAGTGCGAAGCTGTCAGAGTAAAAGGTACATGATCTAAGGTGTAACACATATTCTGGTCTGTTTCTTTCCTCCTTCTTTTCATATGTTCCTTCCTTTGTAGTTTTGCTGATTTCATTCTGAATTTACAATGTGCACATTCCAATACGAACAAGAAAAACAACTGCATGTACTGTATTACCGTCTCATATCCCCTTTATTCATGGGAGCTCTCAAGAGGCCGACATTTTCCTACTGCAGCTCCTCTCCAACATTAATACATAAGCTCTCTCCATAGCATCCATATGCGGTAATGAGGACGGTAATGATCGGTTCTCGCCCATCGAGTGTTAGTCTTTTAAGCAACTTTGTAATATGCTTTGAATTTTAATTCCTCTATTCTTCAGATCTCTGCTTGCTGTCAGTGAATGGACAGACAAAGTGACTTGTTGGCGCCCCTTCCTGACAGTAGGACAGAGAGAAAAGGAGAGGGCAACTTTTCTTCTCCTCAGCAGCAGCTCTCAAGTCATGGCATGTTGGTGGGCTCACTCCTCTGTGAGGGCTTCCATCAGGTCACATAAGAGTACATTAGTGTGACAACGCCTATCAGATGACAATGTCACTGGCAGCACCGCCGATCTGTATGGTACAGAATATAGTCCTCATCCACCTACACCACCAATATATACAGCTCACACCATCTATGGGATTATAATACTACAACACTACAACCCCCAGCATGACCCGACCACTGGCTGAGACCATAATACAGTTGTGTTATATTCTATACATGGAACACTACAACCCCCAGCATAACTACAATCCAGTTCTATGTACTCAGTGGAACTCGGGGTGATGGCTGTGGATCAGGGCAGGCTCCGACTCTTGGTATAGGACTTTGCTGTCTAGTAATATGACCGCCCGCCCCCTGTAGGAATCCATTACTAATTGCGTAATATTCACATCACTGTGCTACGTGGAAACGGTGAATGCTGGAAGTAAGAGCAGTTCCCGGACACTGTAATATAATCCCTACTAGATGGAAAAATTAGTGCGCCCTACCGAGCTGTGATGGCCTGCTGTATGCATGTTTCATGGGTCTGCCCTCCCATGTGGAGATTCTAGTCTTCACTACTAGCACTGATACAAATCAGATATTGCCTCCTGCTCCTCTCCATCTCACAGCAGATGTACTTACAGCAATGTAAGGCAGAAGACTGCTGTGAGAAGGGAGGAGGGGGCTGCAGCTGCAATGTACGGCAGAAGATTGCAGCTGCAGCCCCCTCCTCCCCTCTCCCAGTATGCATACATAGAGCAATATAAGGCAGAAGATTGCAGCTGCAGCCCCCTCCTCCCCTCTCACAGCATTTACACATACAGTAATGTAAGGCAGAAGATTGCAGCTGCAGCCCCCTTCTACTCTCACAGCAATGTAAGGCAGAAGATTGCAGCTGCAGCCCCCTTCTCCCCTCTCACAGCAATGTAAGGCAGAAGATTGCAGCTGCACCCCCTCCTCCCCTCTCACAGCAATGTAAGGGAGAAGATTGCAGCTGCAGCCCCCTCCTCCCCTCTCACAGTATATACACATACAGTAATGTAAGGAAGAAGACTGCAGCTGCAGCCCGCTCCTCACATCTCACAGCATGTACACATACAGCAATGTAAGGCAGATGATTGCAGCCCCCTCCAGGGAGTATATACAAGGAGTATATATAGAGTAATCTATGGGGTATACAGGGAGTATATATAGAGTTACCTGTGGTGTATACAGGGAGTAGATATAGAGTTATCTATGGTGTATACAGGGAGTAGATATAGAGTTATCTATGGGGTATACAGGGAGCATATATAGTTACCTATAGTGTATACAGGGAGTATATATAGAGTTATCTATGGGGTAGACAGGGAGCATATATAGAGTTATCTATGGGGTATACGGGGAGTATATATAGAGTTATCTATGGGGTACACAGGGAGCATATATAGAGTTATCTATGGGGTATACGGGGAGTATATATAGAGTTATCTATGGGGTATACAGGGAATATACTGTATATAGAGTCATGCGGCTATTATTAACCCTTTCTCCCCCTGCTCCCGGGATTCCATCAGACCCGGAATGTCGGAACACTATAGAGGGGGCAGATAATAGATATGTGACTGTCTAATTCCGCATTTAATGAATTATTGTGCTCTTTTATCACAGTCGCCCTCCTGCTGGCATATTATTACTGCAGTAATTACCCCAGTGCCACCATTGTTCAGGGGACGGGGTTTTGTGGCAGAACATAAAACTTCTGAATCTGCCGCACAGCTCAGACCACGTGGGTATTAGTATTAGCTGGGGGGCCCGGGGTCCTTGCAGCCTCGAGCTCTTCACCCACATGTATTTTTGGAAACATCTGATCAATAATGTAGGCCGCAGTGGGAAATGGCGCAGCACGGAGGCCACCAAGCTGCTTTACACCTTTATTAAGAGGCAGCACAGTCCCAGCCGGGGGGTTGAGTCACTGGAGGCAGTTTAGTTGCTAGGGATACACTGTGGTTGTCATGGAGGACATCCATAGCAACCAGTCTAGGTGTGATCAGCCGATGTCACTATGTGGCCCCAGACTGTACACATTGGCCAAGGGGGCAGAGATAAAGGCAGTGATACTGAACTGATCGGTCCCCAATCTCCAGCTCCTGGCCCCCTATCTCCAGCTCCTGGCCCCCTATCTCCAGCTCCTGGCCCCCTATCTCCAGCTCCTGGCCCCCAATCTCCAGCTCCTGGCCCCCTATCTCCAGCTCCTGGCCCCTAATCTCTACCTCCTGGTCTCGACTAGCAGCTCAGCATATCAATGGCTGAGGTGCTCCCTACTGCGGCCTGTGATTGGCTGCGCCGTCTTTCCTGTGTGTAGAAGCGGGACCAGGCACAAAAATGTTTTCCCTGCTGGACGACCTCTTGAAGGCCAAACTAGCACAAAGCGGGATATGAGCTCGATTGATGATTCTGTACACAAAAAACCAGGATCACAATTTTTTGACAGGACAAATAGTAGCTACCATTTCTTTAAAAAGAAATCACATAATTGTTGTTGTTGGTTGGCATAGCAACAATAACACCAAATTGTCAATTAAAAAGTCATGTGACTCACCTGAGTATTAAGTAAATAAGGCCGCACACTGCAGCGCTAGAACATGCAAACTTGAAATACGAAATTTGAACTGCATTACTGCACTAGAAATATGAAAAATGAGAGTGTTTAGCGCATAAAAATGGCCAATTTTATGTGTACCTGGTAGCCCCTTTACGGCATCTCTCTTATACCAGGTCCTACACTTGCCTTACCTCGCTGAGAATAAACGTCTCCATCTGAATGGGTACATGTGAAACCTCTTCCTAGACTAAAATTCTCTCTCTCTGTGGAGGGGTATTGGACCTGCTGTAATTAAAACACCTGTGGCTAGGAGGCGGAGTGCACGATCAGAAGGCTAAAGAATACATTTCAAAAACCTGACCTGCACATCCAAACATAGACCAAGTGTGAACAGGTGCTGAACCTAGAGTCGCCAACTGCAGTTCAAATTTCGTATTTCAAGTTTGCATGTTCTAGCGCTGCAGTGTGCTGCCTTATTTACTTAACTATATACGAGTTGGCGACTCTAGGTTCAGCACCTGTTCACACTTGGTCTATGTTTGGATGTGCAGGTCAGGTTTTTGAAATGTATTCTTTAGCCTTCTGATCGTGCACTCCGCCTCCTAGCCACAGGTGTTTTAATTACAGCAGGTCCAATACCCCTCCACAGAGAGAGAGAATTTTAGTCTAGGAAGAGGTTTCACATGTACCCATTCAGATGGAGACGTTTATTCTCAGCGAGGTAAGGCAAGTGTAGGACCTGGTATAAGAGAGATGCCGTAAAGGGGCTACCAGGTACACATAAAATTGGCCATTTTTATGCGCTAAACGCTCTCATTTTTCATATTTCTAGTGCAGTAATGCAGTTCAAATTTCGTATTTCAAGTTTGCATGTTCTAGCGCTGCAGTGTGCTGCCTTATTTACTTAACTATATACGAGTTGGCGACTCTAGGTTCAGCACCTGTTCACACTTGGTCTATGTTTGGATGTGCAGGTCAGGTTTCACCTGAGTATTGTCATAGTAATGATGATAAGAGATCACATGACCCTAGTATTCTCAAAGTAACCATAAGAGGTCATGTGACATACCCTAATGATTTCATAGTAACAATAAGAGATCACATGATTTACTCTTGTGTAGTCATAGTAACAGCAATACCAGATCATGCGATCCTTGTGTTATCATAGTAACAACAACCAGTTCATATGACCCACCCCAGTGTTGTCATAGTAACAATATCAGATCATGTGAGTGAGTCACAACCAGTGTTGTTATGGTGACAATGGTGTACCAGATAAATTGACTCACCCCAGTGTTGTCATGGTAACAATGGTGTACCAAAAGGCCGCGGGAATGCTAGTGAACTTTGTCTTGCCAGTTCCCTTCTCTGCATAGAACATAACAGTGGCAAAGATGATGATGGCCATGGTGAGGGAGAAGAGGAGGAAGCCAAGCTCTGAGGCACAACTCTTCAGGGTATACCCGAGAATCCGCAGTCCTTGGGAGTGGCGGGAGAACTTGAAGATCCGGAAGACACGGAAAACACGTAACGTGACAAAGGCACCGCTCACATTATCATTCTCTGGCATGACCAGCTGGATGTAGTACGGCATGATGGCCACCACGTCAATGATACTCATCACACTGCGCATGAACTTACAACGGCTGGGAGCCGCAAATAGTCTCATGAGGTACTCAAAGGTGAAGATCAGGACACAGGCCGTATCCATGCAGTCAAAGGCTGTCATGTACTTCTCCCCACATGGCAGCTCCTTAAGGCGCCCTGGTGGTGGACGGCAAGGCACCGTTTCCACAACATTTGCAATCACCGATACGGCAATGAAAAAACCGGTGACATAGTAGAAAACGAGAGCCATAGTGCTGGTGTGAGGGTTCTCGAAAGCCCTCCACAGTCTCTGCCGAAAAGTGCTATCAGGGGGTAGAGGGGCATCGTTCGCAGTCTCTGCTTCTGTGTCCTCCGCCAGCCTCTCCAGGTTCTCTTTTTTCCGGTCGCGATATTCTTCTAGACAACAATCTCCAATTATCTCTGGTATGATGCCATAGAACGACAGCTCTTCATCGAAGGCCTGGATGCATTCATGGCGGGGGTAATGTAACTTGCCCGTTCGGTAAAAGTTAAGGATATGCCTGAACATCTCTGGATCACGGTCGAAAAAATACTCCTGTGTCTCCTGGTTAAAGAAGAACTCTTTCTCGGTGCTTCCTAACAAAGTGTCTGGATATCGGTCCAATGTATTTTTCCATGTTTGGAACTTCCTTCCGCTGACATTGACCACCAGTATTTCATCATTTCTCTTTCTTTTGTCACTCGGAGGCTTGGGCATCGGCCTCTTTGCAAGAGGAAGCCATCCCACCGCTGCTGCTCGAGCAAAGGGAAGCCATGTCGCCACTCCAGCAGCCATAGTTCAGTGGCTAAGTCTTCAGAGGCCACAAGTCCAGTGTTTGGATCCAGTATGTGACCATGAAAATATGGATCTGCCTTAAGGAACTAGAGGGCCAATGAAGAATTTTAGTACCTAGTTCCAGTCGAAGAAGACTGGTCTGAAGGAAAGTCCAAGATTGTAACCTTCAGCCAAGTGAGATCCTGGCTTTAGGAGGACGAGGGCTACATGTGGGCTTGTGATCAATCAAGCTCATGGAGGTCTAGATCCACTGCTGAGGTTAAGTCAGAGCATAAAGCTCCACAGTCATCAGTCGTATGGCTATTTTTCTTTCCTAATTCTGGCTCTTCTTGGCTTCTCTGCCTGCATCCTACAGATTCTTCCTGTGTTCTTCTCCCACACAATCTGTAATTAGATTTCTTTTCAATATACTCTTGTTCTGTTGGCAGATTAAAAAATGTTTAGAATATGTAAGATATGCAACACAAAATACAGTCTTATCTGTGTTGGCAGGACCTGAGGACCTCCTAATTCCACCGAATTTGGGACAGACCATTCAAGTTTAGACAATACACAAATCATGAAGACCTGGTCCTATCAACTCCACCTTAGAAGAGTCTTGAGGACCGAACGGACCTTCACTCACATCATACATAGTCATCATTTCTTGGTCTTCTCAATATCTCCTAATATACAAAATACACAACCCTTGACCTCCATCTAAAGCTAAATTCAGATCAGGGGTGTAGAGGGCCCTCGGTATAGATCATTCTTGTCCTCCTAATACACAAAACATTAGATTGGGTCTAATTAACTCCACCTTAGGAGAGACTTGATGACTCCTAACCTATATATCTGCTATGGTCTCATGCATAGGTAATCATTTTTGGTCTTGGCAGTATCTGCTAATGTACATAAGAAACAAGCCTTGACCTCCATCTAAAACCATGTTCAGATCCGGGGAGTACTGGACCCTCGATGCAAAAAACTTTGGGTCCTATAAACTCTAGGGGCCAAAATGTCCAGTTAATTGCAACTTTCCTAAATTAGCCAGGGGCGTAACGAGTCAAGCCCCTGAGATAGGTAGCTCTCAGTACTTACTACAGAGAACTGATGAAGGAGTCAAGGATACCCTGTGACCGATGACCCTTAGGCATTAGTTCAGAAGACTCAACACCACAGTCAATCGAGAACAGAAGTATATCCAAAAACCTAAAAAATGTAAAGGGGTATTCTGATCTTGCAATCACTGAGATTGGTGGTGTTCAGACGTCTGGTAGCCCCACCGATCCTGAGAGCAAAGGTGTAGCTTGATTTAGCTCTGTGTCACCACCACAGTTTTTCCTTGCACTGTCGTATGTCCGGGGGCCCAATAGGAACACATCGCTATGGAATGAACTGCTCTCCTTATTATCCCCCATCTGAATTATCCCCTTCCGACAGAGCTCACTGCTATCTAGGAGCTGTCATCCTGAGGAACTGGTGTGATCCGGAGATGTGGCAGAACGGGAGGGTCTGTCACTCAGGATCCTGAACAGTCACATTTTATCTTTCTTACTTGTATAGATGGAAATCCAAGGTAATTTCCATGTGACACCAAGTAATGTCACCGCTCCGTCTTTGATCACAAAACGACAACTACTGAACATCTCTCACTCTGCCGAGGGTAACTAAATAAGGGACCCTCCTAATACCGTCATATGTTCTCATACAGAATTACAGCAAAAGTCCAAAATACACAATCCCTTTAAGCTAAAAAAAAATGTTGCTAGTAATTATGCTATCCCCAACGTTGCACCCAAATCTTAATGCTAGGTAATTATATGATGTCACATTTGCTTCTGGAGCAAAACCGGGTCACAGGTTTGTGATACATACCTCGCACAGGGTACATGGCACCTGTGTAAGGGAAGGATTTATTATGAATATAATAGTAAAACTAAAATAAAAAAAATGTAATGAAAATAGTTGTTCAGCTTCACAAAAGTTGACAGGATCATATAAGATTCATGGAACAATTAAAAAAAATAAAAATATTGAAATGCAGTTTATCAAATCCTGACACCCTAATCGGCTCGGAGAATATTGGACTTTCAGAGGTCAAGAGAAACACTTAATGGAGAACATTAGGTCACCCCCATTCATCTGGCCGTGTCCCAGAGGTGATTGACAGCAGGGTCTGACTCCACTATGGCTGTAAATGTGCAATTAAATGTGTATGAGAATTGTACAGGCCGCCACGTTATGTGTCTGGCACAGGACGTAATAATGGTCACTTTTCTTAAAGGGATTCTCCACCTAAGTGTATTTTTACCAAAATAGGAAACCATAGCAGCAAAAAACTTGCTTTAATTATTGCCAAGTCTACTTGCTCATTGTGTGCTTTCACCTCAGTGCCAAATTAGCTATTTGCTGGTGACCTAAAGAAGTCTCAAAGTTAGGGACATGGTACCTAAACAACCATAGCAGTATATCTATATCAGCCAAAAAGGTTAATTAACTTTCTAAACACATTATCCTCAATTATATCCTGTATTATACTCCAGAGCTGCACTCACTATTCTGCTGGTGCAGTCACTGTGTACATACATTACATTACTGATCCTGAGTTACATCCTGTATTTATACCCCAGAGCTGCACTCATTATTCTGCTGGTGCAGTCACTGTGTACATACATTACATTACTGATCCTGAGTTACATCCTGTATTATACCCCAGAGCTGCACTCTCTATTCTGCTGGTGCAGTCATTGTGTACATACATTACATTACTGATCCTGTACTGGTCCTGAGTTACATCCTGTATTATACCCCAGAGCTGCACTCACTATTCTGCTGGTGCAGTCACTGTGTACATACATTACATTACTGATCCTGAGTTACATCCTGTATTATACCCCAGAGCTGCACTCACTATTCTGCTGGTGCAGTCACTGTGCACATACATTACATTACTGATCCTGAGTTACATCCTGTATTATACCCCAGAGCTGCACTCACTATTCTGCCGGTGTGGTCACTGCGTACATACATTACATTACTGATCCTGTACTGATCCTGAGTTACATCCTGTATTATACTCAAGAGCTGCACTCAATATTCTGCTGGTGCAGTCACTATGTGCATATATTACATTACTGATCCTGTACTGATCCTGAGTTACATCCTGTATTATACTCAAGAGCTGCACTCACTATTCTGCTGGTGCAGTCACTGTGTACATACATTACATTACTGATCCTGAGTTACATCCTGTATTATACTCCAGAGCTGCACTCACTATTCTGCTGGTGCAGTCACTGTGTACATACATTGCATTACTGATCCTGAGTTACATCCTGTATTATACTCCAGAACTGCACTCACTATTCTGCTGGTGCAGTCACTGTGTCCATACATTACTGATCCTGTACTGATCCTGAGTTACATCCTGTATTATACTCCAGAGCTGCACTCACTATTCTGCTGGTGCAGTCACTGTGTACATACATTACATTACTAATCCTGTACTGATCCAGAGTTACATCCTGTATTATACTCCAGAGCTGCACTCACTATTCTGCTGGTGCAGTCAATATGTACATACATTACATTACTAATCCTGTACTGATCCGGAGTTACATCCTTTATTATACTCCAGAGCTGCACTCACTATTCTGCTGGTGCAGTCACTATGTACATACATTACATTACTAATCCTGTACTGATCCGGAGTTACATCCTGTATTATACTCCAGAGCTGCACTCACTATTCTGCTGGTGCAGTCACTGTGTACATACATTACATTACTGATCCTGAGTTACATCCTGTATTATACTCCAGAGCTGCACTCTCTATTCTGCTGGTGCAGTCACTGTGTACATACATTACATTACTGATCCTGAGTTACATCCTGTATTATACTCCAGAGCTGCACTCTCTATTCTGCTGGTGCAGTCACTGTGTACATACATTACATTACTAATCCTGTACTGATCCGGAGTTACATCCTGTATTATACTCCAGAGCTGCACTCACTATTCTGCTGGTGCAGTCACTGTGTACATACATTACATTACTGATCCGGAGTTACATCCTGTATTATACTCCAGAGCTGCACTCACTATTCTGCTGGTGCAGTCACTGTGTACATACATTACATTACTGATCCGGAGTTACATCCTGTATTATACTCCAGAGCTGCACTCACTATTCTGCTGGTGAAGTCACTGTGTACATACATTACATTATTGATCCTGTACTGATCCTGAGTTACATCCTGTATTATACTCCAGAGCTGCACTCACTATTCTGCTGGTGCAGTCACTGTGTAAATACATTACTTATTCTGTACTGATCCTGTGTTACATTCTGTATTATACTCCAGAGCTGCATTCAGAATTCTGTTGGTCATTAGTGGAAACAGTCAATAAGGCTAGGCTCACATTAGCACGCACAGCGTATCATCTGCATGCGCAAAAGCATGCCAAAATGCATGCTTATGCCTGCGCATCATCTTGCGGATGACGCAAACAAAAAAGATGCGTGTGCATGTGTTTGCGTTTTTCATGTGCATGGTGGAGGCGATGACATGTGCATGCGGACGATTGCGCACTATTTAACGCCTCAAAAAATGCAACATGTTGTGTTCGCTGGACACCGTCGCACACCGCGAAGCGACGCATCCGCATGCGAACGCATGCAAAAGCATGTCCCTGCGTACATCATGTTAAAGATATGTATGCATGACGCATGCACATCATACGCTGCGCACAGAAACGCTAATGTGAACCCAGCCTAAGGCCATAACTAAAATAGCTACGGAAGTACAGAGATTTCATCTCTGAAGCTTGCAGTATTATGAATTCAGCTGTAGAGTAGATATAGGTTGTAAATCAGAATCAACACAAGATAAAACAAGAAAGAAGTTTCCATAATGATTTACAAGAATGATTCTTTACAGTAAGAGCAGTTAAGGTGTGAACACATTAGACATAGAAAAACAAAACGGTTCCTGTGGAGGCCGGAAATTTATCCCATTCTCCCTAGTTTTTGTTACCTAGGCAATTTAAAAAATGGAAGGATCACTGACACTGCGAGACTCGGCTGTCAAGCCTGGAAGAAAATGGCCTGTGCGAGTCCAGCAGTGTCCTGACAATGTGCTTAAATGGCCCATACCAGAAGACCCTGCTCCCTCCTATCTAACGATTATCTATTATCTCGCTATTACATCTATCTAGCATCTATCTACATTTTTTTATATATCTGTCCAACCAAAAGCTCCCAATGATGATGAAAACAACAGATGTTATTTAGCCCATGCGACATTTTGATACAATATTCGGAGTTTTTGTACACAAGTGTTGTGATCACCTTGGTGGCCTTGCACCCCTTTTTGCATGGAAATGTGCTGCTGTTATTTTTCGATCTCCCATCTATCCATCGTTTTTACGAGCGCTATAAACCATGGTGACGTGTCCTGGTAATGCACTCACAGAAGCGCCCAACTGGCAGGTCTGTCCTCCTGACATCTGGGAGAGAGATGGTGAGAGGTTCGGAGATAGTGTCTCCTTGTCCCCGGACTGCTGAGCGGCTCGGTCAGCTGTTTGTAAATGGCGTCTTAAATAATTCACTGTAGTTTATGCGAGTCACGTTGTCCTGGAGAGAGCTCCATAGTAAGAGGGCCTGGAAGGGCCACACTTCAGGCACAATTAGCACAAAACATCATTTGGGGGGCCCATTGCTGTGTCCTATGACAATCCACACAACCAGAGGACCCCCTGTGTTTGGTACTCAGCTCAAACCCCACTAAGTAGTTTCCAGACATTAATAAAGCAGAGAATGTCACCAGGATTGTGGTTCCGAGGCCCTAAAAGGAAATAATAGAGTGGGGGCGGTCCCTATCTTGGGACAGCCCTCCAGGAGCCAGAGCAGAAATATGACTGGCTACATAGGAAACAGCTCCGCCTCCTGTGCACTTCTCCTGATCCTCCGTTCCCTGGAGGGCCCCTTATATTAGTGTACGGGACTCCTACACACCAGCGAGGACGTGTGAGCCCAGCCGTCCTAATACGACACTGATATATCCAGTCTCACAAGCCTCTGCGCCCAGTTCTTCATTTCCCTACAAATACAATGAGATCTTGATTATCTGCACTAATGACGCCGTAGAGCCGATGAGCGCTGCTCCGGAGAATGACTCGCTTAATTATACAACAAATGTGAGCTACAGCTGGGAAATAAAATACTGCAATAAAACTACAAAATGCGCGCCCTCCTGTTGGGAGACAGAAACCGTATCTCTACACTATCTGCGTATGTCTGTCTTATCTATTTCTAGTAATCTATCTCATATTTATGTCTATCGCATCTGTCTCAGATCCACCAATAAATCTATGTATCATAAGTAGATACAGTGATAGACGGACATATGGATAAATGGATGTCTATTGTATATAGATAGGAGACGGATACAAAAAGATAGAAAGAAAGATTATGAGAAAGATAGTCTAAACACAGATACCATAGAAGATAGATAATGGATGTATGGATAAAGGATAGATAGATATAGATAGATAGATAGATAGATAGATAGATAGATAGATAGATAGATAGATAGATAGATAGATAGATAGATAGATAACAAGAAAAAAGGAAGGCAGCACTCCAGTTTATTTCAGTTCTTCAGTACAAAAAGTGATACTCATACATTATATAGAGTCATTACAGAGTGATCTATTTCAAGTGTTTATTTCTGTTAATGTTGATGATTATGGCTTACAGCGAATGAAAACCCAAAAGTCATTATCTCAGTAAATTAGAATACTTTATAACACCAGCTTGAAAAATGATTTTAACATCCGAAATGTTGGCCTACTGAAATGTATGTTCAGTAAATGCGCTCAATATTTGGTCGGGCTCCTTTTGCATCAATTACTGCATCAATGCAGCGTGGCATGGAGGCGATCAGCCTGTGGCGCTGCTGAGGGGTTATAGAAGCCCAGGTTGCTTTGATAGCAGCCTTCAGCTCGTCTGCATTGTTGGGTCTGGTGTCTTTCATCTTCCTCTTGACAAAACCCCATAGATTCTCTATGGGGTTAAGGTCAGGGCGAGTTTGCTGGCCAATCAAGCCCAGTAATACTGTTGTTTGTAAACCAGGTATTGGTACTTTTGGTCAGTGTGGACAGGTGCCAAGTCCTGCTGGAGAATGACATTTCCATCTTCAAAAAGCTTGTCAGCAGAGGGAAGCATGAAGTGCTCTAAAATTTCCTGGTAGACGGCTGCACTGACTTTGGTCTTGATAAAACACAGTGGACCTACACCAGCAGATGACATGGCTGCCCAAACCATCACTGATTGTGGAAACTTCACACTAGACCTCCAGCAGCTTGGATTGTGGCCTCTCCACTCTTCCTCCAGACTCTGGGACCTTGATTTCCAAATGAAATGCAAAATTTACTTCCATCTGAAAACAACACCTTATACCGCTGAGCAACAGTCCAGTTTTTTTTCTCCTTGGCCCAGGTAAGATGCTTCTGGCGTTGTCTATTGGTCATGAGTGGTTTGACACAAGGAATGTGACACTTGTAGCCCATGTCCTGGATACGTCTGTGTGTGTTAACTCTTGTAGCAATGACTCCACCTGCAGTCCACTCCTTGAGAATCTCCCCCAAATTTTTGAACAGCCTTTTCTTAACAATCCTGGCTGCGGTTAACCCAGTTTCTTGTGCACCTTTTTCTACCACACTTTTTCCTTCCACTCAACTTTCCATTAATTTGCTTGGATACAGTACTCTGTGAACAGCCAGCTTCTTTAGCAATGACCTTTCGTGGCTTACCCTCCTTGTGGAGAGTGTCAGTGACTGCCTTCTACACATTTGTCAAGTCATCAGTCTTCCCCCAGATTGTGGAGCTTACTGAAACAGACTAAGGGACCTTTTTTAAAAGCTTAGAAAGCCTTTGCAGGTGTTTTTGTTAATTATTCTAATTTACTGAGATAATGACTTTTGGGTTTTCATTGGCTGTAAGCAATAATCATCAACATTAACAGAAATAAACACTTGAAATAGATCACTCTGCTTGTAATAACTCTATATAATATAGGAGCTTCACTTCTTGTATTGAAGAACTGAAATAAATTAACTTTTTGATGATATTCTAATTTTGTGAGAAACACCTGTTGATAGATAGATAGATAGAGATAGATAGATAGATAGAATAGATTGTGGTGCTGTATTACAGGTCATATACATGGGCCCTCATGGGCACAGCCATGCTTCTCCTAGACCTGGCAGAGGGCCATCTCGGTCGTCTCACTTATGATACTTCTATCTTTCTTGGTCATCTTGTTTGGTGTAGTGGGGACCATGAGACCCCCTTTGTTCCAATATGGAGAGGGGGGCACATTGGTGCATTTCCAGTGGGTATTCCATAGATGTCATTGGTTGGAGTACCCCTTTACCTGTGACCTGCGCAAACAACTGCAGGAGTCTACATTTTGTGGGGGTTTCTGATAGCACCATATACACGTTTCTGGACTATAAAAGACGAATTAGAGACTGTTTACTGCAAATCTTCTGGCTCGCTCCGGGCTGTGTCCTGCCTGCTATACATTGCGGCTTTTCCCATTAGTCTGTGTACGAGGGGATGACTGTTTACACAGCACGGATCATCTCTGCATCTTATTGATCGGCTCCAGGATGCTGGAGGTGATGGAGATTCATTCACATGCTGCTCTGCAGGCATTCTTGTAAACACAGTGCCCTGGTTCTAATGTAGAAAAGCTGGCACTGCCATGCTGCCCTATGTACAGCCCATATTACTGCATGTATACAAGCTCTCATGCTGGGCACTGCACATACTGCATTACAACATCATCTATGTAGTAAGAGGTAGTCTCTGCCAGCAGTGTCCGCTGTCCACCAGGTGTGCCCGGGGGCACCTTACTAACAGTCCTATGTATCCCACTCTCTGTGGGTTTAGTAGCGGAGGCCACTGCTTGATTTTCATTCAGTCCCTTCTTATCTTATTTTGTAATAGTTCTATAGTACTATCCTCGCCATCAGCTAGCTGTTCTTCTGCAAAGTCTTCACAAGCAGGTGCTGCCCCCTGTCTTTGTGTGCATTCCTGCAGCAGTTCATATGTGCTATAGCCAAGTTGTCTAAATGCACTATCCATTAATTTACCACACTCTACTCTACCTGAAGTCCTCACTAATCTAGGCCAGACATCCTCACGGTTCTCCACCATAAGTCCCCCACTGAGCTCCATTAGAAGTCTTCACTGATCTCCACCAGAATTCCTCATTAATCTCCACCAGAAGTCCTCCATAACTGATTTCCATCAAAAGCCCTTAACTAATCCTAGAAGTCTCGCACTAAAGTCTCCCAAACGTCCCCCACTGATCTCCAACAGATGTCCTCCATTACTGATCTCCCGCAGAAGTCCTCCATAACTGATCTCCCGCAGAAGTCCTCCATAACTGATTTCCCGCAGAAGTCCTCCATAACTGATTTCCCGCAGAAGTCCTCCATAACTGATTTCCCGCAGAAGTCCTCCATAACTGATCTCCCGCAGAAGTCCTCCATAACTGATCTCCCGCAGAAGTCCTCCATAACTGATCTCCCGCAGAAGTTCTCCATAACTAATATCCCACAGAAGTCCTCCATAACTGATATCCAGCAGAAGTCCTCCATAACTGATCTCCAGCAAAAGTCCTCCATAACTGATCTCCAGAAGAAGCACTCCATAACTGATCTTCAGAAGAGGTACTCTATAAATGATTTCTACAGGAAATCCTCCATAACCAATCTCAACCTGAAATCCTCCAAGACTGATCTCCATAAGCAGTCCCCCACTGATATCCACCAGGTGTCTATACTTGCTCTCAGTAGTGAAGTTCTTCTCTTCTCCACCAGCAGTTCATATATGTTGCCTGTCAACTGTCCCCCTCCATTGCCCCCAGCTAAAACATCCGGTTACCTTAAAAAAATCTACAGTTTTCATTGCAGTCTTCCCTCTGTTCTTAAAGAGCAGTCCTTTTTTTCTTTTTTTTTAACTGTACCAGCAGCACCTCCCTTTGATATACATCAATTGCCCCTTACTTTTTAACAGTAGCAGTCCACATCTAATCTCCACCAAAAATATACATTTTCTTCACCAGTAGTTCCTTTCTTTTTTACCTCACAAGTACTCCATCTAATGACAACCAGCAGTATCCCTATAATTTACATCAACAATCCGTTTTCCACCAGTAGTCCTCATCTAACAGTCCCCCAACAAATTGCCAGCAGTAGTTTCCATCTGATTTCCACCAACAGTTCCTTTCTTTTCACCATCAGGAGTGTCCCTCTCCTTGCTTTATTAATAGGCCCCCATCTGATGTCTTCTACCAGTTGCCTTCATATTTCCACCAGCGGTTCCCCATCTGATCTACACAAACAGTCCCTTTGCTTTCTCCACTAGGAGACTGCTCCACAGGCAGTCACTTTTCTGCTTCCTACCAGAAATTCCCACAGATCATCCATCCTCTTGTTCCTTCACCAGCACTATTCTCTGCTCTCCACAAGCAGTCCCTTCCTTTCACCCACCCTATCTGCCATCTACAGTCCTTCTCTGAACTTAACCAGCAGTCCCCTGAGCTCCAGCAGCAGTCTCTGTCTAATTGCCACCTGCAGTCCTTCTGATATCCAGCAGTCCTTCCGATATCCAGCAGTCCTTCCCTGATCACCACTAGCAGTCCCTATCTGCAGCCCTTCCCTCCTGATCAACAGCAGCAGTCCCTGTCCTTTTGCCACCTGCTGTCCTTCCCTGATCATCACCAGCAGTCCTCTATCTTCAGCAGCAGTCCTTGTCTAATGCCACCTGCAGTTCTCTTTCTCCATAAGCAGTCCTTATTAGCCATCTGCAGTCTTCCCCTGATCACCAGCAGCAGTCCCTGTCTATTTGCCATCTGCAGTTCTCTTGTTCCTCCATCAGCAGTCCCTATCTATTAGCCACCTGCAGTCCTTCCCTGATCTACAGCAGCAGTCCCAGTCTATTTGCCACCTGCAGTCCTCTATCCCTAGCAGCAGTCCATGTTGCATTAGCCACCTGCAGTCCTTTATCCCTAGCAGCAGTCCCTTTTTGCCATCTGCAGTCCTCTATCCCTAGCAGCAGTCCCTGTCTATTTACCACCTGCAGTCCTTCCCTGATCTCCAGCAGCAGTCCCTGTCTATTAGCCACCTGCAGTCCTTCCTGATCTCCAGCAGCAGTCCCTGTCTATTAGCCACCTGCAGTCCTCTATCCCTAGCAGCAGTCCCTGTATTTGCCATCTGCAGTTCTCTATCCCTATCAGCAGTCCCTGTCTATTAGCCACCTGCAGTCCTTCCCTGATCTCCAGCAGCAGTCCCTATCTATTAGCCACCTGCAGTCCTTCCCTGATCTCCAGCAGCAGTCCCTGTCTACTTGCCACCTGCAGTCCTTCCTGATCTCCATCAGCAGTCCCTGTCTATTAGCCACCTGCAGTCCTTCCCTGATCTCCAGCAGCAGTCCCTGCCTATTAGCCACCTGCAGTCCTTCCCTGATCTCCAGCAGCAGTCCCTGTCTATTAGCCACCTGCAGTCCTTCCTGATCTCCAGCAGCAGTCCCTATCTATTAGCCACCTGCAGTCCTTCCCTGATCTCCAGCAGCAGTCCCCATCTATTAGCCACCTGCAGTCCTTCCTGATCTCCAGCAGCAGTCCCTATCTATTAGCCACCTGCAGTCCTTCCTGATCTCCAGCAGCAGTCCCTGTCTATTAGCCACCTGCAGTCCTTCCTGATCTCGAGCAGCAGTCCCTGCCTATTAGCCACCTGCAGTCCTTCCCTGATCTCCAGCAGCAGTCCCTGTCTATTAGCCACCTGCAGTCCTTCCTGATCTTCAGCAGCAGTCCCTGCCTATTAGCCACCTGCAGCCCTTCCCTGATCTCCAGCAGCAGTCCCTGCCTATTAGCCACCTGCAGTCCTTCCTGATCTCCAGCAGCAGTCCCTGCCTATTAGCCACCTGCAGTCCTTCCCTGATCTCGAGCAGAGGTCCCTGTCTATTAGCCACCTGCAGTCCTTCCTGATCTCCAGCAGCAGTCCCTGTCTATTAGCCACCTGCAGTCCTTCCCTGATCTCCAGCATCAGTCCCTATCTATTAGCCACCTGCAGTCCTTCCTGATCTCCAGCAGCAGTCCCTGTCTATTAGCCACCTGCAGTCCTTCCCTGATCTCCAGCAGCAGTCCCTGTCTATTAGCCACCTGCAGTCCTTCCTGATCTCCAGCAGCAGTCCCTGTCTATTAGCCACCTGCAGTCCTTCCTGATCTCCAGCAGCAGTCCCTGTCTATTAGTCACCTGCAGTCCTTCCCTGATCTCCAGCAGCAGTCCCTGTCTATTAGCCACCTGCAGTCCTTCCTAATCTCCAGCAGCAGTCCCTATCTATTAGCCACCTGCAGTCCTTCCTGATCTCCAGCAGCAGTCCCTATCTATTAGCCACCTGCAGTCCTTCCTGATCTCCAGCAGCAGTCCCTGCCTATTAGCCACCTGCAGTCCTTCCTGATCTCCAGCAGCAGTCCCTGTCTATTAGCCACCTGCAGTCCTTCCTGATCTCCAGCAGCAGTCCCAGTCTATTAGCCACCTGCAGTCCTTCCCTGATCTCCAGCAGCAGTCCCTGCCTATTAGCCACCTGCAGTCCTTCCTGATCTCCAGCAGCAGTCCCTGTCTATTAGCCACCTGCAGTCCTTCCTGATCTCCAGCAGCAGTCCCAGTCTATTAGCCACCTGCAGTCCTTCCCTGATCTCCAGCAGCAGTCCCTGTCTATTAGCCACCTGCAGTCCTTCCTGATCTCCAGCAGCAGTCCCTGTCTATTAGCCACCTGCAGTCCTTCCTGATCTCCAGCAGCAGTCCCTGCCTATTAGCCACCTGCAGTCCTTCCTGATCTCCAGCAGCAGTCCCAGTCTATTAGCCACCTGCAGTCCTTCCCTGAGCTCCAGCAGCAGTCCCTGCCTATTAGCCACCTGCAGTCCTTCCTGATCTCCAGCAGCAGTCCCTATCTATTAGCCACCTGCAGTCCTTCCTGATCTCCAGCAGCAGTCCCTGCCTATTAGCCACCTGCAGTCCTTCCTGATCTCCAGCAGCAGTCCCTGCCTATTAGCCACCTGCAGCCCTTCCCTGATCTCCAGCAGAGGTCCCTGTCTATTAGCCACCTGCAGTCCTTCCTGATCTCCAGCAGCAGTCCCTATCTATTAGCCACCTGCAGTCCTTCCTGATCTCCAGCAGCAGTCCCTGCCTATTAGCCACCTGCAGTCCTTCCTGATCTCCATCAGCAGTCCCTATCTATTAGCCACCTGCAGTCCTTCCTGATCTCCAGCAGCAGTCCCAGTCTATTAGCCACCTGCAGTCCTTCCTGATCTCCAGCAGCAGTCCCAGTCTATTAGCCACCTGCAGTCCTTCCTGATCTCCAGCAGCAGTCCCTGTCTATTAGCCACCTGCAGTCCTTCCTGATCTCCAGCAGCAGTCCCTGCCTATTAGCCACCTGCAGCCCTTCCCTGATCTCCAGCAGAGGTCCCTGTCTATTAGCCACCTGCAGTCCTTCCTGATCTCCAGCAGCAGTCCCTATCTATTAGCCACCTGCAGTCCTTCCTGATCTCCAGCAGCAGTCCCTGCCTATTAGCCACCTGCAGTCCTTCCTGATCTCCATCAGCAGTCCCTATCTATTAGCCACCTGCAGTCCTTCCTGATCTCCAGCAGCAGTCCCAGTCTATTAGCCACCTGCAGTCCTTCCTGATCTCCAGGAGCAGTCCCTGTCTATTAGCCACCTGCAGTCCTTCCTGATCTCCAGCAGCAGTCCCTGTCTATTAGCCACCTGCAGTCCTTCCTGATCTCCAGCAGCAGTCCCTATCTATTAGCCACCTGCAGTCCTTCCTGATCTCCAGCAGCAGTCCCAGTCTATTAGCCACCTGCAGTCCTTCCCTGATCTCCAGCAGCAGTCCCTGCCTATTAGCCACCTGCAGTCCTTCCTGATCTCCAGGAGCAGTCCCTGTCTATTAGCCACCTGCAGTCCTTCCTGATCTCCAGCAGCAGTCCCTGCCTCCTTGCCACCTGCAGTCTATGCTTCCAGCCCTCTGTCTGCCTGTTCTCCATCTGCTGTGCCTGTATCCTCTCTGAGCAGTCTGCTGTATAGCAGGGTGCTCATCAGCAGTCCTTACCTGGTCTCCATCAGCAGTCCCTGCGCCCCAGGTAGCTCCTACTCTCCACAGTGGTCCATGAGAGATGCAGAAGTCACTGGGGGGCTGCCTTCCCTCATGTCAGAGCCTGGATTCGGAGAATTCCCCCTCCCGATCGTCAGTCCTCCTCCCTCCTTTCCATCCTCTCTCACTCCCTTCTTCTCATCTCTTAATCGCTCTGCAGGAGGAGGGACCTGGCGGAGGCTCCAGCACTGAAGCCAGAGAACAGGGGGTGCAAGTATTGGGGACTGCATGGGGCATTAACCTCTGATCTGCTGTACTGGAGCCAGGTACAACAGACAGCAAGAAGTATTAACCCTTAGATTGCTGCAACACTAATTTCACCTATGAGAGTCAGGGTAGCAGTTAACCTCTGCAGTGCAGCACTGGAGGCAGAGATTGGAAACTTGGTAATAGATAGTAGAGCACTTCCCTCTCCATTGCAGAATTGGGACTATGCAGAGGGGAGAGGATGGGAGTATTACCTCTGTGCTGCAAGTTCTGCAAACCTAGAGCCAATAAAGGGAACATGATGGGAGTATTAACCTCTGCACTGCAGACACTATGATTGGAGCATTCTCCAGTAGTCACTTATAATAGTTAATATTAACTCCTGCACTGCTGTCCAATACAGTCATTAGAATGGCAGTATTAACCCATGAACCACTAGAGATAATGGAGAATTCACCACTGCAGTCAGGTGTAATGATAAAGGGTCTTATTCTGTGCACTGGAGTCAGATACAGTGGGCACTGATGGGAGTATTAATATATTTACACTGGAGTCAGATACAGTGGACACTGATGAAGTATTAATATATTTGCACTGCAGCACTGGAGTCAGATACAGTGGACACTGATGGAGTATTAATATATTTGCACTGCAGGACTGGAGTCAGATATAGTGGGCACTGATGGGAGTATTAATATATTTGCACTGCAGGACTGGAGTCAGATACAGTGGACACTGATGGAGTATTAATATATTTACACTGCAGTACTGGAGTCAGATACAGTGGACACTGATGAAGTATTAATATATTTTCACTGCAGCACTGGAGTCAGATACAGTGGACACTGATGAAGTATTAATATATTTGCACTGCAGGACTGGAGTCAGACACAGTGGACACTGATGGGAGTATTAATATATTTGCACTGCAGTCAGATACAGTGGGCACTGATGGAGTATTAATATATTTACACTGCAGTACTGGAGTCAGATACAGTGGACACTGATGAAGTATTAATATATTTGCACTGCAGTAATGGAGTCAGATACAGTGGGCACTGATGGGGGTATTAATATATTTGCACTGCAGGACTGGAGTCAGATACAGTGGGCACTGATGGGAGTATTAATATATTTGCACTGCAGCACTGGAGTCAGATACAGTGGGCACTGATGAAGTATTAATATATTTGCACTGCAGGACTGGAGTCAGATACAGTGGACACTGATGAAGTATTAATATATTTTCACTGCAGCACTGGAGTCAGATACAGTGGACACTGATGGGAGTATTAATATATTTACACTGCAGTACTGGAGTCATATACAGTGGGCACTGATGGGAGTATTAATATATTTGCACTGCAGTACTGGAGTCAGATACAGTGGACACTGATGGAGTATTAATATATTTGCACTGCAGTACTGGAGTCAGATACAGTCGACACTGATGAAGTATTAATATATTTGCACTGCAGTACTGGAGTCAGATACAGTGGACACTGATGAAGTATTAATATATTTGCACTGCAGTACTGGAGTCAGATACAGTCGACACTGATGAAGTATTAATATATTTGCACTGCAGTACTGGAGTCAGATACAGTGGGCACTGATGGGAGTATTAATATATTTACACTGCAGGACTGGAGTCAGATACAGTGGGCACTGATGGGAGTATTAATATATTTGCACTGCAGGACTGGAGTCAGATACAGTGGGCACTGATGGGAGTATTAATATATTTGCACTGCAGTACTGGAGTCAGATACAGTGGGCACTGATGAAGTATTAATATATTTGCACAGCAGTACTGGAGTCAGATACAGTGGGCACTGATGAAGTATTAATATATTTGCGCTGCAGCACTGGAGTCAGATACAGTGGACACTGATGGGAGTATTAATATATTTGCGCTGCAGCACTGGAGTCAGATACAGTGGGCACTGATGGGAGTATTAATATATTTGCACTGCAGCACTGGAGTCAGATACAGTGGGCACTGATGGGAGTATTAATATATTTGCACTGCAGGACTGGAGTCAGATACAGTGGGCACTGATGGGAGTATTAATATATTTGCACTGCAGTACTGGAGTCAGATACAGTGGGCACTGATGGAGTATTAATATATTTGCACTGCAGTACTGGAGTCAGATACAGTGGGCACTGATGGGAGTATGAATATATTTGCTCTGCAGTACTAGAGTCAGATACAGTGGACACTGATGGGAGTATTAATATATTTGCACTGCAGCACTGGAGTCAGATACAGTGGGCACTGATGAAGTATTAATATATTTGCACTGCAGCACTGGAGTCAGATACAGTGGGCACTGATGGGAGTATGAATATATTTGCGCTGTAGCACTGGAGTCAGATACAGTGGACACTGATGGGAGTATTAATATATTTGCACTGCAGCACTGGAGTCAGATACAGTGGGCACTGATGGGAGTATTAATATATTTGCACTGCAGGACTGGAGTCAGATACAGTGGGCACTGATGGGGGTATTAATATATTTTCACTGCAGCACTGGAGTCAGATACAGTGGGCACTGATGAAGTATTAATATATTTTCACTGCAGCACTGGAGGTAGATACAGTGGACACTGATGGAGTATTAATATATTTGCACTGCAGTACTGGAGTCAGATACAGGGGACACTGATGGAGTATTAATATATTTGCACTGCAGGACTGGAGTCAGACACAGTGGACACTGATGGAGTATTAATATATTTGCACTGCAGGACTGGAGTCAGATACAGGGGACACTGATGGAGTATTAATATATTTGCACTGCAGCACTGGAGTCAGATACAGTGGACACTGATGGGAGTATTAATATATTTACACTGCAGTACTGGAGTCAGATACAGTGGGCACTGATGGAGTATTAATATATTTGCACTGCAGTACTGGAGTCAGATACAGTGGACACTGATGGGAGTATTAATATATTTGCACTGCAGCACTGGAGTCAGATACAGTGGACACTGATGGGAGTATTAATATATTTACACTGCAGTACTGGAGTCAGATACAGTGGGCACTGATGGAGTATTAATATATTTGCACTGCAGCACTGGAGTCAGATACAGTGGGCACTGATGGAGTATTAATATATTTGCACTGCAGTACTGGAGTCAGATACAGTGGGCACTGATGGGAGTATGAATATATTTGCTCTGCAGTACTAGAGTCAGATACAGTGGACACTGATGGGAGTATTAATATATTTGCACTGCAGCACTGGAGTCAGATACAGTGGGCACTGATGAAGTATTAATATATTTGCACTGCAGCACTGGAGTCAGATACAGTGGGCACTGATGGGAGTATGAATATATTTGCGCTGCAGCACTGGAGTCAGATACAGTGGACACTGATGGGAGTATTAATATATTTGCACTGCAGCACTGGAGTCAGATACAGTGGGCACTGATGGGAGTATTAATATATTTGCACTGCAGGACTGGAGTCAGATACAATGGGCACTGATGGGGGTATTAATATATTTTCACTGCAGCACTGGAGTCAGATACAGTGGGCACTGATGAAGTATTAATATATTTTCACTGCAGTACTGGAGTCAGATACAGGGGACACTGATGGGAGTATTAATATATTTACACTGCAGTACTGGAGTCAGATACAGTGGGCACTGATGGAGTATTAATATATTTGCACTGCAGTACTGGAGTCAGATACAGTGGACACTGATGGGAGTATTAATATATTTGCACTGCAGCACTGGAGTCAGATACAGTGGACACTGATGGGAGTATTAATATATTTGCACTGCAGGACTGGAGTCAGATACAGTGGACATTGATGGGAGTATGAATATATTTGCGCTGCAGCACTGGAGTCAGATACATTGGACACTGATGGGAGTATTAATATATTTGCTCTGCAGTACTAGAGTCAGATACAGTGGACACTGATGGGAGTATTAATATATTTGCACTGCAGTACTGGAGTCAGATACAGACGGCACTGATGGGATTATTAATATATTTGCTCTGCAGTACTGGAGTCAGATACAGTGGGCACTGATGGGAGTATTAATATATTTGCACTGCAGTACTGGAGTCAGATACAGTGGACACTGATGAAGTTTTAATATATTTCCACTGCAGTACTGGAGTCAGATACAGTGGACACTGATGGGAGTATTAATATATTTGCTCTGCAGCACTGGAGTCAGATACAATGGGCACTGATGAAGTATTAATATATTTCCACTGCAGTACTGGAGTCAGATACAGTGGACACTGATTAAGTATTAATATATTTGCACTGCAGCACTGGAGTCAGATACAGTGGACACTGATGAAGTATTAATATATTTGCACTGCAGTACTGGAGTCAGACACAGTGGACACTGATGAAGTATTAATATATTTCCACTGCAGTACTGGAGTCAGATACAGTGGACACTGATGGGAGTATTAATATATTTGCACTGCAGTACTGGAGTCAGATACAGTGGACACTGATGGGAGTATTAATATATTTGCACTGCAGTACTGGAGTCAGACACAGTGGACACTGATGGGAGTATTAATTAATTTGCACTGCAGCACTGGAGTCAGATACAGTGGGCACTGATGGAGTATTAATATATTTGCACTGCAGTACTGGAGTCATATACAGTGGGCACTGATGGAGTATTAATATATTTGCACTGCAGGACTGGAGTCAGATACAGTGGACACTGATGGAGTATTAATATATTTGCACTGCAGTACTGGAGTCAGATACAGTGGACACTGATGAAGTATTAATATAATTTCACTGCAGTACTGGAGTCAAATACAGTGGGCACTGATGGGAGTATTAATATATTTGCACTGCAGCACTGGAGTCAGACACAGTGGACACTGATGGGAGTATTAATATATTTGCACTGCAGCACTGGAGTCAGATACAGTGGGCACTGATGGAGTATTAATATATTTGCACTGCAGTACTGGAGTCAGATACAGTGGGCACTGATCGAGTATTAATATATTTGCACTGCAGTACTGGAGTCAGATACAGTGGGCACTGATGGGAGTATTAATATATTTGCACTGCAGTACTGGAGTCAGATACAGTGGACACTGATGAAGTATTAATATATTTGCGCTGCAGTACTGGAGTCAGAAACAGTGGACACTGATGGGAGTATTAATATATTTGCACTGCAGCACTGGAGTCAGATACAGTGGGCACTGATGGAGTATTAATATATTTGCGCTGCAGTACTGAAGTCAGATACAGTGGACACTGATGGGAGTATTAATATATTTGCACTGCAGCACTGGAGTCAGATACAGTGGACACTGATGAAGTATTAATATATTTCCACTGCAGGACTGGAGTCAGATACAGTGGACACTGATGAAGTATTAATATATTTGCGCTGCAGTACTGGAGTCAGATACAGTGGACACTGATGAAGTATTAATATATTTGCACTGCAGGACTGGAGTCAGATACAGTGGACACTGATGGGAGTATTAATATATTTGCACTGCAGTACTGGAGTCAGATACAGTGGACACTGATGGGAGTATTAATATATTTGCTCTGCAGTACTGGAGTCAGATACAGTGGACACTGATGGGAGTATTAATATATTTGCACTGCAGCACTGGAGTCAGATACAGTGGACACTGATGGAGTATTAATATATTTGCACTGCAGCACTGGAGTCAGATACAGTGGACACTGATGAAGTATTAATATATTTGCACTGCAGGACTGGAGTCAGATACAGTGGACACTGATGGGAGTATTAATATATTTGCACTGCAGTACTGCAGTCAGATACAGTGGGCACTGATGGGAGTATTAATATATTTGCACTGCAGCACTGGAGTCAGATACAGTGGGCACTGATGGGAGTATTAATATATTTGCACTGCAGTACTGGAGTCAGATACAGTGGACACTGATGGAAGTATTAATATATTTGCACTGCAGTACTGGAGTCAGATACAGTGGACACTGATGAAGTATTAATATATTTGCACTGCAGCACTGGAGTCAGATACAGTGGACACTGATGGAAGTATTAATATATTTGCGCTGCAGTACTGGAGTCAGATACAGTGGGCACTGATGGGAGTATTAATATATTTGCACTGCAGCACTGGAGTCAGATACAGTGTGCACTGATGGGAGTATTAATATATTTGCACTGCAGTACTGGAGGCAGATACAGTGGACACTGATGGAAGTATTAATATATTTGCACTGCAGTACTGGAGTCAGATACAGTGGGCACTGATGGGAGTATTAATATATTTGCACTGCAGCACTGGAGTCAGATACAGTGTGCACTGATGGGAGTATTAATATATTTGCACTGCAGTACTGGAGGCAGATACAGTGGACACTGATGGAAGTATTAATATATTTGCACTGCAGTACTGGAGGCAGATACAGTAGACACTGATGGAAGTATTAATATATTTGCACTGCAGTACTGGAGGAAGATACAGTGGACACTGATGGAAGTATTAATATATTTGCACTGCAGTACTGGAGTCAGATACAGTGGGCACTGATGAAGTATTAATATATTTGGACTGCAGTACTGGAGTCAGATACAGTGGACACTGATGAAGTATTAATATATTTGCACTGCAGTACTGGAGTCAGATACAGTGGACACTGATGAAGTATTAATATATTTGCACTGCAGTACTGGAGTCAGATACAGTGGACACTGATGAAGTATTAATATATTTGCACTGCAGTACCTGAGTCAGATACAGTGGACACTGATGAAGTATTAATATATTTGCACTGCAGCACTGGAGTCAGATACAGTGGGCACTGATGGGAGTATTAATATATTTGCTCTGCAGCACTGGAGTCAGATACAGTGGACACTGATGGGAGTATTGATATATTTGCACTGCAGCACTGAAGTCAGATACAGTGGGCACTGATGAAGTATTAATATATTTGCACTGCAGCACTGGAGTCAGATACAGTGGGCACTGATGGGAGTATTAATATATTTGCTCTGCAGTATTGGAGTCAGATACAGTGGGCACTGATGGGAGTATTAATATATTTGCACTGCAGGACTGGAGTCAGATACAGTGGGCACTGATGGGAGTATTAATATATTTGCTCTGCAGTATTGGAGTCAGATACAGTGGGCACTGATGGGAGTATTAATATATTTGCAGTGCAGGACTGGAGTCAGATACAGTGGACACTGAAGTATTAATATATTTGCACTGCAGCACTGGAGTCAGATACAGTGGGCACTGATGAAGTATTAATATATTTTCACTGCAGTACTGGAGTCAGATACAGTGGCACTGATGAATATTAATATATTTCCACTGCAGCACTGGAGTCAGATACATTGGGCACTGATGAAGTATTAATATATTTGCACTGCAGGACTGGAGTCAGATACAGTGGGCACTGATGGGAGTATTAATATATTTGCTCTGCAGTATTGGAGTCAGATACAGTGGGCACTGATGGAGTATTAATATATTTGCACTGCAGCACTGGAGTCAGATACAGTGGGCACTGATGAAGTATTAATATTTGCCCTGCAGCCAAGTATAATGGATGTAATAGGAAAGCAATGTCAGCATTACACATCGTGTACAGTGTTATATGGAGCATGCTGGTATAACCCGGGCATCTCCTGTATATAATTACATATGTATAGCTGGTATAACCTGGGTATCTCCTGTATAGAATTATATACAGTCATGGCTGAAAGTGTTGGCACCCTTGAAATTGTTCAAGAAAATGAAATATTTCTACTAGAAAATTATTGCAATTACAAATGTTTTGTTATACACGGTTATTTCCTTTGTGTGTATTGGAACAACAACAAAAAAAACAAACAGAGAAAGATGGCAAATTGGACAGAATTTCACACAAAACCCCAAAAATGGGCAGGACAAAATTGTTGACACCCTTGAATTATTTGGTTGCATACCCTTTGGAATCAATAACTGCAATCAACAGCTTCCGATAAGCATCAACAAGCTGCTTACACCTCTCAACTGGAATTTTAGGCTATGTGCACACATATTTTGGAGCTCTGCGGATTTTTCCGCAGCGGATTTGAGAAATCCGCAGGTAAAAGGCACTACGTTTTACCTGCGGAATTACCGCGGTTTCTATGCGGATTTTGTGCAGATTACACCTGTGGTTTTACATCGGCGGATTCCTTTTGTGGAGCAGGTGTAAACCACAGCGGAATCCGCACAAAGAAATGATATGCTGCGGAATGTAAACCGCAGCATTTCCGCGTGTTTTTTTCCGCAGCATGTGCACTGCGGATTGCGGTTCGAATTGTACTGTAAACGCATGGAAAGCTGCAGCGGACCCACAGCTGCAGATCCGCTGCGGATCCAAAGCAAAATCCGCAACGTGTGCACATAGCAGCTGCAGCAGCTTTCCACGCGTTTACAGTACAATGTAAACCTATGGAAACCGCAATCCACAGTACCCATGCTGTGGAAAAAAACACGCGGAAATGCTGCGGTTTACATTCCGCAGCATGTCATTTCTTTGTGCGGATTCTGCTGCGGTTTACACCTGCTCCACAATAGGAATCCGCAGGTGTAAAACCGCAGGTGGAATTTGCACAAAATCCGCATAAAAACCGCGGTAAATCCGCAGGTAAAACGCAGTGCCTTTTACCTGCAGATTTCTCAAATCCGCTGCTGAAAAATCCGCAGAGCTCCAAAACACGTGTGCACATAGCCTAAGATCTCTCTCTCCACAGTTGATCAATAGGATTTAGATCCAGATTCATTGCTGGCCAATGCAGAACTCTCCAGCACTTTGTTTCCATTAATTTCTGGGGGAATCTTTAAGTATGTTTGATGTTTGATCATCTTCATATTACATGATGCCTTGCACACAGTCAAGGCACCCAGTGCCAGAGTCAGCAAAACAACCCCAAAATATCTTTGAACCTCCACATTTGATTGTAGGCACTGTGTTATTTTCTTTGTAGGCATCATTGCATTTTCGGTAAACAGTAGAATGATGTGCTTTACCAAAAAGATCTATCTTGGGCTCATCTGCCCACAAGACACTTTCTGAGGATTTGGACTTGCGTACATTTTGGCAAACTGCAGCCTAGCTTATTTATGTCTGTGTCAGCAGTGGGGTCCTCGTGGGTCTCCTGCTATAGCGTTTAATTTAATTCCAATATCGATGAATAGCTCGCACTGACACTGATGCACCCTGAGCCTGCAGGACAGCTTGAATTTCTTTGGAACTTGATTGGGGCTGCTTATCCACCCTCCAGACTATCCTGCGTTACAACCTTTCATCATTTTTTCTCTACTGTCCACATCCATGGAGATTAGCTACAGTGCCATGGGTTGTAAGCTTCTTGATTATGTTGCACACCATGGACAAAGGAACATCAAGATCTCTGGAGATGGAGATTCTTGATATTGTTCAACAATTTTGGTTCTGAGGTCCTCAGAACCAAAATTCTCTCTTCTCTTCTTTTTCTGTTCTCCATGCTTAGTGTGGCACACACAGACATACAATGCAAAGATTAAGTCAACCTCTCCCCTTTTTATCTGGTTTCAGGTGTGATTTTCATATTGCTCACACCTGTTACTTGCCACGGGTGAGTTTGAACGAGCAACACATTCTTGAAACAAAGTTGTTTACCCACAATTTTGGAAAGATGCCATCAATTTTGTCTAGCCTATTTTTGGTGTTTTGTGTAAAATTATGTCCAATTTGCCTTTCTCTTTTATTTTTTGTGTTATTCCAATACACACAGGAAATAAGCAAGTGCATAACAAAATGTGAAATTTAAATAATTTTCTCTGAGAAATACTTAATTTTCGGAAACAGTTTGAAGGGTGCAAACACTTTCAGCCATGACTGTTTATCTCCACTGTGCTATGACACGTCATTAGTTACCTATCACATGCTATCTGTAATGTCACTCCAGGCATTATCTCCCCTTCTATAGATTTCCTGTCTCACCACATGCAGTCCCATGTAATTGCGTCTTGTCTATGGCGTTGTCCTGGTTTGCGCGTCGGCTTGACCTGCTCTGAATTACAAATGTGCTGCCTGTACGGTTGGCCGGTGCTTCACTGGTGTAATAATCTGCTGGGATATGAACTGTGGGTCCTTGCCTCCTTCACAGAGCGTCACACACTGCAGATCGTTAGCAAACGTACCGCTAATTAAAAATCGTTATTTCATCCGACACGTGATGTCTTCCTGCTACCGAATGTACAATTAGAGCCCTTTAAATTAAGCTATGATCTAGCTAAAGCAATGAGACCCCGACTGCCCTCTTCGTTAGGGGGGCTGCACTATTCACATATGGGGGACTTTTCTAATTGCACCTTTTGGGGCTAATTAATTGCTCACATTGGGTCGTTTCTTATCCCCACAGATAAGGGGCGCCCTTAGGAATGTAAAAGATTAGAAAAATATGGCGTCCTCATTACAGAAATTGCACGAGAACATTCCATGCCACTCTATTAAAAAGAATAAAGCTGAGCTGTAATACTGCACACAACCTGTAGACTGGGGTGGTGCTGTTTTTAGAAGGAAAATAAAAAAAGCAAAAAACATGTTTTTATATATAGTAGGAACCTGTTTAATAGAAGGCATCCCAAGTGGGCTACCGGTCTCTAGGATGTTCATGTCCACTAAGTCACATCTCTTTTCAGAAACCACTTTTTTATTAACTAAGAAGACATAAAATAAATTTTAAAAAAATATCTTTAAAAAAAAACCTTACTTTTGGCTTCAAAAATTCTCTGTAGGACAAGAGTCAATTTTGCCCTTGATCGACGCTCATTTTGGGATTTTTGTGATCCACAGAGGAGACATTCCCCGCAGTCTGTGCTTCTGCTCGCCGCTGCCAATAGCTGCAGTTAACTTAGCCATTTTTTTTTATAGCAAATTGCGGCGCTGGGTAATGTCACCCTCCGGCAAGAAGAGGAAAAGTTTACATTTAATAAAATTCAGAGGCAAAAAAACAAAACAAAACAAAATAAGAGTAAATAGTGTAGCTGCTCTGCCCTGGAGTAAATGATGAATGTGACGGTTATACTATTACTGGACTAATTAGACTAAATGAAAACTTTAATTAGTGCGGAGTGATTGAGCTGGGAGTATTCAGGAAATACATAACTGTAGCTACAAGTCACAATCTACAAAATACTGAAATAATTAGCATTTAAAGCAACAGTACACACAGAACTGATACACTGTCATGCCTAATGCAGGATCTGTGTGGGCGGAGCATGAGGCAGGAATTTGAAGACCACGATCTCATTGGTAGGCTCATGCTCCGCCCATGCAGAACTTGCACTAGGCATAAGTGTATCAGAGGGTTCCCGTAAAGATTGTCTCCTCATTTCCATTGAAAGCCAAGATCAGGGGTGCTGTTTGTAGACTTAGGCTTCTTTCACACTAGCGTCGGAATCTCCCCGTCGCAATGCGTCGGGGAGAGATTCCGACGCTAGCGTTTAACGCTTTGCACAATGGGTGCAGCGGATGCATTTTTCCGGCGCATCCGCTGCCCCATTGTAATGTGCGGGGAGGTAGGGGCGGAGTTCCGGCCGCGCATGCGCGGTCGGAAAAAGCGGTCCGTCGGGAGAAAAAAACGTTACATGTAGGGTTTTTTTTTCCCGACGGTCCGCCAAAGCACGACGCATCCGTCGCAAGACGGATGCGAAGTGTGCAAATCCGTCGCAAATGCGTCGCCAATAGAAGTCTATGGGGAAAAAACGCATCCTGCAAGCACTTTTGCAGGATGCGTTTTTTCTGCAAAACGACGCATTGTGACGGATTTACAAAAAACGCTAGTGTGAAAGTACCCTTAGCGGTTTTGTTATTCCCGTGCCTGTAGGAAAATGTATCAGTTCTAAAGGGCCGGCCATTGGTTCATCATGAAGATAATTGATCGTGGTGCTTATGAGTTGTTGTTTTTTTTCACTATTCACTCCCAAAGCTTAAGGCTATGTGCACACGTTCAGGATTTCTCGCAGAAAATTCCTGAGAAAAACCGGACATTTTCTGCAAGAAATCCGCAAGAAAACCGCATGCGTTTTTGCCTCCGTTTTGACGCGTTTTTGCTGCGGTTTCTACGCGTTTTTTTCCGGACACTTTCCAATGCATTTTGTAGTGGGAAATCCGCAAAAAAAACCCGCAAAATTAATGAACATGCTGCGGTTTTTACCGCGATGCGGTTTTGTCGCGGAAAAAAATGGCATCATGTGCACAAAACATGCAGAATTCATTCTAAATGATGGGATGCTTATTGTATGCGTTTTTTTGCGGTTTTATAGCGTTTTTATCGGGAAAAACCGCAAAAAAATCCGCAAAAAAAACGCAACGTGTGCACACAGCCTCATTCAGAATTCTGCTGGCTTCTGGTCACTTGAAAGAGAATGGTGGAGATCTTGTGATCACAATTAAAGGGAACCTGTCATATTGGACATGCTATAGGGCAGAAGGAGCTGAGCAGATTGATATATAGTTTTGTGTCAAAAGATTTAGCATAACTAGTATTTTTAATATTTTACTTCCTGCTAACTCTGGGCTCAGGAGTCCAGTGGGCGTTTCTAACACAGTGTCAATCACCGCACACTGGACTTCTAAGCATAGAAAAAACAGAGGTTTAGAGCAAGAAATTAGTAGTTGTACTGAAACAAAGGTAAAGCAAAATATTTTCAAAGTAGGCAGGCAATATAGTATCCAACAAACAGCAGCAAAGATCTCAGCCTGACTTAGGTGGAAGTCTATTTATATTTCTCAGAATGACGATTATTACCTTCACTACTGCCTATTGTTCACATGGCTCATTCTACTGCTGTGTTTTGCTCACTGTGCCGGTCTTGCTGTACAAGAGAAGGGATCACTAGAGGGAAAGTTTAAACACCTGTTAAATGTATAAAAACAAAGATTGAAATATTCATATAAGCATAGTAAGAACATTACATCCAAATTCCGGTTAGGCCTCTTTCACACGTCCAGATAATTTTGGTACCGGAGTTATCGGTGTGCTCACGTAGTATATCAGTGTGGCACACGTGCGCCAGCCATGTGCCGACTGAGGACCACACGGACCGTGCGTGCAGGAGACAGCGCTACAGTTAAGCGCTGTCCCCTGCTTTTGGTGCTTAAGCGTGCTGAAGCCGGCATTCATTCCTTCTCCCCAGCAGCGTTCACTGTAGAGGAGGAATGAAAAATCAAGGTTTTTTTTTGTGTTAAAAATAAAGTTTGCGGGTCACATCCCGCCTCGCATCCCCTGTGCACCCGCCCGCTTGCCGAGAAATACTCACCCAGCTCCTGCGATGTATGCTCAGCGCCGGCAGCAGGTCCTGTGTGAGTGGTCACATGGTACCGCGCATATTCATCACTGTAATGAGCGGTACCATGTGACCACTCACACAGGACCTGCTGCCGGCGCTGAAAGCATACATCACAGGAGCTGGGTGAGTATTTCTTGGCAAGCGGGTGGGCGCACAGGGGATAGGAGGCGGGAGGTGACCCACAAACTTTATTTTTAACACACACAAAAAAAACCTTGATTTTTCATTCCTTCTCTCCAGCAAACGCTGCTGGGGAGAAGGAATGAATGCCGGCTTCAGCACCAAAAGCAGGGGACAGCGCTTAACTGTAGCGCTGTCTCCTACACGCCGTCCGTGTGGTCCTCAGTCGGCACACGGCGGCCGCACGTGTGCCACACTGATGTGCTACATGAGCACACGGACACGGATAACTCCCGTACTGAAATTATCTGGACGTGTGAAAGAGGCCTTAAAGGGAACCTGTCACCCCGTTTTTTCAGATTGAGCTATAAATACTGTTAAATAGGGCCTGCGCTGTGCGTTACTATAGTGTATGTAGTGTACCCTGATTCCCCATGTATGCTGAGAAATACATTACCAAAGTCGCCGTTTTCGCCTGTCAATCAGGCTGGTCTGGTCAGGTGGGCGTGTTCACAGCGCTCTTTTCTTCTCCAGCTTTCCGTTGGTGGCGTAGTGGTGTGCGCATGTCCAAGGTCCGAATTCCCTGCGCCCACGTGAAGACACAGCGCGCGATCTGCGCTGTAATCCCTTGCATCGGTGGGGGCGGCCATCTTCCTGGGGCCGCGCGTGCACAGATGGAGTGCTCTGCTGCACGGGGCTTCAGGAAAATGGCCGCGGGATGCCGCGCGTGCGCATTAGAGATCGCGGCGGCCATTTTCCCAAAGCCGAGTTTGCATCTCGGCTTTGGAAAAATGGCCGCCGCGATCTCTAATGCGCACGCGCGGCATCCCGCGGCCATTTTCCTGAAGCCCCGTGCAGCAGAGCACTCCATCTGCGCACGCGCGGCCCCAGGAAGATGGCCGCCCCCACCGATGCAAGGGATAACAGCGCAGATCGCGCGCTGTGTCTTCACGTGGGCGCAGGGAATTCGGACCTTGGACATGCGCACACCACTACGCCACCAACGGAAAGCTGGAGAAGAAAAGAGCGCTGTGAACACGCCCACCTGACCAGACCAGCCTGATTGACAGGCGAAAACGGCGACTTTGGTAATGTATTTCTCAGCATACATGGGGAATCAGGGTACACTACATACACTATAGTAACGCACAGCGCAGGCCCTATTTAACAGTACTTATAGCTCAATCTGAAAAAACGGGGGTGACAGGTTCCCTTTAATGAGAGTCCCTGCTTATGGGTCTTTACAAGAGGAGGAGCTGTGTGGAAGCTGTCAATCACCGCTAGGGTAGGACCGCCCTCTGGACTCTTAGCAAATAATGAGAAGGAAATCCAATAGTCATACTGCCTTCTATGTTATGAAATACATTGTACTCTTCTCCGAGGCTCCTTAGTGGACTGGCAGCGTACACAGCCCGGGAGTTGGGATCACCAGCAATCTACAGGGCATACAGCCCAAATGTTGGGAGCACCAAAAATCTACAGGGTATATAGCCCAGGTGATGGGAGCACCAACAATCTACAGGGTATGTAGCCCGGGTCATGGAAGCACCAATAATCTACAAGGTATACAGCCCGAGTGATGGGAGCACCAACAATCTACAGGGTATACAGCCCGGGTGATGGGAGCACCAACAACCTACAGGGCATACAGCCCAAATGTTGGGAGCACCAACAATCTATAGGGCATACAGCCCGGGTGATGGGAGCACCAACAATCTACAGGGTATACTGCCCAGGTGATGGGAGCACCACCAATCTACAAGGTATGCAGCCCGGGTGTTGGGAGCACCACCAATCTACAAGGTATACAACCCGTGTGATGGGAGAAAAAACAATCTACAGGGTATACAGCCCAAATGTTGGGAGAACCACCAATCTACAAGGTATACAACCCGTGTGAAGGGAGTATCAACAATCTACAGGGCATACAACCCAAATGTTGGGAGCACCAACAATCTACAGGGCATACAGCCCGGGTTATGGGAGCATCAACAATCTACAGGGTTTACAACCCAAATGTTGGGAGCACCAACAATCTACAGGGCATACAGCCCGGGTGATGGGAGCATCAACAATCTACAGGGTATACAACCTAAATGTTGGGAGCACCAACAATCTACAAGGTATACAACCGTGTGATGGGAGCATCAACAATCTACAGGGTTTACGACCCAAATGTTGGGAGCACCAACAATCTACAGGGCATACAGCCCGGGTCATGGGTGCATCAACAATCTACAGGGTATACAGCCCGGGTGATGGGAGCACCAACAATCTACAGGGTATACAGCCCGAGTGTTGGGAACACCAACAATCTACAGGGTATAAACCATATGTGGGTTTTAAACACTTCAGTAGTCATCTAATTTATCTCTTAAAGGGGAATCACACATTTAGGGTATGTTCACACGTTCAGGATTTCCATCCTTTTTTTTTCCTGTTTTTTAAAAAACTGCAGCTCTTGGCAGAAAACGCAGGTCCTTTTTTTGGTCCTTTTTTGGTCCGTTTTTGATGCGTTTTTTGATGCGTTTTTTTGATGCAGTTTTCTAGCCAGAGTCTGTGTGTTTTCTAGGAATTTTTTTAGGGTTAAAATGGCTGAAAATACCCTAACCCTACCCCTACCCCTACCCCTACCCCTAACCCTACCCCTATTCTAACCTTAGTGAAAAAAAAAAAAAAAAAATTCTTTATTTTTTTTATTGTCCCTACCTATGGGGGTGACAAAGTGGGGGGGGTGTCATTTACTATTTTTTTATTTTGATCACTGAGATAGGTTATATCTCAGTGATCAAAATGCACTTTGGAACGAATCTGCCGGCCGGCAGATTCGGCGGGCGCACTGCGCATGCGCCCGCCATTTTGCAAGATGGCGGCGCCCAGGGAGAAGACGGCCGGACGGACACCGGGTGAGTATAAGGGGGGGAGATTAGGGCACGGGGGGGGGCATCAGAGCACTGGGGGGGGGGGCATCGGAGCACTGGGGGAGGGCATCGGAGCACGGGGGGGCGGGATCGGAACACGGGGGGGGGCAGCCACACTCCGCCCACGCACTTCCGCCCGCTCCCCGCACTTCCTGCTGCAGCGGTTCTGCACATCAAACCGCAGTAAAACCTGCAGATATATTTTTGATCTGCGGGTTTTACTGCGGTTTGGACCTCACAATGGAGGTCTATGGGTGCAGAACCGCTGCGGCTCCGGAAAAAGAATTGACATGCTCCTTCTTTTTTCCGGGAGCTATTCAGCGCGTCTTTTTTTTTTACAATTTCCGGACCATGTGCACAGTGTGTCCTGTTTTCCATAGGGTACAGTGTACTGTACCCTGCATGGAAAACAGCTGCGGAACCGCAGCGGCAAAACCGCCGCGGTTCCGCGGTAAAAAACGCACTGTGTGAACATGGCCTTAATGTTTAAGAGATGTCTTAAAGTGGAACTGTCATTTTAATAACTTTCCCATAAATCAATAGTACGCATGAAAATAAGCAACTTTGTAATATATCTTATCAGAGAAATCTTCTTTCTCCTTCTGATCTTTCAACTTTAACACAAGGGTGAAATGTGTCCTCAGAGAAGACAGGTTTGTCCCATTACTGAGATAGGAGATGACCATCTCAGTCGCTTGTCTGTTCCGTCTTTACAGGGGCAGTGGAACAATCCATTAAAGGGGTTCTCTTTCCTGCGCACTGATGCTTCTCTATTTTTTGTCTAAATTCAGCCTCCTTCTGGTTTCCTGTAAATAAATAGAGAGCAGTGCATTGTGGGGGCTGTGATGTCCGACAACTGGATAGAGCCGAATCGTTGTCTGTTTCCAAGGGCAACCTGCAGAAATCATCAGGACCAGACAGAATATGCTGGCCGTCCACCAAGTGATACCAGCAAACAAGGACAAGGATGTCACCCAGAGCTGCCATTTTATTAAAAAAAAACGAGACCAGGAATTAGTATTTTTTTCTCCCTCAATGAGACTAAAATTTGCGGCCTTGGATTCTACTTTAACTCACAGGGATCATTAAATGAGGCTACCTGCCGCCATTTTTGAGTGGTATCCGCTTCAGTAAGCAAAATGTTTTTGAAACACGGCCTCGGTACTAACTGAGCAAAAGTGTCCTCGTTGCCCATAGCAACCAGAGCTCGGCCATTATTTTTTTTACCTGCTGAGGTAAAACGAAAGCTCCATGGTGATTGGCTGCTATGGGTAACAGACAGCTTCCCTTCTGCAAGGATATCCTGTCATGTGACTTTTACTTAAAGCGGAGGTCACATGACAGGAAGTCGATGCAGAATCGTCCTTTTTCAGCTACCATGGAAACCCCAGAGCCAGCGTGACATTTACAATTGTGCCGAGTAGGGAGGAACCTAATCTGAGCTCCATTTTTATGCACAGTATATCTTTAATGTATTCAAAATGGCCGTCCCCACTAGGCAGTAGGTTATAATGAGACAAAAAGTGGCGGACTCCAGCCTTGAGGGATGAACCTGAAGACCTGGAAGGGGGGGCTGAATCAATTATGGGCGGTCACCCATGACATCAAGTGTATAGGACACCAAGCAAATGACACCGGCATGGAGGTTTTAACTCTTTATTGTCCAGTCACGTACACGTTGCAGTCCTGTGCTGGCAGGTGGCATGCGTGACGGTAGAATATGGCTGTTTGGACGTCCTCGTGCTCCTCAGATGGCGCCGTTCCCACGGTGATGCCAATTATAAAATAATCAAGGTGTCCAGAAAAAAAAATTATTAAAAGACATTGTGGCCGACCACCGGCCAACATACCTCCAGTGTAACATGGTCCGCCATGTCTGCCCAATCTCGCATACAATGATATATTTATATACAGGTCATTTTACAAGTCACGGTGCATTATTAAATATATTCTGTATAGATAGCGCCAGTCACAGCCGGGAGCACAGCACATTATATACAATATAAGGGCCACAGGCGTCTGACCATAGGGTGCATTATAAAGCCGCAGCAGTATTATTGGCCTGTCCTGAATACGTGATGGAGGCAGCCATTTTATGGAAGGAAAGAGATCTGCAGCCTATAGGCCAGCCATTAGTAACAACATAAACCATGGATTACTTAAAGGGGTTGTGAGAACAATATTTTGCTTTACTTAAATGCATGTATTTTGGGCTAATAATCATTTTTGCAATTGGTTTACATTACAAATGATGCAGCATTTGCCTGTTGCTGGCTGCAGAATGAGTTGTCTGAGAGTCGCTCAGTGAGCTTGTTCTGACGATCCAGTGGGAGAGTTCATAACTCTTATCTGCCTTTTTCTGAGGAGCTCTCAGCTGATTTACGGCCAGAGACCGCATCAAAGCTGAATGTGTCATGAAACAAAGAGCCTGTAAAAGCCAAATGGTGTAAAATGTTTAACAATTGATTTGCAAAAATGATTTTCTCCTTCCCCCCCCCCCCCCAAGCATACATTAACTTTAGAAAAGAAAAAAATTGCCCCCAGAGGTCGACAAACCCATTAAAAATGGCGCTCTGACTAGCATCTAGTGAATGGGCCTGCCTAGACCTCCAGGCCTTAAAGGGGGACTCTAGGGAGGGAAGCTATATGACACATTTCCAAAACAAAGGAGCGATCAGGGCTACTCAATAGAGACATGATAGTATTTTGGACACTGTAAGTAAGCCCCTTCATGTTAGGAATATATGGGGGTCTTAGCACAATGTCCTTCAGGGACGAGCTAGAGGAGGTTTCAGTGTATCTTCATTTAAGGGGGTCCTTGATGAGGACTGTCCTCGCACTACTGCGGCTGGGGTGATTTCTCTACACAGTCTATTCCATGGACGGGCAGAGCGTTTCACATCACTAATTCGTGGTTTTGCTGGCACTGAAGCGACGTCAGACAAGGAAGCCACCATATCCTCAAGAGTAACACCCCCCTAAACCGTGCCCCTTGTGAGTGAGGCACCCATACATAATTATTTTGGGGCAGAAGGACCAAGTATCTAAAGTATACCATAGCCTGCTGAGTCTCCATTAATGGCAGATGTCATGGAAAAGAAGGACTGGGCATGTTGAATTTCAATATGTCCAATCTTTTACTCTAAGAGGATATAAGCCATTGCCAGAGGTGTCTGGTAGCAGCTTCCTTCACCCAGAACACATCTACATATCAGAAAACCCAGCTTCACATCACTAGCTTAGCATGTAGCAGGTCCCGGTACTCCCTGTGGGGGGATGAAGCTGCAGCCACCCGGCACCCTAAACCTCAGGTAACTATATTAGTTGTGGCTGGTTTTGCCTTTTCAGAGTGAGATGAGTGTAATAAATAATAGCTGGTACCTCGCTCCGGTAGTACCGCGGTGTGTTCGGTGCTCCGCTCTGGTTGTACCACCTTAAAGTGCATGTCCACCTTTTAATGAAACCATGTTGCTGGTTTTGGGTCCTAAGTGCTGTGCTGACCTGTCCTTAGCGGCCGGGGTTTCTTTTCTATTACACAGAGAGTTCTGCAGAGATATGGAGCTGCTGAATAAAATAATGGGTGCCTGCAGCCACCAGCAGAGGGCGCTCAGGAGCTTAAAGGGGTAGTTCAGTAGTTAAAAAAACTCCACGAGATTTATAAAAAAAAAACAAAAAAAGACATTCCTTGCTTGATGCCTCCTACATCTACATATGTGACTACTGCAGCCAATCACTTACCTCAATGGTGATGCAGAAACTGATGAGATGAGTGATTTCCTGCACAGATCATGTTAATGTATGTGACAACATCACTGCAACCATCACATCACATACATCCAGATGACCGCTGCAGCCAATCACTTACCTCAATGGTGATGCAGAAACTGATGAGACAAGTGATTTCCTGCACACATCATGTTAATGTATGTGACAACATCACTGCAACCATCACATCACATACATCCAGATGACCGCTGCAGCCAATCACTTACCTCAATGGTGATGCAGAAACTGATGAGATGAGTGATTTCCTGCACAGATCATGTTAATGTATGTGACAACATCACTGCAACCATCACATCACATACATCCAGATGACCGCTGCAGCCAATCACTTACCTCAATGGTGATGCAGAAACTGATGAGATGAGTGATTTCCTGCACAGATCATGTTAATGTATGTGACAACATCACTGCAACCATCACATCACATACATCCAGATGACCGCTGCAGCCAATCACTAACCTCAATGGTGATGCAGAAACTGATGAGACAAGTGATTTCCTGCACACATCATGTTAATGTATGTGACAACATCACTGCAACCATCACATCACATACATCCAGATGACCGCTGCAGCCAATCGTTAGCTTTAGCAGGCTTTTGCAGCAGGATCAATGCTGCAGCAGACTGATGGATGTATGTGATGTCATCGCCACAGCAATGACATCACATATATCTCAAGTGATTACTGCAGCCAATCACTGGCCTCAGTGCAAGGCATTTTTAATTAAATTTTACAAAAATCCCAGACAGTCCTTACTGCATACAGGTGACACATTGTAATCAGTACTTGAACAGTATGCAGTGAGCTCCCTCTAGTGGTGACAGCCAGCATAACTGAATTCTATGTCAGAGCAGAGGATTCGGTGCTCTGTATCATGAAAAAGCACTGTGTGGCCATAATAAAGAGAAATGGTGTTTAAGAGTGACCTTCTCTTTTTGTAGGATTGGAGGTCGGACGGAGGCTCTAGGCATCGGAGAGTCTGTATGGATAATACCTGGGCTGAGAGGAGAAAATAAAGGGGAGACCTAAGGAAACTATGAGGCAGAGACCCCAGCTCTACAGTATATCACCATGAATCCGGTCACATCTGTGCAATTGTCCACACAGGACCACCGGGACTCACTGCGACCCCACAACATCCAGAAGAGAAAGATGCACACATGGAATGTTCAAGCCTGGGGGCGACGCGAGACGAAAATCGGGGAACAATGCCCATAAACAGTTCACCTAAATCATAGAGGGGCTACTATACTAAGGATGAGGTGGCCGAGGTAAGGCCACAGTCCGGGTTTCAGCTTTTGGAGGGGGTCTGGGGGCTCCCATGTGCCGGCACACATTCCTTGCTTAGTCGGACGATCTCCTGGGAGAGAGCTTCCAGGTCCTGCAAGGAGAAGGAGAAAGGGTTAAAACTCCACAGTCGTCAAGTTGGTGTATGCAATCCGGAGCAAAGATAGCAGACAATAAGTGTAAAAAATAAATATAAATAACAAACAATAAAGCCCCAGCCGGCATTACACAGCAGCAAATCATTCCGATGCTGCGGAAAAACCTGCAGCAGAAACTGACCAGGGGCAAGAACTCGGCAGACCTCAGAAGCCTCAGATACATGTGTGGACACTTGTCCTGTCGCTTCCATGGCCGCTGACCCTCACCTGGTGCTCGGTTATCATGTCCGTCATGTGGCGCCCCATGCTTCCTATATGAAGGTTGAGGCAACACTTAAGAAATCTGCCTCTCCCAGCAGTAGGAAGAGGCTTTTCATGTTGCTATTCCCAGGCCGCAGGTTCTATGCAATCGGAAAATCAATGGCATGGATTCCTAGCACACCGGCTGCCTGAGATCTGTTTGACCTTCTCATGTCCTCCAACTGCATAAGAAAGAGCAAAAATAGACTCCAAGTGAGTACCGGAGTTATGTTGCGACCGGAGAGGACAGGCCGCGGGCCTAGCGACTGGAAAGAGCGGGCTGCGGGCCTAGCGACTGGAGGACAGGCCACGGGCCTAGCGACCAGAGAGGACGAGCCGCGGGCCTAGCGACTGGAGAGGACGGGCCGCGGGCCTAGCAACTGGAGGACGGGCCTAGCGACTGGAGAGGGCGGGCCTAGCGACTGGAGAGGAAGAACCGCGGGCCTAGCGACTGGAGGATGGGCCTAGCGACTGGAGAGGAGGGGCCGCGGGCCTAGTGACTGGAGAGGAAGAACCGCGGGCCTAGCGACTGGAGAGGAAGAACCGCGGGCCTAGCGACTGGAGAGGAAGAACCGCGGGCCTAGCGACTGGAGAGGATGGGCCGCGGGCCTAGCAACTGGAGAGGATGGGCTGCGGGCCTACAGACTGGAGAGGATGGGCTGCGGGCCTAGAGACTGGAGGACGGGCCTCGGGCCTAGCGACAGGAGGGGACGGTCCGTGGGCGTAGCGTCCGAAGAGGACGGGCCGCAGGAGTAGCGACCGGGCCGTGGGTGTAGCAACTGGAGAGGTCGGGCCGCAGACGTAGCGACCGGAGTGGACAGGCCGCAGGCGTAGCGACCGGAAAGGATGGGCCGTGTGTGTAGCGACTGTAGAGGACGGGCCGCGGGTGTAGTGCTCACAGAGGATGAGCCATGTGTGTAGGAAATGTCTGACATATAGGAAAGCCTTGGTGTAAATTACTTACAGTAAATTACACTTTCATGGAAGCTTTTGCACAGGCTATAAATGAATTATCCCTTTCTCTGGGATCAGCGCTGAGCCAGGACATTGTGCGTCGGGCTTGATGTAAAGAGCTTTATCATTATGGCTTCAGAAAGGCTTTACTAAGATCCTGGAATTGATTGATTCGCTTTCCTGCTCCAGTAACTTACCGGCGGGTTTGTGATACTGAGCGGCAGGCGAGAAATACATGAGATCTTTGGGTAAGAGGTGAATTCCTTCCATGGAGTGGATATTAACTGCCATCTATCATAGACACAGTATGGATGGGTCCAGTGTGCGGCCAGTAGTGGGTATAGGGAGTGCTCAGTGCCAGGAGGGTGCCGACATCCATGGGCCCTTGGTGTGCTGCACATTGTATGCAGGGGCCACCATCATGGACACCAGCACTTCCTATAACAGGCAGGAGAGGTGGCAATACCACCCACTACAACTGTGATGGTCGGCGGCCCACAACGCCCTGGGACGAGCTGCGGCCGGTGCACGGAGCAGCGAGGCTCACCAGCACTGGCGGAGGGACGGCCCCTGAGTGCTCCTGGATCAGCACATTGCTAAAACGGTCATATCCTTGTATTGATTAAAAGTCTTGCAAAATAATAAGGCTGATATTGTCTCGTGGCTCATTTTCCAAAGCCTATTACCTGCCTCAGCAAGATCAAGCGACGTGAGGCCTCAGCCAAATCGTAGGAACAGCCCCCCAGGGGTGCTGGGGGGGCATACGTCTGTGCTGAAATGCAGAAGCCTGAAACTTAATGAAGCACCTCTGGTTTCAGGATGACAGGACCGCGCAGCCCTTTTGCACCACACTGAGATTTCTCTTACTGGGGATGTCACACAAGATCCTAAGCAATGGTCCAAATCCATCCTAGATGGGTGGAAGGTTGGGTCAGACTTCCACACTAATTCGCAAGCTGGCCATGAGCACTAATGGTGACTGCACCCCGGTCTGCCACGGATGAGCACATGGGCTATGCCCCACGGTACACTTGGAACTAGCACTGTCTTGCAAAACTTGCAAAACTAGTGCATGCTGTGAACCGGCGGTCCTTGCCGAAAATCGCTGTTAACGGTCTGTGCAGACAGCAGACGGGCACAATTATGTTCTTCTGAACCTACTCTAAGAGCAATCCCTGAAGAGTGCCACAGGGGTCCGCACCTTGTATTCAGCATGTGACCTGTATGATCTTCTCATATGTAGGATGACTTCTCCCTACGAGTACGAAGAGCGAGAGACACCTGAAACTGGCGGTATAACCAAATCTTCCCAAACATGCGCATGCTATCTGAATGGATGGAATATAGGCTGAACTGGATGGACAAATGTCTTTTTTCGGCCTTACTAACTATGTTACTATGTTATGTTAATGGGGATGGGGGTAAGCTGCTGGCACACACCCCCCATGGCCGCTTATCTTCCAAGTGAACAAAAGGATGGAGCATGGTGAAATACAACTGCCCGATCCGTCTCTTCTCCAAAAATGGCCAAAAGTTGGAAGACCTCATACACATTAGACCATCGTCAGGTCCCACGGACATTTATCTCGTGAGCATAGGAGACTTTTTACTCTTCAGTACAAGGGCTTTTGCGTTTTGCCCAGTACACCCAGTTCCTTCTTTCCTGGTTATCACAATAACTGACTAGCACTGCTGGTTCCAGCACGTTGGCTCCTGGCAGTCCCTTCTGTTCAGTGCCAGCCTCATTTGTCATGTTGGCATCCGAGCTGTCTCACTGGTAGGCTCTTTGCCCTTTTCCCTGTCTCATCTAAGTGCTAGCACTCTCCTGGCCAGCTGTAGTGTCATCTCACCATGTTGGCGGTCACGTCCCGCACTCACCTTCTGCAGGTGCATGTTCTTGGTGAGCTGCTCCTCCAGCATGTTCTGCAGCTTCTTATTCATCTCCCTCAGGTTCTCATCACCTGGTTTCACCAGATCTCGGAGGACACTACTGAGGCTGCTGCGATCTACCTGCCCATGAATGGCCGAAACGTCTGCAAGAAAGAGAGAAGAAGTTGGTTACTCCTTATAGGCCTAGGAGAAGGCGCCATCTCAGCCCTTAGACCACGGCTGGACACAAAGTCCTAGAACCATCGGCAGGAAGGAAGTAGGGTTGTGGGTAGATGCATCTTGTGCCATGGCCACAAAGTTGGCATCCCTACTGTGTGTCGTGCCATAAGGTCTCAGCCTGTTCACCCCGTTAGGTGGGAATCATACAATGCTGCTTTGATTGCAACCTAAATAATTCAAGTCCTTATAATCTCCATCCACATTTGCAGGAGCCGAACCCCCCCAACACTCGCTTGCCCGCTCCATCCTCATCAGTGCGGCACACCCCTCACCTCTCCCATTTTATGCCCTAGTAAATAAAACATCAGCCAATCTTCCTGCAGCTAAATTATTCACACCCTGCAGCCCCCCACTTGCTGACGGCCTCAAAATCCACAATGTATGTCAGGTTCTGTTAGCCTCAGATCAGGTGGATGGGGTCGAAGCCGGGCATCACCGTGTGATATATGATTGGAGGGGAAGCCTGGCACTGCATTAGGCGCAGCCGATTCCCCCGGCGCCACGCTGCACTTAGAGTGATGGGTCGTGCCCGGGCAGTGTGGGGCATGGAGCACTCAGATGGAGACTTAACACGTAATGCTAAGGAGGGGTCAATGGGCATTAACTGGCACCAATCATACGTTGGCACCGACACTCCTCACGGCTGAGATCATCATGATTCTGCTCAACTAATGCGACATGATCGCCAGCAGGTATCGCGTCAGGCGGTGACATATGTCAGATTGGCGAGGAGAGGGTGGCAGAGCAACGCGCCAAGCATCCAGACACATTATAACATCAGGGTGTTAGTTAACCTGCGCTAGACGGCCCCAATCCCTGGTGGCCACCACCTCCTGTGCAGCCAGGTTTAACCCTCAGCTTGCCCAAATAGCTCTGCACTCAGTAGCTTAATCCCGTCTTTTCCATAGTGTTACATAACAGTCTGCTGCCACATCCCGCTCGTTTCACGCCGGTCCTTCTCCGATAACTAGGACTGGCTTAACCCCTCATCTTCCAGCGCCAAGGCAGGCATTACTGATATGTACTTTTCTGCCAAAGACCTACTTATCTCCTCTAAGAAAACGCCAACATAGCAATAAATGGTCTTATTTACCTAGGGCACGTGAGGCCAGAATGGTTATTTTCTGACGAGTAATGTTAGTAAATTTTGTACCCTTATATCTGTAATGAGAAGAGAATGAGGTGTTTTCACTTCTTTAAGTGCTAGCAAATCTGGATCCATTAGTATTGTCCTGTATGGAGGTATGTGCTAGTGTCTTGTATGGGAGGTATGTGCTAGTAAATCTGGATCTATTGGTAATGTCTTGTATGGGAGGTATGTGCTAGGAAATCTGGATCCATTAGTATTGTCCTGTATGGAGGTATGTGCTAGTAAATCTGGATCTATTGGTAATGTCCTGCATGGGAGGTATGTGCTAGTAAATCTAGATCCATTTGTATTGTCCTGTATGGAGGTATGTGCTAGTAAATCTGAATTAATGATGTCTTGTATGGAGGTAAGTGCTAGTAAATCTGGATCCATTCGTAATGTCTGTTATGGAGGTCTGTGCTAGTAAATCCGGATCTATTGGTAATGTCTTGTATGGGAGGTATGTGCTAGTAAATCCAGATCCATTGGTAATGTCTGGTATTGAGGTATGTGCTAGTAGATCCGGATCGATTGGTAATGTCTCGCATGGGAGGTATGTGCTAGGAAATCCGCATCCATTGGTAATGTCTTGCATGGGAGGTATGTGCTAGGAAATCTGAATCCATTGGTAATGTCTTGCATGGGAGGTATGTGCTAGGAAATCTGAATCCATTGGTAATGTCTTGCATGGGAGGTATGTGCTAGTAAAGCGGAATCCATTGGTAATGCCTTGCATGGGAGGTATGTGCTAGTAAATCTGAATCCATTTGGTAATGCCTTGCATGGGAGGTATGTGCTAGTAAATCTGGATCCATTGGTAATGTCTTGCATGGGAGGTATGTGCTAGTAAATCTGGATCCATTGGTAATGTCTTGCATGGGAGGTATGTGCTAGGAAATCTGAATCCATTGGTAATGTCTTGCATGGGAGGTATGTGCTAGTAAAGCGGAATCCATTGGTAATGCCTTGCATGGGAGGTATGTGCTAGTAAATCTGGATCCATTGGTAATGTCTCGTATGGGAGGTATGTGCTAGTAAATCTGGATCCATTGGTAATGTCTTGCATGGGAGGTATGTGCTAGTAAATCTGAATCCATTGGTAATGTCCTGCATGGGAGGTATGTGGTAGTAAAGCGGAATCCATTGGTAATGTCTTGCATGGGAGGTATGTGCTAGTAAATCTGGATCCATTGGTAATGTCTTGCATGGGAGGTATGTGCTAGTAAATCTGGATCCATTGGTAATGTCTTGCATGGGAGGTATGTGCTAGGAAATCTGAATCTATTGGTAATGTCTTGCATGGGAGGTATGTGCTAGTAAAGCGGAATCCATTGGTAATGTCTTGCATGGGAGGTATGTGCTAGTGAATCTGGATCCATTGGTAATGTCTTGCATGGGAGGTATATGCTAGTAAATCTGGATCCATTGGTAATGTCTTGCATGGGAGGTATGTGCTAGGAAATCTGAATCCATTGGTAATGTCTTGCATGGGAGGTATGTGCTAGTAAAGCGGAATCCATTGGTAATGCCTTGCATGGGAGGTATGTGCTAGTAAATCTGGATCCATTGGTAATGTCTCGTATGGGAGGTATGTGCTAGTAAATCTAGATCCATTAGTATTGTCCTGTATGGAGGTATGTGCTAGTAAATCTGAATTAATGAGGTCTTGTATGGAGGTATGTGCTAGTAAATCTGGATCCATTCGTAATGTCTGTTATGGAGGTCTGTGCTAGTAAATCCGGATCTATTGGTAATGTCTTGTATGGGAGGTATGTGCTAGTAAATCTGGATCCATTGGTAATGTCTTGCATGGGAGGTATGTGCTAGTAAATCTGAATCCATTGGTAATGCCTTGCATGGGAGGTATGTGCTAGTAAATCTGGATCCATTGGTAATGTCTTGCATGGGAGGTATGTGCTAGTAAATCTGGATCCATTGGTAATGTCTTGCATGGGAGGTATGTGCTAGTAAATCTGGATCCATTCGTAAGGTCTGTTACGGAGGTCTGTGCTAGTAAATCTGGATCTATTGGTAATGTCTTGTATGGAGGTATGTGCTAGTAAATCTGGATCCATTGTTAATGTCTTGTATGGGAGGCATGTGCTAGTAAATCTTAATCCATTGGTAATGTCTTGCATGGGAGGTATGTGCTAGTAAATCTGGATCCATTGGTAATGTCTTGTATGGGATGTATGTGCTAGTAAATCTGGATCCATTGGTAATGTCTTGTATGGGAGGTATGCAGCCAATCTGCAATACTTGACTGAATACTAGCAGACAATCTCAGCACACTGCATCTGTGGTGATAGGAAACCATCAAAAAGCAGGACAGCTGCTGCTGACGGACCTAATTATGATTTATTTAATTCATGTGAATGCTAGCGTTGGATTTTCATATCTAATTGATCCGGGGGCTGCTGGGAGACAGAATCATCAAATTATCCATCACAGCAGTAACAGATCTGTCAACTTGCTGATGGTTTCCATGAATAGTTTTATTAGATTTACTGTTTCTCTTCCCATTTGAAAGATCATCTTACAAATGTGCTTTGATGGTGGGATTCTGGGTAAAACCCTCCTGTGAGAGCGCGCAGTCAGGTCTGGAGCATCAATCCGAATCCCACTTAGGTTTTGTTGAAATATTAATTAACTTGTTAAAATCTTAAGTGAATCTTTTTTTCCGTTTCTCTGTAGAGCTCAGCAGCTCCTAGTGTTTTACCATGAACAAGAGCAGCTTGTGATGATAATGTATGCCGTGTATATATCTACTATATGTTACATATTCCATAGCGCTGTACACAGACTGTGATGACCCCACTGATCCCTACAAACAGGGGAGAACCAGGACCCCACTGCTTACCACCCACCATGCATAACCGTACATTTCCCCACACAAGCTCCAAACTCGCTGCTAAGACCAAGAGATAGATTATGCAATTCTGTCTGCCAGCAGCCGCCACAAGAGGGAGCTCCCTGCACTCAAACCGAAGCTGCTAACACAGAATACACACAGCTCCACCTAGTGGCAATTACAGGTAGACACAAGGGTTTTCATTATTAACTCACTCAATTCAATTTTACGCTTTTGCAAAAAAAAAAAAGAAATATATATTTTTTTTAATATTTTATACTTTTAATAAGTTCCCATAAGGTACGTGGGGACCTGTGATCACAGTGTGTAGTGAAATTGAGGATCTCTTATGAAAACCCCTGATCGACTCTCGGGAGAAGGTGGGGAATGGTCAACATGTTGAAGCTTTTTAAATGCTGCAGTTGCTCTCGACAGCAGCATTTAAGGGGTTAAACTGTTGTGACCGGCGCTGGCTGTGACTGTCTGGTGCCGGCTATGTAACACGGCCAGTATGCACACTATATATGTATGGAGCGGGCTCAGCTCCTGAACCTGCTCCGTAGAAGCGATGCACACTTATACGGCAGATGCCACTAAAGGGTTAAAGGGTTTTTTTCATCATCTCATAGGATATATCCCCTTTATGATCTTTGGGGGGAGCAGGGAATGATCAGGACGGGATGCGGAGTTACACCCACACTGAAAATCTCAGGATTGCTGGTGGTCTGTGGTCAGATCCCCACGACCATAAATGTATTTGGACATCAGGAGAGGAGTATGTCTGGTTTGGGTTCACCCTTGTGATCCACATGGACCCACCCTGCCTGGGAGAAGCAAATGTAGGATATCAAAGTCAGGTCCCATCCCCCCCCAGCTCCCATAAAGGAGGCTCCTGGGGAGCAGGGATGTCTTTGCTGAGTTTGGAGGTCGCTTTTTTCAGTCTAGAACAAAGGTAATCAGATCCAGTGACAAACCAAGGACAGCTAGGGAGAGGCACGCCAGCATACGCTGAGGAAGGAGGCACCGATGCCAACGCAGACTGGCAAACAGGTGGTGGTGGGGGAGCAGTAACGCTGGCACCTCAGCCGCATCCGCTCAGACACCCACTGTGCCGGCAATAGGCAAATTCTCTACAGGAAAGTGTTTACTTAATGACCGCGAGCGATTGCTTCCCCGAGAAAATAACCGCAAGGAGAGGAAAGAAAAAAAGGCTTTATTATAGGCAGCGGTTACAGCCAAGCTGCGATCCCCCGGCGGAGCCGCCATCATCCAGGAGGGGCGCCCACTGAGGACGCATTAACCAGAGAAGTAATGAGCAAGAGATGGATACCGAGCCTTGTGCAGATGCAGAATGGCTGATCACTGTGGGCACATGGCTGAGGCATGGGAAGGATGACTGATAATGGGGGGCAGCGGAGGTTAAAGGGAACTTGTCTCCCCCAAAATCGAAGGTGAGGTAAGCCCACCAGCATCAGGGGCTTATCTACAGCATTCTGTAATGCATTCTGTAATGCTGTACAGTCATGGCTAGAATTTTTGAGAATGACACCAAAATTATATTTTCACATGATCTGCTGGCCTCTGGTTTTTATTAGTGTTTGTCTGATGTTTATATCACATACAGAAATATAATTGCAATCATATTATGAGTACCAATAGGTTATATTGACAGTTAGAATGAGTTAATGCAGCAAGTCAATATTTGCAGTGTTGACCCTTCTTCAAGGCCTCTGCAATTCTCCCTGGCATGCTCTCAATCAACTTCTGGACCAAATCCTGACTGATAGCAGTCCATTCTTGCATAATCAATGCTTGCATTTTTGCCAGAATTTGTTGGTTTTTGTTTGTCCACCCGTCTCTTGATGATTGACCACAAGTTCTCAATGGGATTAAGATCTGGGGAGTTTCCAGGCCATGGACCCAAAATCTCTATGTTTTGTTCCACGAGCCATTTAGTTATCACCTTTGCTTTATGGCAAGGTGCTCCATCATGCTGGAAAAGGCATTGTTGGGCGCCAAACTGCTCTTGGACGGTTGGGAGAAGTTGCTCTTGGAGGACATTCTGGTACCATTCTTTATTCATGGCTGTGTTTTTAGGCAAGACTGTGAGTGAGCCGATTCCCTTGGCTGAGAAGCAACCCCACACATGAATGATTTCAGGATGCTTTACAGTTGGCATGAGACAAGACTGGTGGGAGCGCTCACCTCTTCTTCTCCGAATAAGCGGTTTTCCAGATGTCCCAAACAATTGAAAAGGGGATTCATCATAGAAAATGACTTTGCCCCAGTCCTCAGCAGTCCACTCCCTGTACCTTTTGCAGAATATCAGTCGGTCCCTGATGTTTTTTCTGGAGAGAAGTGGCTTCTTTGCTGCCCTCCTTGAAACCAGGCCTTGCTCAAAGAGTCTCCGCCTCACAGTGCGTGCAGAAGCACTCACACCAACCTGCTGCCATTCCTGAGCAAGCTTGGCACTGCTGGTAGTCCGATCCCGCAGCTGAAACAGTTTTAAGATATGGTCCTGGTGCTTGCTGGTCTTTCTTGGGCGCCCTGGAGCCTTTTTGACAACAATGGAAGCTCTCTCCTTGAAGTTCTTGATGATGCGATAGATTGTTGACTGAGGTGCAATCTTTGTAGCTGCGATACTCTTCCCTGTTAAGGTACCGTTACACATAGCGACGCTGCAGCGATACCGACAACGATCCGGATCGCTGCAGCGTCGCTGTTTGGTCGCTGGAGAGCTGTCACACAGACAGCTCTCCAGCGACCAACGATCCCGAGGTCCCCGGTAACCAGGGTAAACATCGGGTAACTAAGCGCAGGGCCGCGCTTAGTAACCCGATGTTTACCCTGGTTACCATCCTAAAAAGTAAAAAAAAACAAACACTACATACTTACCTTCCGCTGTCTGTCCTCGGCGCTCTGCTTCTCTGGTCTGGCTGTGAGCGCCGGGCAGCCAGAAAGCAGAGCGGTGACGTCACCGCTCTGCTTTCCGGCTGACCGACGCTCACAGCCAGAGCAGGAGGAGAGCAGAGCACAGCGCTGGAGGACAGACGGCTGTAGGTAAGTATGTAGTGTTTGTTTTTTTACTTTTAGGATGGTAACCAGGGTAAACATCGGGTTACTAAGCGCGGCCCTGCGCTTAGTTACCCGATGTTTACCCTGGTTACCAGCAAAGACATCGCTGAATCGGTGTCACACATGCCGATTCAGCGATGTCTACGGGGAGTCCAGCGACGAAATAAAGTTCTGGACTTTCTTCCCCGACCAGCGATCTCCCAGCAGGGGCCTGATCGCTGCTGCCTGTCACACTGGACAATATCGCTAGCGAGGATGCTGCAACGTCACGGATCGCTAGCGATATCGTCTAGTGTGACAGTACCTTTAGGCCAATGATGGCTGCACGTGTTTCTTTAGAGATAACCATGGTTAACTGAAGAGAAACAATGATACCAAGCACCAGCCTCCTTTTAAAGTGTCCAGTGATGTCATTCTTACTTAATCATGACTGATTGATCGCCAGCCCTGTCCTCATCAACACCCACACCTGTGTTAATGGATCAATCACTGAAACAATGTTAGCTGCTCCTTTTAAGGCAGGACTGCAATGATGTTGAAATGTGTTTTGGGGGTTAAAGTTCATTTTCTGGGCAAATATTGACTTTGCAAGTACAGTAATTGCTGTTAAGCTGATCACTCTGACATTCAGGAGTATATGCAAATTGCCATTAGAAAAAATGAAGCAGTAGACTTTGGAAAAATTAATATTTGTCTCATTCTCAAAATTTTTGTCCATGACTGTAGATAAGCCCCTGATGTATCCTGAAAGATGAGAAAAAGAGGTTAGATTATACTCACCCAGGGGCGGTCCGGTCCGATGAGTGTCGCGGTCCGGGGCCTCCTATCTTCTTACGATGAAGTCCTCTTCTTGTCTACACGCTGCGGCTCCTGCGCACTGCAGTACTTTGCTCTGCCCTCAACAGGGCAAAGTACGCCTGCGCCGAAGCCGCAGCGTGTAGACAAGAAGAGGACGTCATCGTAAGAAGATAGGAGGCCCCGGACAAGACAACGACGCCCATCGGACCAGGACCGCCCCTGGGTGAGTATAATCTAACCTCTTTTTCTCATCTTTCAGGATACATCATGGGCTTATCTACAGCATTACAGAATGCATTACAGAATGCTGTAGATAAGCCCCTGATGCTGGTGGGCTTAGCTTACCTTCGATTTTGGGGGAGACCGGTTCCCTTTAAGGGGATATTTCCCAACCTAGGATGTTATCACCTCCCTGCAGGACAGGGTGCGACCACTGGGATCCCCACCAATTCCGAAATCGGGGCTGTAAAATACCCGGGGCCGTACACAATGTGCATCGCTGCTCTCGGCTATCTCTGGTGATCACATAGACAGTGAATGGAGCAGAGGTGTGCATGTGCGGCCAACACGATTTTCCCATTTTCAGATGAGATGGAGGTCAGAGTGGTCAGAAGAAAGTTATCATCTGTCCTGTGAAGATCTGTGCTTGGAGGTCGCTTTTTCAGATGCTGCGCTCAAATTCTCCTACATACACAAAGCATTAAAAGAGAACATGTTGACTACCAGCTGCCACCACCAGGGGGAACTCAGGAGCCTACTGCAGACTACTCATACACTGAGCCTAAAAGTAATGCTGTCTGCACTGAGCTCCCCCTGGTGGCAGAAACAGGATAATGTACTATTGGAATTTGCTCACACGGAGGAACTTTCATACCAATTTCCTTGTGCACTCAACACTGAAATCCTCCCACAAACTCCTCTACAGTTGTGGCCAAAAGTATTTACACCCCTGCAATTCAGTCAGATAATACTCAGTTTCTTCCTGAAAATGATTGCAATCACAAATTCTTTGGTATTATCTTCATTTAATGTGTCTTAAATGAAAAAACACAAAACAGAATGAAGCCAAAAAAGCAAAACATTGATCATTTCACACAAAACTCCAAAAATGGGCCAGACAAAAGTATTGGCACCTTCAGCCTAATACTTGGTTGCACAACCTTTAGGCAAAATAACTGCGACCAACCGCTTCCGGTAACCATCAATGAGTTTCTTACAATGCTCTGCTGGAATTTTAGACCATTCTTCTTTGGCAAACTACTCCAGGTCCCTGATATTTGAAGGGTGCCTTCTCCAAACTGCCATTTTTAGATCTCTCCACAGGTGTTCTATGGGATTCAGGTCTGGACTCATTGCTGGCCACCATAGAAGTCTCCAGTGCTTTCTCTCAAACCATTTTCTAGTGCTTTTTGAAGTATGTTTTGGGTCATTGTCCTGCTGGAAGACCCATGACCTCTGAGGGAGACCCAGCTTTCTCACACTGGGCCCTACATTATGCTGCAAAATTTGCTGGTAGTCTTCAGACTTCATAATGCCATGCACACAGTCAAGCAGTCCAGTGCCAGAGGCAGCAAAGCAACCCCAAAACATCAGGGAACCTCCGCCATGTTTGACTGTAGGGATCGTGTTCTTTTCTTTGAATGCCTCTTTTTTTCTCCTGTAACCTCTATGTTGATGCCTTTGCCCAAAAAGCGCTACTTCTGTCTCATCTGACCAGAGAACATTCTTCCAAAACCTTTAAGGCTTTTCAGGTACGTTTTGGCAAACTCCAGCCTGGCTTTTTTATGTCTCGGGTAAGAAGTGGGGTCTTCCTGGGTCTCCTACCATACAGTCCCTTTTCATTCAGATGCCGAAGGATAGTACGGGTTGACACTGTTGTACCCTCGGACTGCAGGGCAGCTTGAACTTGTTTGGATGTTAGTCGAGGTTCTTTATCCAACATCTGCACAATCTTGCGTTGAAATCTCTTGTCAATTTTTCTTTTCCGTCCACATCTAGGGAGGTTAGCCACAGTGCCATGGGCTTTAAACTTCTTGATGACACTGCGCACAGTAGACACAGGAACATTCAGGTCTTTGGAGATGGACTTGTAACCTTGAGATTGCTCATGCTTCCTCACAATTTGGTTTCTCAAGTCCTCAGACAGCTCTTTGGTCTTCTTTCTTTTCTCCATGCTCAATGTGGTACACACAAGGACACAGGACAGAGGTTGAGTCAACTTTAATCCATGTGAACTGGCGGCAAGTGTGATTTAGTTATTGCCAAGACCTGTTAGGTGCCACAGGCAAGTTACAGGTGCTGTTAATTACATAAATTAGAGAAGCATCACATGATTTTTCGAACAGAGCCAATACTTTTGTCCACCCCTTTTTTATCTTTGGTGTGGAATATATCCAATTTGGCTTTAGGACAATTCTTTTTGTGTTTTTTCATTTAAGAAAAATTAAATGAAGATAATAAAAACAAAGAATTTGTGACTGCAATCATTTTCAGGAAGAAACTGAGTATTACCTGACAGAATTGCAGGGGTGTCAATACTTTTGGCCACAACTGTATGTGTTCATCAGCACAGAACTGTACATCTACAAATGATAGAGTCTGAAAGGGAAGCTGCCACTGGGGTTTACCCATATGCACTGTTCCCACAATACTTTATGACATGAAAATACCCTCTAATCTTGTAGATGTTTGGCCTCCTTAACACTGTACACCTTAAAAAAACCTCCTGTGTCATATGCTAATTAGCCATGAAGTGTCCGCTGGGCATATTCAGACCTTTCAAGTGTCCTGCCGTATTGTGGCTACGCCGCTATTGATCATATCACAGGTGTATTAATTTAACAGCGGAGATCCACTGGCTGTTACCTTCTTCAGTGCTGCCATCTACTGGCTGTTACCTTCTTCAGTGGCGCCATCTACTGGCTGTTGCCTTCTTCAGTGGCACCATCTACTGGCTGTTACCTTCTTCAGTGCTGCCATCAACTGGCTGTTACCTTCTTCAGTGGCGCCATCTACTGGCTGTTACCTTCTTCAGTGCTGCCATCTACTGGCTGTTACCTTCTTCAGTGGCGCCATCTACTGGCTGTTACCTTCTTCAGTGGCGCCATCTACTGGCTGTTGCCTTCTTCAGTGGCACCATCTACTGGCTGTTACCTTCTTCAGTGGCGCCATCTACTGGCTGTTGCCTTCTTCAGTGGCGCTATCTACTGGCTGTTGCCTTCTTCAGTGGCGCCATCTACTGGCTGTTACCTTCTTCAGTGGCGCTATCTACTGGCTGTTGCCTTCTTCAGTGGCGCTATCTACTGGCTGTTGCCTTCTTCAGTGGCGCTATCTACTGGCTGTTGCCTTCTTCAGTGGCGCCATCTACTGGCTGTTGCCTTCTTCAGTGGCGCCATCTACTGGCTGTTACCTTCTTCAGTGGCGCTATCTACTGGCTGTTACCTTCTTCAGTGGCGCTATCTACTGGCTGTTGCCTTCTTCAGTGGCGCTATCTACTGGCTGTTGCCTTCTTCAGTGGCGCTATCTACTGGCTGTTGCCTTCTTCAGTGGCGCCATCTACTGGCTGTTACCTTCTTCAGTGGCGCCATCTACTGGCTGTTGTCTTTTTCAGTGGCGCTATCTACTGGCTGTTACCTTCTTCATTGGCGCCATCCACCGGCTGTTACCTTCTTCAGTGGCGCCATCGACTGGCGACAATTCAGCAGGACTCTTGGAAGATCTGTATACGCCCAGAGGACACTTCAGGGCCAATAAGTATATGTATATGAGTATATGACTCGCATTATTTTTTTCTTTTGACTTCATTTTATAAGATGTGCCGGGCTCCGAGAGGTTAATAGATGGAAGTTTAGAAAGGTCTTTCTGGGTCATACACCGCGGTAGGAATGGCTCATGGAGGGTGAGACCCCGCATTAGTTTCCCTTTAAATGAGCTACAATACGGGTGTGATCAGTGGATCCACAGCTTTCAGCCCCGAGAGAGGATGAAGGTCCACCAAGATTCGCAGGACGCTGGTCACATCAGTCCTCCGCTGCAACCGAACCACGCAGCGCAAACTCCCTCTGCCGGCATCCCAGGCGCCTCTTGTAATAAGTGCACCCCCGTGATATTATGCCATCATGTGATGTCACCATGTGGCGGAAACCTAACAAGGGGCCAAGGATGCCGGCAGAGGGAGTGTGCCAGGCTCTGGTACACATCTGAACTCTGCAACCGGACCGGACAGTGCAGACTTCCTCCGGGCGCCTCTTCTAATAACTATACCCTCGTAATCACATACAGGGTCATGACATTGCAGGAGCCTAGTAATCATGAGAGGCACCCAGGATGCCGGGGTTCAGGTGCTGGCAAAGGAGGTTCGCACCGTCTGATCCGCCTGCAGCGGAGTACTGACGTGGACACTGGACAAGGGCAGCGCAAACTTAATCTGCCAGCATCCTGGATGCCTCATGTGATTACTAGGCCCCCCAACATCACAACAACATAATATCACAGGGGGGCTAGTTCTTCCAAGAGGCACCCGAGTGCCGGCAGAGGAGGTTGGCACTGCCCTGGGCCAGGTTCCTGAGAGAGTGTCGGCAGAGGAGGTTGGCCCTGCCCAGGGCCAGGTTCCTGAGAGAGTGCTGGCAGAGGAGGTTGGCACTGCCCTGGGCCAGGTTCCTGAGAGTGTGCCAGCAGAGAAGGTTGGCCCTGCCCTGGGCCAGGTTCCTGAGAGTGTGCTGGCAGAGGAGGTTGGCCCTGCCCTGGGCCAGGTTCCTGGGAGTGTGCCGGCGGAGGAGGTTGGCCCTGCCTTGGGCCAGGTTCCTGGGAGAGTGACGGCAGAGGAGGTTGGCCCTGCCCTGGGCCAGGTTCCTGGGAGTGCCGGCGGAGGAGGTTGGCCCTGCCCTGAACCAGGTTCCTGGGAGAGTGCCAGTGGGGGAGGTTGGTACTGCCCTGGGCCAGGTTCCTGGGAGAGTGCCAGTGGGGGAGGTTGGCACTGCCCTGGCCAGGTTTCTGGGAGAGTGCCGGCAGAGGAGGTTGGCCCTGCCCTGGGCCAGGTTCCTGGGAGAATGCCAGTGGGGGAGGTTGGCACTGCCCTGGGCCAGGTTCCTGGGAGAGTGCCAGTGGGGTAGGTTGGCACTGCCCTGGCCAGGTTCCTGGGAGAGTGTCGGCAGAGGAGGTTGGCCCTGCCCTGGGCCAGGTTCCTGGGAGAATGCTGGCGGAGGAGGTTGGCCCTGCCCTGGGCCAGGTTCCTGGGAGAGTGCCAGTGGGGTAGGTTGGCACTGCCCTGGGCCAGGTTCCTGGGAGAGTGCCAGTGGGGTAGGTTGGCACTGCCCTGGCCAGGTTCCTGGGAGAGTGTCGGCAGAGGAGGTTGGCCCTGCCCTGGGCCAGGTTCCTGGGAGAATGCTGGCGGAGGAGGTTGGCCCTGCCCTGGGCCAGGTTCCTGGGAGAGTGCCAGTGGGGGAGGTTGGCACTGCCCTGGGCCAGGTTCCTGGGAGAGTGACGGCAGAGGAGATTGGCCCTGCCCTGGGCCAGGTTCCTGGGAGTGCCGGCGGAGGAGGTTGGCCCTGCCCTGAACCAGGTTCCTGGGAGAGTGCCTGCGGAGGAGGTTGGCCCTGCCCTGGGCCAGGTTCCTGGGAGTGTGCCGGTGGAGGAGGTTGGCCCTGCACTGGGCCAGGTTCCTGGGAGAGTGACGGCAGAGGAGGTTGGCCCTGCCCTGGGCCAGGTTCCTGGGAGTGCCGGCGGAGGAGGTTGGCCCTGCCCTGGGCCAGGTTCCTGGGAGAGTGCCTGCGGAGGAGGTTGGCCCTGCCCTGGGCCAGGTTGCTGGGAGAGTGCCTGCGGACGAGGTTGGCCCTGCCCTGGGCCAGGTTCCTGGGAGAGTGCCTGTGGAGGAGGTTGGTCCTGCCCTGGGCCAGGTTCCTGGGAGAGTGCCGGCAGAGGAGGTTGGCCCTGCCCTGGGCCAGGTTGCTGGGAGAGTGCCTGCGGAGGAGGTTGGCCCTGCCCTGGGCCAGGTTGCTGGGAGAGTGCCGGCAGAGGAGGTTGGCCCTGCCCTGGGCCAGGTTGCTGGGAGAGTGCCTGCGGAGGAGGTTGGCCCTGCCCTGGGCCAGGTTGCTGGGAGAGTGCCGGTGGAGGTTGGCCCTGCCCTGGGTCAGGTTGCTGGGAGAGTGCCGGTGGAGGAGGTTGGCCCTGCCCTGGGTCAGGTTGCTGGGAGAGTGCCTGCGGAGGAAGTTGGCCCTGCCCTGGGCCAGGTTCCTTGGAGAGTGCCGGTGGAGGAGGTTGGCCCTGCCCTGGGCCAAGTTCCTGGGAGAGTGCCGGTGGAGGAGGTTGGCCCTGCCCTGGGCCAGGTTCCTGGGAGAGTGCCTGCGGAGGAGGTTGGCCCTGCCCTGGGCCAGGTTCCTGGGAGAGTGCCGGTGGAGGAGGTTGGCCCTGCCCTGGGCCAGGTTCCTGGGAGAGTGCCGGTGGAGGAGGTTGGCCCTGCCCTGGGCATCTCAGTGTGGAGCTCCACTATAACACACGGGCTGCCTGTGGAGCGCTCGGCAGTGCGTGGTGTGGAGGTTACGAGCCCCTTCCTTACACTCCTGACCTCTTTTTTCTCAGCCTGATGCTATTTTCACTCGTATCACAATTACAAGGACAAGATGCCAGTAAAATACGGCGATGAAAACAAAAAGTAAAAGCGACAAGATATATCCTCCATCTGAACAGGAGCTACAAGTCCCAGCATGCCCAGCCTCAACCATCCCTGGAGGTGCTCACCTATCCTACTGTCCATGACGTACGCCTCGATGATGGCGCTCTTCCTGCACAGATCCTCCGCCATGGACGCGCTGCTCACTTCTAAGTGCTTCACCTGCAGGAGACATTAAACCCAAATTAAATCCATTGTCAGCACCGGCGAGAGATAACAATGAAGGATGATGCGTCCGGAATCTGCGGTCAGATCACAATCACCGAACACTGAAAGCCTTCCTGACACAGCCAGCACTGAGTACACCAGCCTCAGGCCATAGGAACGTGTAGGTATGGCGCCACTCCTGTCCACAGGCTGCGTCTGGTATCACAGCTAGAAAAAGAGGAAGATGCAATACTGCAGGCGGCCTATGGAGAAGAGAGGCGCTATTACTGAGAAGGAAAACAATATATTAAAGGGGGATACTAATCTTCTCACAGGGATGGCATCTAAACTCCAGGACCCTGAAAACCCTGAGACTGAAGGGGATTTAGAGCTGTATCTTCTTCGCTGTGGATTCCCTGCACAGTGGCGCCCTGGCCTCCCGCAGCTAATGTAGCGCCCCCATCATTCCCAGGGACAGATATCCAGTGATCGGCCATCATTTGATGGGATGTGATACCCCCAGAGAGTAATCCAAACCTATAAGAACTGGCACAGCTCCCATTGAAATGAATGATAATCATGTCTTCAGCAGGCTCCCTCTAGTGGTGGCCACTGGAATACTACATGTGATTATTATTATGGGGGTAAATGCAGAAAATGGTAAATTTTTCTTACTTTCACACAAGTCCCGGACAGTCTGTCAGCAATGACATTATGTCCATCATAATGCGGAAGTGATCGGCACTGAACAACCCCTTCAGGCTGTGTGAGGGTAAGCAGGAGGTTATAAAGCATCTTACCTTTTCTTCCAGCATCCACTTTTCCTGCTGGATTTCGGCTAATCTCTGGAATAGGTCGGACACCTCGTCATCGGACAGCTCGGCGGGTCTCTGCGGCTGGGACTGGGGGCTTCCACTGTTAGACTGGAGCACAAATGTGGTCTTTAGGACATAGCAGGTTGGACCCCCTAAATGACCCCTGTAAATCTGAGCTGTCATCTCAGATACTTTTTAGAAGTTTTGGGGAAAGCTGGGTGACATGGGCAAGAGCGTCACGGTTTCTGCAAGCAAAGTGGACCCCTGTTTCTCATCTCGAGACCCTTTATATTTCTGATCTGAGCAGACTAAAGCCCATCAGAGCTTCCTCATCCCGCGTGTCCTCTGTAGTGCTGTGCAGAAGATGGATCCCTCGCAGATCCCCCTGCCACACACATTAACCAAGAGCAAAGGTCCTGCCAGCTAATTAACCCGCCTCTATGGCTTCTCTTGTAAGGAGAGCGGCCCGAGCAGCCATAATAGGCTGGTGATATCTCGGCTGTGTCTCGCTAGATGACAGCCGTGTCTGCACCACTGAAGTTCTGAGGACGCACGGACCTGTCACATCCTTACGAGGACGGAGGACGCCGAACCTTCAGGAAGGAGAATCCAATGTCAGGGACAACACAAAGTTTCCTCCAAGATAGCGCTGACCTAGAGCCCGGGCCTCCGTATTGGGTCGCAGTTTTTTGCAAAAACTGTAATTCTTAAAATGCCTTGAAAGTGGAGTGTTGTCAGGGCATGCTGAGAGTTGTAGTTTTTCATTAATGGTGCACGGGTGAAGACCACTGCTGCAGGTAACATCTACCAACCATCGGTCCAGTGGGTGAAACATGACTTTTGCCTCTTTTTTGCACCCTTTTCCATCCATTACCTTATTGCTGCTGGGGGTTGCATTCTCCTTCATAATCTCCCGGTAGCTGAAGGAGGAAACGCTGCTGCTGTCACCGGTCTGTGTCCGACTAGGGGAGCTGATCTCAGCTAGCACCAGGTCCTCCAAACCTAAGACAGACCAACGTGCGTTACAAGCGTGAAATGGCCTGAAGGCAAGGCATAAGCACAAATACTGATAGGACTGATCCATGGCCCCATGAATACAGCACTCACTGCCCGCACCGCACACAGTCACAGCACTCACTGCCCGCACCGCACACAGTCACAGCATTCACTGCCCGCACCGTACACAGTCAAAGCACTCACGGCCCGCACCGTACAGTCACAGCACTTACTGCCCGCACCGCACACAGTCACAGCACTCACTGCCCGCACCGTACAGTCACAGCACTCACTGCCCGCACCGCACACAGTCACAGCACTCACTGCCCGCACCGTATAAAGTCACAGCACTCACTGCCTGTACCGTACACAGTCACAGCACTCACTGCCCACACCACACAGTCACAGCACTCACTGCCCGCACCGCACACAGTCACAGCACTCACTGCCCACACCACACAGTCACAGCACTCACTGCCCGCACCGCACACAGTCACAGCACTCACTGCCCGCACCGCACACAGTCACAGCACTCACTGCCCGCACCGCACACAGTCACAGCACTCACTGCCCGCACCGTACACAGTCACAGCACTCACTGCCCGCACCACACAGTCACAGCACTCACTGCCCGCACCGCACACAGTCACAGCACTCACTGCCCACACCACACAGTCACAGCACTCACTGCCCGCACCGCACACAGTCACAGCACTCACTGCCCACACCACACAGTCACAGCACTCACTGCCCGCACCGCACTCAGTCACAGCACTCACTGCCCGCACCGTACACAGTCACAGCACTCACTGCCCGCACCGCATACAGTCACAGCACTCACTGCCCGCACTGTACACAGTCACAGCACTCACTGCCCGCACCGTACACAGTCACAGCACTCACTGCCCGCACCGTACACAGTCACAGCACTCACTACCTGCACCGCACACAGTCACAGCACTCACTGCCCACACCACACACAGTCACAGCACTCACTACCCGCACCGCAGTCACAGCACTCACTGCCCGCACCGTACAGTCACAGCACTCACTGCCCGCACCGCACACAGTCACAGCACTCACTGACCGCACCGCACAGTCACAGCACTCACTGCCACTGCCCGCACCGTACAATCACAGCACTCACTGCCCGCACCGCAGAGTCACAGCACTCACTGCCCGCACCGTACAATCACAGCACTCACTGCCACTGCCCGCACCGCAGAGTCACAGCACTCACTGCCCGCACCGCAGCACTTACTGCCTGCACCGCAGAGTCACAGCACTCACTGCCCGCACCGCAGTCATAGCACTCACTGCCCGCACCGCAGAGTCACAGCACTCACTGCCCGCACCGTACAGTCACAGCAATCACTGCCCACATCACACAGTCACAGCACTCACTGCCCGCACAGCACACAGTCACAGCACTCACTGTCCGCACCGCACAGTCACAGCAATCACTGCCCACATCACAGTCACAGCACTCACTGCCCACACCGCACACAGTCACAGCACTCACTGCCCACACCGCACACAGTCACAGCACTCACTGCCCGCACTGCACAGTCACAGCACTCACTGCCCGCACCGCACCATACAGTCACAGCACTCACTGCCCGCACCGCACCACACAGTCACAGCACTCACTGCCCGCACCGCAGCACTTACTGCCTGCACCGCAGAGTCACAGCACTCACTGCCCGCACCGCAGAGTCATAGCACTCACTGCCCGCACCGCAGAGTCACAGCACTCACTGCCCGCACCGTACACAGTCACAGCAATCACTGCCCACATCACACAGTCACAGCACTCACTGCCCGCACAGCACACAGTCACAGCACTCACTGCCCGCACCGCACAGTCACAGCAATCACTGCCCACATCAGTCACAGCACTCACTGCCCACACCGCACACAGTCACAGCACTCACTGCCCACACCGCACACAGTCACAGCACTCACTGCCCGCACTGCACAGTCACAGCACTCACTGCCCGCACCGCACCATACAGTCACAGCACTCACTGCCCGCACCGCACCACACAGTCACAGCACTCACTGCCCGCACCGCACCATACAGTCACAGCACTCACTGCCTGCACCGCACACAGTCACATCACTCACTGCCCGCACCGCACACAGTCACAGCACTCACTGCCCGCACTGTACAGAGTCACAGCACTCACTGCCCGCACCGTACAGTCACAGCACTCACTGCCCGCACCGTTCAGTCACAGCCCTCACGGCTCTGTGCCCACACCATATACCGTAGTCACAGGGCTCTCTGCCCACACCATGTAGTCACAGGACTCTCTGCCCGCACCATATACCGTAGTCTCAGGACTGTCTGCCCGCACCATGTAGTCACAGGACTCTCTGCTCGCACCATATATCATAGTCACAGGCCTCTCTGCCCACACCATATACCGCAGTTACATGACTCTCTGCCCGCACCATATACCGTAGTCACAGGGTTCTCTGCCCGCACCATATACCGTAGTCACAGGACTCTCTGCCCGCACCATATACCGTAGTCACAGGACTCTCTGCCCGCACCATATACAGTAGTCACAGGACTCTCTGCCCGCACCATATACCGTAGTCTCAGGACTCTCTGCCCGCACCATATACAGTAGTCACAGGACTCTCTGCCCGCACCATATACCGTAGTCTCAGGACTCTCTGCCCGCACCATATACCGTAGTCACAGGACTCTCTGCCCGCACCATATACCGTAGTCACAGGACTCTCTGCCCGCACCATATACAGTAGTCACAGGACTCTCTGCCCGCACCATATACCGTAGTCTCAGGACTCTCTGCCAGCACCATATACCGTAGTCTCAGGACTCTCTGCCCGCACCATATACCGTAGTCTCAGGACTCTCTGCCCGCACCATATACCGTTGTCTCAGGACTCTCTGCCCGCACCATATACCGTTGTCTCAGGACTCTCTGCCCACACCATATACCGTTGTCTCAGGACTCTCTGCCCGCACCATATACCGTTGTCTCAGGACTCTCTGCCCGCACCGCACAGTCACAGCACTCACTGCCCGCACCGCATACAGTCACAGCACTCACTGCCCGCACCGCACAGTCACAGCACTCACTGCCCGCACCGTACACAGTCACAGCACTCACTGCCCGCACCGTACAGTCACAGCACTCACTGCCCACACCACACACAGTCACAGCACTCACTGCCCACACCACACAGTCACAGCACTCACTGCCCGCACCGCACACAGTCACAGCACTCACTGCCCACACCACACAGTCACAGCACTCACTGCCCGCACCGCACACAGTCACAGCACTCACTGCCCGCACCGCACTCAGTCACAGCACTCACTGCCCGCACCGTACACAGTCACAGCACTCACTGCCCGCACCGCATACAGTCACAGCACTCACTGCCCGCACTGTACACAGTCACAGCACTCACTGCCCGCACCGTACACAGTCACAGCACTCACTGCCCGCACCGTACACAGTCACAGCACTCACTACCTGCACCGCACACAGTCACAGCACTCACTGCCCACACCACACACAGTCACAGCACTCACTACCCGCACCGCAGTCACAGCACTCACTGCCCGCACCGTACAGTCACAGCACTCACTGCCCGCACCGCACACAGTCACAGCACTCACTGACCGCACCGCACAGTCACAGCACTCACTGCCACTGCCCGCACCGTACAATCACAGCACTCACTGCCCGCACCGCAGAGTCACAGCACTCACTGCCCGCACCGTACAATCACAGTACTCACTGCCACTGCCCGCACCGCAGAGTCACAGCACTCACTGCCCGCACCGCAGCACTTACTGCCTGCACCGCAGAGTCACAGCACTCACTGCCCGCACCGCAGAGTCATAGCACTCACTGCCCGCACCACAGAGTCACAGCACTCACTGCCCGCACCGTACAGTCACAGCAATCACTGCCCACATCACACAGTCACAGCACTCACTGCCCGCACAGCACACAGTCACAGCACTCACTGCCCGCACCGCACAGTCACAGCAATCACTGCCCACATCACAGTCACAGCACTCACTGCCCACACCGCACACAGTCACAGCACTCACTGCCCACACCGCACACAGTCACAGCACTCACTGCCCGCACTGCACAGTCACAGCACTCACTGCCCGCACCGCACCATACAGTCACAGCACTCACTGCCCGCACCGCACCACAGTCACAGCACTCACTGCCCGCACCGCAGCACTTACTGCCTGCACCGCAGAGTCACAGCACTCACTGCCCGCACCGCAGAGTCATAGCACTCACTGCCCGCACCGCAGAGTCACAGCACTCACTGCCCGCACCGTACACAGTCACAGCAATCACTGCCCACATCACACAGTCACAGCACTCACTGCCCGCACAGCACACAGTCACAGCACTCACTGCCCGCACCGCACAGTCACAGCAATCACTGCCCACATCACAGTCACAGCACTCACTGCCCACACCGCACACAGTCACAGCACTCACTGCCCACACCGCACACAGTCACAGCACTCACTGCCCGCACTGCACAGTCACAGCACTCACTGCCCGCACCGCACCATACAGTCACAGCACTCACTGCCCGCACCGCACCACACAGTCACAGCACTCACTGCCCGCACCGCACCATACAGTCACAGCACTCACTGCCTGCACCGCACACAGTCACATCACTCACTGCCCGCACCGCACACAGTCACAGCACTCACTGCCCGCACTGTACAGAGTCACAGCACTCACTGCCCGCACCGTACAGTCACAGCACTCACTGCCCGCACCGTTCAGTCACAGCCCTCACGGCTCTGTGCCCACACCATATACCGTAGTCACAGGGCTCTCTGCCCACACCATGTAGTCACAGGACTCTCTGCCCGCACCATATACCGTAGTCTCAGGACTGTCTGCCCGCACCATGTAGTCACAGGACTTTCTGCTCGCACCATATATCATAGTCACAGGCCTCTCTGCCCACACCATATACCACAGTTACATGACTCTCTGCCCGCACCATATACCGTAGTCACAGGGTTCTCTGCCCGCACCATATACCGTAGTCACAGGACTCTCTGCCCGCACCATATACCGTAGTCACAGGACTCTCTGCCCGCACCATATACAGTAGTCACAGGACTCTCTGCCCGCACCATATACCGTAGTCTCAGGACTCTCTGCCCGCACCATATACAGTAGTCACAGGACTCTCTGCCCGCACCATATACCGTAGTCTCAGGACTCTCTGCCCGCACCATATACCGTAGTCACAGGACTCTCTGCCCGCACCATATACCGTAGTCACAGGACTCTCTGCCCGCACCATATACAGTAGTCACAGGACTCTCTGCCCGCACCATATACCGTAGTCTCAGGACTCTCTGCCCGCACCATATACAGTAGTCACAGGACTCTCTGCCCGCACCATATACCGTAGTCTCAGGACTCTCTGCCCGCACCATATACCGTAGTCTCAGGACTCTCTGCCAGCACCATATACCGTAGTCTCAGGACTCTCTGCCCGCACCATATACCGTAGTCTCAGGACTCTCTGCCCGCACCATATACCGTTGTCTCAGGACTCTCTGCCCGCACCATATACCGTTGTCTCAGGACTCTCTGCCCACACCATATACCGTTGTCTCAGGACTCTCTGCCCGCACCATATACCGTTGTCTCAGGACTCTCTGCCCGCACCGCACAGTCAAAGCACTCACTGCCCGCACCGCATACAGTCACAGCACTCACTGCCCGCACGGCACAGTCACAGCACTCACTGCCCGCACCGTACACAGTCACAGCACTCACTGCCCGCACCATACAGTCACAGCACTCACTGCCCACACCACACAGTCACAGCACTCACTGCCCGCACCGTACAGTCACAGCACTCACTGCCCACACCACACAGTCACAGCACTCACTGCCCGCACCGCACACAGTCACAGCACTCACTGCCCGCACCGCATACAGTCACAGCACTCACTGCCCGCACCACACACAGTCACAGCACTCACTGCCCGCACCACAGTCACAGCACTCACTGCCCGCACCGTATACAGTCACAGCACTCACTGCCCGCACCGCATACAGTCACAGCACTCACTGCTCACACCGTATACAGTCACAGCACTCACTACCCGCACCGCACACAGTCACAGCACTCACTGCCCGCACCGTACAGTCACAGCACTCACTGCCCACACCACACACAGTCACAGCACTCACTACCCGCACCGCAGTCACAGCACTCACTGCCCGCACCGTACAGTCACAGCACTCACTGCCCGCACCGCACACAGTCACAGCACTCACTGCCCGCACCGCACAGTCACAGCACTCACTGCCACTGCCCGCACCGTACAATCACAGCACTCACTGCCCGCACCGCAGTCACAGCACTCACTGCCCGCACCGTACAATCACAGCACTCACTGCCACTGCACTCACTGCCACTGCCCGCACCGTACAATCACAGCACTTACTGCCTGCACCGCAGAGTCACAGCACTCACTGCCCGCACCGCAGAGTCACAGCACTCACTGCCCGCACCGTACACAGTCACAGCAATCACTGCCCACATCACACAGTCACAGCACTCACTGCCCGCACCGCACACAGTCACAGCACTCACTGCCCACATCACAGTCACAGCACTCACTGCCCACACCGCACACAGTCACAGCACTCACTGCCCGCACTGCACAGTCACAGCACTCACTGCCCGCACCGCACCATACAGTCACAGCACTCACTGCCCACACCGCACCACACAGTCACAGCACTCACTGCCCGCACCGCACCATACAGTCACAGCACTCAATGCCCGCACCGCACTATACAGTCACATCACTCACTGCCCGCACCGCACACAGTCACAGCACTCACTGCCCGCACTGTACAGAGTCACAGCACTCACTGCCCACACCGTACAGTCACAGCACTCACTGCCCGCACCGTTCAGTCACAGCCCTCACGACTCTGTGCCCACACCATATACCGTAGTCACAGGGCTCTCTGCCCGCACCATATACCGTAGTCTCAGGACTGTCTGCCCGCACCATATACCGTAGTCACAGGACTATCTGCCCGCACCATGTAGTCACAGGACTCTCTGCTCGCACCATATATCATAGTCACAGGCCTCTCTGCCCACACCATATACCGCAGTCACATGACTCTCTGCCCGCACCATATACCGTAGTCACAGGGTTCTCTGCCCGCACCATATACCGTAGTCACAGGACTCTCTGCCCGCACCATATACCGTAGTCTCAGGACTCTCTGCCCGCACCATATACCGTAGTCTCAGGACTCTCTGCCCGCACCATATACCGTAGTCACAGGACTCTCTGCCCGCACCATATACCGTAGTCACAGGACTCTCTGCCTGCACCGTATACCGTAGTCACAGGACTCTCTGCCCGCACCATATACCGTAGTCTCAGGACTCTCTGCCAGCACCATATACCGTAGTCTCAGGACTCTCTGCCCGCACCATATACCGTTGTCTCAGGACTCTCTGCCAGCACCATATACCGTAGTCACAGGACTCTCTGCCTGCACCGTATACCGTAGTCACAGGACTCTCTGCCCGCACCATATACCGTAGTCTCAGGACTCTCTGCCAGCACCATATACCGTAGTCTCAGGACTCTCTGCCCGCACCATATACCGTAGTCTCAGGACTCTCTGCCAGCACCATATACCGTAGTCTCAGGACTCTCTGCCCGCACCATATACCGTTGTCTCAGGACTCTCTGCCCGCACCATATACCGTAGTCTCAGGACTCTCTGCCCGCACCATATACCGTAGTCACAGGACTCTCTGCCCGCACCGTATACCGTAGTCACAGGACTCTCTGCCCGCACCGTATACCGTAGTCACAGGACTCTCTGCCCGCACCATATACCGTAGTCTCAGGACTCTCTGCCAGCACCATATACCGTAGTCTCAGGACTCTCTGCCCGCACCATATACCGTAGTCTCAGGACTCTCTGCCCGCACCATATACCGTAGTCTCAGGACTCTCTGCCCGCACCATATACCGTTGTCTCAGGACTCTCTGCCCGCACCATATACCGTTGTCTCAGGACTCTCTGCCCGCACCATATACCGTTGTCTCAGGACTCTCTGCCCGCACCATATACCGTAGTCTCAGGGCTCTCTGCCCGCACCATATACCGTTGTCTCAGGACTCTCTGCCCGCACCATATACCGTTGTCTCAGGACTCTCTGCCCGCACCAGATACCGTTGTCTCAGGACTCTCTGCCCGCACCATATACCGTAGTCTCAGGGCTCTCTGCCCGCACCATATACCGTTGTCTCAGGACTCTCTGCCCACACCATATACCGTTGTCTCAGGACTCTCTGCCCGCACCATATACCGTAGTCTCAGGGCTCTCTGCCCGCACCATATACCGTTGTCTCAGGACTCTCTGCCCGCACCATATACCGTTGTCTCAGGACTCTCTGCCCGCACCATATACCGTTGTCTCAGGACTCTCTGCCCGCACCATATACCGTTGTCTCAGGACTCTCTGCCCGCACCATGTAGTCACAGACCTCGCTCTGCAGTACACACAGTGTGATGGGACCGGTCACCGCCCGCACTATACCCAGTGTGACAGTAACATGAATTTGCACTCTGCGGTGCCTTCGTCCTCATCCTCCCAGTGCAGCCGTCACTTCCAGCATTACTTCAGCTCAGCACTTTCCACGCTGATCTTTTTAAGAAAAGCTTTGGCTGTCGCTGCCTCCCACCTCCTGACTCATCACAGCAATGAAATATTAATGCTCTGCTGAAAGTCTTAATGCTTCTAGTGGGATTATGAGACAGGAGGGAGTGGCAGGGCATCCGAAGAAGCCTGCACTAGAGCGGTGAAGGGGTGGGAGACGGGGACCCCACACAAAGCCATGTAAAAGCCCTGGTGACAATCAAGGGGGGCCCAGCCCTGCACTGGTTGCCCCCGTTGTGGTATAGTTCCCCACAAAACTCTCTAATAGACTTAGTGTTGCAATTTTCAGCATGTTCAGCATCTGTGCTTGTTGTCAGTGAATGGAACTTCGCTTCTACATGCAAATCATGTCCCGCTGAGCATTTTACTGACTCTCTCTGGTAAGGGCCCTGCAGCTGCACCAGCCGGACCCGACTGGCGACATTTTCTATTACCTAAAGATGGAAAATCCATTTATGGCACAGGAGACGCCCGTCCTGGGGTGTATACTGTAATATTTATGAGCACAGATATATGTATATACTATGCAACGTGCAGCGGAAAGGTCCTGGATTCCACATTCTTCCGATAGGCTCGTGAATTATACAGCACACGAGCCGGGACGGATGCGGACTTCTTGATCTCGGCAGCTTTGCAGTCCAGAAAAGTCATGTGAAAGCCCCAAGTATATAAAAGTTTGTAAAAGTTTTTCTAAACTTCTTTTGTTTGGGGGCGGATATATTGGATGTCACCAGCATTAGGAAATAAGACAGCGCCCCTAGTGGCCACTTCTTACAAATGCAGATTACATGAATATTTACAGTATTCCCAGCTATTATAGGATTATTTAGAGTGACATTCTTTTAATCCGGCATCCAACAGTCCAGAAAGACTCCCAGTATAAATTACCATTGCATTTTGAGAGCTATTGTGACAGTCTGATAATCAGGAATGAATGATAATCTGCGTTATGGGGGATTAAAGGATTTTTACCATTGATGGAGGCACCAAGTATCTACAAAATGTACCAAAAGGAAATACACCAATCTGCTGATGGCTGTTGAGGGGTTCTCACCCCCTGATTGGCGCGATGTGTGGAGACTGCCCCTCTGGGCCAGGGTTCGGTGAATCTTATTGAAAAACGTAATTTTTATTGTTACTTCCCCTTTAAGTCCCCGCACCTATGGACTCGTGGTGAGGATAAAGCGGGGGCCGTGCAGCCATGTGGCAGAATTTTATGAAGCCCCTGGTGACGAGGCGGCGATGAATGCTCCTGACCCCAGACGCTCTCTTCCTCTGCGCTGCGGCAGGATCACTTTACAGCGCGGCTCCACTGCAGAGCGGCCGAGGCTGGAGATTCTGTGTCAGAACTAAAGGAGGAAAACAAAAGCCCTGACAGCTCCATTTATAACCGGGCAGCCGAGGATTGGCAATGATGTGGAGATAACGAGCCGTCTCTGGAGGCCGAGCCTCACACTGCAGAGCCTGGAGGAGAGCAACGCGAGAGGCACGTACGCACCGCGCCTGGCATCCGAGGGCTCGGGAAGAGATCTGCAGGACCCCAAAACACTGCCGCGTACTGCAGATCATCCTGGAGGACCCCAAAACCCTGCCGTGTACTGCAGATCATCCTGGAGGACCCCAAAACAAGGCCGCGTACTGCAGATCATCCTGGAGGACCCCAAAACCCTGCCGTGTACTGCAGATCATCCTGGAGGACCCCAAAACCCTGCCGTGTACTGGAGATAATCCTGGAGGACCCCAAAACAAGGCCGCGTACTGCAGATCATCCTGGAGGACCCCAAAACCCTGCTGTGTACTGGAGATAATCCTGGAGGACCCCAAAACAAGGCCGCGTACTGCAGATCATCCTGGAGGACCCAAAAACAAGGCCGCGTACTGCAGATCATCCTTCAGTACCCCAAAACAAGGCCGCGTACTGCAGATCATCCTTCAGTACCCCAAAACACTGCCGCGTACTGCAGATCATCCTGGAGGACCCCAAAACCCTGCCGTGTACTGCAGATCATCCTGGAGGACCCCAAAACAAGGCCGCGTACTGCAGATCATCCTGGAGGACCTCAAAATCACGCTGCGTACTACAGATCATCCCACAGTACCCCAAAATCACGCTGCGTACTACAGATCATCCCACAGTACCCCAAAATCACGCTGCGTTCTACAGATCATCCCGCAGTACCCCAAATTCACGCCGCATACTACAGATCATCCCACAGTACCCCAAAATAACGCTGCGTACTACAGATCATCCCACAGTACCCCAAAATAACGCTGCGTACTACAGATCATCCCACAGTACCCCAAAATCACGCTGCGTACTACAGATCATCCCGCAGTACCCCAAAATAACGCTGCGTACTACAGATCATCCCGCAGTACCCCAAAATAACGCTGCATAACACAGATCATCACGCAGTGCCCCAAAATAACGCTGCATAACACAGATCATCACGCAGTGCCCCAAAATAACGCTGTGTACTACAGATTATCCCACAGTACCCCAATATAATGCCACGTACTAAAGATCATCCCGCAGTACCCCAATATAATGCCACGTACTACAGATCATCCCACAGTACCCCAAAATAACACTGGGAACTACAGATTATCCCGCAGTACCCCAATATAATGCCACGTACTACAGATCATCCCACAGTACCCCAAAATAACACTGGGAACTACAGATCATCCCACAGTACCCCAATATAATGCCACGTACTAAAGATCATCCCGCAGTACCCCAAAATCACGCTGCGTACTACAGATCATCCCGCAGTACCCCAAAATAACGCTGCGTACTACAGATCATCCCACAGTACCCCAAAATAACACTGGGAACTACAGATTATCCCGCAGTACCCCAATATAATGCCACGTACTACAGATCATCCCACAGTACCCCAAAATAACACTGGGAACTACAGATCATCCCACAGTACCCCAATATAATGCCACGTACTAAAGATCATCCCGCAGTACCCCAAAATAACGCTGCGTACTACAGATCATCCCGCAGTACCCCGAAATAACGCTGCGTACTACATATCATCACGCAGTGCCCCAAAATAACGCTGTGTACTACAGATCATCCCACAGTACCCCAATATAATGCCACATACTACAGATCATCCCACAGTACCCCAAAATAACACTGCGAACTACAGATTATCCCGCAGTACCCCAAAATAACGCTGCGTACTACAGATCATCCCACAGTACCCCAATATAATGCCACGTACTACAGATCATCCCACAGTACCCCAAAATAACGCTGCGTACTACAGATCATCCCACAGTACCCCAATATAATGCCACGTACTAAAGATCATCCCGCAGTACCCCAAAATAACGCTGCTTACTACAGATCATCCCGCAGTACCCCAAAATAACGCTGCGTACTACAGATCATCCCACAGTACCCCAAAATAACGCCGCGTACTACAGATCATCCCGCAGTACCCCAAAATAATGCCACATACTAAAGATCATCCCACAGTACCCCAATATAATGCCACATACTAAAGATCATCCCACAGTACCCCAATATAATGCCACGTACTACTGATCATCCCACAGTACCCCAATATAATGCCACGTACTACAGATCATCCCACAGTACCCCAATATAATGCCACGTACTACAGATCATCCCGCAGTACCCCAATATAATGCCACGTACTACAGATCATCACGCAGTGCCCCAAAATAACGCTGTGTACTACAGATCATCCCACAGTACCCCAATATAATGCCACGTACTACAGATCATCCCACAGTTCCCCAAAATAACGCTGCGTACTACAGATCATCCCACAGTACCCCAATATAATGCCACGTACTACAGATCATCCCACAGTACCCCGAAATAACGCTGCGTACTACAGATCATCCCACAGTACCCCAATATAATGCCACGTACTACAGATCATCCCACAGTACCCCAAAATAACACTGCGAACTACAGATTATCCCGCAGTACCCCAAAATAACGCTGCGTACTACAGATCATCCCACAGTACCCCAATATAATGCCACGTACTAAAGATCATCCCGCAGTACCCCAATATAATGCGACGTACTAAAGATCATCCCGCAGTACCCCAATATAATGCCACGTACTACTGATCATCCCACAGTACCCCAATATAATGCCACGTACTACAGATCATCCCACAGTACCCCAAAATAACGCCGCATACTACAGATCATCCCGCAGTGCCCCAAAATAACGCTGCGTACTACAGATCATCCCACAGTACCCCAAAATCACGCTGCGTACTACAGATCATCCCGCAGTACCCCAATATAATGCCACGTACTACAGATCATCCCGCAGTACCCCAAAATAACGCCGCATACTACAGATCATCCCGCAGTACCCCAAAATAACGCTGCGTACTACAGATTATCCCGCAGTACCCCAAAATAACGCTGCGTACTACAGATCAACCCGCAGTACCCCAAAATCACGCCGCGTACTACAGATCATCCCACAGTACCCCAAAATAACACTGCGTACTACAGATCATCCCACAGTACCCCAATATAGTGCCACGTACTACAGATCATCCCGCAGTACACCAAAATAACGCCGCATACTACAGATCATGCCACAGTACCCCAAAATAACGCTGCATACTACAGATCATCCCGCAGTACCCCAAAATCACGCTGCGTACTACAGATCATCCCGCAGTACACCAAAATAACGCCGCGTACTACAGATCATCCCACAGTACCCCAAAATAACACTGCGTACTACAGATCATCCCACAGTACCCCAATATAGTGCCACGTACTACAGATCATCCCGCAGTACACCAAAATAACGCCGCATACTACAGATCATGCCACAGTACCCCAAAATAACGCTGCATACTACAGATCATCCCGCAGTACCCCAAAATCACGCTGCGTACTACAGATCATCCCGCAGTACACCAAAATAACGCCGCATACTACAGATCATCCCACAGTACCCCAAAATAACACTGCGAACTACAGATTATCCCACAGTACCCCAATATAATGCCACGTACTACAGATCATCCCGCAGTACCCCAAAATAACGCTGCGTACTACAGATCATCCCGCAGTACCCCAATATAATGCCACGTACTACAGATCATCCCACAGTACCCCAAAATAACGCCGCATACTACAGATCATCCCACAGTACCCCAAAATAACACTGCGTACTACAGATCATCCCACAGTACCCCAAAATCACGCTGCGTACTACAGACCATCCCACAGTACCCCAAAATAACGCTGCGTACTACAGATTATCCCGCAGTACCCCAAAATAATGCCACATACTACAGATCATCCCGCAGTACCCCAATATAATGCGACGTACTAAAGATCATCCCACAGTACCCCAATATAATGCCACGTACTAAAGATCATCCCACAGTACCCCAATATAATGCCACGTACTAAAGATCATCCCGCAGTACCCCAATATAATGCCACGTACTAAAGATCATCCCGCAGTACCCCAAAATAACGCTGCGTACTACAGATCATCCCGCAGTACCCCAAAATAACGCTGCGTACTACAGATTATCCCGCAGTACCCCAAAATAACGCCGCATACTACACATCATGCCACAGGACCCCAAAATAACGCCGCATACTACAGATCATCCCGCAGTACCCCAATATAATGCCACGTACTACAGATCATCCCGCAGTACACCAAAATAACGCCGCATACTACAGATCATCCCACAGTACCCCAAAATAACACTGCGTACTACAGATCATCCCACAGTACCCCAAAATAACGCCGCATACTACAGATCATCCCACAGTACCCCAAAATCACGCTGCGTACTACAGATCATCCCACAGTACCCCAAAATAACGCCGCATACTACAGATCATGCCACAGTACCCCAAAATAACGCTGCATACTACAGATCATCCCACAGTACCCCAAAATCACGCTGCGTACTACAGATCATCCCGCAGTACACCAAAATAACGCCGCATACTACAGATCATGCCACAGTACCCCAAAATAACGCTGCGTACTACAGATCATCCCACAGTACCCCAAAATCACGCTGCGTACTACAGATCATCCCGCAGTACCCCAATATAATGCCACGTACTACAGATCATCCCACAGTGCCCCAAAATAACGCTGCGTACTACAGATCATCCCGCAGTACCCCAATATAATGCCACGTACTACAGATCATCCCGCAGTACCCCAAAATAACGCCGCATACTACAGATCATCCCACAGTACCCCAAAATCACGCTGCGTACTACAGATCATCCCGCAGTACCCCAATATAATGCCACGTACTACAGATCATCCCGCAGTACACCAAAATAACGCCGCATACTACAGATCATCCCACAGTACCCCAAAATAACACTGCGAACTACAGATCATCCCACAGTACCCCACAATCACGCTGCGTACTACACATCATCCCGCAGTACCCCAATATAATGCCACTTACTACAGATCATCCCGCAGTACCCCAAAATAACGCCGCATACTACAGATCATCCCACAGTACCCCAAAATCACGCTGCGTACTACAGATTATCCCACAGTACCCCAATATAATGCCACGTACTACAGATCATCCCGCAGTACACCAAAATAACGCCGCATACTACAGATCATCCCACAGTACCCCAAAATAACACTGCGAACTACAGATTATCCCACAGTACCCCAAAATAACGCTGCGTACTACAGATCATCCCACAGTACCCCAAAATAACGCTGCATACTACAGATCATCCCACAGTACCCCAAAATCACGCTGCGTACTACAGATCATCACGCAGTACCCCAAAATAACGCCGCATACTACAGATCATGCCACAGTACCCCAAAATAACGCTGCATACTACAGATCATCCCGCAGTGCCCCAAAATAACGCTGCGTACTACAGATCATCCCACAGTACCCCAAAATCACGCTGCGTACTACAGATCATCCCGCAGTACCCCAATATAATGCCACGTACTACAGATCATCCCGCAGTACACCAAAATAACGCCGCATACTACAGATCATCCCACAGTACCCCAAAATAACACTGCGAACTACAGATCATCCCACAGTACCCCAAAATAACGCTGCGTACTACAGATCATCCCACAGTACCCCAATATAATGCCACGTACTAAAGATCATCCCGCAGTACCCCAAAATAACGCTGCGTACTACAGATCATCCCGCAGTACCCCAAAATAACGCTGCGTACTACAGATCATCCCACAGTACCCCAAAATCACGCTGCGTACTACAGATCATCCCGCAGTACCCCAATATAATGCCACATACTACAGATCATCCCACAGTGCCCCAAAATAACGCTGCGTACTACAGATCATCCCGCAGTACCCCAATATAATGCCACGTACTACAGATCATCCCGCAGTACCCCAAAATAACGCCGCATACTACAGATCATCCCACAGTACCCCAAAATCACGCTGCGTACTACAGATCATCCCGCAGTACCCCAATATAATGCCACGTACTACAGATCATCCCGCAGTGCCCCAAAATAACGCTGCGTACTACAGATCATCCCACAGTACCCCAAAATCACGCTGCGTACTACAGATCATCCCGCAGTACCCCAATATAATGCCACGTACTACAGATCATCCCGCAGTACACCAAAATAACGCCGCATACTACAGATCATCCCACAGTACCCCAAAATAACACTGCGAACTACAGATCATCCCACAGTACCCCAAAATAACGCTGCGTACTACAGATCATCCCACAGTACCCCAATATAATGCCACGTACTAAAGATCATCCCGCAGTACCCCAAAATAACGCTGCGTACTACAGATCATCCCGCAGTACCCCAAAATAACGCTGCGTACTACAGATCATCCCACAGTACCCCAAAATAACGCTGCGTACTACAGATCATCCCGCAGTACCCCAAAATAATGCCACATACTACAGATCATCCCGCAGTACCCCAATATAATGCGACGTACTACAGATCATCCCACAGTACCCCAATATAATGCCACGTACTACTGATCATCCCACAGTACCCCAATATAATGCCACGTACTACTGATCATCCCACAGTACCCCAATATAATGCCACGTACTAAAGATCATCCCACAGTACCCCAATATAATGCCACGTACTAAAGATCATCCCACAGTACCCCAATATAATGCCACGTACTACTGATCATCCCACAGTACCCCAATATAATGCCACGTACTAAAGATCATCCCACAGTACCCCAATATAATGCCACGTACTACTGATCATCCCGCAGTACCCCAATATAATGCCACGTACTAAAGATCATCCCACAGTACCCCAATATAATGCCACGTACTACAGATCATCCCGCAGTACCCCAATATAATGCCACGTACTACAGATCATCCCACAGTAACCCAATATAATGCCACGTACTACAGATCATCCCACAGTAACCCAATATAATGCCACGTACTACAGATCATCCCACAGTACCCCAATATAATGCCACGTACTACAGATCATCCCGCAGTACCCCAATATAATGCCACGTACTACAGATCATCCCACAGTACCCCAATATAATGCCACGTACTACAGATCATCCCACAGTACCCCAATATAATGCCACGTACTACAGATCATCCCACAGTACCCCAATATAATGCCACGTACTACTGATCATCCTGTAGTACCCTGAAATAACAGGAGGGATGGTAGAGACTGGTTACGGGTTGCGGTCCTCTGCGTGGCTCCCTCCGTCCCCCTCATGAACCAGTCTCCTCTTACATCTCCTCCATTCTCAGCGCTGCCTCCACCTATGTGGGAGATAATGTATCGGCCGCAGTCTAATGAGCTGTCCGGGGTTAATTATATTCAGCGTTTAGAGGGTAATTTGCCAGGAATGCAGCAAATCAATCAGCTGTGAGAATCCGGCAGAATTCACAGGAAAATAAAATGATTTCCGCAGCTAATGGATATCAGAGGCAGGAGCGGGGAGAAGAAACATCTCCCTCCATGCACAGAGCAAATATAGAAAGAGGGAAACAGCAAACATGCGGTTTAGCCATTAAAATATATAAAATCATTTTCTGTATTGCTCTGTTCTTGGGACGCAGCCTGCAGTGTAAAGCATGGAGGCCTTCATTGTGTCTAGTTCAGATAAACCCATCAGGGATATCCAAATTAATAAAAGTGGTCCCAATCGAAGACCCTCAATATTAGCCAGAGAGCTAATACCAGATACATGGGGCTAATGGGCAGCCCATTGATTACAATAGATCATGTGCAATTCCTCGTTCCTCCTCTGGAGGCGCTGCAGGGAAATTGAACATTTGCTTTCGTATTACCACGGATTGCTGAGGGCTATACAAATGGCCGAACATCTGATCAACAATTTAGTGGGGAGGCTTCCTACAAATAGGCAGTATGCAAAGCAGAGTGCACCTTTAAAGAGGACTGGTCACTTGCCATAAACATGTCTTTTTTTTTACCTGTCGTAAATGCTGCTGTTCTCCTGAATCCAGCGATGCTTTCCATTTGATCCTGCTCCTCTCCGTTCCTGAGATATGGCCCCTTCTTCCCAGAATATAATTTAGCCTTGTTATCCAAGTGGGCGTAGTTCTCAAGAAGACACCCACTTGACTAACAAGGCCAGATTTACAAGCCGGAAAGAAGAGGCCATATCTCAGGAACGGAGAGGAGCAGGAACAAAAGGAAAGCATTGCCGGATTCAGGAGAACAGCAGCATTTACTGCAGGTGATAAAAATGACATTTATGACATGTGACATATTCATATATAGAGCCATAAGATTTCCTTTTTCGATCCACACAAGGGTTAACAATGACCTACATTTTCTCCAGGAGCGGTATTGAGTAATTCTTGCCTCCCACTTATATTGACTGCCTTAATATCCTATTGAAAAAGGAATTATAATGTGGCCGCGGTTTTCCCTTTCTTTACTGCTGTATTAATCCTCACTTCTGTCCATTTGTAAACTAATGGAAATGCTGTAAATGCGGCCATTAGGATAATTGGATAGTTATGGAGTTTATCAGGCCGCCACTTCCCTGCATCTGCTGTTTTTCTGCAGATTCGGGTCCTGCATCTACTGAACCGCGCCATTTGTTTCTCCCGTCCGTGGGCGCGAGGTCTGACACCTGCGATATTCCCAGGGCGGCCGTTCTTACCCGCGCAGTAAATGGTTAGATTTCCGGGAGTGGATATCGGCCGCCATTAATCAGTGTCCTTTGATAATTGCGTCTTGTGCTGTTAATTAGGGTTTTCTATTTTCTTACAGCGGATGACTGGGTGTTGTGGTTCCCGCACAATGAGGACCGATGAGATGGGCACGGGCTAATAACCGGCTCATTAGGCGCCAGCAGCTTCATCACTGCCCCCGATACGTCAATTAGTCATGTGGCTTATAGAACAGCTACACCAATAGGTGTCACTAGAGAGTCAGATTTCTGTCTCCTGGAGGAGGAGGAGATCATTTACATATCTTTTTCCCAGGGCGCATTGCCAGCTGATAGTCTCCGCAAGGAGAAACAGAACCCCGTATATAAGCACCCTTCACCGTGTAAGAAAATCACGTTATGCAAAACCCTAGAATGTACAGGAGCGAAAGGGCATGTGCCAACATGGCTGCACCGGCCTTCAGAGTAGCTCCCGTTATTAGACCGCTTCTCCCCGTGCAGGAAGCGTCTACATCATGTTACCTCGGCAGACAGGGGCATGATAATGTGTGCAAACTGTAAAGCGCTGCGTAATATGTTAGCGCTATATAAAAATAAAGATTATTATTATTTATTATTATTATTATATCCATCATGGAGAGCAGGACTGCTGTGGGCCTTGCATTCAACTACACAGTAGAGTAGATTTATTAATCCCGTCTTAGAGGGATTGTCCCAATTTGAGAATTAAGCAATAGGATGACCCGTGCTAGATTGGAGCAGTGAGATGGAGCGGTGCTGGATTGGAGCAGTGAGATGGAGCGGTGCTGGATTGGAGCGGTGAGATGGAGCAGTGCTGGATTGGAGTGGCAAGATGGAGCGGTGCTGGATTGGAGTGGTGAGATGGAGCGGTGGTGGATTGGAGCGGTGAGATGGAGCGGTGCTGGATTGGAGCGGTGAGATGGAGCGGTGCTGGATTGGAGCGGTGAGATGGAGCAGTGCTGGATTGGAGCGGTGAGATGGAGCGGTGCTGGATTGGAGTGGTGAGATGGAGCGGTGCTGGATTGGAGTGGTGAGATGGAGCAGTGCTGGATTGGAGTGGTGAGATGGAGCGGTGCTGGATTGGAGTGGTGAGATGGAGCAGTGCTGGATTGGAGTGGTGAGATGGAGCAGTGCTGGATTGGAGTGGTGAGATGGAGCGGTGCTGGATTGGAGCAGTGAGATGGAGCGGTGCTGGATTGGAGCGGTGAGATGGAGCAGTGCTGGATTGGAGCGGTGACATGGAGCAGTGCTGGATTGGAGCGGTGAGATGGAGCAGTGCTGGATTGGAGCGGTGAGATGGAGCGGTGCTGGATTGGAGCGGTGAGATGGAGCGGTGCTGGATTGGAGCGGTGAGATGGAGCAGTGCTGGATTGGAGCGGTGAGATGGAGCGGTGCTGGATTGGAGTGGTGAGATGGAGCAGTGCTGGATTGGAGTGGTGAGATGGAGCGGTGCTGGATTGGAGTGGTGAGATGGAGCAGTGCTGGATTGGAGCGGTGACATGGAGCAGTACTGAATTGGAGTGGCGAGATGAAGCGGTGCTGGATTGGAGTGGCGAGAAGGAGTAGTACTGGATTGGAGTGGCGAAATGGAGCGGTGCTGGATTGGAGCGGTGACATGGAGCAGTACTGGATTGGAGCGGTGACATGGAGCAGTACTGAATTGGAGTGGCGAGATGAAGCGGTGCTGGATTGGAGTGGCGAGAAGGAGTAGTACTGGATTGGAGTGGCGAAATGGAGCGGTGCTGGATTGGAGTGGTGAGATGGAGCAGTGCTGGATTGGAGCGGTGACATGGAGAAGTACTGAATTGGAGTGGCGAGATGGAGCAGTGCTGGATTGGAGTGGCGAGATGGAGTAGTACTGGATTGGAGTGGCGAGATGGAGCGGTGCTGGATTGGAAAGGTGGTGTGGAAGTGGTTTAGATTTAGAGCAATGGGGTGGATTGGAGTGGTGCGTCAGAATGGCAGTGGACTGGAGCAGTGGGATGGAGCATTGATGGATTGGAGCAGTGGATTGGAGCAGAGGGATGGATTGGCGGTGGATTGGAGTGGCAGTGGATTTGAGCGGTGGAGTGGCAGGGGATTGGAACAGTGGGATGGAGTGGCTGTGAATTGGAGTGATGGGGCAGAGCCGCGGGTTGGAATGGAGATGGATTGCAATGGTGGGTGTAGCGGCGGTAGGATGGAGTAGTGGGATGGAATTGAAGAGACTGATGGAGATTGCTGAGCAATGGTTCTCTCTCCAGCCGTCTCCCACAGACAATGACTAGAATGGCGGGCACAATCCCAGAGATCAGTGAAGCTGGCTGAATCAAAAAGTTACCTGCCATCTTAAAGGGGATTACTCAGACACCCTCTTCTTAAACAGGGCCCCATTGAAACTAACTCTACTCACAACCCGGTTCACTGGCCCAGCAAAGTCAGCGCTGCGTCTGCCATCATCGAGTAACACTGTTATGTCACGTGACTGCTGCAGCCAATCAGTGGCTATTAATTGGCTGCAGGGCTCCCACCTTCCACAGACGCCCGAGTTTTGCCCAAGGAAAGTGTGAGCTAAGCAGCACATTCGCGGCCACTGATTGGCTACAGCACTCATGTGACTTACAAATGCGGTGCTGATTCTGGCAGCTGCGGCAAGGACATTGCCAGTATGGCGTCAGTCGGGGATGTGAGTAGACACTGCTTTTATTCTCAATGGGGTCTTGCTTGATTTAAGAAGGGGTTGTCTGAAGAGAGGAGTGGACAGCCCCTTTAAGGATAAGTGACAACTTGGCCTGGCAAGACCCCTCCATTCACCCCAGCGGCTCCTGCTGAATCAGCTATTTGGTGCGTCTTTCTCCCCCATTTTGGCACCATTTTTGTACACTTTTTCACTTTTCTAGATACTAGAAGAGATTTACCAAACCAGCATTATGGTAACATTTCTGGGTTTATAAATGTCCCCTACGGTCTTGTGAGGAGAAAAAAGGGTCAAAAACACACAAAAAATAAGGTCTGGCTGATGAAAGGAATTAAGTACAGCATTGCATTTACTTAGGACCCCTATTCCAGAGACAGCGGAGCATGTCCTAGGGGGGCAGACCCAAAGAGAAGGCTATAGCGTCCACACAAGCCATAACCATTATCACAGCAGCTCCCATTGATTTCAACAGGGCTGGGTTAATCTCTATGTCAAGTGCGCCCCCTAGTGGCAGCCAGATGTAACTACCTGTGTAAAGAAAGCCAGAAATAAATCACATATTGGACATGTGCTATGAATCCTGGTAAGGGGCGAGGTGGCTCATACAGGGGTCTGCCCTGCGCTCACCTGTCCGGGTTTTACTGTTGGTGAGAATCTCTTGGAGACGCTCCTGCAGTTTATCGGCCCTCTTCCTCTCCAGGTGCAGTTGCCTTTTCAGGTCTTTCAGCTGTAAGGAGAAGGATATATTATATACAGCCGATGATGACAAGTCCAGGTCTATAGCCTGATGATTGCATGGACACGGTCCTGTATACTGCGGTCATATACACAATATCGGGGACATCTGCAGAGGCGACGTCTTCTCATCTCGCTGCCTGTGTCCCCAGATCCATCACCGCTGCGCTCGGTGGAGTTAATAATAACCCTACCTCGACGGACCTGGCCGCATATTCCTATGACCTGGATAAAAGCCCTGCGGAGCTGTAACATCCTTACAATGTGCGGAGCATTGTGCTGTCACAGTATTATATGCGCCACCAATCATATACAGTATGTATACATATGTACTACCGCTATCCAGTGCCACAAAGCAGGGTACACAGGGGGCACAACAATGGGGATACACATCCGGCAGCATGTGTCTCAACTGCATGTACAGTCATGGCCAAAATTTTTGAGAATGACACCAAAATTATATTTTCACATGATCTGCTGCCCTCTGGTTTTTATTAGTGTTTGTCTGATGTTTATATCACATACAGAAATATAATTGCAATCATATTATGAGTACCAATAGGTTATATTGACAGTTAGAATGAGTTAATGCAGCAAGTCAATATTTGCAGTGTTGACCCTTCTTCAAGACCTCTGCAATTCTCCCTGGCATGCTCTCAATCAACTTCTGGACCAAATCCTGACTGATAGCAGTCCATTCTTGCATAATCAATGCTTGCATTTTGCCAGAATTTGTTGGTTTTTGTTTGTCCACCCGTCTCTTGATGATTGACCACAAGTTCTCAATGGGATTAAGATCTGGGGAGTTTCCAGGCCATGGACCCAAAATCTCTATGTTTTGTTCCGTGAGCCATTTAGTTATCACCTTTGCTTTATGGCAAGGTGCTCCATCATGCTGGAAAAGGCATTGTTGGGCGCCAAACTGCTCTTGGACGGTTGGGAGAAGTTGCTCTTGGAGGACATTCTGGTACCATTCTTTATTCATGGCTGTGTTTTTAGGCAAGACTGTGAGTGAGCCGATTCCCTTGGCTGAGAAGCAACCCCACACATGAATGGTTTCAGGATGCTTTACAGTTGGCATGAGACAAGACTGGTGGTAGCGCTCACCTCTTCTTCTCCGAATAAGCTGTTTTCCAGATATCCCAAACAATCGAAAACGGGATTCATCAGAGAAAATGACTTTGCCCCAGTCCTCAGCAGTCCACTCCCTGTACCTTTTGCAGAATATCAGTCGGTCCCTGATGTTTTTTCTGGAGAGAAGTGGCTTCTTTGCTGCCCTCCTTGAAACCAGGCCTTGCTCAAAGAGTCTCCGCCTCACAGTGCGTGCAGAAGCACTCACACCAGCCTGCTGCCATTCCTGAGCAAGCTCGGCACTGCTGGTAGTCCGATCCCGCAGCTGAAACAGTTTTAAGATACGGTCCTGGCGCTTGCTGGTCTTTCTTGGGCGCCCTGGAGCCTTTTTGACAACAATGGAAGCTCTCTCCTTGAAGTTCTTGATGATGCGATAGATTGTTGACTGAGGTGCAATCTTTGTAGCTGCGATACTCTTCCCTGTTAGGCCATTTTTGTGCAGTGCAATGATGGCTGCACGTGTTTCTTTAGAGATAACCATGGTTAACTGAAGAGAAACAATGATACCAAGCACCAGCCTCCTTTTAAAGTGTCCAGTGATGTCATTCTTACTTAATCATGACTGATTGATCGCCAGCCCTGTCCTCATCAACACCCACACCTGTGTTAATGGATCAATCACTGAAACAATGTTAGCTGCTCCTTTTAAGGCAGGACTGCAATGATGTTGAAATGTGTTTTAGGGGTTAAAGTTCATTTTCTGGGCAAATATTGACTTTGCAAGTACAGTAATTGCTGTTAAGCTGATCACTCTGACATTCAGGAGTATATGCAAATTGCCATTAGAAAAAAATGAAGCAGTAGACTTTGGAAAAATGACTGTATTTTTCGGACTACAAGACGCACAGTCGCAATGCAGGCTTACCGTGGCGGCAGAGGTGCGGTGGCAGAGGTGCGGTGGCAGAGGTGCGGCGGCAGAGGAGGCGCAGTAAGCGGGGTCCCTTTCTCCGGTGAGGTGATGCAGCAGCCCGGTAAGCAGCAGAGCCGAGTGACTCCTGTTGTTATCGGTGGTGGCGGCGGCCATTTTCCTGAGGCCGCGCGTGCGCTGATCTACATCTGCGCACGCGCGGCCTCCCGCGGCCATTTTCCTGAAGCCCCGGGAAGCAGAGCGCTTCATCTGCACACGCGCGGCCTCAGGAAGATGGCCGCCCCCACCGATAACAACTGCGCCTCCTCTGCCGCCACACCTCTGCCACCGCAGGATTCAACCGGCTCTGCTGCTTACCGGGCTGCTGCATCACCATACCGGGGAAAGGGACCCCTCTCACGCCATACCTCTCACTGCGCCTCCTCATCCCAGCACCTCCTCACCTCTGCCGACACCATGCCTCCTGTGACCCTGCTCTGCCACCGCCAGCACTCAGGTAAGATACTGTAAATTCGGACAATAAGACGGACCCCCATCTTATAAAAAATCTTTTTTTCTGCAATTTTCACCCCAAATTTGGGGTGCGCCTTATGGTCCGGTGCGTCTTATAGTCCGAAACATACGGTAATATTTGTCTCATTCTCAAAATTTTTGTCCATGACTGTACAGCGCTGTGCCATGCACGCGAGTGGCGCAGCTGTGTTTATTTGGTGGGTACCTGGGGTCTGTGCCACCTCCTACTATCGTATAAGGGGGCACTCACTAAAGTAAACACTTCAAAAACGGCACATGGCGTCCATCTAAGATCTCACTGCACAGAATGTGCCCAGTGAGGTTGGGGACCTCTGCTCTTTGCCACGTTATGACAACCCCTTTAATGATGCGTATACTCACCGCGGCACTGCCCCTCTTCTCAAGGATTCTCTGCCCATCCGCTGTATCCTTTACATCCTAATGACAGGAGCATGTATTAATAACCAATAACCGAGACTTGTGCCCCCCGCATTGTCATAGGCTTCATGGGGGGAACCAGTGCTGGATCAGACAGGATGAAGCACAGTTCACTCTGGGAGAAAACCACTCACATGTGGGGGCGACAGTACAGGCACTCGTACACACTCACACTGGCCGGCCGAGCCCACTGACTCCTGGTACACTAGTGTTTATCAGGGCTGATTTTGGGGGAAGAAAGGATCAGGCATGTTGGATTTTAGCATGTCCGATTCTTTGTTCTCTTTGAAGATAAGCATCAGTAGAGTAGCCCAGCAGCGGCCCATTCCACTCTCCCCATAGGGAACACATGCACGCACAGCTATATTGGGCATGCATGTACCTCATGGGTTCTCACCTGTCTGAGTCGCTCGATTGTTGTGTTAAGATCCTCTTTGTTTTTCTCAGAAGACTTTATCTGTCCGGTCAGCGTCTCAAGCTCCTGCTCTTTCACCTGCGGAGGGGAGCAAGTTCAGCGGCGGTCACCAATAATCACACACCAAACAGTAATACTGACAAAGTTGGGTGTTTTCACAAGCACTTTGTAATTTAATCATTTTTGGGGAAACCTCAATATGCCCCTTCTGGTCAAAGCAGAGCTGCAGACTTACCTGCAAGTCAGCAGAGTGCGTCTTTCGCAGTTCGGACAAATCCTCCTTATGTTGTAATTGGTTCCTTTCAATGGTCTCCTAAAAACATCCGATAGACATGATATGAAATAGAGGAAGGACCGACCTCCATCCCGGGTGTCCCCTATCGATCCCCTGCCCATCAGACCTGATCACATCTCATTTGCTCCATGAGAGGTTCGGGCATGTGCGCTGAATGTATCCGTGTGCCCCCGCTGACCGTGTGCCCTGTAAGGTATATCCCATTTACGGTGGGAGCCTATGGGTGATGGTCTATAGGGTGGCACACGTGGTGCCTTCCCTATACCTGGGCAGATCCTGCCAATGTATCCATCTGATATAAGGCTGGTAACAGATGTGAACAGAATATCAGGGCACATTCGGGAGAACACAGTCTGGGACAGTGCGTGCTCCTGTACCCATTCGTGATGCGGACAAACCCGGCGATCTGCACACGGACCCAGTCACATTCACCATTTGTGGCCATGACTGGTCTGGGCGAGGTGACGTTAGTCTGGATGTAGCCTTACGTTACGGGTTATACAAAGCCTGCAAGGATGAGAAGAGTGACGTCAATATACCGACAGATTATCCCCCACACTTACCTCTGCCTCCTTCAGCCGCCGCTCGAACCAGCCTTTGGTTCCTTCCAGGGACTGAATCTGTAGGCTCAGTTCTTCTGTTGTTTGCTGCAATCCTTCCAAATCCCGACTTCGAGCCTAAAAGCAAATTGCACACAGATGTAGACAAGTATCTACCACCAGAGACTGAGCTTATAAAAGCAAAGCTCAGACTCTAGGTGGTTACAATAATCAGTACACCTGCCTTCCTTCCCTGAAGTCTCGGGGCATGGGTGACCACTGTGGAGGTCACCTGTCAGTCAGCCGTACCTTCTCATCTCTCAGCTGACCTCTCAGCTCCTCCTCACCGCGGTTCTTCTCCTCGTGAAGCTCCCTCAGCTCCTTCTCGTACTTGGCCCTTATACACAGCACTTCCTTCTCGTGCTGGAGCTTTATGTTCCCCACCTCTTCTTTGTGCCGTGCCTTCTCCTGCTGCATCTCGATGGCCATCTCGTCCAGCATGCCTTTCCGCTTATCGGCGCTCTGAAGGGAACAGGAGCCGCAGTCACCTGCCTGATGCGAGGAGGACAACAATGGAAAAGGGAAGGGGCAAGAACTCCTAGTACCTTACGGGCTTCTTCGAGGTCCTGCTGCAGCTGCTGAGCCTCCTGCTTCTGCTCCTGCAGCTGCTCCAGCAGTCGGCCATTGGCACGGCTGGACTCCTGCCCAAACAAGAGAGAGGGGGATAAAGTGGACACCTGTGACATATTACCAATAGTAGTATCCCACAAAGGGGCGTTACGGCTGGTGCAAATGAAAGATGATCTATAAATGAAAAGTTATGAAACCACAATACCCCTTTAACACCTTCCAAGCTAATTTTCAGTTTTTGTGCTTTTGTCTCTCCTCCCTTCTTTCAACTGCCTTGGACATAGCTGTAAGAGGCTTGGTTTATGTGAGACGAGTTCTAGTTTTGGATGGTGCCATTTATTTATGCAATGCAGCAAGAGACAGGAAAAAGTTCCAAGTGTAGTGAAAAAAAAGTCTGCTTTTGTTCCGGGGGGTTCCCTCTTACTTTTGGGTCGGTGACATTATGGCGACAATGAAATTGTATGCGTTTCTAATTTGACAGATCGGACTTCAGGAGACATGGCGATGCTAAATATGTTTATTTATTTATTTTTTGTATTGGAGAAAGAGGAAAGATGCAAACTTTTTATTTAAACCTTTTCTTTATAAATACTCTCACTTTTTCATTGACCCTGTGATTGTTTGATCACGTGTATTATATACTGCACTTCAGCATAGCAATAAGTAATGAAATGAATGATCTTAGGGTGGGCTTCATAGCAGTACAAAGTTGGCAGCAATAGGGGTCTTCAGTAGGCCCTCGGCTGTCAGGGACGCCTGAAGTGGATGGCACAGACACACAGACAGCACCCAAGTGCATGGCACAGGCTCAGCCCATGAGCCCGCTCCATACACCGCACATGACAGAGGCACCAGTAAGTCTTATGTCAGGAAGGGGTTAAGCTGTTTAGCTGGTCTTATGGTGTACATTAAAATGTGAAAAATAATGTCCTCCATGTAAAACCACTTAAAATGAAAGACTGACGCTGCACTGCTGAGTCTGATGACGGCAGGTCCCTTCTGTTTGCTGGACACAGATATTACATCAGAAGGGGACCTGCGCTCATCTCCATCTCTCAGTGGTGCAGCCTCAGGCTTCAGATGACCGTATATTGATTACTTGTGAGAGAAGCCACTATTAATGGTAGACGCCGGTGGTGCCCGAGGGTCTGGTAATTGTCCCGGTGCCCCTACTAGAACAGCCCACCTGCAGCTGGGTTTTGAGGTCCTCTCTCTGGGCCAGCAGCGCCTCCTTGTCATTCTGCTGCTGCTGCACTTCTGCCGTCAGCGCTGCGCTCTGGTCCCGTAATAAGCTGAGTTCCTGCGTTCTGGATGTCTGAATCTACACAATGAAGGAGAGGTTTTAATAGACGCCAAGAACAGGAATGGACAGAACGATTCACGGAAAAGTGACACAGGACTGTGCAGCCCATGCTGAAGGATGAAGGGGGCAGCCATGCAAATCGTCAGGTGGTGATGAGATGTGGAAGATGGAGGCATACAAAAGTCAATGAGAACCATGAGTAATTAGTTACCATAACTAAACCTTTAAATCATTTTGATATGGTGCCGCCTTTGTTCAGAGCGGTCCTGAGACCCCCACCAATCACTCAATCTAGGGGGCAGAAGAGCTCATCTCATAATCAAGTGTGCACAAAGTGGTGAACGGACCAACCGAAATTAGTTAAAAGTGTAGGTCTCACAAGGATGTGCCACCGCTTTATGATCTGACCTCTATGATTCCCCTTTCCCCCCATCGAGCCCCTTTAGTTTTAGTTTGAGCAGTGGCGCCGTCCACCTTCTGTGCATTGAAGCTGCAGCATGGCACTAAGATGGGGTCAGGATCAGTGTGAGGGTCCCTGAGGTCACACCACCACTGATTATAAAGTTATAGCCTTTCTAAGGGATACACCATCACTTTAGCAAATGGAAATATCCCTTTAAGACACATGCAGATGGATGTATTGGACACTGTACACACCATCCCCTCCACCAATAATGCAACAGTCACATTAACATTTACCCCAGAGCCCAATTTTTGCCCATGAATGGTGGTAAGTCCAGACGTGCAGCTGCGTCCTGTGCGGGAACTCGGCCCCATGGCACCTTAATTTTGCTCATCATAGGGGTCCCAACAATGGCCATTTTTTCTTTTTACAGGATACCCCCAGCAGAGCATAACGTAGCACATCACGTGACCCAGGCACCACGTCTACATTGCTATATAGGGGGCACACAAATCCTAAAGCTGGCATAGTGATACAAGATTAGAAAAACATGGCTGCTTCCTTCCACAAATCATGCCACCTCTGTCCCAGGTCTAGTTTTGCAACTCAGATACATTGCAAAAAAAAAAGAGGCTAAGCTGCAATACCGCATACAATCTGTAGACGGGGTGGCGCTGTTTTGGGAAAAGAAAATAAATTTAAAAAAGCAGCCCTGCCCCTTTAATTATTTTCAGCCAAACACTTGCATAAGCGGAGAGGTTTCGCCAAGTGTGATTGAGAGGATGGCAGTGAGATGGGGCTTGTCATATGATCTGGGTAATGTTGAGGGGTGTAGTACCTGCTCCAAGGCGGCTAGGTTGGTACGCAGGGCATCGTTCTCTGACAAAATGTTGTCAACCTGCTCCTGGCTCTCCGCGCTTTGCCACGCTACCTATACCCGGGGGAGGCAGCGGCACAGAGAAGGCGAGGGGGGGACCGGAGAAGAGCAGGAGAGAGAGTTCAGTGCTGGAAACACAAGATGGCGCTCAGCGGTGCCAGGCCTGGGGGGCAGTGCCCAACATACCTGCTCCTGGAGTCCTTGAAGGGTCTTCTCGTGGTCTTGTTTCTGGCTCTGGATCTGATCCTTTAGGTCAGTACAAGTCTGTAGAGAGAAAGCTTCATGTAAGGCAGCGGACCGGTGAAGAAACTACATCCCACAGCATCCACAGGGAACGAGGAGAGTTGTGCTGCTCTATCTCCGACGGCCATTTTAGAAAACGTAGGGATGGACTCAGGAATAAAGGTACCCCATGTTAGTTCCACCAATAATGGACCCCCATTGAGGGGGCTTTCCGCCCCTTTCATCCAGGAGGTGAGGGTGATAGGACACAAACTTTCGTAGGAGGGGAACCTGGAATAAAAGCCATCATGGGCTAATCTGAGGGCTCGTCCTGACACCATAGTAGCCGCATGGACTCTCTCATATGTCCGCCATGCTGCAGTTACTACCTTTATGGCCGACACGTTATGTGAGTAGGTAGTAACAAGATGTGTTACCTGCTATACAATGTACTGCATTCCTAGGCAGCACAGACTTGTTCTACATCCTTTTTGATTTGATACCTCAGGAAGTCACATGAAAACAGTAATTTAAAGGGGAAGCGGTGCTGCCATCTGGGAATAGGATAAGCATAGATATTTATCTGTCCTGAGAGCAAAGATCGGGCGTGCGCTGGAGTGCAGCGTGCACACACGCATGGATCTTTTCATTTATGTAAGAGAACCGCATATTGGCAAGACCCTCGTTCTCCAGTCCTGGAGATATCATTGCGATAAGCCATGAATGTCATACCCCTTTAACCACTCGTGGCCCAGCCTTCGTCTGTGGACATCTGCAGGGTCATTTCTAAATGTCTGCGGCTGCAGAGCTTTCACAGACGAGACTCCCAAGAAATGATGGAAGGCGTTAAAGGGCAAATCTGGGCATCTAATATACCGTAAACCCTTTGGATAGGTCATCAATATCAGATCAGTGGGGGTCCGGTACCCAGCACCCCCCCACCAACCAGCTGTTGAATAGGAGTTGGTATGCAGCACCTGTGCTGTTCAGAACCATTCAATGTCTCCATGCCAGAGCTAATAACAGATTGTGGGGGCACTGGGTGTCAGACCCCCACTGATCTGAGATTGATAACCTTTCCTAAAAAAGAGGTAATCAGTGTCAGATGCCTGAACAACCCTTTTAACTACAGTCCCTGTCTGACCATATACACAGTGCTCATTGAGCGCAGGTAGCGGCCATGACACTTCCCGATCTTTTCCCCCATTTAGAGTCACAGTTTAATAGGTTTTCTAGTGATACTTTGTGCTATTAAATAAAAATAGAAAAATACTTATTTCTTTCTGAGATCACAAAAATATAAAACATATAAAAATGGCATAACAAAATAGCTCCATACAGCATGGAAAAAGGAAAAAATAATCTGAATAATTGAAACTACAGAGCAAAACTATGCCCAGTGACAGGAGCAGACGTCCGAAAGCTGGCCGGGGGGATAAGGAGCGCCAATGTGGAGGCATAGAGGACATCCTCAGATGCGATCAGCCCTCAGTACCTGCTGAGCCGCGCTCAGGTCCTGCTGCAGCTTCTGGTTCCGGGAGGCCGAGGCTTTCAGCTCTTCCTCTTTTCTTTGCTGGATTTCCTCTATTTTTGTCCTAGTGTGCAGGCAGTAAGGTAAAAAGTCAGCGCTGATCAGAGCCCCCACATCTCCCCCGACCGAAGGATGATGGACTCACCGGCTGTCGTTGTACAGGGCCTCCTTGTCTGTCTGGAGACGGAGATAACTGTGGAGGACAGAAGAAGTCACACATGGAAGGAGCGAGAGCTGAAAGCAATGCAGGGACAACATACATGGCACTGCCCGGCTGCTCCGACTCCTGAGAAACAAGAGCCAAGTCTGCGCTACATAAGGGAGGAGTCCATTCAATCACAAAAGGCAACTTGTCATTTTGTGTGACCCGACCATGGGCAACTGGAAATCATAATGAGAAAGAAGCTGGGGGCGTACGAGGAGGGAAGCCGAGGAGCAGCGAGAGAAGACCAGGAGAAGAGAGAAGCCCGGGACACGAGAAGAGAGAAGCCCAGGACCCGAAGAGAGAAGCTCAGGACACAAGGAGAAGCCCGGGCCACGAAAAGAGAGAAGCCCGGGCCACGAACAGAGAGAAGCCCGGGACACGAAAAGAGAAGCTCGGGACACAAAAAGAGAGAAGCTCAGGACACAAAAAGAGAGAAGCTCGGGACACAAAAAGAGAGAAACCCTGGAGCCGGGAAGAGAGAAGCCCAGGACACGAAAAGAGAAGCCTGGGACACGAGAAGAGAGAAGCCCGGGAGCAGAGAAGAGAGAAGCCCAGGACACGAAAAGAAAGAAGCCTGGGGCACGAAAAGAGAAGCTCGGGACACAAAAAGAGAGAAGCTCGGGACACAAAAAGAGAGAAGCTCGGGACACAAAAAGAGAGAACCCTGGAGCCAGGAAGAGAGAAGCCCAGGACACAAAAAGAGAAGCCCGGGACACGAGAAGAGAGAAGCCCAGGACACGAGAAGAGAGAAGCCCAGGACACGAAAAGAGAGAAGCCCGGGACACGAGAAGAAAAGCCCAGGACACGAGAAGAGAGAAGCCCAGGACACGAGAAGAGAGAAACCCAGAACACGAGAAGAGAGAAGTCCAGGACACGAAAAGAGAGAAGCCCAGGACACGAAGAGAGAGAAGCCCGGGACACGAAAAGAGAGAAGCCCGGGACACGAAAAGAGAGAAGCCCGGGAGCCGAGAAGAGAAGCCCAGGATACGAAAAGAGAGAAGCCCGGGACACGAAAAGAGAGAAGCCCGGGACACGAAAAGAGAGAAGCCCGGGACACGAAAAGAGAGAAGCCCGGGACACGAGAAGAGAGAAGCCCGGGAGCCGAGAAGAGAGAAGCCCAGGACACGAAAAGAGAGACGCCCAGGACACGAGAAGAAAAGCCCAGGACCCGAAGAGAGAGAAGCCCGGGACACGAAAAGAAAAGCCTAGGACCCGAAAAGAGAGAAGCCCGGGACCCGAAAAGAGAGAAGCCCGGGACCCGAAAAGAGAGAAGCCCGGGACACGAAAAGAGAGAAGCCCGGGACACGAAAAGAGAGAAGCCCGGGACACGAAAAGAGAGAAACCCGGGAGCCGAAAAGAGAGAAGCCCAGGACATGAAAAGAGAAGCCCGAGACATGAGAAGAGAGAAGCCCGGGAGCCGAGAAGAGAGAAGCCCGGGAGCCGAGAAGAGAGAAGCCCAGGGCACAAAAAGAGAGAAGCCCGGGACACGAAAAGAGAGAAGCCTGGGACATGAGAAGAGAGAAGCCCGGGACACGAGAAGAGAGAAGCCCAGGACACGAGAAGAAAAGCCCAGGACACGAGAAGAGAGAAGCCCGGGACACGAAAAGAAAAGCCCAGGACCCGAAGAGAGAGAAGCCTGGGACACGAAAAGAAAAGCCCAGGACCCGAAAAGAGAGAAGCCCGGGACACGAAAAGAGAGAAGCCCGGGACACGAAGAGAGAGAAGCCCGGGAGCCGAAAAGAGAGAAGCCCAGGACATGAAAAGAGAAGCCCGGGACACGAGAAGAGAGAAGCCCGGGACACGAAAAGAGAGAAGTCCAGGACACGAAGAGAGAGAAGCCCGGGACACGAGAAGAGAGAAGCCCAGGACATGAAAAGAGAAGTCCGAGACACGAGAAGAGAGAAGCCCGGGACACAAGAAGAGAGAAGCCCGGGACACGAGAAGAGAGAAGCCCGGGACACGAGAAGAGAGAAGCCCGGGAGCCGAGAAGAGAGAAGCCCGGGAGCCGAGAAGAGAGAAGCCCGGGAGCCGAGAAGAGAGAAGCCCAGGAGCCGAGAAGAGAGAAGCCCAGGACACAAAAAGAGAGAAGCCCGGGACACGAAAAGAGAGAAGCCCGGGACACGAGAAGAGAGAAGCCCGGGACACGAAAAGAGAGGAGCCCAGGACACGAAGAGAGAGAAGCCCGGGAGCCAAAAAGAGAGAAGCCCAGGACACGAAAAGAGAAGCCCGAGACACGAGAAGAGAGAAGCCCGGGACACGAGAAGAGAGAAGCCCGGGAGCCGAGAAGAGAGAAGCCCGGGAGCCGAGAAGAGAGAAGCCCAGGACACAAAAAGAGAGAAGCCCGGGACACGAAAAGAGAGAAGCCCAGGACACGAAAAGAGAGAAGTCCAGGACACGAAGAGAGAGAAGCCCGGGACACGAGAAGAGAGAAGCCCAGGACACGAGAAGAGAGAAGCCCAGGACACGAAAAGAGACAAGCCCGGGACACGAGAAGAGAGAAGCCCGGGACACGAGAAGAGAGAAGCCCAGGACATGAAAAGAGAGAAGCCCGAGACACGAGAAGAAAAGCCCAGGACACGAGAAGAGAGAAGCCCAGGACACGAGAAGAGAGAAGCCCGGGAGCCGAGAAGAGAGAAGCCCAGGACACGAAAAGAGAGACGCCCAGGACACGAGAAGAAAAGCCCAGGACCCGAAGAGAGAGAAGCCCGGGACACGAAAAGAAAAGCCCAGGACCCGAAAAGAGAGAAGCCCGGGACCCGAAAAGAGAGAAGCCCGGGACCCGAAAAGAGAGAAGCCCGGGACACGAAAAGAGAGAAGCCCGGGACACGAAAAGAGAGAAGCCCGGGAGCCGAAAAGAGAGAAGCCCAGGACATGAAAAGAGAGAAGCCCGGGACACGAGAAGAAAAGCCCAGGACACGAGAAGAGAGAAGCCCAGGAAACGAGAAGAGAGAAGCCCAGGACACGAAAAGAGAGAAGCCCAGGACACGAAGAGAGAGAAGCCCGGGACACGAAAAGAGAGAAGCCCGGGAGCCGAAAAGAGAGAAGCCCAGGACATGAAAAGAGAGAAGCCCGGGACACGAGAAGAAAAGCCCAGGACACGAGAAGAGAGAAGCCCAGGAAACGAGAAGAGAGAAGCCCAGGACACGAAAAGAGAGAAGCCCAGGACACGAAGAGAGAGAAGCCCGAGACACGAGAAGAGAGAAGCCCGGGACACGAGAATCCCAGGAGCCGAGAAGAGAGAAGCCCAGGACACGAGAAGCCCAGGACCCGAGAAGAGAGAAGCCCAGGACATGAGAAGAGAGAAGCCCGGGACACGAGATGAGAGAAGCTCGGGACACGAGAAGAGAGATGCTCGGTGCCGGGCATGGTAAGGAGAGAGGCCTCGATGTAGAAAAGAAAAAGTGCCAGGTATGAAAAAAAAGAGAGGCCCGAGTACGAAAAGGAGATGGTCCCAGGCACCGAAAAGAGAAGGTGCCAGGCGCAGAAAGGAGAGGGGGCCAACTGTGTAAAGGAGCTCGGGCATGGAAGGGAGAGGAGCGAGGCCACAGAAAGGAGAGGGACCAAGCTAAGGGGAGAACAGCTCAGATTTGCCTATTTAGTCTCTTCCTATTTGTTATAGACCTGTTAATCATGCCAAGTTTTCCCAGCAGTGACCCGGAGCGGAGTGGACTGCTGCCCGGTTCATAGTGTGAGCTGCGTTTTCCCTGACTTGTGGCAGGTTTGGCAGTAATACGTGGTGTCCTATAACTCCTGAGCCGGTCTACACTTCTTGCTGTGGTTCATGCTGCAGGGAGCAGATCATGTCGCCCCCTTTCATGCTGCACAGGTTCCCAGATGATCTTTTATTTAGGATTATCAGGAGCCTCATGTTTGATCCAATGAACATTTCACTACGTCTTCAGAATAAGAACCACCCTGCCGTACCGCAGCATCCGTACCGCAGCATCCCTACCGCAGCGTTCTGCACCCTCCTTTGTACCAACCAGTCTCTCACCTGTCATGTTTCTTCTTTAACTTTTCAGAAATCTATCACAGTAAAAAAGGAAAAATCCTTATTAGTATCAGATAACAGAATGGCTGGATTATAAGATCTGTGCAATCATTGGATGTGGGAACATCTGCAGTTTTATCATCCACTTCCTCAGTTTTCAAAACTTTTTGCTGTCAGTGTTCAGACCTGATAAAGGGGCACAAATCTCTAATCTTTACACTTTGCTGCAGTGTATGAGCGCAGGCCAGCAGTCCGAAGCCCAGGCCGCTCAGCTCACAGAGGACTGTCTGGATACAAGTGCAGTTAACCCTCACCTGGCTGATGTGCTAGGTCTATACAAGTTTGAGCTTGACAGCAAGCAGAGATCTTGCAAATGGGGATGAATTGAAACACATAGCGTGATAGAGAAGTGCAGAACCTGGGTCGTACCTTTGTGCTTTCCTCTTGCAGTTTGGAGAGCTCTCCCTGCACATAAAAAAGGAGAACATTTGTGCCAGATCCCTGCCCTGGATCATGTAAGACCAGCAGAGATCGATTGGTATAATGCAGAGGATCTACCCACATAAGACCCTACTCCCAATGGCCACAGTACCGACCTGTAGTGCGCTTATTTTGTCTCTCAGCAGTTTGTTCTCTTCCGTCTGGGTCGCCAGTTTCAGTGTTACACCTGAAGAAATAGAGAAAGTACTCAGGCTGTGCTCCATGCTTTACACTGCAGCTCCCATCTACTAGGGAACAAATCAGGGCCTCCTCCTATATATAGGAGACTGAAATGGTCTTACATCCTCCTCCAGGTAGGACACTACGCTGCACAATGACGGTACTTAAAGGTACTCTGTCACCTGAATTTGGAGGGAACAATCTTCAGCCATAGCGGCGGGGTTTTCGGGTGTTTGATTCACCCTTTCCTTACCCTCTGGCTGCATGCTGGCTGCAATATTGGATTGAAGTTCATTCTCTGTCCTCCGTAGTACATGCCTGCACAAGGTGCAATCTTGCCTTGCGCAGGCGTGTACTATGGAGGACAGAGAATGAACTTCAATCCAATATTGCAGCCAGCGGGTAAGGAAAGGGTGAATCAAACACCCGAAAACCCCGCCTCTATGGCTGAAGATTGTTCCCTCCAAATTCAGGTGACAGAGTCCCTTTAACACTGCAGCGCTGCTTGTTGGGACTGATTGCTGTGTAGAAGCACAAGCTCACAGAATTGTTTAAAACTGATGCTTGGAGCCGCAGCTTAAAGGGATTGTCCTGTTCTAAAGATTTTTTTTTTTCCAATTATCACAGGGATGTAAAAAAAGAAAAATAACCTGAGCTTTCACTAACACTCCTGGTGTACAGTGCTTCCTTGCCTTTGTTGATGGGCTGCAGCGGTGAGGTAACGTTTACAGTGCTGCAGCCAATCACTGACCTGAAAACTTGTGCTGTCTACATTGGCAGGACAGCTGGTCTCAGTGATTGACGTGGCGTCACCCATGCAGCCGTCAGACCAAAGCAGCGCTGGATCCCGGGAGGGTGAGTAAAGCTCAGTTCGGACCCCTGAAATGGGTCAGCCCCTGTAAAGACCACTGCAATGGATGATCACTGGCTACACTTGCCGCTTTTGTACGAGATATGGACATGGCATGCCCGATTCTTTCTCCGCGTGGGGATAAGCAGCGTCATAGGTGCCTGGCTCTCTCCCTCTCACATGTGGGGGCTGACCTCAGTGATGGCGGCCCACTCACCTTGCAGATTATCCTCCCTTGGCTCCCAGCTGCTGGACTGCTCGCCGTCCTATAAGAGACAACAGGTCACAAGAGCCGCATCCCTATATACAGCGCACCACTACTGACGCCGGCGCAGTGCAGACCACCTGCTGTCCAGGGCTCTGTCCGTCTGTCTGTACATCCTGCGACCCGCTCTCCAGACCTGCACCTGAGCTGCGAAGACCACTGGCTGGCGTTTCGTGGCTCTTCAGTGATGCCATTTCCTTCTCATGTCGTTCCTGAATGGCTGCAAAGCAGAAATCACCCCAATAAATGGACATACAGGAAAGCAGCAGGTGTGAACTGTAGCCAGGTAGTAAATGGGAGTTGTATCCGCTCCCGGAAAACTGGGTATGTATCTGCTGATGTAGCTGTGCTATTAACCCCTTCATGACCCAGCCTATTTTGACCTTAAAGACCTTGCCGTTTTTTGCAATTCTGACCAGTGTCCCTTTATGAGGTAATAACTCAGGAACGCTTCAACGGATCCTAGCGGTTCTGAGATTGTTTTTTCGTGACATATTGGGCTTCATGTTAGTGGTAAATTTAGGTCAATAAATTCTGCGTTTATTTGTGATAAAAACGGAAATTTGGCGAAAAGTTATGTGACACAAAATAGTTAATAAATAACATTTCCCACATGTATACTTTACATCAGCACAATTTTGGAAACAATTTTTTTTTCTTGCTAGGAAGTTATAAGGGTTAACATTTGACCAGCGATTTCTCATTTTTACAACGAAATTTACAAAACCATTTTTTTTAGGGACCACCTCACATTTGAAGTCAGTTTGAGGGGTCTATATGGCTGAAAATACCCAAAAGTGACACCATTCTAAAAACTGCACCCCTCAAGGTACTCAAAACCACATTCAAGAAGTTTATTAACCCTTCAGGTGCTTCACAGCAGCAGAAGCAACATGGAAGGAAAAAATGAACATTTAACTTTTTAGTCACAAAAATTATCTTTTAGCAACAATTTTTTTATTTTCCCAATGGTAAAAGGAGAAACTGAACCACGAAAGTTGTTTTCCAATTTGTCCTGAGTACGCCGATACCTCATATGTGGGGGTAAACCACTGTTTGGGCGCACGGCAGGGCTTGGAAGGGAAGGAGCGCCATTTGACTTTTTGAATGAAAAATTGGCTCCACTCTTTAGCGGACACCATGTCACGTTTGGAGAGCCCCCGTGTGCCTAAAAATTGGAGCACCCCCACAAGTGACCCCATTTTGGAAACTAGACGCCCCAAGGAACTTATCTAGATGCATAGTGAGCACTTTGAACCCCCAGGTGCTTCACAAATTGATCCGTAAAAATGAAAAAGTACTTTTTTTTCACATAAAAATTCTTTTAGCCTCAATTTTTTAATTTTCACATGGGCAACAGGATAAAATGGATCCTAAAATTTGTTGGGCAATTTCTCCTGAGTACACCAATACCTCACATGTGGGGGTAAACCACTGTTTGGGCACATGGTAAGGCTCGGAAGGGAAGGAGCGCCATTTGACTTTTTAAATGAAAAATTATCTCCATCACCATGTCGCGTTTGGAGAGACCCTGTGTGCCTAAACATTGGAGCTCCCCCACAAGTGACCCCATTTTGGAAACTAGACCCCCCAAGGATCTTATCTAGATGCCTAGTGAGCACTTTAAACCCTCAGGTGCTTCACAAATTGCTCTGTAAAAATGAAAAAGTACTTTTTTTTCACAAAAAAATTCTTCGCCTCAATTTTTTCATTTTCACATGGGCAATAGGATAAAATGGATCATAAAATTTGTTGGGCAATTTCTCCCGAGTACGACGATACCTCATATGTGGGGGTAAACCACTGTTTGGGCACTCGGCAGGGCTCGGAAGGGAAGGCGCGCCATTTGACTATTTGAATGGAAAATTAGCTCCAATTGTTAGCGGACACCATGTCGCGTTTGGAGAGCCCCTGTGTGCCTAAACATTGGAGCTCCCCCACAAGTGACCCCATTTTGGAAACTAGACCCCCCAAGGAACTTATCTAGATGCATATTGAGCACTTTAAAACCCCAGGTTCTTCACAGAAGTTTATAACGCAGAGCCATGAAAATAAAAAACAATTTTTCTTTCCTCAAAAATGATTTTTTAGCCTGGAATTTCCTATTTTGCCAAGGGTAATAGGAGAAATTGGACCCCAAATGTTGTTGTCCAGTTTGTCCTGAGTACGCTGATACCCCATATGTGGGGGTAAACCACTGTTTGGGCGCACGGCAGGGCTCGGAAGGGAAGGCACGCCATTTGGCTTTTTAAATGGAAAATTAGCTCCAATCATTAGCGGACACCATGTCATGTTTGGAGAGCCCCTATGTGCCTAAACATTGGAGATCCCCCAGAAATGACCCCATTTTGGAAACTAGACCCCCAAAGGAACTAATCTAGATGTGTGGTGAGGACTTTGAACCCCCAAGTGCTTCACAGAAGTTTATAACGCAGAGCCATGAAAATAAAAAAAAAATATTTTCTCAAAAATGATCTTTTAGCCTGCAATTTTTTATTTTCCCAAGGGTAACAGGAGAAATTTGACCCCAAAAGTTGTTGTCCAGTTTCTCCTGAGTACGCTGATACCCCATACGTGGGGGTAAACCACTGTTTGGGCACATGCCGGGGCTCGGAAGTGAAGTAGTGACGTTTTGAAATGCAGACTTTGATGAAATGGTCTGCGGGCGTCACGTTGCGTTTGCAGAGCCCCTGGTGTGGCTAAACAGTAGAAACCCCCAACAAGTGACCCCATTTTGGAAACTAGACCCCGAAAGGAACTTATCTAGATGTGTGGTGAGCACTTTGAAGCCCCAAGTGCTTCATAGAAGTTTATAATGCAGAACCGTGAAAATAATAAATACGTTTTCTTTCCTCAAAAAAAATTATTAAGCCCAGAATTTTTTATTTTCCCAAGGGTTACAGGAGAAATTGGACCCCAAAAGTTGTTGTCCAGTTTCTCCTGAGTACTCTGATACCCCATGTGTGGGGGTAAACCACTGTTTGGGCACACGTCGGGGCTCAGAAGGGAAGTAGTGACTTTTGAAATGCAGACTTTGATGAAATGGTCTGGGGGCGTCACGTTGCGTTTGCAGAGCCCCTGGTGTGCCTAAACAGTAGAAACCCCCCTCAAGTGACCCCATTTTAGAAACTAGACCCCCCAAGGAACTTATCTAGATATGTGGTGAGCACTTTGAACCCCCAAGTGCTTCACAGACGTTTACAACGCAGAGCCGTGAAAATAAAAAATCATTTTTCTTTCCTCAAAAATGATGTTTTAGCAAGCATTTTTTTATTTTCACAAGGGTATCAGGAGAAATTGGACCCCAGTAATTGTTGCTCAGTTTATCCTGAGTATGCTGGTACCCCATATGTGGGGGTAAACCACTGTTTGGGCACACGTCGGGGCTCGGAATTGAGGGAGCACCATTTGACTTTTTGAATACGAGATTGGCTGGAATCAATGGTGGCGCCATGTTGCGTTTGGAGACCCCTGATGTGCCTAAACAGTGGTAACCCCTCAATTCTACCTCCAACACTAACCCCCCCACACCCCTAACCCTAATCCCAAATGTAGCCATAACCCTAATCACAACCCTAACCACAACCCTAATTCCAACCCTAACCCTAAGGCTATGTGCCCACGTTGCGGATTCGTGTGAGATTTTTCAGCATCATTTTTGAAAAATCCGTGGGTAAAAGGCACTGCGTTTTACCTGCGGATTTTCCGCGGATTTCCAGTGTTTTTTGTGCGGATTTCACCTGCGGATTCCTATTGAGGAACAGGTGTAAAACGCTGCGGAATCCGCACAAAGAATTGACATGCTGCGGAAAATACAACGCAGCGTTTCCGCGCGGTATTTTCCGCACCATGGGCACAGCGGATTTGGTTTTCCATGGTACTGTAAACCTGATGGAACACTGCTGCGAATCCGCAGCGGCCAATCCGCTGCGGATCCGCAGCCAAATCCGCACCGTGTGCACATAGCCTAATTCTAAAGGTATGTGCACACACTGCAGAAAACGCTCCGGATCCGCAGCAGTTTCCCATGAGTTTACAGTTCAATGTAAACCTATGGGAAACAAAAATCACTGTACACATGCTTCTTTCTGCGGATTCCGCAGCGGTTTTACAACTGCTCAAATAGAAAATCGCAGTTGTAAAACCGCAGTGAAATGCGCAGAAAAAACGCGGTAAATCCGCCATAAATCCGCAGCGGTTTAGCACTGCGGATTTATCAAATCCGCAGCGGAAAAATCCTCAGAGGACCAGAATACGTGTGCACATACCAAAACCCTAACCCTAGCCCTAACCCTACCCCTAACCCTAACCCTATTCTAACATTAGTGGAAAAAAAAAAATTATTTAGTTTTTTATTGTCCCTACCTATGGGGGTGACAAAGGGGGGGGGGTCATTTATTATTTTTTTTATTTTGATCACTGAGATATAATCTATCTCAGTGATCAAAATGCACTTTGGAGCGAATCTGCCGGCCGGCAGATTCGGCGGGCGCACTGCGCATGCGCCCGCCATTTTGGAAGATGGCGGCGCCCAGGGAGAAGACGGACGGACCCCGGCAGGATCGGTAAGTATGATGGGGTGTGGGGGGAGCACGGGGGGGGGGGGGGGGGGAGGGGGATCGGAGCATGGGCGGGTGGATCGGAGCGCGGGAGGGGTGGAACGGAGCACGGGGGGTGCATTGGAGCATCGGGGGGTGGATCGGACTGCAGGGGGGGTGGATCGGACTGCAGGGGGGGTGGATCGGAGTGCAGGGGGGGTGGTTGGAGCACGGGGGAGGGTGATTGGAGCACGGGGGGAGCGGACAAGAGCACGGGGGGAGCGGCGCACAGGACGGAGGGGAGCCGGAGCAGTGTACCCGACAGATCAGGGGGCTGGGGGGGCGATCGGTGGGGTGGGGTGGGGGCACATTAGTGTTTCCAGCCATGGCCGATGATATTGCAGCATCGGCCATGGCTGGATTGTAATATTTCACCCGTTATAATAGGTGAAATATTACAAATCGCTCTGATTGGCAGTTTCACTTTCAACAACCAATCAGAGCGATTGTAGCCACGGGGGGGGGGGGGGGGGGGCTAAACTACCACTCCCCCTGTCCCTGCTGATCGAGTGAAATGGGAGTTAACCCTTTCACCCGATCTGCAGGGACGCGATCTTTCCATGACGCCACATAGGCGTCATGGGTCGGATTGGCACCGACTTTCATGACGCCTACGTGGCGTCAAAGGTCGGGAAGGGGTTAATATTGTCACACAGACATGTGAATGGCAAATCTACCCAATGAATCAGGGGTTGTACGGTGGATAGCCAGGCTGATCTGCCGTTCAGTATCTGGGCAAGCTGGGTGATAACCACCATATGACATAATGGCCCCAATCACTGAGGCTACGAGTCTTACATCCAATAGTCCTCTGTAGCGCCGTGTTCTCTGCCTGTAGTCTTCTCAGCTCGCCCTCTGCAGCTCCGGGGACGCCCCTCGCAGATGGACCCCCTTCCTTCAGCTGCTGGTTTTCGGTTTCCAGTTGCTCAATTTGGGAGCACAGCTGTGTACAAAGACATGAGTGAGCAAGCAGGCAGCAATAAACCCCACCCCAGAGCGGGCAGACCCCCTAACGCCTGGGTACCTTGGACAGCTCCTGCATTAAGGTGCTGTTCTGCAGCCTGAAGTCGTCCTCCTGACTGTGTAGTTTTCCTTGGAGCATTTCGTTCTCCCCCAATAACGCCTCCACCTCCTGCAGGAGAAGTAACACAGTAACTCACGACACCAGAAACCACATACCAATGAGATCCCAAAGGTGCCGCAATCCTTAGGTCCCCTCCTGCTTGTATTACCCAGATTGGAGAAGAATAAGTTCAGCTCTGAAGCACTGAATGCAGCACCTAATCCTGCTGTGTAAAGCCATTTATGAGAACGAGCTAAAGGGGCACAGATATTGTACATTGTTACACATATGTCCCCTTAATATTGCACTAGCCATGCAGCAATCAGACGAGACTGGAAGCCCCTGGAAGCTGCGCCACAGTAATAGCTTTATTGCAAGCTAACCGCCATATGCAAAGAATCAGAGGTCCTGCTTATTTCTGGGGGTCCCGTCTTACCTGGGCTTTCTTGCTTTTGCTGAGGGCCTGTGAATAAAGCAGAAAGTGATAAAAAACAGAACAGCACCAGAGCGACAAACACAAGACCAAGGGGAACGACGCAAAAGGGCACACGGCCTCCGCTGCGAGCAGATGGTTAAAGGGACGCTCCAGGGAAAACAAATATACAAGAAAACCCCACTGAGCCCCTCAGACATAGAAAAAGAGGAGATCTGTTAGAGGGATCTTCCTGCAGGAAAGGTCAATGTCTGATTGATGAGGGTCCTGCGTTTTGGAGAGCCACTGACACAGAATGCCTGTAGTGGTGGTCACACTGATGGCAGCAGGCGGTCAGCCTCAGGGGGGTAAGGAGACCCCTGTTCTCAGTACAGTAATGGTTCTTTCACTTTCCATAAATTCTCTGAGAAATGCTCCAGCTGGTTCCCACATTCACCATTTTTTCTCCTTCCCCCCCCCCCCGTGTTGTTAAATCCCCAGATGACAGTGGCGACCTCACCTTCTGGGCCTTCTGGTACTCCTTCTCCATGGACACATGTTTCTGACGCAGAGATGAGAGTTCTGGAAAAGTAGATGGTGTTACGGATATGACTGGCAGGTTATCGCGAACGGCACAGTAATGGGGTCCCCCAGCTAGATGTACAATGTAAAAGGGGCGGTGCAGCATCTTTTACTCTAGGTATCAGCTTGGCCCTCAGTTCAGTGGTCAGTCAGCCGTGGCTTCAAGGGACAAGGTGTCTGACCACCAAAGGCAGAGCCCAGCAGGCACCAATATGTCACACCTGATTCCGCTTGTGTTAGTGATCACATACAGTGGGTACGAAAAGTATTCAGACTCCTTTAAATTTTTCACTCTGTTTCATTGCAGCAATTTGGTAAATTCAAAAAAAGTTCATTTTTTTCACATTACTGTACACTCTGCACCCCATCTTGACTGAAACAAAACCAGAAATGTAGAGATTTTTGCAAATTTATTGAAAAAAAAACCCTGAAATATCACATGGTTATAAGTATTCAGACCCTTTGCTCAGACACTCCTATTTAAGTCACATGTTGTCCATTTCCTTGTGATCCTCCTTGATATAATAATAATAATAATAATAATTTTATTTATATAGCGCCAACATATTCCGCAGCGCTTTACAAATTATAGAGGGGACTTGATATGGTTCTGCTCCTTCATTGGAGTCCAGCTGTGTTTAGTTAAATTGATAGGACTTGATTTGGAAATAGACACACCTGTCTATATAAGCTCCACAGAAGAAAAACAGCAGCGGCAGCACTCACCGATATTGCAGTTGGAAAAACTTGTTTATTCAAGCATGTAGAAAATCTTCACGGTCCGGGAGGGTGGGAAGCTGACAGGAGTGTGAGGGGAGAGACGACGGCCGTTTCGCGCTGCACAAAGCGCTTCTACGGGTCCATATCCAAAAGGAAGTGACGCCAGGAGAAATAGAAGAGTCCAGATTAGACTCCTCCTGCGCCACATTCCGATTGGAAACAACACAGGTGCATGTGCATAAAATTAAAACCATTTAAAAACAACAGCAATAATAAACCAGCAGTAGGAAAGAATAGCCGGACATCGCACGAAGTCATTATCGGATTACAAAATTAGATATATACAACTGGCTCTAATTCATCCCCATCCATGAGTAAACGGTCACAAACAAGAAATATATACGTCGGGTAGCCGGTACACTTTACAGGCATAATGCACAGAAACTAATATCATATCAAATAAGGGGACAAGGATTACAAAGAGGCGCGGTACTAAATAACCGCAAAATAGCGCAACATGCCATACTAGTTCACAAGAACACTGACATGTCAACCCTATCATTCAGGCCCGCCGGGCCACTTGCCCGGGTCCGCAAAATCCACTTAACCTCTTTTCTAAGCAATAATTTATGCAAATCTCCCCCTTGTGTTGGCAATATCACTTTCTCAATACCTGCAAAGGTTAAAACCTCCGGATTCCCTTCATGAATTTCCCTGACATGACTTATTAGTCTAGGTACCCCTTTGCCCGAGAGTATAGACTTGAAATGCTCCCTAAACCGGATATACAATTTACGTATCGTCTTACCAATGTAGAACCTTCTGCACGGACAAAAGACCACATACACAACATATTCAGTTTTACATGAAATAAACTGTTGTACCACATGTGTAACCGGCCCAATACTCAAAGTGCGCCCCAAAAGATGATATTGGCAATAACGGCAATGGCCGCAACGATAATTACCTTTTAATACTGCCTGATCCAACCAATTGGTCTGTTGTTTAGTGATACGGTTACGGACCAAAGGATCTCTAATGCGTGTGCTACGCCTAGTGGAAATGAGTGGCCCCCCGGCTGCTCTACCCGCCAACTCCTTATCTCTTTCCAATATGTGCCAATGCCTCCTAATCACAGATCTAATCTCCTGGTCCATGGGACCATACTGGAAGCAAAAAGTAAACCGCTGCCTGGATGCATTAGATCATGAAGGGAATCCGGAGGTTTTAACCTTTGCAGGTATTGAGAAAGTGGTATTGCCAACACAAGGGGGAGATTTGCATAAATTATTGCTTAGAAAAGAGGCTAAGTGGATTTTGCGGACCCGGGCAAGTGGCCCGGCGGGCCTGAATGATAGGGTTGACATGTCAGTGTTCTTGTGAACTAGTATGGCATGTTGCGCTATTTTGCGGTTATTTAGTACCGCGCCTCTTTGTAATCCTTGTCCCCTTATTTGATATGATATTAGTTTCTGTGCATTATGCCTGTAAAGTGTACCGGCTACCCGACGTATATATTTCTTGTTTGTGACCGTTTACTCATGGATGGGGATGAATTAGAGCCAGTTGTATATATCTAGTTTTGTAATCCGATAATGACTTCGTGCGATGTCCGGCTATTCTTTCCTACTGCTGGTTTATTATTGCTGTTGTTTTTAAATGGTTTTAATTTTATGCACATGCACCTGTGTTGTTTCCAATCGGAATGTGGCGCAGGAGGAGTCTAATCTGGACTCTTCTATTTCTCCTGGCGTCACTTCCTTTTGGATATGGACCCGTAGAAGCGCTTTGTGCAGCGCAAAACGGCCGTCGTCTCTCCCCTCACACTCCTGTCAGCTTCCCACCCTCCCGGACCGTGAAGATTTTCTACATGCTTGAATAAACAAGTTTTTCCAACTGCAATATCGGTGAGTGCTGCCGCTGCTGTTTTTCTTCTGTGGAGCTGCAAGTTATTTATTTTTCTTCAAGCGAGCACCTCCGATCAGCATTCAGGGGATTTAACTGTTTAAGTACACGCTTATTTTTCCCTGCCTCGGCTGTGCTGCTCTGTAATATTTTTTTTTTTTTTTTAACCTGTCTATATAAGACCTCACAGCTCACAGCGCATGTCAGACCAAATGAGGATGATGAGGTCAAAGAAACTGGCCAAGGAGCTCATTAGACAGAATTGTGGCAAGGCACAGATCTGGCCAAGGTTACAACACAATTTCTGCAGTACTCAAGGTTCCTAAGAGCACAGTGGCCTCCATAATCCTTAAATGGAAGAGGTTTGGGGCCACCAGAAGTCTTCCTAGACCTGACCGTCCAGCCAAACTGAGCAATCATGGGAGAAGAGCCTTGGTGAGAGGTAAAGAAGAACCCCAAGATCACTGTGGCTGAGCTCCAGAGATGCAGTAGGGAGATGGGAGAAAGTTCCACAAAGTCAACTATCACTGCAGCCCTCCACCAGTCAGGCCTTTATGGCAGATTTATGGCAGAGTGGTCTGAAGGAAGCCTCTCCTCAGTGCAACACATATGAAAGCCTGCATAGAGTTTGCTAAAAAACACATGAAGGACTTCCAGACTATGAGAAATAAGATTCTCTGGTCTGATGAGATGAAGATAGACCTTTCTGGTGATAATTTTAAGCGGTATGTGTGGAGAAAACCAGGCACTGCTCATCACCTGCCCAATACAATCCCAACAGTGAAACATGGTGGTGGCAGCATCATGCTATGGGGATGTTTTTCAGCTGCAGGGACAGGAGGACTGGTTGTAATTGAAGGAAACATGATTGTGGCCAAGTACAGAGAGATCCTGGATGAAAACCTCTTCCAGAGTGTGGGACCTCAGACTTGGCCGAAGGTTCACCCTCCAACAAGACAATGACCTTAAGCACACAGCTAAAATAACAAAGGAGTGGCTTCACAACAACTCTGTGACCCTTCTTGACTGGCCCAGCCAGAGCCCTGACCTAAACCCAACTGAGCATCTCTGGAGAGACCGGAAAATGGCTGTCCACCAACGTTCACCATCCAACCTGACGGAACTGGAGAGGATCTGCAAGGAAGAATGGCAGAGGATCCCCAAATCCAGGGGTGAAAAACTTGTTACATCATTCCCAAGAAGACTCATGGCTGTACTAGCTCAGAAGGTGCTTCTACTCAATACTGAGCAAAGGGTCTGAATACTTATGGTCATGTGATAGTTCAGGTTTTATTTTTTAATAAATTTGCAAAAATGTCTACATTTCTGTTTTTTTTCAGTCAAGATGGGGTGCAGAGTGTACATTAATGAGAAAAAAAATGAACTTTTCTGAATTTACCAAATGGCTGCAATGAAACAAAAAGTGATAAACGTAAAGGGCTCTGAATACTTTCCGTTCCCACTGTATCTCTAAAGTTCTACAAGGACAATCCCTTTAAGAAAGACTGTACAGAAGGGAGCTCTCAGGGAGGATGGGGGTTATACTCACCCTGGCTGTTTTTCCGCAGGTTGTCAGACAGCTGGTAGTTCTGGGAGCGGAGCTCCAGGAGCTGAGCCTGTGATAGGAGAGAGACACATCATGTGATAGGGGGCAGGGAACGGCTGATAACAGGGAACAATAGCCTTGCTGCAGACGTTAGGTCTGTGGTCCCTGTAACTACAGCAGGCACTGACCTCGCAAACAAGGACTCCAGTCACACCGAGGGCCGCCGAGCACGGGATGCAGAACTAATGGTGCACATGTGACCTGGAAAGCACCGCTGCATGCTGGGAAATCACAGGAATGTGACCCTATGCCGGGGAAACGGGGCGACAACTGATCAACCAGCCATTACCACCGCCCTCAGGGTTGTCACCGAGCGCTCAATACACTGCTGCACGGGCGACAGGGCAGCCCCAGCCTGAAATACGGGGAGTCTGACCGCAGGCGACCACAGAGCTGACAATCTAATCACCCAAAACTCAGTGGTGACGGAGACGTTACAGCCAATGATACGGGCACTACCCAGCAGCAGGACAGCTATGGCTCCTCCCTGGGGTGTGCGACTCCCTGCACCCAACCTCATGCCACAATTACTAGAAAGAAGAAAAAAGGAATTGGTTCCAGCTCCAGAAATGCTTCAATAAAATTGGTACTTTATTATTCCATAGGTAAAAAAGCGCAGGCTATAAAGCTCTCCAGAGCACAACGAGAAACGAGCAACGCGTTTCGATCTATACAGATCTTTATCAGAGCTACAAATACGGGAACAAAATCACATTAAATAGCCACCACTAACCAATGAACAGACACAATCAAATCATGTGATATATACAAATTCTATGAATAAAAAACTCTAAACAAAACAATATACACAAAATATGCAATTAAAATCAAAACAAAAAAAGACAGACAGAACATGAATAATACAGCTCTAGATTAATCTGATATTAATAATGATACATCAATTCATTACGCCTATTCAAACCGGCTGGAAACCGCGTGTTTAAATGGTAAATCCAGAAGGCTTCACGCTTGAAAAGGGATCTCCTAATGTTCCCACCCCGTGGAGATTTATTGACTCGTTCTATGCCATAAGCACGGAAACATGTAGTGTTACCAGCATGCTGAGTCGCAAAATGTTTGGAAGCCGCAGACATTGTGCGATTTGAGACTCCCGTATGATTTATGTCATGCAAATGTTCATAAATTCGTGTCTTCAATTTGCGAGAAGTGCACCCAATGTAAGATAGTCGACATGAAGTGCAATCAATTTTATAAACTACAGACGTAGTATTACAATTGATATATTGTTTGATATTAAAACTTCTACAATCTGCAGAATCGCTAAAGGTTTTAGTGACATATGCATGAACACAGGTACTACATCTATTGCTACCACATTTATAGAAGCCTGTGACATCAAGCCATGTTTTATGTCTATTTTTGTCTGTGCAAAAAAGACTTGGCGAAATTCTATTGCCAATGGTTACAGCCCTCCTGGGTATTACATTAATGCCGGCTCTCAAAATCTCAGCTAAACTGTCATCTTCATATAGAATGGGCAAAAATGTATTCACAATACCCTTAATTAGATTGAATTGTGGACTGAATTGCAAGCACAAAAAAGGGTTCTTATAGGCATCCGCCGATGTCACCAAAGGCGGTGACAATGAATCCGATGTAATTAAATTTTTTCGTTCCTTGTGATCAACAATCCTACGTGCTCTATTTAATGTCCACTGGGGATAATTTCTGCGTTTTAATTTAGCTGATACCATATCAATTTTGTCTTTTAAAGCACAGTTTTTACTGCAGTTGCGTTTCACTCTAGTGAACTCACCAACAGGAATAGCTTGAATAGTATGTTTCGGATGACCACTACTAGTATGCAACGCAGTGTTGCCGCTAAGTGATTTATGGTGAGTTTTGGTCTCAATAAGTCGGTCAGCAATACCACTCAAATTCAAATTCAAAAAATTGATTTGGCTTTTGTCATGTCTGTACGTAAACTGGATATTATATCCATTTGAATTTAAATATTCAACAAAGGACGGTATGGCAGACACATCGGCGGCCCAAATAATCAGTAGGTCATCGATGTATCTGCCATACCACCCAATACAAGACAAAAAAGGATTATTATTATGGCATTTTGGGAACACAATTTTGTTTTTTCTGTCACTAATCCTTTTTTGCAGTAAAAACTGTGCTTTAAAAGCCAAGTCTTTTTTGCACAGACAAAAATAGACATAAAACATGGCTTGATGTCACAGGCTTCTATAAATGTGGTAGCAATAGATGTAGTACCTGTGTTCATGCATATGTCACTAAAACCTTTAGCGATTCTGCAGATTGTAGAAGTTTTAATATCAAACAATATATCAATTGTAATACTACGTCTGCAGTTTATAAAATTGATTGCACTTCATGTCGACTATCTTACATTGGGTGCACTTCTCGCAAATTGAAGACACGAATTTATGAACATTTGCATGACATAAATCATACGGGAGTCTCAAATCGCACAATGTCTGCGGCTTCCAAACATTTTGCGACTCAGCATGCTGGTAACACTACATGTTTCCGTGCTTATGGCATAGAACGAGTCAATAAATCTCCACGGGGTGGGAACATTAAGAGATCCCTTTTCAAGCGTGAAGCCTTCTGGATTTACCATTTAAACACGCGGTTTCCAGCCGGTTTGAATAGGCGTAATGAATTGATGTATCATTATTAATATCAGATTAATCTAGAGCTGTATTATTCATGTTCTGTCTTTTTTTGTTTTGATTTTAATTGCATATTTTGTGTATATTTAATTGTTTTGTTTAGAGTTTTTTTATTCATAGAATTTGTATATATCACATGATTTGATTGTGTCTGTTCATTGGTTAGTGGTGGCTATTTAATGTGATTTTGTTCCCGTATTTGTAGCTCTGATAAAGATCTGTATAGATCGAAACGCGTTGCTCGTTTCTCGTTGTGCTCTGGAGAGCTTTATAGCCTGCGCTTTTTTACCTATGGAATAATAAAGTACCAATTTTATTGAAGCATTTCTGGAGCTGGAACCAATTCCTTTTTTCTTCTTTCCTGTTGTTACTACGTGGATCAGCGTGGAGGTTCCGTGCACCTGCGGCTGCCTGGTGAGCTGGCTGTTATTGCCTTTCTCTTGTTGCCACAATTACTGACAGGGTAGCACAGGACGGCACCGACAGCGGGGTGAAAGGGCATCACTGATTGGTGACACCACAGCACACCTAGCATGTCTGACATCACCGACACCTGGCACACATGTCTGACATCACCGACACCTGGCACACATGTCTGACGTCACTGGCACCTGGCACACATGTCTGACATCACCGACTCCTGGCACACCTAGCATGTCTGACATCACCGACACCTGGCACACGTCCGACATCACTGGCACCTGGCACACATGTCTGACGTCACTGGCACACCTAGCATGTCTGACATCACCGACACCTGGCACACATGTCTGACGTCACCAGCACCTGGCACACATGTCTGATGTCACTGGCACCTGGCACACATGTCTGACGTCACCAGCACCTGGCACACATCTCTGATGTCACTGGCACCTGGCACACATGTCTGATGTCACCGGCACACATGTCTGATGTCACCGACACCTGGCACACATATCTGATGCCACTGGCACCTGGCACACATGTCTGATGTCACCGGCACCTGGCACACATGTCTGATGTCACCGGCACCTGGCACACATGTCTGATGTCACCGACACCTGGCACACATATCTGATGCCACTGGCACCTGGCACACATGTCTGATGTCACCGGCACCTGGCACACATGTCTGATGTCACCGGCACCTGGCACACATGTCTGATGTCACCGGCACCTGGCACACATGTCTGATGTCACCGGCACACGTCTGATGTCACCGGCACCTGGCACACATGTCTGATGTCACCGGCACACGTCTGGCTACGTTCACATTTGCGTTGTTGGGCGCAGCGTCGTCGACGCATCCGTCATGCGCCCCTATCTTTAACATGGGGGATGCATGGACATGCGCCGGTATGCGTTGTATTGCGTTTTACGATGCATGTGTCAATTTGACGCACCAGACAGGGCGCGGAGGACGCTACTTGTAGCGTTTTCCCTGCGCCAAAATTCATGAACATTACTAGTTTATGGCAACGCATGCGTCAAAAAATTTTGAGTTGTGTACATGCGTTGTTGGTTGCGTCGACGACGCTGCGCCCAACAACGCAAATGTGAACGTAGCCTCTGATGTCACTGGCACCCATGCCTGATTTCACCGGCACACATGTCTGATGTCATTGGCACACAAATCTGACATCACTGGCACCTGACACCGACAGATGACATCACTTGCACTGACTGGTGAGCGCTCAGCTCCAGCTCAGCACACAGTGACTGGCAGGCATCAGCTGATCCTCCACCTCCATTCATTCTGTGTGATGGAAAAACTAATGACATTCAGGACTGCGGCTCTTCACCAAAACCCTCCCTACCGCTCACACATGACGTCAGCGTGCTGTTTGTCATGACGTCACGCGTCAGTTGTCACCTGAGCAGGCCTCAGTGCAGCGTTACCTGCATCCGCTGGAACTCGTCCTCAGACAGAGCCTGCGCCATCTTCCTGTCACCCACTGTGGACACCGGCAAAGCACCCCCGCTTCCCTGTTCAATGGTATCGTCCAGCCACCACCATAGAGAGATGCCGACTACAGACAGGAACTGGGCGCAACCAAGGAGGCTGCAGCTGCTGGGTAGAGCGGCGGAGGGGCGAGCGCGCCATCTGCTGGTCGTGTATGGTAGTGTACTGTACAATAAATGTTTCTGAGTCTGACAATTCACTCACTGCCACATAATAGACCAGGACGGAGTGAGATCCGGAGCTGAGAGTCCGGCCCGGGAGCAGCGTGAGATCGGGAGCAGAGAGTCCGGCCCAGGAGCAGAGAGTCCGGCCCGGGAGCAGAGAGTCCGGCCCGGGAGCAGCATGAGATCGGGAGCAGAGAGTCCGGTCCGGGAGCAGCGTGAGATCGGGAGCAGAGAGTCCGGCCCGGGAGCGTCTTGTACAATAAATGTTTCTGAGTCTGACAATTCAGTCACTGCCACATAATAGACCAGGAGCGGAGTGAGATCCGGAGCCGAGAATCCGGACCGGGAACAGCGTGAGATCGGGAGCAGAGAGTCCGGCCCGGGAGCAGCGTGAGATCGGGAGCAGAGAGTCCGGCCCGGGAGCAGCATGAGATCGGGAGCAGCGTGAGATCGGGAGCAGAGAGTCCGGCCCGGGAGCAGCGTGAGATCGGGAGCAGAGAGTCCGGCCCGGGAGTAGCATGAGATCGGGAGCAGAGAGTCCGGCCCGGGAGCAGCATGAGATTGGGAGCAGCGTGAGATCGGGAGCAGAGAGTCCGGCCCGGGAGTAGCGTGAGATTGGGGGCAGAGAGTCCGGCCTGGGAGTAGCGTGAGATCGGGGGCAGAGAGTCCGGCCCGGGAGCAGCGTGAGATCGGGGGCAGAGAGTCCGGCCCGGGAGCAGCGTGAGATCGGGAGCAGAGAGTCCGGCCCGGGAGCGTCTTGTACAATAAATGTTTCTGAGTCTGACAATTCAGTCACTGCCACATAATAGACCAGGAGCGGAGTGAGATCCGGAGCCGAGAATCCGGACCGGGAACAGCGTGAGATCGGGAGCAGAGAGTCCGGCCCGGGAGCAGCGTGAGATCGGGAGCAGAGAGTCCGGCCCAGGAGCAGAGAGTCCGGCCCGGGAGCAGCATGAGATCGGGAGCAGAGAGTCCGGCCCGGGAGCAGCGTGAGATCGGGAGCAGAGAGTCCGGCCCGGGAGCAGAGAGTCCGGCCCGGGAGCAGCATGAGATCGGGAGCAGAGAGTCCGGTCCGGGAGCAGCGTGAGATCGGGAGCAGAGAGTCCGGCTCGGGAGCGTCTTGTACAATAAATGTTTCTGAGTCTGACAATTCAGTCACTGCCACATAATAGACCAGGAGCGGAGTGAGATCCGGAGCCGAGAATCCGGACCGGGAACAGCGTGAGATCGGGAGCAGAGAGTCCGGCCCGGGAGCAGCGTGAGATCGGGAGCAGAGAGTCCGGCCCGGGAGCAGCATGAGATCGGGAGCAGAGAGTCCGGCCCGGGAGCAGCATGAGATCGGGAGCAGCGTGAGATCGGGAGCAGAGAGTCCGGTCCGGGAACAGCGTGAGATCCGGAGCCGAGAGTCCGGACCGGGAACAGCGTGAGATCGGAAGCAGAGAGTCCGGCCCGGGAGCAGCGTGAGATCGGGAGCAGAGAGTCCGGCCCGGGAGCAGCGTGAGATCGGGAGCAGAGAGTCCGGCCCGGGAGTAGCATGAGATCGGGAGCACAGAGTCCGGCCCGGGAGCAGCATGAGATTGGGAGCAGCGTGAGATCGGGAGCAGAGAGTCCGGCCCGGGAGTAGCGTGAGATTGGGGGCAGAGAGTCCGGCCTGGGAGTAGCGTGAGATCGGGGGCAGAGAGTCCGGCCCGGGAGCAGCGTGAGATCGGGGGCAGAGAGTCCGGCCCGGGAGCAGCGTGAAATCGGGAGCAAAAAGTCCGGCCCGGGAGCGTCTTGTACAATAAATGTTTCTGAGTCTGACAATTCAGTCACTGCCACATAATAGACCAGGAGCGGAGTGAGATCCGGAGCCGAGAATCCGGACCGGGAACAGCGTGAGATCGGGAGCAGAGAGTCCGGCCCGGGAGCAGCGTGAGATCGGGAGCAGAGAGTCCGGCCCGGGAGCAGCATGAGATCGGGAGCAGAGAGTCCGGCCCGGGAGCAGCATGAGATCGGGAGCAGAGAGTCCGGCCCGGGAGCAGCATGAGATCGGGAGCAGAGAGTCCGGCCCGGGAGCAGCATGAGATTGGGAGCAGCGTGAGATCGGGAGCAGAGAGTCCGGCCCGGGAGTAGCGTGAGATTGGGGGCAGAGAGTCCGGCCCGGGAGTAGCGTGAGATCGGGGGCAGAGAGTCCGGCCCGGGAGCAGCGTGAGATCGGGAGCAGAGAGTCCGGCCCGGGAGCAGCGTGAGATCGGGAGCAGAGAGTCCGGCCCGGGAGCAGCGTGAGATCGGGAGCAGAGAGTCCGGCCCGGGAGCAGCGTGAGATCGGGAGCAGAGAGTCCGGCCCGGGAGCAGCGTGAGATCGGGAGCAGAGAGTCCGGCCCGGGAGTAGCATGAGATCGGGAGCAGAGAGTCCGGCCCGGGAGCAGCATGAGATCGGGAGCAGAGAGTCCGGCCCGGGAGCAGCGTGAGATCGGGAGCAGAGAGTCCGGCCCGGGAGCAGAGAGTCCGGCCCGGGAGCAGCATGAGATCGGGAGCAGAGAGTCCGGTCCGGGAGCAGCGTGAGATCGGGAGCAGAGAGTCCGGCTCGGGAGCGTCTTGTACAATAAATGTTTCTGAGTCTGACAATTCAGTCACTGCCACATAATAGACCAGGAGCGGAGTGAGATCCGGAGCCGAGAATCCGGACCGGGAACAGCGTGAGATCGGGAGCAGAGAGTCCGGCCCGGGAGCAGCGTGAGATCGGGAGCAGAGAGTCCGGCCCGGGAGCAGCATGAGATCGGGAGCAGAGAGTCCGGCCCGGGAGCAGCATGAGATCGGGAGCAGCGTGAGATCGGGAGCAGAGAGTCCGGTCCGGGAACAGCGTGAGATCCGGAGCCGAGAGTCCGGACCGGGAACAGCGTGAGATCGGAAGCAGAGAGTCCGGCCCGGGAGCAGCGTGAGATCGGGAGCAGAGAGTCCGGCCCGGGAGCAGCGTGAGATCGGGAGCAGAGAGTCCGGCCCGGGAGTAGCATGAGATCGGGAGCAGAGAGTCCGGCCCGGGAGCAGCATGAGATTGGGAGCAGCGTGAGATCGGGAGCAGAGAGTCCGGCCCGGGAGTAGCGTGAGATTGGGGGCAGAGAGTCCGGCCTGGGAGTAGCGTGAGATCGGGGGCAGAGAGTCCGGCCCGGGAGCAGCGTGAGATCGGGGGCAGAGAGTCCGGCCCGGGAGCAGCGTGAAATCGGGAGCAAAAAGTCCGGCCCGGGAGCGTCTTGTACAATAAATGTTTCTGAGTCTGACAATTCAGTCACTGCCACATAATAGACCAGGAGCGGAGTGAGATCCGGAGCCGAGAATCCGGACCGGGAACAGCGTGAGATCGGGAGCAGAGAGTCCGGCCCGGGAGCAGCGTGAGATCGGGAGCAGAGAGTCCGGCCCGGGAGCAGCATGAGATCGGGAGCAGAGAGTCCGGCCCGGGAGCAGCATGAGATCGGGAGCAGAGAGTCCGGCCCGGGAGCAGCATGAGATCGGGAGCAGAGAGTCCGGCCCGGGAGCAGCATGAGATTGGGAGCAGCGTGAGATCGGGAGCAGAGAGTCCGGCCCGGGAGTAGCGTGAGATTGGGGGCAGAGAGTCCGGCCCGGGAGTAGCGTGAGATCGGGGGCAGAGAGTCCGGCCCGGGAGCAGCGTGAGATCGGGAGCAGAGAGTCCGGCCCGGGAGCAGCGTGAGATCGGGAGCAGAGAGTCCGGCCCGGGAGCAGCATGAGATCGGGAGCAGAGAGTCCGGCCCGGGAGCAGCATGAGATCGGGAGCAGAGAGTCCGGCCCGGGAGCAGCATGAGATCGGGAGCAGAGAGTCCGGCCCGGGAGCAGCATGAGATCGGGAGCAGCGTGAGATCCGGAGCCGAGAGTCCGGACCGGGAACAGCGTGAGATCGGGAGCAGAGAGTCCGGCCCGGGAGCAGCGTGAGATCGGGAGCAGAGAGTCCGGCCCGGGAGTAGCGTGAGATCGGGAGCAGAGAGTCCGGCCCGGGAGCAGCGTGAGATCGGGAGCAGCGTGAGATCGGGAGCAGAGAGTCCGGCCCGGGAGTATCGTGAGATTGGGGGCAGAGAGTCCGGCCCGGGAGTAGCGTGAGATCGGGGGCAGAGAGTCCGGCCCGGGAGCAGCGTGAGATCGGGAGCAGAGAGTCCAGCCCGGGAGTAGCGTGAGATCGGGAGCAGAGAGTCCGGCCCGGGAGCAGCGTGAGATCGGGAGCAGAGAGTCCGGCCCGGGAGTAGCGTGAGATCGGGGGCAGAGAGTCCGGCCTGGGGGTAGCGTGAGATCGGGGGCAGAGAGTCCGGCCCGGGAGCAGCGTGAGATCGGGGGCAGAGAGTCCGGCCCGGGAGTAGCGTGAGATCGGGAGCAGAGAGTCCGGCCCGGGGGTAGCGTGAGATCGGGAGCAGAGAGTCCGGCCCGGGAGCAGCGTGAGATCGGGAGCAGAGAGTCCGGCCCGGGTGTGGCGTGAGATCGAGGGCAGAGAGTCCGGCCCGGGATCAGAGAGTCCGGCCCGGGATCAGAGAGTCCGGCCCGGGATCAGAGAGTCCGGCCCAGGAGCAGAGAGTCCGGCCCGGCCCAGGAGTAGCGTGAGATCGGGGGCAGAAAGTCCGGCCCGGGTGTAGCGTGAGAAAGGGGGCAGAGAGACCGGCCCGGGAGTAGCGAGAGATCGGGGTCAGAAAGTCCAGCCCAGGTGTAGCGTGAGAAAGGGGGCAGAGAGACCGGCCCGGGAGCAGCGTGAGATCGGGAGCAGAGAGTCCGGCCCGGGAGCAGCGTGAGATCGGGAGCAGAGAGTCCGGCCCGGGGGTAGCGTGAGATCGGGAGCAGAGAGTCCGGCCCGGGGGTAGCGTGATATCGGGAGCAGCGTGATATCGGGAGCAGAGAGTCCGGCCCGGGGGTAGCGTGAGATCGGGGGCAGAGAGTCCGGCCCGGGAGCAGAGAGTCCGGCCCGGCCCGGGAGTAGCGTGAGATCGGGGGCAGAAAGTCCGGCCCGGGTGTAGCGTGAGAAAGGGGGCAGAGAGACCGGCCCGGGAGTAGCGAGAGATCGGGGTCACAAAGTCCGGCCCGGGTGTAGCGTGAGATCGGGGGCACAGACACCGGCCCGGGAGTAGCGAGAGATCGGGGGCAGAAAGTCCGGCCCGGGTGTAGCGTGAGATCGGGGGCAGAGAGTCTGGCCCGGGAGCAGCGTGAGATCGGGAGCAGAGAGTCCGGCCCGGGAGCAGCGTGAGATCGGGAGCAGAGAGTCCGGCCCGGGGGTAGCGTGAGATCGGGAGCAGAGAGTCCGGCCCGGGAGCAGCATGAGATCGGGAGCAGAGAGTCCGGCCCGGAAGCAACGTGAGATCGGGGGCAGAGAGTCCGGCCCGGGGGTAGCGTGAGATCGGGAGCAGAGAGTCCGGCCCGGGAGTAGCGTGAGATCGGGAGCAGAGAGTCCGGCCCGGGAGTAGCGTGAGATCGGGAGCAGAGAGTCCGGCCCGGGAGTAGCGTGAGATCGGGGGCAGAGAGTCCGGCCCGGGAGTAGCGTGAGATCGGGAGCAGAGTTAGATAGGAGCCGCTGTTTCCTCCTCTGCACATTGTGCGTCTTAGGCTGGGATCACACATACGCGAGATACGGCCGAGTCTCGCAGGAGAAATCCCTCCTCTGGCGCCGGCACTCCATAGCAGAGTGTGCAGCTCCATGTGTTACTGTGCGGCTGCACGCTCCGCTCTGGAGTGCCGGCGCCAGAGGAGGGATTTCTCCTGCGAGACTCGGCCGTATCTCGCGTATGTGTGATCCCGGCCTTACACTGGATCTAGTTGTTACACTCAGCTGTTTGTGGATTCAGTCACTGACATCTCAGAGATCTTGAAAATCGTGCAGGATTTGCAGCCGCGCATGCTGGAAAGCTGCAGATATACAGGTCCTTCTCAAAAAATTAGCATATAGTGTTAAATTTCATTATTTACCATAATGTAATGATTACAATTAAACTTTCATATATTATAGATTCATTATCCACCAACTGAAATTTGTCAGGTCTTTTATTGTTTTAATACTGATGATTTTGGCATACAACTCCTGATAACCCAAAAAACCTGTCTCAATAAATTAGCATATTTCACCCATCCAATCAAATAAGTGTTTTTAATAACAAACAAAAAAACAACAAATAATAATGTTCAGTTATGCACTCAATACTTGGTCGGGAATCCTTTGGCAGAAATGACTGCTTCAATGCGGCGTGGCATGGAGGCAATCAGCCTGTGACACTGCTGAGATGTTATGGAGGCCCAGGATGCTTCAATAGCGGCCTTAAGCTCATCCAGAGTGTTGGGTCTTGCGTCTCTCAACTTTCTCTTCACAATATCCCACAGATTCTCTATGGGGTTCAGGTCAGGAGAGTTGGCAGGCCAATTGAGCACAGTAATACCATGGTCAGTAAACCATTTACCAGTGGTTTTGGCACTGTGAGCAGGTGCCAGGTCGTGCTGAAAAATGAAATCTTCATCTCCATAAAGCATTTCAGCCGATGGAAGCATGAAGTGCTCCAAAATCTCCTGATAGCTAGCTGCATTGACCCTGCCCTTGATGAAACACAGTGGACCAACACCAGCAGCTGACATGGCACCCCACACCATCACTGACTGTGGGTACTTGACACTGGACTTCAGGCATTTTGGCATTTCCTTCTCCCCAGTCTTCCTCCAGACTCTGGCACCTTGATTTCCGAATGACATGCAAAATTTGCTTTCATCAGAAAAAAGTACTTGGGACCACTTAGCAACAGTCCAGTGCTGCTTCTCTGTAGCTCAAAAATGGCTTTACCTGGGGAATGCAGCACCTGTAGCCCATTTCCTGCACACGCCTGTGCACGGTGGCTCTGGATGTTTCCACACCAGACTCAGTCCACTGCTTCCTCAGGTTCCCCAAGGTCTGGAATCGGTCCTTCTCCACAATCTTCCTCAGGGTCCGGTCTCCTCTTCTCGTTGTACAGCGTTTTCTGCCACATTGTTTCCTTCCAACAGACTTACCATTGAGGTGCCTTGATACAGCACTCTGGGAACAGCCTATTTGTTGAGAAATTTCTTTCTGGGTCTTACCCTCTTGCTTGAGGGTGTCAATGATGGCCTTCTTGACATCTGTCAGGTCGCTAGTCTTACCCATGATGGGGGTTTTGAGTAATGAACCAGGCAGGGAGTTTATAAAAGCCTCAGGTATCTTTTGCATGTGTTTAGAGTTAATTAGTTGATTCAGAAGATTAGGGTAATAGGTCGTTTAGAGAACCTTTTCTTGATATGCTAATTTATTGAGACAGGTTTTTTGGGTTATCAGGAGTTGTATGCCAAAATCATCAGTATTAAAACAATAAAAGACCTGACAAATTTCAGTTGGTGGATAATGAATCTATAATATATGAAAGTTTAATTGTAATCATTACATTATGGTAAATAATGAAATTTAACACTATATGCTAATTTTTTGAGAAGGACCTGTATGTGGCGAGATTTCCCTCCTTTTATTTTTCCCTCCCCATTGCCATGTGAGGACTTGTTGGGACGAGTTTCCTTTTTGGACGACGCCATTCACTTCACCATATAATGTGCAGGAAAGCAGGAGAAAGATTCCATGTGAGGGGAAAAGTGGGAAAACACAATTCCATCATTGATCTTTGGGTTTTGTTTTCACAGAGTTCATGGTGCAGTAAATATGCCCGATTCTCCATGTGCGTACGAGCACAGAGACGTCACTGAGCGTGGGGAGCCGTCACTGAGCGTGAGGAGACGTCACTGAGCGTGAGGAGACGTCGCTGAGCGTGGGGAGCCGTCGCTGAGCGTGGGGAGACGTCCCTGAGCGGCGTGGGGAGACGTCACGGAGCGTGGGGAGAAGTCGCTGAGCGTGGGGAGACGTCACCATATAATGTGCAGGAAAGCAGGAGAAAGATTCCATGTGAGGGGAAAAGTGGGAAAACACAATTCCACCATTGATCTTTGGGTTTTGTTTTCACAGAGTTCATGGTGCAGTAAATATGCCCGATTCTCCATGTGTGTACGAGCACAGAGACGTCACTGAGCGTGGGGAGCCGTCACTGAGCGTGGGGAGACGCCACTGAGCGTGCGGAGACGTCACTGAGCGTGGGGAGATGTCACTGAGCGTGAGGAGACGTCACTGAGCGTGGGGAGCCGTCGCTGAGCGTGGGGAGCCGTCGCTGAGCGTGGGGAGCCGTCGCTGAGCGTGGGGAGCCGTCGCTGAGCGTGGGGAGAAGTCGCTGAGCGTGGGGAGACGTCACTGAGCGGCGTGGGGAGACGTCACTGAGCGGCGTGGGGAGACGTCACTGAGCGGCGTGGGGAGACGTCACTGAGCGGCGTGGGGAGACGTCACTGAGCGGCGTGGGGAGACGTCACTGAGCGGCGTGGGGAGACGTCACTGAGCGGCGTGGGGAGACGTCACTGAGCGTGGGGAGAAGTCGCTGAGCGTGGGGAGACGTCACTGAGCGGCGTGGGGAGACGTCACTGAGCGGCATGGGGAGACGTCACTGAGCGTGGGGAGATGTCACTGAGCGTGTGGAGACGTCACTGAGCGTGGATTCGTCAACGCGGGGAGACGTCACACTTGTACGGTTCTGTTTTTTTCAAGTAATAAAAAAAATTGAGGACTTTGTAAAAGAACAAACAAATCAATGCTTTATGTCCGGGACTTTCTGAAACCTGTAATGGTTTTCTTCTCTGTCCATGGACCCGGTTGGGGCCGTTTTTCCGCTGTCATATTAATTGATATCATTTTGGGGCACACTTGACACTGGACGGGCGGTGACTGAAAACAGCCGTTCTGGAATGTGGATTTCCCGTTACCTTGCGGTTATATCATTTTCTTTTTTCATAAATCTGACTCGGTGATACCAAGCGTGATTTGTTTTTTACTTTTTTTTAAATCTTTTTTATTATTTTTAATGGGGATATAAAGGGGTGATTTTATTTTTTTTTGTCTTTTAGAGGACTAGAGCTGCGATCACTCTATACATTCTGCGATGCCCCAGTATCCATCTATATGGGGAATCCTAGGAAGCTCGGCTCCTCGGTCCGATCCATACTCCTGCCCATGATGCCAGTACAGTGGGGTCCTGTGGTAGAGAAGGGGCCATGGTCTGTGCCCCACCACCCTCCATCCTGCAGGCAGGCGACGTCCAGATCCCGCACAGGCGGCACTATGGGCTCCCTGCATTGTTCCGACTGTGCCAGAGATGAAGATGGCACATAGATCAGTTTAGTATAAATCTTTATTCTTTTCTTTTTTTTTTAGGGGGAATGGCCCCTTTAACATTTAATTTTAGGTTGCCTTCCCAATAATAGGAGTCCTCTGCTATTAACGGTCTGCCCACCACTAGGGGGAGCTCATAGTATAGGAAATTATACAGCCACCACTATGGAGAGCTCATGGTATAGGAAATTATACAGCCATCACTAGGGGGAGCTCATAGTATCTGGATTTGTACAGTCACCACCAGGGGGAGCTCATTCTATACGGAATTATACAGTCACCACTACGGGGAGCTCTCTCTATTGGAAATTATCCACACACCACTAGGGGGAGTTCATATTATAGGAAATTATACAGCCATCACGAAGGGGAGCTCATAGTATCGGGAATTGTAGTCACCACTGGGGAGCTCATTTTATAAGGAATTATACAGTCACCAGTAGAGGGAGCTCTTTCTATAGGACATTATACAGGCACCAATAGGGGGAGCCCATAGTATAGGGAATTATGCGGCCACCTCGAGGGGGATTGCAGTTTAGGTAGTATACAGCCACCTTGAGTGGGAGTGCATAGTTTAGGGAGTATACAGCCACCACTAGGGGGTGCTCATAGTATAGAGAATTATACAGCCACCACTAGGGGGAGCTCATAGTATAGAGAATTATACAGCCACCACTAGGGGGAGCTCATAGTAGAGAGAATTATACAGCCACCACTAGGGGGAGCTCATGGTATAGAGAATTATACAGCCATCACTAGGGGAGCTCATGGTATAGAGAATTATACAGCCGCCACTAGGGAGAGCTCATAGTATAGAGAATTATACAGCCACCACTAGGGAATGGTCATAGTATAGAGAATTATACAGACCCCATTAGTAGAAGCTCATTCTACAGGAATTTATGAAGCCACCACTAGGGGGAGCCCATAGCATAGGGAATTATGCAGCCACGAGGGGGGGGCGCATAATTTAGGGAGTATACGGGCATCAGTGGCAGGAGCTTGTATTATAAGCGTGCCTCTTAACAAACATAACCTTTTTTTTAATGCTGTGCGTGTAACTGAACTAATAAAATATAATGTTTGACCCATACAGTGAATGTGGAATAAATAAGTAATGAAATAGAATCACTGTTTTTGGTTAAAAAAAAAAAAAATGGAATTGTGCTTGAGGGGCAGTAAGGTGTTGTGAATTCTGTGGCTGAGTTCACTTCTGTGGTCACAAGTGGTATTGCAGTCTCTGGGCTTCCTCCCTCAGGTGTTTTGGTGAGCTCGTTGGCTGCCTTGCTATTTAGCTCCACCTGAGTCTGTCTTCCTTGCTCCTTGTCAATGTTCCAGTGTTGGATCTGAGCTACTGCATCTTTCCTTGGGCCTGCTGCTCTGCTAGATAAGTGCTTCTAGTTTGTTTTCTGTTTTTTCTGTCCAGCTTGCTATTAACTTTTGCTGGAAGCTCTGAGAAGCAAAGGGGTGCACCGCCGTGCTGTTAGTTCGGCACGGTGGGTCTTTTTGCCCCTTTGCGTGGTTTTCGTTTTAGGGTTTTTTGTAGACTGCATAGTTCTCTTTGCTATCCTCGCTCTGTCTAGAATATCGGGCCTCACTTTGCTGAATCTATTTCATTCCTACGTTTGTCTTTTCATCTTGCTAACAGTCATTATATGTGGGGGGCTGCCTATTCCTTTGGGGTATTTCTCTGAGGTAAGTCAGGCTTGTATTTCTATCTTCAGGCTAGTCAGCTCCTCAGGCAGTGCCGAGTTGCATAGGTAGAGATAGGCGCAATCCACTGCTGCTTATAGTTGTGTGAGGATAGATCAGGTACTGCAGTCTACAGAGATTCCACGTCTCAGAGCTCGTCCTATTGTTTTTGGTTATTGCCAGATCTCTGTATGTGCGCTGATTACTGCACGCTGTGTTGCCTGATTGCCAGCCATAACAGTAAGGGCTTAGTGCTCGCCTTTTCTGCTGACCCTTTTATTGAACCTATACAGTGGGGAAAAAGTATTTAGTCAGCCACCAATTGTGCAAGTTCTCCCACTTACAAAGATGAGAGAGGCCTGTAATTGACATCATAGGTAGATCACAACTATCTGAGTCAAAATGAGAAAACAAATCCAGAAAATCACCTTGTCTGATTTGGCAAGAGTTTTTTTTTTTTTTTTTTTTTTTTTTTAATCATGGAGGAAAATACGTATTTGGTCACCTAATAACATGCAACATTTCTGGCTCTCACAGACCTGTAACTTCTTTAAGAGGCTCCTCTGTCCTCCACTCATTACCTGTAGTAATGGCACCTGTTTGAACTTGTTATCAGTATAAAAGACACCTGTCCACAACTACAGTCACACTCCAATCTCCACTATGGTGAAGACCAAAGAGCTGTCGGAGGACACCAGAAACAAAATTGTAGCCCTGCAACAGGCTGGGAAGACAATCTACAATAGGCAAGCAGCTTGGTGTGAGGAAATCAACTGTGGGAGCAATAATAATGGAAGACATAAAAGACCACTGATAATCTCCCTCGATCAGAGGCTCCACGCAAGATCTCACCCAGTAGGGTCAAAATGATCACAGGAACGGTGAGCAAAAATCCCAGAACCACACGGGGGGACCTAGTGAATGACCTGTATAGAGATGGGACCACCATAACAAAGGCTACCATCAGTAACACACTACGCCGCCAGGGACTCAGATCCTGCAGTGCCAGACGTGTCCCCCTGCTTAAGGCAGTACATGTCCGGGCTCATCTGAAGTTTGCTGGAGAGCATTTTGATTATCCATAAGAGTATTGGGAGAATGTCATATGGTCTGCGGAAACCAAAGTAGAACTGTTTGGTAGAAACAAAACTCGTAGTGTTTGGAGACAACAGAATGCTGAGTTGCATCCAAAGAACACCATACCTACTGTGAAGCATGGGGGTGGCAAAATCATGCTTTGGGGCTGTTTCTCTGCAAAGGGACCAGAACGACTGATCCGTGTACATGAAAGAATGAATGGGGCCATGTATCGTGAGATTTTGAGTGCAAACTTCCTTCCATCAGCAAGGGCATTGAAGATGAAACGTGGATGGGTCTTTCAGCATGATAATAATCCCAAGCACACCGCCAGGGCAACAAAGGAGTGGCTTCATAAGAAGCATATGAAGGTCCTGGAGTGGCCTAGACAGGCTCCAGATCTCAACCCCATAGAAAACCTCTGGAGGGAGTTGAAAGTCCGTGTTGCCCAACGACAGGCTCAAAACATCACTGCTCTAGAGGAGATCTGCATGGAGGAATGGGCCAACATACCACCAGCAGTGTGTGCCAACCTTGTGAAGACTTACAGAATACGGTTGACCTCTGTCATTGCCAACAAGGAATATATAACAAAATATTGAGATGAACTTTTGTTAATGACCAAATACTTATTTTCCACCATAATTTACAAAATATATGTTGCCAAATCAGACAAGGCGATTTTCTGGATTTGTTTTCTCATGTTGACTCTCATAGTTGTGGTCTACCTGTGATGTCAATTACAGGCTTCTCTCATCTTTGTAAGTGGGAGAACTCGCACAATTGGTGGCTGACTAAATACTTTTTTTTTTCCCCCCCCACTGTATGTCGCCACTTCTGCCCATGGGTCTTGGTGCGCTGCATGAATGGTAAATTGGCCCTTATCTGGGACAGGACGTGACCTATAAGATGGAAGTTGATTCACAAGAATAATACACCATCGCATTGCCCTTGGGGAATGTCCGTTTCCTTCCAATGCGGGAGACCGTGATTGAAGAGTAATAAACACCTGCAGTACCAGTTATGATCACCAGATGGCGAAACATTTCTTTCCTGCAAATGTCTAAGGGTATGTGCACACGTTCAGGTTTTTAAAAACTGCAGTTTAGAAACTGCAGACATATGCATCCTATCATTTATTATGCATTCTGCAATTTTTGTGCACATTATGCGTTTTTTTCTGCGAAAAAAATGCATCGCGGTAAAAAAGCAGCATGTTCTTGAATTTTGCGGGGTTTTTTTCCACGTTTTTCCCGCTATTCTATGCATTTGGAAAAAACACAAGAAAAAACGCATCAAAAACGCGCAAAAAAATGAGAAAAAAAAAACGCTTGCGGATTTCTGGCAGAAATGTCAGGTTTTTGTCAGGAAAATTTCTGCCAGAAATCCTGACGTGTGCACATAGCCTAAAGACACAGAACTTCCCCCCCATATCGCCTAATGAGACCCCCCAGCAGCAGGTGGTCCAGTGTCTCTGTCGCCTTTATAAAAATACATTTTGCTCATTGTCTCCTATTAACCCTTTACTCCTGCGCAGCATGGCGTCGACAGGTCGTAGTGTGTAAAACGTTTTATTTAAAGCATATAGTAACATCTAGTAGTTTGTAGTATATAAAACACATAAGATAATTCTCTATATAGAAACACGTTCTCAGCGAGGAAATAGGGCGAGACCTGCACCCGCAATACACTCACTGTCCATTATCTGCACTCCCCCAAAGATGCGCGCCAACCACGGGCGCACTGCTGACACTCTCCTTCACGCCGCACACTCATTCACCCCTTCTCTCATCCGCACCATACATTAATGCTGCCATCACACCACACACCACATCATGTGCTTGTCCCTCATTCATTACGGCAGGGGTTCAGTAATGGACCCTCCACATGAGATGATATGTGAGGATCCGAGTAATGTCTGTCTGACAACACTTATCTCCTGTCTGTGACCACTTTTAGACCATAGAGTTGTCAGAGTATAGGACAGTGACTATCTGCCACCCATTGCTGCACCCCATTATTGCCATGGATCCAGATTAATGCTTTTATATGAAAACACCCTACAAGACCCCAGCTAAAACTTGGAAAGGGCAGAGATTCCCCGACCGTCCTGGGTACCAGAGTGTGAAACGTCCGGCTACCAGTCGGGCATTGGAAGGGTCTTCCTAGCGTGGGGGGTAGTGTCTATCCTCTACATAAGGGGACAAGGGTCATATGCTTATTGCTCGGCACCATCATCCCCACTTTTTGATGCCACCTACTATATAATGCCCTGTGGGTTCTTCATCTGGCCGCAGCCCGATCCTGTGACCTGCACACTTGGTTCCCACCCAGACGCCTTCTTTTCTGAACCCCATCGTGCCATCTTGCACACCAGCTTGTACTCCAGCCCTTTGCCCACCGGCAGGCACTCTCTTTCGCCCTTCATGCCCTCCCTCAGCAGACGTGCCAGTCCTCCATTCATTGCCGGACATCACTGCGTGTATCGCGCCTGTGACCAGACGTCATGATTCACCTTCATCATCCGTCTCTCCACACTTTACATTGTGCCGATGTCTTACTTTGGGGGAACAGGGTGACATAACCTGGCTCTCATCTCTAGGGTAGATTTAAGAACTGTCGCCTCTACAAAGCAGGAAGAAACATTTTCAGAAATGAAACATGGCCGCCGTCAGATTAGGAGACATCAGGCACTCAGGAGTGACTTTTTTGGAGATGGGCTCCACCTGGGCGACAGCTGTCAGTCTGATGGGAGGGGTAGAGACTGGTGATCTTAGAGTAAAGTACTAGAGAAGTCCAATATCTGAGGACTGATCAAGAGTCGTCCTCCATGCTGAAGCTGCTGTGACGGCTGCTGGTCTTAGACGCTCCAGGAGAGACGGATGACAGCAGGGGATCCGCTCCTCCGAGTGGTGACAACACATCGTCCATAAGAATGTCTGCAATGGCCGAGTCGCTCGTCAGGCTCAGATGAAAATTCAGGTTTCCGTCAACTAAATCACTCAGCTGGTCTGAAAAGTGAAGGGTGCCGAGGTTCAGGGTGGAGGGGTCCACGGGCTGGGTAGGCTGAGCACCGAATCGTGACATCACCTCGGAGATGGACTCTACCTTGGGAAGGTCTGCTGACATGGTGGACGCTGGAACAGCTGTGATCCCGTGTATCTGGGCCTGCATTTCCAGTTCCTGCAAGACAACATTCAGGATAGGACGTTGGAGCATGGCCGCTAATATCCAGCCTGTGTGAGGCGCCTTACCTGGACACGCAGCAGCAGGCTCTGGTTCATGTGCTCCAGCTTACGCTGCCTGCCCTCCAGATCGCGCACCCTCTGCTGGTCTTTCTGCAGCTTGCGGATGTATTCTACGGAGGCCTTCAGGATGGTTCCTTTATTCCAGCGCAGCTCCCTGCAAGGGGCGAACAGACGGGACACATCAGCCATGATGCAAGCGATGAGATGAAGGCAACAGTGTAAAGAGAGCAAGCGGACAATGATCTAATGTGGTCTATCAGTGATGGCCAGTAACCCCTTCACGACCTTGCCCTTTTCTGTTTTTGTGTTCTCGTTTTTCGCTCCCCTCCTTCTCAGAGCCATAACTTTTTTATTTTTCCGTCAATATGGCCATGTGAGGGCTTGTTTTTTGCGGGACAAGTTGCACTTTTGAAAGACATCATTGGTTTTAGCATGTCGTGTACTAGAAAACGGGAAAAAAATTCCAAGTGCATGAAATTGCAGAAAAAAGTGCAATCCCACACTTGTTTTTTGTTTGGCTTTTTTGCTAGGTTCATTGAATGCTAAAACTGACCTGCCATTATGATTCTCCAGCTCATTACAAGTTCATAGACACCAAACATGTCTAGGTTACATTTTATCTAAGTGGTAAAAAAAAAATTCCAAACTTTGCTAAAAAAATAAATAAATAATTGTGCAATTATCCAATACCCGTAGCTTCTCCATTTTTTGTGATCTGGGGTCAGGGAGGGCTTATTTTTTGCGTTCCAAGCTGACGTTTTTAATGATACCATTTCGGTGCAGATACGTTCTTTTGATCGCCCATTATTGCATTTTAATGCAATGTCACAGCGACCAAAAAAAAACGTAATTCTGCCGTTCCTAATTTTTCCTTTCTACGCTGTATAGCGATAAGGTTAATGTTTTTTTTTTTTGATAGATCATGTGACGGGGGTCGGCGATGCGCTCATTTCCGGCCTGATGGCCTGATAAATGCCACTGTCAGCGTTTGACAGCGGCATTTATCTAGTTAATAGCGGCGGATGGATCGCGATTTCACCCGCTGCTATTGCAGGCACATGTCAGCTGTACAAAACAGCTGACATGTCCCAGCTTTGAGGCGGGCTCACCGCCGCTGCTCCCATCAAAGGGGGAGACACGACATGCGCAGTAATAGTACGGCGGAGGTCTGTAAGGGGGTAAAGAGGACAATTTGATATTGATCTATAGACCATGTGGTCTATCAGTGATGGCCAGTAAGGAGGACAAGCGGATATTGATCTATATACCACAGGGTCCATTAGTGATGGCCAGTAAAGAGGGCAAGCGGACAATGATCTAAAGACCCAGTGGTCTTTCAGTGATGGCTGGTAAAGAGGACAATGGATATTGATCTATAGACCCAGTGGTCTATCAGTGATGGCCGGTAAAGAGGACAATGGATATTGATCTATAGACCCAGTGGTCTATCAGTGATGGCTGGTAAAGAGGACAATGGATATTGATCTATAGACCATGTGGTCTATCAGTGATGGCCGGTAAAGAGGACAATGGATATTGATCTATAGACCCAATGGTCTATCAGTGATGGCCGGTAAAGAGGACAATGGATATTGATCTATAGACCCAGTGGTCTATCAGTGATGGCTGGTAAAGAGGACAATGGATATTGATCTATAGACCCAGTGGTCTATCAGTGATGGCTGGTAAAGAGGACAATGGATATTGATCTATAGACCCAGTGGTCTATCAGTGATGGCTGGAAAAGAGGACAATGGATATTGATCTATAGACCATGTGGTCTATCAGTGATGGCCGGTAAAGAGCACAATGGATCTTGATCTATAGACCATGTGGTCTATCAGAGATGCCTGGATATTGATCTAAAGACCATACAGTCTATTAGGGATGGCTTGTAATGAGGGCAAGCAGACATTTATCTATAGACTATGCAGTCTATCAGTGATGGCAGATCTCTTAGGCAAGGAGTGCAGCGCTTACAAGCGGTTTGGTATACCGTTTGTAAGCGCTGCTCTGACGTTGGCTGAACCCGGCCCATGCCCCTGCGCTCCTCCGGTGTTGTAGAGGCACAAGTGTCATTGCTTGCAGCATTGGAGAGCGCACAGTTCTGACTAGCACCGCGACCATGCCACTGGTCCGAACTGTCAATGTTCAGGCGCACACCACCCCCACTGGCAAAACATTAAGCCTGAAGAAAGGGGGGTGAGCGCTCCCTTTTAATACTTGTGCAGATATGCTGCATACCCAAATTTCTGCTGCACATCATGTCACAATTATATGCCCGACTTGCAAATTGCAAATCCGAGAGGTTTGATGGATGGCAATATATCGCTGGTGAGTAAACTTACGGGTCACTGGATTTCGGGATGAGCGTCCCAAGTTCTTTGATTCTATCATTGATGTTAAATCTTCTGCGACGTTCGACTGCAAAAAAAAAAGGAATATATTGAAAACTAATACACACCAGATCTAAAAAAAAGTGGTGCGGATGGAAACAATGGTGTTACTGATATCACAATAGGACGGCGAAGATCTCGCTGGCTGCCGTGATGGGAGATGATGTCGCCCTGAATGTTAGGTAACAGGGAGGAGCGGCAGCCATGAATACGAGGATTGTGTCAGCGTTGTATTGTGGCCAGGGACTGTTTGTGAATCCTGTACATGTACGGGCAGATCGGCCCCCGGACTGGCAGATATGTCCTTACATTAGAGGAATGCTGATGGAGCCGGTCCGGCCAGTTTGGGCGTTGTTCCTATTCTTTCTGATTATGGTAACAATCTCGATATCTCGAGTCAGGATATTTCTACTGATGGACTTATTAAGTCAGACGGATGACGACAGATGTGCAGATCATGAGAAAAAAAAAGACTGGAAAGGAACCTCAAATAATTGGGAAAATGAAAATGTATCTTCAGGACAGGAATTAGTAAGTAGGAGCTGCTAATGCAGTGTATGGAAGAGTTGGGGTAAGTGGCGGGGCACAGAGCTTTATGGGGGGCATAGGGAGTCCATGCCATAAGTGCCTCTGCATACTGCGCCTACACGGCCACAATACACCAGAGACATACGTACTCAGGTTGTGGTTGTCCTTCTTCTGACGCTCCTTCATAATTGCTTTTGCCTCGTGCTCTGTGTAGGAGAAAAATGAAACAGAAGTGAGCAGCTCTCTCCACCATACTTTACACTGCCCTGTGCCCAAAAAACAGCTATGAACTCACCGGTGTATTCTGTCTTAATGTTCGTCAGGTCGGCAGGGCAGGAGTTACTGACGGTGATGCCCGGAGCAGCTGTCATTCCTGGAGCACAATACATGTCCAGCAGATTAGCAGACACGGGAAGCTGAAAATATAGAACATATATGGATATAAGTCATGGTGCTCACACACTACTGTACACGTCATGGCGCTCACACACTGCTGTACACGTCATGGTGCTCACACACTGCTGTACACGTCATGGCGCTCACACACTGCTGTACACGTCATGGCGCTCACAACTACTGTACACATGGTGCTCACACACTCCTGTACACGTCATGGCGCTCAAACACTACTGTACACGTCATGGAGCTCACACACTACTGTACACGTCATGGAGCTCACACTGCTGTACACATGGCGCTCACACTGCTGTACATGTCATGGCGCTCACACACTACTGTACACACGGCGCTTACACACTGCTGTACACGTCATGGCGCTCACACACTGCAGTATACGTCATGGAGCTCATACCCTACTGTGCACATGGCGCTCACACACTACTGTACACGTCATGGCGCTCACACACTGCTGTACACGTCATGGCGCTCACACACTACTATACACGTCATGGCGCTCACACACTACTGTACACATTGCGCTCACACACTGCTGTACACGTCATGGCGCTCACACACTACTGTACACGTCATGGCGCTCACACACTACTGTACACGTCATGGCGCTCACACACTACTGTACACGTCATGGCGCTCACACACTGCTGTACACGTCATGGCGCTCACACACTGCTGTACACGTCATGGCGCTCACACACTGCTGTACACGTCATGGCGCTCACACACTGCTGTACACGTCATGGCGCTCACACACTGCTGTACACGTCATGGCGCTCACACACTGCTGTACACGTCATGGCGCTCACACACTGCTGTACACGTCATGGCGCTCACACACTGCTGTACACGTCATGGCGCTCACACACTGCTGTACACGTCATGGCGCTCACACACTGCTGCACACATGGCGCTCACACACTCCCGTACACGTCATGGCACTCACAACTACTGTACACATGTCGCTCACACACTACTGTACACGTCATGGCGCTCACAACTACTGTACACATGTCGCTCACACACTACTGTACACGTCATGGCGCTCACACTACTGTACACGTCATGGCGCTCACACTACTGTACACGTCATGGCGCTCACACACTACTGTACACGTCATGGCGCTCACACACTACTGTACACGTCATGGCGCTCACACTGCTGTACACGTCATGGCGCTCACACACTACTGTACATGTCATGGCGCTCACACACTACACGTCATGGCGCTCACACACTACTGTACACGTCATGGCGCTCACACTGCTGTACACGTCATGGCGCTCACACACTGCTGTACACCACATGGCGCTCACACACTGCAGTATACGTCATGGAGCTCACACACTACTGTGCACATGGCGCTCACACACTACTGTACACGTCATGGCGCTCACACACTGCTGTACACGTCATGGCGCTCACACACTGCTGTACACCACATGGCGCTCACACACTGCAGTATACGTCATGGAGCTCACACACTACTGTGCACATGGCGCTCACACACTACTGTACACGTCATGGCGCTCACACACTACTGTACACATGGCGCTCACACTGCTGTACACGTCATGGCGCTCACACACTACTGTACACGTCATGGCGCTCACACACTACTGTACACGTCATGGTGCTCACACACTGCTGTACACGTCATGGCGCTCACACACTACTGTACACGTCATGGCGCTCACACACTACTGTACACATTGCGCTCACACACTGCTGTACACGTCATGGCGCTCACACTACTGTACACGTCATGGCGCTCACACTGCTGTACACGTCATGGCGCTCACACTGCTGTACACGTCATGGCGCTCACACTGCTGTACACGTCATGGCGCTCACACACTACAGTACACGTCATGGCGCTCACACACTGCTGTACACGTCATGGCGCTCACACACTGCTGTACACGTCATGGCGCTCACACACTACTGTACACGTCATGGCGCTCACACACTGCTGTACACGTCATGGCGCTCACACACTGCAGTATACGTCATGGAGCTCACACACTACTGTGCACATGGCGCTCACACACTACTGTACACGTCATGGCGCTCACACACTACTGTACACATTGCGCTCACACTGCTGTACACGTCATGGCGCTCACACACTACTGTACACATGGCGCTCACACTGCTGTACACGTCATGGCGCTCACACACTACTGTACACGTCATGGCGCTCACACACTGCTGTACACGTCATGGCGCTCACACACTGCTGTACACGTCATGGCGCTCACACACTACTGTACACGTCATGGCGCCCACACACTACTGTACACATTGCGCTCACACTGCTGTACACGTCATGGCGCTCACACACTGCTGTACACGTCATGGCGCTCACACACTACTGTACACGTCATGGCGCTCACACACTACTGTACACGTCATGGCGCTCACACACTACTGTACACGTCATGGCGCTCACACACTGCTGTACACGTCATGGCGCTCACACACTGCTGTACACGTCATGGCGCTCACACACTGCAGTATACGTCATGGAGCTCATACCCTACTGTGCACATGGCGCTCACACACTACTGTACACGTCATGGCGCTCACACTGCTGTACACGTCATGGCGCTCACACACTACTGTACACGTCATGGCGCTCACACACTGCTGTACACGTCATGGCGCTCACACACTGCAGTATACGTCATGGAGCTCATACCCTACTGTGCACATGGCGCTCACACACTACTGTACACGTCATGGCGCTCACACTGCTGTACACGTCATGGCGCTCACACACTGCTGTACACGTCATGGCGCTCACACACTGCTGTACACGTCATGGCGCTCACACACTGCAGTATACGTCATGGAGCTCATACCCTACTGTGCACATGGCGCTCACACACTACTGTACACGTCATGGCGCTCACACTGCTGTACACGTCATGGCGCTCACACACTACTGTACACGTCATGGCGCTCACACACTGCTGTACACGTCATGGCGCTCACACACTGCAGTATACGTCATGGAGCTCATACCCTACTGTGCACATGGCGCTCACACACTACTGTACACGTCATGGCGCTCACACTGCTGTACACGTCATGGCGCTCACACACTGCTGTACACGTCATGGCGCTCACACACTGCTGTACACGTCATGGCGCTCACACACTGCAGTATACGTCATGGAGCTCATACCCTACTGTGCACATGGCGCTCACACACTACTGTACACGTCATGGCGCTCACACTGCTGTACACGTCATGGCGCTCACACACTACTGTACACGTCATGGCGCTCACACACTGCTGTACACGTCATGGCGCTCACACACTACTGTACATGTCATGGCGCTCACACACTACACGTCATGGCGCTCACACACTACTGTACACGTCATGGCGCTCACACTGCTGTACACGTCATGGCGCTCACACACTGCTGTACACCACATGGCGCTCACACACTGCAGTATACGTCATGGAGCTCACACACTACTGTGCACATGGCGCTCACACACTACTGTACACGTCATGGCGCTCACACACTGCTGTACACGTCATGGCGCTCACACACTGCTGTACACCACATGGCGCTCACACACTGCAGTATACGTCATGGAGCTCACACACTACTGTGCACATGGCGCTCACACACTACTGTACACGTCATGGCGCTCACACACTACTGTACACATGGCGCTCACACTGCTGTACACGTCATGGCGCTCACACACTACTGTACACGTCATGGCGCTCACACACTACTGTACACGTCATGGTGCTCACACACTGCTGTACACGTCATGGCGCTCACACACTACTGTACACGTCATGGCGCTCACACACTACTGTACACATTGCGCTCACACACTGCTGTACACGTCATGGCGCTCACACACTACTGTACACGTCATGGCGCTCACACTGCTGTACACGTCATGGCGCTCACACTGCTGTACACGTCATGGCGCTCACACTGCTGTACACGTCATGGCGCTCACACACTACAGTACACGTCATGGCGCTCACACACTGCTGTACACGTCATGGCGCTCACACACTGCTGTACACGTCATGGCGCTCACACACTACTGTACACGTCATGGCGCTCACACACTGCTGTACACGTCATGGCGCTCACACACTGCAGTATACGTCATGGAGCTCACACACTACTGTGCACATGGCGCTCACACACTACTGTACACGTCATGGCGCTCACACACTACTGTACACATTGCGCTCACACTGCTGTACACGTCATGGCGCTCACACACTACTGTACACATGGCGCTCACACTGCTGTACACGTCATGGCGCTCACACACTACTGTACACGTCATGGCGCTCACACACTGCTGTACACGTCATGGCGCTCACACACTGCTGTACACGTCATGGCGCTCACACACTACTGTACACGTCATGGCGCCCACACACTACTGTACACATTGCGCTCACACTGCTGTACACGTCATGGCGCTCACACACTGCTGTACACGTCATGGCGCTCACACACTACTGTACACGTCATGGCGCTCACACACTACTGTACACGTCATGGCGCTCACACACTACTGTACACGTCATGGCGCTCACACACTGCTGTACACGTCATGGCGCTCACACACTGCTGTACACGTCATGGCGCTCACACACTGCAGTATACGTCATGGAGCTCATACCCTACTGTGCACATGGCGCTCACACACTACTGTACACGTCATGGCGCTCACACTGCTGTACACGTCATGGCGCTCACACACTACTGTACACGTCATGGCGCTCACACACTGCTGTACACGTCATGGCGCTCACACACTGCAGTATACGTCATGGAGCTCATACCCTACTGTGCACATGGCGCTCACACACTACTGTACACGTCATGGCGCTCACACTGCTGTACACGTCATGGCGCTCACACACTACTGTACACGTCATGGCGCTCACACACTGCTGTACACGTCATGGCGCTCACACACTGCTGTACACGTCATGGCGCTCACACACTGCAGTATACGTCATGGAGCTCATACCCTACTGTGCACATGGCGCTCACACACTACTGTACACGTCATGGCGCTCACACTGCTGTACACGTCATGGCGCTCACACACTGCTGTACACGTCATGGCGCTCACACCCTGCTGTACACGTCATGGCGCTCACACACTGCTGTACACGTCATGGCGCTCACACACTGCTGTACACGTCATGGCGCTCACACTGCTGTACACATGGCGCTCATACTGCTGTATACATGGCGCTCACACACTGCTGTACACATGGCGCTCACACACTGCTGTACACGTCATGGCGCTCATGTACAGTTGCTATAATCTGGGACCTGACAGAAGGCAAATTATCTATGATTATCATGCAACCACTTAGTACAAGTGTATGTTCCCTTTAAAGCTACATTACGTGTCCAGTATTTGATGAGTACCAGGAGAGGAACAATCAAAGGAAAAGTATAATATAAAAATGTCACCACTTCTGCATTTATCACCCACTCCTGGTTTTGGCTACAAATACTGATGTGAAATACTGACAGTGTGAACATCGGCTAAGGTGTATAACGGCATCACTTGGACAGCTCTGTTAGGACTGGTGTTCTGGGGTATTTAATGGCACATCACATCCCCCAAATTTGCCAACCACCATAATTAATGAAATATTGGCTATGACTTACCGTGCTGGGTAGGTTCCCTCGGTCCACATATCCCATAAATTCGTCATTGAGGCTGGACTCCAAGCTTATGATCTCATCGATGACATCATCAATCTAAAATGTGGAATAATTGTCAAGAGGAGAAAAATTCAGTCAAAGATTTTTGCCCCTGTGATAAACTACCACTCCTAGCAGACACAAGTGGGTAGGGAATGCTGGGAAGTGTAGTGTCAGAACAACTGGACCACTAGTACAAATAGTTTTGAAATATGATTCATGATGGAAAAGGGGCCCAGAGGAATAAAAGGGGGCACTTTCTGGATACTGGTTGCCTGAGCGTATCAACAACTTGATTCCCAGGATAGGTCCAGTGATAGTGTGACTGTAATGACCCGAGTCTGGACTGTGATGACCGGAACGGCCGCAGGTCTTCTGGTCCAAACTCAACAGCCTAATAAGCTCTGGAGACCCCTCAGCCGGTTCCATACTCATAATGAAAGACAGATGTGTGAAATCAGTGGTCCCATAGAAGAAAGGAATCCACCTCAATCTACTGGTTCACACCAACACTACCAGCCGCCCCCAAAAAATGGGGACCTGATGCTTGCAGGATGGATATGACCCTGGGGTTTGCCTTCACAAGCACTATGGTGCCAATGAGAGCCCTGAGTAAGTTCCTACGGCAGCCCAGGCTGACAATGTAAGACTTGCACTCACCTCTTTTTCAGGATTGGAGCCAATTTTCAGCATGGCTAGTGGACTATTCGGAGCACTGCAGGCGGTGGGGAGCAATGCCTGCTCGGGCTGCGGGGATGCTCCGGTAGAGTTGGGCATAAGAGTGGTGGTACTTGGGGCAGAGGTGTGCAGGGGCACCTTGGTCCCCATGGTGGTAGAGAGGTACTGCTTCACCTGCTGCCTCTGAGACTGTTGGATGTGATACTTTGTTGGATTTTCTAAATGGGTCTGAACCTGCAAAATAAGGAACAAATGGATCAGAATAAATCCCGGTGATAGACGCAGGCACGCACGGCCTCGGTCCTGCATTCTCAGCGTTACTAAGCAGAATGGCGTTTGGACAGGGTCTCACACGCAAACTGTCGAAAGTGAGAATCATAACAGGGATGTTTACTTTTTCAATTTTACTTCCAGTTTTAATACTTTGTTTCTGATTCCAGTGACATTTTTGTTTCTAGTTCATATAATATCACTTGCAAGTGGTCTCTCTTACCTTTAAGACCTCCAAGGGCACCTGTGCTGGGGTGGGGCGGCTACCAGTGCTGACGCTGATGGCAGGCGTGGGCAGAGCAGGGATCTGGGTAGTTTTCTGCTCCTGCTCTCTTCTCTCTTGCTCCTGGGCCTGAGCCCTCATCAGCTGCTGTCGCAGGAGGATACGTGAAGACATACTGGTCGAAGTCTGAAAGGAGGATGAAGGGGACTGCGATGGGGTCTGACTGTTAGGGGAGAAAAACAGTGAGATTACAGATGCTGCCACTCAGGTTCCCACAGTTCTGCATTTAAATGATGTATATGTGCAAAATACATTTAGCATTTATTTAAATCTGTGCTTTTGTCTCTGCCATTTCAAATAACTGATCATATGATGGTTTAATTATTAAGGGGTAATATAATAATAATTTTTATTTCTATAGCGCCAACAGGGCACGGGTAAGCTGGTAGATTGAGACGAGGGAGGAGATGTAGGGTGGTGCTGAACCATGGAGCGCTTTGTGGGCAAGAGTGATAAGTTTATATTGAACTCTGAGGCAGATGGGTAACCAGTGGAACGACTGGCACAGGGTAGAGGCATCAGTGTAGTGGTTGGAAAGGAATATGATCCTGTCTGCCGAATTCAGGACAGATTGGAGTGTGAAGAGTTTATTCCTTGTTAGTCAAAAATGTCCGAATCTTTGTTCCACAGATTGGGAAGGACAATCTCAGATATGTCCTCCTATAGCTCCTCCTGAGAGTAACCCAGGGGAGGGGAGAGTTTGGTAAGAGGGAGTCCAATCAGTAGAGAGTAATAATAGTCCAGACGAGAATGAATAAGCGCAACAGTAAGAGGTTTAGCGGAGTCAAATGTAAGAAAAGGTTGAATTCTAGAGATGTTTTTGAGGTGCAGGTGACATGAGCGAGTGATCGGATGTGGGGGGTTAAGGAAAGATCTGAATCAAGTATGACTCCAAGACAGCAGGCGTGTTGCTGGGGAGTACTGGTAAAACTACATACGAAAATGGCAATATCTGGCACAGGTAAGTTAGTGGCGGGAGGAAACACAAGGAGTTCAGTTTTTGACAGATTCAGTTTTAGAGGGAGGACATGATTTTAGAGACAGCAGACAGACAATCCCTGGTATCTTGTAGTAATGCAGGGAGATGTCAGTAGACGATGTGTATTATCGGGTGTCATTGGCAGATGGTAATGAAGACTGAAATTGATAATGGTTTGAACAATAGGGGCAGTGTATAGAAAGAAGAGGAGGGAAGCTAGGACAGAACCCTGGAGGACCCCAACAGTAAGAAGAGGGGACCTAATTCTGAGCATTGACCTACCCCAACAATAAGAGGAGGGCACGGAGGACTGAAAATTGAGGAACCCCGACAGAAAGAGAAGGGCACACAGGACTGAACCCTGTGGAACCCCAACAGTAAGAGGAGGAGGACGCAGGACTGAACCCTGAGGAACCCCAACAGTGAGAGGAGGGGACGAAGGACTGAACCCTGAGGAACCCCAACAGTAAGAGGAGGGGACGCACGACTGATCCCTGAAGAACCCCAACAGTAGGAGGGGACGCAGGACTGATCCCTGAGGAACCCCAACAGTAAGAGGAGGGGACGCAGGACTGAACCCTGAGGAACGCCAACAGTAAGAGGAGGGGACGCAGGACTGAACCCTGAGGAACCCCAACAGTAAGAGGAGGGGACGCACGACTGATCCCTGAAGAACCCCAACAGTAAGAGGAGGGGACGCAGGACTGAACCCTGAGGAACGCCAACAGTAAGAGGAGGGGACGCACGACTGATCCCTGAAGAACCCCAACAGTAAGAGGAGGGGACGCAGGACTGAACCCTGAGGAACCCCAACAGTAAGAGAAGGGGACGCACGACTGATCCCTGAAGAACCCCAACAGTAAGAGGAGGGGACGCAGGACTGAACCCTGAGGAACGCCAACAGTAAGAGGAGGGGACGCACGACTGATCCCTGAAGAACCCCAACAGTAAGAGGAGGGGACGCAGGACTGAACCCTGAAGAACCCCAACAGTAAGAGGAGGGGACGCAGGACTGAACCCTGAGGAACCCCAACAGTGAGAGGAGGGGACGAAGGACTGAACCCTGAGGAACCCCAACAGTAAGAGGAGGGGACGCACGACTGATCCCTGAAGAACCCCAACAGTAAGAGGAGGGGACGCAGGACTGATCCCTGAGGAACGCCAACAGTAAGAGGAGGAGACGCAGGACTGAACCCTGAGGAACCCCAACAGTAAGAGGAGGGGACGAAGGACTGATCCCTGAGGAACCCCAACAGTAAGAGGAGGGGACGCAGGACTGAACCCTGAGGAACCCCAACAGTGAGAGGAGGGGACGCAGGTCTGAACCCTGAGGAACCCCAACAGTAAGAGGAGGGGACGCAGGACAACCATGAGGAAACCCAACAGTGAGAGGAGGGGACGAAGGACTGAACCCTGAGGAACCCCAACAGTAAGAGGAGGGGACGCAGGACTGATCCCTGAGGAACCCCCGACAGTACGGGAAACATTCAAGGAACAAAAGCCAGCAAAAGAAACAGTGAAGGAGCGGTCAGAGAGTTAGAAGGAGAACCAGAGAGAACGGTGTCCTTGAGGCCGATGGTGTGGAGCATACTGAGGAGGAGCCAGTGCTGAATGCTGCAGAGAGATCCAGGAGAATCAGCAGGAAGCAGTGACCATTACTTTTAGTAGATCATTAGAGACATTACTGAGAGCAGTGTCAGTAGAGTGTAAAGAATGGAAACTGGATTATAGAGGGTCAAGAAGAAAGTTTTCTGAGCGATAGCGCATAAGGCAGGAGTAGACCAGGCGTTCCAGGAGTAATATAAATATGTGGGTGTATATCTGTTTTGTAAGGCTGAAATGTTGCTGTCTACCTGTATTATGTGATGTATAAAGAAAAATAGACTTTTTGCCACGTGGATGCTTTTGTCGCTTTCTTCACCTTTGGACATTATTGAGGATTGGGATCATCCTCTTTTTGCCATACTTGCAACTGCTAACAGATATCAACTTATCTATGGTGCCGCCCTAAACTTGCTATTTTCCTCTGAATGAGGCCTAAATACGTGGATACAAGCACTAGATCCAAGCACAAGCAGGACTGCAGGGTAAAGCATGGGGAAAAGGACGGAGCAGTACATTTGGTGTCTGACGACGCAATGCTGGTCTGTCTGTCATATTGAACAAGCAGAGCTGCAGGTTCTGGCAGGATTGGTCGACCATCTCTTGTGTACTGGGGTGTCCAGACTTTCCCTCAATATCTGCGGTTGTGGAAAGAAGGATGGGGCTGTTGGGATTTCAACATGCCTGACCCTGTTGTTCTAACCTGACATGTGTCTGTCTTATCACTGTATAACCAGGCAGATTTACCATATTAGTTGTCATCCCTGAAGAGGGCAGAAAATGATGACCCATAAACCTGCATTTACTAAAGAAATGTATATTCTAGAAGGAAATGCCATGTAAAGAGTAAGAGTTATTTTATAAATCAATAATACATGAAGAAATGGGTAACTTTGTAATATATCTTAGCAGAGAAATCTGCTTCTTTCTCTTCCTGGATTGATCAATCACTCAATTCATGGAACATATCTGTATACAGTGAAAACAGATTTTCCCATTACTGAGATAGGCAATGGCAGTTGGTGCTCATAAGATTCTATGGAGATGGGCAGTAGGGAGGAGCTGGACACAGACATTAAGTTCTCCTAAATGGACTGTTAAACTTTAAAATGTAACGGTCGTTTCAGAAGTACTTGCAGTAAAATGTCTGCGTCTGTCTCCAGCTTCTCCCCCCTATCCGTCTCCATAGAATCTTATGAGCACCAACTGTCATCTCAATCTTCAAATACTGATTTTAAGCAGAAATTGAGATAATCAGTCCAGGAGGAAACTTGTTTCTTTGACAATACATATCACAAAATCACTTATTTTTACGTACACTGATTGATACCAAACAAAAATGTAAAAGATGGTTACTCTTTATAGGAACACTCCAACCAAAGAGTATACGCTGCATCGCCAAATGCAGGACTTCAGGGGGCTGAGTAACCTTGTGTCACGCCCCACTCCTTTAAGCGTAGGCATAATAAAGTGTATGATTTTCGCTCGGAGTGTTCTTTTAAGTCATCCCTTTAATTTTCTCCATTTATGTGGAAGTGAAGCCAACTTCGTCCTGGAAAATGCTGAGTGAGCGCCGCTTATCTCGCAAAGTGCCAGGTATTATCAGTGCGGCTGGATGTCTGCAGCTTATCAGGTTTTCCTGTTGACGGCGCGGTGGCCGGCGTCCTTACATTTATGTCTGCGTCATGCATTTTTCGCCTCTGAACACGTCCTGTATCTGCTATCTCACCTAGAAGGGATCGGCTGGCTCTTCAGCTGGTAAAACTGCTCCTCGCTCGGCTCTAGCGCGGTCTCAACGTCAATGTCGGCGACGATTCCAGACTCGGGTAATATGGGGCTCAGACTGTTGTGATGAGAGAATAAAATAATGAGATTAAAACATAAAAAACGATGCAAAAAAAAGATTCAAAATATAAAAGTTTAAATCATCCGGCTTTCCAAGTTAAAAAAAACCAAACAGAACAGATGAATATATTTGGTATCGCTGCGTTTGCAAAGGTCCGATCTATGAAAATAAAATTATTTCACTCGTGTAGTAAACACAAAATAGAGAAAATATATTGAAATTCCAGAATTGCTGTTTTTTTGGTGGCCGTGCATCCTCCGTAAAAAAAAAAAAAAAAAAAAAAAAAAATGATATCAAAACATTGTATATACTGTATGTCAAAATGGTGCCAATAAGGCTACGTTCACATTTGTGGTGTTGGGCGCAGCGTCGGCAACCAACAACGCAAATACACAACGCAGCATTTTACGACACATGCATTGTCATGGGATCGTACAGAGCAGGAATTTCTGCGCAGGAAAAATGCTGCAAGTAGCGTTTTCTGCGCCCTCTCTGTACGTCAATATGACGCATGCGTCGTAAAACACAATACAACGCATAACGGCGCATGTCCATGCGCCCCCCCATGTTAAAGATAGGGGCGCATGACGCATGCGTCGGTATTATTGAAAGATAGGACACAAAAAAAGCGCAAATAGGGTCTTATCCCCAGGATTGTTTCTGATCAATTGTGAGAGAACTGCTCACCTGGTGGTACACAGTACAAGCGTGTAGTTTGTCAGCTGCTGCAGATCCACAGGTCGGCGCTGCGACCTCTCAGAACCGTTATAATAGATGAAATGTGGATTACATCCGCGCTGCTGCGACAAATAATAGATCCAGATATACTTGTAAGATGTTCGGGTGGTTTATTCAACGCGTTTCGAAGCTCATGGCTTCTTCTTCAGGAAGTTTCCACACAGAGATAACTCTGTGTGGAAACTTCCTGAAGAAGAAGCCATGAGCTTCGAAACGCGTTGAATAAACCACCCGAACATCTTACAAGTATATCTGGATCTATTATTTGTCGCAGCAGCGCGGATGTAATCCACATTTCATCTATTATAACGGCATGCGTCGGTATGCGTCGCCGACGCTGCGCCCAACACCGCAAATGTGAACGTAGCCTAAAACGACAGCTCGGCACACACAAAAAAAATGAATCATACGATATGGCAACACAGACCAAAAATATATTGTAGAACATGTAGATTTTTTTTTTGTCCCTAAAATAATAATAATTAATAATCACTATACAATTTGGTATTACCATAGGCTACTGATCTGGAGAATTGTGTCGCCAGATCATTTTTATCACACAATAAATGTCGTAAAAAAAAAAAAAAAATGGTATATCACATTTTTGCTACCATTTCACCTCACTTGGATTTTTTTCCCTGTTTTTGTCATTTTGTAAACTCAACGGTGTCATTCAAAACTGCAACTCGCCCCACCAAAAACTGCTATACTAGCGTGAAAATAAAAAAAAGTTATAGCTCTTGGAAGAAGGGAAGGAAAAAGCGAAGGAAAAAAAAAAGGCCTGGTAATAGAGGGGTTAAAGATTTAAAACAGAAACCGAAAGTGGAGGAGTTGGTCATAGCAAGTAACCAATCAAGTCACAGCTCCCATTATCCAGAGCCTGTTTTCTAAATGAAAACGGCAACCTGATTGGGCGCTATGAGCAACTGGTTCAAATTTACTTTCCAGCATAGTTGACCATGACAACCAATCAAATGGCTTCTTTCATCTTCCAGCTTGGCTCTGAATTAGAAGAGCAGGAACCTGATTGGTTGCTATGGGTGACCACCATCTACAATAGAGACATATACATGAGGCCTACAGTTTACAATATATACATTAATTTCATATCTCAGTGATTAACTTACAGGAATAATATGGCGGAGGAAGTGCCTACAACCTCCAGAGGGTCAGCACTAATTATTACAATCCTGAGGGAAAATTCTTCACAAACATATTTGTTATGTGTCACTAAGCTTTCCTAGGAACTAAAAATTGACTGATTAACCCCTTTACCCCCAAGGGTGGTTTGCACGTTAATGACCAGGCCAATTTTTACAATTCTGACCACTGTCCCTTTATGAGGTTATAACTCCGAAACGCTTCAACGGATCCTGGTGATTCTGACATTGTTTTCTCGTGACATATTGTACTTCATGATAGTGGTAAAATTTCTTTGATAGTACCTGCGTTTATTTGTGAAAAAAACGGAAATTTGGCGAAAATTTAGAAAATTTCGCAATTTTCAAACTTTGAATTTTTATGCAATTAAATCACAGAGATGTGTCACACAAAATACTTAATAAGTAACATTTCCCACATGTCTCCTTTACATCAGCATAATTTTGGAACCAATTTTTTTTTTTGTTAGGGAGTTATAAGGGTTAAAAGTTGACCAGCAATTTCTCATTTTTACAACACCATTTTTTTTTAGGGACCACGTCTCATTTGAAGTCATTTTGAGGGGTCTATATGATAGAAAATGCCCAAGTGTGACACCATTCTAAAAACTGCACCCCTCAAGGTGCTCAAAACCACATTCAAGAAGTTTATTAACCCTTCAGGTGTTTAATAGGAATTTTTGGAATGTTTAAATAAAAATGAACATTTAACTTTTTTACACAAAAAATTTACTTCAGCTCCAATTTGTTTTATTTTACCAAGGGTAACAGGAGAAATTGGACCCAAAAAGTTGTTGTCCAATTTGTCCTGAGTACGCTGATACCCCATATGTGGCAGTAAACCACTGTTTGGGCGCATGGGAGAGCTCGGAAGGGAAGGAGCGCTATTTGACTTTTCAATGCAAAATTGACAGGAATTGAGATGGGACGCCATGTTGCGTTTGGAGAGCCACTGATGTGCCTAAACATTGAAACCCCCCACAAGTGACACCATTTTGGAAAGTAGACCCCCTAAGGAACTTATCTGGATGTGTGGTGAGCACTTTGACCCACCAAGTGCTTCACAGAAGTTTATAATGCAGAACCGTAAAAATAAAAAATCATATTTTTTCACAAAAATTATATTTTTGCCCCCAATTTTTTATTTTTCCAAGGGTAAGAGAAGAAATTGGACCTCAAAAGTTGTTGTCCAATTTGTCCTGAGTACGCTGATACCCCATATGTGGCAGTAAACCACTGTTTGGGCGCATGGGAGAGCTCGGAAGGGAAGGAGCACAATTTTACTTTTTCAACGCAGAATTGGCTGGAATTGAGATCGGACGCCATGTCATGTTTGGAGAGCCCCTGATGTGCCGAAACAGTGGAAACCCCCCAATTATAACTGAAACCCTAATCTAAACACACCCCTAACCCTAATTCCAACGGTAACCCTAACCACACCTCTAACCCCGACACACCCCTAACCCTAATCCCAACCCTATTCCCAACTGTAAATGTAATCTAAACCCTAACCCTAACTTTAGCCCCAACCCTAACTGTAGCCCCAACCCTAACCCTAGCCCTAACCCTAGCCCTAACCCTAACCCTAGCCCTAACCCTAGCCCTAACCCTAGCCCTAACCCTAGCCCTAACCCTAGCCCTAACCCTAGCCCTAACCCTAGCCCTAACCCTAGCCCTAACCCTAGCCCTAGCCCTAGCCCTAGCCCTAGCCCTAATGGGAAAATGGAAATAAATACATTTTTTTTTATTTTTCCCTAACTAAGGGGGTGATGAAGGGGGGTTTGATTTACTTTTATAGCGAGTTTTTTAGCGGATTTTTATGATTGGCAGCCGTCACACACTGAAAGACCCTTTTTATTGCAAAAAATATTTTTTGCAATACCACATTTTGAGAGCTATAATTTTTCCATATTTTGGTCCACAGAGTCATGTGAGGTCTTGTTTTTTGCGGGACGAGTTGACGTTTTTATTGAAAACATTTTTGGGCACGTGACATTTTTTTATCGCTTTTTATTCCGATTTTTGTGAGGAAGAATGACCAAAAGCCAGCTATTCATGAATTTCTATTGGGGGAGGCGTTTATACCGTTCCGCGTTTGGTAAAATTGATAAATCAGTTTTATTCTTCGGGTCAGTACGATTACAGCGATACCTTATTTATATCATTTTTTTATGGTTTGGTGCTTTTATACGATAAAAACTATTTTACAGAAAAAATAATTATTTTTGCATCGCTTTATTCTCAGGACTATAACTTTTTTATTTTTTTGCTGATGATGCTGTATGGCGGCTCTTTTTTTGCGGGACAATATGACGCTTTCAGCGGTACCATGGTTATTTATATCTGTCCTTTTGATCGCGTGTTATTCCACTTTTTGTTCGGCGGTATGATAATAAAGCGTTTTTTGCCTCGTTTTTTTTTTTTTTTCTTACGGTGTTTACTGAAGGGGTTAACTAGTGGGACAGTTTTATAGGTCGGGTCGTTACGGACGCGGCGATACTAAATATGTGTACTTTTATTGGTTTTTTTTTTTTATTTAGATGAAGAAATGTATTTATGGGAATAATATTTTTTTTTTTTTTTTCATTATTTTGGAATATTTTTTTTTATTTTTTTTTACACATTTGGAAATTTTTTTTTTACTTTTTTACTTTGTCCCAGGGGGGGACATCACAGATCAGTGATCTGACAGTTTGCACAGCACTCTGTCAGATCACTGATCTGACATGCAGCGCTGCAGCCTTCACAGTGCCTGCTCTGAGCAGGCTCTGTGAAGCCACCTCCCTCCCTGCAGGACCCGGATCCGCGGCCATCTTGGATCCGGGGCTCGAGCAGGGAGGGAGGTGAGGAGACCCTCGCAGCAACGCGATCACATCGCGTTGCTGCGGGGGGCTCAGGGAAGCCCGCAGGGAGCCCCCTCCCTGCGCGGTGCTTCCCTGCACCGCCGGCACATCGCGATCATCTTTGATCGCGGTGTGCCAGGGGTTAATGTGCCGGGGGCGGTCCGTGACCGCTCCTGGCACATAGTGCCGGATGTCAGCTGCGATAAGCAGCTGACACCCGGCCGCGATCGGCCGCGCTCCCCCCGTGAGCGCGGCCGATCGGCTATGACGTACTATCCCGTCCAGGGTCAGATAAGCCCAGGGCACCTCGACGGGATAGTACGTCTAAGGTCACAGAGGGGTTAAAAGATGATGCATGTCGTACTCATGTCTCATGCCGACAGGGCCATTTCCCTGATAAAATATTAAATATGAGGCTATATAATGGGTGTGTAGTCACTCTGTAAGATATAGGCTATTTACGCGTTATGTGTGGTGGGCCCAGGGACCCCCAGCGCTCATATGAGGCTATATAATGGGTGTAGTCACTCAGCCTATATCTTACAATGTCCTCGTTATGTGTGGTGGGCCCAGGGACCCCCAGCGCTCATATGAGGCTATATAATAGGTGTGTAGTCACTCTGTAAGATATAGGCTATGTCCTCGTTATGTGTGGTGGGCCCAGGGACCCCCAGCGCTCATATGAGGCTATATAATGGGTGTGTAGTCACTCTGTAAAATATAGGCTATGTCCTCGTTATGTGTGGTGGGCCCAGGGACCCCCGGCGCTCACTCATATGAGGCTATATAATGTGTGTGTAGTCACTCTGTAAGGCCGTCCTGATATTTCCGGTAACGTGGGAGATTGCAAGTGATGAGGTCACTGTGACAGAGCTTGAACGGCCGTGACCTCATCACTTGCATTCTCCCACAGTCCTGAGGTCACAGTTCATGCCGGCGAGCGAGCAGACTCAGTGACGTCATCGCTAGTTACTGAGCCTGCGCCCGCAGTGTCTCGGTTTGTTTAAAAACATAGGGGGGACCCACGCGGGTTTTTCATTCATTCATTCTCCTCTGTTCATGCTGCTCACCGGCAGAGAAGGGATGACAGCCAGCTTCAGCACCACACAGGGGAACAGCGGCTTACAGTAGCGCTACTTCCCAGATGGCCGTCCGTGCACACGGAGGACAGTGGGCCCGGTTTTCCTTGTGCACGTGTGTGGCATGCTTTGTGGCCCCTGTGTCCGGGTAAAAACAGACAGGTCTGTGAAAACACATTGACATGTGCATAGACCCATTCATTTGAATGGGTCTACGTGTGTCAGTGTCTCCAGTACGTGAGAACACTGTCAATACACGTAATGGAGACACTGACCTGTAAAAGAGGCCTAAGATATAGGCTGTGTGTGGTGGGCCAGGGACCCCCAGCGCTCATATGAGGCTATATAATGGGTGTGTAGACACTCTGTAGCAGGGAAGACCAGGTTGCTGCGGCTGCTGAAGTGCTGGGTCCGGAACTGCTGGAGCCAAACCTCCTGTTCCTGGGGCGAACAAGATTGCAGCCAGAGCGAGACAGTAACCAGAGAAAAAGGGGCATGGCCAGTCAGTGAGGTAAAATGGTTTGCATGGCAACGGAAGCAGTCTTCCCGCCAAAACGCTGATGAGGTACAGACCACAAATGCTGAGAGGGGAGCGACAGGCCGGCATAGTGAGGGACTCACCGAAACCGGCGGGTGCACAAGGGAGCGTGCGATCAACGGAGTATTGCAGTACAGACGTCAGGGTGTCGGCCGATATTCAGAGAGGTGCACGCCGGGTAAAACATTGCAACGCAGCAGGTCACAGCGGCTGCTTAAGGAGACCCGCGCCGAGAGGAATCTTGTGGGGAGCTCTACTCTCCTACTCCACAGATATACAACAAGTTCCAAATTATTATGCAAACAACATTTTTCTTGGATTTTCCTAAATGGTCGGTGCAAATGACAGACTAATAAAAGTCATCACCCGTTAGATTATACATCGAATTTTATTTAAGAAACCTCCCAATGATAACAGTATAATCTCCAAAATGAATGAAAACTCAAAATGCACTGTTCCAAATTATTAGGCACAGTAGAATTTCTATACATTTGATATAAAGAACTGAGAATGCTCATTTGTGGAATTTGCAGCATTAGGAGGTCACATTCACTGAACAAAAAAAGCTATTTAACTCCAAAACCTCCCAACAGGCCAAGTTACATGTTAACATAGGACCCTTCTTTGATATCACCTGCATAATTCTTGCATCCATTGAACTTGTGAGTTTTTGGAGAGTTTCTGCTTGTACGTCTTTGCATGAAGTCAGAATAGCCTCACAGAGCTGCTGTTTTGATGTGAACTGCCTCCCAACCTCATTGATCTTTTGCTTGATGATACTTGAAGGTTCTCTATAGGGTTGAGGTCAGGGGAAGATGGTAGCCACACCATGAGTTTATCTCCTTTTATGCCCATAGCAGACAATGACTCCGGAATTCTTTGCAGCATGAGATGGGGCATTGTCAGCATGAAGATGATTTCGCTCCTGAAGGAACGTTTCTGCTTTTTATACCATGGAAGAAGGTTGCCAGTCAGAAACTCTATATATTTTGCAGAGGTCATTTTCACATCTTCAGGAACCTTAAAGGGACACTGTCCCCTGAATTTGGAGGGAACAATCTTGAGCCATGGAGGCGGGGTTTTTTATTCACCCTTTCCTTACCCGCTGGCTGCAATATTGGATTGAAGTTCATTCTCTGTCCTCCGTAGTACATGCCTGCACAAGGCAATCTTGCCTTGCGCAGGCATGTACTATGGAGGACAGAGAATGAACTTCAATCCAATATTGCAGCCAGCGGGTAAGGAAAGGGTGAATCAAAAACCCCGCCTCCATGGCTGAAGATTGTTCCCTCCAAATTCAGGTGACAGTGTCCCTTTAAAGGGCCCTACCAGCTGGTTCCCCATGATTCTGGCCCAAAACATGACATGGTGGCCATCCACCAAATTTCCACTACTCCATCCATCTGGACTATCCAGGGTTGCTCGACAACACTTATCAGTAAACAAGACTGTTTGAAAATTAGTCTTCATGTATGTCTGGGCCCACTGCAACCGTTTCTGCTTGTGAACACTGTTTAGGGGTGGCCGAATAGTAGGTTTATGCACCACAGCAAGCCTTTGAAGGATCCTACACCTTGAGATTCGAGGGACTCCAGAGGCACCAGCAGCTTCAAATAACTGTTTGCGGCTTTGTAATGGTATTTTGGCAGCTCCTCTCTTAATCCAATGAATTTGTCTGGCAGAAACCTTCCTCATTATGCCTTTATCTGCATGAACTCTCTCTGTGCTCTGTTTCAGTCACAAATCTCTTCACAGTATGATGATCACTCTTAATTTTTCATGAAATATCTAATGTTTTCATACCTGTCAAAGGCATTGCACTATTTAACGCTTTTCAACAGCAGAGATCCTTTTTAGTTCCCATACTGCTTGAAACCTGTGGCCTGCTTAATAATGTGGAACATCATTTTTAAGTAGTTTTCCTTTAATTAGAATCACCTGGAAAACTAATTATCACGAGTTTAAGATTGATTTCAGTGATCCATTGAGCCCTGAGACAATACCATCCGTGAGTTTATTTGAAAAACAAAATTAAATCTTTATTATACTTAAATCCAATTTTCATAATAATTTGGAACACAGTGTATGGACTAGGGGCTCAGCGGGTAGGACTGCCCGCTGCCGCCAGAAGGACCGAGTGCTAGGCGAGGACGCCAGCAGACATTACACGGAACACTGCCGACATTCTGCGATCCACGGGGTCTTCAGAAAGTGACAGGCCACAGAGTCACGATAAGTGGAACCATTAACAGACTGTTTAGCTAACCAACGTTTATTCAGTTTACCTTTGTACCCCGTTTACCCTACTATCTCCCTGTGATAGCAAATCTCCCTGGCGCATAGCAAATGTGGTGCCAATATTCAAAAAGGGCTCCAAAAGTGAACCTGGAAATTATAGGCCAGTAAGTCTAACCTCTATTGTTGGTAAAATATTTGAAGGGTTTCTGAGGGATGTTATTCTGGATTATCTCAATGAGAATAACTGTTTAACTCCATATCAGCATGGGTTTATGAGAAATCGCTCCTGTCAAACCAATCTAATCAGTTTTTATGAAGAGGTAAGCTATAGGCTGGACCACGGTGAGTCATTGGACGTGGTATATCTCGATTTTTCCAAAGCGTTTGATACCGTGCCGCACAAGAGGTTGGTACACAAAATGAGAATGCTTGGTCTGGGGGAAAATGTGTGTAAATGGGTTAGTAACTGGCTTAGTGATAGAAAGCAGAGGGTGGTTATAAATGGTATAGTCTCTAACTGGGTCGCTGTGACCAGTGGGGTACCGCAGGGGTCAGTATTGGGACCTGTTCTCTTCAACATATTCATTAATGATCTGGTAGAAGGTTTACACAGTAAAATATCGATATTTGCAGATGATACAAAACTATGTAAAGCAGTTAATACAAGAGAAGATAGTATTCTGCTACAGATGGATCTGGATAAGTTGGAAACTTGGGCTGAAAGGTGGCAGATGAGGTTTAACAATGATAAATGTAAGGTTATACACATGGGAAGAAGGAATCAATATCACCATTACACACTGAATGGGAAACCACTGGGTAAATCTGACAGGGAGAAGGACTTGGGGATCCTAGTTAATGATAAACTTACCTGGAGCAGCCAGTGCCAGGCAGCAGCTGCCAAGGCAAACAGGATCATGGGGTGCATTAAAAGAGGTCTGGATACACATGATGAGAGCATTATACTGCCTCTGTACAAATCCCTAGTTAGACCGCACATGGAGTACTGTGTCCAGTTTTGGGCACCGGTGCTCAGGAAGGATATAATGGAACTAGAGAGAGTACAAAGGAGGGCAACAAAATTAATAAAGGGGATGGGAGAACTACAATACCCAGATAGATTAGCGAAATTAGGATTATTTAGTCTAGAAAAAAGACGACTGAGGGGCGATCTAATAACCATGTATAAGTATATAAGGGGACAATACAAATATCTCACTGAGGATCTGTTTATACCAAGGAAGGTGACGGGCACAAGGGGGCATTCTTTGCGTCTGGAGGAGAGAAGGTTTTTCCACCAACATAGAAGAGGATTCTTTACTGTTAGGGCAGTGAGAATCTGGAATTGCTTGCCTGAGGAGGTGGTGATGGCGAACTCAGTCGAGGGGTTCAAGAGAGGCCTGGATGTCTTCCTGGAGCAGAACAATATTGTATCATACAATTATTAGGTTCTGTAGAAGGACGTAGATCTGGGGATTTATTATGATGGAATATAGGCTGAACTGGATGGACAAATGTCTTTTTTCGGCCTTACTAACTATGTTACTATGCGTTTTCCCACTGTTATATAACTATATATATATATTTTCCCTGCTCTGCAGTATCTGTGTCACTGCATCCCAGTGCCTGCGTATTACAACTCTGCAAGATATAGGCTATGTCCTTGATATGAGGTGGGCCGAGGGACCCCCAGCCCTCATATGAGGCTATATAATAGGCACGTAGTGACTCTGTAAGATATAAGCTATGTCCTTGTTATACAGTGCCTACAAGTAGTATTCAACCCCCTGCAGATTTAGCAGGTTTACACATTTGGAATTAACTTGGCATTATGACATTTGGACTGTAGATCAGCCTGGAAGTGTGAAATGCACTGCAGCAAAAAAGAATGTTATTCCTTTGTTTATTTTTTTTTTTAAATTGTGAAAAGTCTTTTCAGAGGGTCATTTATTATTCAACCCCTCAACCCACCAGAATTCTGTTTGGTTCCCCTAAAGTATTAAGAAGTAGTTCAGGCACAAAGAACAATGAGCTTCACATGTTTGGATTAATTATCTCTTTTTCCAGCCTTTTCTGACTATTTAAGACCCTCCCCAAACTTGTGAACAGCACTCATACATGGTCAACATGGGAAAGACAAAGGAGTATTCCAAGGCCATCAGAGACAAGATCGTGGAGGGTCACAAGGCTGGCAAGGGGTACAAAACCCTTTCCAAGGAGTTGGGCCTACCTGTCTCCACTGTTGGGAGCATCATCCGGAAGTGGAAAGCTTATGGAACTACTGTTAGCCTTCCACGGCCTGGACAGCCTTTGAAAGTTTCCTCCCGTGCCGAGGCCAGGCTTGTCCGAAGAGTCAAGGCTAACCCAAGGACAACAAGGAAGGAGCTCCGGGAAGATCTCATGGCAGTGGGGACATTGGTTTCAGTCAATACCATAAGTAACGTACTCCACCGCAATGGTCTCCGTTCCAGACAAGCCCGTTAGGTACCTTTACTTTCAAAGCATCATGTCAAGGCTCGTCTACAGTTTGCTCATGATCACTTGGAGGACTCGGAGACTGACTGGTTCAAGGTTCTCTGGTCTGATGAGACCAAGATCGAGATCTTTGGTGCCAACCACACACGTGACGTTTGGAGACTGGATGGCACTGCATACGACCCCAAGAATACCATCCCTACAGTCAAGCATGGTGGTGGCAGCATCATGCTGTGGGGCTGTTTCTCAGCCAAGGGGCCTGGCCATCTGGTCCGCATCCATGGGAAGATGGATAGCACGGCCTACCTGGAGATTTTGGCCAAGAACCTCCGCTCCTCCATCAAGGATCTTAAGATGGGTCGTCATTTCATCTTCCAACAAGACAACGACCCAAAGCACACAGCCAAGAAAACCAAGGCCTGGTTCAAGAGGCAAAAAAATCAAGGTGTTGCAGTGGCCTAGTCAGTCTCCTGACCTTAACCCAATTGAAAACTTGTGGAAGGAGCTCAAGATTAAAGTCCACATGAGACACCCAAAGAACCTAGATAACTTGGAGAAGATCTGCATGGAGGAGTGGGCCAAGATAACTCCAGAGACCTGTGCCGGCCTGATCAGGTCTTATACAAGACCATTATTAGCTGTAATTGCAAACAAAGGTTATTCCACAAAATATTAAACCTAGGGGTTGAATAATAATTGACCCACACTTTTACGTTTGAGGGTATGTGCACACGTCAGGATTTCTTGCAGAAATTTTCCTGACAAAAACCGGACATTTCTGCCAGAAATCCGCATGCGTTTTTACTGCGATTTTACCGCGTTTTTCCCCAAATGCATAGAATTGCATGAAAAACGCAGAAAATCCGCAAAAATAATGAACATGCTCATTTTTTACCGCGATGCGTTTTTTTCACGGAAAAAAAACGCATCCATGTGCACAAAACATGCAGAATGCATTCTAAATGATAGAATGCATAATGTATGCGTTTTTAATGAGTTTTTATAGCGTTTTTAGCGTGAAAAAACGCGACAAAAACGCGAAAAAACCTGAAAGTGTGCACATGGCCTAAAATTTATAACAATTTAACTGAGCAACAAAACTTTTTGGTTTGTAAGATTTATGCATCCGTTAATAAATCCTGCTCTTGATTGAAGTTTGAAGGCTCTAACTTATTTGCATCTTATTAAACCTGCTAAATCTGCAGGGGGTTGAATACTACTTGTAGGCATTGTATGTGGTGGGCCCAAGGAACCCCAGTGCTCAGACTGATGGCGAGTCGCATATACATCAGTGACCGCAGTTTGCAGCGTGCATAATTTGCATTTCCAGCAATACTAGATGAAATGTATACTTTTCAATCGTCACTCATATAAATCGCTTCCAAATGTTCGTTGTCCCAAAATAGCATCATGATTTCATACCAAAATGGTAAAGGATCGTCTATCCAGCAACAATTCTGCAAAACTGGTTAAGAACAGCAGAATTTAGATTGCAGCTCTGGATGTAAATGGGGTGAAATTTGTATACAAACTGTTATGGGGTTTAATAGCCTTTTACGAGTCCGGATCTAAGTATAGTCCATGCTGTATGATCAGATCATATTTATGGGGCGGATCTTCAATTAACGTTTCCTGGCGCTGTTTCTTAAGAAATGATGTAGCCTGTTTATCAGAATGTACAACCTGTTCCTCGGCACAGCACCGGATCCATCTTATCAGCTGTCCTACAAATGGACTTTCCATGCAGTAACCCAATTCAGTAATGTGGGCGCTCCTGCACATATTGCTGTCCTGACCGGTACAATATGGCTGCCCACCGTTCTGGCTATAAATGCTCAATGACATTTTGTTTACATGTCTGCAACGTCGGGATAACTTCCCCCCAAATTAAGATATGGGTCCTGCAAAGCAAGAGCATCCTCAAGAATTTAGTGTCAGCTCGTAGATAGACTCATGTCACCCCAGATGTTAGTTATTTGTACACATAGTGAAATGGTGTATAATGGGCTGGCCATCTTTTGATATTTGATTTCAGTCCCATTAAACATCTTGCGCCATATTGGCTTCTGCAGGCTCTTTAGTTTCCCTGCACTTTGATGTAATCATAAATCAGCTGAGAGGAGAGAACAGATAAACAAAAACACATATGAGTATTAACCCCTTAGTGACCGAGCCAAATTTTTGAAATCTGACCAGTGTCACTTTATGTGGTAATAACTCTGCAACGCTTCAACAAATCCCAGTGATTTTGAGATTGTTTTTTCGTGACACATTATACTTTATGATAATGGTAAATTTTGTTCAACATTTTTTGTGTTTATTTATAAAAAATATCAAAAATTTGAGAAAAATGTTAAAAAATTAGCAATTTTCTAAATTTGAATGATTATCCCTTTAATCCAGATAGTCATACCACAGCAAACCATTAATAAATAACATTTCCCACATGTCTGCTTTACATCAGCACCATTTGTAAAATGTTATTTTATTTTGTTAGCATTTTAGGAGGTTTAAAAATGTAGCAGCAATTTTTCATTGTTTCAAAGAAATTTACAAAATTTATTTTTTTAGGGACTTATCCATGTTTGAAGTGACTTTAGGGGTCCCATATGTTGGGAAACCCACAAACGTGATACCATTTTAAAAACAGCACCCCCTGACATATCAAAAACTGCTGTCAGGTAGTTTATTAACCCTTCAGGTGCTTTACAGGAATTAATGCAAAGTGGTATGACAGAAATGAAAATGTGTATTTTTACCACCTAAATGTTGCTAACTTCTAAACAGATTACTACAGCTGTCAGACTCTAAGGCCGCTATTTGGTCATGAATTGCCATGGCAAACATCAGGACAACAAAATCATGAACTGAGGGCACCAATTGTGACAAAGAAGAAGCCCCCACACTCTGTTAACCATTTATAATGATGTAGTCACTATTGACAGCAGCATCTAAGGGGTTAAACAGATTTAGATGGTGCAAATACTGATCGTGGCTGGTACAGCAAGTTGTCAGCTATAGTGTACAACTGACAGATGCTGGATTGTCATCTGTATGGGGAGGCTATTCTCTTATATCTCAGGTCAGTTAAAAGACGTATTGGCGGTCATTAAGGGGTTAAACTTTCCCATCATTCAATCAGAACGAGTTCACTGATGGATTTTCATTTAACTCGTTCTGCAGCCAGACATAGACAGTGCAGTACAGAGGATATATAAAAGGAAAACAGTGCAAACTTTTTCATAACACCAAAATACAAAAATTATTTTTAGCCCTAAATATATGCGTTTAAGAAAAACAAGTAGTTTTACCCCAGAATACTGGGGCAAACAGTTTGATGAATCAGGCCCCAAATTTTGCATCCCGTAGAAATCAATGGTATCTGTTAACCATTATCTAATGTGCATGGCCACACAGAAGACCAACTCATTGCAAGTGCATGGCTGATAACTCGGAACAATAGACTGCATTCTACGTGCTGCAATGTGAGAAAAATCAGCCTTTCCAGGGTCTTGTTGAAACATCCATTGTATGTTTTGTTCTTCGCGGGCTGGAGACTAAGGCTTCTTTCACACTAGCGTCGGAATCTCCCCGTCGCAATGCGTCGGGGAGAGATTCCGACGCTAGCGTTTAGCGCATTGCACAATGGAGGCAGCGGATGCATTTTTCCGGCGCATCCGCTGCCCCATTGTAAGGTGCGGGGAGGTGGGGGCGGAGTTCCGGCCGCGCATGCGCGGTCGGAAAAAGCGGTCCGTCAGGAGCAAAAAAACGTTACATGTAGCGTTTTTTGCTCCCGACGGTCCGCAGAAGCACGACGCATCCGTCGCTCGACAGATGCGACGTGTGGCAATCCGTCGCAAATGCGTCGTCAATGCAAGTCTATGGGGAAAAAACGCATCCTGCAAGCACTTTTGCAGGATGCGTTTTTTCTGCAAAACGACGCATTGTGACGGATTGCAGAAAACGCTAGTGTGAAAGTAGCCTTACCAAGACTAGAAAATCCTTCCAGGCATGCTCAGAATGAAAAAAACGGGATACGTCGCAAAATTCCGGTGTGTGGCGGTCAGCGGCGGATCCTGTGCCCATAGGCTTCCATTATAGCCAATGACGGACAGCGCAGGATGCGTCACTGAGCGATTTTCCGACGTACAAAAAAAGTTCCTCTGAACGTTTTCTCTGCCCGATAGACTGCTATTTTCTGACGGATCCAGTGCACGACGGATGAAACGTAAGGCCATCCGTCAAAATCCGTCGCTAATACAAGTCTATGAGAAAAAACAGGATCCTGCAGAAGAATTTGCAGGATCCTGTTTTTGTTCAAAAATCAATGGATTTCGACGGGAGGAAAAAGACGCACGTGTGAAAGAGGCCTAAGGGGCGCCTGTGAGCCCCTCTCAGACATGCCCTTACAGCAGACTAAGGGGCGCCTGTGAGCCCCTCTCAGACATGCCCTTACAGCAGACTAAGGGGCGCCTGCGAGCCCCTCTCAGACATGCCGATACAGCAGACTAAGGGGCGCCTGCGAGCCCCTCTCAGACATGCCGATACAGCAGACTAGGGGGCGCCTGTGAGACCCTCTCAGACATGCCGATACAGCAGACTAGGGGGCGCCTGTGAGCCCCTCTCAGACATGCCCTTACAGCAGACTAAGGGGCGCCTGCGAGCCCCTCTCAGACATGCCGATACAGCAGACTAAGGGGCGCCTGTGAGCCCCTCTCAGACATGCCGATACAGCAGACTAAGGGGCGCCTGTGAGCCCCTCTCAGACATGCCCTTACAGCAGACTAAGGGGCGCCTGCGAGCCCCTCTCAGACATGCCGATACAGCAGACTAAGGGGCGCCTGTGAGCCCCTCTCAGACATGCCGATACAGCAGACTAAGGGGCGCCTGTGAGCCCCTCTCAGACATGCCGATACAGCAGACTAGGGGGCGCCTGTGAGCCCCTCTCAGACATGCCCTTACAGCAGACTAAGGGGCGCCTGCGAGCCCCTCTCAGACATGCCGATACAGCAGACTAGGGGGCGCCTGTGAGACCCTCTCAGACATGCCGATACAGCAGACTAGGGGGCGCCTGTGAGCCCCTCTCAGACATGCCGATACAGCAGACTAGGGGGCGCCTGTGAGACCCTCTCAGACATGCCGATACAGCAGACTAAGGGGCGCCTGTGAGACCCTCTCAGACATGCCGATACAGCAGACTAGGGGGCGCCTGTGAGCCCCTCTCAGACATGCCCTTACAGCAGACTAGGGGGCGCCTGTGAGCCCCTCTCAGACATGCCGATACAGCAGACTAGGGGGCGCCTGTGAGCCCCTCTTAGTCAGACATGCCGATACAGCAGACTAGGGGGCGCCTGTGAGCCCCTCTTAGTCAGACATGCCGATACAGCAGACTTTGCTGGAGTTGCACAACTTTCCTGCCGCGGAGGAGGAGAGGGCGCAGTGCTTGTGTCAGCCATTCTCACTACTCGGAGGTAGAAGAATTACCCAGTGTTAATATTAGGAGGCTCAGATTACCAATTGCTTAACCCTTGGATTGCTAGCACCAGACTGTGATCAGACCCAACCCCCCGGCCCCCCATATAGCGCCGGGTACCAGGCCGGCCTTGTTATTATTATGCCCATGTGTTTTCTCCAGCCGGCGCCGCCTGTGCCTGAATGACTAAGCAAAAGCCGAACAGTCCTCCTCCCTCCGGCCGCCGCCGCTCTCCTCCCTCCGGCCCAAGACGCCTCCAAAAAACAATGCCCCATTTCTACCCTCTTCCAAATCTACGCCAAGGAGAAGCCCCCTAATTGCCCCGAGAAGCCTGTGCCCCAACATTCCGGCTTGTACGTGCGCCCCCCATCAGAGCCCACGTTGGCTACAGTCGGCCGCCCCGCGCCATCCGCCGCCCTAGGCGCGGTACTCTGCGTTACCTGAGCAGCTGAATGCTGTCCGCACCGGATCCCACCAGGACATAGACTGTATGCTGTGCGCCGTCCTGCACTTTGGGGGTCTCACAGCCTATATCATGAGACATCGCTGGGGAATTCCACAGTTGGAGCCACTCTTGGCTGTGGCGGGTGTCCCCCAATTTTCGGATCTCGCTGGAGATTATGGGGGCGCTGCAGCTGTTCTCGGCGTCGGTTTCCCAATCTCGCTACTATGCGCTAAGTTCACACTTAACTGGAACAGAGCAAAACAAGCCCCCTCCCCCTCCTGTGCTCCTCCAGTCCCCCTCCTCCTCCTGTCCTCCCTTGCCTGCCGCCCCCGCCCTCACTTTCCTCTTTCCCCTCCTTACTCTTCCTCTCAGGGCTGAGCATGGCCGCCCGCACCCCTTCTATGCTGAATCCGGTGGATCTTTGCAGAGCAGCGCTCCCGTGGCTGGCGGCGGGCTCCAGCGCACGATGGGTTAACGGGTGACTCATAGACTAGGGGAATTCCGCAGCCAGCATGGGCTGACAGCGGGACAATGGGGCAGCCAATCAGTGGCTGTCAGCAGGGGTGACGTCATGTGTTAGCCCAGCGCTGCTGCCCGCAGCCACCACGCCATGTAAACACTGGCTGAGGATCCTGTGTGCGCTCCGCCGCTGTTACTAGCTCTCACATATAGACGGGCCATTCTGGGCTTTCCTAACCTCTGGGGTAAAGGGCCACCCGGCTGCCATAGTCCTGTGTCCAGCCTAATACCTCAAGCCCACACAGCACAGAGCAGCAGAGGTCTGTTCTATCAGAGTTGGAATGGTGAAGGAGCACTATGGGGGCATCATACTGTATGAGGGGCACTATGGGGGCATCATACTGTATGAGGGGCGCTATGGGGGCGTCATACTGTATGAGGGCACTATGGGGTGTCATACTGTATGAGGGGCACTATGGGGGCGTCATACTGTATGAGGGCACTATGGGGGTGTCATATCGTATGAGGGGCACTATGGGGGCGTCATACCGTATGAGGGGCACTATGGGGGCATATACCGTATGAGGGGCACTATGGGAGCGTCATACCATATGAGGGGCACTATGGGAGCGTCATACCGTATGATGGGCACTATGGGGCATCATACTGCATGATGAGCACTATGGGGGCATCATACTGTATGATGGGCACTATGGGGGCAGCATACTGTATGATGGGCGCTATGGAGGTGTCATACTGTATGAGGGGCACTATGGGGGCGTCATACTGTATGAGGGGCACTATGGGGGCGTCATACTGTATGAGGGGCACTATGGGGGCGTCATACTGTATGATGGGCACTATGGGGGCGTCATACTGTATGAGGGGCACTGTGGGAGCATCATAGTGTATGAGGGGCATGATAATATATGAGAGGCACTATGATCATCAAGCTGTGGAGTCATCAGAATATGTGAGGGGGCACTATGAGGCAACATAATGTTGCCACCCGGCTGCCATAGTCCTGTGTCCAGCCTAATACCTCAAGCCCACACAGCACAGAGCAGCAGAGGTCTGTTCTATCAGAGTTGGAATGGTGAAGGAGCACTATGGGGGCATCATACTGTATGAGGGGCACTATGGGGGCGTCATACTGTATGAGGGGCACTATGGGGTGTCATACTGTATGAGGGGCACTATGGGGGCGTCATACTGTATGAGGGCACTATGGGGTGTCATACTGTGTGAGGGGCACTATGGGGGCGTCATACTGTGTGAGGGGCACTATGGGGGCGTCATACTGTATGAGGGCACTATGGGGGCGTCATACTGTGTGAGGGGCACTATGGGGGCGTCATACTGTATGAGGGACACTATGGGGCGTCATACTGTATGAGGGGCACTATGGGGGCGTCATACTGTGTGAGGGGCACTATGGGGCGTCATACTGTGTGAGGGGCACTATGGGGCATCATACTGTATGAGGGCACTATGGGGGCGTCATACTGTGTGAGGGGCACTATGGGGGCGTCATACCGTGTGAGGGGCACTATGGGGGCGTCAAACCGTATGAGGGGCACTATGGGGGCATCATACCGTATGAGGGGCACTATGGGGGCATCATACCGTATGAGGGGCACTATGGGGGTGTCATATCGTATGAGGGGCACTATGGGGGCGTCATACCGTATGAGGGGCACTATGGGGGCATATACCGTATGAGGGGCACTATGGGAGCGTCATACCATATGAGGGGCACTATGGGAGCGTCATACCGTATGATGGGCACTATGGGGCATCATACTGCATGATGAGCACTATGGGGGCATCATACTGTATGATGGGCACTATGGGGGCAGCATACTGTATGATGGGCGCTATGGAGGTGTCATACTGTATGAGGGGCACTATGGGGGCGTCATACTGTATGAGGGGCACTATGGGGGCGTCATACTGTATGAGGGGCACTATGGGGGCGTCATACTGTATGATGGGCACTATGGGGGCGTCATACTGTATGAGGGGCACTGTGGGAGCATCATAGTGTATGAGGGGCATGATAATATATGAGAGGCACTATGATCATCAAGCTGTGGAGTCATCAGAATATGTGAGGGGGCACTATGAGGCAACATAATGTTGCCACCCGGCTGCCATAGTCCTGTGTCCAGCCTAATACCTCAAGCCCACACAGCACAGAGCAGCAGAGGTCTGTTCTATCAGAGTTGGAATGGTGAAGGAGCACTATGGGGGCATCATACTGTATGAGGGGCACTATGGGGGCATCATACTGTATGAGGGGCACTATGGGGTGTCATACTGTATGAGGGGCACTATGGGGGCGTCATACTGTATGAGGGCACTATGGGGTGTCATACTGTATGAGGGGCACTATGGGGGCATCATACTGTATGAGGGCACTATGGGGGCGTCATACTGTGTGAGGGGCACTATGGGGGCGTCATACTGTGTGAGGGGCACTATGGGGGCGTCATACCGTATGAGGGGCACTATGGGGGCGTCATACCGTATGAGGGGCACTATGGGGGTGTCATACTGTGTGAGGGGCACTATGGGGGCGTCATACTGTATGAGGGCACTATGGGGGCGTCATACTGTGTGAGGGGCACTATGGGGGCGTCATACTGTATGAGGGACACTATGGGGCGTCATACTATATGAGGCCAAAGGTTTCAAACAATATGAGAAATAAAAAGGATCTCTCTGCTGCTGAAAAGCGTTAAATAGTGCAATGACTTGGACAAGGTATGAAAACATTAGATATTTCACAAAAACTTTGTGATCATCATACTGTGAAGAGATTTGTGACTAAAACAGAGCACAGACAGAGTTCATGCAGATAAAGGTATAATGAGGAAGGTTTCTGCCAGACAAATTCATTAGATTAAGAGAGCAGCTGCCAAAATACCATTACAAAGAAGGAAACAGTTATTTGAAGCTGCTGGTGCCTCTGGAGTTCCTCGAATCTCAAGGTGTAGGATCCTTCAAAGGCTTGCTGTGGTGCATAAACCTACTATTCGGCCACCCCTAAACAGTGTTCATGAGCAGAAACGGTTGCAGTGGGCCCAGACATACATGAAGACTAATTTTCAAACAGTCTTGTTTACTGATGAGTGTCGAGCAACACTGGATGGTCCAGATGGATGGAGTAGTGGATGGCCACCTTGTCCCAACAAGGCTGCGACGTCAGCAAGGAGGTGGAGGAGTCATGTTTTGGGCCGGAATCATGGGGAAACAGCTGGTGGGGCCCTTTAAGGTTCCTGAAGGTGTGAAAATGACCTCTGTAAAGTATATAGAGTTTCTGACTGACAACTTTCTTACATGGTATAAAAAGCAGAAACGTGCCTTCAGGAGCAAAATCATCTTCATGCACGACAATGCACCATCTCATGCTGCAAATAATACCTCTGAGTCATTGGCTGCTATGGGCATAAAAGGAGATAAACTCATGGTGCGGCCACCATCTTCCCCTGACCTCAACCCTATAGAGCAGTGGTCCCCAACTCCAGTCCTCAAGGCCCACCAACATGTCATGTTTTCAGGATTTCCTTAGTCTTGCCCAGGTAATAATTGCATCACCTGTGCAATGCAAAGGAAATCCTGAAAACATGACCTGTTGGTGGGCCTTGAGTTGGCGAACACTGCTATAGAGAACCTTCAAGTATCATCCAGCACAAGATCAATGAGGGTGGGAGGCAGTTCACATCAAAACAGCAGCTCTGGGAGGCTATTCTGACTTCATGCAAAGAAATACAAGCAGAAACTCTCCAAAAACTCAAGAATGCAAGAATTGTGAAGGTGATATCAAAGAAGGGTCCTATGTTAACATGTAACTTGGCCTGTTAGGAGGTTTTGGAGTTAAATAGCTTTTTAGTTCAGTGAATGTGACCTCCTAATGCTGCAAATTCCACAAATGAGCATTCTCAGTTCTTTATATCAAATGTTTAGAAATTCTACTGTGCCTAATAATTTGGAACAGTGCATTTTGAGTTTTTATTCATTTTGGAGATTATGCTGTTATCATTGGGAGATTTCTTCAATAAAATTCGATGTATAATCTAACAGGTGATGACTTATATTAGACTGACTGTCATTTGCACCGACCATTTAGGAAAATCCGAGAAAAATGTCGTTTGCATAATAATTTGGAACATAGTGTATTTCTGTGTGGGGGCACAAAAAGGACTGAATGAGGTTAAAGTTGAGGTTTAGCAAACAAAAATGTTGCAGCTTGCCTCCAGCTGTCCTGTCTTTCTAAATTGGGAGGTTTGCTACAACTCCTAACATGTTCTGAGATGGGCAGACTGCCGGCCATGATGAGAGTTGGTCCTAATGCTTAAACACATAAATGACCGCACAAACAGTGACGAATATCATTTTACAAGGCAGAAAGGGACCCGTTGTCCCCAGGATCTCAGTGGTGCACCTTGTAGGTGGTGATCGCACGGTACGGCTCACCATACATCTGTACAAGCACAGTCCGGGTATCTGCACTCGCCACAATGACAATCACTCGCGATAAGACTGCGACACTGATTTCCATGTGTCCTTATCGTAGCCACACAGATTATCAGCACAGATTGGCGGTATCAGTATTTCATCTGTCGGCCTGTGATGAGTAGTATCCAAAATGTGGCTGTCCAGCCGTGTGACACTACAACTCCCAGCATGTCCTGACACTCACATAGTTTGCTATGCTAGTTTTTGCAGGGATCATGACTACACCATCATGGACGGCCCTCAGGGACTGGGGCTGAAATTCAGTTCTGGCATTTGAAATCACACCGGCCCATGTTGTCCCTGTCCGCAAGCACTAGATGGGATATATTACTAATATTACCCTGGATGGAGAAAAGGAAGATTTACTACAAGACCAATATTTCTAATGATACCCGTGGCCTGGTGGGGTAAGTGATGGAGTCAGCGACTTTGTGCTCCGTCACAACTCTTAACAGTATGGGAGTCTCGAGAACACAGATTCTGTTAACAACATAGCAGACAAGGCAATGGAAGGACATGCTGCGTTCTTAAAAGACGCGCCGCATGTGCGTTTTCGCGGGTCTGCCGCATGCGTCTTTTAATGCATAGTGGAGACGGGATTTTATGAAATCCCCTCCACTATGCTGTAACATCTGGACGCTGCGGGTTTGACACTGCAGCTCAACGCAGCTTAAAAACCACAGTGTTTCCTGCACGTGGAAGCATACCCTTAGACTTTTGCTCTGCACTTCTTATTTTGCGCACACATTGACCAGCAGCTAGTAAATCTTTAAGCCTGTTTACGGCTAGGTGACCCTGTGAGCCCAGGAGTGCGATAATCATGATGGGAGTGCTGCTTCTCTGCTATCTGTGAATGATTGTACACCTGGGAGATAATGATGCAGCCGCTCCGCCCGTGCAGCTCATAAAGGGTGTATCCTTACCGGGGACCCCACTCTATGACCACTGGTGAAGCCTTGATGAGACCACCCCTTTATCCCAATGGTGGAGATTTCTCATGGAAAGTCCTGCAGCTTTCTCGCAGGGTTTGTTCCTCACCACTTCCAAGATCTCTGCTTGCTGTCAGTGAATAATGCAAATATTCCTTTGAGATTCCATATTACTTCTATACTAGTTTGCCTGCACTGATACATTGTAACAAACTATCAGGGCCGGAGATTTGTGCTGCTGAATAAGGACGTGGATTCAATGGCAGCAAACCCCCTGCTGGGGGAGACACCGTATTAGGTAGGGAAAATGGCGTCAAGGATGTTGCAATTCAAGGATAGCAAGTATGGATCTTGACATTGTTGAAAACCAAAGTGCTGTAGAAAGTTGTGCGACGTCTCATTCTATAGTGATGATGGCGGGGACAGCAGTTCCTCTTCTGTGTCAGTAGAGGGCGCCGTCGTTAAGCCTTTGTTTAATCTCGGATGAGAACGTGAAATTGTCTGACAGCCGAGAATGAAGCCGATAAGGGCGGGATGTCACGTCTGTGAATGCGACTCGCAGCGTATTATATTAGTACTATGTGCCGTGTAATCACAAACCATAGCCCCACAAATCAGCATGACGCCATGCTGAGCCGTAACACTGCAGGCGCCCTCTAGTGTCAGCGGCTGAGATCTGCAGCCACTGCTAACCAAGGCCTGATTACATGAGTACGCCGCCACTTATGCCGTAACACCCTGGTCATTAGGGTTACGCCAGTGGAAGTGGTATTTATTTATGCTACTTATATAGCGCCATTAATTCCACAGCATTTTACAGACATTGTCATCGCTGTCCCCGTTGGGGCTCACAATCTACATTCCCTATCAGTATCAGAGCATATGAGGAAACCGGAGAACCCGGAGGAAACCCACACAGACACGGGGAGAACATAAACTCCTTGCAAATGTTGTCCTTGGTGAGACAGATCTACTTGTAGTGTAGTGCTAACCACTGAGCCTCCGTGCTGCCCAGTATAGTTCTGGAAAGCAGGCCAACATACATGGAATGTCAGCTCACATCTGATTGGCTGCAATTTAACACATTGTCTGCTGTTGTTGATTTGCATATCATTAGTTTGATATCTTACAGATGTAGTAAACTTTAACTTTGCATTTCATGTATTACGTTTTATTGCAATGGCGTGTGAGGCATTAATGTCACGTTAAAGTTTATAGCAGAAGCGTGTCCTTCATAAATAGTCACCACTTAGTGACTAAATGAAGCCACATACAAGGAACAAATACCGTCACACCGTGACCAGATCACATATTACCACCACATAGTGACCAAATAATACCACATACAAGGAACAAATACTGTCACACCGTGACCAGATCACATATTACCACTACATAGTAACCAATAATACCACATACAAGGAATACTGTCACCCCATGACCAGACCCCCTATGTCTCCTTCCTACCCCCATATGTCTCCATCTGCCCCATATGTCTGCATCCTGCCTCGGAGCTGGCACCAAATATTGCTCCTTGATATTCTTGTGTCATGGACACTGGAAAAACTAAAAAAAAAAAAAGAAAAACTGGAAGAAATAGCTACATTGCATCAACCCCTCAGCTGGACTAAGCCAGAAAGGTTTCCAGTCTCTGTTCTCTGACAGCAAGAAGAAATGTTGAAACTGGTGTGAAATTGGGGCACAAAAGTACATTACAAAAATGCAGAACGCTTTATTATATAATGATTGCACTTCCTATAAATAATCGGAAACACGAGTGACCTTCACACCGACCGGTGGATTGCTCCTTTGGTGAAGAACTTGCGTCATATTCCAAGTGGCGATGACTTCACTTTCAGGTTTTAGTGCGCACTTTACTGTTCATCCACCAGATGGCGCACATCCCCAATAAATTACTTTGCTCTGCATTAATCTGGACTGTGCCTTCACCTGGGAAATCAAGTCATTCTCTTTCTGAAGGGTTTTGTACAATTTTTTCTCATAAATCATAAGCTTTGCTGTCACAATAAATCATAAATCAGGTTGCTTTTTTAACACCTTCATGCCCCATTTTATAACCTATTATGGCATTAGAAGCCAAGTTATTCTCCCAGCTGCCACTAGTGGGAGCTCTGTTATAGAAGTCAATGAAAGCTGTATGAACTCCCTTACAGTGAGCTCCCCCTAGTGGTGCCTGCAGGCAGACAGAATGATATTATGCAACTATCATCAAGCAGGAGATTTGGCGCACTGTACCAGAAATATAGATTTCTCACTCCTATATAGAATCTGAAGCCCATTAAGAATAAAAAGAAATTCTCTCCATGCTGCATTGATTGTCAGCTACGTCTGTGTGTGTCCTATAGAGACTATTTATCACGAGCAGGCCCACCCACTGGACTCCTAAGCCCTGAATCAGCAGCGATCTACATCACACTGCCTGCAGACTGCAAATTATGGAAAATGTTACAAGATCAGATAGGTATCATGTATAGATGATAGACAGATAATAGATAGATAATAGACAGATGACAGATAACACTGGTTAATGCAATTTTTCTGGCAAAAGGTTTTAAAACATTTTAAGTCAATTTTGGCTGCTGATTACGAATATGAACTCCGTTTTTGGCGATCATCAGGATTTCGAGATATTTTCAATTTTTGATGAAAATTACTCCTAGTGTTTTATGATAAAAACACATGATTTTCGGTACTACATTTTGTATATTTTTAATCAAGGAATAACAAAGATTACAAAGTCTATGTACAGCAAATCAAATAGACTTACAGAATTAAACTACAAAATCTAAAAACACATATATATGGCACACAGATGAATGACAAATGGCAGTTATTTGAACTTTCTTTTCTTCGCTGATCTGTGATGTACGGCTTCTGGGTTGTCTCTCATCAAGCTCCAGCAATAGTCAGCCATCATATGGGAGTCCCACCGGCCTTGATACCGTTCTTCCATTGTTTTAATGTCCTGATGAAAACGCTCCCCTTGTTCCTCGCTCACATCCCCAAGGTTCTCTGGAAAAAGTCCAAATGGCTGTGTAATAGTGAATCTTGATCCTCATTCTACATCCGAGATTTCGCAGACTCATTAGTAGCTCTTCCACAATCTCTTCATAGTTGTCCGCTTTCTTATTCCCTAGAAAATTCTGCACCACATAACAAAATGCATTCCAAACTCTTTCTTCTGTCTCATTCATTGATGTGATAACATTTGGGTCTCTTATAAGTGTTCTTATTTGAGGTCCATCAAATATTCCAGCCTTTTTCTTCTCTTCACTAAGACCAGGAAAAGTTGAACATATATAGTTAAAGCATTCTCCACTGTGATTGAGAGCTCTGACGAACTGCTTCATCAATCCAAGTTTAATGTGTAAGGGAGGAAAGACAATGTCCTTCCTATCCACTAGAGGATCATGGATGACATTCTTATCGCCAGATGCCAAACTCTGTCGCTGAGGCCATTCAGTTTTCACCCAACGCTCTGCTGTAGCTCTACTGTCCCAGTAGCACAGAAAATAAGGGTGTTATCATAACAAATGGGAATTATGCATGTTCAAAGAAAACAAAGATATTCTCACATTTATTGGGAGACTAAATGAAAACTACATTTACCTTAGTGAATCGTATAAACCGGCACTTTTCATACACTACTTATATTTATCATGGAATTCATGAAAATGGGCAATATACTAATAGCGCAAAAACGTGATGTGATAGAGAAATTATAAGATCAGATTTGAATTCAGCACCCTCATATTAGTGTAAAACTGTTCTTAAAGTCCATGCCAAAATGTTTTTTTTTCTTGTAGACCAGTGTAATAGATAGATAATAGATGATAGAAAGATGATAGATAATAGAAAGATGATAGATAATAATTGATAAATAGATTTAATAATGGATAGATGATAGATATAGATAATAGATAAATAGATAATAGATTTAATAATGGATCTATAGACAATAGATAGATAGATAATAGATAGATTTAATAATGATAGATAATAAGTAGATTAATAAGTAGATAGGCAGATAAGGATTACATATAATAATATATGGGTGTGGGACAGATGTGCTTTGTGTCCGGGGTGTACACTAGTTGATGTACATTATGATCACGTTTCCTGTAGAAGTGAATGCGACGAGCCCTTCGGACAGGGGCAGAATACAGATTACGTAGGTTAACCCTTCCAGCGCTGGGGCTGGTGGCCTCCATATTGAAGGGTCTGTGTTCAGCGCCCCCACCTGTCCCCCCAGTGCTTCCTGTTTCCCCCCATCCTCTTATTCAGGACACTACATGACTGTTTGCTATCATAGAAAAGAGATGTCACAGGGACAGGATATGAGGATTCGCAGCCAAATAAATCCATGCCTCTTAACCCCTGCTGTGCCAGCGCCCGCAGATGACGGGCTCATATACAGGGATTAGCAGCGCAGGATGAGTTCTCTCTCTGGGCCCACGTCTGTTATCACAGGGGAAGGGGTAGAATTATGCGTATATTTCGGTGCCAGTCTGGTCTTCACGGTATCAGTCCACGCTGGCATCCTGGCATTTGTCACTAGCCACAGAATACGGCATGAGATGACTAGTGCCGCGTCTGTTTGTGGGCCCTCTGGCCGCAGGCTCTTCAGCATGGCCTGAATGGTCAATCTCGTCCCCCGCTATTACCGGCAGGAAGAAGCCGCGGCTTGATCCAGTATCACCACCCAAGGAAAGCCTGTTATAAAGCTGTAAGTCGCACCATCACTCACTAAGAAAGCTGACAACAACCAATATGGTCACCAGTGCTGCTTCCATGGGTAGTCAGACCACTGTCCTCACTCCTCCACCAATAAGGACGTGGCTCATGGCAGTAAATTGTGTACCTGCACCCTTATAATGTGAAGTACTGAATTGGTTAAATATCTGTGCCCACATGTGGTGGTAATCACTGAGATAGACACCTATGCCCTCAGCTCTGGCAGTACCTGGCTGTGCCCACTGCTCTGGCAGTACCTAGCCATGCTCTCAGCTCTGGCAGTACCTGGCTGTGCCCTCAGCTCTGGTAGTATCTGGCTGTGCCCTCAGCTCTGGTAGTATCTGGCCGTGCCCTCAGCTCTGGCAGTACCTGGCCGTGCCCTCAGCTCTGGCAGTACCTGGCCGTGCCCTCAGCTCTGGCAGTACCTGGCTGTGCCCTCAGCTCTGGCAGTACCTGGCTGTGCCCTCAGCTCTGGCAGTACCTGGCTGTGCCCACTGCTCTGGCAGTACCTGGCCATGCCCTCAGCTCTGGCAGTACCTGGCTGTGCCCTCCACTCTGGCAGTACCTGGCCATGCCCACAGCTCTGGCAGTATCTGGCGGTGCCCTCAGCTCTGGCAGTACCTGGCCATGCCCACAGCTCTGGCAGTATCTGGCGGTGCCCTCAGCTCTGGTAGTACCTGGCCGTGCCCTAAGCTCTGGCAGTACCTGTCTGTGTCCACTGCTCTGGCAGCACCTGGCTCTGCACACAGCTCTGGCAGTACCTGGCCGTGCCCTCAGCTCTGGCAGTACCTGGCTGTGCCCTCAGCTCTGGCAGTACCTGGCTGTGCCCTCAGCTCTGGCAGTACCGGGCCGTGCCCTCAGCTCTGGCAGTACCGGGCCGTGCCCTCAGCTCTGGCAGTACCTGGCCGTGCCCTCAGCTCTGGCAGTACCGGGCCGTGCCCTCAGCTCTGGCAGTACCGGGCCGTGCCCTCAGCTCTGGCAGTACCTGGCCGTGCCCTCAGCTCTGGCAGTACCTGGCCGTGCCCTCAGCTCTGGCAGTACCTGGCCGTGCCCACTGCTCTGGCAGTACCTGGCCGTGCCCTCAGCTCTGGCATAACTTGGCTGTGCCCTCAGCTCTGGCAGCACATGGCTGTGCCCTAAGCTCTGGCAGTACCTGGCCGTGCCCTCAGCTCTGGCAGTACCGGGCCGTGCCCTCAGCTCTGGCAGTACCTGGCTGTGCCCTCAGCTCTGGCAGTACCTAGCTGTGCCCTCAGCTCTGGCAGTACCTGGCCGTGCCCACTGCTCTGGCAGTACCTGGCCGTGCCCTCAGCTCTGGCAGTACCTGGCCGTGCCCTCAGCTCTGGCAGTACCTGGCCGTGCCCTCAGCTCTGGTAGTATCTGGCCGTGCCCTCAGCTCTGGCAGTACCTGGCCGTGCCCTCAGCTCTGGCAGTACCGGGCCGTGCCCTCAGCTCTGGCAGTACCGGGCCGTGCCCTCAGCTCTGGCAGTACCTGGCCGTGCCCTCAGCTCTGGCAGTACCGGGCCGTGCCCTCAGCTCTGGCAGTACCGGGCCGTGCCCTCAGCTCTGGCAGTACCGGGCCGTGCTCTCAGCTCTGGCAGTACCGGGCCGTGCCCTCAGCTCTGGCAGTACCTGGCCGTGCCCTCAGCTCTGGCAGTACCTGGCCGTGCCCTCAGCTCTGGCAGTACCTGGCCGTGCCCTCAGCTCTGGCAGTACCTGGCTGTGCCCTCAGCTCTGGCAGTACCTGGCTGTGCCCTCAGCTCTGGCAGTACCTGGCTGTGCCCACTGCTCTGGCAGTACCTGGCCATGCCCTCAGCTCTGGCAGTACCTGGCTGTGCCCTCCACTCTGGCAGTACCTGGCCATGCCCACAGCTCTGGCAGTATCTGGCGGTGCCCTCAGCTCTGGCAGTACCTGGCCATGCCCACAGCTCTGGCAGTATCTGGCGGTGCCCTCAGCTCTGGTAGTACCTGGCCGTGCCCTAAGCTCTGGCAGTACCTGTCTGTGTCCACTGCTCTGGCAGCACCTGGCTCTGCACACAGCTCTGGCAGTACCTGGCCGTGCCCTCAGCTCTGGCAGTACCTGGCTGTGCCCTCAGCTCTGGCAGTACCTGGCTGTGCCCTCAGCTCTGGCAGTACCGGGCCGTGCCCTCAGCTCTGGCAGTACCGGGCCGTGCCCTCAGCTCTGGCAGTACCTGGCCGTGCCCTCAGCTCTGGCAGTACCGGGCCGTGCCCTCAGCTCTGGCAGTACCGGGCCGTGCCCTCAGCTCTGGCAGTACCTGGCCGTGCCCTCAGCTCTGGCAGTACCTGGCCGTGCCCTCAGCTCTGGCAGTACCTGGCCGTGCCCACTGCTCTGGCAGTACCTGGCCGTGCCCTCAGCTCTGGCATAACTTGGCTGTGCCCTCAGCTCTGGCAGCACATGGCTGTGCCCTAAGCTCTGGCAGTACCTGGCCGTGCCCTCAGCTCTGGCAGTACCGGGCCGTGCCCTCAGCTCTGGCAGTACCTGGCTGTGCCCTCAGCTCTGGCAGTACCTAGCTGTGCCCTCAGCTCTGGCAGTACCTGGCCGTGCCCACTGCTCTGGCAGTACCTGGCCGTGCCCTCAGCTCTGGCAGTACCTGGCCGTGCCCTCAGCTCTGGCAGTACCTGGCCGTGCCCTCAGCTCTGGTAGTATCTGGCCGTGCCCTCAGCTCTGGCAGTACCTGGCCGTGCCCTCAGCTCTGGCAGTACCGGGCCGTGCCCTCAGCTCTGGCAGTACCGGGCCGTGCCCTCAGCTCTGGCAGTACCTGGCCGTGCCCTCAGCTCTGGCAGTACCGGGCCGTGCCCTCAGCTCTGGCAGTACCGGGCCGTGCCCTCAGCTCTGGCAGTACCGGGCCGTGCTCTCAGCTCTGGCAGTACCGGGCCGTGCCCTCAGCTCTGGCAGTACCTGGCCGTGCCCTCAGCTCTGGCAGTACCTGGCCGTGCCCTCAGCTCTGGCAGTACCTGGCCGTGCCCTCAGCTCTGGCAGTACCTGGCTGTGCCCACAGGCAGAATGTCTGCGGTAATTAAAAGGTTAATCCTTCATTCCTGGAATTTTTGGAATCCAGAACCTTGAGGTCGGACTGTACCAATGCGCAGACAGGTCTGCAGGGGGAGGGAAGAAAGAGGCAACCTCTGTGGGGAATGGTTTGATCTTGTAGCCAGGGCTCCCCCCCCGGCTTGGACGTGCAGTTGGTGTGTTCCGCTGGAAGCGCCTGTGAGCGGAGAGTGCAGGTTGGTACCTGCGGCCGGAGAGGTGAGAGGAGAGCGTCCCCGGGAGTGTGCGGTGAGATCGGCGCGGCCAGGTGCGGTGTGATCGGTGCTGTGTGCCGCCTGCTAGCTGACATGTTTACCGTGTGTGCGGGATGTGAGCCCCATACTGATCCAGTGGAGCGGCTGACGCTCATACAGCCACAGCAGACGGCTGTTTACATGGGTGGTGTGTGTGTGTGTGTATGTGTGTGTGTGTGTGTGTGTATTATGTGCTGTGTGTGTGTGTGTGTGTGTATTATGTGCTGTGTGTGTGTGTGTGTGTATTATGTGCTGTGTGTGTGTGTATATTATGTGCTGTGTGTGTGTGTATTATGTGCTGTGTGTGTGTATTATGTGCTGTGTGTGTGTATTATGTGCTGTGTGTGTGTATTATGTGCTGTGTGTGTATTATGTGCTGTATGTGTGTATTATGTGCTGTGTGTGTATTATGTGCTGTGTGTGTGTATTATGTGCTGTGTGTGTGTGTGTATTATGTGCTGTGTGTGTATTATGTGCTGTGTGTGTGTATTATGTGCTGTGTGTGTGTATTATGTGCTGTGTGTGTGTGTGTGTATTATGTGCTGTGTGTGTGTATTATGTGCTGTGTGTGTGTATTATGTGCTGTGTGTGTGTATTATGTGCTGTGTTGTGTGTGTATTATGTGCTGTGTTGTGTGTGTATTATGTGCTGTGCTGTGTGTGTATTATGTGCTGTGTGTGTGTGTATTATGTGCTGTGTGTGTGTGTGTTATGTGTTGTGTGTGTGTGTGTATTATGTGCTGTGTGTGTGTGTGTATTATGTGCTGTGTGTGTATTATGTGCTGTGTGTGTGTGTATTATGTGCTGTGTGTGTGTGTATTATGTGCTGTGTGTGTGTGTATTATGTGTTGTGTGTGTGTGTGTATTATGTGCTGTGTGTGTGTGTGTATTATGTGCTGTGTGTGTATTATGTGCTGTGTGTGTGTGTATTATGTGCTGTGTGTGTGTGTGTGTATTATGTGCTGTGTGTGTGTGTGTATTATGTGCTGTGTGTGTGTGTATTATGTGCTGTGTGTGTGTGTATTATGTGCTGTGTGTGTGTGTGTATTATGTGCTGTGTGTGTATTATGTGCTGTGTGTGTGTGTGTGTATTATGTGCTGTGTGTGTGTATTATGTGCTGTGTGTGTGTGTGTATTATGTGCTGTGTGTGTGTGTGTGTGTATTATGTGCTGTGTGTGTGTGTGTGTTATGTGCTGTGTGTGTGTGTGTATTATGTGCTGTGTGTGTGTGTGTATTATGTGCTGTGTGTGTGTGTATTATGTGCTGTGTGTGTGTGTATTATGTGCTGTGTGTGTGTGTGTATTATGTGCTGTGTGTGTGTATTATGTGCTGTGTGTGTGTGTATTATGTGATGTGTGTGTGTATTATGTGCTGTGTGTGTGTGTGTATTATGTGCTGTGTGTGTTGTTTATGGTGACCTGTATATTATAGATGTGAAGGATGACTGTATATCTGATGGCCTGTGCATCCTATGTATTATTATTATTATTTATTATTATTATTTATATAGCACCATTGATTCCTGGGTGCTGTACATGAGAAGGGGTTACATACAACTTACAGATATCACTTACAGTAAGCTAATAATGACAGACTGGTTCAGAGGGGCGAGGACCCTGCCCTTGCGGGCTTACATTCTACAGGATTATGGGGAAGGAGACAGTAGGTTGGGGGTTGCAGGAGCTCCGGTGTTGGTGAGGTGGTAGCTTCTATAGTGATGAGGCGGCAGCGGTGTCAGTGTAGGCTTATAGTATAGTGTATTATGATTGATGTACGTTACTTTTTTGTGATGGACGGCATATGAGTTTAATGCTCTGTGTGATGGACGGCATATGAGTTTAATGCTCTGTGTGATGGACGGCATATGGGTGTAATGCTCTGTGTAATGGACGGCGTATGGGTGTAGTGCTCTGTGTAATGGACGGCGTATGGGTGTAGTGCTCTGTGTGATGGACGGCGTATGGGTGTAAGGCTCTGTGTGATGCTCTGTGTGATGGACGGCGTATGAGTGTAGTGCTATGTGTGATGGACGGCGTATGAGTGTAGTGCTATGTGTGATGGACGGCGTATGGGTGTAGTGCTATGTGTGATGAACGGCATATGGGTGTAAGGCTCTGTGATGGACGGCGTATGGGTGTAAGGCTCTGTGATGGACGGCGTATGGGTGTAAGGCTCTGTGTGATGGACGGCGTATGGGTGTAGTGCTATGTGTGATGGACGGCGTATGGGTGTAGTGCTATGTGTGATGAACGGCATATGGGTGTAAGGCTCTGTGTGATGCTCTGTGTGATGGACGGAGTATGAGTGTAGTGCTATTTGTGATGGACAGTATATGGGTGTAGTGCTATGTGTGATGGACGGCGTATGGGTGTAAGGCTCTGTGTGATGCTCTGTGTGATGGACGTCGTATGAGTGTAGTGCTATGTGTGATGGGCGGCGTATGGGTGTAATGCTCTGTGTGATGGACGACGTATGAGTGTAGTGGTATGAGTGTAGTGCTATGTGTGATGGACGGCGTATGGGTGTAGTGCTCTGTGTGATGGACGGCGTATGGGTGTAGTGCTCTGTGTGATGGACGGCGTATGGGTGTGATGTTCTGTGTGATGGACGGCGTATGGGTGTAAGGCTCTGTGATGCTCTGTGTGATGGACGGCGTATGAGTGTAGTGCTATGTGTGATGGACGGCGTATGGGTGTAGTGCTATGTGTGATGGACGGCATATGGGTGTAAGGCTCTGTGATGCTCTGTGTGATGGACGGCGTATGAGTGTAGTGCTATGTGTGATGGACGACGTATGAGTGTAGTGCTATGTGTGATGGACAGCGTATGAGTGTAGTGCTATGTGTGATGGACGGCGTATGGGTGTAATGTTCTGTGTGATGGACGGCGTATGGGTGTAGTGCTCTGTGTGATGGACGGCGTATGGGTGTAATGTTCTGTGTGATGGACGGCGTATGGGTGTAGTGCTCTGTGTGATGGACGGCGTATTTATTTTACTGTCATAAATAGCGTCATTAATTCCACCGTGCTTTAGAGACATCAGTATCACTGTCCCCGTTGGGGCTCACAATGCCTGTCAGTATGTCTGTGGATGCACTTTAGTATATTATGGCCACGTGCACATGTTGTGGAAAGTGGTGTAGATTTTTCCGGACTTATGGAGCAGGTGTAAACCGCCGTGGAATCCGCACAAAGAAGTGACATGCTGCGGAATTAACAACGTTTCTGCACTTTTTTTCCGCACCATGTGCACTGCGGATTTTTTCCATAGGTTTACATGGCACTGTAAACTCAGGGAAAACTGGTGCAAATCCGCAGCAAAATCTGCAACGCGTGCACATAGCCTATATTTATGGCTGTATTCGCATATTACTTTATATTTAACACAGTCGGAAGTTTTGGTTGTTTTTTGTAAAAATAACTTTCCATAAAACTCCCATGTGACTGGAACCAGTAGTGTATATGATGTATGTGCTGGCATCTATATCATGTTGTGTATTCTGTGTATACACTTGTCCTATATCTTATATACTGTGTATACCCCTGTGCTAGATCTGTGTATACCCCTATACCTTTTATACTATCTGTACACCTGTGCTATATTAGTAACATAGTAACATAGTTAGTAAGGCCGAAAAAAGACATTTGTCCATCCAGTTCAGCCTATATTCCATCATAATAAATCCCCAGATCTACGTCCTTCTACAGAACCTAATTGTATGATACAATATTGTTCTGCTCCAGGAAGACATCCAGGCCTCTCTTGAACCCCCCCGACTGAGTTCGCCATCACCACCTCCTCAGGCAAGCAATTCCAGATTCTCACTGCCCTAACAGTAAAGAATCCTCTTCTATGTTGGTGGAAAAACCTTCTCTCCTCCAGACGCAAAGAATGCCCCCTTGTGCCTGTCACCTTCCTTGGTATAAACAGATCCTCAGCGAGATATTTGTATTGTCCCCTTATATACTTATACATGGTTATTAGATCGCCCCTCAGTCGTCTTTTTTCTAGACTAAATAATCCTAATTTCGCTAATCTATCTGGGTATTGTAGTTCTCCCATCCCCTTTATTAATTTTGTTGCCCTCCTTTGTACTCTCTCTAGTTCCATTATATCCTTCCTGAGCACCGGTGCCCAAAACTGGACACAGTACTCCATGTGCGGTCTAACTAGGGATTTGTACAGAGGCAGTATAATGCTCTCATCATGTGTATCCAGACCTCTTTTAATGCACCCCATGATCCTGTTTGCCTTGGCAGCTGCTGCCTGGCACTGGCTGCTCCAGGTAAGTTTATCATTAACTAGGATCCCCAAGTCCTTCTCACTGTCAGATTTACCCAGTGGTTTCCCGTTCAGTGTGTAATGGTGATATTGATTCCTTCTTCCCATGTGTATAACCTTACATTTATCATTGTTAAACCTCATCTGCCACTTTTCAGCCCAAGTTTCCAACCTATCCAGATCCATCTGTAGCAGAATACTATCTTCTCTCGTATTAACTGCTTTACATAGTTTTGTATCATCTGTAATGTGCCTCTATACTGTATGTGCCTCTATACTGTGTATACTCCTCTACTATATTAGTATGTGCCTATATACACCTGTACTATATTATGTGCCTCTATACACCATACACCGTGTATACACCTGTACTATATTAGTGTGTTACTCTATACGGCACTGTGTATACACCTCTACTATACTAGTATGTGCCTGTATACACCTGTGCTATGTTAGTGTGTTACTCTATACGGCACTGTGTATACACCTTTACTATACTAGTATGTGCTTGTATACACCTGTACTATATTAGTGTGTTACTCTATACGGCACTGTGTATACACCTTTACTATACTAGTATGTGCCTGTATACACCTGTACTATATTAGTGTTACTCTATACGGCACTGTGTATACACCTTTACTATACTAGTATGTGTCTGTATACACCTGTACTATGTTAGTGTGTTACTCTATACGGCACTGTGTGTACACCTTTACTATACTAGTATGTGCCTGTATACACCTGTACTATATTAGTGTGTTACTCTATACGGCACTGTGTAGACACCTCTACTTTATTAGTATGTGCCTTTATACAATGTGTATACCCCTGTACTATATCTATGTGTACCCTTATACCTTATATACAGTGTAAACACCTGTAGTATATTAGTGTGTGCCTACTGTGTATACCCCGTTACGCTATAGATGGATGTTTGTGGGGTGCAGATACCTGGCACCAGGGTTGTCGGGTATGTTGGCGTTTGCTAGTACGGGTATACAGATGGTTGGGGCTTCTGTGCAGTACGAGGAGTTGTCTGGGGACTATGGGTGACGACTCATGTGAGTGGTGAATATTATAGGTCTTCCCCCATGCCGTGGGTAGCGACACATCCGCCATCGGTACGCAGCCACTGTGTCGTCTGGCTGCTGACAGAATGTTTCCTTTTGTTTGTGTGCTCGGGATGGTACAACATATGGGAGTCTTCACTCTTCCCATACGCGTCTGTCATGATTCTTCCTGGTGACGGGTAACACTGTGTATCACACAACTAATATGGCTGCCAGTGCGCTCCCATGGTAGTTGTTGCTAAGCTTTTCCAGGACCCTGAATGGCAGATATGCCCTGGGGCCAGTGTCACACAGATTTTCTGTCAGTTAGTGGGCACAGAGCTGGTGTCTCGAGGCTGCGGTGTCCCCTACCTGTGGGAATCTCTGCTGGTATGTTACGAACAGGAAGTAATTTTCCTAATAAAAAATAATTGTTGTCGCCTCTGCTGCTAATTCCAGTCTCCGGTATTTCAGGTGGAGACGTATGCTGAGGTGCGGGCGACAAGGGAATGTGATCTGGGCAGGTTCAGGGTGCACAGGCCCTAGAGTCCTCGCTCCTTCAGTCATTTTGGGTTTGATAAAGGATTTTGTGGTCACAATGTAATAATACAAATATACGTCTCTAGGCACAACCAAAATGTCAACCCAGACCCTGGCGGCCATATTTCCACCTTAAACTTTTATTAAACTTTTGCTGGGTGGGGGTCCAGGCGCAAAAACCTCCGATGGTCGCCAAAATGAATCCCTTGGAGCAGACTGTAGATGGAACTGTCCATTTGGCCAAGGCCTTCTCCATGGATCAAAGCTGTGCATGTTTTGGATGCTATAAGCAGAACCGGGGTTCCCCCTGTACGTGGCCTCGGAGCAGTAATTCTCTAAAGCAGGGGTGGGGAACCTCAGGCCCACTGGCCAATTTCGGCCCTCGATGACATTTATATCCAGCCCCCAGGAGATTCCCAGGGACTGCAGTGCTTGGACCGGCAGCTGTATTTTGGCGTCCGCTGGCCTTTACTTTCTTCTTGCTCTGTGAGCACGTCGCTCACACACACTGTTAAGTACTGAACGCTGAGGTGTGTGCAGTGAAATGTTACGTCCTCACACCAGTGCCAGGACGCACCTTGTGGGCAGAATTGGCGTGTGATTTGTACGGACCCCGAAGGATGGTAAAAATGGCCCTTGCTAGAAAAAACGTTCCCTACCCCGCTCTAGAGTCAAAATGGTGGTGCTAATAGTACCTCTCATGGTGGCTTTATGCAGTTATACGGGGGCTTATGTTGCAAAGGTCAAAATTGGACCCACAGGTGATATTAAACATCCTATTGGTGGATGGGTGTGTGTTGTGGGGGGTCAACCTTGTCTAATCGCTTACGTGGTAACCATTAACACAGCCTGCACCTGCCGAGCATGGAGCGGGCTCAGCGCATGAGCCTGATCCTTCCAAATTCTGCCGTACATATATGGTGGAACTTAGGAGAAGTGGGCAGATGCCAAGCTGGGAATGACACATTTCGACAATGGGCCTCATAGCGGTCGATTGTCAGGGGACTCTATTAACAAGTTTTATTCAAAGCAGGGGACCCTTATTAAAGCGCCACGTACAGTTCTCTGCTGCACCTTTTTGAGGCCTTGTGTTTATCAAAATTATTTCTTGCGCATAAGCAACCAATCAGAGCTCAGCTTTCATTTTTTAAACCGCTTTGGTAAAATGAAAGCTGAGCTGTGATTGGTTGCTATGGGTAACAATTTTTTTTTTCTGTATTACCTTGTTGATCTACCCCAGTGTGTCGATAAGGGGGTTGTCTTATGAAACAGCCGTCTGTATAATCTCCAGAAAGAAAGCTACTTGAACAAATGTGCTGATGGTTCTGGCTCATTGAGAGGGGTTCTGAAAAGGGGCCGCCTCTGACGTCTGTAGGGATCACCCCTTTAAGGAACGTTTCCGTCATTGCCGTCTGGCGTAGTATACACATGTAGACACCACACAGACGCCCTGTGGCTACTGTCGACTCTGGGAATTGGTCCTGAGTGTAGAGGCTGAAGACGGTGGCGTCTTGAGGTTGAGGATTAACGCTGTGGGATTATGTCAGCAGAGGCCACGTTGCGGGCCCCGACGGATTGTGGCATGTTCTGTAACACTCCAGAGCGATGAAGTCACACATGAAAGTCTTAGCCTAAAGAGCGAGGAACAAGTTCTAGCAACAGTCGCCCAGTTTCAGGGTGATGATGGTTATTAAAGGGGAAGTGCACTTTGAAAACCTGTCATCCCCCTTGGAGGACCCGTCACTGCGGACTACACCGCTTTTATTTTCCTTTGCATAATTCAAAGCCAAAATTGTGTAACACTTTTTTTTTTTTTAAGGGGAAAGATAATCCTTCTTAATAGTTGGGGTCCGCTGGGCGGGGCTCCAGAATTTCTTATTTCTGGGGCTCTTATGAAGCCAAGATCTTCTCCTGGGGACATGACAAAAATCCGTCTGTAAACATTTAGATCACTGTAGATGTCTCGCTCTCAGGCTGTGATCCGCTGTAGACAGACGCTTTCTCATGGTGCTCCCCAAAGACACACCTTAGGGGATCCAGTCCTAGCAGTTACATAAAGGGAACCTGTCAGCAAGTATATAAAGCACTTTAAAATGCCATCATAGGGTTCACACGACTGTAAGGTTAATACGGTTGCAGTTCCTGCCTGTGAAGAGTCAGGTGGGCGGTGCTGACTTATAGACTGGGATGGGCCAGCGGCATCCAGGGCATGCGTACTGCACAGATGGGGCCGTACACACAGATTTCCTGCGCATGGACCGGATGTTGCTGGCTTGTACAGATTTATCAGGACGGGAGGTGTGGCATTGCCTGACTCTTTGGTGGATTAGAGCCGCCCACATGACTCTTAATATAAATTCCCCTCCCCATGCTGCAGGAGACATTTTGGATGGGGACTTTGTTAGAAATATCTCATCATGTATAACACTATGGTAGTGGTTTAGGGACCGGATAGGTAAAATTTCCCTTGAAATGTTTTTTTTTCGGGGATGCAACTTAAAAATTTGGTCTAGCGTACAGCAATTGGTCAAATAGATGTTGGACGTCCCTGACCTACCTGTGTCGCAAAATGGTGACACTTAATGGAGACATGATGTTGCGCTTTACCAAAGGGGTATTGCATGATTGGGGTTGACATGGCAGCCATATTGGGGGAATGCCGGGTGGTAACCATAAACTTGACCGTTACAGCTGTCGTGATTGGTTGGGTCCTGACAGGCAAGGTTGTATAGTTTTGTCCTGACACTATGGGATTGCATTGACCCCCAATTTACGCAGTTCATGCGATCAGAGGAAAATATTATCGGAGGTGCAGTGAAGGCATGGTGTCATCAACCAGCCCCATGGTGGCACGCTGCGCCTGTAGGGCAGGCTTTGCCTATTGAAATCAGTGGGAGAGAATTACCTGTATGATGCCTCCTAATTAAAAAGCCCCTTAAAGGATTATTTCCTATTTTGATAAATGGATATTGTCGGATAGTACTTGTAAAAACAAGCACTTTTGCAATTTACTGCTTATTAAAATTTGCAGTCATTCTTGAGATATTAACACTTTTGTTTGCAACTTGTTGCCTAGGAGACCGTCCACCGCTGCTGTCTATCTTATAAGTGCTGGCCGGGATTAGGAGGTAACAGCATGCTCCAACGATCTTTGCCAGCGTCAAATCGGTGCTCATAAGCTTAATAGAAAAGCGTGTCAGCACTGTGCCTGTTTGTTGTCTAGCAGAGGTGGTCGGTCTCCAAGGCAATGAGCTGTAAACAAGTGTTAATATCTCAAGAACCACTACAAATTTTAACAAGCAGTAAATTGCACAAGTGCTAGTTTTTACAAGCATTATCCGACCATACCAATTTGTGAAAATGAGACTAAACCTTTTAAGGAACACGACTAAGTCTACTGTCTCCATTTGCGTTATTCCCTGTTATCATCCGTTAAGGTTTGGGTGAGGCTGACGGTATTGACAGGATGTCGACAAATTCCCTGCCCCCATGCTCACACCATACTTGGGTGTGAATGATGCGCAATGTGCCGAAATTAGGATTAGCGCCCCTAAAAAAAAAAAATAATTTTCACAGGTCAGATTTACCTATGGAATCGAGATCTTGAGTCCTCTCTAATCTTTCCAGAGCAGTTTAATAATTGAAAGCTGAGCTCTGATTGTTTGATACGGGCACCAAAGGCAACTATAGTGCTTGATGAATGAAGCAGGCGGGCATGGCATGGAATTCTCTAATGCCCGCCCCCGCGGAGCCTTTTGTAGATGTTAATGTATAAATTGTCTTGAATGTCCCTTTTAATTTTCTGTATTTTTTTTTTTCCCGTCTTGAATTTATGAACCGATTTGTAATTTTTAAGAGCCGTAATAAAAAAAGCAAGCTCTGATTATAATAATTGTACGGTTACGACACCGATTGTAATACGAGGGTATAAAGCAATAAAGTGCCATGACGCAGCTGCTCCTGACCCGAGTCGTCTCACTATTTCTGTGACTAATGGCCACTGCAGATGTCAGACTGCTGCCGGCGGAATCTGGGGCTAAGCGGTCATCAGAGGCTGCGCAGGCTGCTTGTCTCAGGAGGGAAGGTAACATTCAGCGGCAGGTGATGGGGTAGTGTTATCCTCTGTCTGCCCCTGGGATTCTGGGAGGACTCCAGGCCTGAACAAGTATTGGTTACAGGAAGTGGCGGTGTACGCAGGAAGCCTGCGGAGGACTGTGGCTGGGGAGCAGGAGCCTCTGCGCACCGCTGAGTCAGGCAGGGCACGTTCTCGCCCGCTGGGTGCAGTGCGGACTCGCTGACGCTTCCTGCTGGGCCAAAGGTTACGGTGCTGGGAGTACCGCCACTGACACCCGGACTGGTGTATCTAATCCTGTAATGTGTGATGCGGTCTGCTGAGCCATGTATCTAAACCTATTATGTGATACTCTCTGCCAATCTGTGTATATTAGCTGGTTGTTTGTGATGGTCTACTGAGGTGTATCTACGCTTGTCACGTGTGGTGGTCCCTGAGCTGCCGTATCTAAGCTTTTTGCGTGATGGCAGCTCAGCAGACAGCATATCTAAGCATGTGTGCTGAGCTGCTGTATCTAAGGCTGTCATGTCTGACGCTGTCTGCCTAGTGTGTAAGCCTGTATATTTGCACTGGTGTATCTAAGCCAATCATGTGCTGCTCTGTTGACCTGGTGTATCTCAGCTATTTTTGTGCAGTTATTTGCAGATTCAGATGCTGTATCTAGTCATGTCTTGTATGATACTGTAGACTGAGCTGCTGTACCTAAACCTGTGTGGTGTGATACAGTACTACACCCCTGATCATGTGATGCCATAAGCCTTGTGGGCGCCTCTGTAGATCACTGGCAGCAGCGGGCGCAGCATTCCTGGGTGATGTCATGTTACCGGGCGCAGATGATGATGTCATCCTGACTGTCGGCCTGCCGATGATGTCATCATTACCTGTACGGTCAGGGGTGCAGTGCTGACAGTGATCTATCACCTGCTATCGCTGCCAAATCTCCAGGCCGGGTGCCCAGGTTCTACTTCTCACCCAACTTGCACTTAAAGGGCCCTAGGTTTTTTTTTTTTTTGTTTTTTTTTGTTTTTTTTTTTTCTTCCTGGTTCTGAGAAAGCGGGGTTTTTCCACCCTTGCACATCTTTTTGGAATGGCGCCCTGGCGCTGTAGTGTCAGCCATTTTGGATGTCACCCATCTTTTCCAGGAACTGATTGGGAAACATCAAGGTATTGAATGTCGCAACCGATTAGCAAAGAGTCGTTACATAATGTAGATCTAAAATTATCACATGACGTAATCCTCCCGTCCCAGCGCGGGTGCCACGAGGAAGGTGGAGGACTTGTACTGTCCAAAATAATCTGGGTGTTCACCTTAAGTGTCACCTAACCCCAAGCCTGCCCTGTACCACTACCCGCGAGCCCAATATAAATGGCTGCAATAAACTCCTCCACCTGCGGTCACCGGGAGGACAGAGTCTCCTGTGGAGGTGTGCGGCTAGGTGTGTCCCGAGTTATCTCACCATGCGGGGTAGGTGACTATTATAAGCGTATAATTGCTGCACCGATGACGTCCTCGCAGTGGACACTGCCAACCGTGCGCCTGTTATTTGTACTCTGTGTACCCCCTGCCGAGAGCCGCCCAGGTGAATCACCGCATGTTCACGGCACCGGGCACAGCATGTGACAACCTGATGTAAGGGGTGGACTACTATACCCAGCAGAGAAGTCCCATAAGCCATGCGTACCCCCCATATACCGCTGGGACAGGAGAGCCCGGCACCCCACGTACCAACTCCATAATGATGGCCATTTTGGCTCTGCTTTTCCCTGGACCAACATAACTATGAAAGGATTGAATGGGATAATACATGACGTTACTAATATGTAATATGTGCCCACAGATGTAGCAGAGCTGAGCTTGTCATTGTGTTAGAATAATTCTAAACAGGACACGACATTGGATAATTACAGAAATTCCTCCTGGCATTAGTAACACGCTCGGCTCTGCTACGTTTGCACGCTCGGCTCTGCTACGTTTGCACGCTCGGCTCTGCTACGTTTGCACGCTCGGCTCTGCTGCATACCCAACAGCAATATCATGTGCACGCTTTTTACGTGTTCTGTCTTGCTTTCAGAGTCGGGAGGTGAATGGCCGTCTGCTGGATCGCGCCCGGTAAGTAAAGGGCGCACAATGCAAGCTTACTGGGGGTAGGGGCATTTCACACCTTTTGTCAGAACCGGACCCAATATACTGCAAATGTGGAGGTTTCCTAACACATTGCCCCCAAAGCAGAAGTAGTCCTCTTCTCTCGTGATATCACCTGTTAGGAAAGTTGGGTACCCGGCAATAGGTCTGCTATTACATGTGCCTCAGGGGACATCACTCAGCTTTTCCATGTTAAAGGGTGATTGCCATCTTCATGGATGGGTAGCACTTGTTAATACAAGAAATTTTGCGTTTAAATTATTAAAATTTTCAACCTTGAGCTATTTGCTCTTTTGTTTATAGCTTGTTGCCTCGGAGACCGACCACTTCAGAACATGAGGAGTATTCACCTGCTTTTTCTATTGAGTTTTAAAGCTGCTAAAATCCCTGGAGTGCGATGTTACCTCCCAATCCTGGTCAGCTTCAGCACAGCGCTTGCAAGCAGCGGTGGTCGGTCTCCTAGGCAACGAGCTATAAACAAGTGGTATCTCAAGAACGACTGCAAATTTTAATAAGCAGTAAATTGCAAAAATGCTTGTTTACACCAGCACTATCTATAATATCCATCTATGAAGATAGGTTCCCTTTAAAGGGCTATTCCCATCACCCCCCAAAATGGAGGGCGAGCTAAGCAAATCAGCATCAGGGGCTTATCTACAGCATTCTGTAATACTGTAGATAAGCCCCCGATGTATCCTGAAAGATGAGAAAAAGGTTATATTATACTCATCCAGGGGCGGTCCACTGCGGTGCGGTCCAGCGCCTACCATCTTCTTACGATGACAAGAGAAGAGGTTTCTGCAGATGATTGCCCTACACCAGTGATCCCCCATGCCCTGGCTCTCCAGCTGTTACAAAGCTTTGTGCCGAGGTGTTACACAACTTTCCCTGTGTCCTGAATGTCAATGCAAACTGGAGCAAACCTGCTGATCTGGGAAAGCTGGATGACTGTGCATTAAGGCCCAACTTTCCCTGAAACTGGTTAGTAATCCCTTTTAATAAAGAGATATTTGTATTTATGATCCGTAGAGGTCTGCAGTCTGGGACTCCCATTGATCCGGAGGATGAAAGCGCTGCAGTGTTGTACCCCCTTCAGTATCCATCCTTGTGCGGCTGCCCCGCTGTCTGCTATACAGTCCCCTGTACAGCACGTCGGGGGGTTGGGAGTTATAATGGCGGTTGTAGTGTTACCCAGCTTTCCCAAGATCCTAGAAATCGCTAAAAAGCGTCTGAATTAAAGTTTTATGAAGTTTTCAGAAAAGTAGAACTGGGGGGATTTGTCTTTAGGGTTACAGTAGTCCTCGGGAGAGGGTGGCGGGGTCATAAAAATGTTTGTATTGTAATGTGAGGACGCTGAATTGTGCAGATACCAGCGAGGCGTGGACAATGGCATGCATTGTGTTAATGAGTGACAGATCGCGGGGATCGGGGAGGTGTTTGCTGCGTTAGATCAGAGGCTTAGGACACGCTGATCCCCGGTGATGCCGCATTCTGGAACAATCCCCGGCTTGTTGCACAGGATGACAGAATTGTTTGCAGAAGTGACGGAAGCCTGATCTGTCCGTGATTCAGCTGTAACCTTTGCAGTGTGACATGGCACAGACCGGGCGAGGAGGCCGCATGGCACAAGGGGCAGGATAGGGTTTGCCAAAAGAGTCATGTTCCCAGGACTGGCTCCAGGTAAACTGGGGGTCACGATAACATTGGGTCCAACCTTATACCCAGATTTGCCAGGATTTCTGTGTTTGGTTACCATCTCTGGTTCATGGATGATTGACCGTGCGTCTTCTAGAAGGGGCCACGTGAAGACTTGGCTGCTTTACACCCCAACATATTGGGAAAGCTCGTTCCCACTCTTTCCTTTATGGTGGCGCCTGTAGTATCCAAGGCAAAAGGGGAATATGTCTGAACAGACCCATAGCCCCCGCAGTGCACCACATGTACTTGTGTTGCTGATGATTACATGCATGGCAGAATTGTTCATCCAGAGCACTTGGTGCATGGACAGAACTACATTGACACACAGGCAAGGTAAAGGGGAAGGCAGGCTTAGACCCCGTCTGATCTTGAGAATAAGTTATGTGTCGCTGCATGGGACCCCCTCCGATCCTGAGGATGAAGGCGACATAGTGCTGCATGGACATCCGACATATGGGCCCCCTCCGATCCTGAGGAGGAAGGCGACATAGTGCTGCATGGAGATCCAACGTCTGGGCCCCCTCCGATCCTGAGGAGGAAGGCGACATAGTGCTGCATGGAGATCCGACATATGGGCCCTCTCCGATCCTGAGGATGAAGGCGACATAGTGCTGCATGGACATCCGACATATGGGCCCCCTCCGATCCTGAGGAGGAAGGCGACATAGTGCTGCATGGAGATCCAACGTCTGGGCCCCCTCCGATCCTGAGGATGAAGGCGACATAGTGCTGCATGGAGATCCAACGTCTGGGCCCCCTCCGATCCTGAGGATGAAGGCGATATAGTGCTGCATGGAGATCCAACGTCTGGGCCCCCTCCGATCCTGAGGATGAGGGCGACCTAGTGCTGCATGGACATCCGACATATGGGCCCTCTCCGATCCTGAGGATGAAGGCGACATAGTGCTGCATGGAGATCCAACGTCTGGGCCCCCTCCGATCCTGAGGATGAAGGCGACATAGTGCTGCATGGAGATCCAACGTCTGGGCCCCCTCCGATCCTGAGGATGAAGGCGACATAGTGCTGCATGGACATCCGACATATGGGCCCCCTCCGATCCTGAGGAGGAAGGCGACATAGTGCTGCATGGAGATCCAACGTCTGGGCCCCCTCCGATCCTGAGGATGAGGGCGACCTAGTGCTGCATGGACATCCGACATATGGGCCCTCTCCGATCCTGAGGATGAAGGCGACATAGTGCTGTATGGAGATCCAACGTCTGGGCCCCCTCCGATCCTGAGGAGGAAGGCGACATCGTGCTGCATGGAGATCCAACGTCTGGGCCCCCTCCGATCCTGAGGATGAGGGCGACCTAGTGCTGCATGGACATCCGACATATGGGCCCTCTCCGATCCTGAGGATGAAGGCGACATAGTGCTGCATGGAGATCCAACGTCTGGGCCCCCTCCGATCCTGAGGATGAGGGCGACCTAGTGCTGCATGGACATCCGACATATGGGCCCTCTCCGATCCTGAGGATGAAGGCGACATAGTGCTGCATGGAGATCCAACGTCTGGGCCCCCTCCGATCCTGAGGATGAAGGCGACATAGTGCTGCATGGAGATCCAACGTCTGGGCCCCCTCCGATCCTGAGGATGAAGGCGACATAGTGCTGCATGGAGATCCAACACCTGGGCCCCCTCCGATCCTGAGGATGAAGGCGACATAGTGCTGCATGGAGTTCCAACGTCTGGACCCCCTCCGATCCTGAGGATGAGGGTGATATAACGCTGTTGTCCCCTTCTCTGTGTTTTTTTTTTTTCTCCCTGTAAAGGGTCTCCGCTCCACCTGCTTTGCAGGGTATTTGCCTGGGTTGTTTGCTTTTGATGCCAGCCCTGCTCATACCAACAGGTTAATTGACAAATCATCTCTCAATGCACTGCAGCACTAGATATCTGTTCATCCAACCTTCTGGTTCATGAGCACATTGCCAGACCCGCTGTGATGTAGTTGTAAACCATTAGATTTGTGCCATTCAGGGTCTCTGGAAAGCTGGGTGACCATATATGCTACTGATAATTACCTGTGCAATGTGGAAACAGGTTCAGCAAGGGGTTACAGTCTTCTGAGATTTTGCTGCTGACATTGTAATGTGAAGTGTGTCAGGTCTCAATGGACCCTCCAGCCGCACAGTCCTTGTCATGTTGTGTCTGACTCGTGTTACCGACAGGGAGACGGCACCGATCATTCACGCACAACGGCGCTCGCTCAAAACACATTTGTTCAGAGCAGCCTATCACATTCACTAATCAAAGTTATGTTTGTGTGTGTAGCCCATTCACTATCTCCATCTATTCCCCAACCCCTGAAGATGGCTGGACCATCATTGTAAATACATCATTGTAAATACACACCTGTACTTTGTATCTCCCCCTCCTCATTGTAGATTGTAAGCTCTCACGAGCAGGGTCGTCTTATTTTGCTTTAATTATTGTATTGTTAACGTTGTTACTTATGACTTTTGTGTTTGAAACTGTTTAAACTGTAAAGCGCTGCGGAATATGTTGGCGCTTTATAAATAAAGATTATTATTATTATTATTAACGGAGCGCTCCGTACAAGGTTTAGGGAGAAATTGCATCCGACGTGCGGAAAGCGGAGTGGAGCCCAATATGGCCGCCATCATGGCTCCATTTCTCTGCTGATCCCCCTTCCCCCTTAGTCACTTCAGTCCTGGAGATTTACAGCACAAAGTTTCTGGCATGTACGCAGAGCCCCAGCTTCGGGGCGTAGGGGTGCGGCGGTCCTCTGTAGGGTTTATTTAGGATCTTTAGTGGGGGTACGGCGGTCCTCTGTAGGGCTTGTTAAGGATCTTTAGTGGGGGGTACGGCTGTCCTCTGTAGGGCTTGTTGAGGATCTTTAGTAGGTATGGCTGTCCTCTGTAGGGCTTGTTGAGGATCTTTAGTGTGGGTACGGCTGTCCTCTGTAGGGCTTGTTGAGGATCTTTAGTGTGGGTACGGCTGTCCTCTGTAGGGCTTGTTGAGGATCTTTAGTGGGGGTATGGCTGTCCTCTGTAGGGCTTGTTCAGGATCTTTAGTGGAGGTATGGCTGTCCTCTGTAGGGCTTGTTTAGGATCTTTAGTGGGGGTACGGCGGTCCTCTGTAGGGCTTGTTTAGGATCTTTAGTGTGGGTACGGCTGTCCTCTGTAGGGCTTGTTGAGGATCTTTAGTGTGGGTATGGCCGTCCTCTGTAGGGCTTGTTGAGGATCTTTAGTGTGGGTACGGCCGTCCTCTGTAGGGCTTGTTCAGGATCTTTAGTGTGGGTACGGCTGTCCTCTGTAGGGCTTGTTCAGGATCTTTAGTGGGGGTACGGCCGTCCTCTGTAGGGCTTGTTCAGGATCTTTAGTGGGGGTACGGCTGTCCTCTGTAGGGCTTGTTGAGGATCTTTAGTGGGGGTATGGCTGTCCTCTGTAGGGCTTGTTCAGGATCTTTAGTGGAGGTATGGCTGTCCTCTGTAGGGCTTGTTTAGGATCTTTAGTGGGGGTACGGCTGTCCTCTGTAGGGCTTGTTGAGGATCTTTAGTGTGGGTATGGCCGTCCTCTGTAGGGCTTGTTGAGGATCTTTAGTGTGGGTACGGCCGTCCTCTGTAGGGCTTGTTCAGGATCTTTAGTGTGGGTACGGCCGTCCTCTGTAGGGCTTGTTCAGGATCTTTAGTGTGGGTACGGCTGTCCTCTGTAGGGCTTGTTCAGGATCTTTAGTGGGGGTACGGCCGTCCTCTGTAGGGCTTGTTCAGGATCTTTAGTGGGGGTACGGCTGTCCTCTGTAGGGCTTGTTGAGGATCTTTAGTGGGGGTATGGCTGTCCTCTGTAGGGCTTGTTCAGGATCTTTAGTGGAGGTATGGCTGTCCTCTGTAGGGCTTGTTTAGGATCTTTAGTGGGGGTACGGCTGTCCTCTGTAGGGCTTGTTTAGGATCTTTAGTGGGGGTACGGCGGTCCTCTGTAGGGCTTGTTTAGGATCTTTAGTGTGGGTACGGCTGTCCTCTGCAGGGCTTGTTGAGGATCTTTAGTGTGGGTATGGCCGTCCTCTGTAGGGCTTGTTGAGGATCTTTAGTGTGGGTACGGCCGTCCTCTGTAGGGCTTGTTCAGGATCTTTAGTGGGGGTACGGCCGTCCTCTGTAGGGCTTGTTCAGGATCTTTAGTGGGGGTACGGCTGTCCTCTGTAGGGCTTGTTCAGGATCTTTAGTGTGGGTACGGCTGTCCTCTGTAGGGCTTGTTCAGGATCTTTAGTGGGGGTACGGCTGTCCTCTGTAGGGCTTGTTGAGGATCTTTAGTGGGGGTATGGCTGTCCTCTGTAGGGCTTGTTCAGGATCTTTAGTGGGGGTACGGCGGTCCTCTGTCGGACTTGTTCAGGATCTTTAGTGGCGCAGAGCATGCTGGGAGTTGTAGTGCATGGGACCTTCTCCTCCGTTGATGATATCCTGTATGGGTGAAGGCCGGCGGACAGTCTTTTTATCTGTGTGTGGCTTTTAGGAAAGACATCTGACTAGTGAATGTGATGTAGTTGGATTTGCGTATAATATGCCCTCCTCCCCATGTGTCTGTCCTGTGCCTTATCTGTGCAGCAGATGTCCTTGGAGTTGGTCTTCAGTTCCTGGCATTTGGTGTCCGCTGCAGGGAGGGGGAGGCCGGGACCTTCCTGGAGTTTATTGGTGGGGAGCTACACTTTTCCTCCCTTCCCCCATCGATCTCCTTTCTTTTCCCTTTTGCATTCATATTGGCCTTATTGACATGGCAGAAGCCCCCTCATTGATGCCTACAGTGGAGAGCACGGTGCGGGGTGGAGGGTCTCCAGGGGCCATTGCAGAGTCCAGTGCTATGACTTGTTGTCGCTGATCATGTGCTTGGTGTCCCCTTATCTCCATAGGCTTCTCTCGGCGCTGGTAGGAGCTGCGGAGCGAACATGGAGGTGAAGGGTCCTTGTGGCATCTCCACGTCAGGTAAAATACCGTACGGTTATGTATCTGGTCACCTGCTTGGCTGATCAGGCCATTGATCTAATGTTCTGGGGGCCGCCGGACCTCAATGTGGTATCACTAGACAAAACTGTGCTATCTGGTTCAATATGGCAGCGATTGAAATGGCGGGAATATGGAGAATCGCCAAACAGTGCAAGGGTCCCGGGCATCACTGCTGCAATGTAGTGCACCCAAAGATGTCACTGCAGGGACATCATATATGCACTAGATTCACGGGCACGTGGCCCACCCTAAAGCCTGATACCCCCAGATCGTCTGTCCGTGTATACAGACAATGTACCTCGTCCCAACACCGCAGGCGTGCTGTGCTGCTTGGCTGCTGTGCCGTCTCGTCTGCACTGTGAGACACGGACACATGTGATTACCGCCCCACACACAGGTTTAGCGACACGGGTGTATTATGGGGATGGGCACGGTCACGTATATTAAGACCCCCCGAATCTGCATAGACTGGAGAACCCAGATAATTGGGCTCGGTTACGTCCCCCATACACAATTGATGGCTGGCGATCCTTGTATCTTCCACGTCACCTGTTGGGGGAGAGTCTGGAGGCCCCCATGCACATTACTGCTCACTGTATAGGACTTTGCATATGGGGGCGATTAGGTGGTAATATTAGTGCACTATACACAACTGCTTCTCACAAAATTAGAATATCCTCAAAAAGTTAATTTATTTCAGTTCTTCAATACAAAAAGTGAAACTCCTATATTATATAGTCATTACAGAGTGATCTATTTCACGTGTTTATTTCTGTTAATGTTGATGATTATGGCTTACAGCCAACGAAAACCCAAAAGTCATTATCTCAGTAAATTAGAATACTTTATAACACCAGCTTGAAAAATGATTTTAACATCCGAAATGTTGGCCTACTGAAATGTATGTTCAGTAAATGCGCTCAATATTTCGTCGGGCTCCTTTTGCATCAATTAATGCATCAATGCGGCGTGGCATGGAGGCGATCAGCCTGTGGCGCTGCTGAGGGGTTATAGAAGCCCAGGTTGCTTTGATAGCAGCTTTCAGCTCGTCTGCATTGTTGGGTCTGGTGTCTCATCTTCCTCCTGACTCCATAGATTCTCTATGGAGTTAAGATCAGGCGAGTTTGCTGCAAATCAAGCACAGTGATACTGTTGTTTGTAAACCAGGTATTGGTACTTTTTTTTTTCTCTCTCTCTCTCTCTCTCAAGAAGGTTCCTGTGCTGAATTCACATAGACTTGAGGACGCCATTGTTTGGGCACTGTTGTGCCATTATGCACTACATGGCAGTATTATTAATGAACGGTTTGGTGGTTTTAATGATGGGATTCCAGTTATCCACTGATGTGTAGATGTTCTCTACAGGTGGGGCCCTGTTTGATGCCTCCTCTAAGCAGAGAGCCCAATTGATCTCCGACCTCGGAGAGAAACAGCGAGATCTCCAGGAGTCACTGCGTCAGAAGGTCCATGAGCTGCGAAGGCTGTGTCTGCAGGAGGCGGTGAGTATGACGGCTCCATTACTTGTAAATGCCCGTCATATGCCGGTGACTGTACGGACTGGCACGGCGTGGTGGCGGAGTCCTGCTCGCACAGCTCTCATCCCAGCCCCCTTCGGTGTGGCAATCAATGAGGCTTTACTGATTTCTGCTGCCTGAGCCATGAAGGGGGCAGTCAGTCCTGTCCTAACGTCTCACCCAGCACTGCTGTTTTCCCCCCCAGGAGCTGACGGGGCAGGTCCCCCCGGAGTACCCCTTGGAGTATGGCGAGAGACCCCCAGTCATCACAAGGAAGCAGAGAGCATTTCGAGTGAGCGCCGCCACTGTAACCAGAGCAGAGGTGACGATGCAGACAACTTAGAGGTGGTCTCATAAAAAACATATCACCTGTCCACAGGATTGGTAAATGTGTGATTGCTGGGGTCCGGCTGCTGAGACCCCCATGGATCCCAAGAACAGGGCTTAACGCTGTCTGTGAATGGAGCCATAGTGAGCGTGTGCGACAACCACTCCTGTAGAGGATGAGCACAAATCCCACATGTCCACTCCCTCCCCAGTCACACAGGGGACTTTGGGACCTCCTTTGTCATGATCGGTGGGGGTCCCAGTGGTTGGACCTGCAGCAATTTTACAGTCAACTTATCTTGTGACTAGGTCATGAATGTGGAAGGATTTCTGCATATCCCTTTAACCCCTTAAAGATGAATGTTGAATATATCGGTCACAATGATCTTGTTGAGAAATATATCAACCTTTCTTGAAAAGCACTGCACCGCGCCGGTCAGCTAAATGTCGCGCGCCGGTCTGCTAAATGTCGCGCACATGCGTCACTGTTCCGATGTCCCGCTCTGGCTTGTTCCAGCGATGTTGGCGCTGCTGTTCCTGGAGGGTGACATGGCTTTGGTCACGTGCTGGCTACATGTCCTGAGTGGCCATTTGTCAGTTGCAGCCTTTACTATTTCGTCCACCCTGACTAAATATTGATGAGCCGCTGACACTGCAGCTGGCACGTGGCACAATAATGTCACATCACTTTCCGTGAACAGTGGCACCTACGCCACTAGAACGGAGCCACAGCAGCAGGGGAGTATCCACTGTTATTATCTTCGAGGGGTCCTTAGCTGATTGCGCTGGGATGGACCAGTCGTGCACAACCCTTTAGGTCCGTAAATGCCACTAGCAGTTGGTGATACTGGGACATCACTGCCACTCGGATCATCGCTCTGCTATAATGAAGAGTCTGTGTTCCTGGTGACTGGAGAGCCCGACGTCATTTCCAGCAGAGATCCCAGACTCTGGCTGCATCCAAATGAACATGGCTCGCGTCCAGTGCAGTCAGGTGCAGCCTGTCCTTGGTGGATAACGCTGCGTGCGACCTTGGGGCTCGTTTCTGATAACGATGTTGTTTGTCCTCTAAGGCATCTGAGAATTAGGAAGCAATTTCCCACTATTACCCCTAGTAATTATAGATGATGGGAGATAATGGAGGCGTGCAGAGTCATCTGCGCCGTCTACTGGCAGTTCGTGGGATTACAACTATCACCATGTGTACAACGATCCCTGCTGGGAATGAACAGGATGCTCCATGGGGCAGCATATTATTATTATTATTATTATTATTATTATTATTATTATTATTATTATTATTATTATTATTATTATTATTATTATTATTATTTATTTATTTATTTATTTATATAGCACCATTGATTCCATGGTGCTGTACATGAGAAGGGGTTACATACAAGTTAGAAATATCACATACAGTAAACAAACTAACAATGACAGACTGATACAGAGGGGCGAGGACCCTGCCCTTGCGGGCTTACATTCTACAGGATACACCCTTTTGTCCCCAAACATGCTGTTGGTACTCCTCCACATATATTTTTTTTGATTGTTAGGACACCAAAAACATTAAGATCTGAATTCCAGCTGTTGAGACTACATTTCCCAGCATTCCATAGGGCCACACTCATTTAGATTTTTTTTTTTTTCTTTTGCATCCTTACATGTTGTGCCTCATTAACATATTATGGGAATATTAACCTTAGAGTAACCCAGATTCTTTCTGCCGGCAGGAGGTCCAGCTTGAGCGTTTGGAGAGGGACTTTGCTCTGCAGCTGCAGATGTCCGAGGCGGCCCGGAAGCTGAGCTTGGCAGCTGAGCAGAGCGCGGAGCTGACGCTGGAGCAGCGCAGGAAGCGCAGGCTGGTGTATCTGGATGCACTACGTAGACTGCAGGAGTTAGAGGAGCAGAGCAACAACCTGCGCAGAAAGCTGGGCTTGAGACCCACACACAGGGTGCCGCACAGTCTGCTGGGTGAGTTATTGCTGCCCTGGCAGGCTTGGCTTGTATGCTGCCCTGGCAGGCTTGGCTTGTATGCTGCCCTGGCAGGCTTGGCTTGTATGCCGCCCTGGCACGCTTGGCTTGTATGCCGCCCTGGCACGCTTGGCTTGTATGCCGCCCTGGCACGCTTGGCTTGTATGCCGCCCTGGCACGCTTGGCTTGTATGCCGCCCTGGCACGCTTGGCTTGTATGCCGCCCTGGCACGCTTGGCTTGTATGCCGCCCTGGCACGCTTGGCTTGTATGCTGCCCTGGCACGCTTGGCTTGTATGCCGCCCTGGCACGCTTGGCTTTTTTTACCATCCTATGACATATTTGTTTTGTTTATTGCAGATGAAGCGTACCAATCCGAATGCAGCTCATTATCGGAGAGTGCCAGCCACGGTGAGACCATCATGATTTATTAATGGGTTAATGAGAGCATTAGGGGGGCACTGCGTAACTCTGCTGTTCTCCTAAAGATGACATCCTATCCTCCACAATGCGACCGTCTCCTCCTCGATTGACTGAACACTCCCGAGCTGTCTCCAGCAGTCCGGAGAGAAGAGTCGGATGGAAAGCGTCACCTGTAGAGCTGTACTGTGAAGTCCACAACCGGCGCAACTCCATGGCGAGCGCGGCAAGGTGAGGCAGGACAACAGCGGGGCCGTCCACCTCCGTCATTGGTACAGAAGGATCAAAGGCTATGGGGCTGCAGAGCGGCTTTGATCAGGGCACTCCGGTCTGCTACATGTGCAGCCCAGATGTGCCCTGGGGTTAACGCCGTCCGGTCTAGCACTGTATGCTGTAGTCATGAAGGCTTTCATGTTGGTGCACGGCCTGAATAGCCGCCCTTAGACTGTGGTAAGTAGCCTAGGGGGGGGGGGGTTACAATTATTTTCTGGATCTAATTGGTTGGTTCTAGCTGCCAATTTATTATGTTAACCAATGAAGCGCCATCCATGTTCATGTGGTTATTTTTGGTACTGCAGCTCAGCTACAGTCATGTTATGTGACTAGGACAGAAGTGCAGTAACCGGCAGAGCCACATGGATTACAGCAGCGCTGTGCTGGCTACTGCAGTGAAAGGGCTACAGGGTTGATTGTTAGGGGGGCACCAGGCTCTGGACCCCCTCCAATAACACCTGAATATCCAATGTCGGGTGCCGGAAGGACGGAGGGAGGGAGTAGTGTGCAGGAGGACGGGGCTGATTAGTTATACTTATACATTTAATAGCAGGCTTTTATCACCTGTAGTCCCACTAGGTCGTTCCCTCGGAGTCTGTCCAGTCTAGAGGGCCGAAGTGTCCCCGCCACCCCCATTTTGAGCCGGAATGCCTGCAGCAGCTCTGCCCTAAGGTGGGTATATGGGTTTTTTTGTGAGGGAGGGCATTTGGTGAACGGATTCAGCTGAGCATACACGTTTTGACAAGTCCGGCTGATTAACATCAGATATTTGGGAGGTGGGAGGACCAGGCTGTTGGATTTTAACATGCCTGATTTTCTGGGAAAGTAAGTAATTAGAGGCTTTTGGTAGCGGCTTGCTCCCCTTGGATCATTCAGAGCACATGCACACTCGGATGAGCGGAGTATGCATGTGTACCAGGGGTCAGGCCACAGCTACCTAATGTGTACCTCCAGCTTTGACTAATGACTCCAGCTCTTTTGGGGGGCACGTTCTCCTGCCAATCACTTCTCCTTCTTCCAGGTCAGACAGCTCAGGACTTTCTCAGAGACAGTGGACTGGGAGTCAGGACTCTCAGGTGGGCTTCCCCAGTGATCGCCCAAACATCCATTCCACACGGAGCCGTCGCAGTAACAGCTCGGAAGCTTTGATTGAGAGACCACCTCCTACAGAGACCCAGGGAAAACCGTCCTTCAAAAGTTCTGAAGCTCTAAGTGAGCGCCCGCAGCCTGGCATGGCGCCCTCGCATCACCAGCAACGGGGGGCAAGATCTCCTGATCCCCGGACACCTAACGCCAATCCTCGGCTTCCTTATGAAGATATTTTGCTGGATTATTACATGGAACGACAGCAGCAACAGCAGCAGCGAGGGTGGGTGGAACCGGATGGTCACTGGTGGGTAGAACCCGAAGCTCCGTGGTGGGCAGATCCGGATGGCACGAGCCATTACTCGCGTCGGGATGGTTATTATGACGGGTATCCAGGAAGTCCTGCCATGAGGAGCCGCGCTGAAACTCAACAGCGCAGGAATGTTGCCCGCAACAAGTCTTGTGGCCCCCATTTGACTGATACATCACACTTTCAGCAGCCTTGGCACGCTGATGGCTTCCAACAACGCCCTGCGGCTCAGGTTTCTCATCCGGGTCCGCGATCTCGAAGCCAACCGCGTGCTCCGCCACCTGAGGCTATGGAGAGGAATGTGCATAAAGCTTTGGCCCTGGAGGGACTTCGGGACTGGTACCTTCGCAATTCAGCTGCCCCGGCTGGAGTGCAAAGGGGCCCTATCCCCCCGCACATGCAGTATCCGAGATACTATCGGCCCGGCTACCACGATGGACACTATCAGGCTGGATCCCCTCTTCCACACTCCATCAGTTTCACTGGGGCCCCAATGCATGGCAGGTATGAGATTCTCTACTAGCAGCCGCCTCCTGCCGCGCTCAGACTCCTCTCTGCTCCGCCCGGCTCTGATTTCACACTAAAGTTTTATTACACTACAGCTTCTATAATATTATATTCTGCACTTCTTTTTTTTTTTTTTTTTTTTTTTAATCTGTTTAGACCAAACGTGTTTCACATATAATGTTATGCCAGTCTTTCTATCGGGCCCTCCGGTATTGCAGCTTCGGGCATCATGCTTGCACTCATTTGAGTGTTTATCTGGGTTACGTGGGTGTAAGGCAGACTGCTGTGTCAGCGCTCTGATCTCTCTGGAGGGACAGACTCCTCTGCACAGGGCAAATCCTACAGGGGCCTGACTGTCTGCAATGGCTGAGCGCTCGTAAGCTGCAATACCGAAGGATCTGTATGTAAAAACTGCACCGTCCTTAGAGACAGAACATGTATGCATAAAAATAACTGCACTGGTAAGTCCATCTCTGAATGCATTGTACAGTTTTTATATAGGTGTAATCTGTATGTAACGATAGGTCAGTTTGTAAACATATCATGTATTGCACTGATCCTGAGTTACATACTCCAGAGCTGCACTCACTATTCTGCTGGTGCACGGCACTGATCCTGTACTAACATGAGTTACATCCTGTATTATACTCCAGAGCTGCACTCACTATTCTGCTGGTGCAGTCACTGTGTACATACATTACATTACTGATCCTGAGTTGCATCTATATTATACTCCAGAGCTGCACTCACTACTCTGCTGGTGCAGTCACTGAGTACATACATTACATTACTTATACTGTGTTACATCCAGAGCTGCAATCAATATTCTGCTGATCACCAGAACAAGGCTGAGAGATATCCGCTCTGAAACTTGCAGAATAGTGAGTGCAGCTCTGGAGTATAATAACTTTGCATCAGAAATGCAATGTATTTAGATGCAAACTGACCTTTTTATGTAGATTAATTTTTATGAAAACTGTACAGTGAGGTTTGGGAATGGACATATGATGTGAACCCAGAATATCTGGATAATGTTTTAAGAGCTTAAACAATTGGCGACTGAGAATATTCTCTCGGGCTGCTCGTTACCAGCAGTGTCTATCAGCACTTTGGTGGGATTTACACCTTGATCTTTATAGTAACATTATATCTGAATATTTATATATTTTTTTTGTCCTCTTTGTTCTTTTCATTTTTGCTTTGGGACACCGACCCTGTAAAGTGTAGCTCCACCTTGTGCTCCGGCTATACAGGGACCTGCGAGCAGAACCATGTGCTAGTATACTTCCAATATTGGGGGTCTTCAGAGATTTATTGGTGGTCGCTCAGCTTCCCCAATGTGGGGCTACACTTTCTCTTCTTAGTTATTGTGAGCTGCTGTGTATATTTCTAATGCTTTGTTTCTGCTTTCCCCTCTTTTTCTGCCCTACATCCATCTTGCTCCACCCTACACATTACATAACCCCCCATGACACTGGCATATTACGCTGACTCCATGGTACAACAACTTTTTTTATCCGACTTTTTCATATTCTTATTTTTTTTTTTTTTTTTTCTCTTCATTTCAAACAAACGCCACACCTACGGTTTACAAAAAACACCCCTTTCTTTCTTCACTTTCCCCCCCATCTATCACCGGCTACTTCCCCAGACACTTTACAGAGTACGTTGATGAAGATTTGTACAACCCGTCCTCTGCGATCACCCGGACGCAAGGACCGCGGTCGGCGGAGGGCACGCCGCCTGGAACTTTAGTCTGACACTGGAACCCAAACCATAATGGACCCAACTGATTTCTTCAGTACGGAGCCTCCTACTCCACCAAATGAAGAGCCATCTTCCAAGAAAGAGATGCCCGTATTCCTCCACCATCTAAGGAGTAGGACGCGGTAGGAACTGTCGGTCAACAGGCTCTTATCTCCTTCGTCACCTCTAGTGCAATAAGTACCCCCTCGATTTTGCACCTATTTGGGCAGACAGAGGTTAATTTGCTGCAAAGGGGACACGTCTCTATATGTTTTTGTTTTTTATGGCCAAGTAACCACTCTGGAGAATGAAGTTCCTCCCTGGCGGGGGTGTATTCTATGTATAAGGTCTTTGTCCAGGTCGGTTATTATGTGTTCTGTACATTCGCTGATGTCCGTCTCCCGTAGTGAAGAGAGAAGATGATTCCTATGGACACTCTAATGATGCCGCCACTTACCTCGCTAGGAGCTGTGACCTTCAAGAGGATGTAGCGGAGCTCGGCGGGGGTCTACTGCTACGTCAGCGCTCCGAGACCCTCCTTACTGTAAATTGCTGTCTTCTCAATGAATGTTATTAGTTAGTAGAGACACTGGAGAACTATTAGGCGGGTTGGGGGGGTTGCCCCTTGGATGGACAGGGGCCGAGCTGGACTCGCTGCCTCTGATTGATTGGAATTATGGCAAGAAAAAAAAAAATCTGCGGACTTTGTAATATCGTGGTTGCTTTTAACTGTTACTAACACTGAGATGTGACTGGATAACACTGTGCAATATGTACAAACTGAAAATTTTATTGGGTCGGTGGGACCTTAATTTGTTATTGGTTGGGACAGTTTAACAATAAATGGTTAAAAAACAAATAAAATGGCATTTGTCATTCTTGGTTTATATAGGATCTCATTTAGGTTTCAGCAGTTGGCCCCCACCAGGCGCTAATGTAGTCGTGGTGGAGTGAAGCTGTGGAGTCAGTATGCAATGGACCCACTCCTAAATAATGATACACTGGATGCAGGATGGGCTGTAAGTGCTTCCATAATAATTTTGGAAGGTTATGAAATGTCCTATAAATGTCTGTGCTGTTCCTGATCTAAAGATCTTACTTTATGTACATGCTGAGTAGTGGTCAGCGCTGTGGGGTCGGAGTCAGGGAAATTGAGGAGTCGGAGGTTTAGCTTACCGACTCCACAGCCTTGTTGTTTAGAGCTGCTCCTCACAACTCCGTGAGGTAGATAAATTCATAGTAGCTGCTTTTGAAGGCTGTTACATTCTGTATTATTCTCCAGAGCTGCACTCACTATTCTGCTGGTGCAGTCAGTGTACATACTTTACATTACTGATCCTGTACTGATACTGAGTTACATCCTGTATTATACCCCAGAGCTGCACTCACTATTCTGCTGATGCAGTAACTGTGCACACATACCTCCCAACCGTCCCGGATCCAGCGGGACTGTCCTGATTTTGAGAGTCAGCTCCGCAATCCCGGGCCGGACATTAGTTGTCCTGCACTGGTCGGGAGGTGTGTATATCACCCGGTCAGCTCCCTGAGTCCCTGCACCCGCAGAGCAGTGCACCACATATTGGCTGCTCTGTGCGCACAGGACCTGTGATGAGGTCACAGGATGGGAGGAGTCAGGGGTCACATGATCGGGAGGACCACCGTGTACAGGACTCTGCTGGTTGCCATGGCACTGGACGAGGGTAAGCGTATGTGTGAGGTCAGGAGGTGTTTACAGTGTGGATGCCGTGTGTGTACGAGGTGTATGGATCAGAGCAGCGTGTGAAAGGTGTATGGAGCGGAGTTGTGTGTATAAGAGGTGTACGGAGCACAGCCGCGTGTGTACGAGGTGTATGGAGCAGAGTCGTGTGTGTGTGTGTAAGACGTGTATGGTGCGGAGCTATGTGTGTACGAGGTGTACGGAGCACAGCCGCGTGTGTACGAGGTCTACAGATTGGAGCAGCATGCGAAAGGTGTACGGAGCGGAGTTGTGTGTGTGTGTGTGTATAAGAGGTGTACGGAGCCATGTGTACGAGGTGTACGGAGTACAGCAGCATGTGTACGAGGTGTGCGGATCGGAGCAGAGTGTTAAAGGTGTATGGAGCAGAGTCGTGTGTGTACGGAGCGGAGCCGTGTGTGTGCAAGGTATACGGAGCGGAGCAGCGTGTGCAATGTGTATGGAGCGGAGCCGAGTGTACGAGGTGTACGGATTGGAGCCGTGTGTGAGGTGTACAGAGCGGAGACGCATGTGCAAGGTGTATGGAACGCAGTTGTGTGTGTACGAGGTGTATGAAGCGGAGCCTTGTGTGTACGGTGTGGAGCCGTGTGTGTATGAGGTGTACGGAGTGGAGGCGTGTGTGTACGAGGTTTACGGAGCAGAGTCGCATGTGTACGAGGTGTACGGAGCAGACGCTGGCTGAGTCGGATCGGAGCAGATATTACTCCTTGCTCTGACACTGACTGGCACAGGAGACACGGAGAGGTCTTTATCAGTGGCGTATCACAGCTGCAGCGACGTGAGCAGTCAGTGGGGCAGCTGGATGACACGATTCAGCGCCGTGGGAGTGGAAGCTGCCAGCTGCTGCGCGGTGAAAGGTGTGTGTGTAGTGATGGAGAAGGCAATGATGGGGGTAACCATTTGTGGCCATTATACTGTACCCAGCATTGTGTGGGGCCATTATACTGTACCCAGCATCGTGTGGGGCCATTATAGTGTACAAAGCATCATGTGGGGCCATTATACTGTATGAAGTATCACGTGGGGCAAGTATACTGTATGCAGCATCATGTGGGGCCATTATACAGTATGGAGCATAATGTGGCCATTATACAGTATGGAGCATTGTGTGGCCATTTTACAGTATGGAGCATCATGTGGAGCCATTATACAGTAAGGAACATCATGTGTGGCCATTATACAGTACGGAACATCATGTGTGGCCATTATACAGTACGCAGCATCATGTGTGGCCATTATACAGTACGCAGCATCATGTGTGGCCATTATACAGTACGCAGCATTATGTGTGGCCATTATACAGTACGAAGCATCATGTGGGGCTATTATACAGTATGGAGCATAATGTGGCCATTATACAGTGTGGACCATCACGTGGGGCCAGTACACTGTACGCAGCATCATGTGTGGCCATTATACAGTATGGAGCATCATGTGTGGCCATTATACAGTATGGAGCATCACGTGGGGCCAGTACACTGTAAGCAGCATCATTTGGGGCTATTGTACAGTATGGAGCATCATGTGGGGCCATTATACAGTATGGAACATCATGTGTGACCATTATACAGTATGGAGCACTGTGGCCATATTTTTTTGTTTATATAATTATTATTATTTACGAAACATTGAGATCAGAAGTGCTAAATGGGTGTGGTTGGGGCGTGACTAGTTGTGAAATGGGTGTGGTCAGAGGTGTGGCTTAAAATTTGCCGCTGCGCGCGCCGCTAGCTTTGTCCCTCTTTCTCTTCCTCAAAAGTTGGGAGGTATGTGTACATACATTACTGATCCTGAGTTACATCCTGTATTATACTCCAGAGCTGCACTCACTATTCTGCTGGTGCAGTCACTGTGTACATACATTACTGATCCTGAGTTACATCCTGTATTCTACTCCAGAGCTGCACTCACTATTCTGGTGGTCACTGTGTACATACCTTACAGTACTGATCCTGAGTTACATCCTGTATTATACCCCAGAGCTGCACTCACTAATCTGCTGGTGCAGTCACTGTGTACATACCTTACAGTACTGATCCTGAGTTACATCCTGTATTATACCCCAGAGCTGCACTCACTAATCTGCTGGTGCAGTCACTGTGTACATACCTTACAGTACTGATCCTGAGTTACATCCTGTATTATACCCCAGAGCTGCACTCACTAATCTGCTGGTGCAGTCACTGTGTACATTACTGATCCTGTACTGATGGCTGAGTTACATCCTGTATTATACTGCAGAGCTGCATTTCACTGAGACGGGTTAATTTGCATCATTTTAGCTAAAAGAAATCTTGAAACTAAAGTCTACTGGAAAATCAAAGAAATGTGGGGAAAAAATAATTTTAGGATATGGCACTGTAAAGGCTCTGTTGATCTGATGTGATTTCATCCTAAAACACCTTAACCGTAATTGTATTGTCCACCCGCTACTTTAATGTGACAGATTTGTTCTGGATACACTCGGCTCCACCGAATGAAGAACGATCTTCCAAAAGAAAAGCCCGCATTACTCCACCACCTGTGAAGTGGTAGTAACTGTCCCGGGTCAACAATCTCATCACAGTCATCGTCTCTTGTTCAATAAGCGCCCCCATAATTTTGCACCAGTCTGGGCACAGAAGTGACCATTGTTTTTTCTTTTATTAGTACCATTTCCCGGGATACTATGTTTGTTATAAATTTGCAATACGGTTCCAGAGATATGGGTGTTTTATTTAGTGCAAATATTTATGGTCTTTTCCAGTGAGCCACATTCTCTTCGAAAACGCAGTGTGACCTAAAAACTATGCCCCCTTGGTAAAACTATTAGCATTAAATAAAAATATCTCTGGCGCCATATGGTGGGTTCAGAAGATACAAGTGTTGTATTCCTGCTGCTCCCCTGATAATTCCTAAGTAAACTGAACACTATATCTAGTGACAGGTCTCTTAGTGTGAATAAAGTGGTAATGGGCATGTATGACAGCTGCTCCATTCACCGTAGAATGGTGGTTGCACATGCTCACTACTGCTCTATTCACCATAGGGAACTTTTGACCTCCTTTTTTCAGGATCTGAGGGGTCTTAACAACCAGACCCCCAGCAATCACATATTTAGTATTCTGCAGATCTGTGATTAAAGTTTATGGGACAACCCCTTTCAATAATACTCCGTGATGGTCATTTCTGGAAAAATCTGTTTTACATAACGAGTAAGTTTACCTTCACTTTTATTAATGTGCATAGACAATGTAGTATTCAGAGTGTTTTTAAGGCTATGGATACCTTTTTGACATGGAAAAAATGTTTACATAATTTGAAGTGAGGTTTGGGCTTCCCACCGTGTAATATAGGCTTGATGTGAATTCTGTTCTTCCCTCCCAGTAATATAGGTTGGATTTGTGATGTGTGCCTTACTCTAATTTTGTAATAATGTCCCTTACTGTAATATTGGCAATAAAATTAGTTCTGTGCGTCCCTCCATGTAATAGAGGCTGGATGTACTTTCTGTGCATCCCTCCATGTAATAGAGGCTGGATGTACTTTCTGTGCTTCCCTACATGTAATATAGGCTGGATGTACAGTTGTGCTCAAAAGTTTACATCCCCCGGCAGAATTTTTGCTTTCTTAGTCTTTTTTCAGAGAATATGAATAACTCCAAAACTTCTTCTCCACTCGTGGTTAGTGGTTGGGTGAAGCCATTTATTGTCAAACTACTGTGTTTTCTCTTTTTAAATCATGACAACCCAAAACATCCAAATGTCCCTGATGAAAAGTTCACATACCCCATTTCTTAATACCGTGTATTGCCCCATCTAACATCAATGACAGCTTGAAGTCTTTTGTGGTAGTTGTGGATGAAGTTCTTTATTTTCTCGCATGGTAAAGCTGCCCACTCTTCTTGGCAAAAAGCCTCCAGCTCCTGTAAATTCCTGGGCTGTCTAGCATGAACTGCGCACTTGAGATCTCCTCAGAGTGGCTCAATGATATTGAGGTCAGGAGACTGAGCTGGCCACTCCAGAACCTTCACTTTGTTCTGTTGTAGCCAATGATATGTCGACTTGGCCTTGTGTTTTGGATTGTTGTCATGTTGGAACGTCCAAGTACGTCCCATGCTCAGCCTCCGGGCTGATGATTGCAAATTTGCCTCCAGTATTTGCTGATAATGTGCTGCATTCATCTTTCCTTCAACTTTGATCAAGTGTCCTGTGCCTTTGTAGCTCACACAACCCCAAAACATCAGTGATCCACCTCCGTGCTTTACAGTAGGAATGGTGTTCCTTTCATCATAGGCCTTGTTGACCTCCCTTCAAATGTAACATTCATGGTTGTGACCAAAAAGTTCAATTTTGGTCTCATAACTCCAAATTACCTTGTTCCAGAAGTTTTGAGGCTTGTCTCTGTGCTGTTTTGCGTATTGTAGGCGTGATACTTTGTAACAATTGCTCAGTAATGGCTTTCTTCTGGTGACTCGACCATGCAGACCATTTTTTCCCTTCCCCATGACGGCATCGGTACATGAGATGGCCCTGCCCCCAGGAACAGGAAACCTGCAGTGGAGATAAAAGATGGGGGCGGCACCTCTCTCCTCAGTTTGGTTTCCTGTTCCTGCGGGGAGCCTGCGGTGCTGCATGCGGAGGGATCTCCCTCTGTCAGGCTGGTCCGGTGACCAAGGTCCGCGGCGGGAGCAGCTGGGTTGGCGTGCGCGCATCACTACAGACCTAGGGCTGCATTGGTAGCGTCCTTCCTGCTGCGGACTCCCCGGCGTCTGCTCCTGGCCGGAGGCTGAGCCGCGGGGAAAACAAAGTGGGCATGTCCCATCACAAGGCTGGCGCCAAGTGAATCAAAAGACTTCAGGTTCGCGAACCGGAAGTGACGCTACACGCCGGAGGAAGCGGTGTTCTGACACTCCCAGGGGGAGAAGTTTCAGGCATGCACACAGTGTTTCCTTCCCTCATATATTTAAACTCCAAGGCGGCAAGCAGGCACGGGCAAAGCCTCCTGCAGAATGGCGGACTTGGTTGAATCGGCGATTCCAGCAGAAAACCCACAGCCTGTCGTGGTATTAAGGGTCCGGTGAGTGCCTTTGTAAGGTGGATTCTATCAGTAACATTGTCTTTCTGTATATGTATGCAGGGAAAGAAAGCTACCTCTAAACAAAAGAATAAAGTATGTGCACTCTGTGATAAAAGCCTTCCCAGAACATATAAGAAGCGGATATGTCGTCCATGTATAGAGAAAACTGTGACTGAAAAGTCATCATCTTTACTCCAGAATATTAAATCTATTGCTAGGGACGAAGTGCAAAATACAGTGAAGGAGCAATTGAAACAACATGGGTTGCAGAGCTCCGTAAGTCCTACACCTGCACAATATTCTGATGTAGAATCCGAGGGTGAACCGGGGGAGTTACCGCCTGGGGAGGACTCAGACCTGGACTCTTCAGATGAAGAGTGTGGTCACCCACATGTGTTACCCGAAGATGTGGGGAAATTGCTAAAACTGGTCAGATCTACCCTGGGGGTTGAAGAGCCAAAAGAAAAACAAACAGTTCAGGACTCTATGTTCAGCATCCTGGAAGGGAGGAAACAGAGTATTTCGGTTTCATGAGAATATATTAAAGCAAATTAAAAAGGAATGGAAAAAACAAATAAGAAAATTTCAGTTCCCCAAGCTCTAAAACGCAAATATCCTTTTGATGAGGAAATTTGCGAAAAATGGGAGAAAGCGCCTAAGTTGGATCCAGCTATTGCAAGTACCTCCAGGGGCATAGCACTTCCTTTCGAGGACATGGGTTCCTTAAAAGACCCGCTCGACAAAAAGGCAGACGCATTTTTAACCCTTTTACCCCCAAGGGTGGTTTGCACGGTAATGACCAGGCCAAATTTTACAATTCTGACCACTGTCCCTTTATGAGGCTTGGCATAGGTGGTTTTCCTTTTTGGATGCTGCCCTTCCCGTGGTTGTTCCTTCCCGGTGAAAGACCTGGCTATTTATTGCTTGCGTTGAGAAACGTGATGGTGTCTCCGCGGCTTTTCTACATGCCTTTATGAGGCTATAACTCTGGAACGCTTCAACAGATCCTAGTGATTCTGACATTGTTTTCTCATGACATATTGTACTTCATGATAGTGGAAAATTTTCTTTGATATTACCTGCGTTTATTTGTGGGAAAAAAAACTGAAATTTGGCGAAAATTTTTAAAATTTCGCAATTTTCCAACTTAGAGTTTTTATGCAATTTAAATCACAGATATGTCACACAAAATACTTAATAAGTAACATTTCCCACATGTCTACTTTACATCAGCACACTTTTGGAACCAAAATTTTTTTTTGTTAGGGAGTTATAAGGGTTAAAAGTTGACCAGCAATTTCTCATTTTTACACCACCATTTTTTTTAAGGACCACATCACATTTGAAGTCATATTTTTAGGGGTCTATATGATAGAAAATAACCAAGTGTGACACCATTCTAAAAACTGCACCCCTCAAGATGCTCAAAACCACATTCAAGAAGTTTATTAACCCTTCAGGTGTTTCACAGGAATTTTTGGAATGTTTAAATAAAAATGTTTAGAATTGAGAGTCCTCAGTGGTTGATACCTTTTAATGGCTAACTGAAAAGATGGTAACAAATTGCAAGCTTTCGAGACTACACAGGTCTCCATCAGGCAAAGACTAAAGGTACCGTCACACTAGACGATATCGCTAGCGATCCGTGACGTTGCAGCGTCCTCGCTAGCGATATCGTCCAGTGTGACAGGCAGCAGCGATCAGGCCCCTGCTGTGCTGTCGCTGGTCGGGGAAGAAAGTCCAGAACTTTGTTTCGTCGCTGGACTCCCCGCGGACATCGCTGAATCGGCGTGTGTGACACCGATTCAGCGTTGTCTTCGCTGGTAACCAGGGTAAACATCGGGTTACTAAGCGCAGGGCCGCGCTTAGTAACCCGATGTTTACCCTGGTTACCATCCTAAAAGTAAAAAAACAAACGCTACATACTTACCTACCACTGTCTGTCCCTCGGCGCTCTGCTTCTCTGCTCTGCCAGAGCAGAGAAGCCGAGGACAGACAGCGGTAGGTAAGTATGTAGCGTTTGTTTTTTTACTTTTAGGATGGTAACCAGGGTAAACATCGGGTTACTAAGCGCGGCCCTGCGCTTAATAACCCGATGTTTACCCTGGTTACCGGGGACCTAGGGATCGTTGGTCGCTGGAGAGCTGTCTGTGTGACAGGTCTCCAGCGACCAAACAGCGATGCTGCAGCGATCCGGATCGTTGTCTGTATCGCTGCAGCGTCGCTTAGTGTGACGGTACCTTAAAACAAATTCTGAAGAATCACATATTTATGCACAACATAGTATAGGGAAAAAAAAAAAAGAGGGGAAAAAAACCATGGATAAGCCAGGTGACATGAAGCAGAATTACCATGGGTCTGCTTCATGTCACCTGGCTTATCCATGGTTTTTTTTCCCCCTCTTTTTTTTTTTTTTTCCCTATACTATGTTGTGCATAAATATGTGATTCTTCAGAATTTGTTTTAGTCTTTGCCTGATGAAGAGACCTGTGTAGTCTCGAAAGCTTGCAATTTGTTACCAGCTTTTCAGTTAGCCATTAAAAGTTATCAACCACTGAGGACTCTCAATTCTAAATATTTTTCTATCCACTGGCTAACACGGTACCAAGATATATTTCTTTCCTGTAAATAAAAATGAACATTTAACTTTTTTTCACAAAAAAATTACTTCAGCTCCAATTTGTTTTATTTTACCAAGGGTAACAGGAGAAAATGGACCCCAAAAGTTGTTGTACAATTTGTCCTGAGTACGCTGATACCGCATATGTGGGGGTAAACCACTGTTTGGGCGCAAGGGAGAGCTCAGAAGGGAAGGCGCGCCATTTGGAATGCAGACTTAGATGGATTGGTCTGCAGGTGTCACATTGCGTTTGCAGAGCCCCTAATGTACCTAAACAGTAGAAACCCCCCACAAGTGACACCATTTTGGAAAGTAGACCCCCTAAGGAACTCATCTAGATGTGTTGTGAGAACTTTGAACCCCCAAGTGTTTCACTACAGTTCATAACGCAGAGCCGTGAAAATAAAAAATCCTTTTTTTTCCACAAAAATTATTTTTTAGCCCCCAGTTTTGTATTTTCCCAAGGGTAACAAGAGAAATTGGACCCCAAAAGTTGTTGTCCAATGTGTCCTGAGTACGCTGATACCCCATATGTTGGGGTAAACCCCTGTTTGAGCGCACGGGAGAGCTTGGAAGGGAAGGAGCACTGTTTTACTTTTTCAATGCAGAATTGGCTGGAATTGAGATCGGACGCCATGTCGCGTTTGGAAAGCCCCTGATGTGCCTAAACAGTGGAAACCCCCCAATTATAACTGAAACCCTAATCCAAACACACCCCTAACCCTAATGGTAACCCTAACCACACCCCTAACCCTGACACACCTCTAACCCTAACCCCAATCCTATTCTCAACCGTAAATGTAATCCAAACCCTAACCCTAACTTTAGCCCTAACCCTAACTGTAGCCCTAACCCTAGCCTTAACCCTAATGGGAAAATAGAAATACCGTATATACTCGAGTATAAGCCGAGATTTTCAGCCCAAAATTTTGGGCTGAAAGTGCCCCTCTCGGCTTATACTCGAGTCACGGTAGCGGTGGGGTCGGCGGGTGAGGGGGAGAGGGCGCTGAGGTATACTTACCTAGTCCCAGCGATCCTGACGCTCCCCCTGCCGTCCCACGGTCTTCTGTGCTGCAGCTTCTTCCCCTCTTCAGCGGTCACGTGGGACTGCTCATTAGAAAAATGAATAGGCGGCTCCACCTCCCATAGGGGTGGAGCCGCGTATTCATTTCTCTAATCAGCGGTGCCGGTGACCGCTGATAGAGAAAGAGGCTGCGGCACCGAAGACCAGCTGTGACAGGCGGGGAGCGCCAGGATCGCTGGACTAGGTAAGTATGTAATATTCACCTGTCCGCGTTCCAGCCGCTGGGCGTCGCTCCATCTTCCCGGCGTCGCTCCGCTCTGACTGTTCAGGTCAGAGGGCGCGATGACGCATATAGTGTGCGTGGCGCCCTCTGCCTGATCAGTCAGTGCGCAGAGATGCCGGGACCGGACGCTGGGAGCTGCAAGCAAGAAAGGTGAGTATGGCATTTTTTTTTTTTTTGCAGCAGCAGCAATGGCAGAGCTTTCTATGGCACAGCTATGGGGCAGTACTGAACGGCACACAGCAGTATATGGCAGCTATGGGGCAGTACTGAACGGCACACAGCACTATATGGCAGCTATGGGGCAGTACTGAACGGCACACAGCAGTATATATGGCAGCTATGGGGCAGTACTGAACGACACACAGCACTATATGGCAGCTATGGGGCAGTACTGAACGGCACACAGCACTATACGGCAGCTATGGGGCAGTACTGAACGGCACACAGCACTATATGGCAGCTATGGGGCAGTACTGAATGGCACACAGCACTAGCAAACACAGCAACAAAATTAATAAAGGGGATGGGAGAACTACCATACCCAGATAGATTAGCGAAATTAGGATTATTTAGTCTAGAAAAAAGACGACTGAGGGGCGATCTAATAACCATGTATAAGTATATAAGGGGACAATACAAATCTCTCGCTGAGGATCTGTTTATACCAAGGAAGGTGACGGGCACAAGGGGGCATTCTTTGCGTCTGGAGGAGAGAAGGTTTTTCCACCAACATAGAAGAGGATTCTTTACTGTTAGGGCAGTGAGAATCTGGAATTGCTTGCCTGAGGAGGTGGTGATGGCGAACTCAGTCGAGGGGTTCAAGAGAGGCCTGGATGTCTTCCTGGAGCAGAACAATATTGTATCATACAATTATTAGGTTCTGTAGAAGGACGTAGATCTGGGGATTTATTATGATGGAATATAGGCTGAACTGGATGGACAAATGTCTTTTTTCGGCCTTACTAACTATGTTACTATATGGCAGCTATCGGGCAGTACTGAACGGCACACAGCACTATATGGCAGCTATCGGGCAGTACTGAACGGCACACAGCACTATATGGCAGCTATGGGGCAGTACTGAACGGCACACAGCACTATACGGCAGCTATGGGGCAGTACTGAACGGCACACAGCACTATATGGCAGCTATGGGGCAGTACTGAATGGCACACAGCACTATATGGCAGCTATCGGGCAGTACTGAATGGCACACAGCACTATATGGCAGCTATCGGGCAGTACTGAACGGCACACAGCACTATATGGCAGCTATGGGGCAATAATGAACGGTGCAGAGCACTATATGGCAGAGCTTTCTATGGCACATCTATGGGGCAATAATGAACAGTATGGAGCATTATATATGGCACAGCTTTATATGGAGCATCTTATGGGGCAATAATGAACGGTATAGAGCAGGGGTCCCCAACTCCAGTCCTCAAGGCCCACCAACAGGTCATGTTTTCAGGATTTCCTTTGCATTGCACAGGTGATGCAATTATTACCTGGGCAAGACTAAGAAAATCCTGAAAACATGACATGGTGGTGGGCCTTGAGGACTGGAGTTGGGGACTCCTGGTATAGAGCATCTATTTTTATTTTTGAAATTTACCAGTAGCTGCTGCATTTCCTACCCTAGGCTTATACTCGAGTCAATAAGTTTTCCCAGTTTTTTGTGGCAAAATTAGGGGGGTCGGCTTATACTCGAGTATATACGGTAAATACATTTTTTTTTAATTTTTCCCTAACTAAGGGGGTGATGAAGGGGGGGTTTGATTTACTATTTATTGAGGGTATTTTATCGGATTTTTATGATTGGCAGCTGTCACACACTAAAAAACGCTTTTTATTGCAAAAGAATATTTTTTGCGTTACCACATTTTGAGAGCTATAATTTTTCCATATTTTGGTCCACAGTCATGTGAGGTCTTGTTTTTTACGGGACGAGTTGGCACATGTTATTGATAGATCGCTGATCTGACACTTTGCTGTGCACTGTGTCAGATCAGCGATCGCACAGGCACAGCAGGGACGCTTACCAGCGCTTGCTCTGAGCAGGCGCTGGTAAGGCTGGGTTCCCATTGCGTTATGGGACCGCGTTTAACGGACAGCGTTGCACGGCGAAATTAACGCCGTGCAACGCGTCCGTTAACGCGCCCATTGAAGGCAATGGGAACGCGCTTCACTAGCGCGTGCCATGTTCGGCACGCCCTAGCAACGCGCCAGTGATTCCTGGCGCGCCGCTGACGCTGCTTGCAGCGTCCGAGGCGCGCCCGCGGTCCGTTCCCCGCTCTCGCGGATCGGGGATCTGCTAGAGCGGGGACGTTACCGCGACCCCGACCGCAGCCCCATAGAAAACATTGCGTTAGCGCAATCCACTAGCGCTAAACGGATTGCACTAACGCAATGTGACCCTAGCCTAAGCCACCTCCCTGCAGGACGCGGATGCAGCCTCGTGGCCATTTTGGATCCGGGCCTGCAAGGAGGAGGAGGTAAGAGAGCCTCGCAGCAACGCGATCACATTGCGTTGCTCCAAGGGTCTCAGGGAAGCCTGCAGGGAGCCCCCTCTCTGCGCGATGCTTCACTATACCGCTGGAACACTGCGATCATGTTTGATAGCAAGGTGCCAGGGGCGGTCCGTGACCACTCCTGGCACATAGTGCCGGATGTCAGCTGCGATAGTCAGCTGACACCCAGCCGCGATCGGCCACCCTCCCCCCGTGAGCACGGCTGATCGCTCTGGACGTACTATTCCATCCTTGGGAAGTAGGGCCCACCCAACATGGACGGAATAGTACGTCCAATGGTAGAAAGGGGTTAAAATCGGCCTGGGTGTTCAAACCAGCCTTAGCGGCTACTTGCACTGCCCGTGCCATGGTTAGATGAGCTAAGTGACCAAATAAAAGACAAATGTCCAAGAGACAGACTTCTAGAAGCCATCCCTTCATTACAAAATGCAGCAGGGTTCCTGGCAGATGCCGCCATTGATTCAGTCCGATTTGCTGCCCGGGCAGGTGCCCTCTCCAATTCAGGCAGAAGAGCTCTGTGGTTAAAAAATTGGAATGCTGACTTTCAGTCAAAAGTGAAGCTCTGCACAGTACCTTGTGAAGGGCAATACTTGTTTGATAAAGCATTAGATGAAATTTTAGAAAAAGCGGCAGATAAGAAAAAGCATTTTCCTCCACCCCCCCTTCTTTAAACGTCGTTGGAATGACCCTCGTCGGTCCTTTCGGGGATCAGGTAAAGCCCGACAGATAGATCAACACGAGGAAAGACGTGGGGCGAAAGAAGGGAGAGAGAGGGTTCCTCTTCAATAAACCCCCTCAAAAACCAGACCCTAAACAATGACGCCATGTTCTGAGTAGGGGGAAGATTACAGGTTTTTTCCATCAGTGGGAAATCCTACGACCCTCTCAATGGATAATCAATCTGTTATCCGAGGCCCTACGGTTAAACTTTACCTCCCTGCCTCCTCATCGGATAAAAGTTACCTGCGTTGCCAAAAGAAATCAAATGATACTAGAGAAGGAAATTCATCTAGACAAAGAAGTACTGGTAAGAGTACCACCACAAGAGATAGGGAAAGGGTATTACAGCACCCTGTTCCTTGCACCAAAAACAGATGGATCGTTAAGGACAATCTTCAATCTAAAAGCATTAAACAAATACATCCGAATAGAAAAATTTGAAATGGAAACACTAAAAACGACAGTAAAATTACTGTATCCAGGCTGTTACATGACGGTAATAGACCTTACAGATGTCTACTACCATGTACCAATCTGAGTAGAACATCAACGGTATCTGAGGTTGGTTGTATAGCTGGACCAAGTCGACACCCATCTACAGTACCAATGTCTCCCATTTGGTCTATCAGTTGCTCCTCATATCTTCACTAAAATAATTTCAGAGATGGCATCCTTCGTGAGAAGAGAAAATTTTCTACTAGTGCCTTATTTGGACGATTTTCTCCTTATAGCAGACAATCGGGAAGATTTCACAAAGGCAGTTACGAGAGTACGAGAGCTATTGACCACATTGGGGTGGATAATAAACTTAAAAAAAATCAAAAATGATTCCAGCCCAGATACATGAGTTCCTGGGGATTCAATTAAATTCAATCAGACAACACTGTGTTCTTCCAGACAGGAAAGTCGAGGCCATACAACGATGGGAAATACAAATACAGGCGGCCCAGTCCGTCTCGGTGAGAGAGGCCATGTCCCTCTTAGGTATGCTGATGGCAACGATTCCAGCGGTCCAGTGGGCACAACTGCATTCAAGAGACTTACAATGGCAGATCTTGTCAGAGCAAGCAAAAAACCCCTACAACCTAAATCAAAATATCATATTACCGCCACAGGTACTGGACTCTCTCTAAATTGGTGGCTAAAATCTGGAAATCTAGGAAAAGGGGTCCCATGGTCAATCCAGAGTCCGGCAGTACTGACCATGGATGCAAGTCCATTAGGCTAGGGGGGCACACCTATCAGATCAAATCCTACAAGGTCTATGGGATCCTCAGATGCAAATGGCTTCCTCAGACCTGAAGGAACTAACAGCTGTAAGGCAGGTGATTCTTCAGACAGAAGAAAACATCAAAGGGAGACATTTAGTGGTGTTGTCCGACAACAGCACAACAGGATCATTTAAATCTACAAGGAGGAACAAGATCGAGTCTCCTAATGGAAGAAGCAAGAAGGCTATTTTGTTGGGCCGAAAGCCATCTCTTATCTATTACAAGTACGCACTTAAAAGGGTCAGACAACCTTGTCGCGGATTTTTTGAGTTGACACGTTCTGCACCAGGGCGAAATCTGTGCCATCTGGGGGCTTCCACAAGTGGATCTATTTTCCGCAAAGCAGAATCGTAAGGTAGAAAGATTCTACTCTCTGAACCCAAAAGAAAACCCGGAGGGAGTAGATGCGCTGCTACACCGATGGAGATTCCAACTGGCTTACGCGTTCCCACCAATCCCGTTAATTCCCATAGTCTTGAAAAAGATCCGAGAGGACAAATCACACATAATTCTGATCGCACCCTTCTGGCCAAATAGAGCATGGTTCACTTGGCTCAGACGTATGTCCATCTCTGACCCTTGGATCCTTCCAGATGTTCCAAACCTCCTAAACCAGGGTCCAGTAACACATCCTCAAGTGCACAATCTACACCTCATTGCTTGGAACTTGAGGGGACTTCTGCTAGCGAGAGGGTTCTCGGATCCGCTAGTTGATACTCTACTGTCTAGTAGAAAGACGATTACAACTGATAAATATCAAAAAGTATGGGGGAAATTCCTAGAATTTTCAGGTCGATGCATAACAAATACCATACAAAAAATTCATATGACTGAGGTCCTACAGTTTCTCCAAAAAGGATTGGAGTGAGGATTTTCTACCAGCACCCTAAAGGTGCAAGTCTCGGCGCTTAGCGCCTTGTTTGACCAAAAATTGGCTGATCATCCCTGGGTGTGTAGGTTCATTCGAGCCTCCTTTACAGCCAGACCATTCAAACCTTGTCCAAAGGTTGCCCCCTGGGATCTAAATTTAGTTTTAAATGCTTTAACCACCTCTCCCTTTGAGCCTCTTTCTTCTATATCGGTAAAGGCCTTAAACCTTAAAAACCGTTCTACTGATTGCCTTACTTCAGCCAGGCGCATAAGTGAACTCCAGGCTATATCGGTAGACCCCCCATATGCTACCTTTCTGTATGACAGAGTGATTATAAGATCTGACCCGGCCTTCTTACCAAAGGTCAATTCGAAATTTCACAGGGATCAGGAGATAATTTTGACCTCATTTTGTGCTAACCCAAAATCCCAGGGAGAAGAAACTTTCCATTGTCTGGACGTCAGACGTTGCCTACTTAAATATATAGAAGTGTCAAAGCCATGGCGACAGTCTTCAGCCCTTTTTGTCTCCTTTCAGGGGGCAAACGGGGAAAAAAGGCCACAAAATCAACCATTGCACGGTGGCTCCGTATGGCTATATCACTTTCCTATTCCTCTTCAGGGCAAAGCCCTCCACTTGGTGTTATGGCCCACTCTACTAGAGAGATCAAATGCGTCTATAGAGCAAATTTGTAATGCAGCAGTATGGTCTTCACCCTCTACTTTCTTCCGTCATTACAGAATAAATCTGGGACTATCAAATCTAGCCTTTGGGAGAAAAGTACTATCTACTGTCATCCCACCCTAAGAGCTCTTCTATTTCTTCCTCTCATGTACCGGTGCTGTCATGGGGAAGAGAAAAAATGATAATTACTTACCGGTAATTTGATTTTCCAGATCCATGACCGCACCGCACTAATTCCCGCCCTATCTTGGTGATGGTTGTGTGATTCACAAAAAAAAAAATCTTTCTATCGATACTTATGTAAGATGGGATAATATCCACCTAAAATGTACAGAATGATGATAGATAAATAGCTTTGTGGGAATTAATGTAATGTACATTTACCCATACTAACAAAGCGGTTACCTTGCATACTCTGTAAAAAAAAAACTGAGGAGAGAGGTGCCGCCCCCATCTTTTATCTCCACTGCAGGTTTCCTGTTCCTGGGGGCAGGGCCATCTCTCATGTACCGGTGCTGTCATGCATCTGGAAAATCAAATTACCAGTAAGTAATTATCATCTTTCTTCAAGTGCCTCCATATTGTGCATCTTGAAACAGCCACACCGCTAGTTTTCAGAGAGTCCAGTATTTTAGCTGATGTTATTTGTGGGTTTTTCTTTGCATCCCGAACAATTTTCCTGGCAGTTGTGGACGACATTTTTGTTGGTCTACCTGACCGTGGTTTTGTTTCTACAGAGCCCCTGATTTTCCATTTGTTAATCACAGTATGAACGCTGCTGACTGGCATTATCAATTCCTTGGATATGTTTTTGTATCTTTTTCCTTTTTATACAGTTCAACTACCTTTTCCCGTAGATCCGTTGACAATTCTTTTGCTTTCCCCATGACTCACAATCTAGAAACGTCAGTGGCTGGATGAAAGATGCAAGAGTCTGTCTGGATCCCAGAAACTCACTCAGCTTTTATGCACACACACTGATTACAAGCAAAACAGGTCCCAGGTGAGGATGTTACCTTTAGTAGCCATTCAAACCCATTTGTATCAACTTCTGTGCATGTTATCATGCCAAAATCACCAGGGTATGTGATCTTTTGATCAGGGGCATTTGGATGTTTTGGATTGTCATGATTTAGAAAGAGAAAACACAGTAGTTGACAATAAATGGCTTCACCCAACCACTAACCATAAGTGGAGAATAAATTTTGGTGTTATCATTCATATTCTCTGAAAAAGGCCAAGAAAGCAAAAATTCTGCCGAGGTATGTAAATGTTTGAGCACAACTGTATGTTCTGTGCGCCCCTCCATGTAATATAGACTGGATGTATGTTCTGTGTGTCACTCCATGTAATAGATGCTGGATGTCACTACTTAATTATTGCTTGAGCATCAGTGTGCTCTGGGTGCTTGTTACTCGGCGAGTATTTTTTTGAGTGTTCGAGTGGAAGCTTGAGTCCCCATATGTTTGACACTTTTTAGACAATGAACATTGCCTGACAGTCGCTGTCATGCCGTTGCCATCTTGGTTGTAGCATTACTGTGATTGGCTAGCCGCATAGCGTGATCAGGTCTATTAACCCCTTCATGACCAGGGGATTTTTCGTTTTTCCGTGTTCGTTTTTCGCTCCCCTCCTTCCCAGAGCCATAACTTTTTTATTTTTCCGTCAATTTGGCCATGTGAGGGCTTATTTTTTGCGGGACGAGTTGTACTTTTGAACGACATCATTGGTTTTAGCATGTTGTGTACTAGAAAACGGGAAATAAATTCCAAGTGCGGTGAAATTGCAAAAAAAGTGCAATCCCACATTGGTTTTTTGTTTGGCTTTTTTGCTAGGTTCACTAAATGCTAAAACAGACCTGCCATTATGATTCTCCAGGTCATTACGAGTTCATAGACACCAAACATGACTAGGTTATTTTTTATGTAAGTGGTGAAAAAAAATTCCAAACTTTGCTAAAAAAAAAAAAGTTGCACCATTTTCCGATACTCGTAGTGTCTCCATTTTTCATCATCTGGGGTCGGTTGAGGGCTTATTTTTTGCGTGCCGAGATGACGTTTTTAATGATAGCATTTCGGTGCAGATACGTTCTTTTGATCGCCCGTTATTGCATTTTAATGCAATGTCGCGGCGACCAAAAAAACGTAATTCTGGCGTTTCGAATTTTTTTCCCGCTACGCTGTTTAGCGATCACGTTAATACTTTTTTTTAATTGATAGATCGGGCGATTCTGAGCGCGGCGATACCAAATATGCGTAGATTTGATATTTTTTTTATTGATTTATTTTGATTGGGGCGAAAGGGGGGTGATTTAAACTTTTATGTTTTTTTTTTATTTTTTTCACATTTTTTTAAACTTTTTTTTTTAACTTTTGCCCTGCTTCAATAGCCTCCATGAGAGGCTAGAAGCAGGCATAGCACGATCGGCTCTGCTACATAACAGCGATCTGCTGATCGCTGCTATGTAGCAGAATTGCACGTGTGCTGTGAGCGCCGACCACAGGGTGGCGCTCACAGCGACGGGCAATCAGTAACCATAGAGGTCTCAAGGACCTCTATGGTTACCATTCACAAGCATCGCCGACCCCCGATCATGTGACGGGGGTCGGCGATGACGTCATTTCCGGCCGCCCGGCCGGAAGCGGTAGTTAAATGCCGCTGTCTGCGTTTGACAGCGGCATTTAACTAGTTAATAGGTGCGGGCAGATCGCGATTCTGCCCGCGCCTATTACGGGCACATGTCAGCTGTTCAAAACAGCTGACATGTCCCGGCTTTGGTGCGGGCTCAACGCGGAGCCCTGCATCAAAGCAGGGGAGCCGGCATCGGACGGTATAGTACGTCCGATGCCGGTAAGGGGTTAAAGACCCGTGACGCTATGCTCGTCACACTGTATCCCAGCTTCTGGCAGCATAGTGAGAGGTGCTGGTGGAAGAGGGACAGAACTGTAGATGTATATGAGTCAGGGATTCAACCACCTTTATATGTCTGTGTAATACAACAACAGTCCTTGTTAGGGTTAATTATAATAAACAGTAATATTGCTGTTAGCAGCACTTAAGGAGAGATTGTGCTGAAGGGATTGTGTAGGACAGGATAGGGTGAATTGCACGTCTTTTATGCCGCAGCCTGGAACTCCTACCAAAACACCTTCTCGGGGCTAATAATAATCTTTTTGCTCTTAATACTGCAAATTGTTCTGAGCAGGGAAATATTATACACCATTTATACTGCAGCAGTTGTGCGTCAAATGCATACAGCCAGACTTGGATGGATCTCCGTAGCAGTGCTATATTTATACTGCAGTCTTATATGTCCATCTGAGGTGTGCAAATTTGCTTGGCATTAACCCCTTCCCGACCTTTGACGCATACGCTGCGTCATGAAAGTCGGTGCAATTCCGACCCATGACGCAGCATATGCGTCATGGAAAGATCGCGTCCCTGCAGATCGGGTGAAAGGGTTAACTCCCATTTCACCCGATCTGCAGGGACAGGGGGAGTGGTAGTTTAGCCCAGGGGAGGTGGCTTCACCCCCTCGTGGCTACGATCGCTCTGATTGGCTGTTGAAAGTGAAACTGCCAATCAGAGCGATTTGTAATATTTCACCTAAAAAAATGGTGAAATATTACAATCCAGCCATGGCCGATGCTGCAATATCATCGGCCATGGCTGGACACACTAATGTGCACCCACTCCACTCCTCCGATCGCCCCCCCAGCCCCCCGATCTGCGGTCTGCTCCCCTTGGTCCTGTGCTCCGCTCCCCCGTCCTCCAATCACACCCCCCGTGCTCCAATCAAACCCCCCCGCACAGCGATCCCCCCCCCCCCGCACAGCGATCCCCCCCCCCCGCACAGTGATTTCCCCCCCCCCGTGCTCCGATCCACCCGCCCGCACAGCGATCCCCCACTCCGTGCTCCGGTCCACCCCTCCCCCCGTGCTCCGACGCCCCCCCCCCCCCCCCGTGCCCTGATCTCCCCCCCCCTTATACTTACCTGGCCTCCCGGGGACCGTCCGTCTTCTTTCCTGGGTGCCGCCATCTTCCAAAATGGCGGGCGCATGTGCAGTGCGCCCGCCGAATCTGCCGGCCGGCAGATTCGTTACAGAGTGAATTTTGATCACTGAGATAGGTTATATCTCAGTGATCAAAATAAAAAAAAAAAAAGTAAATGACCCCCCCTCCCTTTGTCACCCCCATAGGTAGGGACAATAAAAAAAATACAGTGGGGCAAAAAAGTATTTAGTCAGTCAGCAATAGTGCAAGTTCCACCACTTAAAAAGATGAGAGGCGTCTGTAATTTACATCATAGGTAGACCTCAATTATGGGAGACAAACTGAGAAGAAAAAATCCAGAAAATCACATTGTCTGTTTTTTTATCATTTTATTTGCATATTATGGTGGAAAATAAGTATTTAGTCAGAAACAAACAATCAAGATTTCTGGCTCTCACAGACCTGTAACTTCTTCTTTAAGAGTCTCCTCTTTCCTCCACTCATTACCTGTAGTAATGGCACCTGTTTAAACTTGTTATCAGTATAAAAAGACACCTGTGCACACCCTCAAACAGTCTGACTCCAAACTCCACTATGGTGAAGACCAAAGAGCTGTCAAAGGACACCAGAAACAAAATTGTAGCCCTGCACCAGGCTGGGAAGACTGAATCTGCAATAGCCAACCAGCTTGGAGTGAAGAAATCAACAGTGGTAGCAATAATTAGAAAATGGAAGACATACAAGACCACTGATAATCTCCCTCGATCTGGGGCTCCATGCAAAATCCCACCCCGTGGGGTCAGAATGATCACAAGAATGGTGAGCAAAAATCCCAGAACCACGCGGGGGGACCTAGTGAATGAACTGCAGAGAGCTGGGACCAATGTTACAAGGCCTACCATAAGTAACACACTACGCCACCATGGACTCAGATCCTGCAGTGCCAGACGTGTCCCACTGCTTAAGCCAGTACATGTCCGGGCCCGTCTGAAGTTTGCTAGAGAGCATTTGGATGATCCAGAGGAGTTTTGGGAGAATGTCCTATGGTCTGATGAAACCAAACTGGAACTGTTTGGTAGAAACACAACTTGTCGTGTTTGGAGGAAAAAGAATACTGAGTTGCATCCATCAAACACCATACCTACTGTAAAGCATGGTGGTGGAAACATCATGCTTTGGGGCTGTTTCTCTGCAAAGGGGCCAGGACGACTGATCCGGGTACATGAAAGAATGAATGGGGCCATGTGTCGTGAGATTTTGAGTGCAAACCTCCTTCCATCAGCAAGGGCATTGAAGATGAAACGTGGCTGGGTCTTACAACATGACAATGATCCAAAGCACACCGCCAGGGCAACGAAGGAGTGGCTTCGTAAGAAGCATTTCAAGGTCCTGGAGTGGCCTAGCCAGTCTCCAGATCTCAACCCTATAGAAAACCTTTGGAGGGAGTTGAAAGTCCGTGTTGCCAAGCGAAAAGCCAAAAACATCACTGCTCTAGAGGAGATCTGAATGGAGGAATGGGCCAACATACCAACAACAGTGTGTGGCAATCTTGTGAAGACTTACAGAAAACGTTTGACCTCTGTCATTGCCAACAAAGGATATATGACAAAGTATTGAGATGAAATTTTGTTTCTGACCAAATACTTATTTTCCACCATAATATGCAAATAAAATGATTAAAAAAACAGACAATGTGATTTTCTGGATTTTTTTTTCTCAGTTTGTCTCCCATAGTTGAGGTCTACCTATGATGTAAATTACAGACGCCTCTCATCTTTTTAAGTGGTGGAACTTGCACTATTGCTGACTGACTAAATACATTTTTGCTCCACTGTATATCTTTTTTTTTTCCACTAAGGTTAGGGTAAGAAGTAGGGTTAGGGGTAGGGGTAGGGGTAGGGTTAGGGGTAGGGTTAGGGTTTCGGTATGTGCACACGTATTCTGTTCCTCTGCGGATTTTTCCGCTGCGGATTTGATAAATCCGCAGTGCTAAACCGCTGCGGATTTATGGCGGATTTACCATGTTTTTTCTGCGCATTTCAATGCGGTTTTACAACAGCGATTTTCTATTTGAGCAGTTGTAAAACCGCTGCGGAATCCGCAGAAAGAAGTGACATGCTGTGGAATGTAAACCGCTGCGTTTCCGTGCAGTTTTTCCGCAGCATGTGTACAGCGATTTTTGTTTCCCATAGGTTTGCATTGAACTGTAAACTCATGGGAAACTGCTGCGGATCCGCAGCGTTTTCCGCAGCGTGTGCACATACCTTTAGAATTAGGCTATGTGCACACGGTGCGGATTGGCCGCTGCGAATCCGCAGCAGAGTTCCATCAGGTTTACAGTACCATGTAAACATATGGAAAGCCAAATCCGCTGTGCCCATGGTGCGGAAAATACCGCGCGGGAACGCTGCGTTGTATTTTCCGCAGCATGTCAATTCTTTGTGCGGATTCCGCAGCGTTTTACACCTGTTCCTCAATAGGAATCCGCAGGTGAAATCTGGACAAAAAACACTGGAAATCCGCGGTAAATCCGCAGGTAAAACGCAGTGCCTTTTACCCGCGGATTTTTAAAAAATGGTGCTGAAAAATCTCATACGAATCCGCAACGTTGGCACATAGCCTTAGGGCTAGGGTTGGGTTGGAATTAGGGTTGTGGTTAGGGTTAGGGGTGTGTTGGGGTTACGGGTGTGTTGGGGTTAGGGTTGTGATTAGGGTTACGGCTACAGTTGGGATAAGGGTTAGGGGTGTGTTGGAGTTAGAATTGAGGGGTTTCCACTGTTTAGGCACATCAGGGGGTCTCCAAACGCAACATGGCGCCACCATTAATTCCAGCCAATCTTGTATTCAAAAAGTCAAATGGTGCTCCCTCACTTCCGAGCCCCGACGTGCACCCAAACAGTGGTTTACCCCCACATATGGGGTACCAGCATACTCAGGACAAACTGCGCAACAATTACTGGGGTCCAAGTTCTCCTGTTACCCTTGTGAAAATAAAGAAATGCTTGCTAAAACATCATTTTTGAGGAAAGAAAAATGATTTTTTATTTTCACGGCTCTGCGTTGTAAACGTCTGTGAAGCACTTGGGGGTTCAAAGTGCTCACCACATATCTAGATAAGTTCCTTGGGGGGGTCTAGTTTCTAAAATGGGGTCACTTGTGGGGGGTTTCTACTGTTTAGGCAAACCAGGGGCTCTGCAAACGCAATGTGACGCCCGCAGACCATTCCATCAAAGTCTGCATTTCAAAAGTCACTACTTCCCTTCTGAGCCCCGACGTGTGACCAAACAGTGGTTTACCCCCACACATGGGGTATCTGCGTACTCAGGAGAAACTGGACAACAACTTTTGGGGTCCAATTTCTCCTGTAACCCTTGGGAAAATAAAAAATTCTGGGCTAAATAATTATTTTTGAGGAAAGAAAACGTATTTATTATTTTCACGGCTCTGCATTATAAACTTCTATGAAGCACTTGGGGGTTCAAAGTGCTCACCACACATCTAGATAAGTTCCTTTCGGGGTCTAGTTTCCAAAATGGGGTCACTTGTGGGGGGTTTCTACTGTTAAGCCACATCAGGGGCTTTGCAAACGCAACGTGACGCCCACAGAGCATTCCATCAAAGTCTGCATTTCAAAATGTCACTACTTCACTTCCGAGCCCCGGCATGTGCCCAAACAGTGGTTTACCCCCACATATGGGGTATCAGCGTACTCAGGAGAAACTGGACAACAACTTTTGGGGTCAAATTTCTCCTGTTACCCTTTGTAAAATAAAAAATTGCAGGCTTAAAGATCATTTTTGAGAAAATATTTTTTTTTTTTTATTTTCATGGCTCTGCGTTATAAACTTCTGTGAAGCACTTGGGGGTTCAAAGTCCTCACCACACATCTAGATTAGTTCCTTTGGGGGTCTAGTTTCCAAAATGGGGTCATTTCTGGGGGATCTCCAATGTTTAGGCACACAGGGGCTCTCCAAACGTGACATGGTGTCCGCTAATGATTGGAGCTAATTTTCCATTTAAAAAGCCAAATGGCGTGCCATCCCTTCCGAGCCCTGCCGTGCGCCCAAACAGTGGTTTACCCCCACATATGGGGTATCCGCGTACTCAGGACAAACTGGACAACAATATTTGGGGTCCAATTTCTCCTATTATCCTTGGCAAAATAGGAAATTCCAGGCTAAAAAATCATTTTTGAGGAAAGAAAAATTATTTTTTATTTTCATGGCTCTGCGTTATAAACTTCTGTGAAGCACCTGGGGGTTTAAAGTGCTCAATATGCATCTAGATAAGTTCCTTGGGGGGTCTAGTTTCCAAAATGGGGTCACTTGTGGGGGAGCTCCAATGTTTAGGCACACAGGGGCTCTCCAAACGCGACATGGTGTCCGCTAACAATTGGAGCTAATTTTCCATTCTAAAAGTCAAATGGCGCGCCTTCCCTTCCGAGCCCTGCCGTGTGCCCAAACAGTGGTTTACCCCCACATATGAGGTATCGGCGTACTGGGGGAAATTGCCCAACAAATTTTAGGATCCATTTTATCCTACTGCCCATGTGAAAATGAAAAAATTGAGGCGAAAAGAATTTTTTTGTGAAAAAAAGTACTTTTTCATTTTTACAGATCAATTTGTGAAGCACCTGAGGGTTTAAAGTGCTCACTAGGCATCTAAATAAGTTCCTTGGGGGGTCTAGTTTCCAAAATGGGGTCACTTGTGGGGGAGCGCCAATGTTTAGGCACACAGGAGCTCTCCAAACGCGACATGGTGTCCGCTAACGATGGAAATAATTTTTCATTCAAAAAGTCAAATGGCGCTCCTTCCTTTCCGAGCCTTACCATGTGCCCAAACAGTGGTTTACCCCCATATATGAGGTATCGGCGTACTCAGGAGAAATTGCCCAACACATTTTAGGATCCATTTTATCCTGTTGCCCATGTGAAAATGAAAAAATTGAGGCTAAAAGAATTTTTTTGTGAAAAAAAAGTACTTTTTCATTTTTACGGATCAATTTGTGAAGCACCTGGGGGTTCAAAGTGCTCACTATGCATCTAGATAAGTTCCTTGGGGCGTCTAGTTTCCAAAATGGGGTCACTTGTGGGGGAGCTCCAATTTTTAGGCACACGGGGGCTCTCCAAACGTGACATGGTGTCCGCTAAAGAGTGGAGCCAATTTTTGATTCAAAAAGTCAAATGGCGCTCCTTCCCTTCCAAGCCCTGCCGTGCGCCCAAACAGTGGTTTACCCCCACATATGAGGTATCAGCGTACTCAGGACAAATTGCACAACAACTTTCGTGGTTCAGTTTCTCCTTTTACCATTGGGAAAATAAAAAAATTGTTGCTAAAAGATAATTTTTTAAAAAGTTAAATGTTCATTTTTTCCTTCCATGTTGCTTCTGCTGCTGTGAAGCACCTGAAGGGTTAATAAACTTCTTGAATGTGGTTTTGAGTACGTTGAGGGGTGCAGTTTTTAGAATGGTGTCACTTTTGGGTATTTTCAGCCATATAGACCCCTCAAACTGACTTCAAATGTGAGGTGGTCCCTAAAAAAAATGGTTTTGTAAATTTCGTTGTAAAAATGACAAATCGCTGGTCAAATTTTAACCCTTATAACTTCCTAACAAAAAAAAATTTTGTTTCCAAAATTGTGCTGATGTAAAGTAAACATGTGGGAAATGTTATTTATTAACTATTTTGTGTCACATATCTCTCTGGTTTAACAGAATAAAAATTCAAAATGTGAAAATTGCGAAATTTTCAAAATTTTCGCCAAATTTCCGTTTTTATCACAAATAAACGGAGAATTTATTGACCTAAATTTACCACTAACATGAAGCCCAATATGTCACGAAAAAACAATCTCAGAACCGCTAGGATCCGTTGAAGCGTTCCTGAGTTATTACCTCATAAAGGGACACTGGTCAGAATTGCAAAAAACGGCAAGGTCTTTAAGGTCAAAATAGGCTGGGTCATGAAGGGGTTAATATAATAGTGGAATGTTTTTTTAGCAGTGAAATTTTATATGGCATTCATCATGCTACAGTTAAGCTTCAAACCCCTCCCACAAAAAAAAAAATTGGATTACTATATTTACACTGCAATTTCATACGTCCATCTGAGGTGTGCAAATTTTGCTGGCATTGTACTACACCCTTTTTTTTTTTAGCTGTGAAATTTGATACATTTATCATGCTACAGTTGGGCCTCAAAACCCACCAAAAAATAATTGTTAAAAAAATTGCATTGCTATATTGATACTGCAATTAATTAAAAAATGGGCAAGGCGTGTGGTAAGGGAGGGGGAAGTGGACATGAAGGTGAGCACAGAGGTCAAAGATGTGGGCAAGGTGAAACTGTGCCTGCTGCAGAGCACAACAACCACATCAGGTCGATCTATCTCCTTTTCCCACTTTGCTGGGATGAGTGGAACATCACTCTTGAAGTCAGACCAGTGTGAAAAGGTTGCTAGATGAAAAGCAGATAATGCGACCAGTCACTTTACCAGCACCACCCTGTTTTTCACATAGTCTAGTCTCAGTAGCTGTGCTTCTAGACCATATAATCCTCACTCTGATCCTCCTTCCTCCCACTGTGCCAAGTGCCTGGAGACAAGTGATCCCACACTTGGACACTCAACTAATACCAAAGCCACAAAAGTGGACTAAAGTCTTCCAAAAATTTGAAGAAAAAAAGGGGCAGCATCGCTTACCTACCCAGGTCTGTGAACAAATGCACTACAGGATGCAGCAAACCCATATAGCAAAGATGTTGGCAACACAGCTGTAAAATACTAAATAGACAGCCACTCACCACCTACCAGCTCATGGAGGGGGTGACTGCTTAGTATACATTTGCACAATAGAGGCCTGTAATAGGGCGCTGTTCACATGTATGCAATGCATAGTGTCTGGTTCACAGCCTATTAGTCATGCCCATACTTTTTGATTAGGTGGGCTGGCCAGCACTCTCAATATATCCCATGTGAACACCCCTGTATACAAGACCCAATGTGCTGGGCTGGCTGCATTCTGAAAAATAAAGTGCACATAATACATAATAATATTGGTCGATATTTGGGCCAAAATATGCAAGCTCGCAAATCCTATCACTAAACTAATACCAAAGCCACAAAAGAAGACTAAAAATCCTCCAAAAAAAAAAAAAAACGAAAACAGGGCAGTACCGCTTACCTGCTCAGGTCTCTGCACAAATGCACTCCTAAGAGCTGTTCACATTAACATTTATAGATTCTGCCTCTTGCCCTGCCTTTTCCAGCCAGGACATGAGGAGATTGCATGGAGCAATTCTCCAAAAGGCAACGATGGGAAAATGCATTCACTGTCACAAGAGCTGGATGATGATGAGACACAGTGGCCAGTAATTGTTGTTGTTATGTCAGCAAGTCAAGAGGAGGACCAGGGTGCGGAAGTGGAAGATGGGTTGGTGGACAATGAAGTCACTGACCCAACCTGGGGACGTGACATGCAGAGAAGTGACAGCAGTGCCCAGGGGGTGGGATCGCAGCACCACAACAGGCAGGAAGAGGCAGCGGGGTGGCCAGAGACACAATGCGGGCAACTGATCACCAGGGCACCAACATGGGTGGAGTTGGCAAGCCAAGAGTCAGGTGTTCCTGAGTCTGGTGCTTTTTTAAAGACAGTCCAGTTTACCCCAAAAAAGGCCATTTGCAACATCTGCCATGCCAACATCAGCAGGGGCAGCACAACTACCAGCCTTACAACCACCAGCATGTTCAGGCACATGCAAGCAAAGCACCTGACTACTTGGGCCAAATGTCAGAGTCCAGAAACTGTGTCTGCGGGTGACACCACTGTCTCTTTTGCTGTTCTACGTCCACACCAATCCCCTGTCCAAGACGTAGGTGAAGATGCCTCGTACCCACCTTACATCATCATTTGCAGTCCCCTATTCCCCCCTCACTTTATCATGTGCAGTCCCCCTCATCCCCCACTTCATGTGCAGTCCCCCTCATCCCCCACTTCATCATGTGCAGTCCCCCTCATCCCCCACTTCATCATGTGCAGTCCCCCTCATCCCCCACTCCATCATGTGCAGTCCCCCTCATCCCCCACTCCATCATGTGCAGTCCCCCTCATCCCCCACTTCATCATGTGCAGTCCCCCTCATCCCCCACTTCATCATGTGCAGTCCTCCTCACTTCATCATTTGCAGTTCCCCCTCCTCCCCTCACCCATTTAATTCATTTTATAAAGAAAACAAAAACGTTTTTCATACTTACCTCACAGACATTCCCCTGAAGGCGAATCTCTGCTTCTATCGTCAGGTACATGTCGGCAATTACGCGATGACGTCATTGTGTACGCGCCGTTACCTGACTGGAAGTACAGAGAAGACTGTGGGAGCAGGAGCTGCACAGCCGTCAAGGTTAGACGGCCATGCACAGCTCCGAGAAAGCTCCTGGGCCCCCAGCGCCGACTTGTGCGCCGCAGCATTTTAACGCACAATGGGGCCCGGTGACCAGAAGAACAAGAGCTTGGCCCCAAACCAGCGGGCCCCCTTCTGCACTGCTGCTCACCAGGCCCCACACAGCAGTAAGGGCAGTAATGCCCTGATGGCGGCCCTGTTTGGCACACATGGCTGTCTATATGTCCGTCTTCCTTTCCCGTGATCCTCGCGTTATACGCATTTTGGCCAACACTAATTACTGGCTGGTCACCCTTCTAGACCCACGCTACAAGGAGAACTTCCTATCTCTCTTTCCCATGGCGAAGAGGTCTAATAAACTGTTGCCGTACCAGAAGGCCCTAGTTGAAGAATTATTTAAAAAATTCATATCTGACAACGCTGGAGGCAGAGGTCACAGTTCCTTGGACAACCAAGGAGTGGAGACTAGGGAGACAGACAACAGATGCAGCAGAGGCAGGGGAACACTACCAAGGGACTGGTCAGTTTAATCATACTCTCCCAGTGCCCAGGCCCTGATGCGCAGGGTATTCTGACAAGAAGGGAAAAGTTTTGGAAGATGCTGAAGGAGTACCTTGCCGACCGTACCAGTGTCCTCCGTGATCCCATGTGTCTTACAAATATTGGAATTCCAAGCTGGACACTAGGCATGAACTGTCTCTCTACGCCTTGGAGGTCCTGGCCAGCCCTTCCACTAGCGTTTTATCAGAGCGGGTATTTAATGCCACCGGGGGGGTATTATAACTGATAAGCACATCCGTCTGTGAACTGAAAATGCTGACAGGCTGACTATTATAAAAATGAACAAGGGCTAGAATGGCCCACACTTCTCAACACCAACGGATGACAGCAGCGTTACACAAACTCAAATCCAATTGTTTTTTTTTCTGGTCTATTCCCATGCACCCCTTCCCACTCAAATATGGGTATACGCTTTAAGATTTTGTCTTCCTTCACCACCACCATAGCAATAGGGTGATCAATTTTTAGAGACCTACCTCAAACATTCTTTTATTTATATCCCCCAGGGGTAAATGTTTTCAACCCATACACTTAATGCATGTGCATTAGGCTACTTTCACACTTCCGTCTTTTCAGATCCGTTGCAATGCGTCCTTTTGGGAAAAAAACAGATCCTGCAAATGTCATGCAAAAGAGAAGAGTCAGAAGGCACTAGGTATATTAAGCTTACATAGAAGATCTTCTTTCACGCTGGATTCAATTTAGGACGCTAAGTGGCACAGTTCAGAATTAGCAATTACCGGGAGGTGCATCACGTAAAGTCGAATACTGCTGTAGATGCGTAGAGAGATAGATGAAAGTGGCACTCACCCGAGAGTTGCTGCGTAAAGATGTCCTTTATTCAAAGAAATACATGGACACACAAGCGGTGGAGCAGCGGCTGGTAGCGGTTAGGGTGCGGGAGGAAGGTGCAGGACGACGGCCGTTTCGCGTGATTGCGCTTCCACGGGTCCAGGTGAGGGAATCAAAAACGTCATATCCTTTTTAAAGGGGCTTAATGACTAAACGTGAACAGGTGCATATTAAAAACAATTGAAAAGTCCCTCTCAACAAAACATTGATAAGTACATAAGAGAAATAGATAACATTCACTTATACATGTCTTTTCTGACATTGACTTTTTACGTTCCAAAATATGATTTCATAAAAAAACGGTCATATCGAGTTTGTCATTTAAACCCATTGGTCCTTGTGCGTTTGTTTTAATAATCCACCTGGCTTCGCGCTGCAGCAGCAGCTTACTGCGATCGCCTCCGTTGGGTGGGTTATTGACTATTTCTAGTCCAGCAAAACGCAACACATTGGGGTTAGCATTATGTGTATCATTTATATGTTGAATGAAACGAGGGCAGCCTTTGCCCGAACTTATGGAGTTATAATGTTCCCTAAACCTATGGAACATGGGACGTATGGTTTTGCCTATGTAGAAGAACTGGCACGGGCAGATTATAATATAAACAACGAATTGGGATTTGCAGGTAATCAGTTGTCTGGCTACATGATGAATAGAGCCAATACGGATCGTTTTATCCAACAGTCTTAAATGACAAAATTTGCAGTTACCGCATTTGTAGTTACCACTAGGTTGTAATTTACTTAGCCAATCGCTATTATTTGTGACAGTGAGACGGTTTTTAACAAGAAGATCTCCCAGATTTTTAGTACGCTTATATGCGAATATAGGGTGAGCTGTTATTGTAGGGGTCAAATCCCTATCGCTTTTTAATATATGCCAGTTTTTGTTGATGGCTGCGTAAATTGCTTTGTCCATCGGGCTATGTGTGAATGTAAATACAAATCTCCTATTGTCTTCCTTTTTTCTTTCATTAAATTTTATGGATTTATTGCGATTTTTTAATAGACACTGTTGTGTCAATTTTTTTACTCTATTCTCGGCTTTTGTCAGAATTTCGAGGGGGTATTTCCTTGTTATGAAGTCTACCTTTAAATTCGCTATTTGTTTGTTAAATGACTCATTATTATTATTTATTTTCCTATAGCGGACCATTTGACTGTAAGGTATACTCTGTTTGGTATGGGGAGGATGAGCGCTATTAAAGTGCAACAAATTATTTACTGCTGTTGATTTTTTATGTACACTAGTGTTGATTCTCCCTTCGATGATTTCTAATTTTACATCTAGAAAATCTAGCGCTTTATCACCGAAATTAGCGGTAAATTGCATGTTTTCCTTATTAGTAGTGTTTAGATATCTGACAAAGTTGTCGAAATCGTCTTTTAAACCGTCCCATACGATAAACACGTCGTCGGCGAATCTTAGGTATGTGCGGATGTGTTTTAAATACGGATTAGAGGAAGCGGTTATATATTTTTCCTCAAAAGCCGCAAGGAAAAGATTTGCAAATACACATGCGACGGGCGTACCCATCGCTGTACCTGCAAATGTGCCCGCAGGATCCGTTTTTTTTCCCATGGACTTGTATTAGCGACGGATCGTGACGGATGGCCACACGTCGCATCCGTCGTGCGACGGATTCGTCGTGTTTTGGCGGACCGTCGTCTGGAAAAAACGTTCAATGTAACGTTGTCTGCGTCGAAAAAACTTACAGCGACGGATCCTGCGGCGTCCATCGTTGGCTAGAATGGAAGCCTATGGGCGCAGGATCCGTTGCTGTCCGTCAAATGATGGAATCCAGCAACAGATTCCGTTTTTTTACACTGAGCATGCCTGGAAGGATTTCTATTCCTTTAATTTAACTCATTTTTCCTGCAGCTGCTGCATCGACGGATCCGTAAAAAAAAACAGGATCCAGTGCATCCGTTTTTTACAATCTGCATAGGATCCGTCTTTTCAACACTTTGACGGATTGTGACTGATTCTAAAAGACGGAAGTGTGAAAGTAGCCTAATCTGTCTAGGATACCCACTCCTTAATAATGGGAGAAAAAAAAATTCAGAGGCCTTCCACTACGTCTCTTCAAAGGGGCATTGGAGTGCCTCCTAATTTTTGGCATCCCTTGTACTTAATGCATATGCTTTACCCATGTAGGTAAATATAATATAAGTGCCTTGTGGGCTGTCAGGTGGTCGTCACATATGCAGTTCTCACACTGCATACAAGATTTCACAGCCAGGACAGGAGATTTTGTACAGTAAAGGCCCCTTCACATTTAGCGACGCTGCAGCGATACCGACAACGATCCGGATCGCTGCAGCGTCGCTGTTTGGTCGCTGGAGAGCTGTCACACAGACCGCTCTCCAGCGACCAACGATGCCGGTAACCAGGGTAAACATCGGGTAACTAAGCGCAGGGCCGCGCTTAGTAACCCGATGTTTACCCTGGTTACCATGCTAAAAGTAAAAAAAAACAAACAGTACATACTTACCTACAGCCGTCTGTCCTCCAGCGCTGCGCTCTGCTTCTCTGCTCTCCTCCTGTACTGTCTGGGAGCCGGAAAGCAGAGCGGTGACGTCACCGCTCTGCTTTCCGGCTCACAGCCAGTACAGGAGGAGTGCAGAGCGCAGCGCTGGAGGACAGACAGCTGTAGGTAAGTATGTACTGTTTGTTTTTTTTTACTTTTAGCATGGTAACCAGGGTAAACATCGGGTTACTAAGCGCGGCCCTGCGCTTAGTTACCCGATGTTTACCCTGGTTACCAGTGAAGACATCGCTGGATCGGTGTCACACACGCCGATCCAGCGATGTCAGCAGGGAGTCCAGCGACGAAATAAAGTTCTGGACTTTATTCAGCGACCAACGATCTCCCAGCAGGGGCCTGATCGTTGGTCGCTGTCACACATAACGATTTAATTAACGATATCGTTGCTACGTCACAAATAGCAACGATATCGTTAACAATATCGTTATGTGTGAAGGTACCTTAAGTACAGAAGATCCTGGTCTCCTCCATACCAGGCTGAGTAGATGCGATATACTCCATTATATCCCCCTTCAGGGTTGATGAAATAAATGCCCTTGATGCTGCTACAGTAAACAAATCGCTTTTTCCAGGGCTAATCCAAATAAATTCTATTCTGTTATACTAATACGGCTCTTATCTGCACTTCATCTACGGTGAGGTGTGGCAGTAGGGATAGCATATGACAGGCATCTACTCAGGGTTTATTGCATTATAAACTTTTTTCCATAGACTCATTTACCGATTCATGTTTTTTACAGTAATCTGTAATCAGAAATTCATCAAAATTGGCAGTGTTATGTGTGTTACTCCACAGGTTGTTGCTGCCACATACAAAAATAAAAAATGTAATGGCCGATTCAAATCCCTTCAATATTTTACAATAATACTGCTCTTATCTGCAATTAGTCATAGGTGAGGTGTGACAGTAGGTATAAAGTATAACAGGCATCTAGTCAAGGATTATTGTCTCATACATTCAAACCTTGCTGCTTGCTTTTTCCATGCACTCATTGACAGATTCATTGTTTGTTTGTTTTTACAGTGATCTATACTCAGAAATTCATCAAAGCAGGCAAAATGAATTGATTGAATGTGCCCATTCACTGTGTCTCTGTAGCATCTGTATGTAAGAGGTAGTGGTGAGACACTTTACGCTACTGAAGCTGGAATTACCACTTCTGAACTCTCCAGTACTTTTTTCATCTAGTTCTGGGTGGTTGTTGAAGTATGTGCGGGGTCATTGTCCTGCTGGAAGACCCATGACCTACTACAACCCCTGGCAAAAAATGATGGAATCACCGGCCTTGGAGAATGTTCATTCAGTTGTTAAATTTTGTAGAAAAAAAAGCAGATCACAGACATGGCACAAAACTAAAGTCATTTCAAATAGCAACTTGCTGGCTTTAAGAAACACTAAAAGAAATCAAGAACAATGTGGTAATCAGAAATGGTTACTTTTTTTAAGCAAGCATATGGGGAAAATTATGGAGTCACTCAGTTCTGAGGAAAAAATTATGGAATCGCCCTGTAAATTTTCATAACCAAAACTAACACTTGCATGAAATTAGATCTGCTTGTTAGTCTGCATCTAAAAAGGAGTGATCACACCTTGGAGAGCTGTTGCACTAAATGGACTGACATGAATCATGGCTCCAACATGAGATATGTAAATTGAAACAAAGGAGAAGATTATCAAACTCTTTAAAGAGGGAAAATCATCATGCAATGTTGCAAAAGATGTTGGTTGTTCACAAGTCAGCTGTGTCTAAAATCTGGATCAAATACAAACAACATGGGAAGGGTGTTAAAGGCAAACATACTGGTAGACCAAGGAAGACATCAAAGCGTTAAGACTGGAAACTTAAAGCAATATGTCTCCAAAACAGGAAATGCACAACAAAACAAATGAGGAACGAATGGGTGGAAACTGGAGTCAAGGTCTGTGACCAAACTGTAATAAACCGACTCATGGAAATGGGATTTACATACAGAAAAGCTAAATGAAAGCCATCATTAACACCTAAACAGAAAAAAACAAGGTTACAATGGGCTAAGGAAAAGCAATCGAGGACTGTGGATGACTGGATGAAAGTCATACTCAGTGATGAATCGTGAATCTGCATTGGGCAAGGTGATGATGCTGGAACTTTTGTTTGGTGCTGTTCCAATGAGATTTATAAAGATGACTGCCTGAAGAGAACATGCAAATTTCCACAGTCATTGATGATATGGGGCTGCATGTCAGGTAAAGGCACTGGGGAGATGGCTGTCATTACATCTTCAATAAATGCACAAGTTTATGTTGATATTTGGACACTTTTCTTATCCCGTCAATTGAAAGGATGTTTGGGGATGATGAAATCATTTTTCAAGATGATAAGCATCCTGCCATAGAGCAAAAACTGTGCAAACATTCCTTGAAAAGAGACACATAAGATCAATGTCATGGCCTGCAAATAGTCCGGATCTCGATCCAATTGAAAATCTTTGGTGGAAGTTGAAGAAAATGGTCCATGACAAGGCTCCAACCTGCAAAGCTGATCTGGCAACAGGAATCGGAGAAAGTTGGGGCCAGATGGATGAAGAGTCCTGTGTGACCCTCATTAAGTCTATGCCTCAGAGACCGCAAGCTGTTATAAAAGCCAGAGGTGGTGCAACAAAATACTAGTGATGTTTTGGAGTGTTTTTTTGTTTGCTTATTTTTCATGATTCCATAATTTTTCCCCCTGTGCTTGGTTAAAAAAAAAAGTAACCATTTCTGACTACCCCATTTTTTTGTTCTTGATTTATTTTACTGTTTCTTAAAGCCAGAAAGTTGCCATTTGAAATTACTTTAGTTTTGTGGCATGTCTGTGATCTCCTTTTTTTCTGCATAATTAAACAACTGAATGAACATCCTCCAAGGTCGGTGATTCCATTATTTTTGCCAAGGGTTGTATGATGCAAACCCAGTTTTCTGACCCTGGGCACTACATTGCAAACCAAAATCCTTTGGGAATCTTCACATTTCAAGGCACCCAGGGCCACAGGCAGCAAAACAACCCCAAAATATCTTTGAACTGCCACCATATTTGACTGTAAGTACTGTGTTCTTTTCCTTGTAGGCCTCATTCCATTTACACTAAACAGTAGAGTGATGTATTTTACCAAAAAACTCTATCTTGGTCTCATCTGTCCACAAGACACATCTGCTGACCCTATAACCATAGAAAGAGCTGCCAGATCGCCCTCTACAAATAATGATGGCTGGCTCATGGCCCTGAAAAGAAAAGAAAAAAAGTGACTTTCCATGTGTCTGATCATGTCTCATACACCACATGGCCAGATAAGGTATTAAAGTGATAAAATTACATTTCCTGTTGAATGTTTTTAACACAATTGAAATCAATGCAAACGTGCAAAAACTCTGTGAACTTAGCTCAAGTTGTGGAAGAGCTTTTTTTTTCTCTTATTTATGTTGCCTTATATACAAGACATTATCCTGGAGAGAATGTATTTTAACATTTTTTTCCAGTCAAATCCATTTTAACATTGGTTTTGTATGTTTTATTGTCAGTCCATAAAAGTGGAGTAATACAATGACAACATTGTTCCCAGCAGTGACCTAGGAGTCAGAGATGCTTCCAGGGGTCTTCCACATACTGTTTCCATCCCATTTCAGCACTGTTTCCATCGCTTTCAGCAATTTTTGACCTCTCCAGACCTTGGGGGTGGGGACCCCCGGATAAATGCTTGAGTGTCCCATTGACGACCAATATACTTGTTACTCAAGTTGAGCACCCGAGCTTTATGATTTGGTCAACTTGAGTAACGAGCACCTGAGCATTTTAGTTCTCCCTCATCACTAGTGTGTGCCCCTCACTGTTATATAGGCTCAGAGCTCGCTCCCATGACTGTATAAATCGGACGATAGCACTCCGATAAAAAAAGGGATTGCACTCGGACCAATGTTGTTCTATGGGGCAGTGCAGAAATATAATCCAGCATGATGCGAGTGGCTCAACAAATCGAAGCACACACATCCATACAAGTTTATGGGTGCGTGTAAAACATCGGACTGCACATGGATGTCATCTGAGTGCAGTATGATTTACGCGGACACAGATAATGGAGAAATTAAGATCTCCATCTTTTCCGCACCTGTGCTGGGATTCTCTCATGTGAGAGAATCGAATCACACTAAGATGATTCTCAGATTAAACCCATCAAAGTTTGATCTGAGTGACATTAGCATAATGGAGCAGATTCTCTCACATAAGAGAATCATCTCTCGTGTGACCCCGGCCTAAAGTAAATTATATGCTTCCCTCCCTGTAATATAGGCAGGATGTCAGTGTTCGGCCATTGTTGTAATAGGCTGGATGTGAATTTTTGGCATCCCTCCCAGTAACGTAGACTGGATGTCAGTTCTGAACCTCTCTCTCTGTTATACAGGCTGAAAGTGAGGTATATGCCTCCCTCATGGAATACAGGCTGAAAGTGAGGCCTTTGCTTCCCTCCGTGTAATACAGGCTAAAATTAGGTATATGCCTCCCTCCCTGTAATACAGGCTGAAAGTGAGGTCTTTGCTTCCCTCCCAGTAGTACAGGTTCGATATGAAGTTTGTGTGTCCCTCCGTGATATAATACATTGTGAATGTAAGGTCTGTGATGGACTCTCAATATAAGAATTAACCATTACAACATCATGTGGCAGAGTTCCATAATCTCACAGTAAAGAATATGTCAGTGATAATAAGATCGCCCCTAAGCCTTAATTTTTTCAAACTGATTAACCCCAATTTTGACACCTCATCTTCTGCAGGTCATCTGAGTAGGTATCACCCTAGGTTCTTATCCTTGAGCCAGTTGTCAACTCAGTTACACATATTTTTCCTCAATCCCATTGCTCTCGTTATATGCACCAACCTTTTATGTCGCACATTATCAAACGCCTTTGTAAAGTCGAGAATAGGGGACATCCACGGCCTTACCCTGCTTGTTGACTGTTTCCACCAAAATTACAAGTCACACTCTGTGTAAGAAAAGGTAGATCTGATTAAGATGGCCAACATGTGACCCCATTAGAATTCATATGGTGTCCTAACCTTACTAGTCATCCTCTGCTGGCAATCAGGGCACATTCAGGCATCCATACATATCTATTGCAATTAACGACATCACGCTGTCCCCTGTACCGGAAGTCCGCTGCCTCGGAGTAACCCTCGACTCTGCCCAGTCCTTCAAACCGCACATGCAAGCTCTTTCCACCTCCTGTCGCCTACAGCTCAAAAATATCTCCAGAATCCGTCCTTTCCTCAACCGTCAATCTACTAAAATGTTTGTGCATGCCCTCATCATCTCCCGCCTCGACTACTGCACCATCCTTATCTGTAGCCTCCATGCTAACACCCTTGCACCTCTCCAGTCCATCCTTAACTCTGCTGCCCAACTAATAAATCTCTCTCCTCGCTACTCCTCCGCTTCCCCCCTCTGCAAATTTCTTCACTGGCTCCCATTCCCTCAGCGTATCCAGTTCAGATTACTAATACTGACCTACAAAGCCATCCACAACCTGTCTCCTCCATATATCTCTGAATTAATCTCCCGATATCTTCCCTCACGTAATCTCCGGTCCTCCCAAGACCTCCTTCTCTCCTCCACACTTATAAGCTCCTCACCCAACCGCCTCCAAGACTTCTCCCGAATATCCCCCATCCTCTGGAATTCTCTGCCCCAACACGTCCGACTATCAGCCACATTTGGATCCTTCAGACGGAACCTGAAAACCCATCTCTTCAGGAAAGCCTACAGCCTGCACTGACCCCGCTGCCTCCTCACCACTACCGAAGCTACCGCCTCACCAACACCGGAGCTCCTACAACCCTCAACCTACTGTCTCCTTCCCCATAATCCTGTACAATGTAAGCCCGCGAAGGCAGGGTCCTCGCCCCTCTGTATCAGGCTGTAATTGTTAGTTTGCTTACTGTAAGTGATATCTGTAATTTGTATGTAACCCCTTCTCATGTACAGCACTATGGAATCAATGGTGCTATATAAATAAATAATATCAGTACGACGTTGGACCGCAATGCGCGGACTGGCCATAGCTGTGCCGACCCAAGCTTCATGTATTTCTATGCAGTTGTCATGCTGTTGGGAGACTCGCAGCCAGTCCGTGCATTGCTCCATGTATTTCTATGCAGTTGTGATGCTCAGGTCGGGAGACCCGCGGCCAGTCCGTGCATTGCTCCATGTATTGCTCCATGTATTACTATGCAGTTGTCACGCTCAGGTTGGGAGACCCGCGGCCAGTCCGTGCATTGCTCCATGTATTTCTATGCAGTTGTCACGCTCAGGTCGGGAGACCCGCGGCCAGTCTGTGCATTGCTCCATGTATTTCTATGCAGTTGTCACACTCTGGTCAGGAGACCCGCGGCCAGTCCGTGCATTGCTCCATGTATTTCTATGCAGTTGTCACACTCGGGTCGGGAGACCCGCGGCCAGTCCGTGCATTGCTCCATGTATTTCTATGCAGTTGTCACACTCAGGTCGGGAGACCCGCGGCCAGTCCGTGCATTGCTCCATGTATTTCTATGCAGTTGTCACACTCAGGTCGGAAGACCTGTGGCCAGTCCGTGTATTGCTCCATGTATTTCTATGCAGTTGCCACGCTCCGGTCGGGAGACCCACGGCCAGTCCGTGCATTGCTCCATATATTTCTATGCTGTTGTCACACTCAGGTCCGGAGACCCGCGGCCAGTCCGTGCATTGCTCCATGTATTTCTATGCAGTTGTCACACTCAGGTCGGAAGACCTGCGGCCAGTCTGTGTATTGCTCCATGTATTTCTATGCAGTTGTCACGCTCAGGTCGGGAGACCCGCGGCCAGTCCGTGCATTGCTTCATGTATTACTATGCAGTTGTCACGCTCAGGTCGGGAGACCCGCGGCCAGTCCGTGCATTGCTCTATGTATTTCTATGCAGTTGTCACGCTCGGGTCGGGAGACCTGCGGCCAGTCCGTGCATTGCTCTATGTATTTCTATGCAGTCGTCACGGCCAGTCCATGCACTGCGGTCTGATCTCTGCCCCACTGATCCGGACGTCTAACTGCGCTCACCAGGGGTGAACCTAGCCTCTCTGCTGCCTGAGGCGAATAGAAAAATGGCAACCCCCACCCCTTCCCCCCCCCCCCCCACAAAAACACACACACACACACACACAGTCCCTGCTGGAGGGGGGCGGGCACTTGACCCCGGAGTTTTATATAAAAAAAAAAAACCTAGCAGCGCAAATCCAGTTACCGTATATACTCGAGTATAAGCCGACCCGAGTAGTATAAGCCAACCCCCCTAATTTTGCCACAAAAAATGGGAAAACTTAATGACTCGAGTATAAGCCTAGGGTGGAAAATGCAGCAGCTACCGGTAAATTTCAAAAGTAAAAATAGATACCAATAAAAGTAAAATTAATTGAGACATCAGTAGGTTAAGTGTTTTTGAATATCCTTATTGAATCAGGAGCCTCATATAATGCTCCATAAAGTTTATGATGGCCCCATAAGATGCTCCATATTAAAATATGTCCCATATAATCCTGCATAAAGGGTAATAAGGGCCCCATAAGATGCTCCATAGAGATATTTGCCCTATATAGTGCTGCATAAGCATTATGGCCCCATAAGATGCTCCGTACAGTCACTGCCCCATATAGTGCTGCACAAGTGTTATGGCCTTATAAGATGCTCCGTATAGTCACTTGCCTGTTATGATCTGGTGGCCTAGGAGCAGCATGTGACGTACTCTGGAGAAGGTGGTACCTGTACTGACCGCAGACCCTGAACTTAGCACCGCAACTAGAAGTAGCCGTGAGATGTACCTAACACTCCCTAGACACCTCGAAACAGCCTAAGGACTAACTTCCCCTAAAGATAAAAACGGGAAAACTATCTTGCCTCAGAGAAAATCCCCAAAGGATAGACAGCCCCCCACAAATATTGACTGTGAGAGGAGAGGGAAATGACATACGCACACTGAAATCAGGATTTAGCAAAGGAGGCCTTTCTAGCTACAAAGAAAGAATAGGACAGAGTACTATGCGGTCAGTATAAAAACACTAGAAAATATCCACCACAGAAAATACAAATCTCAACATCTGACTAAAGACATGGAGGGTATATCTGCATCTCCAGAGATACAGCTTGGCTGCAAAAAATCCTTACACAGACAAAGCTGGACAAGACAAAACATGAAAATGCACAGAACTATAAGGCCCACAGCATGTGGACAGCAAAAACAAAGCCAGAACTTATCTTTGTTGAAAAGAACAGCAAAACAGGAGAGACCAGTCAGGGAAGTGAATCCTCCAAAAACAATGGGCAACTGGCACTGACTAATGGATCAAGCAAGACTAAATAGCCCAGTCCAAATTGCAATAAGTGGACACACCTGATAAATGCTGCGATCCAAAGACAGCAGCACTACCACTCATAACCACCGGAGGGAGCCCAAGAGCAGAATTCACAACAGTACCCCCCCCCCTTGAGGAGGGGTCACCGAACCCTCACCAGAGCCCCCAGGCCGATCAGGACGAGCCAAATGAAAGGCACGAACCAAATCGTCAGCATGAACATTGGAGGCAACAACCCAAGAATTATCCTCCTGGCCATAACCCTTCCATTTGACAAGATACTGAAGCTTCCGCCTCGAAAAACGAGAATCCAAAATCTTCTCAACCACATACTCCAACTCCCCATCAATCAACACCGGGGCCGGAGGATCAACAGAGGGAACAACAGGCACCACATACTTCCGCAACAAAGATCTATGGAAAACATTATGGATGAAAAAAGAGGCTGGAAGGGCCAAACGAAAAGACACTGGATTGATAATCTCAGAAATCCTATAAGAACCAATAAACCGAGGCTTGAACTTAGGGGAAGAAACCTTCATAGGAACATGACGGGAAGACAACCAGACCAAATCCCCAACCCGAAGCCGGGAACCAACACACCGACGACGGTTAGCAAAACGCTGAGCCTCCTCCTGAGACAACACCAAATTGTACACCACATGACCCCAAATTTGCTGCAGCCTGTCAACCACAGAATCCACACCAGGACAATCAGAAGGCTCAACCTGCCCTGAAGAAAAACGAGGATGAAAACCAAAATTAAAAAAAAAAAAGGCGAAACCAAGGTAGCAGAACTAGCCCGATTTTTAAGGGCAAACTCGGCCAATGGCAAGAAAGCCACCCAATCATCCTGATCAGCAGACACAAAGCATCTCAAATAAGTCTCCAAAGTCTGATTAGTTCGCGCGGTCTGGCCATTTGTCTGAGGATGAAATGCGGAAGAAAAAGACAAATCAATGCCCAGCCTTGCACAAAAGGCCCGCCAAAACCTAGAAACAAACTGGGAACCTCTATCGGACACAATATTCTCCGGAATGCCATGCAAACGAACCACATGCTGAAAAAACAACGGAACCAAATCAGAAGAGGAAGGCAATTTAGGCAAAGGTACCAAATGAACCATCTTAGAAAACCGATCACAAACCACCCAGATAACCGACATCCGCTGGGAAACCGGGAGATCTCAAATAAAATCCATAGAAATATGCATCCAAGGCCTCTCAGGGACCGGCAAAGGCAGAAGCAACCCACTAGCACGGGAACAACAAGGCTTGGCCCGCGCACAAGTCCCACAGGACTGCACAAAAGAACGCACATCCCGCGACAAAGAAGGCCACCAAAAGGACCTACCAACCAAATCTCTGGTACCAAAAATCCCCGGATGGCCAGCCAACACAGAACAATGAACCTCAGAAATCACTTTACTAGTCCATCTATCAGGAACAGTTTCCCCACTGGACAGCGGTCAGGTTTATCAGCCTGAAATTCCTGAAGAACCCGTCGTAAATCAAGGGAGGTGGCAGAAAGAATCACCCCTTCCTTCAGAATGCCGACCGGCTCAAGGACCCCAGGAGAATCAGGCAAAAAACTCCTAGAGAGGGCATCAGCCTTAACATTCTTAGAACCCGGAAGATACGAGACCACAAAATCAAAACGGGAGAAAAACAGGGACCATCGAGCCTGTCTAGGGTTCAGTCGTTTGGCAGACTCGAGGTAAATCAGATTTTTATGATCGGTCAGGACCACAATAACGGTGCTTGGCCCCCTCAAGCCAATGTCGCCACTCCTCAAATGCCCACTTCATAGCCAACAACTCCCGATTGCCGACATCATAATTGCGTTCCGCAGGCGAAAACTTCCGAGAAAAGAAGGCACACGGTTTCATCAAGGAACCATCAGAATTCCTCTGAGACAAAACGGCCCCTGCCCCAATCTCAGACGCGTCAACCTCAACCTGAAATGGAAGAGAAACATCCGGCTGATGCAACACAGGGGCAGAAGTAAATCGGCGTTTAAGCTCCTGAAAGGCAGAAACAGCCGCGGAGGACCAATTCATCACATCAGCGCCTTTCTTCGTTAAATCGGTCAGAGGTTTAACCACACTGGAGAAGTTGGCAATGAAACAACGATAAAAATTAGCAAAGCCCAAGAATTTCTGAAGGCTCTTCACAGATGTGGGCTGAATCCAATCGTGAATGGCCTGAACCTTAACCGGATCCATTTCTATAGATGAGGGAGAAAAAATGAAGCCCAAAAAAGAAACCTTCTGCACTCCAAAGAGGCACTTTGACCCCTTCACAAATAAAGCATTATCACGGAGGATCTGAAATACCATCCTGACCTGTTTCACATGAGACTCCCAATCATCGAGAAAATCAAAATATCATCCAAATATACAATCATGAATTTATCAAGATAACTCTGAAAGATATCATGCATGAAGGACTGGAACACAGATGGGGCATTAGAGAGTCCGAATGGCATCACAAGGTATTCAAAATGGCCTTCGGGCGTATTAAATGCAGTTTTCCATTCGTCACCCTGCTTAATACGAACAAGATTATATGCCCCTCGAAGGTCAATCTTAGTAAACCAACTAGCCCCCTTAATCCTAGCAAACAAATCAGAAAGCAAAGGCAAAGGGTATTGAAATTTGACCGTGATCTTATTCGAGGCGATAATCAATACAGGGTCTCAAGGAGCCATCCTTCTTGGCAACAAAAAAAAAAACCTGCTCCCAATGGTGAAGAAGATGGCCGAATATGCCCCTTCTCCAAAGACTCCTTAATATAGCTCCGCATGGCGGCATGTTCTGGCACAGACAGGTTGAAAAGTCGGCCCTTAGGAAATTTACAACCTGGAATCAAGTCAAGAGCACAATCACAGTCCCTATGCGGTGGAAGGGAACTGGATTTGGGCTCATCGAATACATCCTGGAAATCTGACAAAAGCTCAGGAATTTCAGAAGAGGGGGAAGAGGAAATTGACATCAAAGGAACGTGACCATGAACCCCCTTACAACCCCAACTAGTCACAGACATAGATTTCCAATCTAACACCGGATTATGTACCTGTAACCATGGAAAACCTAGCACAATAGCATCATGCAAATTATGCAACACCAGAAAACGACAATCTTCCTGATGGGCTGGCGCCATGCACATGGTCAGCTGTGTCCAAAACTGAGGTCTATTTTTAGCCAACGGTGTAGCATCAATGCCTCTTAAAGGAATAGGGTTCTGCAAAGGCTGCAAGGGGAAACCACAACGTCTGGCAAATTCTAAGTCCATTAAGTTCAGAGCGGCGCCTGAATCCACAAATGCCATGACAGAAAATGATGATAATGAGCAGATCAAGGTCACAGATAACATAAATTTAGGTTGTATAGTACTGATGGTAACAGAACTAGCGATTCTCTTTGTACGCTTAGGGCAATCAGAAATAACATGAGCAGAATCGCCGCAGTAAAAACACAACCTATTCTGACGCCTGAATCTTTGTCGTTGAGCTCTAGACAAAATCCTATCACTGTGCATAGGCTCAGGGCTCCGCTCGGAGGACAACGCCACAGTGTGCACAGTTCTGCGCTCGCGCAAGCGCCGATCAATCTGAATGGCCAGAGACATAAAATCACTCAGACCAGCAGGCGTGGGGAACCCCACCATAACATCTTTAATGGATTCAGAAAGACCCTTTCTGAAAATTGCCGCCAAGGCATCCTCATTCCATTTAGTCAATACAGACCATTGTCTAAATTTCTGGCAATACGATTCTGCCGCTTCTTGACCCTGACACAGGGCAAACAAGGTCTTCTCTGCATGATCCACTGAGTTAGGTTCATCATACAATAATCCTAGCGCCTGAAAAAAAGGTGTCTACATTAAGCAAAGCAGGATCCTCAGATTCCAGGAAAAATGCCCAATCCTGAGGATCACCACGCAGCAGGGAAATAACAATTTTAACCTACTGAATGGGATCACCAGAAGAACGGGGTTTCAGAGCAAGAAAACAGTTTACAGTTATTTTTAAAGCTCAAAAATTTGGACCTGTCCCCAAAAAACAAATCAGGAGTTGGAATTCTAGGCTCTAAAACCGGAGTCTGAACGATATAATCGGAAATACCCTGTACTCTAGCAGCAAGTTGGTCCACACGAGAAACCAATTCCTGAACCTCCATGCCAGCGCCTAACTCCTGAGCCACCCAGAGGAAAAGAGAGAAGGAAAGACACAACAGACTACAGAAAAAAAATGGCTCAGCACTTTCCTTCTCTTCTTCTGAGATGCGTTTAACTCATTGTTGGCCAGTTGTACTGTTATGATCTGGTGGCCTAGGAGCAGCATGTGACGTACTCTGGAGAAGGTGGTACCTGTACTGACCGCAGACCCTGAACTTAGCACCGCAACTAGAAGTAGCCGTGGGATGTACCTAACACTCCCTAGACACCTCGAAACAGCCTAAGGACTAACTTCCCCTAAAGATAGAAACGGGAAAACTATCTTGCCTCAGAGAAAATCCCCAAAGGATAGACAGCCCCCCACAAATATTGACTGTGAGAGGAGAGGGAAATGACATACGCAGACTGAAATCAGGATTTAGCAAAGGAGGCCTTTCTAGCCACAAAGAAAGAATAGGACAGAGTACTATGCGGTCAGTATCAAAACACTAGAAAATATCCACCACAGAAAATACAAATCTCCACATCTGACTAAAGACATGGAGGGTATATCTGCATCTCCAGAGATACAGCTTGGCTGCAAAAAATCCTTACACAGACAAAGCTGGACAAGACAAAACATGAAAATGCACAGAACTATAAGGCCCACAGCATGTGGACAGCAAAAACAAAGCCAGAACTTATCTTTGTTGAAAAGAACAGCAAAACAGGAGAGACCAGTCAGGGAAGTGAATCCTCCAAAAACAATGGGCAACTGGCACTGACTAAAGGATCAAGCAAGACTAAATAGCCCAGTCCAAATTGCAATAAGTGGACACACCTGATAAATGCTGCGATCCAAAGACAGCAGCACTACCACTCATAACCACCGGAGGGAGCCCAAGAACAGAATTCACACAAGTGTTATGGCCCCAGAAGATGCTCCGCACAGCCACTTGCCCCATATAGTGCTGCACAAGTGTTATGGCCCCATAAGATGCTCCGCACAGCCACTTGCCCCATATAGTGCTGCACAAGTGTTATGGCCCCATAAGATGTTCCGTACAGTCACTTGCCCCATATGCTTTTGCTGCGATTAAAAAAAACAAACCACATACTCACCTCTCTTGCTCAGGATCCCGGCACTGGCAATATTTACCTGCTGCTCGTGCGGCTCCATCTTCGGCACTGACGTTCAGCAGAGGGCGCGCACTGACCTGAGCGTCACAGCCAGAGGACGCTGAAGACGGAGCCGCACCGGAACGAGGAGAGGTAAATATCGTGCAGTGCAGCGCTCCCCGTATACTCGCCTACTCCCGGCGCGGTCCCTGCTTCTTCCACCACTGCATCTTCTTCCTGTATTGAGCGGTCACAGTTACTGCTCATTACAGAAATGAATATGCGGCTCCACCTCCATGGGAGGTGGAGCCGCATATTCATTTCTGTAATGAGCGGTACCATGTGACCGCTCAATACAGGAAGAAGATGCAGCGCTGGAAGAAGCAGGGACTGCAGGGACCGCGTCAGGAGTAGGTAAGTATAATACTACAGAATCTGCCGTCTCCTCTCTTCTGCCGCCTGAGCCAAAGAGCTCAAATCGTCTCATGGTAGCAGCGTCACTGCCGCTCACGATTTCTCTATGGGGCGGTGCAGGGACTCTTTGGGTTGTGTTGCTTTAATTATTGTATTGTTAACATTGTTACTTATGACTGTTGTGTTTGAAGGTGTTACACTGTAAAGCGCTGCGGAATATGTTGGCTCTATATAAATAAAGATTATTATTATTGATGATGGCGGTGATGTAGATGGTGGACTGGGAGGGTCGGGTTATAGGAGATCAGTGATTGTAGGTAACGGCCGGGCCATAATCAGGAGTGTAGTGGGAGCTATGGTGGACCCGTGACACCATGCATTTACCACTGGCGGCCATTGCTCTCTTCTTCCTTATTGCTCCACCCTTTTGCTTAAACCTTGAAAATGCTATTTTGAATGAAGAGGATACGCGCTTGCAGTTCCGACTGATGGCTCAACTCTCATTTCGTTTCATGCCAAAACATTGTTACCAGCCACATCGCATGAACGCTGCCACGGTCACCTGTTGTATAGAACACATGAAACAAGTCACTACACAATAAAGACGACATTTTTGCCGGGTAACGTTACTCATTTAGGGAGTATAAATTCTTTTTTTTTATATATATACATACATTCCATCGTTCTTATAATCAACAGTCCAATATATAGTCCAATATATAACTGCCACACAGTCAATACCCCAGTAAAGACGTTAATATTGTTTGCCAAAAACGTACTCCGGTCTCCCACTAAAACTATGACATATACTCAAATGGCAATCAATACCTTAAGTAGTAGAAATGAGTCGTCTCCTGGTTCGAAGCAGTTTCCGGTTTATGCTAAACCACACATGTAAAGTCTAATAAGAAGCGTGATGCAGGAGAGCTGCCCCGGCCGGTGGCAGCTAACTCCGGATGTCGGGTTCCAGCTGGGGGCGGAGATCCTCCGTCTTGGTCCGGCGACGCCGCAAAGTGCAAACAGTGTTAGCGGCGCGTCTAGGACCTGTGTGATGTCAGTGATCAGGTGACCGCCCCACGTGACCGTGAAACTCCGTACGGATCGCTGTAAGTTGAAATAGAATAAGGGTAACCATGAGCAGCAAATAACTATGAAGTCGCATCTGGGAGAAAAGTAAACAAAATATATAAATATATAAAAGGTAATTACTCCCAGTTATGCTAGTGCCGCCCTAATATCGGACCAAGACGGTTATCAAGAAACATAATTTGAAAGAAAGGAGGAGGAAATAAATCCAACAAAGATAACTAGAGTTGAGCGACCTTGACCTTTTTAGAGTCGAGCCGGGTTTCGCGAAACCCGACTATCTCAAAAGTCGGGTCGAGTGAAATCGGCCGATTTTGGCGAAAAGTCGGGATCGACCGAAACACGAAACCCAATGCAAGTCAATGGGGCAGCATAGTCGGCAGTGAGTGGGGGCCAGGAAAACACCTAGAGTGCCCATTTTAATGTCAAAACCATCCATTCTTCTTAATGAAGCTTGTCAAGCGTAATTTACCTTATAATAATTGGAAGGCATTTGAAATTGGGGGTCATTTGGCTAAAGTTGTGTGGGGTAGGGCTGGTTCAAGTAATTAGTGGGCCCAGGAAATCTGGACCACGTCACGGCAGTGGAGCAGGGAGAGGTAAGTATTTCAACTTTGCAAGTGCTGTGATCCTGAGCAAGCAGGGGGGGCCCACTCGTTGGCATTGGCACTGGCACAGGGCCCCTCAAAGTACAGCGGTGTGTTTGCACGGCGGGGGCGCCTCCCACCGGCAGCAACACTTTTGCGTACTATGAGAGGCCCTGTGCCAGTGAGGTCGCCAACTAGTATTCCTCCCCCCACCTGATGAAGGAACCTGCACTTTCATCTGCACCTTCCTCTTTGTCCCCGTGTAAGGTGGTATGGTATGCGGGAAGAGCAACCTGACTTTCAGCAGGGTCACAATGTTGTTGTGTAGCATGCACGGGGAATGTTGCGTTATGGGTCAATGTACCAGCAGACTCATCTATCACTGGCTGGGCAATGGGCACGATGAAGTGGAAACACAGATATAGGCCCAAAGAATAAAGTGGGCTAAATGCAGTTCAAAATTGGTAACAGGAATAACCAGGGGGCATTGCAGTGGAGGACAACTGGAATGAGAGGCTGACACAGAGAGTAGGGCAAAATCAGTAAGTAGTCGAAATGCAGTTCAAAATTGGCAACCGTAGTAAACAGGCGGCACAGCTTTGTTCAGTGGAGGAGAACAGCAAGGAGTGGCAGACACCGATAGTAGGCCCCAACCCAACTAGTAGGCCAAATGCAGTCTAACATTAACAACTACTTAACGAGAGCCTGAAAATGGAATTTCAGGACAGGAAACCAGGAGAACAGCAAGGAGTGGCAGACACCGATAGTAGGCCCCAAACCAACTAGTACGCCAAATGCAGTTGTTCCATTTAACCACAATTTAATGAGAGCCTGAAGATAGAAGCTCAGGAAAGGCAACCTGGGGAACACCTTGGAGTGTAACACACCATCTCTCTCCACCCCATACCCATTTTGTAGGCCTAATGCAGTGTACTTTTCTACAACTACTAAACGAGAGTCGGAAGACCGAAGCAATGGCAAGGAAACCTGGGGAACACCTTGGAGTGTAACACACCATCTCTCTCCACCCCATACCCAATTTGTAGGCCTAATGCAGTGTAGTTTCCAAGAACTACTAAACGAGAGCCGGAAGATCGAAGCTCAGGAAAGGCAACCTGGGGAACACCTTGGAGTGTAACACACCCTCTCTCTACACCCCATACCCAATTTGAAGGCCTAATGCAGCGTAGTTTCCAACAACTACTAAACGAGAGCCGGAAGATCGAAGCTCAGGAAAGGCAACCTGGGGAACACCTTGGAGTGTAACAAACCCTCTCTCTACACCCCATACCCAATTTGTAGGCCTAATGCAGCGTAGTTTCCGACAACTACTAAACGAGAGCATGAAGATCGAAGCTCAGGAAAGGCAACCTGGGGAACACCTTGGAGTGTAACACACACTCTCTCTACACCCCATACCCAATTTGAAGGCCTAATGCAGTGTAGTTTCCAAGAACTACTAAACGAGAGCCGGAAGATCGAAGCTCAGGAAAGGCAACCTGGGGAACACCTTGGAGTGTAACACACCCTCTCTCTACACCCCATACCCAATTTGAAGGCCTAATGCAGCGTAGTTTCCAACAACTACTAAACGAGAGCTGGAAGATCGAAGCTCAGGAAAGGCAACCTGGGGAACACCTTGGAGTGTAACACACCCTCTCTCTACACCCCATACCCAATTTGAAGGCCTAATGCAGTGTAGTTTCCAAGAACTACTAAACGAGAGCCGGAAGATCGAAGCTCAGGAAAGACAACCTGGGGAACACCTTGAAGTGTAACACAACGTCTCTCTACACCACGGAAGGGCTGATTCTTAGGAAGGAAGGCTGTTGGAAATAAGCATTGCGCGTCCGAGGGTGATTATATTCTTATTAGGTATATACTCACCCTCGGACGCGCCCTGCTTCTTTATTTGGAATGAATGTTTATTTGCAATGTGGTGTTGACTTTCTCTATTATTTTGGTAATTAATGATTTTATTATTTTCATTGTTTTGCATCTTCTCGGCAATAATATAAAGAAGACGCGACAGGACAACACTCGGTGGATGCCATATCTGTGTTTTCAATTTAAAAAACCTTTCAGTTAAATACTTGCAGGATAAAGTAATTGTAGCTGGTGGCCATTTTTAGTACTGTACCAGATTTTAGTTGTGTGTTTGTTTTTAATGTTAAAATGTCTGCATTTGATATCTCACCAGTATTTTCTTTTTTATAAGCAAAATACTTTTTTTTTATTTTATGATGTTGGTTCAAGGGGTACACGGGCAGCAGTAGACAGGTCAGTGGAGGCCTAGTGGAAGGAGGGACCGCAGACAGGCTTCGAAGCCCTAACATAATAAATTGGGCTGCCTGTAGGCAGTTTAAAATTGGTTCCAGGGGAACACGGGCAGCAGTAGACAGGTCAGTGGAGGCCTAGTGGAAGGAGGGACCGCAGACAGGCTTCGAAGCCCTAACATAATAAATTGGGCTGCCTGTAGGCAATTTAAAATTGGTTCCAGGGGAACACGGGCAGCAGTAGACAGGTAAGTGGAGGGCTAGTGGAAGGAGGGACCGCAGACAGGCTTCGAAGGCCTAACATAATAAAATGGGCTGGCTGTAGGCAATTTAAAATTGGTTCCAGGGGAACACGGGCAGCAGTAGACAGGTCAGTGGAGGCCTAGTGGAAGGAGGGACCGCAGACAGGCTTCGAAGCCCTAACATAATAAATTGGGCTGCCTGTAGGCAATTTAAAATTGGTTCCAGGGGAACACGGGCAGCAGTAGACAGGTAAGTGGAGGCCTAGTGGAAGGAGGGACCGCAGACAGGCTTCGAAGGCCTAACATAATAAAATGGGCTGGCTGTAGGCAATTTAAAATTGGTTCCAGGGGAACACGGGCAGCAGTAGACAGGTAAGTGGAGGCCTAGTGGAAGGAGGGACCGCAGACAGGCTTCGAAGGCCTAACGTAATAAAATGGGCTGGCTGTAGGCAATTTACAATTGGTTCCATGGGAACACGGGCAGCAGTAGACAGGTCAGTGGAGGCCTAGTGGAAGGAGTGACGGCAGACAGGCATCAAAGGCCTAACATCATAACATTGGGCTGTTGGCAATTTAAAATTGGTTCCAGGGGTACACGGGCAACAGTGGTCTGGTCAGTGGAAGTCTAGTGGAAGGAGTGACGGCAGACAGGCATCGAAGGCCTAACATAATAACATTTGGCTGTTGGCAATTTAAAATTGGTTCCAGGGGTACACGGGCAACAGTGGTCTGGTCAGTGGAAGTCTAGTGGAAGGAGTGACGGCAGACAGGCTAAGAAGGCCTAACATAACAAAATTGGGCTGGCTGTAGGCAAGTTTAAATTGGTTCCAGGGGAACACGGCCAGCAGTGGCCTGGTCAGTGTAGTAGTTGTAGAAAGAACGGACCGCAGACAGGCTTCGAAGGCCTAACATAACAAAAATGTCAAAACAATGGTATTGTCAGTGCCAGGCATTGAAGGATGTCAGCGCATAGACTAAACATTGGTGAAGCTGTGAGAGATAATTTTGCTAGTGGTAGAGCACTGTTTGAGCTGGGGGGGGGAACTGTCTTGTGGCCGGCGGTACAGGCCCAGGGCCCCTCATATTACAATGGTGTGTCTGACGTTGGGTGCGCACCACCACCGCCAGAGACACTTTATTGTACTATGAGGGACCCAGTGGCAGTGCCGTCGACCAAAAGCGGGCACACCCACCTCTTCAAACAGCACTCTCACGGGTGCTGGCGCAAAGTGGCGATACCACGGCCCCGTGTGGGGAGTTTGGCCATTTTGTTAGGAGTAAACATGTCGTATGCTGGACAATCAGGTGCAGAAAATTACGAGATTGGAAAAGTCATTCAGAAGAGTCCACAGGCAAGACCTTTTCATAGGAAAGTTAGGTGTCAGCCGGGCAAGGTGGGGCAAAAGATTTCGAAATCCAGTTGTGGTTCATTTTAATGAAGGTTAGATCATCTACATTTTGGGTAGCCAGACGAGTCCTTTTTTCAGTTAGTATTGAACCTGCAGCACTGAATACTCTTTCTGATAGGACACTAGCTGCCGGGCAAGCAAGCTCCTGCAATGCATATTCTGCCAATTCTGGCCAGGTGTCTAATTTGGATGCCCAGTAATCAAATGGGAATGACGGTTGAGGGAGAACGTCGATAAGGGATGAAAAATAGTTTGTAACCATACTGGACAAATGTTGTCTCCTGTCACTTTGAATTGATGCTGCAGTACCTGTCCTGTCTGCGGTCATAGCAAAATCACTCCACAACCTGGTCAGAAAACCCCTCTGGCCAACGCCACTTCTGATTTCTGCCCCTCTAACACCTCTGGTCTGCTGGTCCCTGGAGCTCGTGTGAGAACGATCACGGGCGCTGTGTGCAGGGAATGCCAGAAGCAAACGGTCAACAAGAGTTGATTGTTTTGTTGCTAATATTAGTTCCAAGTTCTCATGTGGCATAATATTTTGCAATTTGCCTTTATAGCGAGGATCAAGGAGGCAGGCCAACCAGTAATCGTCATCGTTCATCATTTTTGTAATGCGTGTGTCCCTTTTGAGGATACGCAAGGCATAATCCGCCATGTGGGCCAAAGTTCCAGTTGTCAAATCTGCGGTTGTGCTTGGTTGAGGGGCAGTTGCAGGCAAATCTACGTCACTTGTGTCCCTCAAAAAACCAGAACCCGCCCTTGCCACGCCACCAATTTCCAATGACCCCGGGAAAGCTTCCTCATTAAAAATATACTCATCCCCATCATCCTCCTCATCCTCCACCTCCTCTTCGCCCGCTACCTCGTCCTGTACACTGCCCTGACCAGACAATGGCTGACTGTCATCAAGGCTTTCCTCTTCCTCTGGTGCAGACGCCTGATCCTTTATGTGCGTCAAACTTTGCATCAGCAGACACATTAGGGGGATGCTCATGCTTATTATGGCGTTGTCTGCACTAACCAGCCGTGTGCATTCCTCAAAACACTGAAGGACTTGACACATGTCTTGAATCTTCGACCACTGCACACCTGACAACTCCATGTCTGCCATCCTACTGCCTGCCCGTGTATGTGTATCCTCCCACAAAAACATAACAGCCCGCCTCTGTTCGCACAGTCTCTGAAGCATGTGCAGTGTTGAGTTCCACCTTGTAACAACGTCTATGATTAGGCGATGCTGGGGAAGGTTCAAAGAACGCTGATAGGTCTGCATACGGCTGGAGTGTACAGGCGAACGGCGGATATGTGCGCAAAGTCCACGCACTTTGAGGAGCAGGTCGGATAACCCCGGATAACTTTTCAGGAAGCACTGCACCACCAGGTTTAAGGTGTGAGCCAGGCAAGGAATGTGTTTCAGTTGGGAAAGGGAGATGGCAGCCATGAAATTCCTTCCGTTATCACTCACTACCTTGCCTGCCTCAAGATCTACAGTGCCCAGCCACGACTGCGTTTCTTGCTGCAAGAACTCGGACAGAACTTCCGCGGTGTGTCTGTTGTCGCCCAAACACTTCATAGCCAATACAGCCTGCTGACGTTTGCCAGTAGCTGCCCCATAATGGGAGACCTGGTGTGCAACAGTGGCAGCTGCGGATGGAGTGGTTGTGCGACTGCGGTCTGTGGACGAGCTCTCGCTTCTGCAGGAGGACGAGGAGGAGGAGGAGGGGGTGCGAACGGCTACAGCCAACTGTTTCCTAGACCGTGGGCTAGGCAGAACTGTCCCAAACTTGCTGTCCCCTGTGGACCCTGAATCCACCACATTTACCCAGTGTGCCGTGATGGACACGTAACGTCCCTGGCCATGCCTACTGGTCCATGCATCTGTTGTCAGGTGCACCTTTGTGCTCACAGATTGCCTGAGTGCATGGACGATGCGCTCTTTAACATGCTGGTGGAGGGCTGGGATGGCTTTTCTGGAAAAAAAGTGTCGACTGGGTAGCTCGTAGCGTGGTACAGCGTAGTCCATCAGGTCTTTGAAAGCTTCGCTTTCAACTAACCGGTAGGGCATCATCTCTAACGAGATTAGTCTAGCTATGTGGGCGTTCAACCCTGTGTACGCGGATGCGAGGCTAAGTACTTCCTTTTTCTAACCATAGTCTCATGTAGGGTGAGCTGGACTGGAGAGCTGGAGATCGTGGAACTAGCGGGGGTGCCGGTGGACATGGCAGACTGAGAGACGGTGGGAGATGGTATTGTTGCCGCCGGTGCCCTAGATGCAGTGTTTCCTACTACGAAACTGGAGATTCCCTGACCCTGACTGCTTTGGCCTGGCAAAGAAACCTGCACAGATACTGCAGGTGGTGCAGAAAATGGTGGCCCTACACTGCCGGAAGGGATGTTGCGTTGATGAGTAGCTTCATTGGCCGAGGGTGCTACAACCTTAAGGGACGTTTGGTAGTTAGTCCAAGCTTGCAAATGCATGGTGGTTAAATGTCTATGCATGCAACTTGTATTGAGACTTTTCAGATTCTGCCCTCTGCTTAAGGTAGTTGAACATTTTTGACAGATTACTTTGTGCTGATCAATTGGATGTTGTTTAAAAAAATGCCAGACTGCACTCTTTCTAGCATCGGATACCTTTTCAGGCATTGCAGACTGAGCTTTAACCGGATGGCCACGCTGTCCTCCAACAGGTTTTGACTTTGCCACGCGTTTTGGCCAAGATACGGGCCCGGCAGATGGAACCTGTTGCGATGTTGATGCCTGCTGCGGCCCCTCCTCCTCTGCTTCAGAACTGCTGCCGCCTGCACCCTGTTCCCCCAATGGCTGCCAATCGGGGTCAAGAACTGGGTCATCTATTACCTCTTCTTGTAGCTCGTGTGCAACTTCGTCTGTGTCACCGTGTCGGTCGGTGGTATAGCGTTCGTGATGGGGCAACATAGTCTCATCAGGGTCTGATTCTTGATCAGCACCCTGCGAGGGCAATGTTGTGGTCTGAGTCAAAGGACCAGCATAGTAGTCTGGCTGTGGCTGTGCATCAGTGCCAGAGGCGTAGCTAGAGCTTTTGCCGCCCGGGGCTGTTCCCGAGTTTGGCGCCACCCCCCCCCCCCCCCGGCTCAATACACACAAAGGTTACCAAAAACGGTTTTCCTGTTTTGTAGAACTTAAACTGGGCCTAATGGTGTCACCCCCACATGCCACACCTGTGACTTAATACCACCACACCATGACCAGGCCACATAGTGACCGAATAATACTACATACAAGGGACAAATACCACAACACCATTTCCAGACCACATATTACCACCACATAGTGACTGAATACTACAATACTGATCAGTAATAAAAAAAAAACCACAATACTATCACCATAAGTGCCAGTATTCACAGGAGATCTGTACTTAGTATGCAGTGTCTGTGTAGAGGTAATACAGAGATCACTGGTGACATTATACACAGGACCTCTATATAGTATACAGTGTATAGTGTCAGTGTATAGGTAACACTGACTCACCAGTGACGTCTCTAGGTGAAGTCCTTCATCTTTCATCCAGCACAGACCGCCATCATTCCTTCCAGCCAGGACTCGTTTCTGCAGGAAATAACACAGTTATCTCGAGCTCCGCTTGCAGAACACATTACTTAATTTTTCACAACTTCTACATTACATCACATGAAGAAAAAAAGGTGATATAGTGTCACTCTGCACAGTAACAGGCCTGCCCCCCATTTAAAACAGTATACTCAAAAAATAAAATAAATACATCACTGCAGTAATAATATCCCTTAATTAGCCCCTATGGTAATAATATTCCCCACCCTGGCCCCGTTTCTCATTCCTGGCTCCAGCCATATGTTCTCGCATCCTGCCCTCATGAGTATCCATTCTACCCCATATGATCTCCACATCCTGCCCCACCAGCCTCCATCGTATCCGTCCTGCCCCATGATCCAATCCTGCCCCGTGTCTCCAATCATGCCCCGTATCTACATTCTGCCCATGCCTCAAGTCCTGCCCCCAGTGTGTCCAGCATATTACCCCCATGTTGTCCAGCAATCTGCCCCAGTGTGTCCAGCATATTACCCCCATGTTGTCCAGCAATCTGCCCCAGTGTGTCCAGCATATTACCCCCAGTGTGTCCAGCAATCTGCCCCAGTATGTCCAGCACTGCCCCCAGTGTGTCCAGCAATCTGCCCCAGTGTCCAGCAGTCTGCCCCAGTGTGTCCAGCATATTACCCCCAGTGTCCAGCATTGCCCCAGTGTGTCCAGCATATTACCCCCAGTGTGTCCAGCAATCTGCCCCAGTGTCCAGCATTGCCCCAGTGTGTCCAGAAGTCTGCCCCAGGGTCTCCAGCATTGCCTCAATGTGTCCAGAAATCTGCCCCAGGGTCTCCAGTATTGCCCCAGTGTGTCCAGCAATCTGCCCCATGGTCTCCTGTATTGCCCCAGTGTGTCCAGCATTCTGCCCCATGGTCTCCAGTATTGCCCTGGTGTATCCAGCAATCTGCCCCATGGTCTCCTGTATTGCCCCAGTGTGTCCAGCATTCTGCCCCATGGTCTCCAGTATTGCCCCGGTGTGTCCAGCAATCTGCCCCATGGTCTCCAGTATTGCCCCAGTATGTCCAGAAGTCTGCCCAGGGTCTCCAGCATTGCCTCAATGTGTCCTGAAATCTGCCCCATGGTCTCCAGTATTCAGTGTGTCCAGCAATCTGCCCCATAGTCTCCTGTATTGCCCCAGTGTGTCCAGCATTCTGCCCCATGGTCTCCAGTATTTCCCCAGTGTGTCCAGCATTCTGCCCCATGGTCTCCAGTATTGCCCTGGTGTATCCAGCAATCTGCCCCATGGTCTCCTGTATTGCCCCAGTGTGTCCAGCATTCTGCCCCATGGTCTCCAGTATTGCCCCGGTGTGTCCAGCAATCTGCCCCATGGTCTCCAGTATTGCCCCAGTATGTCCAGAAGTCTGCCCAGGGTCTCCAGCATTGCCTCAATGTGTCCTGAAATCTGCCCCATGGTCTCCAGTATTCAGTGTGTCCAGCAATCTGCCCCATAGTCTCCTGTATTGCCCCAGTGTGTCCAGCATTCTGCCCCATGGTCTCCAGTATTTCCCCAGTGTGTCCAGCATTCTGCCCCATGGTCTCCAGTATTTCCCCAGTGTGTCCAGCATTCTGCCCCATGGTCTCCAGTATTGCCCCAGTGTGTCCAGCAATCTGCCCCATGGTCTCCAGTATTGCCCCAGTGTGTCCAGCAATCTGCCCCATGGTCTCCTGTATTGCCCCAGTGTGTCCAGCAATCTGCCCCATGGTCTCCTGTATTGCCCCAGTGTGTCCAGCATTCTGCCCCATGGTCTCCTGTATTGCCCCAGTGTGTCCAGCATTCTGCCCCATGGTCTCCAGTATTGCCCCAGTGTGTCCAGCATTTTGCCCCATGGTCTCCAGTATTGCCCCAGTGTGTCCAGCAATCTGCCCCATGGTCTCCTGTATTGCCCCAGTGTGTCCAGCAATCTTCCCCATGGTCTCCTGTATTGCCCCAGTGTGTCCAGCAATCTGCCCCATGGTCTCCTGTATTGCCCCAGTGTGTCCAGCATTCTGCCACATGGTCTCCTGTATTGCCCCAGTGTGTCCAGCAATCTGCCCCATGGTCTCCAGTATTGCCCCAGTGTGTCCAGCAATCTGCCCCATAGTCTCCTGTATTGCCCCAGTGTGTCCAGCAATCTGCCCCATGGTCTCATGTATTGCCCCAGTGTGTCCAGCAATCTGCCCCATGGTCTCATGTATTGCCCCAGTGTGTCCAGCAATCTGCCCCATGGTCTCCTGTATTGCCCCAGTGTGTCCAGCAATCTGCCCCATAGTCTCCTGTACTGCCCCAGTGTGTCCAGCAATCTGCCCCATGGTCTCCAGTATTGCCCCAGTGTGTCCAGCAATCTGCCCCATAGTCTCCTGTATTGCCCCAGTGTGTCCAGCAATCTGCCCCATGGTCTCCAGTATTGCCCCAGTGTGTCCAGCAATCTGCCCCATGGTCTCCAGTATTGCCCCAGTGTGTCCAGCAATCTGCCCCATGGTCTCATGTATTGCCCCAGTGTGTCCAGCAATCTGCCCCATGGTCTCATGTATTGCCCCAGTGTGTCCATCAATCTGCCCCATAGTCTCCTGTATTGCTCCAGTGTGTCCAGCAATCTGCCCCATAGTCTCCTGTACTGCCCCAGTGTGTCCAGCAATCTGCCCCATAGTCTCCTGTACTGCCCCAGTGTGTCCAGCAATCTGCCCCATGGTCTCCTGTATTGCCCCAGTGTGTCCAGCAATCTGCCCCATAGTCTCCTGTACTGCCCCAGTGTGTCCAGCAATCTGCCCCATAGTCTCCTGTATTGCCCCAGTGTGTCCAGCAATCTGCCCCATGGTCTCCAGTATTGCCCCAGTGTGTCCAGCAATCTGCCCCATGGTCTCCAGTATTGCCCCAGTGTGTCCAGCAATCTGCCCCATGGTCTCATGTATTGCCCCAGTGTGTCCAGCAATCTGCCCCATGGTCTCCTGTATTGCCCCAGTGTGTCCAGCAATCTGCCCCATAGTCTCCTGTACTGCCCCAGTGTGTCCAGCAATCTGCCCCATAGTCTCCTGTATTGCTCCAGTGTGTCCAGCAATCTGCCCCATGGTCTCCTGTATTGCCCCAGTGTGTCCAGCAATCTGCCCCATGGTCTCCTGTATTGCCCCAGTGTGTCCAGCAATCTGCCCCATAGTCTCCTGTACTGCCCCAGTGTGTCCAGCAATATGCCCCATGGTCTCCAGTATTGCCCCAGTGTGTCCAGCATTGCCCCAGCCCCAGACAGTCAGACATAAAGAAAAAAAAAAAAAAAGTAAAATCCTCACCTCTCCCGTTCCTAGCGCAGATCCGGTGCAGTCAGCGTCTCTCCGGCTCTGCGACGCTCAGGACAGAGAGGCAGAGCGGCGCGCACAGTAGTGACGTCATCGCGCCCTCTGCTCTGAGACGTCGCAGAGTCAGAGGACGCTGCAGCTGCCGGCGCCGCAGGAACCAGGAGAGGTGAGTATTAGAGCGGGGGGCGGGGGCGGGGGCGGGGCCCGGGGGTGGGGGGAGCTGGCCCTGGTCGTGGCGGCGCCGCCCGAAGATTTAAAGGGGCGTCTTTTTTTTCTTCTTTCTCTTCTTCTTCTCCTGCAGCGCCGGCCGCCCCCCGCATTGTGCCGCCCGGGGCGGACCGCCCCCCCCGCACCCCCCTTCCTACGCCACTGATCAGTGCACTCCATGTCAGATTCAACTTGTAATGGGCATGGACTGTTAACTGCTTCACTTTCTAAGCCAGGGACGGTATGTGTAAAGAGCTCCATGGAGTAACCCGTTGTGTCGCCTGCTGCATTCTTCTCTGTTGTTGTTTTTGCTGAAGAGGACAAGGAAGCGACTTGTCCCTGACCGTGAACATCCACTAACGACGCGCTGCTTTTACTTTTACCAGTTTCACGAGAGGAGGCAAAAGAGCTAGAGGCTGAGTCAGCAAGATAAGCCAAAACTTGCTCTTGATGCTCCGGCTTTAAAAGCGGTTTTCCTACTCCCAGAAAAGGGAGCGTTCGAGGCCTTGTGTAGCCAGACGACGAACCTGGCTCCACAGCTCCAGACTTAGGTGCAATATTTTTTTTCCCACGACCACCTGATGCTCCACCACTACCACTACCCTCATTACCAGCTGACAATGAACGCCCCCGGCCACGACCTCTTCCACCAGACTTCCTCATTGTTTTAAAAACGTTACCAAACGAACGGTATTTGTTGCTGTCACACAACTTACACGGTGAGCTATAACTTCAGTATGATTTACCTACCCCTTTACAGGTGGGTGAGACCACAACGAAAATCAGCCACAATGTTACACACTCTGTTGTTGTTGGCAACAAATGAGATGGCACACACGCAGGACTGTCACTGAAGCGCAAATGTAAATATTTATCTCCCACTGATTTGTGTTTGTTTTTTTTAAAAGGGAGACTTCAGAAAAAAAAAAAATTAAAAAAAAATTATTTTTTACAGAAGAATTTATAAAACAAATAAAATGAAATGATTGTTTCAGGGAGAATTTAGGAAAAAAAAAAAAAAAAAAGGCTTTGTAGGGCCCACTGAGTGAGAGAGGACGCACACAGGAGTCAGGAGTGGCACACAAGCCCAGAGGCCAATATTAATCTCCCACCGATTGATTTAGTTATTTTTTTTGGTAGATTTTGGAACCCAAATCAAGCAAAAAAATTAATAGGCTTTCTATGGCCCACAATTGGGGAGAGAGAGAGAGATGGCACACCCAGGAGTCAAGACTGGCACACAAGCAGAAGGGGCAATATGAATCTCCCACAGATTTTTTTTTTTTTTTTTCAGGGAGACTTGAGAGAAAAAAAAAATACAAAAAAAATGATTTTTTTCAGGAATAATTTAGAAACCAAAGAAAATAAAATGATTGTTTCAGGGAGAATTTAGAAAACAAATAAAACAAAAAATAGGCTTTCTAGGGCCCACTGAGTGACAGATGACGCACACAGGAGTCAGGAGTGGCACACAAGCCCAGAGGCCAATATTAATCTCCCACTGATTGATTTAGTTATTTTTTTTGGTAGATTTTGGAACCCAAATCAAGCAAAAAAATTAATAGGCTTTCTATGGCCCACAATTGGGGAGAGAGAGAGAGATGGCACACCCAGGAGTCAAGACTGGCACACAAGCAGAAGGGGCAATATGAATCTCCCACAGATTTTTTTTTTTTTTTCAGGGAGACTTTAGAGAAAAAAAAATACAAAAAAAATGATTTTTTTCAGGAATAATTTAGAAACCAAAGAAAATAAAATGATTTTTTCAGGGAGAATTTAGAAAACAAATAAAACAAAAATAGGCTTTCTAGGGCCCACTGAGTGACAGATGACGCACACAGGAGTCAGGAGTGGCAGACAAGCCCAGAGGCCAATATTAATCTCCCACTGATTGATTTAGTGATTATTTTTGGTAGATTTTGGAATCCAAATCAAGCAAAAAAATTAATAGGCTTTCTATGGCCCACAATTGGGGAGAGAGAGAGAGATGGCACACCCAGGAGTCAAGACTGGCACACAAGCAGAAGGGGCAATATGAATCTCCCACAGATTTTTTTTTTTTTTTTCAGGGAGACTTGAGAGAAAAAAAAATACAAAAAAAATGATTTTTTTCAGGAATAATTTAGAAACCAAAGAAAATAAAATGATTGTTTCAGGGAGAATTTAGAAAACAAATAAAACAAAAAATAGGCTTTCTAGGGCCCACTGAGTGACAGATGACGCACACAGGAGTCAGGAGTGGCACACAAGCCCAGAGGCCAATATTAATCTCCCACTGATTGATTTAGTTATTTTTTTTGGTAGATTTTGGAACCCAAATCAAGCAAAAAAATTAATAGGCTTTCTATGGCCCACAATTGGGGAGAGAGAGAAAGATGGCACACCCAGGAGTCAAGACTGGCACACAAGCAGAAGGGGCAATATGAATCTCCCACAGATTTTTTTTTTTTTTTTTTTTTCAGGGAGACTTTAGAGAAAAAAAAATACAAAAAAATGATTTTTTTCAGGAATAATTTAGAAACCAAAGAAAATAAAATGATTTTTTCAGGGAGAATTTAGAAAACAAATAAAACAAAAAATAGGCTTTCTAGGGCCCACTGAGTGACAGATGACGCACACAGGAGTCAGGAGTGGCAGACAAGCCCAGAGGCCAATATTAATCTCCCACTGATTGATTTAGTGATTATTTTTGGTAGATTTTGGAACCCAAATCAAGCAAAAAAATTAATAGGCTTTCTATGGCCCACAATTGGGGAGAGAGAGAAAGATGGCACACCCAGGAGTCAAGACTGGCACACAAGCAGAAGGGGCAATATGAATCTCCCACAGATTTATTTTTTTTTTTTTCAGGGAGACTTTAGAGAAAAAAAAATACAAAAAAAATGATTTTTTTCAGGAATAATTTAGAAACCAAAGAAAATAAAATGATTTTTTCAGGGAGAATTTAGAAAACAAATAAAACAAAAAATAGGCTTTCTAGGGCCCACTGAGTGACAGATGACGCTCACAGGAGTCAGGAGTGGCACACAAGCCCAGAGGCCAATATTAATCTCCCACTGATTGATTTAGTGATTTTTTTTGGTAGATTTTGGAACCCAAATCAAGCAAAAAAATTAATAGGCTTTCTATGGCCCACTATTTGTGAGAGAGATGGCACGCTCAGGACTGGCACACAAGCCCAGAGGCCAATATTAATCTCCCATTTTTTTTTTTTCCAGGGAAAATTTATAAACCCAATAAAAAAAATAATAATAAATAGGCTTTCTATGGCCCACTATCTGAGAGAGAGAGATGGCACGCTTAGGACTGGCACACAAGCCCAAAGGCCAATATTAATCTCCCACTGATTGATTTAGTTATTTTTTTTGGTAGATTTTGGAACCCAAATCAAGCAAAAAAATTAATAGGCTTTCTATGGCCCACAATTGGGGAGAGAGAGAGAGAGATGGCACACCCAGGAGTCAAGACTGGCACACAAGCAGAAGGGGCAATATGAATCTCCCACAGATTTTTTTTTTTTTTTTTTTTTCAGGGAGACTTTAGAGAAAAAAAAATACAAAAAAAATGATTTTTTTCAGGAATAATTTAGAAACCAAAGAAAATAAAATGATTTTTTCAGGGAGAATTTAGAAAACAAATAAAACAAAAAATAGGCTTTCTAGGGCCCACTGAGTGACAGATGACGCACACAGGAGTCAGGAGTGGCAGACAAGCCCAGAGGCCAATATTAATCTCCCACTGATTGATTTAGTGATTATTTTTGGTAGATTTTGGAACCCAAATCAAGCAAAAAAATTAATAGGCTTTCTATGGCCCACAATTGGGGAGAGAGAGAAAGATGGCACACCCAGGAGTCAAGACTGGCACACAAGCAGAAGGGGCAATATGAATCTCCCACAGATTTATTTTTTTTTTTTTCAGGGAGACTTTAGAGAAAAAAAAATACAAAAAAAATGATTTTTTTCAGGAATAATTTAGAAACCAAAGAAAATAAAATGATTTTTTCAGGGAGAATTTAGAAAACAAATAAAACAAAAAATAGGCTTTCTAGGGCCCACTGAGTGACAGATGACGCTCACAGGAGTCAGGAGTGGCACACAAGTCCAGAGGCCAATATTAATCTCCCACTGATTGATTTAGTGATTTTTTTTGGTAGATTTTGGAACCCAAATCAAGCAAAAAAATTAATAGGCTTTCTATGGCCCACTATTTGTGAGAGAGATGGCACGCTCAGGACTGGCACACAAGCCCAGAGGCCAATATTAATCTCCCATTTTTTTTTTTTTCCAGGGAAAATTTATAAACCCAATAAAAAAAAAAAAAATAAATAGGCTTTCTATGGCCCACTATCTGAGAGAGAGAGATGGCACGCTTAGGACTGGCACACAAGCCCAAAGGCCAATATTAATCTCCCACTGATTGATTGATTGATTTTTTCAGGTAGAATTATGAACCCAAATCAACCAAAAAAATAAATAGGCTTTCTATGGCCCACTATTTGTGAGAGAGATGGCACGCTCAGGACTGGCACACAAGCCCAGAGGCCAATATTAATCTCCCACTTTTTTTTTTTTCCAGGGAAAATTTATAAACCCAATAAAATAATAAAAAAATAGGCTTTCTATGGCCCACTATCTGAGAGAGAGAGAGATGGCACGCTTAGGACTGGCACACAAGCCCAAAGGCCAATATTAATCTCCCACTGATTGATTTAATGATTTTTTCAGGTAGAATTTAGAACCCAAATCAAGCAAAAAAATTAATAGGCTTTCTATGGCCCACTGAGTGAGAGATGGCACACACAGGAGTAAGGAGTGGCACACAAGCCCTGAGGCCAATATTTTTCTCCCACTGATTGATTGATTGATTTTTTCAGGTAGAATTATGAACCCAAATCAACCAAAAAAATAAATAGGCTTTCTATGGCCCACTATTTGTGAGAGAGATGGCACGCTCAGGACTGGCACACAAGCCCAGAGGCCAATATTAATCTCCCACTTTTTTTTTTTTCCAGGGAAAATTTATAAACCCAATAAAATAATAAAAAAATAGGCTTTCTATGGCCCACTATCTGAGAGAGAGAGAGATGGCACGCTTAGGACTGGCACACAAGCCCAAAGGCCAATATTAATCTCCCACTGATTGATTTATTGATTTTTTCAGGTAGAATTTAGAACCCAAATCAAGCAAAAAAATTAATAGGCTTTCTATGGCCCACTGAGTGAGAGATGGCACACACAGGAGTAAGGAGTGGCACACAAGCCCTGAGGCCAATATTTTTCTCCCACTGATTGATGTTGTGATTTTTTCTGGTAGATTTTGGAACCCAAATCAAGCAAAAAAATAAATAGGCTTTCTATGGCCCACTGAGTGAGAGATGACACAGACAGAGATGGCACTCTAGCAGAAATGTCAATCTTAATCTCCCACAAAAAAAAAAAAAAAAAAAAAAAAAGGAACTGTCCTTCAATTACTATCTCCCTGCAGTAATCTCAGCCAGGTATGGCAGGCAGCAATAAGGAGTGGACTGATGCACAAATTAAATAAAAAGTGTGGACAAACAAACAAGATAGCTGTGCAGAAAGGAAGGAACAAGAGGATTTGTGCTTTGAAAAAAGCAGTTGGTTTGCACAGCGGCGTACACACAGCAATGCAGCTATCAGGGAGCCTTCTAGGGCAGCCCAATGAGCTACAGCGCTGAGGAAAAAAAAAAAAAGGAGCTTCCACTGTCCCTGCACACCGAAGGTGGTGTTGGGCAGTGGAAATCGCTACAGCACAAGCGGTTTTGTGGTTAATGGACCCTGCCTAACGCTATCCCTGCTTCTGACGAAGCGGCAGCAACCTCTCCCTAAGCTCAGATCAGCAGCAGTAACATGGCGGTCGGCGGGAACTCCCCTTTATAGCCACTGTGACGCCGCAGACAGCAAGCCAATCACTGCAATGCCCTTCTCTAAGATGGTGGGGACCAGGACCTATGTCATCACGCTGCCCACACTCTGCGTTTACCTTCATTGGCTGAGAAATGGCGCTTTTCGCGTCATTGAAACGCGACTTTGGCGCGAAAGTCGCGTACCGCATGGCCGACCACGCACAGGGGTCGGATCGGGTTTCATGAAACTCGACTTCGCCAAAAGTCGGCTACTTTTGAAAATGTTCGACCCGTTTCGCTCAACCCTAAAGATAACCTTTTGTCTTTAATTGTAAAATTGCTTTATTTTAAAGTGCAGGGCAAAAAGGAGACAGTGATGACAACAGAGTCATCCAAATGTGTCTAAAAACAATAAGTACGAAAGGGACACTGGATACACTAAAAAACCTTGCCTACTGACCCATACTAGGAAAGTAACAGTAGTTAACATTTAGAGTCAAAATTATAACACCGCAAGGGGACACAGCCTATAGTACCATTAACTGGTGTACAGAGACACCCTATCTCATATAAACATGGCGCAATGTGAACATGTCATACAACATTATAAAGTGCTAGCAGGCTATATCACAATAAGACAGGTAGTTAATACATCACCCCAGAATCGGTGTAGCACAGGTGCAGTGTCACAGTGTCCGCCCCAACGCGCGTTTCGGAACACCTTCGTCAGGGGGCGCACCCTGACGAAGGTGTTCCGAAACGCGCGTTGGGGCGGACACTGTGACACTGCACCTGTGCTACACCGATTCTGGGGTGATGTATTAACTACCTGTCTTATTGTGATATAGCCTGCTAGCACTTTATAATGTTGTATGACATGTTCACATTGCGCCATGTTTATATGAGATAGGGTGTCTCTGTACACCAGTTAATGGTACTATAGGCTGTGTCCCCTTGCGGTGTTATAATTTTGACTCTAAATGTTAACTACTGTTACTTTCCTAGTATGGGTCAGTAGGCAAGGTTTTTTAGTGTATCCAGTGTCCCTTTCGTACTTATTGTTTTTAGACACATTTGGATGACTCTGTTGTCATCACTGTCTCCTTTTTGCCCTGCACTTTAAAATAAAGCAATTTTACAATTAAAGACAAAAGGTTATCTTTGTTGGATTTATTTCCTCCTCCTTTCTTTCAGATCGCTGTAAGGACCAAACTCAGGGCTGAGGAAGAAAACAGTGGTTTTCGAAACGCGTTGGTTAGTTTGGTCCTTACAGCGATCCGTACGGAGTTTCGCGGTCACGTGGGGCGGTCACCTGATCACTGACGTGAGGTGTTTTTGGCAAACAATATTAACGTCTTTACTGGGGTATTGACTGTGTGGCAGTTATATATTGGACTATATATTGGACTGTTGATTATAAGAACGGGTTGAGGAAAGAACCCATGTGAATATCCGGACTGCACTGCATCGCGATTCAACTTTATTTCTTTGCGTATTCTGGCAATTGGAGTGTTATTCAATATTTAGGGTATACCAGCGTGAATATATATTTTTTATAATTTTGTACTATTTTTTACAATCTGGTGGTGATTGTTTTATTCGCTGCAGGTATCCATATACCCTATATCACCAGCGCCGCTTTCATCCTTGTTTATATTTTATACATTCCATAGTGTCACATGGTTCATCCCATCCACACACACCCCTTTTCCTCACAGCACAAGTGGTCTCTGCCAGTCGCGCTTGCGGTGACGTCATTCCAGTAACCTCCTGAGCTTCAACACGTCACTATCATGCGCCGTTCCCGTGACGTTGAATTGTGCGACGCGGGAGACATGGAGGAGCGGCCGGCGAGGGACAGTGACAATTCATTGTGTGATAACCGGTCCCAGGTAGGAGGCTCGGGGGTGGGAGGTGCCGGCCGAGGCCTCAGCTGCCTCCGGGGCTCTGCTTTTGGGGGTTGATTGCTGATTTGAAGCACGTGTGTGCGGGGTAAACGCACATAATAGACTGGGTGGGGGAGCGCTCAGCCAAAGCACGTGGGGAAAGTGATCTGTATACAAGGGCTGCGTGGTACTTCATCACTGATTCTCGGCAGGGACTACACTTCCCAGCATGCCCTGATAGCGCAAGGGTCAGTAATGCAGCCTGAGGCTGTCAGGGCATGCTGGGATCTGTAGTTTCTCCAGAGCCTCAGGTTGCAGTGCTCCTTATAGTAACATTGTGCTGTGGCTATGGATCACTGACACCCCAGTGAGTGGATTTACAGTGCTCCACGTGTTGGCAGAGCCCTCTCCCCCACTGCATTGCAGCTGATCCCTCTCATCCGTGATAAATTCTGCATGTAATTATATAGGGAACATGAAAAGAAAAATAGAGATGTATTAAAGGGGAATAATAAATTATCAGGATGGGTAAAGATGATATTTAAAAACAAAAAATCCCCTCTTGCCCAGCCAATCGCTGTCAGCAGATGTCACATGACTCAACCAATGATTGGCTGCAGCTGGTCACATGGCCTTTTGTTGGGCTGTCATTACAACTGCAGAAAGTAGAGATTAATGGTCGGCATTGACATATTTATTTTAAAGGGGTGGTCCACCACCACCATTTGCTTACTAGTCAAGCGTCATTGGTTATCCCCCTAAAAAGGAGCTGTCAGAAATATGCAGTTTTAGCGGTTATTTACCCCTCTGAGTATAAAAGACACGCCCCAGAGGATCCTGTTAGCCACGCCCCCTTGTCAGACCAGAAGATTTGGCATTGAATAATAAGGACAATGTCTCCTGATTTAAAAAAGAAAATACTTGGGAGCCGCAGGAAAAAAAAAATAAATGCAGAAACTAGACAGGACCTTCCTAAGGCCGTTCTGCATAAAAAAATGGCCTCCCTGTTAAAAACCAAAGTTGGCGGTCAATGATGGCAAAGTTGCGTCCGACTTGGGACCAAGAGTCCTGCCAGTCTGGATTTCTGTCGACAGTCGTGTGAGTCACTGCCAATGTTGATGTGACGCCCTCCAATAAACGGAAAACGTTCCAAGGGTCATGTAGATTGTGTAACTAGGCAACGTGGATCTCACAAGTGACGCTAAAGGAAATAAGAAATAATAGCACCATTAGTGACTGTTGCCCTGAGCAACCATTTGGAGGCTGCACTACTGAGAGATTCTGACATCAGTCTCTGCCCCTCCATGTTTTCATGGAGACCTGCTGCAGTCCCCGTCAGTATCTGTGGTGCTGCCCCGGTGTACACATGTCAGTGTCCCCATCAGTATCTGTGGTGCTGCCCCGGTGTACACATGTCAGTGTCCCGTCAGTATCTGTGGTGCTGCCCCGGTGTACACATGTCAGTGTCCCCATCAGTATCTGTGGTGCTGCCCCGGTGTACACGTCAGGCCCCCGTCAGTATCTGTGGTGCTGCCCCGGTGTACACGTCAGGCCCCCGTCAGTATCTGTGGTGCTGCCCCGGTGTACACGTCAGGCCCCCGTCAGTATCTGTGGTGCTGCCCAGGTGTACACATGTCAGTGTCCCCGTCAGTATCTGTGGTGCTGCCCAGGTGTACACATGTCAGGGCCCCATCAGTATCTGTGGTGCTGCCCCCGGTGTAAACATGTCAGGGCCCCATCAGTATCTGTGGTGCTGCCCCGGTGTAAACATGTCAGGGCCCCATCAGTATCTGTGGTGCTGTACACATGTCAGGGCCCCCGTCAGTATCTGTGGTGCTGCCCCGGTGTACACGTCAGTATCTGTGGTGCTGCCCCGGTGTAAACATGTCAGGGCCCCATCAGTATCTGTGGTGCTGCCCCGGTGTAAACATGTCAGGGCCCCATCAGTATCTGTGGTGCTGTACACATGTCAAGGCCCCTGTCAGTATCTGTGGTGCTGCCCCGGTGTACACATGTCAGGGCCCCCCTCAGTATCTGTGGTGCTGCCCCGGTGTACACATGTCAGGGCCCCTGTCGGTATGTGGTGCTGCCTCGGTGTACACGTCAGGGCCCCTGTCGGTATGTGGTGCTGCACCGGTGTACACATGTCAGGGCCCCTGTCGGTATGTGGTGCTGCACCGGTGTACACATGTCAGGGCCCCTGTCGGTATGTGGTGCTGCATCGGTGTACACATGTCAGGGCCCCTGTCGGTATGTGGTGCTGCACCGGTGTACACATGTCAGGGCCCCTGTCGGTATGTGGTGCTGCATCGGTGTACACATGTCAGGGCCCCTGTCGGTATGTGGTGCTGCACCGGTATACACATGTCAGGGCCCCTGTCGGTATGTGGTGCTGCATCGGTGTACACATGTCAGGGCCCCTGTCGGTATGTGGTGCTGCATCGGTGTACACATGTCAGGGCCCCTGTCGGTATGTGGTGCTGCATCGGTGTACACATGTCAGGGCCCCTGTCGGTATGTGGTGCTGCACCGGTATACACATGTCAGGGCCCCTGTCGGTATGTGGTGCTGCATCGGTGTACACATGTCAGGGCCCCTGTCGGTATGTGGTGCTGCACCGGTGTACACATGTCAGGGCCCCTGTCGGTATGTGGTGCTGCATCGGTGTACACATGTCAGGGCCCCTGTCGGTATGTGGTGCTGCATCGGTGTACACATGTCAGGGCCCCTGTCGGTATGTGGTGCTGCCCCGGTGTACACATGTCAGGGCCCCTGTCACTATCTATGGTGCTTTCCTGGTGTACACATGTCAGGGCCCATCTGTGGAGCTGCCCCGATGTACACATGTCAGGGCCCCCGTCTGTATCTGTGGTGCTGCCCGGGTGTACACATGTCAAACCCCTGTCGGTATCTGGTGCTGCCCCGGTGTACACATGTCAAACCCCTGTCGGTATCTGGTGCTGCCCCGGTGTACACATGTCAAACCCCTGTCGGTATCTGGTGCTGCCCTGGTGTACACGTCAGGGCCCCCGTCGGTATCTGTGGTGCTGCCCCGGTGTACACGTTAGGCCCCCCGTCAGTATCTGTGGTGCTGCCCCGTCAGGGCCTCCGCATATATTTGTATATCTTGTGTGCTTTCCACGGTGTCAGTGGTGCAGCCTCAGGCTTCGGGCCTGTAACTTTATTCAGTAGTATCTTAGCTTAAAAATGAAATGTTATATAATGTCTTTCACATTTTCCATGTGTAGTAGAGGGTCTCCCCGCTGCCATCTGTGATAACGGATGCATCAGTCTGATTGGGCGGCTGCTCCTGCACATTTCGAACCCCCATTATTCTAAACTGTGGTTTCCACGGCGTGACACCACGTGCCATCACTGCTTTTGTTGGGGATGGTCCTGTCAGTACATTGTGAGTGGACTACAACAACGCCCAGTGTGGCAGATGCTAGGAGTTAGTGAATCACACATCAGTGTATAATTGTAAAGGTTATCTCATTGTGTTCGGGAACCTTTGCATTTCCAGCATTAGAAGAACCACATGTCCCAGCAAGTCCTGAAGTAGCGTGTCACTTCATTATGTGGAGCCACTTGCAGCTTTCCTCTGCACTGTATGTACATATAGATATCACCTAGTGACTGTTTAGTTCACTTTTATGATACTATTATGTCACATGTCCACACCCCCCCCCCAAAGAAATGACGTCCATATTTGATTAAAAAAAAAAAAAAGCCTTTTGCGTTCCACTATGACACGCAACGCCATTTTATCCTCCTTCCCCAAACAAAGGTTATTGGTTTACGCCGCTCACGTGATAAGGTGAGGCGCGCTCCTGTCTAACCTGCCCTGACACGCGGGCACGTGGTTCAGTCATTGACCTCCAGTTGCAAGGCTTGTGGGCGTGGCCTCGCTCAGTCGCCAGCGGCTATTGGAGGAGGCGAGTCCCGCCCTTTGCTGTATATTAATGAGGCCGGGCGCGCTGCGCTCTTCTCTGCCGTTTTCCGGGCAGCCGCCATCTTGTTTTTGTGTTAGGCCGGAGCCGGTTGTGCGCGGAATCAAGGAAGAAGAACGGGGCGCGCCCCGGTGGGATTGGTGAGTGGCCCGTCCTGAGTGTGATGAGCAGGCCGTGCGGGAGCCTGGCGGGGCTCCTTTGGTTTCCTGTGGCGCTTGCTGTATCCGTGTGCCCCGACGTCTCCTGTCACTGAGTCATCCTGGCTGCCTGCAGAGCCTCCATGTAGCCGGGGAGTGTGTGGGCCCCCCGCCGGTGCCCTGCCCGCAGCGTGACGTACCCGTGTGCAGACTGCGGGGGGCGCCATTGTTGCCTCTGGGGGCTGCACCGCGTTGTTTTGCACCTTTTACATCTAATTTGTAATTACCAGCAGCGCAAAGACGCCTCATTATTGCCCCCAGTGTGGAGTTCTGTCAGGACCCGGAGGGGGCGCACTTCTCTCGCTGTCAGACCTGACTGGTTGCTATGGGCGACCACCTCTGTCTGCAGGACCCTCGTACAGAGATAGAGGGGCTTGGTGATGGATTCCAGGCCGGGGCGTGTACGGGGATCTGGAGCTTCCGTGAGACCATTAACCCCTTGTGCCTGCGCTGGGTACGTCCCGGGGTGGGGGGGTTAGTATGTCGCTGCTGCTCTCTGGTATCAGGCGCTGCCCCCCCAGTGGATACCCTCATGCTTTATTGTTTTCAACTGGTATTTGTCCACAGAGAATTTGCTGTTAAAATGCACAAAGTGCGGCCCTCTATCTGTACCCTGTAATCCCCCCTTCGCTTTTGATTAACCCCCTTCTCATGTAATAATTTTTATTTATATAGCGCCAACGTATTCCGCAGTACTTTACAATTAAGCGGGGACATGTACAGACAATAAATTCAGTACAAGATAAGGCTACGTTCACATTTGCGTTGTGCGCCGCTGCGTCGGGGACGCAACACAAATAAAAACACGCAAAAACGCTGCGTTTTGCAACGCATGCGTCCTTTTTTGCCAAAATTTGGACGCAAGAAAAATGCAACTTGTTGCGTTTTCTGCACCCGACGCTTGCGGCAAAAAAAACGCATGCGTCGCACAACGCAGCTCAATGCATGTCCATGCGTCCCCCATGTTAAATATAGGGGCGCATGACGCATGCATCGCCGCTTTGTCGCCCGACGCAAACACGCAAAACGCTAATGTGAACGTAGCCTTAGACATTTAAACAATGACATTATGGTCTCTGGTCTCAGTCTACCACCCTACCCGTGCCCTCCGCTCCGCTGATGACCTCAGGTTAGCATCCTCAATAATCAGAACCTCCCACTCCCGTCTCCAAGACTTTACACGTGCTGCGCCGATTCTTTGGAATGCACTACCTAGGATAATACGATTAATCCCCAATCCCCACAGTTTTAAGCGTGCCCTAAAAACTCATTTGTTCAGACTGGCCTACCGCCTCAATGCATTAACCTAACGATCCCTGTGTGGCCTATATTAAAAAAAAAAAAAAAAATTAATTAACTGGTTCATGCAGCTTTACATGAACACCCAAGCCTTACACTATGGCTGGTCCGAATAACTATAGCAATTGTTACCATCCACCTCTCGTGTCTCCCCTTTTCCTCATAGTTTGTAAGCTTACGAGCAGGGCCCTCACTCCTCTTGGTATCTGTTTTGAACTGTATTTCTGTTATGCTGTAATGTCTATTGTATGTACAAGTCCCCTCTATAATTTGTAAAGCGCTGCGGAATATGTTGGCGCTATATAAATAAAAATTATTATTATATTATTATTATTAGGGGTGAGGTCCCTGCTCGCAAGCTTACAATCTACAAGGAAATGAGGGGACACAATAGGTGAAAAGTGCTTGTTATTTCAGGTCTGGCAATTATAATAAATATGGATTTTCATATAAAGCTGCATGATCCGGTCATCAGCCCGTGTGTTTAAGTGCAATAGTCAAGTATCAAGTGCAGTTATCGTGTGCATGGAGGGTGTGGAGACAGATGAATAGTAGGGTGCAGATTCACATGCAGATATTTGGAAGGAGGGAACAGGGCAAAGTTAGTTTACTGAGTAGTTCATGTGGTAGACTTGTTTGAAGAGATGGGTTTTTAAAGCGCGCTTGAGTAGGTCGGAGCTAGGTATCAGTCTGATCGTCTGGGGAAGTGCATTCCAGACAACTGGCGCAGCACGAGAGAAGTCTTGGAGACGGAGGTGCGAGGTACAGATTACGGGGGATGTTAGTCTTAGGTCATTTGTAGAACAGAGGGCACGTGTAGGGCGATAGACGGAGATGTGAGAGGAGATATTAGGCGGTGCAGAACAGTGGAGAGCTTTGTGGGTGAGAGAGATGAGTTTATACTGGACCCGGTAGCGAATGGGTAGCCAGTGTAATGACTGGCACAAGATGGAGGCATCGGTGAAGCGGCTGGACAGAAATAAGACCCTGGCTGCCGCATTCAAGATGGATTGGAGAGGAGAAAGTTTGGTAGGAGGGAGACCGATCAGTAGAGAGTTGCAGTAGTCCAGACAGGAATGAATGCGAGCGACAGTAAGAGTCTTGGCATTTTCAACGGTGAGAAAAGGTCGGATTCTGGAGATGTTTTTAAGATGCAGGTGACAGGAGCGAGTGAGTGATCGGATATAGGGAGTAAAGGAAAGACAGCGGGCATGCTGCTTGGGAGTTATGGTTGATCCCTCCAGGGTAATTTCGATGTTGGGTAGAGTGAGGTTAGTAGAAGGGAGGAACACAAGTAGTTCAGTTTGAGAGATTTAGTTTCAGGTAGAGGGAGGACATGATGTTAGAGACAGCAAACAGACAATCCTTGGTATTTTGAATTAGGGTAGGGGTGATGTCAGGGGAAGAAGTGTATAATTGGTTTATAATGTAGGATGTAGATGGAGCAGGTGTCGGCTGTGTTACGCAGGAGGTTCCTGCCGCTAGCATCAGTGATCAGGGCTTGCTCCAATCACGGCCACTCGGATGCAGCTGGTCCCGCCAGGTTCGGGGGCCCATGAGGTGGTAATGGCAGCTTAGTGGGAGGGGGTCTACTGAAGGTCGCCCGTCTTCAGGCTTGGTGGGCTGTCTGCAGATAATCCTCCCTGTGCTTTACTAATGATGTGCATGTGTGGCACAACGCCTCGTCATCTGTGTGCTTCAGCCTCTCATCGTTAAGACCTCTGCTTGCTGTGAATGAATGGACTAAAGCTGTCACACAGCGGCATTAAATGAGGCACATTGAGACACACCGCCTCTGTAAGTTCTGTACTGTCATAAGAGCAACAAGATGCGGACGTCGTGACCCCTCCTGTGGGGGACACAAGCCGCATCTGATACTCTGGACTGTAATGGGGTCTGTCTGATCTCTGCCTTGGTGCTGCCTTTTCACTGGGTTATGTAGCACTGTGAGGTCTTATCAGACAGCTCCGTAGTGCCTAAAGGGAGCAGTCTGAGGCAGGTGCTGGCTGTATTATGCAGTCGCCACCCACAATCATTGCTGCAGGTTTAGCTCCTGAGCCTGATTAATACGTCAGGAAGGAGTTAAACCTGAGCACCTGATACTTTGCTGTTCCGATCCTGTCCTCCCTTGTTAGTGATGACGTGGGATGTGTCTTAATCTGACCTGTCGCTCTCGTTACACAGATGTCCAGCTCGCCGGTGTCTAAGAAGCGTCGCGTGGCTGGAGCTGATACAAAGACGGGTTCAAACTGCGCATCCTCCAATTCTGTGAGCACCGAGCAGACAGCGCCAGCCAACGTAAGCGCCTGCGGGGTGGTAGGTCCTGGACCGACTGTCACTTGTGCTGATGGCTGTGTTGTATTTCAGGGCATGGCTAGGAACGGCAATGACGCTGAGATCGATGAGGGCCTCTACTCACGTCAGCTGTAAGTATGAGCAGCGTGGGAGCAGGTGGAAGTTATGAGGACGGAAACTAAGTTCCGGCTCTTGAAAATATCCAAAATGAAAAGTGCCTGCGTCTCCAAGGTGTTGGGCTGTGTGCACATGTTGCTGATTTTTCGCTTTTTTTCGCTATAAAAACGCTATAAAACCACAAAAAAACATAGACTATGCATCCCATCATTTAGAATGAATTCCACAATTTTTGTGCGCATGATGCGTTTTTTTCCGTGAAAAAAAACAAATCGCTGTAAAAAACGCAACATGTTCATTAATTTTGCGGGAAAAAAACGCATGCGGATTTCTTGGAGAAAATGATCAGTTTTGCTCAGGAAATTTCTGCAAGAAATCCTGAACGTGTGCACATGGCCTTAAAGTGGTTGTTCAGGACTTACCGATTACTTATCCTAAATATCAGATTGATGGGGGTCCAGCACCACCTCTGTGCTTTTATCGCCCTCTGCAGGTCCAGCCCTGAATCTCCACTGCTGCTGGTTTCTATTATTGTCTGCAGCGCTGACCTAATTAAAAGTGCTGCAGGCAATCGGTGACCTTAGCTTGGCTGCTGACCTAATGTCAGCACTGTAGACAATAACAAATCCTCAGAGCAGCGTTGGAGACCAGGTAAGAGTGAGCACAGCCTTTTTTTTTTTTTTTTAAACCTTTAATGCAGCTTATCGGTAAAATACTTCGTAAAGTGCGTTGCCTGGGTTAGGTGTAGGATTATAAAAATCCCCCCCACACACACACACACACACATTTTTTTTTTTTAGTAATTTTCGCTTTCTATCCTCCAGGTATGTTTTGGGCCATGAGGCGATGAAGCGGATGCAGAACTCCAATGTTCTCATCTCAGGGATGGGCGGTCTCGGCGTGGAGATCGCCAAAAACATTATCCTGGGAGGTGTCAAATCAGTGACTGTTCATGACCAAGCAAACACCGAGTGGGGGGACCTGTCCTCCCAGGTGAGCAGCCACACTGGATTGTCTGCTCTCCCAGCATTTTGTTTTCTCTGAATTGCTGATGGGTTTTCTCATGTGACAGTTCTACCTCCGTGAGGAAGACATTGGCAAAAACCGAGCAGACGTCTCCCTCCCCAGACTGGCTGAGCTGAACACCTATGTGCCTGTATGCGCCTCCAGCAGCCCCCTGACTGAAGACTTTCTCTCCAGCTTCCAGGCAAGAAGCACAGTGGCCACATATGGCCATCATTGGCTCATATCTGAGGGAATCTGCAAAGTAGGAAACAAAAAATAATGTCTTTGTATCTTTCCCCAGCTTGTGATACTCGCTGGTTCAACGTTGGAGCAACAGATACGAGTGGGCGATTTCTGCCACGGTCACAACGTGAAGTTTATCGTTGCTGACACTCGTGGACTGTTTGGGTAGGTGATGACAGTAATGGTTAATTGCTTTTATTGTAGATGTGTTTTTTTTTTTTTCCTTAATAAAGTATCTTTATTGAATCGGGTAAACAGAAAAGTAAGAACGGGGAGAGAATAGGACATAAAAAGGGAAAGACCAAATTAGCCCATTCTACAAAAAAGACAAAACAGTCATCACCACTGTAATGCATAGAAGGAAAACCTCTCCTTCTGGAGCTTCTAGCCATGCAATCATTGTTATTGCTCATGGGCTAAACATGGATCATATCTCTCGTATCCTCTATATCTCCCTAATTACCTGGACACAGGATCCCTGGTTCATCCATCCAGGCAGCCCAAAGCTGTTCAAACTTATTAATATTGCCTCTTTTTTAAACTTTTTTTTTTTTTTTGTACACACCTTTTTCCAAACTTATAAACCAGTTTTTGTTGATATATTCCTTATTCTATATTCCTTATTCCTTCGTTAGTTTCCTTGGTAAATACAGCATTTGTGCTATTTTACCCGACTCTGTTGTCTGTAGATCTTCCACATACCCCAGCACACAAACTAAGGGCGTAGTTTCCAATACCACCTTAAACACTTGTCTAATTAATCCTAATACTTTCCTCCAGTTTAGGATATGACCACGTCATATGAAGTAGAGTAGCTGGCGCCACCCCACACCTAGGACAGCATGCGTCTGCTCTGGCACCAATCTTACACATAAAGTCCAGTGTTCTATACACCTTGTGTATTAGATAAAGTTGAGAAAGTCTATGCGCCTCACCTTAATATGAGCCGCTCCACCCCTCCAAAGCGGAGCTCTAAACACCCCTTCAATAGCCCAAAATAACCTAAAAGGGATCCATATCGGTGAATTGTGAAGAAGATGCAGCAGCTGTGGCATCCATATCATTTTTATTAAATTGGCTCTCCCCACAACTGGTAAAGGAAGTTTAGACCACTCCTCCTTTTTCCGTGTAAACTTAGTGAGGATTGGGGCTAAATTTAGTTTTTCATAATTTAAATGGATATTTTAGCAAAGTACATCTGGACCATGGCAGTCGTCACTTGCACAGCCGGCATCCTGGGCACTTGACTTTTATTAGGCTCTGTGACAATATGACTTTGCAGGGCTTTGTAAACTTCGGATGATGGCCACAGAAGTGAAGGCTGTACTGGTCTTGCTGCTGCAGACAATCGGATCCCACACCAGGGCAGCATACATCCTTTTTGCTGATCTCCATGTTCTAAGGATGTCACACAAGTGCCCTTGACTGGATAGCAGTGACAGTCACGATTGGCAGCACAGAATAGATTTTCCCAATAAATCTGCATTATCTATCCACATTTATGGGGGGTCCAGTCACTGAAATGGGATTCCTGAAGCCCTCCTTGTATCTACACACTGGTAGTGGGGATGTGTGACGGCTGCATCATACACTATCTAGAGTGGTGGCTGCATTTGCTCACGTGGGACTTGTATCCCCTTGTTCTCTAGATTAGCGGGGGATTCAGCAGCCAAACCCCGCCCCCCCAGTGTCAGATATATATAACATTCTGGTTCCATCTCAGTCTGAATTTTTCTGTTTGCAGGCAGCTGTTCTGCGACTTTGGTGATGAAATGGTTGTACTGGACCCAAACGGAGAGCAGCCCCTAAGTGCCATGATTTCAATGATTACCAAGGTATGAAGCCTTCTGGGAAACTTCTGGTTGTCAAGAATAACTAGTTCTGACAGAAGGGGTCCTGTGCCGCTCCGGGTCTACATGCCTTGTGTGTTCTCGTAGGATAGCCCAGGAGTGGTCACCTGTTTGGATGAGGCTCGTCACGGCTTTGAAAGTGGCGATTACGTAACCTTCACTGAGTTACAAGGCATTACGGAGCTGAACAATGCTGATCCTGTGGAAATTAAAGTGCTAGGTATGACTGACCTTTACTCCCTCATCCCTCTTGTATGACCATTACCAGTCCCTAAATGTTGGTGCCTGTGATGTTTGCATCATACTTGTTGTTTCTCTGCAGGACCCTACACCTTCAGCATCTGCGACACAACGAAGTTCTCAGACTACGTCCGTGGGGGCATAGTCAGCCAAGTAAAAATGCCGAAAAAAATCAGCTTTGTAAGTGGCTATGCGCGAACTTCTGCTGTCAAATTGACCTTTATTTTGCAGAAAATCCCCAAAATGCTGTGGGTTTTTTTTTTTTTCCCCCCTTCCAGAAATCCATAAAAGAATCTCTCCAGGAGCCGGAGATACTGATTACAGATTTTGCCAAGTTTGACCATCCTTGCCAGCTGCACTTGGGTTTCCAAGGCCTCCACTACTTCCAGAAGAAGAATGGACGGCTTCCCAAGCCACGCAATGAGGTGAGGGGTCCGTGCCTCACACATACTTTGCCTGCAGAGCTATTAAGATCTGTGATTTTACTTTCTTTCTTTTTTTTTTTTTTTTTCTTTTTTTTTTTTTTTTGAGGACAGGCTGATGCTACTGAGTTGCTGGCACTTACCAAAGAGATCAATGAGAAGTTATCTGGATCTGCAAAGCAGGAGGAACTGAAGGAAAGTCTCCTGAAGAAGCTGTCCTTCCAGGCGACAGGAAACCTTGCCCCCATTAATGCTTTCATTGGGGGGCTAGCAGCCCAGGAAGCCATGAAGGTACGGTGCCCATCCAGGTGTATACTGTCCGGGTCATTGTGAGGGCGCATTGGTCATTCTGACCTTGGTTTTATGTTTCAGGCCTTGTCAGGAAAGTTCATGCCAGTTATGCAGTGGTTGTACTTTGACGCTATTGAATGCATGCCGGAAGAAAATGAGGATTCCCTACTGAACGAGGAGAGTTGTAGTCCTGTAAGTATGCTCCTCCTGGACTTTTTTTTTTTAAACTGGAGGGCTTATAATATGAAAACTGCTTATTCCTAATACCTTTTTTGCTTCTCCCCCCCCAACAGAAGAAATCCCGTTATGATGGGCAAATAGCTGTGTTTGGATCTGAATTTCAGGAGAAAATTGGCGAACAGAAATATTTTCTGGTGAATACTACTCTACTGTCCCCATATATTAGGCCAGGCCTTTTTTTTAGAGGACGCACATAGATCTTGAATGTCTTCTGTATAGGTTGGTGCTGGCGCCATTGGCTGTGAGCTGCTGAAAAACTTTGCCATGATCGGCTTGGGGGCAGGAGAAGGTGGTGAGGTCTTCGTGACCGACATGGACACAATAGAGAAGTCCAACCTGAACAGGCAGTTCCTCTTCAGACCCTGGGATGTAACGGTGAGTGCCATGTTAGTTCTGTCAAGCAGCTGCCGATCTGTTCTGCTTTCCCATTTCCTAATTTTTATTTCTTTATTCCTGCAAACAGAAAATGAAATCTGAAACTGCTGCTGCGGCAGTGAAACAGATGAACCCGAGCTTGAATGTCACCGGGCACCAGAACCGTGTGGGCACTGACACAGAGAAGGTTTACGACGACGATTTCTTTGAAGCACTGGATGGCGTGGCCAATGCACTTGATAACGTGGATGCTAGTAAGTGGCCTACAGGGACGTAGCTGATATGTCAGGTTCTAGTCAAGGGAGTCCCCTGCTTCAGACGGAGCAGAGGTCCGCTGTCACTTCTCCGTCAGAATTGTTTAGGCTACGATTCCACTCTGAAAGCGTTGGTGTGATGCAAAGTAAATGTCAGCACAGAATTAAAGGGAGTGTCAGCCCAAGCGGACATAATTTTGTAGCCTCAAAGATCACTGTTGCATCAGCTATGCTAATTAGGCTGCTTGGTGCGCCCTGGGTGTGGCAGAGGTGCAGTGCACTTACACCCATGTGGCTTTCATTTACCCGCTTTCAGCACTGGTGATTGACAGTGTTCGCTTGCTCGACCTTTCTCTGCAGAAAGTACGTGGTCCAGGCAAGCCTGTTCTGTCAGTCACAAGTGATGGAGACAGAAACATGCAAAACCCATGGGCATCAGAGTGCATGGAGCCTTCTGGCCGCACCCAGGATGCATGGAGCAGCATAAATATCAGAAGAGCGGCAGCAAAAAGAGAATTTTTTTTTTTTTTTAAGAAGGTGCCATATCCCCTACAAGGCTGTGTGCATAGTTTACACTAGCCGTTTGGGCGGACAGACCACTTTCATCCAACATGTAGGCTATACCCATCTACTAGAACGGCAATATCGATACGAAGGCTATCACTTGTGAGGTCTCTTGTCTAAAGCCCCACACAGCGTAGAGATTGGCTGTCTGCGATATATCCCTAGTCCTCCATAGACAGGAGCATACGGCTCGGCCGTTCGCTTTTAACTGCCGGAGAAGCAGAGGCGCAGCCTTCGGAAATCTGCCATGCTGGGTACTTCTGATCCCTTACATCTGTTGGTCACAGTGGATATCTGCTAGTTCAGCTTGCATTAGTCTCATTTTGTAAGGGGAATGGAAGTCTGGGTGTCGTTCGCTTTGGTCCTGTAAGTTTGTCACTTTGCGTTTTACTTTTGTATTCTTTCCATAATGTCTGTAGGGATGTACATGGACCGTCGCTGTGTGTACTACCGTAAGCCGCTCCTGGAATCCGGAACATTGGGAACCAAAGGGAACGTTCAAGTGGTGATACCTTTCCTCACAGAGTCCTACAGCTCAAGCCAAGACCCCCCAGAAAAGTCCATACCAATATGTACCCTGAAAAACTTCCCGAATGCCATCGAGCATACCTTACAGGTGACTATAAAGGGGGCACAGCGGCCCGGGGACAGGAAATGGGTTCGTAGACTAATTTCACGGAACTATCTAACATTTGAGGTATGACTGCTGTACTGGAGATTTCAGTGGCTGCAAATTGCTTGGATATTGAAGGGCTTTTTCTGTAAAAGATTGATAAAGATGCCTGATGGCAGAACCTTCCAACTAGGAAACAATGACAGCTGGACTCTGATCACAACACGCAGTCCACCCAGCAAGTCTCCACCCTAGCGATGCGCCTTGCCACTTTATAATTTCACGACTTCTTTCCAGTCCTGGAAGTATCAGAACGATAAATGATTCTGCCATGTCACCTGTAGCTGCAGAATATGCTGCGTTTATCAATGGAGCTGGGAAGTGCCCAGGCCTGACTACGTATTTGCTTTTCAGTGGGCTCGGGATGAATTTGAGGGACTCTTCAAGCAGCCGGCAGAAAATGTCAACCAGTATTTAACGTGAGTGTCAAAACTTCTTTATTTTGGTCCTCTAATAAAGGCCTCTTGTTGGTGTCTTGTTTGGATGGTGAAAAGATTTTCCATTTTTTTTTTTCCTCCCTCTTCAAGGGATGCTCCATATATGACCGTATTGTGTAATGGCCATTACAGGTCACTGATTCTTAAATATAGAATCGTTTTTGTGCTCCAACCCCTTTAGACCCCCCCACACTAAGGCGCACACTGTGCTGAACATTCAGCCATCCTCTGGCCAATGGCCGCACAACTGCGTAACAAAATGGTGCTTCCGTTGACTCGCCCACACCTTGCACATACATACTTTTTTTTTTTTTTTTTTTAACTTTGTCTGTAGTTGTTCCTATAATGAGCAAGTAGGACAAAGCCTTGATCTATGAAACTTGTACTACAACCATTTTTATTCCCCTCCCCCCACCCCCCTCCTCAGCCATAGTTGTGCTTTCCTATGGCTGCCTCATTCTGTCCGCGTTGCGCTGCTGCATGGATCGGTAGTCGCTTTCTCAATTATTCGCTTGAGACTCGAATTGAGAGATCACAGGATTACATTGAGAAAGCGACTTCTGGTCCAGACAGAAACCCTGGGTAGTCATGCGGAAGAGAAGTTAGGCAGCGATTGGAAAGGACTTTAATACTAGCTTAGTGCATAAATTTAAATGGTAGATCAAAACATTCTGCAATGCTGTAGATAAGCCCCCAATGTATCCTGAAATATGAGAAAAATAGGTTAGATTATACTCACCCAGGGGCGGTCCAGTCCAATAGGCGTCGTGTTCCGGGGCCTCCCATCTTCTTACGATGACGTCCTCTTTTCTTCTTGTCTTCACACTCCGGCGAAAGGTCAGAGAGGCCTGCGCACTGCAGTATTTTGCTCTGCCTTCAACAGGGCAGACAAAGTACGCCGGTGCCTGAGCCGCAGCGTGAATACAAGAAGAGGACGTCATTTTAAGAAGACGGGAGGCCCCGGACCGGGACTGCCCCTGGGTGAGTATAATCAAACCTCTTTTTCTCATCTTTCAGGATACGTCGGAGGGGGGGGAAAAGGGAGGGGGGGGGGGGTTGGGGGAGAGGAGCGCTTATCTACAGCATTTCAGAATGCTGTAGATAAGCCCCTGATGCTGATGGGCTTAGCTCGCCTTTGATATTGAGCTTGAAGGAAAACCAGATCAGCCTATGAAGCAGCATTATCACTTTACATTTTTAATCCTCAGAGATCCAAAATTCATGGAGAGGACACTGAAGCTGCCTGGCTCTCAGCCTCTGGAAGTGATCGAAGCTGTGTACAAAAGCTTAATCAATGAGAGGCCCAAGAGCTGGACAGACTGTGTGTCGTGGGCTTGTAACCACTGGCATACCCAATACTCCAATAACATCCGGCAGCTCCTGCACAACTTCCCACCGGACCAGGTTTGCTACCATTGACCTCACGTCCCTTTTCATCTAAATGCTGAATACTAAAGATTTTGGCATTTACCCTTGTTCTTTGTTGCAGCAAACCTCTTCTGGTGCGGCCTTCTGGTCTGGTCCCAAAAGATGTCCTCACCCGCTGTCCTTCGATGGCAACACTGTAAGTTCTTTCACGGTGCTGTTGGTCCTGGCCGTGGGTGGATTTTTGGGGCTACTTATGCTTTGTGTTGTATTTGCAGCCCTTGCACTTGGATTATATCATAGCTGCTGCTAACCTCTTTGCACAATCCTACGGTATCGCTGGATCCACAGACAGACCTGCAGTCATCGAAATCCTTAATTCTGTCAGAGTGGCAGAGTTTACACCCAGGTCTGGAGTGAAAATCCATGTATCAGACCAAGAGATGCAGAATGCACATGCTTCCATGGGTAGGATTATTACTAACTGCGTCTGGAGAAACCTAGAGATGGACACTTGTCATTAACAAGTCGCAATTCTTCCATTTTCTAGACGACAGTCGTTTGGAGGAGCTGAAGCAGAGTCTGCCCACGCCAGAAAGCTTATCAAGCTTCAAAATGTTTCCTATTGATTTTGAAAAGGTAAAGTCCTATATTTGCACTTTAACCCCTTCCCAACATGTATATTTGTCACAATCTGATCTATCCAATGATAAAGAAAAAAAATGCAACTCCAAGATATGTTTTTGATGATGGCACTTCCCTCAGAAGATGCAATAAAAAGTGATCAAAGTGAGGTGTGTGCTGAAAATATTACCCCAAAAAATTGCAGGTCCATTGATAATGGAATAACGTTCTAAATCTCAGAAAATGATTTTATTTTTTTTTTTGTCCGGTTGCAGCATTAATCCAAATGACAACTTGTCCCTCATTCTGTCACCTGTTTAATAGGACGATGACACAAATTTTCACATGGACTTCATTGTGGCTGCTTCTAACTTGCGAGCTGAAAATTATGACATCCCACCTGCAGACCGACACAAGGTTTGTGGTCTAGGAAGGAGAATCTAGGGTCATGGGGAAGGGGGTCTCTGGCCGCTATGTATGGTACAGGTGGCATCGTGCTATACCTTGGTGATGTGATTGGACGGGTCGCATTCTGCCCCTGATTATCTCTAGTTTGCTTTTTGCAGAGCAAGCTGATAGCAGGGAAGATCATTCCAGCGATTGCTACGACCACGGCGGCTGTGGTCGGCCTAGTGTGCTTGGAGCTCTACAAGATCGTTCAGGGACATAAGAAGATTGAGTCCTTCAAGAACGGCTTCATGAACCTTGCGCTGCCCTTCTTTGGCTTCTCAGAGCCCATTGCAGCACCAAAGCACAAGGTGAGTGACATCCTCACATCGCAGACTTTTCTGCCTCCTCTTCTGTAACTTCTGAGTCCTTTTTATAAACTCTTCACAGTACTATGAACATGATTGGACTCTCTGGGACCGGTTTGAAGTGAAGGGTGTGCAGGACACGGGAGAGGAGATGACACTGAAACAGTTTTTGGAGTACTTCAAGGTTCGTTGTCCATTTATCCTACACTCCTTGTCTAGTGCTGCTGACTTGCATGGGTGAGCAGTGCTGATTATCACACATGTACCTGGATATCAGGCATTTGTCCTATTTATACCTGAAGCTCATGCAGCCAGCAGGTATAAATGGTTGCAGTTTGTTTCCCAGTAAAGAAGGGAGCAGCACAGACAGTTCTGATCTGAGACTTCCAATATTTCAGAATTGGTGGTGATGGCAGGTAAAGATGCCACAGTATATCAACTAGGCTTTGTTCACATGTCGTGTTAACACCTCACAGTATTTCCATAGCAGAAATCAGAGGCTCTCCCTTAGGATTTCTGCCAAAAAATTTTCTGCATGGACACAAAAAAACCTGATGCAAGCTTCCAAATGCATAAAGTGATACTGATTCATCATCCCTTTATCTTAGAGGAGTGTGGATGCCGGACATCACTATATATCTATATAGTGGGTATCCGGTATCCACACACCTCAAAGATAAAGGGATGAGGGTCAGTGTATGGTTTCTCCTTTATGCAGGACCCAATCAGATGTGAAATGAAAACACTGTAGGGAATATACAGAAATTGTGGTAGAATGTGGCTGTACAGTAATGATGTTGGAATAACCACCATAAATATACTGCACTGTTCAGCATGCCAGTGATTGTTCACATTGTGACACTAATGAGTGAGTTTAAGGACACAATACAAAATTCTTTTTTTACTTCATTAATGAATACATTGGGGGACAAAGGAGCGTGTTTTTTTTTTTTTTTTAAATAACACATGAGCTGTATCAGGTACTCCACTGTGATGGCAGTCATGGAGGATCATGATGTCCACAGGGACCATGGAGTACACGGCATGTCCTTCCCGGGATGATGAATAAGGTGAGGGACAGCCGCACTACCTGCAGAAAAAAATGCACAGAAGACATGAAATGGCTCATACCGTCCTCCTATGTCCCCAATTTTCACGCCATGGACATTTTCCCTTTTTCCAAGAGCAGTTACTTTTTTTTTTTTTTTATTTCCCCAGCAATTTAGCCAGAAGAGGGCGTATTTTTGGCTGCACAAATTACTTTTCAATGACCCCATTGACTTTTCATATAAAGTGCTAAAACATTGGGGGGGGGGGGGGGTAAATAACAAAGTTGTATTGAAAAAAAAAAAAAAAAAATTCCAAGATCTGTAGCGCCTCATTTTTTTGGGATCTTGGGCTGGGTGAGGGATTAATTTTTTTGTGACTAAAGCTGACTGTTTTAGTGATGCCATTTTGGGGTAGATACAATGTTTTTAATCACCTTTTATTACTATCTTGCAGCTACCAAAAAACTTAATTCTGGTGGGGTTTTTTTCTTGTGCTGTTAACGGATCTTAATTTTGTGATTTTGATCTGACATTTCTGAATTCCAAATGTGTTTTTTTTTTTTTTCATTTTTAACTACTTTATGTAATAGTCCCCCCTTTAAAAGACTTGAAGCTGCAATCATTCGATTACTTGTGCTATATATAGCAGGGCTTCAGTGCTGATATGTACAGAGGAAATCGCTATCTACTATGAACACTGGCATGAGCTAGCGTTCATAATGACCAGCACGGGGGTCTTCTACAGATCCCCGGCTTTAATGAAAACCTATCGGCCTGTCACTAGTGGACCACTGGCTGACGTAGAAACCTTTGTATGATTGCAGAGAGAACACAAGCTGGAGATCACAATGTTGTCACAAGGAGTCTCCATGCTCTACTCCTTTTTCATGCAAGCGGCCAAGCTGAAGGAACGGCTTGAAATCCCGTGAGTATCCTTCCCCACTTACAGACGGAGGGCTGGGATCGTCCATGCGATACTTTATTCATCCAGAGATGGGGCTATAGAGTAATCTGATTATTTGCTGCTGATTTATCCAGACATTCTAGTAGCTGCTTATCGAGTCCCTTCTAGCAAAAAGAGGTCAAATTGTCTTGGCACAGCTGCTATTAACAACGTTTTTATTTTGTTTGTAGGATGACCGAAATAGTCACAAAAGTGTCCAAGAAGAAGATTGGGAAACATGTGAAAGCTCTGGTGTTCGAGCTCTGCTGCAATGACGATGATGGTGAGGATGTGGAGGTCCCCTACGTTCGCTACACCATCCGCTGAGCCTCGCCAGATCTCCAGCTTCAATGCACATTGGGGGAAAGTGGGTTTCTGGAGCAGATTGGAAAAGGCACAGGAGTTGGGGGGGAGAGAGGGGTGTTAACAAAGAATTAAAAAAAAGTTGAGTTAAAGTTTGACTCTTCTACTGCTATTACCCTTTCAGTGCGGTGAAGGGATCATGACTTAGGGGGGTGCACGAATATCATTGTAACATTATCACCCCGTCAGGTACAATGTAAGGTTTGTGAGCATTTTCCTAAATCCAACTAACCTGCACCCTGTCCTCTCACTTGCACTCCAGCACCCCTCCATTTAGAGGTGCTTACACCCAAGCCTGATCCTATTTCTTTTCCCCTCACTGAACGTTTCCAGTCTCTTGGTTGGGGGACTGATTTCCCAGAGATTCCTGCTTCCGATTACATTTCCTGCTCCATGTATTTGTACCGTTAGTCATTTAGTGCACACGTTTGCTTGACCCTTTTGCTGCATAATACAGATCTGTAGGATGAAGGGTTATTGGCTGTGGAGAATTGAGCTGGAGCGTCCTGTGCTCTGACTTGTAATAACAACTGCATGGGGAGCAACCATCATGATTAAAACATTTTCTTTTTTTTTGCCTTGCCCACACTTAAAACATCCAAACCATGCCAGTTACCTGAGGGTGAAGAGCAGTAAGAGATGGCTTTAGTGTAATGAGAAATACAGTACAGCTGTTCTTGTAGAAATGTCTCTTTATACTGTGTTTGAAATCTGACAAAAATAAAAAAAGAAATGATGATCTGAAGTGTTTCAGCAGTTAAGTATCTATACTCTAGAGCTGCACTCAATATTCTGCTGCTGCAATCACTGTGTACATGAGTCGCCCGCCAGGGCTGTGGGGATACTCAGTACCGGGTCCGGTGTTCACAGAGGCGTATCACGGTGGCGGCCCGGTCCGTGGCCCTGGGCGCCCATGTAAAAGGGAAATGTCTTTAAAGGGAATAAAGCTTATGTTCGTGACGCCACCTGTGGTATTTGGTCAGTGTGGACCGACGCTGCTTTAAGGGGTCCGCTGGGGTGATGTTATGGCAGCTAGATGGTATAACATCCCACAGGTGAAGTATGTCCTCAGGGCTCCTGGTGTGTAGATGGAAGATGGTGAATAGTGCAGTAAAGAACGAGGACACAGATTTGCAGTCTCTTTACCTGGTTTACTGAAGACTTCAGGCAGCCACAATCCAAGACACCAGATCACAGGGCAGGCAGGGTCTGGCCAGCTTGGAGTCAAGTTAGGAGTCCCCTTATCCAGGTGGAAATCAAAGCCTTCCTCTAGTGTGGTGGTGTTATAATCCCTTACTGCCTATGGCTTCAGATAAGGTCCTCACAGATGTTCTCTCTGTCCCCCGTATGATATGACTGGTGACTTGAGCCTGTTTATAGGGACTCTAGCACGCCCCGGGCTCTAAGGGTGTCACTGTGCCTCCTGGGTATTAAGGCGGACAGGTAACTTGAAGTTCAGCTATCCTGCCGGTCTCTGATGTAAGTCGTAGAGGCACTTACAACCTCTGTGTTCTGGCTACCGGTGTCTGCACCTCAAAAGGAGGCAACCTGCTCGTGGCTGGTCTCCCATTGGTGTTCCTCTCTTGTGCTTCGCTCTCCTGCATGCTCACTGCAATATATTCGGCTTTCGTATAATCTTTCCAGGAGCTGCAGGACTGCGGCTACACAGCTCCGTACACCTTCTGCGACAGACTGCTCCAGTCTGTTTCCTGGCAAGAACTGACTAAGGCTATGTGCACACGTTGCGGATCTGCAGCGTTATTTGCCTTGCAGAAACACTGCAGATCCGCAAGTGATTTACAGTACAATGTATATCAATAGGGAACAAAAAAATGCTGTGCTAATGGTGCAGAAAATTCCATGTGGAAACGCGGCGGATTAAAAGTAGCATGTCACTACTTTTTTGCAGATCTGCAGCGTTTCTGTACCCATTCAATTATAGAAATCCGCAGGGGTAAAAAAAACGCAAAAAATCAGCAAAAAAAACTATGCACCTGCGTTTTCTGCCAAGAGATGCAGAATCCGCACGAAAAATTCCTAAGCCTAATCCGCAACGTGGGCACATAGCCTAACTTTCCCTACAAACAACCATGTAGTCAATAGGATCAGAAACTTCCCCTGGTGGCCTGGAGTGTGAATGTGTTGCATGCTTGTGTTTACCTGGTGCCAGTTATCCCTTCTTGGTTCCAAACGTAACGTCACTCTCCCGGTAAGGAAAGCAAAGCTGTGATGACCAGGACCCTGGGGCGCCGCATACATTATGGATCCTGAGTTACATCCTGTATTATACTCCAGAGCTGCACTCACTATTCTGCTGGTGCAGTCACTGTGTACATACATTACTGATCCTGAGTTACATCCTGTATTATACTCCAGAGCTGCACTCACTATTCTGCTGGTGCAGTCACTGTGTACATACATTACATTACTGATCCTGAGTTACATCCTGTATTATACCCCAGAGCTGCACTCACTATTCTGCTGGTGCAGTCACTGTGTACATACATTACATTACTGATCCTGAGTTACATCCTGTATTATACTCCAGAGCTGCACTCACTATTCTCCTGGTGCAGTCACTGTGTACATACATTACTGATCCTGAGTTACATCCTGTATTATACTCCAGAGCTGCACTCACTATTCTCCTGGTGCAGTCACTGTGTACATACATTACATTACTGATCCTGAGTTACATCCTGTATTATACTCCAGGGCTGCACTCACTATTCTGCTGGTGCAGTCACTGTGTACATACATTACATTACATATCCTGAGTTACATCCTGTATTATACTCCAGAGCTGCACTCACTATTCTGCTGGTGGTCACTGTACATACATTACTGATCCTGAGTTACATCCTGTATTATACTCCAGAGCTGCACTCACTATTCTGCTGGTGGTCACTGTACATACATTACTGATCCTGAGTTACATCCTGTATTATACCCCAGAGCTGCACTCACTATTCTGCAGATACATACATTACTGATCCTGAGTTACATCCTGTATTATACTCCAGAGCTGCACTCACTATTCTGCTGGTGGTCACTGTGTACATACATACATTACTGATCCTGAGTTACATCCTGTATTATACTCCAGAGCTGCACTCACTATTCTGCAGATACATACATTACATTACTGATCCTGAGTGACATTCTGTATTATACTCCAGAGCTGCACTCACTATTCTGCTGGTGCAGTCACTGTGTCCATACATTACTGATCCTGAGTTACATCCTGTATTATACTCCAGAGCTGCACTCACTATTCTGCTGGTGGTCACTGTACATACATTACTGATCCTGAGTTACATCCTGTATTATACCCCAGAGCTGCACTCACTATTCTGCTGGTGCAGTCACTGTGTACATAGATTACTGATCCTGAGTTACATCCTGTATTATACCCCAGAGCTGCACTCACTATTCTGCTGGTGCAGTCACTGTGTACATAGATTACTGATCCTGAGTTACATCCTGTATTATACCCCAGAGCTGCACTCGCTATTCTGCTGGTGCAGTCACTGTGTACATACATTACTGATCCTGAGTTACATCCTGTATTATACTCCAGAGCTGCACTCACTATTCTGCTGGTGGTCACTGTGTACATACATACATTACTGATCCTGAGTTACATCCTGTATTATACTCCAGAGCTGCACTCACTATTCTGCTGGTGCAGTCACTGTGTACATAGATTACTGATCCTGAGTTACATCCTGTATTATACCCCAGAGCTGCATTCACTATTCTAGTGGTGCAGTCACTGTACATACATACATTACTGATCCTGAGTTACATCCTGTATTATACTCCAGAGCTGCCCTCACTATTCTGCTGGTGCAGTCACTGTGTACATACATTACATTACTGATCCTGAGTTACATCCTGTATTATACTCCAGAGCTGCACTCACTATTCTGCTGGTGCAGTCACTGTGTACATACATTACATTACTGATCCTGAGTTACATCCTGTATTATACCCCAGAGCTGCACTCACTATTCTGCTGGTGCAGTCACTGTGTACATACATTACATTACTGATCCTGAGTTACATCCTGTATTATACCCCAGAGCTGCACTCACTATTCTGCTGGTGCAGTCACTGTGTACATACATTACATTACTGATCCTGAGTTACATCCTGTATTATACTCCAGAGCTGCACTCACTATTCTCCTGGTGCAGTCACTGTGTACATACATTACTGATCCTGAGTTACATCCTGTATTATACCCCAGAGCTGCACTCACTATTCTGCTGGTGCAGTCACTGTGTACATACATTACATTACTGATCCTGAGTTACATCCTGTATTATACTCCAGAGCTGCACTCACTATTCTCCTGGTGCAGTCACTGTGTACATACATTACATTACTGATCCTGAGTTACATCCTGTATTATACCCCAGAGCTGCACTCACTATTCTGCTGGTGCAGTCACTGTGTACATACATTACATTACTGATCCTGAGTTACATCCTGTATTATACTCCAGAGCTGCACTCACTATTCTCCTGGTGCAGTCACTGTGTACATACATTACTGATCCTGAGTTACATCCAGTATTATACTCCAGAGCTGCACTCACTATTCTCCTGGTGCAGTCACTGTGTACATACATTACATTACTGATCCTGAGTTACATCCTGTATTATACCCCAGAGCTGCACTCACTATTCTGCTGGTGCAGTCACTGTGTACATACATTACATTACTGATCCTGAGTTACATCCTGTATTATACTCCAGAGCTGCACTCACTATTCTCCTGGTGCAGTCACTGTGTACATACATTACATTACTGATCCTGAGTTACATCCTGTATTATACCCCAGAGCTGCACTCACTATTCTGCTGGTGCAGTCACTGTGTACATACATTACATTACTGATCCTGAGTTACATCCTGTATTATACTCCAGAGCTGCACTCACTATTCTCCTGGTGCAGTCACTGTGTACATACATTACATTACTGATCCTGAGTTACATCCTGTATTATACCCCAGAGCTGCACTCACTATTCTGCTGGTGCAGTCACTGTGTACATACATTACATTACTGATCCTGAGTTACATCCTGTATTATACTCCAGAGCTGCACTCACTATTCTCCTGGTGCAGTCACTGTGTACATATATTACATTACTGATCCTGAGTTACATCCTGTATTATACCCCAGAGCTGCACTCACTATTCTGCTGGTGCAGTCACTATGTACATACATTACATTACTGATCCTGAGTTACATCCTGTATTATACTCCAGGGCTGCACTCACTATTCTTCTGGTGCAGTCACTGTGCACATACATTACTGATCCTGAGTTACATCCTGTATTATACCCCAGAGCTGCACTCACTATTCTGCTGGTGCAGTCACTATGTACATACATTACATTACTGATCCTGAGTTACATCCTGTATTATACTCCAGGGCTGCACTCACTATTCTTCTGGTGCAGTCACTGTGCACATACATTACTGATCCTGAGTTACATCCTGTATTATACCCCAGAGCTGCACTCACTATTCTGGTGCTGTCACTGTGTACATACATTACTGATCCTGAGTTACATCCTGTATTATACTCCAGAGCTGCACTCACTATTCTGGTGCAGTCACTGTGTACATACATTACATTACTGATCCTGAGTTACATCCTGTATTATACCCCAGAGCTGCACTCACTATTCTGCTGGTGGTCACTGTACATACACTCCCTCCCTGATGAAGCAGTGTGGGGTACCAGCAGATGGATTCGGGTGAGTGTGGTTCTCCCTGGCTCTGGTGCACGTCCCCCTGTAGTTTGCCGGTACAGCGGTATATATGGGTTGCTGGTTGTACCTGTAATATGAGCTTGTGAGATAACACGTAGTGACGTCACCTCATTGCTGACATTGTGGGTTTTCTCTTCGCCACGACAGCACCCACTTGAGAGAGAGGGGATCCGCCCCTAGGAACAGGAAACCCCTATGGAGAGAATAAAAGGGGCGGTCCCCCTCGCTCCCACAGTTGGGTTTACAGAGATTGCGAGGAACCGCCCACCAGACTTTAGTAGGTCATTCAATATCATCGTTTATAATTAGTTAACTTAAGCATGGCTAACTACAAGCACCAAACACCCTTAACCGTGCTCCTAATAAAAATCCTATAAGGGTGGGAAGTGAAGGGGTGCTGTCGTGGCTCTATAAAAGAGCATTACCGGCACGTAATCCGGTGTTTCTTCCTCCCCACTGTACACTGCTGCGGTGCGGAGCGGCTCCCGTGGGTTTCGTACATGTGTCCTGGTTATCATGTGCTGTCACTGATTTGTAGACAGTCTTGTCTCTCCCTAATGACGGGTATTGTGGCCTGTGTTCCTTCTTGCGCTCCTTCCTCCGGTAGTTCTTGTCTCACACCTGTACATAAATTTGCCTCACTCGCCGCAGCCACACACGGCACTGACCCATCTCGTCCTGTGCACTCACTACCGCCTGCAGAAATACTTACAGCACATGCATTTGCCCTCTTCCAAGATGGCGGCCGTGCGTCCTCGATCATGTGATCGGAGCATTTATTTTACGTCATCAATAAGTCTTCCGCGTCTTTGGGGCCTGTCCGGCTTCTGATTGGATAACTTCAGGCGTCAATCACACCCTCTTCTTGACTTCCGGAAGTTTTTTCGGATCAGTTAGCTATTGGTCCACTGAACTGTCATTCGTGGGCGGCCCTCGCTCCGATTGGATTGGAAGGCGGGCTCGTACGTCATAGCTGGGCAGACGGTTGGTAGCAGCGGACGGAGAGGACGGTATGTGGGCCGTTACCGGGGATGGGGAATAGGCGGGAGCCGTTGTTTCGTACATAATGGTTGGTTGGCTATGCCGTCATTCAGGAAACTCTTTGTTTAGAAGGCGAGCGCGCATTTAGGGTGTTTCCCCGCCTGTGTGTCACGTGACGTGTCTGGAAGGGCACTGGACGTCAGGAGGGGCTCTGAGGGAAGAAACCCACCGGGCTCAGGACCGAGCAATAACGGAGGTGACGGGTCACAGTGGCTAGCGTAATGCTGGCATCGTGCGGTGTGAGTGACGTCATGATGTGTGGGCGCAACCATGGCCACTGACCGGGAATATCCGAGTACATAGTGAGTGCAGCTCTGGGGCACAACACAGGATCAGTAATGTATGTACACAATGCCTGCATCGGCAGAATAGTGAGTGCAGCTCTGGGGCACAATACAGGATCAGTAATGTATGTACACAATGCCTGCATCGGCAGAATAGTGAGTGCAGCTCTGGGGTACAATACAGGATCAATAATGTATGCACACAGTGACTGCCCCAGCAGAATAGTGAGTGCAGCTCTGGGGTATAATACAGGATGTAACTCAGGATCAATAATGTATGTACACAGTGACTGCACCGGCAGAATAGTGAGTGCAGCTCTGGGGCACAATACAGGATCAGTAATGTCTGTACACAATGCTTGCATCGGCAGAATAGTGAGTGCAGCTCTGGGGTACAATACAGGATCAATAATGTATGCACACAGTGACTGCCCCAGCAGAATAGTGAGTGCAGCTCTGGGGTATAATACAGGATGTAACTCCGGATCAGTAATGTATGTACACAGTGACTGCACCGGCAGAATAGTGAGTGCAGCTCTGGGGCACAATACAGGATCAGTAATGTCTGTACACAATGCTTGCATCGGCAGAATAGTGAGTGCAGCTCTGGGGCACAATACAGGATCAGTAATGTCTGTACACAATGCTTGCATCGGCAGAATAGTGAGTGCAGCTCTGGGGCACAATACAGGATCAGTAATGTATGTACACAATGCCTGCACCGGCAGAATAGTGAGTGCAGCTCTGGGGCACAATACAGGATCAGTAATGTATGTACACAGTGACTGCCCCAGCAGAATAGTGAGTGCAGCTCTGGGGCACAATACAGGATCAGTAATGTATGTACACAATGCCTGCACCAGCAGAATAGTGAGTGCAACTCTGGGGCACAATACAGGATCAGTAATCTCTGTAAACAGTGACTGCACCAGCAGAATAGTGAGTGCAGCTCTGGGGCACAATACAGGATCAGTAATGTATGTACACAATGCCTGCATCGGCAGAATAGTGAGTGCAGCTCTGGGGTACAATACAGGATCAATAATGTATGCACACAGTGACTGGCCCAGCAGAATAGTGAGTGCAGCTCTGGGGTATAATACAGGATGTAACTCAGGATCAGTAATGTATGTACACAGTGACTGCACCAGCAGAATAGTGAGTGCAGCTCTGGGGCACAATACAGGATCAGTAATGTATGTACACAGTGATTGCACCAGCAGAATAGTGAGTGCAGCTCTGGGGTATAATACAGGATTTAACTCAGGATCAGTAATGTATATACACAATGCCTGCACCAGCAGAATAGTGAGTGCAGCTCTGGGGTATAATACAGGATGTAACTCAGGATCAGTAACATATATACTTAATGCCTGCACCGGTAGAATAGTGAGTGCAGCTCTGGGGCACAATACAGGATCAGTATTGTATGTACACAATGCCTGCCCCGGCAGAATAGTGAGTGCAGCTCTGGGGTATAATACAGGATGTAACTCAGGATCAGTAACGTATATACATAATGCCTGCACCGGTAGAATAGTGAGTGCAGCTCTGGGGCACAATACATGATCAGTAATGTATGTACACAATGCCTGCACCGGCAGAATAGTGAGTGCAGCTCTGCGGCACAATACAGGATCAGTAATGTATGTACACAATGCCTTCATCGGCAGAATAGTGAATGCAGCTCTGGGGCACAATACAGGATCAGTAATGGCTGTACACAGTGATTGCACCAGTAGAATAGGGAGTGCAGCTCTGGAGTACAATACAGGATCAGTAATGTATATACACAATGATTGCACCAGCAGAATAGTGAGTGCAGCTCTGGGGTATAATACAGGATGTAACTCAGGATCAGTAATCTAATGTATGCACACAGTGACTGCACCAGCAGAATAGTGAGTGCAGCTCTGGGGTATAATACAGGATGTAACTCAGGATCAGTAATGTAATGTATGTACACAGTGACTGCCCCAGCAGAATAGTAAGTGCAGCTCTGGGGCACAATACAGGATCAGTAATGTATGTACACAATGCCTGCACCAGCAGAATAGTGAGTGCAACTCTGGGGCACAATACAGGATCAGTAATCTCTGTAAACAGTGACTACACCAGCAGAATAGTGAGTGCAGCTCTGGGGCACAATACAGGATCAGTAATGTCTGTACACAATGCTTGCATCGGCAGAATAGTGAATGCAGCTCTGGGGCACAATACAGGATCAGTAATGTCTGTACACAATGCTTGCATCGGCAGAATAGTGAGTGCAGCTCTGGGGCACAATACAGGATCAGTAATGTATGTACACAATGCCTGCACCGGCAGAATAGTGAGTGCAGCTCTGGGGCACAATACAGGATCAGTAATGTATGTACACAGTGACTGCCCCAGCAGAATAGTGAGTGCAGCTCTGGGGCACAATACAGGATCAGTAATGTATGTACACAATGCCTGCACCAGCAGAATAGTGAGTGCAACTCTGGGGCACAATACAGGATCAGTAATCTCTGTAAACAGTGACTGCACCAGCAGAATAGTGAGTGCAGCTCTGGGGCACAATACAGGATCAGTAATGTATGTACACAATGCCTGCATCGGCAGAATAGTGAGTGCAGCTCTGGGGCACAATACAGGATCAGTAATGTATGTACACAATGCCTGCATCGGCATTATAGTGAGTGCAGCTCTGGGGTACAATACAGGATCAATAATGTATGCACACAGTGACTGGCCCAGCAGAATAGTGAGTGCAGCTCTGGGGTATAATACAGGATGTAACTCAGGATCAGTAATGTATGTACACAGTGACTGCACCAGCAGAATAGTGAGTGCAGCTCTGGGGCACAATACAGGATCAGTAATGTATGTACACAGTGATTGCACCAGCAGAATAGTGAGTGCAGCTCTGGGGTATAATACAGGATTTAACTCAGGATCAGTAATGTATATACACAATGCCTGCACCAGCAGAATAGTGAGTGCAGCTCTGGGGTATAATACAGGATGTAACTCAGGATCAGTAACGTATATACTTAATGCCTGCACCGGTAGAATAGTGAGTGCAGCTCTGGGGCACAATACAGGATCAGTATTGTATGTACACAATGCCTGCACCGGCAGAATAGTGAGTGCAGCTCTGGGGTATAATACAGGATGTAACTCAGGATCAGTAACGTATATACATAATGCCTGCACCGGTAGAATAGTGAGTGCAGCTCTGGGGCACAATACAGGATCAGTAATGGCTGTACACAGTGACTGCACCAGCAGAATAGGGAGTGCAGCTCTGGAGTACAATACAGGATCAGTAATGTCTGTACACAATGCTTGCATCGGCAGAATAGTGAGTGCAGCTCTGGGGTACAATACAGGATCAATAATGTATGCACACAGTGACTGCCCCAGCAGAATAGTGAGTGCAGCTCTGGGGTATAATACAGGATGTAACTCCGGATCAGTAATGTATGTACACAGTGACTGCACCGGCAGAATAGTGAGTGCAGCTCTGGGGCACAATACAGGATCAGTAATGTCTGTACACAATGCTTGCATCGGCAGAATAGTGAGTGCAGCTCTGGGGCACAATACAGGATCAGTAATGTCTGTACACAATGCTTGCATCGGCAGAATAGTGAGTGCAGCTCTGGGGCACAATACAGGATCAGTAATGTATGTACACAATGCCTGCACCGGCAGAATAGTGAGTGCAGCTCTGGGGCACAATACAGGATCAGTAATGTATGTACACAGTGACTGCCCCAGCAGAATAGTGAGTGCAGCTCTGGGGCACAATACAGGATCAGTAATGTATGTACACAATGCCTGCACCAGCAGAATAGTGAGTGCAACTCTGGGGCACAATACAGGATCAGTAATCTCTGTAAACAGTGACTGCACCAGCAGAATAGTGAGTGCAGCTCTGGGGCACAATACAGGATCAGTAATGTATGTACACAATGCCTGCATCGGCAGAATAGTGAGTGCAGCTCTGGGGTACAATACAGGATCAATAATGTATGCACACAGTGACTGGCCCAGCAGAATAGTGAGTGCAGCTCTGGGGTATAATACAGGATGTAACTCAGGATCAGTAATGTATGTACACAGTGACTGCACCAGCAGAATAGTGAGTGCAGCTCTGGGGCACAATACAGGATCAGTAATGTATGTACACAGTGATTGCACCAGCAGAATAGTGAGTGCAGCTCTGGGGTATAATACAGGATTTAACTCAGGATCAGTAATGTATATACACAATGCCTGCACCAGCAGAATAGTGAGTGCAGCTCTGGGGTATAATACAGGATGTAACTCAGGATCAGTAACATATATACTTAATGCCTGCACCGGTAGAATAGTGAGTGCAGCTCTGGGGCACAATACAGGATCAGTATTGTATGTACACAATGCCTGCCCCGGCAGAATAGTGAGTGCAGCTCTGGGGTATAATACAGGATGTAACTCAGGATCAGTAACGTATATACATAATGCCTGCACCGGTAGAATAGTGAGTGCAGCTCTGGGGCACAATACATGATCAGTAATGTATGTACACAATGCCTGCACCGGCAGAATAGTGAGTGCAGCTCTGCGGCACAATACAGGATCAGTAATGTATGTACACAATGCCTTCATCGGCAGAATAGTGAATGCAGCTCTGGGGCACAATACAGGATCAGTAATGGCTGTACACAGTGATTGCACCAGTAGAATAGGGAGTGCAGCTCTGGAGTACAATACAGGATCAGTAATGTATATACACAATGATTGCACCAGCAGAATAGTGAGTGCAGCTCTGGGGTATAATACAGGATGTAACTCAGGATCAGTAATCTAATGTATGCACACAGTGACTGCACCAGCAGAATAGTGAGTGCAGCTCTGGGGTATAATACAGGATGTAACTCAGGATCAGTAATGTAATGTATGTACACAGTGACTGCCCCAGCAGAATAGTAAGTGCAGCTCTGGGGCACAATACAGGATCAGTAATGTATGTACACAATGCCTGCACCAGCAGAATAGTGAGTGCAACTCTGGGGCACAATACAGGATCAGTAATCTCTGTAAACAGTGACTACACCAGCAGAATAGTGAGTGCAGCTCTGGGGCACAATACAGGATCAGTAATGTCTGTACACAATGCTTGCATCGGCAGAATAGTGAATGCAGCTCTGGGGCACAATACAGGATCAGTAATGTCTGTACACAATGCTTGCATCGGCAGAATAGTGAGTGCAGCTCTGGGGCACAATACAGGATCAGTAATGTATGTACACAATGCCTGCACCGGCAGAATAGTGAGTGCAGCTCTGGGGCACAATACAGGATCAGTAATGTATGTACACAGTGACTGCCCCAGCAGAATAGTGAGTGCAGCTCTGGGGCACAATACAGGATCAGTAATGTATGTACACAATGCCTGCACCAGCAGAATAGTGAGTGCAACTCTGGGGCACAATACAGGATCAGTAATCTCTGTAAACAGTGACTGCACCAGCAGAATAGTGAGTGCAGCTCTGGGGCACAATACAGGATCAGTAATGTATGTACACAATGCCTGCATCGGCAGAATAGTGAGTGCAGCTCTGGGGCACAATACAGGATCAGTAATGTATGTACACAATGCCTGCATCGGCATTATAGTGAGTGCAGCTCTGGGGTACAATACAGGATCAATAATGTATGCACACAGTGACTGGCCCAGCAGAATAGTGAGTGCAGCTCTGGGGTATAATACAGGATGTAACTCAGGATCAGTAATGTATGTACACAGTGACTGCACCAGCAGAATAGTGAGTGCAGCTCTGGGGCACAATACAGGATCAGTAATGTATGTACACAGTGATTGCACCAGCAGAATAGTGAGTGCAGCTCTGGGGTATAATACAGGATTTAACTCAGGATCAGTAATGTATATACACAATGCCTGCACCAGCAGAATAGTGAGTGCAGCTCTGGGGTATAATACAGGATGTAACTCAGGATCAGTAACATATATACTTAATGCCTGCACCGGTAGAATAGTGAGTGCAGCTCTGGGGCACAATACAGGATCAGTATTGTATGTACACAATGCCTGCCCCGGCAGAATAGTGAGTGCAGCTCTGGGGTATAATACAGGATGTAACTCAGGATCAGTAACGTATATACATAATGCCTGCACCGGTAGAATAGTGAGTGCAGCTCTGGGGCACAATACATGATCAGTAATGTATGTACACAATGCCTGCACCGGCAGAATAGTGAATGCAGCTCTGGGGCACAATACAGGATCAGTAATGGCTGTACACAGTGATTGCACCAGTAGAATAGGGAGTGCAGCTCTGGAGTACAATACAGGATCAGTAATGTATATACACAATGATTGCACCAGCAGAATAGTGAGTGCAGCTCTGGGGTATAATACAGGATGTAACTCAGGATCAGTAATCTAATGTATGCACACAGTGACTGCACCAGCAGAATAGTGAGTGCAGCTCTGGGGTATAATACAGGATGTAACTCAGGATCAGTAATGTATGTACACAGTGACTGCTCCAGCAGAATAGTGAGTGCAGCTCTGGAGTATAATACAGGATGTAACTCAGGATCAGTAATGTATGTACACAATGCCTGCTGTTATGATCCGGTGACCTTGGAGCCGCATGAATAACTTTCACTGGAGTAGGTGGTAACTATACTGACCGCAATCCTGATCTGACATCGCAACTAGAAGTAGCCGTGGGGTGTGCCTAACAAACCCTAGACACCTCGTCACAGCCGGAGAACTAAATACCCCTATAGATGGAAATAGGAATACTATCTTGCCTCAGAGCAGAACCCCAAAGGATAGGCAGCCCCCCATGAATATTGACTGTGAGTAGGAGAGGAAAGACACACGTAGGCAGAAAGCAGGATTTAGCAAAAGAGGCCACTCTAGCTAAAATAGGAAAGGATAGGACAGCGTACTATGCGGTCAGTATTAAAACCCTTCCAAAAATATCCACAGCAGATTATACAAAAATTCCTCCATCTAACTAAAGACGTGGAACGTATATCTGCAACTCCAGAGACTCCTACACTCAGAGCAGGAATACAATCAAAAAACAAGCAAACAGCTTGTGTGCCAAAGAAAAAGAAACAGACACTTATCTTTGCTGAATTGGCAGCTAAGCAGGAGAAGCCAGACAGAGATCCAACACTTCCTAAGAAACATTGGCAACTGGCAAGGACTAATGAATCCTGCAAACCTAAATACCCCAGTCAGAATTGCAATCAGCAGAAATACCTGACCATGACTGCAGCCCTGGGACAACTGCATTACCACCTACAACCACCGGAGGGAGCCCAAAAGCAGAATTCACAACAGCCTGCACCAGCAGAATAGTGAGTGCAGCTCTGGGGTATAATACAGGATGTAACTCAGGATCAGTAATGTATGTACACAATGACTGCACCATCAGGATAGTGAGTGCAGCTCTGGGGTATAATACAGGATGTAACTCCGGATCAGTAATGTGATGTATGTACACAGTGAATGCAGCTCTGGAGTACAATACAGGATCAGTAATGTATGTACACAGTGACTGCACCAGCAGAATAGTGAGTGCAGCTCTGGAGTATAATACAGGATGGAACTAAGGATCAGTAATGTATGCACACAGTGACTGCACCAGCAGTATAGTGAGTGCAGCTCTGGGGTATAATACAGGATGTAACTCAGAATCAGTAATGTATGTACACAGTGACTGCACCAGCAGAATAGGGAGTGCAGCTCTGGAGTACAATACAGGATCAGTAATGTATGTACACAGTGACTGCACCAGCAGAATAGAGAGTGCAGCTCTGGAGTACAATACAGGATCAGTAATTTACATAGTGACTGCACAAGCAGAATAGTGAGTGCAGCTCTGGGGTATAATGCAGGATGTAACTCAGGATCAGTAATGGATGTGCACAGTGACTGAACCAGCAGAATAGGGAGTGCAGCTCTGCAGTACACTACAGGATGTAACTCCGGATCAGTAATGTAATGTATGTACACAGTGACTGCACCAGCAGAATAGTGAAAGCAGCTCTGAAGTATAATACATGATGTAACTTAGGATCAGTACAGGATCAGTAATGTGATGTATTTACACAGTGACTGCACCAGCAGAATAGTGAGTGCAGCTGTGGAGTATAATACAGGATGTAACTCCGGATCAGTAGAGGGTAACTAATGTAATGTGATGATGTTCGTCCTTCGTAGTCGAAGATGAAAATGGCTTCACGGTTAGAAGAGAATTAGTAGTTATGGCTCCGGAGGTGGCTGATAAGTCCAATCCAGGCCTGGAAGGTTCGCCCACATACTTGACATAAGGAAGCAGATGTGGTCAGTACAGATTCTACTTGTGCCTTGCAGATTGCTCGCTTTCTGTTTGCGTCAAAAATTTTCTTATCTTCAGCTGCACAAGCTCCTGAGGTGATCCTGCCCCGCCAACCTGGACGATCCAGGGCAAGCTCTTCCCATTCATTGATGTTGACTTCCAAGTTTTTTTTTTTTTTAACCAATAGATGTTTATTGAAATTTTGCATGTTAAACAACACATCAGTAAACTTCGGAGGGGGAGGGAGAAAAGGGTAAACAGGGGGGGGGGGGGGGGGGATGTGGGAAAAAAGGACCAGCGCATAAATTAAAGACCACAATATGAACAGTACAATACACACAGATACAGTGTCAAAAATTGAGAAGCAAACGATTTAAATGAGGGCAAGAGCAGACTGAGATATATGTGCCGAGGACACCCAGGGATCCCACCACGAGAGGACCCTAGTTCTCCTCGATAGATCCTGTGCCATGATAACCTCATAGCAGAAGTGTAAGTCAATTCTGGCGATCAGTTCGGCTCTGGAGGGAAGACCCGAGGATTTCCAATGTTTCGCTATACATTGTCTAGCGGCAACTAGGATATTTGAAATTATGGGCCGGAGAGGGGAAGGGAGACCCATGAGGGAAATACCCAGGACAACTAGTTGACCACTCAGCACAAGGGGGAGACGTGTCAGATCGACAATCAAAGCCTCCACCTCACGCCAGAAAACCCGGATCTGCGGGCACGACCACCATACATGAGAGGAGGACCCCAAGGCGCCGCACTTCTTCCAACACAGAGGGGAGGAAGACGGGAAAACCTTCGCCAGGCGGACAGGGGTAAAGTACCAATGCAGTTGAATTTTTTTCACCTGCTCCAAGTGGCCAAGACATGTAGAGAACCTGGAAGGGTGCACCATAGCAAATTGCCAGTCCTCCAGGGAGGCCTCGAAACCCAGCGAGGACTCCCAGGCGGTCATGAAAGGGAGCTTGTCAGCAGAACCATAGGAGATGAGAGCTTTATAGATTATGGAGATGCCATGGGGCAATATGGTGGCCGGTCTGAAATATCTATGAGCCGGGTCCTCTGTCAGAGGCGGGGGCACTCCGAATGACCGACGTGACTTGAGAAAGCTACGGAGCTGCAGGTATTGATAGAAGTCAGACCCAGTAAGAGAGAATCTCCCTGAGAGGTCCTCAAACGACAGAAGGCCATTTGAGCCGAAAAGGTCTGCCACCCGGAGCACCCCGCAGTCCGTCCAGGAGGAAAGAGAAATGTGCCCGATAGCATACTCCAAAGCCTGCAAAGAAACATATTCAAACATAAATATTAGATGGGAAGTGCTGAGTAGCGCCCACAATTTAGAAGCATTCCTAATAGAACGGAGACAAGGGCCAACTAGAGGTACCTTAAGCAGCTGAAACTCCAAGAGCAATCTAAGCGAGTTTTTGGGGGTAAAATGAGATTCAATCAGAAACCAGGGTAAGCATGAGTTCCCCTCCCACCATATTTTAAGGGGCTCAAGGATCGCCGCCCTATAGTATGAAAGCACTGCAGGCGCGCCCAACCCACCCATGGAATACGGTAGGGACATAATCCGACGCCTAATCCTGTGAGGTTTCCCATTCCAAATAAACCGATCTATAAGAGATTGAAAAGCTGAAATAAACTTCGAAGGGATAAAAAGGGGGAGGCATCGGAAGAGATACATTATTTTGGGTAGGAATAGCATTTTCGCCGTTTGTATGCGGGCCATCCAGGAGAGCAGTGCACTCGACAGATGATCCATGCTCTTCCTGACTTCCGCAAGAGTTTCCTCAAAATTTACACGAACTATATTATCCAGCCTAGTTATCCTGATGCCTAAGTACGTAAAGCCCAGGGGAGCCCAAATGAACTCGTATTGAGATTGAATTTGGATTTGAAGGGGGGCCGGGAGAAAAAGAGGGAAAATTGTGGATTTGGTCAGATTAAGTTTATAATATGAAACCGCCGAAAACTCAGTTAAAATAGAGGTAATCGCGTTCAGCGATGCTAACGGTGAGGCACAAGTCAGGACCACGTCGTCGGCATAGAGGCCAATTTTGTGTTCGGTTCCCCCCACCCGGATTCCTTCAATGTCCTCACTCTGTCTGACCATGGAAGCCAAAGGCTCCATGACCAGAGCAAAGATGATAGGGGAGAGGGGGCAGCCCTGACGAGTGCCATTCCGAATAGAAAATGTCCGAGATCTAAATCCCGCCGAACGAACCGACGCGCAGGGATTGGAGTATAATGCCATAACCGCTTTACTAATTTGCCCGGTGAGCCCAAATTTCTCCAGCGTGAGTTCAATATAACTCCAGTGTACCCTGTCGAACGCCTTTTCGGCATCAAGCGAGAGAAATACACTGGGGAGGCTCCCCCTCTCGACCACATCTAAAAGATCTATCAGGCGCCTGGTGCCATCCCTGGTCTGTCTGCCAGGAACAAACCCAACTTGGTCGGGGTGGATGAGACCAGGGAGAACCGAGAACAGTCTGTTGGCCCAGATTTTTGCATAAATCTTAACGTCGCAGTTTAAAAGTGCTATCGGACGAAAGTTCCCCGGGGATGTTGGGGGTTTCCCTTGTTTGGGGAGAGTCGCTATGGATGCCTCCAACCCCTCAGCCCTAATACTGCCCGTCGACAGCCAATTATTAAAAAGGCGCAAGAGGTAGGGGGAGAGGGCAGGGAAGAACTGAGCATAGTAGAGAAAAGAAAAACCATCAGGCCCCGGGGAAGAACCCTTGTTGGCCTCTCTGACAATCTGCGAGAGTTCAGACTCAACAATGGGAGAGTTTAGGAAGGAGAGCTGTTCCTGGGTGACCGAGGGGAGATTAACCTTCTCCAACAGAACGCCAAAATTGACTCCCGCGAAGGCTGAGGAATCCCTAGGTCAGACCCGAGGTCATAGAGCGAGGAGTAATAAGATGCAAATTCCTCCGCGATATGAATCGGATTATACACCCGGGAGCCGTCAGGCTTGAGCAAAAATGGGATCTTGGATTGAGCCTCTCTCTTCCTAACACGTCTGGCCAGAACAGCACCCGCTCGATCGCCCATTGTGTAAAATTTAGCCCTAGTTTTCCTCAGGGCCCTCTCAGCCTTATGGAGAAGCAAATTGCGAACATGCATGCGCGCTTTGGAGAGGTCGGAGAGAAGCGCCGGGGTAGGAGATAATTTGTGCGCGGACTCCAGGCGACTTAATTCATCCAGGGAAGACTGGAGAGCTGCATTATACTTTCTTTTGGCCCTTGCCGCCAGTTAAATAAAGTGACCCCTAATTACCGCCTTGTGGGCAAACCAAAGGGTGTCGTCGCCTATGTCAGGAGTATCATTGGAGGTGAAAAATTCCCCCAAAGCCTCCTCAATACACCGAGAGTTGGAATGGTCAGCGAGGAGATGGGGGTTGAGACGCCAGTGCAAGGGGGGTCTAATAGCCAAGGGATCTCTGTGTAAGGGACACCGGGGCATGGTCTGACCATGTGATACTGCCTATATCTGCTGAAATGCAGTGAGGGAGAGCCACGTCATTCACCAGCACAAAATCAATCCTGCTATAGGAACCGTGCCTGGGAGACAGGAACGTGTAGTCTCTCTCGCCGCAATGTAAATATCTCCAGATATCATGCAGGTTAAAAGAGTTAGTCAGAGGACCTGCTTCGCATCTTGACAGGGAAGAAGCAGAGCAGTCCAAGTCCCTAAACATTGGAGCATTGAAATCACCAGCAATCAGTTTATGACCATGTTGGATATCACGCAAAGTTTCAAAGACCCCCTCCAGGAACTTAAGCTGCCCTACATTGGGGGCGTAGATCGAGGCGATGGTATAGGGGGCGTTATTAATAAGGCATAGGACCACAATAAACCTACCCAACGGATCCGCTATGGAGCGAACCAGCTGGAAGGCGTTGGACCTACTGAAAAAAATGGCTACTCCCGCCTTTTTTGACGGGCCGTTGGCAAAAAATTGATGCGGGTATAAGCCTGACTGCATTCTGGGATTCACATTCCAGTAGGTGTGTTTCCTGAAGACACAGAATGTCGTGACGGGATTTACCCAACTGACGCCATACCACAGACCTCTTGCCCGGCGAGTTGAGACCATTAACATTAATTGAATACAGCGATATACTCATAATGAGAACATGTAAACAGTTTTGCAAGCTTCAGGACACCAATTACCTGTGTAAAAGAGTCTAGTACTTGTGGCAAAAAAAGCTAGAGCATAAGTAGGGGGGGACCAGAAGGAGAGAAGGGGAAAAAGGGGAGCAAACAAGACATACAACAAGTAAACCAGTGGACCGAGGTCCATCAGGGATACCCTGAGTCCAAGAGGTGAGAATCAGGGAAAACAATTCACCTATGGGGCAAACAAATGCTGCGGATACTCTCGAGAGAGGAACCAACGCAGCTTAAAAAAAGAAAAAAGAAAACCAAATGAATCCGTGCGGGAAAATGGCCAGGAACCAAAGTTGCAGTGGGCTCAGGCCACCTCCCAGTCCGGTGTGATGCGGGCCCTGAGACCTCCACCAGCTCCACGCTTAGGAAGGGTCACGGCGGTCGGAGAGTCCGGAGTTGAGAGTCCCCATTTGGCGAAAGCAGTAGCTGCGTGTGACGGAGTCAGGCAGGTGGTGATTGATCCATCTTTACGGATGAGGAGCTTGGTAGAAAACCCCCAGCGGTACAGGATGCCTTTCTCTCTGAGGATGGTAGTGTAGGGGGCAAAGGCCCTCCGTAGAGCCAAAGTGCCCGGGGAGAGATCTGGAAAGACGGAGATGCTTGCAAATCTTTCAGGAAGAGCTGGACCCTTCCTTAGGGCCTGGAGAAAATCCTCCTTCATCTCGAAGAAGTGTATGCGTGCCAGCACATCTCTCGGGATGGAGGGCCCCAGGCCAGACGGTTTAGGGATCCTGTGCACGCGGTCAATTATAATGTCCTTTGGGGCAAACTGCGGGAGAGCTGCGGCCATAAATTCCTGCAGAAATATCTTCAAATCCGCCGCCAGGACAGATTCCTCAATGCCTCTCAGTTTGACGTTGTTTCTCCTGGACCTATCTTCCAGGTCCAGGGCTTTAGCATGGGTTTTAGTGGCCATGATTTGCAGGGTCTCATGAGCGTCCCAGAGTTCATTATGAGAAGAGACCAGCTCCGCCATTTTGCGTTCCAAACGGTCAGTGCGGTTACCCAGCTCAACCACCTCCCCTCTCAGTTCAGCCAGCATAGTGCGTATATCTTCCTGGATGGAGGTTCTAAGGTCTCCAAGCAAACCCTTGAGGAGAGAAGCCGTCACCGGGCCAGCAGCCGAATCAGACGCTGTACCGCCTGAATGCGACGCTGCTCCACCTAAATGCGACGCTGCTCCGCTTGAATGCGACGCTGCAGCGCTCGATTGCGACGCCTGAGCGTTGCGTTGTGAAGAGCGGGAAGATCTGGGGGAGGGCGGCGCCATCTTGGACTCCGGCGGTAGCTGTGAGGAGGCCGCAAAGAAGTCAGGAATTCTCCTGGTGGGGTCACGGGAGCGCGTTTTGGATTTCCCCATACACTCACCACCGTACCAGGGACCGGAATCGAGATCGAGGAGGAGCGGAAGGGCGCCGGAGAGGTAGATAAGAGCCGCTTTAAGATTCCTGGACACGGAGCTCCCACTCTGTGTGACCTACTCCATCAGCAGCTAGGCCACGCCCCGACTTCCAAGTTTTTGAGAAACACCTTAAGGCAGTCTTTATAGCCCTTCTGCTGCCCCCCAACTGCTAGCTTTCCTTGGCACAGTTCTCCATACAGCAGTTGTATCGGTAGTCTGCTGTCAGGTATTCTGACCACATGTCCAGCCCACCTGGCTTGGACTTTCAGCAGGAGAGTGTTGACGCTGCAGAGCCCATTTTGTTCCAAAACTGCCTTGTCCGGGACATTGTCTTGCCACCTGATATGGAGGAGTCTGCTGAGGCAACTCATATGGAAATGATTAAGCTGTTTAGCTTGCCTGCTGTAGACCGACCTGGCCTTGCTAGCTTAGAGAAGTGTGGTGAGGACCACCGCGCAGTAGACCTTCAGCTTGGTGGTAAGGCTGAGTCTCCTATGTTCCCAGACGTTCTTACGCAGTCTCCCGAAGGCGGCACTGGCTTCAGCAATTCTGTTATTAACCTCATCGTCTATGGTTTCTTCACGGGAAAGTGTGCTGCCTAAGTAGGTGAAGTTATCGACTTCTTTGAGGTTTTGCTCCTTCACTGTGATACGTGGCTCCTTGTACAGTTTTCCTGGAACAGGTTGATACATGACTTTAGTTTTTCTAATGTTGATCTCGACACCAAAAATGTTGCAGGCTTGAGAAAAGTACATTTCATGCTGCATCTGCTGTTTCGTGCTAGCGTTAAGTTGACAGTCATCAGCAAATAATAATTCACGGATAACAGTCTTATGCACTTTTGTAACCGCCTTCGGGCGTTTTGGGTTGAATAGCTTGCCATCAGTCCTGTACCTAACCTGGATTCCATCTTCACAGTTGTTAAAAGCATCACTTAACATTGTAGAGAATAGCATACGGAGACCGCACTGGCTTTCGGGTAATAGTCCTTGCTCAAGGTGATGTAAAAGGCGATTGAGCAAGAGACGAGCCAGTATCTTGCCTGCAGTGGACAGAGGGGAGATGCCTCGATGGTTGTCACAAGATTGGCGATTACCTTTCCTCTTGTATGTGAATTATGCTGGCATCTTTCATCTGTTGTGGAACCTGTTCCTTTTTCCACATGTACTGGAATAGTTTGGTCACCTTTTGCATCAGAGCAGGGCCGCCAGCTTTATATACCTCAGCAGGTATAGCATCATTTCCCGGTGCTTTTCCACAAGAAAGTTTTCACTGCTTTCTTGACTTCATCTCCACTTGGAAGAACATCAAAGTCCTTGTAGATTTCTACCTGGTTCAGACGAGCAATAGCCTCAACATTGATATTGGCAGGGCGATTAAGAATATTATTAAAGTGCTCAGCCCACAGTTCCAGAATTAGTTTCTTTTCTGTCAGCAGCCTAGTTCCATCTGCATTAAGCAGAGATGAAGAGCTTGATGACTGGGGTCCATATACGGCTTTGAACGCATCGTAGAAGCGTTTCTGGTCATGGGTATCTGCATAGCCCTGAATTTCATCGACCTTCTTGCTAAACCAATTATTCTGCATCTCACGTAGCTTGATCTGTACCTTTCTTTTTATGTTGGTTAAGGCACCTCTCTTAGGCTGGTTTCACATTTGCGTTTTTTGCCGCAGCGTTTGTACCGCATATAAACGCATGCGTCGTGTTTTTCTATATTTAACATTAAAAACGCATGCGTTTTTTCGTTCGCGTTTTGCCGTGTTTGACGACGCATGCGTCTTCTTGTCGCTTGCAGCTTGGCGCGGAAATGCAACATGTAGTAATTTTAGAGGCGTCTATTTGCCGCCAGGAAACGCATGCGTTCGATTGCGCATGGTTTGCGTAAAAAAAAGCATTGCTGTCTATGTAAACGCATGCTTTTTTAAGCACATGCGTTTGGTTGCGTTTTTGAACGCATGCGTTTCAATAGAGAAAAACAAGTCTAGACACTGATAAGCCACCCCCCACCTTCAAGGTGATAAAGGGATCCAAACCCTAACCCTAAAGGTACCTTCACACTCAGCGACGCTGCAGCGATACCGACAACGATGTCGATCGCTGCAGCGTCGCTGGAGAGCTGTCACACAGACAGCTCTCCAGCGACCAACGATGCCGGTAACCAGGGTAAACATCGGGTTACTAAGCGCAGGGCCGCGTTTAGTAACCCGATGTTTACCCTGGTTACCATCGTAACAGTAAAAAAAAAAAAAAAAACTACATACTTACATTCCGGTGTCTGTCCTCCGGCGCTGTGCTTTCCTGCACTGACTGTGAGCATAGCGGCCGGAAAGCACAGCGGTGACGTCACCACTGCTTTCCGGCTGGCCGGCGCTCACAGCCAGTGCAGAGAAGCACAGCGGGGGACAGACAGCGGAAGGCAAGTATGTAGTGTTTTTTTTTTTTTTTTTTTTTTTTTTTTACTTTTACGCTGGTAACCAGGGTAAACATCGGGTTACTAAGCGCGGCCCTGCGCTTAGTAACCCGATGTTTACCCTGGTTACCAGTGAAGACATCGCTGAATCGGCGTCACACACGCCGATTCAGCGATGTCTGCAGGGAGTCCAGCGACAAAATAAAGTGCTGGACTTTCTGCAGCGACCAACGACATCACAGCAGGATCCAGATCGCTGCTGCGTGTCAAACTGAACGATATCGCTAGCCAGGACGCTGCAACGTCACGGGTCGTTATCGTTCAGTGTGAAGGTACCTTAAGCCACAATCAAGGTGATAAAGGGATCCAAACCCTAGCCCTAACCCTAATGGGAAAATGGAAATAAATACATTTTTTAATTTTTCCCTAACTAAGGAGTTGATGAAGGGGGTTTGATTTCTATTTATAAGGGGTTTTCTAGTGGATTTTTATGATTGGCAGCCGTCACACACTGAAAGACGCTTTTTATTCCCAAAAATATTTTTTGCGTTACCACATTTTGAGAGCTACAATTTTTTCATATTTTGGTCCACAGTCATGTGAGGTCTTGTTTTTTGCGGGACGAGTTGACATTTTTATTGGTAACATTTTCGGGCACGTGACATTTTTGATTGCTTTTTATTCCGATTTTTGTGAAGCAGAATGAACAAAAACCAGCTTATGAAATTTCTCATCATGCATACCAAAAACGCATGCGTCTAAAAAACGCAGCGTTTGTACGCGTTTACATGCGTTTTTTTCACCACTTGTGGATGCGTTTTAAACGCTGCGGATTTAAACGCAAATGTGAAACCAGCTTTAGCTAACGTTGTGGGGTCATTTAGATACACCTTGTACCGCTGATGTTTCTCTTCTAGGAGTGTCTTTATTTCCTCGTCGTTTTCATTGAACCAGTCTTGATTATTTCTGGCTGCTGATCCGAGATGCTCCAGAGCAGTATTATAAACAGCATCTATCAGAATCGTCCACTGTTCCTCAACGCCGGTCTCCTCTGCCTGCAGTGTATATAACAGTCTACCATCAAGGTCCTTGGCAAGTTCCCCTGCAATTCTTTTATTTTGCAGCTTATAGACATTCAGCCTCTTTGTAGTTTTCTGCCCTTGGGGGTCTTCTCGCAGGCAGGATGCGGAGCCTGCACTTAGACACAATGAGGCGATGGTCAGTCCAGCAGTCTGCACCGCACATGGCCCTCATCACTCTAAAGTCCATCTCATCCCTTTTCCTGGCAATGATGTAATCAGTGAGATGCCAATGCCTCGAGCTTGGGTGCATCCATGATGTCTTCTTGCATGTGGGTAAGCGGAATAGGGTGTTGGTGATGACAAGGTCATGTGTGGCACACGTCTTGAGGAGCAGCGGGCCATTACTGTTACACTTCCCAATGACCCTTTCCCAGTTTTGATGGTCTGTTCCCACTCTGGAATTAAAGTCTCCGAGTATAAGGAACTTGTCTGCATGTGGGATTGTTGAAATAAGTGTGTCAAGTTCATCATAGAACTTCTCTTCAGTGTCATCTGGGTTAGTCATATTGGGCTCATAGGCACTGATCAGAGTCGCGTGTTTCTTGTTTGTAAGTGGGAGCTGAAATGTCATCAGACGGTCGTTGATGCCCTCCGGAAGCCAGGTAAGTTTACGAACAAGATGAGTTTTGATAGTAAATCCCACGCCTGTTTCTCTTTTTTTTTTTTTTTTTTTTTAAAGTTCTGCCTCGACTGCTCCCGAAAAACATATATCCACCACTATGCTCTGTCAGTTGACCCTTGTCTGCCAGGCGTGTTTCGCTGAGAGCTGCTATATCAACCTTGTAACGGGCTAGCTCCCGAGCAACCAATGCCGTTCTCCTCTCTGGTCTGTCTGCCTTAGTATTTTCCAGCAGAGTTCTCGCATTCCATGTGCCTAGGTTGAGTACCATCATTTTCTTTGTGTGACGACTGCTGTATGGGGAAACCCGCCAGCTGCGGTAGGCTGGCCAGGTGAAATGAAGCAGACTATGTTTGGGGCACCTTTTCTAGCCCCGTCCTCGATTTGAGGTGAGCAGAGTGATCCTGAACAGGACTGCTCAGACACCTAGGAGGCTGCCGAACTCCACTGCTGCTTCGGTCCAGTGGGGAGCGACCATATTGCCTGGGCCGCCTGCCTGCAGGTTCGTGACTACAGCTTCCAGTGATTTCACACCTGCTGCTTTGCCACTCTCCCATCGCCACAGGACTTTAGATACACAGTGGTTGAAGTGATGACTTGCGCTTGACTTGGATTATAGTGAGGAAGAGTTGCGCAGTCATCAACCTCACTCTCTCGCCCATACCTATCTAGCCCCAGTGGCAAGAACTAGGCGAGACAACTGGAGATGGGTCAGGGTGCAGTGGATGGCCAGTAGAGTCCTATATGTGCCTCGCTGCGCCCTCTCATCGCTCCACAACGCTGTGCTGGGAATCGCTTGTCTGTCCATTGAATCTTGAATGGTTTCTTCCACACTCTGCCATATCCAGTCTTCACATGCAAGGGTAGGCAAACCCTTGAAAATCGCCGTAGGTCTCAAAGAAACCCAACAGCTACCCTGACATGGTTTGGCCCGCCTGCCGAGGCGGTGTTCCGGGGTGTACCGGCTGCCGCATGCTAGCAGCTACTTGGAGGTACAGGTGAGAGTTGAGCATCAGATGAGGACCAAAGATGGAAGAGCTGTCCATAAAGGACACGGCAAGCCCTCCACCAGCTCATTCATCAGTGGTTCTCATCCTGTACGGTCGCATCTTGGCACTTTCCAGGTTGAAACCTGTTTATCCCAGACATGGATTACGGCATGGGACCGAACGACCGACTAGTGAGGGATATAGTTGTTTTTTATTTTTGTTTTATTACAGGAGACGAGGGATTCAGTGGAATTAGGTGAGTATAACTGTGTTTATTTTTAAATAAAAATGGAAAGATGTGTTTTGTTTTTATTTCATATGAAGGACTTTATTCTGGCTGTGTCTATATTTTCCATATAACTGTGATTACTAATGGATAAGTGTCTTATAGACGTCTCTCCATTACTAAGCTGTGGGCTTGATGTCACCTGACAATACAAAGGTGACATCAACCCCACACATATTACCCCACTTGCCACCGATACAAGGCAAGTGGGAAGAGTCGGGTAATTAGCCAGAATTGGCGCATCTAATAGATAAATCACAGAAACAGTACATGATCAGTAATGTATGTACAGTGACTGCACCAGCAGAATAGTGAGTGCAGCTCTGGGGTATAATACAGGATGTAACTCAGGATCAGTAATGTAATGTATGTACACATTGACTCCACGAGCAGAAGGAGTGGAGCTCTGGGGCATAATACAGCACGTGACACGTCTGTGCTGTCTTTTTTTTGTCGGCAGCACAGTGACAGACAGTGTCGTTGATCTGTGCGACTGAGTGTGTCCTGTGATCAGATTTTGCGGATTAGACTCGGTCAGTAAAGTCTGAGGATCAGTTCCATAGAGGAGGCACAGAGGACAGAATTCAGTTTACCATTTGAGTTTTATTTGTTTTTAACTCATCTGTTGCTAAAGAATCAGTGATTAAAATAAAGCTGAGTTTGCTTGCTGCCGAGAGAAGAACATGGATGCAACCAGGATGTCAGCTGAGCACACTATGCCGCTGCTGTTGGATGGTGCCACTCGCTTGGGTGTGGGATGTCATGTCTGTGCATAGTGACTGCACCTGATGATCTGACCTCCGCCACCTCCTTTCTCCCCCCAGACATGGCTGCTATACGTAAGAAGCTTGTCATTGTTGGTGATGGCGCCTGCGGTAAAACCTGTCTGCTCATCGTCTTCAGCAAGGACCAGTTCCCTGAAGTCTACGTTCCCACCGTCTTTGAGAACTACGTGGCGGACATAGAGGTTGACTCCAAACAGGTAACAAAAGTGGGAAAAGAGCAGATCTGGCTACACATTAGGGACCTCTTCCCCTAGTAGCTGGTATGTCATGAATACCCCTTTAAAAGCTCAATGGTACAGGTATGGGAGGGGGGTTCCTGGTTTTGCAGGCAGAGTTGTGCAATTTCAAACAGATTGTAAAGTTCAAAGGAGACTAAAGCCTCGTCTTCCCCAGGTGGAGCTGGCACTGTGGGACACGGCCGGCCAGGAGGACTACGATCGTCTGAGACCCCTGTCCTACCCCGATACTGATGTCATCCTTATGTGCTTTTCCATTGACAGCCCCGACAGCTTGGGTAAGTGACACAGAAATCTGCTGACAATAACCCGGGTAGATATGTGACAGCGGCTTTACCCTCCCAATCACTGGGCCTGCGTCTGGCTTTGTACCATCGCAAACAGAGGGTGTCATGTCCCAGTGTAGCCTACATTAAAGGGACTATGTCCAGACAGTATGACTGTTCACACCAAGTCCCTCCTCTCGGGACTTCATGGCAGGGCCAATCATTTAAATACACCTTCCCACCTTCTTGTTTTCCCTCTATCTCCACCACCCCCTTATTTGGTTGACAGCTCTGGCTTCATAAAGCCAGAGACGGGCGGACATGGAGGGTAACGAGCAATTGGGAAGGTGTATATAAAATAACGAATGGCCTCGCCATGGAGCACAGAGTGCCCATACGTGGTTTGAACAGTCATCCTGTGCTGACCGAGTCCCTTTAATGGAGACTTCTTGCTTTTCTTCTTTCCAGAGAACATCCCTGAGAAGTGGACTCCGGAGGTGAAGCATTTCTGTCCCAATGTGCCCATAATATTGGTAGGAAACAAAAAGGATCTGAGGAACGATGAGCACACTCGGCGTGAGCTGGCCAAGATGAAGCAGGTGGGTGACATGGGCTCAGGCAGGGAGGGTGCTGGAGGGTTTTGGGAGTATTTCTCATCTGTTCCATTGGTGGACACATTATGAAGTTTAATTAGTGAAGTTTGAGGTGGGTTTTTTTTTGTTTTTGTTGTTTTGTTTTGTGTTTTTTTAAGAATTCCCCCTTTAAAGGCATAATGATGGTTTATTGCTAGCTTAAGTAATCAATATAAAATTGTTGGTGGTCCCACACCTGGCACTGCTCAGCTGCCCCAGCTCCATACGCTTCCTAGTGGCCGTTTCCTGGTACTGCAGCTCGGGTATAAACCTCCATAAGGGAGGGGAGCTGCAGTACCCAAGAACAACCACTAAATGGCGTGCAGAGTGGTGCTGTTCTGACTTCTAGAGAGTTGAGTTTTGGTGACTGAGGGATCTGCTGACAGCTAATCACTGCCTGACCCCCGCCAATCTGATATTGATGATGTATAATACATTATGGACAACCACTTAAAGAAATATGGCACATGGGAGGATTCTCAGGTCCTAGTACCTGTGCAGTAATCTGTGGATATTGGACGAGAGCCCTGAGAACCATCTCCTACCTCTCGGCATCCAGCTTTTTTTTTTTTTTTTTTTCTTTTTTTTTTTTTTTTACCCATTTGCCGCCATGACACAATGCCACAAATGCCGGGAGAATGAAGGTGGTTCTCAGGGCTCCCGGCCCAACGGCCACATTACTGACCTGAGTCCTGGCAAAGGATCTGCAGCATATCCTGTAAGAGACAGGTCTGCTTATGAGTGTGACAAGATGCTGACTCTTCTTCTCCGTACAGGAGCCAGTGAAGCCAGAAGAGGGCAGGGATATGGCAAACAGGATCAGTGCCTTTGGCTACCTGGAGTGCTCTGCTAAAACAAAGGATGGTGTGCGGGAAGTTTTCGAGATGGCGACAAGAGCTGCATTGCAAGCCAAGAGAGGGCGCAAGAAGAACACGTGCAATCTGCTCTAGAGTGCGGCCAAACTGCAAAAGAAAGATGCCCTCCCCCATCGCCCCTCACCCTCCTTCCTTTCATCTGCTCCCCTCTCTGCCCATAAGATCCCAGCTCAGTTCTGGACCCTGGGCTGATGAGGGGGCCCGTGATGAAGCTGTGCCATTCCTATGTCAGCCACACTGCCTTATGAAGGACCTATCACAGAGGTCAGCGGGGGAGGAGATGCCAACATCCGCCAGACCTTCCCACATCATGCCACGTGGTCAGCGCCATGCTCTGAAAGTTCCATCTATAGGGACAGGACCACAGCCTTTTTGGAAACCTTCGGGCTCAGGTGCCATGCTTTATGGGACTTTTTGAAGGAGTTTGTGACCTTTTTGCAATTTCTAAAAATGGGGGAGTGACAGGCAGTGCCATGTTCCCCGTGACCCCTCCAACATAACCAGCGCTGGTTTAGGGGGTTCACGGTAGCAGAATATGGGGGGGGGGGAGGGATTTTATTATGTTTCACAAAAACTGATGTTCCTTTTCTATATATACATATATATATGTCTCAGATGTTTTGTACACGAGTGAGCCGAGCCGACTCATCCGGGAGAGCCCGCTCGTCAGCTTTTGTGTTGCTGCAAGCCCTGCTGGGATCTGTAGTTACACAACGACTCCGGGAAAGCTCGCACAGAGAATCACAGTCCCTTGTGATGTGGTTCGAGAGCCCCTGATGTCAGGATGGGGTTATCAAACAGGAAAAGGAAGCGGCTTTGCAGAACGGCAGAGAAGGGCTCGGAGCTTTTGCTCTAATTGTTTTTGTGCCATATCATATCGCCCCATCCTGTGCCTCCATCTGATGTTTGGGCCTGGCAGACGCGCTGCTTTTTTTTTTGTGTGTGTGTTTTAAAAGATTTCTAATTTTATTCCATTTTTTTTTTTTTTTTTTTGTTTTGTTTTCTAAAAATATTTACTGAATACACTCTTCTCAGCAAAGCAGAATTTCACAATAAAACTGTGTAGTCATGTTTAGTAAGCCGCCCCTGTCATTACTGATTTGTAACTACAAGGTGTCACAGGGGGCTTTTTTTCCCCCATACAGCTTCATCTGGTAGAAAAAGCTGATGTGCAAAGGAAGTTGGAGTTTTTGTGTATTGTATCCTTAGGGGTCTGGTTGTTGGGACCCCCTGTACTAATCTCTAGTCTTGGTGTAAGGATTAGTCTTTTTAGTAGGGAAGCTGTAAGACATAGTTTGGAGACACCGATCCTCAAACTTATGCATTTAAGGGGTACAATGCTCAAAAAAGTTCCCCCTCCGAAGTTCGATATTGAAAGGCGCACTCTGCCTTTATGAGAAAGTTGTTTTAATTGTGATTTTTGTTGGCTCTTGTATGGAAATAATGAATAATTTACATGTGTAAGTAGGCGAGTTACACTTGTATGGACGGCGGCTGTGCTGACCCCGTGTAGTCGGCCATTCTCGGGTAGGAGCCGTCACCCCTGTAATCGGGGTCATCTTCATTAGTGGTGCAGCTTGGGAACCACAAATCTGGGATCATTATATGTAACCGAAATAAAAATTGATCCAAACAGGGAGAGCTGAACAGTCGCCCTCAGCATCCAGTTTACGCCCAGTCATTGCTGCCATGTGACATGTTAGTGGCACACGTATGAGGGGTGCATGTGTACTGCGTCCCCGGGATAGGTAGCCCACCAAAATATGTAAAACAGCCAAGCAAGAGCAAATCTCAATAGGCTTTGTGCACACTTGGGGTTTTTCTGGGGAGGAGGTAGAAACTGAGTGTAAACTTTCCAAATCTCAAAACTCTCCAAAAACTTTTGTGTTTCTGCTCTGAAAATTCAGCAAAAAGTCTTGGTGTGTGCACACAGCCTAAGTGTACATCCACGTGGGATTTTTCAGTGGCAGATTTCTTAGTGGAAATGATGCAGCTTTGTAGCAGCTGTCACCCCGGGCACTGCCCCGCCGTGTGACTCGTGTATCATCCATAATGGCAGCGCTGTCATCCTCATCAGCTGTCCCACTCTGTATGTGACCTGCGTGCATAACCTCTATTGTGGCCTCACACATTCAGTAGGAGTCCAGGTTCCCATCTTTTGGGCCATTTTTTTTTTTTTTCCAGTTTCATAATCGAATCTTGCTGCAAACCTCAATGTGACCGCTTCCTGCCGGCCCGGTGCAGTGTGCTGACACTTCCCCATATGGTGCACGCTGATGCTGGGGCACACCCAGTGCGTGATCTCTTGAGCGGTGTGACTGCAGAGAGTCTTAGTCCCAGGTTCAGACATCTGCGTTATGGCCGGATTAGAACTTTTGCATAAGGTTTTCACCACCACTGTTGGACTGAATGTCACCTACTTTACCATACAACAGGGTGGAACTCTAGGTGTTGGAAACTAAACTTTCAGCGTGCCTAGACAGCTGCAGCTTGCCATCCCCCTGTTTCAGAACCTTATATTCTTGCCTCTCTTCATTCAGGCGTGGTCTTAATGCTGTCCTGTGGTCACTAAAATAGGACCATCAAACAGGAGCGGATATTAGAACAGCATGACAAACAAGTACTGACCTCTTCATTTTAATACGAATCCACAATATTTGATGACATCATATAGCTACATAGTCCCGGAATCCCGTGTAGCTCAGTGTTACGAGACATTCCAAACTCTTATGCAAGGTTGAATATGTTGCACGTCTATTTGCCTTTTCTAGCAATGAGCAAAAAGATTCCTCCTCCCCTGGTCCAGCTTCCTGTTTGATTTACCCCATAACGGCTGAATCACGGAAGTGTTCCCTTCTGGCCAGAATCCTGAGCTCCTCTGCAGCGTCATGATGTGCACCTCAATATTTTAGGGGTGAAGTAAGTGGCACAGGATGTTGGACAGGAGTTTGCTGTGCACTGTCCTGGTCCGTACTGGATGCCATACCAGGATAGTTATGCTTTTTTTTTTTTTTTTTCCCCTTTATATCCCTAAACTTAAGAAGATAGGGAAACATTCCAGGAAAGAGATGTAGCATATAGACGAAGGAATAGAACAACTTCCTGACTCAAAAATAGGGGTGGAGTATCAACAAGAGAGACTAATGACAATTGAAAGAAAAAGGAGACCAGAATCTAGAACAAGTTCTATCACAAAATAAAGATGTACAATAACAAATTGTATTGCGGTACAGTGTTAGCCAGAAAAATTGATGTGAATACTTTTCTGCCCAATGATGACAGAAGTATTCTAGGAGTGATACCAGTGGCTAACCAGAAAATATGTTTGCAAGCTTTCAGAGCACAGTGGCTCCTTCTTCAATCTTGCATGAAAAAGGAGCCACTGTGCTCTAAAAGCTTGCAAACATATTATTTTCTGGTTGGCCAATAAAGGTATCACTCCTATCACAAAATAAACAAAGCATTAGAAACTGAAGGGGGAGCTCCAGATGTGATTGAAAGGGGCATCAAATCCACGAACCCCCCCCCCAAAAGCAACATCCTAGAAGCAAAATTGGTGAGGAACTTGGTGTAAGAGTTAAGATCATCCACGGAGGATTCCGGTCTGCTCCATCAGAAGGCACAAAAGGTGAAAGATATCTACCTGTGCTCCACCAGCCAGGAAGTTTTTGTCATTTTATCTGTACGCAAATTTAGATACCATCAAAGTAATGTTGGCGACTGTTGCAATGTGTAACGGTTCTATTTTCCTGCATGAAACGTACAAAGACTGTCCAACCTGCGACTCTTCCTGACCCAGGGGTATGGAGTCATTCACACAACCAGGCTGTGTCCTCAATGTCATCCAGAAGGCCAGAGATGGGACACCTAGTAACTACATCAAGGAAACAGCAGAGATCGACATCAGCATCCTAGCGAGCAAAATAGTGTGAACTATTACCAAATTTCCACCTCTGATAGCACACTTCTCATCTTGAGGAGTCCTGTAGCTGTCATTCACTTCACAGATAAGTTCTTCTTCCCTGGAAATATACAGCATGTCTTTTACTGGTATGGATACATTCTGGCCATTTATACTGGGTTGCACCAGATGTCCAGTACTTTCTGCTTTGATCTCAGAGATGAATTCTTTCTTTGTTAAAAGTTAAGTTCTATGAAACCGCTTCTGTCAATCGCTTGTCCCGTGACTTGTTCTTCACAATAGATGAAAAAGCTTTGTAATATCCGATTAACTTGTCACTTTAAAGATGCTATTCCAATTATCTGCACATGGATCAGAGATTGTAGTTTTGACCTTTTGTTTAGTCTTTGTAGCTGTGCTTTCCATATTTTGGGCATCTGAAACCTGCTCTAGTTTTCTAGTTTCCTTCTTGTGTGACCTAGTATTTGTTGCTTTAAGACCAATTCCATTGTCCCGCACAAACTCCTTTATTATCTGATACTCCTCTACTAGCCTGGACCTTACAAATTCTAGTGTCAGGTCTGTCTCGGGCCTTGTGTGTTCTGCATTAATTAGTGTGCACTGTTCTGCATTAATTAGTGATGATCTGATCAGCTGACATGTGCCCCTAACAGCCATGGGTGGAATTGCGATCTACCCACGGCTGTTAATATGTTAATGTCACTGTCGAACTCTGACAGTGGCATTTAACATGCACGCTCAGGAAGCGCATCATTACCTCCTCCGATCGGCGCCCGTGTCACATGACCGCAGGTCGCCAATGGGTTGGCATGACAACCTGAGGTTATCAGGAGAGCCCTGTGGTTGTCATAGTCGGATGGCTAGGAGTGTCGCCCAGCAGTCGGCGCTCATAGCAAGTGAGCATATCTGCTGCATAGAGCGGGGCTGCAGCTCTAATCTATGTAGTACAAGCGATCGGTTGATCGCAGCTTCTAGTCTCCCATGGAGACTATTGAAGCAAGTGAGAAAAAAATATATATAAAAAGTTCAAATCGCCCTATTCAAACTAAATTTTTTAAAAATTCAAACATCAACATATTTGGCATTGCCACGTTCAGAATCGCCCTTCAATATATAGAAAGAATTAATCTAATTGGTAAATGGCGTAGTGAGAAAAAAATCAAAACAAATCGGGTACAACCTAGTTGGTCTAATAACCAGACCCATGAAATTAGTAAAGTGACAGAGCATCAAGTCAGTGAGACTCTTACAAGGTCAGCGCAAATGTAGTAACCAGGATATACAGTACAGACCAAAAGTTTGGACACGCCTTCTCATTTAACCCCTTTACCCCAAGGGTAGTTTGCACATTAATAACCAGGCCAATTTTTACAATTCTGACCACTGTCCCTTTATGAGGTTATAACTCTAGAACGCTTCAACCGATCCCGGTGATTCTGACATTGTTTTCTCGTGACATATTGTACTTCATGATGGTGGTGAAATTTCTTTGATATTACCTGCATTTATTTGTGAAAAAAATGGAAAATTGCGAAATTTTCGCCAAATTTCAAACTTTGAATTTTTATGCCCTTAAATCACAGAGATAAGTCACACAAAATACGTAATAAGTAACATTTCCCACATGTCTACTTTACATCAGCACAATTTTGGAACCAAAATTTTTTTTGTTAGGGAGTTATAAGGGTTAAAATTTGACCAGCAATTTATCAATTTTACAATTTTTTTTTTTAATTTTTTTTTTTAGGGACCACATCACATTTTAAGTCATTTTGAGGGGGTCTATATGATAGAAAATAACCAAGTGTGACATCATTGTAAAAACTGCACCCCTCAAGGTGCTCAAAACCACATTCAAGAAGTTTATTAACCCTTCAGGTGTTTCACAGGAATTTTTGGAATGTTTAAAGAAAAATGAACATTTAACTTTTTTTCACAAAAAAATTTACTTCAGCTCCAATTTGTTTTATTTTACCAAGGGTAACAGGAGAAAATGGACCCCAAAAGTTGTTATACAATTTGTCCTGAGTACGCTGATACCCCATATGTGGGAGTAAACCACTGTTTGGGTGCATGGGAGAGCTCGGAAGGGAAGGAGCGCCGTTTGACTTTTCAATGCAAAATTGGCAAGATGTCCCTAAACATTGAAACCCCCCACAAGTGACAACATTTTGGAAAGTAGACCCCCTAAGGAACTCATCTAGATGTGTTGTGAGAGCTTTGAACCCCCAAGTGTTTCACTACAGTTTATAACGCAGAGCTGTGAAAATAAAAAACATTTTTTCCCACAAAATTTTCTTTTTTTTTTTTTCTTTTATATAGCGCTAACATATTCCGCAGCGCTTTACAGTTTGCACACATTATCATCACTGTCCTCGTTGGGGCTCACAATCTAAATTCCCTATCAGTATGTCTTTGGAATATGGGAGGAAACCAGAGTGCCCGGAGGAAACCCACGCTAACACGGAGAGAACATACAAACTCTTTGCAGATGTTGTCCTGGGTGGGATTAGCACCCAGGATCCCAGCGCTGCAGTGCTAACCACTGCGCCACTGTGCCGCCCATTTATTTTTTTAGCCCCCAGTTTTGTATTTTCCCAAAGGGTAACAGGAGAAATTGGACCCCAAAAGTTGTTGTCCAATTTGTCCTGAGTACGCTGATACCCGATATGTGGGGGGGGAACCACCGTTTGTGCGCATGGGAGGGCTCGGAAGAGAAGCAGCGTCATTTGGAATGCAGACTTAGATGGAATGGTCTGCAGGCGTCACATTGCGTTTGCAGAGCCCCTAATGTACCTAAACAGTAGAAACCCCCCACAAGTGACCCCATATTGGAAACTAGACCCCCCATGGAACTTATCTAGATGTGTTGTGAGAACTTTGAACCCCCAAGTGTTTCACTACAGTTTATAACGCAAAGCCGTGAAAATAAAAATTCTTTTTTTTTCCCCACAAAAATTATTTTTTAGCCCCCAGTTTTGTATTTTCCCAAGGGTAACAGGAGAAATTGTACCCCAAAAGTTGTTGTCCAATGTGTCCTGAGTACGCTGATACCCCATATGTTGGGGTAAACCCCTGTTTGGGCACACGGGAGAGCTCGGAAGGGAAGAAGCACTGTTTTACTTTTTCAACGCAGAATTGGCTGGAATTGAGATCGGACGCCATGTCGCGTTTGGAAAGCCCCTGATGTGCCTAAACAGTGGAAACCCCCAATCATAACTGAAACCCTAATCCAAACACACCCCTAACCCTAATCCCAACGGTAACCCTAACCACACCTCTAACCCAGACACACCCCTAACCCTAATCCCAACCCTATTCCCAACCGTAACTGTAGCCCCAACCCTAAAACTGTAGCCTGGAAAAAAATACATTTTTTTTTTTTTTTTTTAATTTTATTATTTTTCCCTAACTAAGGGGGTGATGAAGGGGGGGGGGGTTGATTTACTATTTATAGCGGGTATTCTAGCGGATTATTATGATTGGCAGCCGTCACACACTAAAAGACGCTTTTTATTGCAAAAAATAGTTTTTATGTCTTTTGGTCCACAGAGTCATGTGAGGTCTTGTTTAGGTCTTGTTTTTTGTGGGACGAGTTGATGTTTTTATTGGAACCATTTTTGGGCACGTGACATTTTTTGATAGCTTTTTATTCCAATTTTTGAGAGGCAGAATGACCAAAAACCAGCTATTCATGAATTTCTTTTGGGGAAGGCATTTATACAGTTCCGCGTTTGGTACAATTGATAAAGCAGTTTTATTCTTCGGGTCAGTACGATTACAGCGATACCTCATTTATATCATTTTTTTATGTTTTGGCGCTTTTATACGATAAAAACTATTTTATATAAATATTTTTGAATTGCTTTATTCTGAGGACTATAATTTTTTTATTTTTTCGCTGATGACGCTGTATGGCAGCTCATTTTTTGCGGGACAAGATGACGTTTTCAGCAGTACCATGGATATTTATATCCTTTTTTTTTTTTCCATATTTAGGAATCTCTTTTTTTTTTTTTTTTTTTAAACGTGAATTTTTTTTCTAATTTTTTTTGCGTTGTCCCATTATACTATAGGGTCAGATCGCTGATCTGACACTTTGCACAGCATTGTGTCAGATCAGTGATCTGACAGGCAGGGCTGAAGGCTTACCAGCACCTGCTCTGAGCAGGCGCTGGTAAGCCACCTCCCTGCAGGACCCGGATGCAGCCCCGTGGCCTGCAGGGAGAAGGAGGTAGGAGACCCTCGGAGCAACACGATCACATCACCTCCTCCCTGCGCGATGCTTCCCTATGCTGCCGGAACGCTGCGATCATCACACAGTGCCGGAAGTCAGATGCGATAGTCAGCTGACGATCGGCCGTGCTCCCCCCCCGTGAGCGCGGCTGATTGCGCTGGACGTACTACTCTGTCCTTGGGAAGTAGGGCCCACCCCACATGGACGGAAGAGTACGTCCAATGGTAGAAAGGGGTTAAAGATTTTTCTGTATTTTCAGGACTATGAAAATTGTACATTCACTCTGAAGGCATCAAAACTATGAATTAACACATGTGGAATTATATACTGAACAAAAAAGTGTGAAACAACTGAAATTGTCTTATAATCTAGGTTCTGCAAAGTAACCACCTTTTGTTTTGATGACTGCTTTGCACACTCTTGGCATTCTCTTGGTGAGCTTCAAGAGGTAGTCACCAGGAATGGTAATCAATTCACAGGTGTGCCCTGTTAGGTTTAATAAGTGGGATTTCTTGCCTTATAAATGGGGTTGGGGACCATCAGTTGTGTTGTGCAGAAGTCTGGGGTATACACAGCTGATAGTCCTACTGAATAGACTGTTAGGCTGTTTTTTTTTTTCTTGTCATAATACAAATTCTAAGTAAAGAAAAAGGAGTGGCCATCATTACTTTAAGAAATGAAGGTTAGTCAGTCCGAAAAATTGGGCAAACTTTGAAAGTGTCCCCAAATGCAGTGGCAAAAACCATCCAGCGCTACAAAGAAACTGGCTCACGTGAGGACTGCCCCAGGAAAGGAAGACCAAGAGTCACCTCTGCTTCTGAGGATAAGTTTATCCGAGTCACCAGCCTCAGAAATCGCAGGTTAACAGCAGCTCAGATTAGAGACCAGCTCAATGCCACACAGAGTTCTAGCAGCAGACACATCTCTACAACAACTGTTAAGAGGAGACTTTGTACAGCAGGACTTCATGGTAAAATAGCTGCGAGGAAACCACTGCTAAGGACAGGCAACAAGCAGAAGAGACTTGTTTGGGCTAAAGAACACAAGGAATGGACATTAGACATCTGTGCTTTGTTCTGATGAGTCCAAATTTGAGATCTTTGGTTCCAACCACTGTCTTTGTGTGGCGCAGAAAAGGTGAACGGATGGACTCTACATGCCTGGTTCCCACCGTGAAGCATGGAGGAGGAGGTGTGGGGGTGCTTTGCTGGTGACACTGTTGGGGATTTATTCAAAATTGAAAGCATACTGAACCAGCATGGCTACCACAGCATCTTGCAGTGGCATGCTATTCCATCTGGTTTGCGTTTAGTTGGACCATCATTTATTTTTCAACAGGACAATGACCCCAAACACACCTCCAGGCTGTGTAAGGGCTATTTGACCAAGAAGGAGAGTGATGGGGAGCTACGCCAGATGACCTGGCCTCCACAGTCACCAGACCTGAACCCAATCAAGATGGTTTGGGGTGAGCTGGACCGCAGAGTAAAGGCAAAAGGGCCAACAAGTGCTAAGCATCTCTGGGAACTCCTTCAAGATTGTTGGAAGACCATTCCCGATGACTACCTCTTGAAGCTCATCAAGAGAATGCCAAGAGTGTGCAAAGCAGTCATCAAAGCAAAAGGTGACTACTTTGAAGAACCTAGAATATAATACATATTTTCAGTTGTTTCACACTTTTTTAAGTATATAATTCCACATGTGTTAATTAATAGTTTTGATGCCTTCAGTGTGAATGTACAATTTTCATAGTCATGAAAATACAGAAAAATCTTTAAATGAGAAGGTGTCCAACTTTTGGTCTGTACTGTATGTACTGTGAAGTCTTAAACCAAAATTGCCCTCTCGGCCAGCAGAGGGCATACCTCTTGGCCTAAACATATAAACCTATAAGAGAACGCCAGGTAGTGGTTTGGGGTACGAAGTGAGAGGATATACCAAGTCCAACAAGGACTATAAATATGACCCAAAATCCACAGCCAAGCGGTAGAGGTATAAACAACAATTTATTAAAGCATAAAGTACACGCATAACATGCAATAAACATATATGAACAACAGATGCTTGGGAGAAACAGAGAAAACTACATCAGCGTGATAGATATTAACTGCTGAAAAAAGAACACAAAGAATCCAGGCATCCTAGCTAAATCACCACACCGGAATATGCTCACGGATAGAACGAGCATCTAAAGCGGATTATACGTAGGTCGCTCCGCATAAGGGCATCACAATACAAGGTGATAAGTAACAGGCCCAGAGCGATAACCCAATAAGGTGATGAGTCTCCAAAGAATATGTACAACCGCAAGGCTCAATATATATACAGAGCATAAAGATGTAATCAACGCCAGCAAGCCCAAGTCCTAGGAAAGATGTACGCATGCTACCAAGAATGTAAAGATGTTACCTTGAGACATGCTGGTGTCCGAGCGCCGGTGTGGTGAAAGCAGGAGGGAGCCTCGACGCGCGTTTCGCCGTCGCGGGCTTCGTCAGGAGGCGTCATAGTGAAGTCATAATGTTCAAACATATAAGCACTGACTATAGTAGCACGAGAATCACATGTGACGCCCAGGAGACCGGGATACCCAGCACCGGACCAATGGAGTCTGTCTCTTGAGGGGGATGTCACGGGTGGCTTGACCCGGTGCTGTGGCCTCAGGCAATGCACAGTGTAAGGGGTATCATGAGGGGACAGGCACTTACTTGATCAGCAGCAGGTTCTCCCAGCGGTGATGATCTCGATCCTGGATAGATGGCTATTGTCCAAATGAAAGACTGAGGCACTGAAACGTTTAACCAGTTTACTTTAACATAAAAGGATTTACAACCAGTCCTGTCACCGGAGTCTGTATGGGAACTCTGAGTTACTTTGACCCTGCCGGGGTCTTCGCCTCTTATTGTGCGCAATTTCTGTGTGGCCCTGCTGCTGTATGTGAACTGGCTGCCGGCCCAATCTGTCCCCTCCGGGTCCTGGTTCGACGGGCAACCCGAGTCCTTTTATCGGTTTACCCCCTCTGGGAGTACCGCTGAACTCTGTGTCTGTTGCTGCATCCGACCCTAATGAAGCTGATATCACCTCACGTTTTTCCGGTTGCTGTATTATATATAATGAATACAGCCACGGATCCGGTATCCGTCTTTGCGCCTGTTCTGGGTAGTGATTAATGCTACCCGGTTCTCACAATGTCCTTTTTCTCTATCCCTCTTCTCCTCAGGCCGGTGATTTAGGCCTGGTAACAGTCACAGGGCTGTTAGAGATTCAACTGTATGACCTCTCACTATCAGCTCCTTGGCCCAACTGCCATTTCTTCTCTCAGACCAGAATGGATCAAGGGGAGTGTCTGGAGCTCCCCCTTCTGGCCGGAGGTGGTAGTGCAGTCTTGCTATTTTAGTATTTGTACTTATTGTCAGTAACTATTTTTGTGGCAAATACCCCTAGGGGTGCCACATTCCCCCTTAGTTAAGAACAGTACTCCGGGACTGTGGGACAATAACATTTTGAAATAACAATTAATATGTACAGAGTCTTAAAAATGAAAAGTTACAAAAACCACTCAAGGAAACAAAAATAGAGTTCTGTAAAAAGTCACTTCAAATAGCGTCCATTAATACAGTTCTATCCTTGAAGGTATTAGGAACGGCACTGTACTTAGTGTCCAGGAATTTAGTTCCATTTTTCCAACGGAGTTATCAATATAAAGTCTAAAGAAAGTTCAAAAAGAGCAAAAAGCAAAGTTCAAAAAGCAGTCTTTCCGGAGCTTTGATTTAGTGCCTCCGGGCTGATAAAAAGTTCAAGAATATGCAATAAGTTCATACAGACAAGTCTCTGTAGGCACTGGGCTTAAACGTTGCAGACTGATAGCAATGACTATACTACATTTTCTGTTTAACTATATACGGCATAACATATATACAATTCACATTATGAGCTTTATAGTTGGTAATCTGCATACCTGGCCGGTAATTGACCCTGGGTACTACGCTGTGATCTACGTAATAGCGGTGTCTCTTCATGTGGTGTACTACTGTCTACTGCGGATGTAGTATCTGCCCGCTCTGCTAAAGATAATTCCACGACTATGGAGTTGGCAAGTCCACCGTGAATGGGATTACTCTGACCAGGAATCTGTTCTTCCTGGCCTGGAACCTCCTGTAGTACGGGGTCAGCCTCTTCCTGTCTTGGGACTTCTGGTATTGGGTTCGGTGTTGGGTAAAAGGCCACCATGGGAACCACTACTGCACCATGGTATGTTAGTAGGGTTTTGGGAAAGTCTCCTATACAGGTGTGATACACTTCCTCTTCTTTTTCCTTTACTGGTTGAACCTGTATGGGTTGAATAACTTCTGGTTCTGGCTGGACAACGTCTGGCTCTTTCAATGCGTCCGGACATAATTTAAGATTGTCTCTTGACACTAGTACAGATGTTAAGCCTCCGTTTTTGCTAATGAGACACATTTTAGGATTATCCACTCTTGTTGGTAAAACTGTGTAGGGTACGGCTTCCCACTGATTGTCCAGTTTATTGGTTCGACGATTTCTCTTGAGCACTTGGTCACCCGGTCTTAATGGGGTCGCTAGAGCATTCTGGTTGAAAGTTCGCTCTTGTCTTTCTCTAGTTTGCTGAAGGCTTCTTTCCACACTCTCTTGCACTTGGCGATACTGCTTTTGCCGTATGATATCCCAATTGGAGTCTTGAACTTCTGAGTCTGGTTTCAGAATTCCCATTTCTAGATCGATTGGTAATTGGCCGGGTCTTGCACGCATAAGGTAAGCTGGGGTGCAGTTGGTGGAGCTCACCGGGACATGATTATACAGATCCACCAAGTCAGGCAATTTCTCTGGCCATTGATTCCTTTCTGTCTCAGGTAAAGTCTTTAGTAGGTTTATTACAATATGGTTCATCTTCTCGCATAAGCCGTTTGTGGATGATAGGCCGTCGTCCGGATCTTTTTGCAACCATACATATTACAGAATTCTCTGAAGATCTCTGATTCAAAGGCTGTACCTTGGTCGGTGAGAACCTGTTCCGGATATCCATGGGGTCTACAAAAGTACGTTTGGAACGCTTTGGCTGCTGTTTTTGCTGTCAGATCTTTTACGGGTACTACTACCAAGAAACGTGAATAATGGTCCACGATGGTCAAGGCATAGACATAGCCGGACCGGCTTGGTGTCAACTTCACGTGGTCCATGGCTACAAGTTCAAGTGGTTGTTTGGTGATTATGGGCTGCAGTGGTGCTCTTTGGTTCTTTTGATCGTTTCTTCTGAGGTTACACGGGCCACAATTTCTGCACCACTGTTCGATTGATTTTCTCATCCCGACCCAATAAAATCTTTCTCTTAGAAGTACTTCTAACTTTTTCCAACCGAAGTGACCAGCACCATTATGGTAAGCTTCGAGGACCATCTTCACATCTTGTTTAGGCACAATAATCTGCCAAACCAATTCATGTGTTTTCGGATTGGTGTATCTTCTACAGAGCTTCCCTTGATACAGGAACATTTTGCCTCTCTCTTTCCAGAGTTGATGCGTCTCTTCTGGGGCATCCTCATAGGGATATGCACTTTGCTCAGTCAACAGTTCCTTCACCAACTTCACAGCCAGATTGCTGTCTTGGGTGTCAGCCCATCTATGGTGTGCTAACGGATTAAAATTCACCTCTTGTTGTTTCTGGTAGGTACTTGACTGATGATGTTTTGCCTTGGGACGATGGAAGGCTGGTAGTTCAATTTCTTCAAGCTCCCCCGTTTCCTCTTCTACATCTCTCAAGTGTGGCATCCGGGATAGGGCATCGGCATTTCCATTCTTGCGACCTGCTCGATACTTGATCTTGAAGTTGTAATTAGATAACCGGGCTATCCATCGCTGTTCTAACGCACCTAATTTGGCTGTGTCCAGGTGGGTCAACGGATTTTTGTCAGTATAGACAATAAATTCTGCAGCGGCCAGATAGTGTTTGAAACGCTCCGTCACAGCCCAAACTACTGCCAGTAGTTCCAATTTGAAGGAGCTGTAATTTTCTGAATTTCTTTCAGTAGGCCGGAGCTTTCTACTTGCAAAGGCGATGACTTTCTCCCGACCTTCTTGCTTTTGTGACAGCACCGCTCCTAGTCCCACATTACTGGCATCGGTGTAGAGGATGAAAGGTTTATGGTAATCTGGGTATGCCAGAACCTCTTCTCCGGTTAGTGCCTTCTTTAGTTGTTCAAAGGAGTCTTCCCTTTCGTCGTTCCACTGAAAAGGAGGGTTTCGGTTTGAAGGTTTCTTCGTCTGCCCTACCAAGGTGTCTTGCAAGGGTGCTGCCAACTTGGTAAATCCTTTTATAAATCTGCGATAGTAACCCACCAATCCCAGGAATTGTCTCACTTCTTTTGCGCTGGTAGGTCTTGGCCAATCCCTTATGGCGCTTATTTTCTCGGGATCTGGTGCTACTCCCTCCGAACTCACGATGTGTCCCAGGTACTGTACCTTTGGCTTGAGAAGGTGACATTTGGATGGCTTGACTTTCATGCCATACCTGGATAAGGCTTCGAACACTTCTGCCAGGTCTATTAAGTGTTGTTCGTAAGTCTTTGAGTAGACGATCACATCATCTAGGTACAGGAAGACGGTCTCGAAGTTCTTGTGTCCGAGGCAGCATTCCATCAGCCGCTGGAAGGTACCGGATGCGTTGCAGAGTCCGAACGGCATGCGATTAAATTCACATAGACCCATTGGTGTGGTGAATGCCGTCTTTTCCTTATCTCTCTCAGCCACAGGGACTTGCCAATACCCGCTTGTTAAGTCTAAGGTGGAAAAATAATTAGCAGATTTCAAAGCAGTTAAGGACTCTTCTATCCTAGGCAAGGGGTAGGCGTCTTTATGGGTGATGTTATTAATCTTCCGGTAGTCTACGCACATTCTCATGGTTCCGTCCTTTTTTTTGACAATCACTAGAGGGGCCGCCCAGGGGCTACAGCTGTCTCTTATTACCCCGGCCTGTTTCATTTCCCTCAGCATATCTTTTGCACATTGATAGTGAGCGGGCGGTATGGGTCTATATCTTTCTTTTATTGGGGGATGGTCACCTGTGGGGATTGTGTGTTCTACCCCTTCTATCCGTCCGAAGTCCAATGGGTGTTTACTGAAGACTTGTTCATATTCCGTCACTAGCCTATACACCCCTTGTTTTTGATGGGTAGGTGTTGAATTTATGCCCACGTGTAGCTGTTGGCGCCAATCCTCCATTTCTCCATCTGAGCCATTGCCTTTCACCTGACAGGTTGGTTCTAAGGGCTCAATGGTTGTGATGGCATTGTTGTCAACAGTATATAGCTTTGCCATTGTAGCATACCTTGGCAAAGTGACCTCTTCCTCTCCACAGTTCAAAAGTCGTACCGGCACTCGTCCCCGGTGTACCTCGACTATCCCTCGTGCTGTGAGTATAGTGGGCCTGCTGTCGGTGTACACTGGTTCTATTAAGGCTTGATAATCTCGTCCCTTAGTACCAATGGCTGCTCTACACCATACCAGCATTTCTGTTTTTGGTGGGATTACAATAGACGTTGGATCACTTACCCTCACACTGCCGATTTCTCCACCTGCAACTTCTACCTGTTGCCTTAACATCAATACTTTTATTTCCCTCCGGAGAACTCTGCTGGCAGGATTGGGCAGTTTCAGCAATTTGCTGTAAGACAGAAATGACTTCGGAAAAGCAGTTCTCTAACACATTCATTCCTATCAATACCAACTGTTCACAGTTCCGCCGGTCAACATCAACAACAATTATACCCTGTTTCTTCAGTTCTACTTTACCAATCTTTATGGTCATCTCCCTGAATCCTAGTTTCGGTACCAACTTACCATTACTGGCCCATATATCTAGTTCAACATCAGAGGGCCCTTTATCAATATCTGCATCAGCCCAGTACCTCTTATAAAGGATATACGGTATAGATGAAATCTGGGAACCTGTGTCCAGCAAAGCGTTGAGGGGAATTCCGTCCAGCACGATAGGGATAATGGGTCGTCCTCCGATGTACCTGTCGTGCCAGGGTGTTGGGCCTTGAAAGTTCATTCCTGCGAAGCGGCCCGCATTCCCAGGGGATTCCCGTTTAAATCACAATCTCGTGCAAAGTGGCCCGGCTGCTGGCAACGGCGGCAAATGGGCTGTCCATCCGGTTGGTAGCGGTCGCGGGGTCGTCCTCTCCATGTCGGGTATCTCCGGGGTCTCATCCATGGAACATCCTCTCTACAGTTTGCCAACTCCATCTTGTGTCCTCTCATCTCCTGCATGGTTTTAGCCATTGAAGCAACAACATCAGCTAAAGAGTCAAGCTTTTGTTGAAGAGCCTCATTAGTACTGGGCCCCAGGGGCTTAGCAATGGCCCCAGACATAGCTGATGTCACTGGCACTCCCTGTTGTTGAGGTGCCTCTGCCATGGGTTGCGCAGGATCCTGATCCCGAGGTGCCTCTGCCAGCTGGAGACGTATAGCGCTCTCCTTTAATTGGGCAAATGTCAATTCAGGGTTCTTAAAAACAAGCATGCTCACATGCCCCCGGTGAGAAGGGGTGTAGAGTCCCTCAATAAATTGATCTCTTAGCAGTTTATCCGCTCCGGTGTTAAAAATGGGTTCAGCCAGTGTAAGTGATTTAAGGGCTTCCTGCAGGTTTAAGGCAAAGTCTCTCACGCCCTCATTAGCTTTTTGTTTGCAACTAAAGAATCGTATTTTAGCTTTGCTGCTGGCCGTGGTTTCAAATGTAGCTTTTAATCCAGCAAATATGCGTTCAACAGTGCCTTTTAGATCAGCTGCCCATGCTGTGACTTCTCGCTTAGCATGGCCACTTAACTGCATCATCAGGAGACTAACACGCTGAACTTCACCCACAGGGAACATGTCAAAATGGGCCAGCATCTTTTCTCTGAAATCGTCAAGGGTATTAGGCTCACCTTCATACATTGGAAGCCATGGGCCACCCGGGGTATATGGCATCAGCACCGGCATGATGGGCGCCACTCCTTGCACCGCTGCGCTGCCGGACTCTCTATTGACACTCTGTCTTTCAGCTGCATTAGCGTTGCCGAGTGCTGCGGCGTCTCCGTGCTGCGACATACTGTGCCCCCTTAGTTAATCCGGACCCTTCCGGTCCTCCGCTTCCGTCGGGATAGTGTAGATTCTTTCCGCTGTGCAGCAGGATCGATTTTCCCCTTGCTCTGATGTCAGAGCGCTCAGCTTGGTGCCGCCCACAATGACACGCCCCCTGCTGCTCCCACCCACCGCGCTCTGTAATGGCGGATTCTGAAGTTTTTCAGTTAGACTGGGGCTCAGGTGATGGCGTAGCTCAATTAACAGTCTCGTGCCTAACGGTTATGAAGTGATTACCTCAGGGGATGGCGGCCATCTTTACTCCATTATAACCAATGGGGAAAAGTCACTTTCAATAGTTTTCAATGGGGAATGGATTTTTCTTTAATAAAGTCAATTTTCAAGATTTTTCATCCCAGTTTTCACAGTTTTGGGCTCCAATCACGGCACACAATACCCGGTATACGGGCTGGCTAGATCCTGTTCGTGACGCCAATTGTGACGCCCAGGAGACCGGGATACCCAGCACCGGACCAATGGAGTCTGTCTCTTGAGGGGGATGTCACGGGTGGCTTGACCCGGTGCTGTGGCCTCAGGCAATGCACAGTGTAAGGGGTATCATGAGGGGACAGACACTTACTTGATCAGCAGCAGGTTCTCCCAGCGGTGATGATCTCGATCCTGGATAGATGGCTATTGTCCAAATGAAAGACTGAGGCACTGAAACGTTTAACCAGTTTACTTTAACATAAAAGGATTTACAACCAGTCCTGTCACCGGAGTCTGTATGGGAACTCTGAGTTACTTTGACCCTGCCGGGGTCTTCGCCTCTTATTGTGCGCAATTTCTGTGTGGCCCTGCTGCTGTATGTGAACTGGCTGCCGGCCCAATCTGTCCCCTCCGGGTCCTGGTTCGACGGGCAACCCGAGTCCTTTTATCGGTTTACCCCCTCTGGGAGTACCGCTGAACTCTGTGTCTGTTGCTGCATCCGACCCTAATGAAGCTGATATCACCTCACGTTTTTCCGGTTGCTGTATTATATATAATGAATACAGCCACGGATCCGGTATCCGTCTTTGCGCCTGTTCTGGGTAGTGATTAATGCTACCCGGTTCTCACAATGTCCTTTTTCTCTATCCCTCTTCTCCTCAGGCCGGTGATTTAGGCCTGGTAACAGTCACAGGGCTGTTAGAGATTCAACTGTATGACCTCTCACTATCAGCTCCTTGGCCCAACTGCCATTTCTTCTCTCAGACCAGAATGGATCAAGGGGAGTGTCTGGAGCTCCCCCTTCTGGCCGGAGGTGGTAGTGCAGTCTTGCTATTTTAGTATTTGTACTTACTGTCAGTAACTATTTTTGTGGCAAATACCCCTAGGGGTGCCACACACACATAGTAATTGCTCTTACCCATGGCTGCCCTTGAATGCTCCACACACTGCCCCAACACGCGTTTCGCGGGGGCATCTTCAGGGGGCTGTTGTAGTATGGTCTGTCCCTAGTGCCCCTTATAAATTCCTCTTCCAAGTGTCACACACATCACTGAATGTGGCCGAAAGCGAGACCCGGAAGTTGTTGCCTCATGCGCCATGATGGCGGTGCGGGTCACGGGAAATGAAAATTGTGGCACACAAAGCAGAAGAGGGCTATAAGAAGATGGCAAAACGATTTCAAGTTTGTTTCCTCAGCTCAAAATGTAATTAAATAATGGCAGCTAACAGAAACATTGGAGGTTAAGATAAGGTGTGGAAAACCAAGGGAAAGTTCAGTGAGAGCTGCTTGCAGGATTGCTAGAGAGGCAAATCAGAACCCCCGCTTGACTGCAAAAGACCTTCAGAAAGATTTAGCAGACTCTGGACAGAGACACCACAGATATGGCCTTCATGGAAATGTCATCAGAAGAAAACTTCTCCTGCGCCCTCACCATAAAATTCAGTGTCAGAAATATGCAAACGAACATCTAAAAAAGCCTGATGTATTTTGGAAACAAGTCCTGTGGACCAATGAGGATAAAATAGAACTCTTTGGTCACAATGATCAAAGGGTTTGTGTGGAGAAAAACGGCACAGAATCTAAGTAAAATAACATCTGGCCAGCCGTTAAGCATGGGGGTGGATCAATCATGCTTTGGGGTTGTGTTGCAGCCAATGGCATGGGGAACATTTCACGGGTAAAGGGAAGAATGGATTTAATGACATTTCAACAAATTCTTTAAGTAAACATAACACCATCTGTAAAAAAAAACTGAAGTAGAGCAGAGGATGGCTTCTACAAATGGATAATCATCCTAAACACACGTCAAAATCCACAATAGACTACGTCAAAATGCGCAGGATGAAGGTTTTACAATGACCCTCAGTCCCCTGATCTGAAAATCTGTGGCTAGTCCTCAAAAATAGCAGAGGATGCAAGATGACCCAGGAATCTCACAGAACTGGAAGAATTTTCCAAGGAAGAATGGATGAAAATCCCTCAGACAAGAATTGAAAGACTCGTTTCTAACTACAAAAAGTGTTTACAAGCTGTGATAAGTTCAAAAGGGGGTGGTACCAGGTACTAACCATGCAGGGTGCCCAAACTATTGCATTGGCCCATTTTAATTTTTGTAATTTTTAAAATGTACAAGTTGAAAATATGTTTTAGTTTTTGCCTAAAATACAAAGCAAATGTCTCATCTCTAGCTTTAGGCCTTTTAGAGATCATCTCATCTTCAACTTGCATAACTGTTCACAATAACAGTAATTTTGACCAGGGGTGCCCAAACTTTTAGAATGCACTGTATGCCGGATTCTTCTCTACCCCTTCCTCTGACATCTTCTGATGGCTGAGAGTCTGGAGCCCTCTATACACATTACGCCATCCTGCCAATGTCGGCTTTAACATTGATGACGCGTCACTTATCGAAATGATTTCCTAATGGCGAGCGTAGGAGGCGATTTGTGAGTGATTCCCACCCACATGGAAACGTTTCTCAGTCGGAAGTGACTTCTAACCCTGGATTTCCGATAATCTGACACGTCACATGGTGAGGATGCTGGATTATTCAATGCTGCCGGTAATGAAATCATGGCGGCTCTATATATAGGGTGTCACCCCATAAGTAGGCTGTATGGGCTGAGCTGTCCTCATGATGTTTCTATGGGAATAAAAAAAGCAATTGTAGGAATGTTTTATCGTCATCAGGTCATACAGCGAGGACATGCGTCGTACAGCCTTCCGTCTATGATATAGATGGTGGCCACAGGACTATGGAATGAGTAGATGCACGAGACTCCTCTCTACGGTCCTTACTTGTTGGGTCTGATCTTCATTTCAGTAAGTTTGTAATAATATTTAAGGCCTTTCCCACTAGTCCCACCAATACCTTTATGTGCAGTGCTGTTGTACGAGCCGTGGAGGTAAATGCCCTCAGATTAGAATAGTAACATAGCCTCCCTTGCATTTGTTTGCACAGTTCTCTGCATTGTCCAGGTCCTTGGTAAAAAAAAAACATTGAGTCATTGAGTCCCCTGGAAATTCGGTAAAATGTGCATTATTAGGCCTCATTACCCTCCCCCTGTTCTACTGAGCCAAACCTGCAGCACCGGAGATCTCTATTCCATAGACAAGTGTTACATCCAGAACATTTGGTGGTGAGCACAGGTACCTTATGCCCCTCATTTACCCAAACCCTAAAATGTTATGTGACTGCAGAAAACCCCATTCAGGACTGGCATTACTTTGAAGGGTGCCCCATATACCCCGTTGGTGCCTACCTTCTCCCATATGGTACACTGATGCACATTGTACAAATGATACAATATTGAGCCAATCTCCCCAAATAAGTGTCCTATGTTGGCTACTAACACCACTGTCTAAATATGTAATTTTATTTTTTTATCTGGTGTAAACGCCACTGTTCTGAATCCGGCGTGGTTTTTCTTCTGGTCATGCGCCTCACTGTTCCTGAGATATGGCCTCTTCTTCACTGTGTATAGATCGAGTATTTTTAGGCAAATGGGTGGGGTCATTAAGAAGTCGGCCCACAAAGAGCTGAGGACACCTTTTAGCTAGTTGGCTAAAAAGATTAGATTTATATACGGGGAAGAGGAGGCCAAATCTCAGGAATTCAGAGAGTTGCAAGAACAAAAGAAAAAGCCGGATTCAGAACAGTGACATTTCCACTATGTAAAAAAAAATACATATTTATGGCAAGTGACAGGCTGAGGCCACACAGACTGAAGACATCTGAACTTAGCCTTGGACTTTCAGCACAATTGGGTCAATCACCGTTATGGGCCCCTGGTGCATTTTTATTGAATGGGACATATTTTGTACCCCTCTGGTCTCAGTAATTACAGTATGTAATATTGATGCTAGTGTGGTGACCATCATTCTCCGGTCCGTTGGGGTTGTTTCTCCTCTCCTGGCAGAACCATGACCGCAGCACTACCTGAGGATGTGATTCTGGAAACATTTTCATTCCCGAACCAGAACTCATTCACACGGTTCCCAAATCCAATCTTGTATGAATTCCAATCAGGAAAGAAATCCACCGAACCGTTAGTGTGCCTCTGGAAAACCTGGAGTGAAAGAGGAAAGATCAACTGTGGGGTAAGTGACATCGTTCCTAAATCTTCTCCGCACCCCTCCTTATCCCTGTCCTCCTTCTTCAGACCTTCATTCATTTCTGCGTCTGGCCTTCTGTACACCCCACTCTCCAAAGGTAATTCTTATCTATTTTACAATCACTGATCGGCTGTGATCTGTGGTCAAATCTTGGAGTAAGTATTTCATTTCCCAGCAGCGCCCCCACAGGAGAAAAGGAGTATTACAAAGTTCCTATTTAAATCTATCGGCTGCTCATGAATTGCCGGAGTGGCCACATGGGAAATGTTAACATTTATTTATTTTGTTTATTTTCACTATCTTAAAGGGAGTCTGTCACCACTTTTTTGGCATATCATGTAAAAATATCATTCAATTTAATGTCAGCTCTGCATTATACAAGTACATTTTATACCTCTTGACTCCCCACCAATGATCCACAAATGGTGTATGTAAATATGCTCTGTCCGGTCTGATGACAGGGCTTATTGTCCATCTCCACCACCCCCATCCTCGTCTTGCTGCACGTATTCGTTTCTGTGACTATCACAGCGTACATTTACCGCGTGTGCGCATTCAAATGGTCCCTCGCACGTGCGCAGTACGCTTTGCCCAACTGTGGGCAAAGCATAAAATTAGTATTGCGCAGGAAGCATATGCCAAATAATTTAAGAAAAAAGCAAAAATCTTAAATATTGAAAGATATACATAAATTAGAAGAATTTGTCAGTGGGTAAACACCAATTGGATCTGCAGACACAGGATAATACATGTCTAGGTATATATTTTAGTGATTGTTTTTCTTTTAGAAAAGTTAGTCTCTCATGACTAGTAGAAGCAACAAGGAGTCAACTTAAGTCCCTTTATAAGAAATTAATATCCATACAGTTGATGTTGATAGAAGTTAATAATGGTGAAGAGACAGGAGTTTTCCATAAGTTGAATATACATGATACATATACACAGACCCCCAAAAGGAAGGAGCTATCGCGAAACGCGCGTCGGGGCACCATCTGCAGCCAGGTCATGTATATTCAACTTATGTAAAGCTCCTGTCTCCTCACCATTATCTACTATATAATTGTCTAAAGGTCACTTCCGTCTTTCTGTCTGTCTATCACGGATATTCATTGGTCGCGGCCTCTGTCTGTCATGGAAATCCAAGTTGCTGATTGGTCATGGCAAAACAGCCACGACCAATCAGTGACGGGCACAGTCCGGCGGAAAAATGGCCGCTCCTTCCTCCCCCCAGTCAGTGCCCGCTCCGTACTCCCCTCCAGTCAGCGCTCACACAGGATTAATGGCAGCGTTGACCACGGTGTAACGCACTCGGTTAACGCTGCTATTAACCCTGTGTGACCAACTTTTTACTATTCATGCTGCCTATGCCGCATGAATAGTAAAAAGATCTGATGTTAAAAATAATAATAAAAAAAAAAATTGTTATATACTCACCGTCCGTCGGATCAGGAACAGGCCTTTCCCGCTCCTCGCGACACCCCGGTGACCGCTCCATGCATTGTGGTCTCGCGAGATGATGACATGCGGTCTCGTGAGACCGCAATGCACTCTTCAGACCGGAGCGCGTGAGGAGCGTCGGTAACCGCTTCGATCCGGGGGCCAACGGAGGGTGAGTATATAACTTTTTTATTTTAATTCTTTTTGGTGCCCACATTGCTATATACTGTGTGGGCTGGCCGGCTGGGCAATATATTACGTGGGCTATATTATATACTACTACGTGGCTGGGCAATATACTACTTGGCTGTGCAATGTACTGCGCGGGCTGTGCTATACACTACGAGGGCTGTGCTATACACTACGTGGCCTGTTATACACTACGTGGCCTGTGTTATGTACTGCGTGCGTGGTACTGCGCGGGCTGTGCAATATGCTGCGTGGGCTGTGCTATACACTACATGGCCTGTGTTATACACTACGTGGCCTGTGTTATATACTGCGTGCGTGGTACTGCGCGGGCTGTGCAATATACTACGCGGGCTGTGCAATATACTACGTGGACTGGGCAGTATACTACGCGGACTGGGCAGTATACTACGCGGACTGGGCAATATACAACGTGTCTGTGCTGTATACTACGTGGCTCTGTGCTGTATACTACGTGGGTTGTGCAATATACTACGTGGGCTGTGCAATATACTATGTGGGCTGTGCAATATACTACGTGGGCTGTGCAATATACACTACGTGGGCTGTGCAATATACACTACGTGGGCTGTGCTATACACTACGTAGGCTGTTATACACTACGTGGCCTGTGTTATATACTGCGTGCGTGGTACTGCACGGGCTGTGCAATATACTACGCGGGCTGGGCAATATACTACGTGGACTGGGCAGTATACTACGCGGACTGGGCAGTATACTACGCGGACTGGGCAATATACAACGTGTCTGTGCTGTATACTACGTGGCTCTGTGCTGTATACTACGTGGGTTGTGCAATATACTACGTGGGCTGTGCAATATACTATGTGGGCTGTGCAATATACTACGTGGGCTGTGCAATATACACTACGTGGGCTGTGCAATATACACTACGTGGGCTGTGCTATACACTACGTAGGCTGTTATACACTACGTGGCCTGTGTTATATACTGCGTGCGTGGTACTGCACGGGCTGTGCAATATACTACGCGGGCTGGGCAATATACTACGCGGACTGGGCTGTATACTACATGGCTCTGTGCTGTATACTACGTGGCTGGGCAATATACTACGTGGCTGGGCAATATACTACGTGGACATGCATATTCTAGAATACCCGATGCGTTAGAATCGGCCCACCATCTAGTCTACTATATAATTGTCTAAGGGTCATTTCCGTCTGTCTGTCTGTCACGGATATTCATTGGTCGCGGCCTCTGTCATGGAAATCCAAGTCGCTGATTGGTCGTGGCAAAACAGCCACGACCAATCAGCGACTGGCACAGTCTGGCGGCAACATGGCCGCTCCTTACTCCCCGAAGTCAGTGCCCACTCCATACGCCCCTCCAGTCAGCGCTCACACAGGGTTAATTGCAGCGCTAATGGACCGCGTTATGCCGCGGTGTAACGCACTCGGTTATCGCTGGTATTAACCCTGTGTGACCAACTTTTTACTATTCATGCTGCCTATGCAGCATAAATAGTAAAAAGATCTAATGTTAAAAATAATAAAAATAGTTATATACTCACCGTCCGTCGGCCCCCGGATCCAGAACACGCCTTTCCCACTCCTCGCGACTTTCCGGTGACCGCTCCATGCATTGCGATCTCGCGAGATGATGACGTAGCAGTCTCTCGAGACCGCAGTGCACTCTTCAGACCGGAGCGCGCGAGGAGCGTCTGTAACCGCTTCGATCCAGGGGCCAACGGAAGGTGAGTATATAACTATTTTTTATTTTAATTTTTTTTTTTTTTAACAGGGATATGATGCCCACATTGCTATATACTACGCGGGCTGTGCAATAAACTACGTGGGCTGCGCAATATACTACGTGGGCTGTGCAATATACGACGTGGCTGTGCTATATACGACGTGGCTGTGCTGTATACTACGTGGCCGGACGCGAACAATCAGCGACAGGCGCAGTTCTGCGTATTCAAATCCTGTGTATTCAATGTATTCTAATATCTTCATAAATAAACTACATACATATTCTAGAATACCCGATGCGTTAGAATCGGGCTACCATCTAGTTACTTTATAATTGAATAGCACTATGCATTTAAATTTATGCACTATGCTGACCAAACCTTGGTAATGATTTTATACATGTGCATCCAGCATTTACTAGCACTGCTATTGGCACTATTACTAATGATATGAAGGATGCACATTGTTCTTAGGTGAGGAGTGTTTTTCTTGTGGTATTCTTTCAGGTCCTCTCTTGACTTTGTGATTTTTCATCTAACACTGGAATCTACTAGTTATTGGATTACTATTTAGTTATACTACTAGACCTTAATAATATAGTATGATTGAATAAACAACTTTTAATATAATTTTGGAACATTCTGATACTTGTAGATTGTGATTGTAGATCTTGTAGATTGTGAGCCCTCGCGGGCAGGGTCCTCTCTCCTCCTGTACCAGTTGTGACTTGTATTGTTCAAGATTATTGTACTTGTTTATTATGTATACCCCTCCTCACATGTAAAGCGCCATGGAATAAATGGCGCTATAATAATAAATAATAATAATAATAATACTGTTTATTACTTATATTATTGAAGGGTCTATTAGTATAAGGATATATTTGTGATTGGAAAATCCTTTGTAAATACGTCGAATTTTATAAGCACCAACTGTATGAATATTCATTTCTTATAAACAGACTTAAAGGGCCACTGTCACCCCCCTCCAGCAAACACTTTTTCTCAGAAAACTGTACAGTATATGCCCAAAATCCAGTGTCTCTTGTGATGCGTATATACCGTATTTTTCTGACTATAAATGTGGAGGAAAATGGGGGTGCGTCTTATAATCCAGGTGTACCGGTTTTGGCTATGGTGAGGAGGTGGGGGAGCCATTTCGGCAGAGCAGGGGGTCACAGAGGCAGGAGCCGGCTGCTGCGGTTAACTCCTGTGCCCACTGCTAAAGAGAAATGAATATTCACTGTATTCCACGCCCATGGGCTTGGAGGGCAATGAATATTCATTTCTCTTAATAGCATCCTGGTATGATTGGCCTCCATCCTTGTTCTGGTATGATTGGTCCCCACCCCATCCAGGTATGCATGGCCCCATCAGAAAACATTAAAAAACAAACCATCATACTTACCTTCCCGGCGCTCCCTCGCAGCGTCCTGTTCCAATGCCAGCAACTTCTTTATGCTTGTAAGCAGCACATGGCAGGGACATCATGCACTGCTCACAAGCAGAGGACAGCTGCCGGAATACTCAATGCTCTGCACGTCAGGACTGTGTGCACGCAAAGCAGCGAGTATTCATTGCTCTCTAGCGAGCACAGTGTCAGCCGGAGACTTCCTGCTGCTTCTGGCAGTCACGTGTACCGATACTTAAGAGAAATTAATATTCACCCTATGCCATGAATATTCATTTCTCTTAAATATCGGTACACGTGACTGCCAGCAGCAGCAGGAAGTCTCCGGCTGACACTGTGCTTGCTAGAGAGCAATGAATACTCGCTGCTTTGCGTGCACACAGTCCCGACGTGCAGAGCATTGAGTATTCCGGCAGCTGTCCTCTGCTTGTGAGCAGTGCATGACGTCCCTGCCATGCGCTGCTTACAAACATAAAGCAGCTGCTGGCACCGGAGCAGGACACTGCAAGGGCGTGCTGGAAAGGTAAATTTAATGGTTTTGTTTTTTTTAATGTTTTCTGATGGGGCCATGCATACCAGGATGGGGGTGGAGGGCTAATCATAAGGATGGGGCCATGCATACCAGGAGTGGGGTTTGGGGCCAATCATACCAGAATAAGGATGGGGTCAATCATACCAAGGTAAAGATGGGACCATGCATACTAGGACTGGGATGGGGAGAAATCATACCAGGTTAAGGATGGGGCCCTGCATACCAGGATAGCGATGCGGCCATGCTTACTAGAATGAGATGGGGGACCCTGCATACCAGGAGAGGGATGAGGGGGACCATTCCTACCATGATAGGGATAAGGGGGGCAGGCATACCAGGATTGGGATGAAAGCCATGCATACCAGGATGGGGATGAGGGGGCCATGCATACCAGCTGAGGGGGCCATACATACCAGGGTAGGGATGAGGGGGATCATGTATACCAGGCTAGGGATGAGGGGGCCATGCATACCAGGGTAGGGATGAGGGGGATCATGTATACCAGGCTAGGGAGGAGGGGGCCATGCATACCAGGGTAGGGATGAGGGGGATCATGTATACCAGGCTAGGGAGGAGGGGGCCATGCATACCAGGGTAGGGATGAGGGGGATCATGTATAACAGGCTAGGGAGGAGGGGCCATGCATACCAGGGTAGTGATGAGGGGGATCATGTATACCAGGCTAGGGAGGAGGGGCCATGCATACCAGGGTATGGATGAGGGGGATCATGTATACCAGGGTAGGGATGAGGGGGATCATGTATACCAGGGTAGGGATAAAGGAGCCATGCATACCAGTGTAGGGATGAGGGGGATCATGTATACCAGGGTAGGGATAAAGGAGCCGTGCATACCAGGGTAGGGATGAGGGAGTCATGTGTATCATGATGTGGATGATTGGACCATATATATACTAGGATAGGGGGTATTAAGTACAGAATTTACCACATTTGTTTGCTTCAAATTTTTTTCCTAATATCCTCCTCTAAAAACTTAGGTGCATCTTATGGTCCGAAAAATACGGTACCCCTGCAAAAGTGTTGGCATCCTTGAAATTGTTCCAGAAAAAGAAGTACAGGGTGGAGCGCGGTAATTTGCTGATTTGGGAATGAAATAAAAAAATTATGATCATTAGAAAAATTTATTTTATATTTTAATTATACTGAACAGTAATGGAATTTTTAAATTACATGGTTTTAAATAGTGTATCTGGCAAATGTCGACCTTCGCTATCCACACACTGCTGCATACGTTTTCTGAAGTTTTCATGAACTCTAACAAGCATGTCCACTGGTATTCTGCTAATTTCAGCTTCAATATTGTTCCTTAGGTCTTCCAAGGTGTTGGGACGGTTGATATACACCTTAGACTTCAGGTAACCCCAAAGGAAAAAATCGCATGGGGCTAAATCTGGTGAGCGTGCTGGCCAGTTCACATCTCCCCTCAAAGAGATAAGCCGTCCAGGAAACATTTGCCTCAAACAATTCATGGTAACCCTCGCTGTGTGTGCAGTGGCACCATCCTGTTGGAACCATGTATCCTCTAGTTCCATTGCCTCAAGAGCCGGCTGAAAATAATCCTGTATCATAGACAAGTACCGTTCGGAGTTCACAGTTATGGCACGACCATTATCCTGAAAAAAGTAAGGACCAATGATGCCTACTCGTGATATGGCGCACCACACAGTGACGCGGTCCGAATGCAGAGGTCTCTCGTGAACTTCTCTGGGGTTTGTTTCACTCCAGTAACGCATATTTTGTTTGTTTACACACCCACTGAGGTGAAAATGTGCCTCATCAGAAAAAAACACAATTGCGTCACGGGGTATCGTTGCTAACATGTCTTCACAAGAGGTCCGCCGTGTCAAATAGTCCCATGCTGACAAATGTTGGACCACGCACATTTTATACGGGTGAAAATTCAGTTCATCATGAAGAATCCGGTGGAGAGAACGTCTTGAAATGCCAAGAGCAAATGATTGCTTCCGAGCAGAGCGTTTCGGAGATTGCAGTACTGCTGCTCTAACTCTCTCGATGTTTTGTGGTGTTGTAATCCTTCTCTCAGGTCCCCTTCGTACACATGACACATTCCCTGCTGATCTGAATGCATTCACCCAATTTACAATTGATTGCCGTCCAGGAACACGTCCGCGTGGAGGAACAGCGAATTGTAAACGAAAAGCACGCTGCACTGCAATGATCGAGTGGGCATTTGAAAAATACGCTTCAACACAAAATGACCTCTCCTCACGTGTCCACTGCATGATGGCAACTGAAAGGCAGAGGAATACAAATCTCCCATCAGCCACTGTAAGCCACACCCACTCTCCCCTCTCTTCGACCGACAGTGCCGCCACAGCATGCAGTGCAAAAAAGCAAATTACCGCGCTCCCAGAAAATTATTGCAATTACACATTTTGTTATACACATATTGATTTCCTTTGTGTGTACTGGAATAACACAAAAATGAGGAAAAAAGTCAAATTGGACATAATTTCAAACAAAACTCCAAAAATGGGCCAGACAAAAATGTTGGCACCTTTTCAAAATTCTGGGTAAACAGCTTTGTTTCCAGCATGTGATGCTCGTTCAAATTCCGCTGTGGCAAGTAACAAGTGTGGGCAATATGAAAATCACACCTGAAACCAGATAAAAATGGGAGAAGTTGACTCAATCTTTGCATTGTGTGTCTGTGTGTGCCACACTAAGCATGGAGAACAAAAAGGAGACCAGACCTGTCTGAGGACTTGAGAACCAAAATTGTTGAATATCAACAATCTCAAGGTTACAAATCCATCTCCAGAGATCTTGATGTTCCTTTGTCCTTTGACGAACATAATCAAGAAGTTTACAACCCATGGCACTAGAGCTAATCTCTCTGTATGTGGACGGCAGAGAAAAATTAATGAATGGTTGCAATGTAAGATAGTCTGGATGGGGGATAAGCAGCCCAATCAAGTTCCAAAGAAATTCCAGCTGTCCTGCAGGCTCATAGTGCATCAGTGTCAGCGCAAACTGTCAACATTTGAATGAAATTAAACGCTATGGCAGGAGACCCAGGAGGACCCCACTGCTGACAGAGATATAAAAAAGCTAGACTGCAGTTTGCCAAAAGGTAGGTGAGTAAGCCAAAATCCTTCTGGGAAAGTGTCTTGTGGACAGATGAGGCCAATATAGAGCATTTTAGTAAAGCACATCATTCTACTGTTTGCCGAAAACGGATTGAGAAAAGAACACAGTACCTACAGTCAAATATGTTGGATGTCCAAAGATGTTTTGGGATTTTTTTTGCTGCCTCTGACACTGGGTGCCTTGACTGTGTGCAAGGCATCATGAAATCTGAAGACTACCAAAGGATTTTGGATTGTAATGTAGTGCTCAGTGTCAGAAAGCTGGGTTTGCTTCCTAGATCGTAGGTCTTCCTGCAGGACAAGGATCACAAACATACTTCAAGAAGCCCCCAGAAATGGATGGAAGTAGAGCACTGAAGAGTTCTGAAGTGGAAGCATGGGGTACGGATCTAAATGTTATTTAACATCTGTGATGAGATCTTAAAATTGCTGTTGGGAGAAGGCACCCTTCAAATATGAGAGAACTGGAGCAGTTTTCAAAAGTAAAGTGGGCCAAAATTCCAGCTGAGAGGTGTAAGAAGCGTGCTGATGGTTATAGGAACCGATTGCAATTATTTAATCCAAAGGGTGTGCAACCAAATATTAAGTTGAGGGTGTCAACAATTTTGTCCGGACCTTTTTTGTGTTAAATTTGCCTTTTGTTCTCGTTTTTTTATGTGATGTATGTGCTCCCAGCCCCTCATGCGATGTACGTGCTCCCGGCCCCTCATGTGATGTATGTGCTCGCAGCCCCTCATGTGATGTATGTGCTCGCAGCCCCTCATGTGATGTACGTGCTCCCGGCCCCTCATGCGATGTACGTGCTCCCGGCCCCTCATGCGATGTAAGTGCTCCCAGCCCCTCATGCGATGTACGTGCTCCCAGCCCCTCATGCGATGTACGTGCTCCCAGCCCCTCATGCGATGTACGTGCTCCCAGCCCCTCATGCGATGTATGTGCTCCCAGCCCCAGTGTCTCCTGTGATGTACGTGCTCCAGCATCTCCTGTGATACATGTGCCCTCTCAAGAGTTTTCTGTTAGGTATATGCCTCCAACGTCTCCTATGATGTATGTACCCCCAGTGTCTTCTGGGACGTATATGCCCCCAGCATCCTCTGGGATGTATATGCCCACAATGTCTTCTGGGATGTATATGTCCCCTGCATCTCCTGGGATGTATATGCCCCAGCATCTTCTGTGATGTACTAGTGCTTCTCATAAAATTAGAATATCATGAAAAAGTTATTTAATTTCAGTTTTTCAATACAAAAAGTGAAACTTGTATATTATATAGTCATTACAGACAGAGTGATCTATTTCACGTGTTTATTTCTGTTAGGCCGCCGTCACACATGCGAGTTTTACGGACGTAAGAGCGCAGAATCTACGTCCGTAAAACTCGCAAAAAATACGGCACAATTATTCTCTATGCCCCTGCTCCTATTTGCCGTATTTTACTGATCAGTATTATACGGCTTTCTACGGCCGTACAAAATCGCAGCATGCTGCGTTTGTCACCGTACTGCGCAAGAAATACGCCAATGAAAGTCTATGGAAGCGTGAAAAATACGGATTACACACGGACAAGCAGTGTGACTTGCGAGAAATACGCAGCGCTGTTAGAGAGAAAAGCCGGTAATTCAGTGCGGTGTACAGTAAAATCACACTGACAGCTTACAGTAGAATAGGTAGAATAAATGTGTACACATAGAATAGGTATATATATATATATATATATGTCAGTGAGACACATACAGTGGGGCAAAAAAGTATTTAGTCAGTCAGCAATAGTGCAAGTTCCACCACTTAAAAAGATGAGAGGCGTCTGTAATTTACATCATAGGTAGACCTCAACTATGGGAGACAAACTGAGGAAAAAAAATCCAGAAAATCACATTGTCTGTTTTTTTTTACATTTTATTTGCATATTATGGTGGAAAATAAGTATTTGGTCAGAAACAAGCAATCAAGATTTCTGGCTCTCACAGACCTGTAACTTCTTCTTTAAGAGTCTCCTCTTTCCTCCACTCATTACCTGTAGTAATGGCACCTGTTTAAACTTGTTATCAGTATAAAAAGACACCTGTGCACACCCTCAAACAGTCTGACTCCAAACTCCACTATGGTGAAGACCAAAGAGCTGTCAAAGGACAGCAGAAACAAAATTGTAGCCCTGCACCAGGCTGGGAAGACTGAATCTGCAATAGCCAACCAGCTTGGAGTGAAGAAATCAACAGTGGGAGCAATAATTAGAAAATGGAAGACATACAAGACCACTGATAATCTCCCTCGATCTGGGGCTCCACGCAAAATCCCACCCCGTGGGGTCAGAATGATCACAAGAACGGTGAGCAAAAATCCCAGAACCACGCGGGGGGACCTAGTGAATGAACTGCAGAGAGCTGGGACCAATGTAACAAGGCCTACCATAAGTAACACACTACGCCACCATGGACTCAGATCCTGCAGTGCCAGACGTGTTCCACTGTTTAAGCCAGTACATGTCCGGGCCCGTCTGAAGTTTGCTAGAGAGCATTTGGATGATCCAGAGGAGTTTTGGGAGAATGTCCTATGGTCTGATGAAACCAAACTGGAACTGTTTGGTAGAAACACAACTTGTCATGTTTGGAGGAAAAAGAATACTGAGTTGCATCCATCAAACACCATACCTACTGTAAAGCATGGTGGTGGAAACATCATGCTTTGGGGCTGTTTCTCTGCAAAGGGGCCAGGACGACTGATCCGGGTACATGAAAGAATGAATGGGGCCATGTATCGTGAGATTTTGAGTGCAAACCTCCTTCCATCAGCAAGGGCATTGAAGATGAAACGTGGCTAGGTCTTTCAACATGACAATGATCCAAAGCACACCGCCAGGGCAACGAAGGAGTGGCTTCGTAAGAAGCATTTCAAGGTCCTGGAGTGGCCTAGCCAGTCTCCATATCTCAACCCTATAGAAAACCTTTGGAGGGAGTTGAAAGTCCATGTTGCCAAGCAAAAAGCCAAAAACATCACTGCTCTAGAGGAGATCTGCATGGAGGAATGGGCCAACATACCAACAACCGTGTGTGGCAACCTTGTGAAGACTTACAGAAAACGTTTGACCTCTGTCATTGCCAACAAAGGATATATTACAAAGTATTGAGATGAAATTTTGTTTCTGACCAAATACTTATTTTCCACCATAATATGCAAATAAAATGTTAAAAAAACAGACAATTTGATTTTCTGGATTTTTTTTTCTCAGTTTGTCTCCCATAGTTGAGGTCTACCTATGATGTAAATTACAGACGCCTCTCATCTTTTTAAGTGGTGAAACTTGCACTATTGCTGACTGACTAAATACTTTTTTGCCCCACTGTATATGTATATATATTAATATTTATTCCAGCGCTAGACAGCTTGAAAGCCGGTAATTCAATTACCGGCTTTTTCCTTCTCCTTCCTAAAACCCGACATGATTTGAGACATGGTTTACATACAGTAAACAATGTCTTCTCTCCATTTTTTTTGCAGATTCCACACTACTAATGTCAGTAGTGTGTATCTGCAAAATTTGGCCGTTCTAGCGCTTAAAATAAAGGGTTAAATGGCGGAAAAAATTGGCGTGGGCTCCCGCGCAATTTTCTCCGCCAGAGTAGTAAAGCCAGTGACTGAGGGCAGATATTAATAGCCTGGAGAGGGTCCACGGTTATTGGCCCCCCCCTGGCTAAAAATATCTGCCCCCAGCCACCCCAGAAAAGGCACATCTGGAAGATGCGCCTATTCTGGCACTTGGCCACTCTCTTCCCATTCCCGTGTAGCGGTGGGATATGGGGTAATGAAGGGTTAATGCCACCTTGCTATTGTAAGGTGACATTAAGCCTAATTAATAATGGAGAGGCGTCAATTATGACACCTATCCATTATTAATCCAATACTAGTAAAGGGTTAAATAAAACACAAACACATTTTTTAAAATTATTTTAATGAAATAAAAACAATGGTTGTTGCAGTATTTTATTCAACGCCCAATCCAGTCACTGAAGACCCTCGTTCTGTGAGTAAAAAAACATAATAAACCAACAATATACTTACCCTCCGCAGATCTGTAACGTCCAACGATGTAAATCCTTCTGAAGGGGTTAAAACATTTTGCAGCAAGGAGCTGTGCTAATGCAGGCTGCTCCTCACTGCAAAACCCCAGGGAATGAGGCTAAAAATAGATCAATGATCTATATTTAGCTTCATTTGCGGTGAGGCGCCCTCTGCTGGCTGTTCATAGATCGTGGGAAATTACCTAGAAAGCCAGGGAGCTTTCTAGGTAATTTCCCACGATCTATGAACAGCCAGCAGAGGGCGCCTCACCGCAAATGAAGCTAAATATAGATCATTGATCTATTTTTAGCCTCATTCCCTGGGGTTTTGCAGTGAGGAGCAGCCTGCATTAGCACAGCTCCTTGCTGCAAAATGTTTTAACCCCTTCAGAAGGATTTACATCGTTGGACGTTACAGATCTGCGGAGGGTAAGTATATTGTTGGTTTATTATGTTTTTTTACTCACAGAACGAGGGTCTTCAGTGACTGGATTGGGCGTTGAATAAAATACTGCAACAACCATTGTTTTTATTTCATTAAAATAATTTAAAAAAATGTGTTTGTGTTTTATTTAACCCTTTACTAGTATTGGATTAATAATGGATAGGTGTCATAATTGACGCCTCTCCATTATTAATTAGGCTTAATGTCACCTTACAATAGCAAGGTGGCATTAACCCTTCATTACCCCATATCCCACCGCTACACGGGAATGGGAAGAGAGTGGCCAAGTGCCAGAATAGGCGCATCTTCCAGATGTGCCTTTTCTGGGGTGGCTGGGGGCAGATATTTTTAGCCAGGGGGGGGCCAATAACCGTGGACCTTTACTACTCTGGCGGAGAAAATTGCGCGGGAGCCCACGCCAATTTTTTCCGCCATTTAACCCTTTATTTTAAGAGCTAGAACGGCCAAATTTTGCAGATACACACTACTGACATTAGTAGTGTGGAATCTGCAAAAAAAATGGAGAGAAGACATGGTTTACTGTATGTAAACCATGTCTCAAATCATGTCGGGTTTTAGGAAGGAGAAGGAAAAAGCCGGTAATTGAATTACCGGCTTTCAAGCTGTCTAGCGCTGGAATAAATATTAATATATATATACATATATGTGTCTCACTGACATATATATATATATATATACCTATTCTATGTGTACACATTTATTCTACCTATTCTACTGTAAGCTGTCAGTGTGATTTTACTGTACACCGCACTGAATTACCGGCTTTTCTCTCTAATATATGTGTCTACTGACACATATATATATATATATATATATATATATATATATATATATATATATATATATATATATATAGACAGTATATATATATATTTTCTTTTCTTTTTGGGACACATGGATCACTTCTATAGCGGTATGTTGGTTTTGCTAGCCTGCGAGAAAACCACGCAGTACGGATGCCATACGGATTACATACGGAGGATGCCATGCGCAAAAAACGCTGACACACCCTGCCTACGGAGGAGCTACGGACCACTTTTTTCGGGACTTTTCAGCGTATTACGGCCGTAATATACGGACCGTATTGTTTTACGCTGTGTGTGACGCCGGCCTTAATGTTGAGGATTATGGCTTACAGCCAATGAAAACCCAACAGTCATTATCTCAGTAAATTAGAATACTTTATAACACCAGCTTGAAAAAATTTTAAAATCCGAAATGTTGGCCTACTGAAATGTATTAACACACACACCGTGATCAGTACTGCTGCGACTCCTGTAACACAATGTCCAAACTTGAAGACCAAAGGAGAAACGCTGCAGGCATATATACCTGGACTCTCGGGTGCCAACCCAGAAAAAAACAGTACTGATGGTCTCCATTTCCCGGCCTCATATTTTAAAGATTTGCAATAAACTTCGGATTTTACAGACTGGTGAGTGCCACCCTTCCTTTCTTTGTTTGGCCTACTGAAATGTATGTTCAGTAAATGCTCTCAATACTTGGTCGGGCTCCTTCTGCATCAATTACTGCATCAATGAGGCGTGGCGTGGAGGCGATCAGCCTGTGCACTGCTGAGGTGTTATGGAAGCCCAGGTTGCTCTGATAGCAGCCTTCAGCTCGTCTGCATTGTGGGACCTGGTGTCTCATCTTCCTCTTGACCAGGGGTGTCAAACTGCATTCCTCGAGGGCTGCAAACAGGTCATGTTTTCAGGATTTCCTTGTACTGCACAGGTGATAATTTAATCACCGACACACACAATGATTGCAGCACCTTGTGCAATGCTAAGGGAATCTTGAAAACACGCATGGTTTGCGGCCCATGAGGAATGCAGTTTGACACCCCTGCTCTTGACAATACCCCATAGATTCTCTATGGGGTTAAGGTCAGGCGAGTTTGCTGGCCAATCAAGCACAGTGATACTGTTGTTTGTAAACCTGGTATTAGTACTTTTGGCAGTGTGGACAGGTGCCAAGTCCTGCTGGAGAATTACATTTTCATCTCCAAAAAGCTTGTCAGCAGAGGGAAGCATGAAATTATCTAAAATTTCCTGGTAGACGGCTGCGCTAACTTTGGTCTTGATAAAACACAGTGGACCTACACCAGCAGATGACATGGCTCCACAAACCATCACTGATTGTGAAAACTTCACACAAGACCTCAAGGAGCTTGGATTGTGGCCTCCCCACTCTTCCTCCAGACTCTGGGACCTTGATTTCCAAATGAAATGCAAAATTTACTTCCATCTGAAAGCAACACCTTGGACCACTGACAACAGTCCAGCTCTTTTTCTCCTTGGCCCAGGTAACACGCTTCTGGCGTTGTCTATTGGTCATGAGTGACTTGACACAAGAAATGTGACACTTGTAGCCCATGTCCTGGATATGTTTGTGTGCGGTGGCTCTTGAAGCAATGACTCCACCAGCAGTCATTGGTGAATCTCCCCCAAATTTTTTTATTGCCTTTTCTTAACAATCCTTTCAAGGTCGCGGTTATCCCAGTTTCTTGTGCACCTTTTTCTACAACACTTTTTCCTTCCACTCAACTTTCCATTAATATGCTTGGATACAGCACTCTGTGAACAGCCAGCTTCTTTAGCAATGAGCTTTTGTAGCTTACCCTCCTTGTGGAGTGTGTCAGTGACTGCCTTCTGGACATCTGTCAAGTCAGCAGTCTTCTGTTGTGAATTCCGTTCTTGGGCTCCCTCCGGTGGTTGTAAATGGCACTTTTGTGAATTCTGCCCTTGGGCTCCCTCTGGTGGTTTTGAGTGGAACTGCCGCTCCTTGGGTTTAGCTTTAGCAGCTGCTTTCACTAATCGTCTCTCCTGGCTCTGCTATTTAACCTGGCTCTAGTCTTCAGCCTATGCCACTTGTCAATGTTCTCTGGCTGGATTCACATCTCTGCTTGGATTCTCCTGGTTTCCTGACCAGTTCTGCAAAGATAAGTTCTGGCTTTGCTCATTTCAGTCCACATGTTGTGGACTTATTGTTCTGTGCATTCTATTTTTGTCCAGCTTGTCATTATGGATTTTTCTGTTAGCTGGAAGCTCTGGGAAGCAGATTTACCCTCCACACCTTTAGTCAGGTGTGGATATTTTGTAAACTCTGTGTGGATTGTTTTGTAGTTTTTATACTGACAGCACAGTATCCTTTCCTGTCCTATCTATCAAGCTAGACTGGCCTCCTATGCTAAAATCTGATTTCATCTCTGCGTATGTTATTTTCCCCTCCTCTCGCCGTCAATATTTGTGGGGGGCTATCTTTCCTTTGGGGATTTTCTCTGAGGCAAGATAGGTTTCCTGTTTCCATCTTTAGGGGAAGTTAGATCTTAGGCTGTGCCGAGGGGTCTAGGGAGCGTCAGGTACCCCCCACGGCTATTTCTAGTTGCACTGCTAGGTTCAGGGTCTGCGGTCAGTACAGATACCACCTCCTTCAGAGCTTGTCTCATGTTGTTCCTAAACCACCAGATCATAACAGTCTTCCCCATGATTGTGGAGCCTACTGAAACAGACTAAGGGACCTTTTTAAACACTTAGGAAGTCTTTCCAGGTGTTTTTTGTTAAGTATTCTAATTTACTGAGATTATTTTGGAGTTTTCATTGGCTGTAAGCCATAATCAACAGAAATAAGCACTTGAAATACATCACTCTGTATGTAATGACTCTATATAATATGAGATTCGCCTTTTCTATTGAAGAACTGAAATAAATTAACGTTTTGATTAAATTCTAATTTTGTATCTATTTTTTTGTGATGTATATGCCTCCAAGGTCTCCTGTGATGTATGTGCCCCAGCATCTCCTGTCACATGTGCTGCAGTGTCTCTTGTGATGTTCGTGCTACAACGTCTCCTGTGGTTAATATACCCCAGCGTCTCCTGTGACGAATATGCCCCAGTGCCTCCTTTTGATCTATATGTCCCAGCCCCAGAGTATCCTATGAGATGTACAGTTAGGGCCAGAAATATTTGGACAGTGACATAATTTTCGCGAGTTGGGCTCTGCATGCCACCACATTGGATTTGTAATGAAACCTCTACAACAGAATTCAAGTGCAGATTGTAACGTTTAATTTGAAGGGTTGAACAAAAATATCTGATAGAAAATGTAGGAATTGTACACATTTCTTTACAAACACTCCACATTTTAGGAGGTCAAAAGTAATTGGACAAATAAACATAACCCAAACAAAATATTTTTATTTTCAATATTTTGTTGCAAATCCTTTGGAGGCAATCACTGCCTTAAGTCTGGAACCCATGGACATCACCAAACGCTGGGTTTCCTCCTTCTTAATGCTTTGCCAGGCCTTTACAGCCGCAGCCTTCAGGTCTTGCTTGTTTGTGGGTCTTTCCGTCTTAAGTCTGGATTTGAGCAAGTGAAATGCATACTCAATTGGGTTTAGATCTGGAGATTGACTTGGCCATTGCAGAATGTGCCACTTTTTGGCACTCATGAACTCCTGGGTAGCTTTGGCTGTATGCTTGGGGTCATTGTCCATCTGTACTATGAAGCGCCGTCCAATCAACTTTGCAGCATTTGGCTGAATCTGGGCTGAAAGTATATCCCAGTACACTTCAGAATTCATCCGGCTACTCTTGTCTGCTCTTATGTCATCAATAAACACAAGTGACCCAGTGCCATTGAAAGCCATGCATGCCCATGCCATCACGTTGCCTCCACCATGTTTTACAGAGGATGTGGTGTGCCTTGGATCATGTGCCGTTCCCTTTCTTCTCCAAACTTTTTTCTTCCCATCATTCTGGTACAGGTTGATCTTTGTCTCATCTGTCCATAGAATACTTTTCCAGAACTGAGCTGGCTTCTTGAGGTGTTTTTCTGCAAATTTAACTCTGGCCTGTCTATTTTTGGTATTGATGAATGGTTTGCATCTAGATGTGAACCCTTTATATTTACTGTCATGGAGTCTTCTCTTTACTGTTGACTTAGAGACAGATACACCTACTTCACTGAGAGTGTTCTGGACTTCAGTTGATGTTGTGAACGGGTTCTTCTTCACCAAATTAAGTATGCGGCGATCATCCACCACTGTTGTCATCCGTGGACGCCCAGGCCTTTTTGAGTTCCCAAGCTCACCAGTCAATTCCTTTTTTCTCAGAATGTACCCAACTGTTGATTTTGCTACTCCAAGCATGTCTGCTATCTCTCTGATGGATTTTTTCTTTTTTTTCAGCCTCAGGATGTTCTGCTTCACCTCAATTGAGAGTTCCTTAGACCGCATGTTGTCTGCTCACAGCAACAGCTTCCAAATGCAAAACCACACACCTGGAATCCACCCCTGACCTTTTAACTACTTCATTGATTACAGGTTAACGAGGGAGATGCCTTCAGAGTTAATTGCAGCCCTTAGAGTCCATTGTCCAATTACTTTTGGTCTCTTGAAAAAGAGGACGCTATGCATTACAGAGCTATGATTCCTAAACCCTTTCTCCGATTTGGATGTGGAAACTATCATATTGCAGCTGGGAGTGTGCACTTTCAGCCCATATTATATATATAATTGTATTTCTGAACATGTTTTTGAAAACAGCTAAAATAACAAAACTTGTGTCACTGTCCAAATATTTCTGGCCCTAACTGTATATGCTCCAGTCCCAGCAGCTCTTATGTGCTGTATAAGCTGCAGCCCCAGTGTCCTATGTGATGTATTTAGCAGTCTGTGTCTCCTACGTGATGTATATTCAGCAGTTTCAGGGTTTCCTTTGTGATGTGTGTGTGTGTGTGTGTGTATATATAGAAGATTTGGTGTCTCTTATGTGATGTATATACAGCAGCTTTGGTCTCTTATGTGATGTATATACTGCAGATCTCCCACTTCCTTGAGTTCTATAAATGTAACGTGAGCAGTGATGGATTTCCCCCAGAGGAGACCTGTAGTGTAATATACATCTTTGTTCAGAACTTACTACTGTGAGTTTTTTCCAAAATTCATCACAATGAGTCCCCTGCGCTCTAGACTGACGCAAATCTGGAAAATTAGGTGCCAGTAGCAACATCATCACTACCACCTAACGTCACGGTCTCACTACAGAGAAGTAGCTCCAGCTGTCACATGAGGGGTGAGTTATTTAAATGTTTGACAAAATATAGCAGGAGTATACCTATAATGTTAAGAATCATATATATATATATATATATATATATATATATATATATATATAATGTAACGAAAAAAGAAAAGCACAGAACAAAATAGAAAAAAGTGGACTTTATTGCCTGAACGGCGTGGCGACGCTTCGGATAGAAAATCCTTTTTCAAGCCGAAAACGTCGCCACGCCGTTCAGGCAATTTTTTTTCTATTTTGTTCTGTGCTGCTTTTCTTTTTTTTTGTTACTATCATTGGAGGCTTTTGGACTGCTGGTTGGAAGAGCCTTGCATAAAGTTGAGGTATTTTTGGATGCTGTTCCGTTTTTTTCTATATATATATATATACCAAAAATAATAATAAAGCCACTAAGTAAAATAAATGCTTTATTTGAATAATTTTAAAAACATGTATAAATAAAAACCATTGTGTCACGTCACCTCCTGCCGACGCGCCTGCCGCTCCTTCCCCTGAACCCCTGCATACTTACCTGTCCCGGCGCGCTCCTGGAGTGTGCGAGCATCACCCGATCTCCTCTCTTCCTGTTTCGCCGCCGGCTCCTGGGTCTCGTCGGGAGTTGGGGTTGGGAATGATTATATCTTCCAGATGTGCCTTTTCCGGGGTGGCTGGGGGCAGATGCTTTTTGCCAGGGGGGGGGGGGGTCCTATAAACCATGGTCTCTCTCCAGGCTATTAATATCTGCCCTCAGTCACTGGCTTTCCCACTCTGGCGGAGAAAATTGTGCGGGAGCCCACGCCAGTTTTTTCTGTGATTTAACCCTTTATTTTAACAGCTAGAGCTCCCACATTTTGCACACACAAACTACTATCATTATTAGTGAAGAATATGTAAAAAAAATAAGGGATATGAAATGGCTTACTGTATGCAAACCATGTCTCATATCCTGTTGGGTTTAATAAGGAGATGGCAAAAGCCGGCAATTGAATTACCGGCTTTTCTGCTATCTAGCGCTGTATGAAATATATACAGTGCAGTCCAAAAGTTTGGACACACCTTCTCATTTAAAGAATTTTCTGTATTTTCATGAGTATGAAAATTGTACATTCACACTGAAGGCATCAAAACTATCAATTAACACATGTGGAATTATACACTTAACAAAAAAGTGTGAAACAACTGAAAATATGTCTTATATTCTAGGTTCTTCAAAGTAGCCACCTTTTGCTTTGATGACTGCTTTGCACACTCTTGGCATTCTCTTGATGGGCTTCAAGAGGTAGTCCCCGGGAATGGTTTTCACTTCACAGGTGTGCCCCGTCAGGTTTAGTAAGTGGGATTTCTTGCCTTATAAATGGGGTTGGGACCATCAGTTGTGTTGTGCAGAAGTCTGGTGGATACATAGCTGATAGTCCTACTGAATAGACTGTTAGCTGCTTTTTTCTTGCCATAATATAAATTCTAAGTAAAGAAAAGCGAGTGGTCATCATTACCTTAAGAAGTGAAGGTCAATCAGTCTGAAAAGTTTGGAAAACTTTGAAAGTGTCCCCAAGTGCAGTGGCAAAAACCATCAAGGGCTACAAAGAAACTGGCTCACATGAGGACCGCCCCAGGAAAGGAAGACCAAGAGTCACCTCTGCTTCTGAGGATAAGTTTATCCGAGTCACCAGCCTCAGAAATCGCAGGTTAACAGCAGCTCAGATTAGAGACCAGGTCAATGCCACACAGAGTTCTAGCAGCAGACACATCTCTACAACAACTGTTAAGAGGAGACTTTGTACAGCAGGACTTCATGGTAAAATAGCTGCGAGGAAACCACTGCTAAGGACAGGCAACAAGCAGAAGAGACTTGTTTGGGCTAAAGAACACAAGGAATGGACATTAGACCAGTGGAAATCTGTGCTTTGGTCTGATGAGTCCAAGTTTGAGATCTTTGGTTCCAACCACCGTGTCTTGGTGCGACGCAGAAAAGGTGAAGGGATGGACACTACATGCCTGGTTCCCACCGTGAAGCATGGAGGAGGAGGTGTGATGGTGTGGGGGTGCTTTGCTGGTGACACTGTTGGGTATTTATTCAAAATTGAAGGCATACTGAACCAGCATGGCTACCACAGCATCTTGCAGCAGCATGCTATTCCATCCGGTTTGCATTTAGTTGGACCATCATTTATTTTTCAACAGGAAAATGACCTCAAACACACCTCCAGGCTGGGTAAGGGCTATTTGACCAAGAAGGAGCGTGATGGGGTGCTACGCCAGATGACCTGACCTCCACAGTCACCAGACCTGAACCCAATCGAGATGGTTTGGGGTGAGCTGGACCGCAGAGTGAAGGCAAAAGGGCCAACAAGAGCTAAGCATCTTTTTTGTTAAGTATATAATTCCACATGTGTTAATTCATAGTTTTGATGCCTTCAGTGTAAATGTACAATTTTCATACTCATGAAAATACAGAAAAATCTTTAAATGAGAAGGTGTGCCCAAACTTTTGGTCTGTACTGTGTATGTGTGTGTGTACATATATATGTATATGTATATATATATATATATATATATATATATATATATATATATATAGCGCTCCAGAGATCTGGTCATTGCAGTATGACACTCTGCCACTAAGGGGAGTGATGGTACGTCTGATGGCACTGAAGGAATTCTACTGACCAGGTATCACCAGAACACTTCACACTCCGGCCACTAGGGGGAGAAAAAGGCTTTATTTATTGGGCCACTCCTCACACTGGTAAAACTAGGGGTTGGATAGGAAGTTAGTCAGAAGCTGACTGGGTTGGATTCAGGCAACATCCCGTGGCAGGGGGTGTTGCAGGGGAAAGACACAGGGGGTTCCCTGTCAGGCGTGGGAACCTGGCAGGTGCCTAGCGAACAGAGCAGAACGTTACGGAACCGCGCCTGCACACCCGCGGCGGTATCCTAAGAAAGTGACACGAAGGGAAGGATATTGTGGAACAGTGAGAAACGAGATCAAGCACAAAGGAGAGCCAGTAGGAGTCGTGCCGTGAGACCGAGGCAACATCCTACTGAGGCGCGTAGCCGGTGGCCGGAACACCGCGGGAGTAACTGACTCTAGGCCTTACTGTCAACCTTAAATTTCCTACGAAGACATAGGGGGCAACGCGTGGAGAGGGGTGTCTCTAGGGTCCCGGAAGAGCTCCGAGCCTTCCCGTCATACGGGTGCGTCCTAGCCATAACATACCTGGGGGACGAGAAACTAGTAACATCTGGAACAAGAGAGAGAGAATTAGAGCGAACGAACGAGAACAGCAGTTGTGAGGACTATTCCGAATGCTCAGCAGGGTAGCACTACAACACACAGGCGCTAGTGGTAAGCACTGATTTCCACCTGCAAAGGGAACTCTGGAAGTGCCCATCGGACCGGCCGGTCTCAGAAAGCCCTGTTAATCGTGCTCTGGATTGAGGATCCTGAAGTCTTCAGTAAAGAGGTAAAGAGACTGCAACCTTGTGTCCTCGTTATTGACTGCACCTCACACCATCACCATCTACATCACTGGGAAGCCCTGGGGACATACTTCACCTGTGGGAAGGTATACCATCCAGCTGCCATTCCATCACCCCAGCGAACCCCACAGCAGCGTCAGTCACCCTGACCGAACACCACAGGTGGCGTCACGAATCCCTGACAGACTGTACCACCTTTATTGGACGCCCCTTAGCAGGGTCGCGGACCGGGTCTAGCCACCGTGACAGCCTCAGAACCGAACCAGAGAGGCCCGGTACCGAGAACTCGTGGCCCTGTGTCTGGGGGTGATATATATATATATATATATATATATATATATATATATATATATAAATATATATATATATATACATATACATACATACAGTGGGGCAAAAAAGTATTTAGTCAGTCAGCAATAGTGCAAGTTCCACCACTTAAAAAGATGAGAGGCGTCTGTAATTTACATCATAGGTAGACCTCAACTATGGGAGACAAGCTGAGAAAAAAAAATCCAGAAAATCACATTGTCTGGTTTTTTTTATCATTTTATTTGCATATTATGGTGGAAAATAAGTATTTGGTCAGAAACAAAATTTCATCTCAATACTTTGTAATATATCCTTTGTTGGCAATGACAGAGGTCAAACGTTTTCTGTAAGTCTTCACAAGGTTGCCACACACTGTTGTTGGTATGTTGGCCCATTCCTCCATGCAGATCTCCTCTAGAGCAGTGATGTTTTTGGCTTTTCGCTTGGCAACACGGACTTTCAACTCCCTCCAAAGGTTTTCTATAGGGTTGAGATCTGGAGACTGGCTAGGCCACTCCAGAACCTTGAAATGCTTCTTACGAAGCCACTCCTTCGTTGCCCTGGCGGTGTGCTTTGGATCATTGTCATGTTGAAAGACCCAGCCACGTTTCATCTTCAATGCCCTTGCTGATGGAAGGAGGTTTGCTGTTATGAATAGGTAATTCAGAACCACAATGGACCTTGAAGTTCAGAGCACACAAGTGACCTGACAAAACCCACAAAACATAGGACGAGCTCTGAGACGTGGGAACTCTGCTGACCGCAATCCCTAAACCTATCAAACCACACTAGAGGTAGCCGTGGATTGCGCCTAACGCTCCCTATGCAACTCGGCACAGCCTGAGAAACTAGCTAGCCTGAAGATAGAAAAATAAGCCTACCTTGCCTCAGAGAAATACCCCAAAGGAAAAGGCAGCCCCCCACATATAGACTGTGAGTTAAGATGAAAATACAAACACAGAGATGAAATAGATTTAGCAAAGTGAGGCCCGACTTACTGAATAGACCGAGGACAGGAAAGATAGCTTTGCGGTCAACACAAAAACCTACAAACAACCACGCAGAGGGGCAAAAAGACCCTCCGCACCGACTAACGGTACGGAGGTGCTCCCTCTGCGTCTCAGAGCTTCCAGCAAGCAAGCAAAACCAAAAAAGCAAGCTGGACAGAAAATATAGCAACAAAAGTAACACAAGCAAAACTTAGCTTATGCTGAGCAGACAGGCCACAGGAACGATCCAGGAGGAAGCAAGACCAATACTAGAACATTGACTGGAGGCCAGGATCAAAGCACTAGGTGGAGTTAAATAGAGCAGCACCTAACGACTTAACCTCATCACCTGAGGAAGGAAACTCAGAAGCCGCAGTACCACTCGTGACCACAGGAGGGAGCTTGATCACAGAATTCACAACAGTTTGCACTCAAAATCTCACGATACATGGCCCCATTCATTCTTTCATGTACCCGGATCAGTCGTCCTGGCCCCTTTGCAGAGAAACAGCCCCAAAGCATGATGTTTCCACCACCATGCTTTACAGTAGGTATGGTGTTTGATGGATGCAACTCAGTATTCTTTTTCCTCCAAACACGACAAGTTGTGTTTCTACCAAACAGTTCCAGTTTGGTTTCATCAGACCATAGGACATTCTCCCAAAACTCCTCTGGATCATCCAAATACTCTCTAGCAAACTTCAGACGGGCCCGGACATGTACTGGCTTAAGCAGTGGGACACGTCTGGCACTGCAGGATCTGAGTCCATGGTGGCGTAGTGTGTTACTTATGGTAGGCCTTGTTACATTGGTCCCAGCTCTCTGCAGTTCAATCACTAGGTCCCCCCGCGTGGTTCTGGGATTTTTGCTCACCGTTCTTGTGATCATTCTGACCCCACGGGGTGGGATTTTGCGTGGAGCCCAGATCGAGGGAGATTATCAGTGGTCTTGTATGTCTTCCATTTTCTAATTATTGCTCCCACTGTTGATTTCTTCACTCCAAGCTGGTTGGCTATTGCAGATTCAGTCTTCCCAGCCTGGTGTAGGGCTACAATTTTGTTTCTGGTGTCCTTTGACAGCTCTTTGGTCTTCACCATAGTGGAGTTTGGAGTCAGACTGTTTGAGGGTGTGCACAGGTGTATTTTGATACTGATAACAAGTTTAAACAGGTGCCATTACTACAGGTAATGAGTGGAGGAAAGAGGAGACTCTTAAAGAAAAAGTTACAGGTCTGTGAGAGCCAGAAATCTTGATTGTTTGTTTCTGACCAAATACTTATTTTCCACCATAATATGCAAATAAAATGATTAAAAAAAAAAACAGAAAATGTGATTTTCTGGATTTTTTTTTTCTCAGTTTGTCTCCCATAGTTGAGGTCTACCTATGATGTAAATTACAGACGCCTCTCATCTTTTTAAGTGGTGGAACTTGCACTATTGCTGACTGACTAAATACTTTTTTGCCCCACTATATATATATATATATATATATAACTCATATATGACTGTATATATGTTTTCACGAATCTTTGAGCCCATGGATCCATTCCATGTCCATTTTGCAAGCCGGCGAGAAAATATCGCCGTAAGTATGACACAGGGATCATTTTTTGAGAAAAAAATCGCATCCTTGCGTTGAATTCGGATCACTGTTCAGGAACATTTCTGCGTCTTACGACTGTAAAGAACGGACCATATTTCCCTACGCTAAGTGTGACGCCAGCCTTAAATGAAGTAACATCTCCACTAACTTGTGATACATCACCTTCAGGAGAGTCTTTCCGTCAGGGAATATTGTATACCAGTCACTCAATACTTCTCCCCGCTCTTGCAGCTCCTTACAGTTCCTGGCACTTGGAATAGTATAAAAAAGTGTTTAGGAGCTTTATACACCGTAAAACCGCTGCAGTGTAAAGCATGGGGAAGCATCTGACAATTTTAGACTACCACAGACCCCCAGTATACAATGCAGATAGGATAGACCCCCAATCGTAGTGTGTCGTATTACAGCCAGTGCAATCTATCTCATGCTATGTGTCTCTATTTATGATACTGTTCTTTTATTCCGGAGGCCCTGGGAATAAAATGTGAGTGATCCTTGTACTAACACGATCAATAAGAAGGCAAACTTATGTATGAGCCCTACTGTTTTTGTCTTTGTACCTCCTTGACCAGTTGGTCCCATCTTTCGAATGGATCTGGAAGGACTGGGTTCTCCTAGAAGAATTAAAGGGATGGTTCTACATGTAAATACAATGAAAAGTGGTAGCCCTTTTTGGAAGTGCATTTGAACAGCAAGGTTGATCGCTGTTGAGGGGAACTAGGAAAAAAAAAAAAAAAATCTCTATAAATCTTCAGCAGAGCGAGTGTGAGCGAGCTGAGTGTGACCAGAGCGTAAGTGTGGACGGCGGTAAGTGTGACTTGTGATTCAGTGAAGAGGTATTTGGAAAGCCTTTAACAAATACCTGTGTGAATTGGTGTGAGTTGCTGAATTGGGGGTAGCTATATTCATAAGGGTTAACTTAGGGTGGGGGCTCATAGTTAAGGGTTTATAAGGGGCAGCTGTTTGGGGCTCAAGTCCTTTTTGGAAGTGCATTTGAACAGCAAGGTTGATTGCTGTTGAGGGGAACTAGGAAAAAAAAAAAAAATCTCTATAAATCTTCAGCAGAGCGAGTGTGAGCGAGCTGAGTGTGACCAGAGCGTAAGTGTGGACGGCGGTAAGTGTGACTTGTGATTCAGTGAAGAGGTATTTGGAAAGCCTTTAACAAATACCTGTGTGAATTGGTGTGAGTTGCTGAATTGGGGGTAGCTATATTCATAAGGGTTAACTTAGGGTGGGGGCTCATAGTTAAGGGTTTATAAGGGGCAGCTGTTTGGGGCTCAAGTCCTTTTTGGAAGTGCATTTGAACAGCAAGGTTGATTGCTGTTGAGGGGAACTAGGAAAAAAAAAAAAAAAAAAAAAATCTCTATAAATCTTCAGCAGAGCGAGTGTGAGCGAGCTGAGTGTGACCAGAGCGTAAGTGTGGACGGCGGTAAGTGTGACTTGTGATTCAGTGAAGAGGTATTTGGAAAGCCTTTAACAAATACCTGTGTGAATTGGTGTGAGTTGCTGAATTGGGGGTAGCTATATTCATAAGGGTTAACTTAGGGTGGGGGCTCATAGTTAAGGGTTTATAAGGGGCAGCTGTTTGGGGCTCAAGTCCTTTTTGGAAGTGCATTTGAACAGCAAGGTTGATTGCTGTTGAGGGGAACTAGGAAAAAAAAAAAAAAAAAAATCTCTATAAATCTTCAGCAGAGCGAGTGTGAGCGAGCTGAGTGTGACCAGAGCGTAAGTGTGGACGGCGGTAAGTGTGACTTGTGATTCAGTGAAGAGGTATTTGGAAAGCCTTTAACAAATACCTGTGTGAATTGGTGTGAGTTGCTGAATTGGGGGTAGCTATATTCATAAGGGTTAACTTAGGGTGGGGGCTCATAGTTAAGGGTTTATAAGGGGCAGCTGTTTGGGGCTCAAGTCCTTTTTGGAAGTGCATTTGAACAGCAAGGTTGATTGCTGTTGAGGGGAACTAGGAAAAAAAAAAAAAAAAAAATCTCTATAAATCTTCAGCAGAGCGAGTGTGAGCGAGCTGAGTGTGACCAGAGCGTAAGTGTGGACGGCGGTAAGTGTGACTTGTGATTCAGTGAAGAGGTATTTGGAAAGCCTTTAACAAATACCTGTGTGAATTGGTGTGAGTTGCTGAATTGGGGGTAGCTATATTCATAAGGGTTAACTTAGGGTGGGGGCTCATAGTTAAGGGTTTATAAGGGGCAGCTGTTTGGGGCTCAAGTCCTTTTTGGAAGTGCATTTGAACAGCAAGGTTGATTGCTGTTGAGGGGAACTAGGAAAAAAAAAAAAAAAAAAAATCTCTATAAATCTTCAGCAGAGCGAGTGTGAGCGAGCTGAGTGTGACCAGAGCGTAAGTGTGGACGGCGGTAAGTGTGACTTGTGATTCAGTGAAGAGGTATTTGGAAAGCCTTTAACAAATACCTGTGTGAATTGGTGTGAGTTGCTGAATTGGGGGTAGCTATATTCATAAGGGTTAACTTAGGGTGGGGGCTCATAGTTAAGGGTTTATAAGGGGCAGCTGTTTGGGGCTCAAGTCCTTTTTGGAAGTGCATTTGAACAGCAAGGTTGATTGCTGTTGAGGGGAACTAGGAAAAAAAAAAAAAAAAAATCTCTATAAATCTTCAGCAGAGCGAGTGTGAGCGAGCTGAGTGTGACCAGAGCGTAAGTGTGGACGGCGGTAAGTGTGACTTGTGATTCAGTGAAGAGGTATTTGGAAAGCCTTTAACAAATACCTGTGTGAATTGGTGTGAGTTGCTGAATTGGGGGTAGCTATATTCATAAGGGTTAACTTAGGGTGGGGGCTCATAGTTAAGGGTTTATAAGGGGCAGCTGTTTGGGGCTCAAGTCCTTTTTGGAAGTGCATTTGAACAGCAAGGTTGATTGCTGTTGAGGGGAACTAGGAAAAAAAAAAAAATCTCTATAAATCTTCAGCAGAGCGAGTGTGAGCGAGCTGAGTGTGACCAGAGCGTAAGTGTGGACGGCGGTAAGTGTGACTTGTGATTCAGTGAAGAGGTATTTGGAAAGCCTTTAACAAATACCTGTGTGAATTGGTGTGAGTTGCTGAATTGGGGGTAGCTATATTCATAAGGGTTAACTTAGGGTGGGGGCTCATAGTTAAGGGTTTATAAGGGGCAGCTGTTTGGGGCTCAAGTCCTTTTTGGAAGTGCATTTGAACAGCAAGGTTGATTGCTGTTGAGGGGAACTAGGAAAAAAAAAAAAAAAATCTCTATAGATCTTCAGCAGAGCGAGTGTGAGCGAGCTGAGTGTGACCAGAGCGTAAGTGTGGACGGCGGTAAGTGTGACTTGTGATTCAGTGAAGAGGTATTTGGAAAGCCTTTAACAAATACCTGTGTGAATTGGTGTGAGTTGCTGAATTGGGGGTAGCTATATTCATAAGGGTTAACTTAGGGTGGGGGCTCATAGTTAAGGGTTTATAAGGGGCAGCTGTTTGGGGCTCAAGTCCTTTTTGGAAGTGCATTTGAACAGCAAGGTTGATTGCTGTTGAGGGGAACTAGGAAAAAAAAAAAAAACAAATCTCTATAAATCTTCAGCAGAGCGAGTGTGAGCGAGCTGAGTGTGACCAGAGCGTAAGTGTGGACGGCGGTAAGTGTGACTTGTGATTCAGTGAAGAGGTATTTGGAAAGCCTTTAACAAATACCTGTGTGAATTGGTGTGAGTTGCTGAATTGGGGGTAGCTATATTCATAAGGGTTAACTTAGGGTGGGGGCTCATAGTTAAGGGTTTATAAGGGGCAGCTGTTTGGGGCTCAAGTCCTTTTTGGAAGTGCATTTGAACAGCAAGGTTGATTGCTGTTGAGGGGTACTAGGAAAAAAAAAAAAAAAGAAATCTCTATAAATCTTCAGCAGAGCGAGTGTGAGCGAGCCGAGTGTGACCAGAGCGTAAGTGTGGACGGCGGTAAGTGTGACTTGTGATTCAGTGAAGAGGTATTTGGAAAGCCTTTAACAAATACCTGTGTGAATTGGTGTGAGTTGCTGAATTGGGGGTAGCTATATTCATAAGGGTTAACTTAGGGTGGGGGCTCATAGTTAAGGGTTTATAAGGGGCAGCTGTTTGGGGCTCAAGTCCTTTTTGGAAGTGCATTTGAACAGCAAGGTTGATTGCTGTTGAGGGGAACTAGGAAAAAAAAAAAAAAAAAAAATCTCTATAAATCTTCAGCAGAGCGAGTGTGAGCGAGCTGAGTGTGACCAGAGCGTAAGTGTGGACGGCGGTAAGTGTGACTTGTGATTCAGTGAAGAGGTATTTGGAAAGCCTTTAACAAATACCTGTGTGAATTGGTGTGAGTTGCTGAATTGGGGGTAGCTATATTCATAAGGGTTAACTTAGGGTGGGGGCTCATAGTTAAGGGTTTATAAGGGGCAGCTGTTTGGGGCTCAAGTCCTTTTTGGAAGTGCATTTGAACAGCAAGGTTGATTGCTGTTGAGGGGAACTAGGAAAAAAAAAAAAAAAAAAATCTCTATAAATCTTCAGCAGAGCGAGTGTGAGCGAGCCGAGTGTGACCAGAGCGTAAGTGTGGACGGCGGTAAGTGTGACTTGTGATTCAGTGAAGAGGTATTTGGAAAGCCTTTAACAAATACCTGTGTGAATTGGTGTGAGTTGCTGAATTGGGGGTAGCTATATTCATAAGGGTTAACTTAGGGTGGGGGCTCATAGTTAAGGGTTTATAAGGGGCAGCTGTTTGGGGCTCAAGTCCTTTTTGGAAGTGCATTTGAACAGCAAGGTTGATTGCTGTTGAGGGGAACTAGGAAAAAAAAAAAAAATCTCTATAAATCTTCAGCAGAGCGAGTGTGAGCGAGCTGAGTGTGACCAGAGCGTAAGTGTGGACGGCGGTAAGTGTGACTTGTGATTCAGTGAAGAGGTATTTGGAAAGCCTTTAACAAATACCTGTGTGAATTGGTGTGAGTTGCTGAATTGGGGGTAGCTATATTCATAAGGGTTAACTTAGGGTGGGGGCTCATAGTTAAGGGTTTATAAGGGGCAGCTGTTTGGGGCTCAAGTCCTTTTTGGAAGTGCATTTGAACAGCAAGGTTGATTGCTGTTGAGGGGAACTAGGAAAAAAAAAAAAAAAAAAATCTCTATAAATCTTCAGCAGAGCAAGTGTGAGCGAGCTGAGTGTGACCAGAGCGTAAGTGTGGACGGCGGTAAGTGTGACTTGTGATTCAGTGAAGAGGTATTTGGAAAGCCTTTAACAAATACCTGTGTGAATTGGTGTGAGTTGCTGAATTGGGGGTAGCTATATTCATAAGGGTTAACTTAGGGTGGGGGCTCATAGTTAAGGGTTTATAAGGGGCAGCTGTTTGGGGCTCAAGTCCTTTTTGGAAGTGCATTTGAACAGCAAGGTTGATTGCTGTTGAGGGGAACTAGGAAAAAAAAAAAAAAAAAAATCTCTATAAATCTTCAGCAGAGCGAGTGTGAGCGAGCTGAGTGTGACCAGAGCGTAAGTGTGGACGGCGGTAAGTGTGACTTGTGATTCAGTGAAGAGGTATTTGGAAAGCCTTTAACAAATACCTGTGTGAATTGGTGTGAGTTGCTGAATTGGGGGTAGCTATATTCATAAGGGTTAACTTAGGGTGGGGGCTCATAGTTAAGGGTTTATAAGGGGCAGCTGTTTGGGGCTCAAGTCCTTTTTGGAAGTGCATTTGAACAGCAAGGTTGATTGCTGTTGAGGGGAACTAGGAAAAAAAAAAAAAAAAAAAATCTCTATAAATCTTCAGCAGAGCGAGTGTGAGCGAGCTGAGTGTGACCAGAGCGTAAGTGTGGACGGCGGTAAGTGTGACTTGTGATTCAGTGACTTTGGAGTCAGGGAGTTTTCAGGGGAGGAATTACTGAATTGCTGTCTGATTTTTATTAATACTTTGTATTTATTTATTTTTTTTATTGAACTGTTCTGTCTGGTGCAATCCCCATTAGGAAATGTGCTCCACGATTGTTAATGCCATCCAGTGCACATCTTGCCACATGTATGCAGTCCTTGAGCAGCCGATCGAGGGTGCATACTGCTGTGCGAGATGTGAGCACGTTGTGCATTTGGAAACCCAGATTCTGACTCTAAATGTGCAGCTGGCAACACTGAGATCCATAGACAACATGGAGAGGAGTCTTCTGCTCACGGAGCAGACGCTCAATGGGACAGATGAGGGGGGGGATGGTGGGATGGAGCTGCAGGACAATGAAGTAGCAAGCTGGGTGACAGTTAGGAAGCGGGGTAGAGGGAAGAGTGCCAGGGAGGCTAGTCCTGATCTGGAACACCCCAATAAGTTTGCTAAGTTGGCAGATGAGGGGGGTGCCAGTACAGGGGTAGCACTGCTGCAGCCAGGCATGTCCTCTGAAAGCCGGAGGAGTGACTGCTCCAGTAAGGAGGGAAATAGGAGAGCAGGGCAGGCCAGACAGGTGCTGGTAGTGGGCGACTCAATTATTAGGGGAACAGATAGGGCAATCTGTCACAAAGACAGGGATCGTCGAACGGTGTGCTGCCTACCTGGCGCTCGAGTCCGACACATCGCTGATCGGGTGGACAGATTATTGGGAGGGGCTGGTGAGGACCCAGCGGTCATGGTGCACATTGGCACTAATGACAAAGTTAGAGGTAGGTGGAAGGTCCTTAAAGATGATTTCAGGGAATTAGGCTGCAAGCTGAAAGCAAGGACCTCCAACGTGGTATTTTCCGAAATACTGCCGGTACCACGTGCCACGCCAGAGAGGCAACGGGAGATTAGGGAGGTTAATAAGTGGCTCAAGAATTGGTGTAGGAAAGAGGGGTTTGGGTTCCTGCAGAACTGGGCCGACTTCTCAGTTGGCTACAGGCTCTACGCTAGGGACGGGCTGCACCTCAATGGGGAGGGTGCAGCTGTGCTGGGGGAGAGAATGGCTAGAAGGTTGGAGGAGTGTTTAAACTAGGAATTGGGGGGGAGGGTATTCATTTTATAGGAGGGGAAGATAGTGCAGACAGAGTCCTGGGCACAAATAAGGAAGTTGGGGGTGGCGGTGGCATGGGGGGGTGGCGGTGGCATGGGGGGTGGGGTCAGAACAGTTAATAATTTAAGAAATAGAAGTACAGAGAGGAACATAAAGTGCATGTATACTAATGCCAGAAGCCTCGCCAACAAAATGGACGAATTAGAACTAATGTTGTTGGAGCATAATTATGACATGGTGGGGATATCTGAAACGTGGCTGGATGAGAGCCATGACTGGGCTGTTAACTTGCAGGGCTATAGCCTGTTCAGAAATGACCGTACAGATAAGCGAGGGGGAGGGGTGTGTCTTTATGTAAAATCATCCTTAAAACCCATCCTGCGTGATAATATAGGTGAATTTAATGAAAATGTAGAATCCCTGTGGGTGGAGATAAGGGGAGGGGGAAAAAATAATAAATTACTGATAGGGGTTTGTTATAAATCTCCAAAAATAATGGAAGCAATGGAGAATATCCTCGTAAAGCAAATAGATGAAGCTGCGACTCAAGGAGAAGTCATTATTATGGGGGACTTCAACTACCCTGAAATAGATTGGGGAACAGAAACCTGCAGTTCCAGCAAAGGTAATCGGTTTTTGACAATTATGAGAGACAATTACCTTTCACAACTGGTTCAGGACCCAACAAGAAGGGGGGCACTGCTAGACCTAATATTAACCAACAGGCCAGACCGCATATCAAATATAAGGGTTGGGGGTTACTTGGGAAATAGCGATCACAAAATAATAAGTTTTCATGTATCCTTTAAAAAGATGTGTAGTAGAGGGGTTACAAGGACACTAAACTTCAGGAGGGCAAATTTCCAACGGATGAGAGAGGATCTTGGTGCAATTAACTGGGACGATATCCTGAGACACAAAAATACACAGAGAAAATGGGATACGTTTATTAGCATCCTGGATAGGACCTGTGCACAGTATATACCGTATGGGAATAAACATATTAGAAATAGGAGGAAACCAATATGGCTAAATAGAGCTGTAAGGGGCGCAATAAGGGACAAAAAGAAAGCATTTAGAGAATTAAAGGAAGTAGGTAGTGAGGAGGCATTAAATAAATACAGAAAATTAAATAAATTCTGTAAAAAGCAAATCAAGGCAGCAAAGATTGAGACAGAGAGACTCATTGCCAGAGAGAGTAAAAATAATCCTAAAATATTCTTTAACTACATAAATAGTAAGAAACTAAAAAATGATAGTGTTGGCCCCCTTAAAAATAGTCTGGGTGAGATGGTGGATGAGGATGAGGAAAAAGCCAATATGCTAAATGACTTTTTTTCATCAGTATTTACACAAGAAAATCCCATGGCAGACAAAATGTCTAGTGATAAAAATTCCCAATTAAATGTCACCTGCTTAACCCAGCAGGAAGTGCGGCGGCGTCTAAAAATCACTAAAATTGACAAATCTCCGGGCCCGGATGGGATACACCCTCGAGTACTGCAGGAATTAAGTACAGTCATTGATAGACCATTATTTTTAATCTTTAAAGACTCCATAATAACAGGGTCTGTGCCACAGGACTGGCGTATAGCAAATGTGGTGCCAATATTCAAAAAGGGAACAAAAACTGAACTTGGAAACTATAGGCCAGTAAGCTTAACCTCTACTGTGGGTAAAATCCTGGAGGGCATTCTAAGGGACGCTATACTGGAGTATCTGAAGAGGAATAACCTCATGACCCAGTATCAGCACGGGTTTACTAGGGACCGTTCATGTCAGACTAATTTGATCAGTTTCTATGAAGAGGTAAGTTCCGGATTGGACCAAGGGAACCCAGTGGATGTAGTGTATATGGACTTTTCAAAAGCTTTTGATACGGTGCCACACAAAAGGTTGATACATAAAATGAGAATAATGGGGATAGGGGAAAATATGTGCAAGTGGGTTGAGAGCTGGCTCAGGGATAGGAAACAAAGGGTGGTTATTAATGGAGCACACTCGGACTGGGTAGCGGTTAGCAGTGGGGTACCACAGGGGTCAGTATTGGGCCCTCTTCTTTTTAACATATTTATTAATGACCTTGTAGGGGGCATTCAGAGTAGAATTTCAATATTTGCAGATGACACTAAACTCTGCAGGGTAATCAATACAGAGGAGGACAATTTTATATTACAGGATGATTTATGTAAACTAGAAGCTTGGGCTGATAAATGGCAAATGAGCTTTAATGGGGATAAATGTAAGGTCATGCACTTGGGTAGAAGTAATAAGATGTATAATTATGTGCTTAATTCTAAAACTCTGGGCAAAACCGTCAATGAAAAAGACCTGGGTGTATGGGTGGATGACAAACTTAAATTCAGTGGCCAGTGTCAGGCAGCTGCTACAAAGGCAAATAAAATAATGGGATGCATTAAAAGAGGCATAGATGCTCATGAGGAGAATATAATTTTACCTCTATACAAGTCACTAGTTCGACCACACTTAGAATACTGTGCACAGTTCTGGTCTCCGGTGTATAAGAAAGACATAGCTGAACTGGAGCGGGTGCAGAGAAGAGCGACCAAGGTTATTAGAGGACTGGGGGGTCTGCAATACCAAGATAGGTTATTACACTTGGGGCTATTTAGTTTGGAAAAACGAAGACTAAGGGGTGATCTCATTTTAATGTATAAATATATGAGGGGACAGTACAAAGACCTTTCTGATGATCTTTTTAATCATAGACCTGAAACAGGGACAAGGGGGCATCCTCTGCGGTTGGAGGAAAAAAGGTTTAAGCATAATAACAGACACGGATTCTTTACTGTAAGAGCAGTGAGACTATGGAACTCTCTGCCGTGTGATGTTGTAATGAGTGATTCATTACTTAAATTTAAGAGGGGACTGGATACCTTTCTGGAAAAGTATGATGTTACAGGGTATATACACTAGATTCCTTGATAGGGCGTTGATCCAGGGAACTAGTCTGATTGCCGTATGTGGAGTCGGGAAGGAATTTTTTTCCCCAATGTGGAGCTTACTCTTTGCACATGGGGTTTTTTTGCCTTCCTCTGGATCAACATGTTAGGGCATGTTAGGTTAGGCTATGGGTTGAACTAGATGGACATATAGTCTTCCTTCAACCTTAATAACTATGTAACTATGTAACTATGTATACCTCATGCTGCTATTGTTATAAAGGGGTCTGTAAATTATTCACCTTTTTCTCCTAGTTCTCACTTCTGCCCAGGAGATCAGGGTATTCCAGAACATCCTCGAAGGATGGACAAACGATCAGTGTCTCCGATGCCAATGATCTTCACGCCTGATTAGAAAGAGTAAGGGGAGGGTGAGGAGCTGTAATGGCGATCCCCAGAGGAAGAGAAATGGGGGCGCAGAGGACGCTGATCCACCCGGACCCCATTGTGGCTGATTCACCTACCTGGACATGAGTCGTCAGCATTACTGAGAGCAGCACAGAGCGCAGCGAGCCAGCAGGTCTTCATGGGCAGTGGTAATGATCACTGTTTCTCGTTCATACCTTCACTATGGTGTACGAATGGCGGATATGTTTTGGTAAGTGGTAAAGCCCCCTGTGATATAATGGTCCCCCACCCCAGATTGCATTGTTCTTAACTAGTATGTTCTGTTTGCAATGAAAGCAACTTTCTAACGTTTCCGATATTTGTCCGTAGCAATGAATTCAGTAATTTAATTAATAACCATGGAGACAAACAGTCATGAGAAAAAGTATGTACACCCTCTTTGAATCCAATGGTTTAACGTATCAAGACATAATGAAAAAAAGAACAAAAATAAATCTCATCCTTAGAAGTTCTAAATCTTAAAACAATCCAACCTCAAATGAACAACAACACATGACAATTATTTATGACCAATTACACCGTGTCATTATTTATGCTTCAAAAACTAGGCCAAAATGCATAAGAATTGGTGTGAAAAATTAAGTACACCCCAGTAGCTTGTAGAAGTTATTTTAGCAGTAATTACTTGCAGTGATAATTTTCAGAATGACTTTATCAGTCCCGCATATCGTTCTGGAGGAATTTTGGCCGACCCTTCGTTACCACGCTGCTGAAGTTCTTTGAGAATTGTGGGCCGTCGTTTCAGCACCGATAGCTTAAGGTCTCGCCACAACATTTCTACTGGATTGAGGTCTGGACTGTGACTCACTCATTTCAACATCTTGATTTATTTATTTTTCAGCCTTTCTCATGCAGATTTGTGGTTTTCTTGGGTTCATTGTCCTGTCTTATTACCCAGTTTCAGTCAAGCTTTAGATTTTGGATAGATGGCCTCATGTTTAACTCTAGAGGGGGTTATGGTTGCCCCAATAACTACAAGGTGATTTAATCCTGTGGCTGCAAAACATGCCTAAATCATCCCCCCTCCACCTCCATGGTATGACTTGTGCTGATCAGGGTGTTATGGCTAAACATCTCCACTTTGGTCTCATCTGTACCAAGGACATTGTTCCAGAGGTCTTGTAGTTTGTTCATATACAACTTTGCAAAGCTATATTATGCTAACTAAAGCCTTTAGAGTCTGAGCTGCAGCTCTTGGGTTTTTGCAATTTCTTTGAGCATTGTATGGTCTGACCTTGGGGTAAATTTTCTTGAACATCCACTCCTGGGAAGATTGTCAACTGTCTTGCGTGTTTTCTATTTGTTGAATAATCTACCCTACTGTAGAATGATGGACTCCAAAAAGTTTGCAAATTACCTCAAAAGAGCTACTGCTTCTGTGATACACACTTGTGGTATATTGGCTCGGTCTACAATATACACACACAGCATCTACACTATATACATATAATCTATACCATATACACATTTCCTACACTATATACACAGGAAAGTGTAGCAAACTCATCAGTCTCTCTCCTGGCCCTTTGGTAACATGACCATAATGTCACCAAATGTAATTGAAGCCTTCTAAACTCAGATACTAGACAGATAGGACCGGCATTATCAGTGCAGTTTCTGTTTTTTCAAAGTAGGCAGCCCCCCAAACATGTAGTTGTGTAACGTCTGGCAGTGCAGGATTGTTAACCTTGGCTCCAATTTTAATTCTTGACAATTGAATCAAAAGTCACAGACGGCCCACATTTTTTATGACCATGCACTCTACCCTTTTTTATAGGCCACTCTCCCCAAAACCATTTCCTTTTAGGTCGTATGTACATGTGCATTTTTTTGTTGCCGTTTTTGAGACAAAGTCAAAAGTGTATATGAAAGGATAGAAAAATAGAAGGTAAGGACGTCTACTTCTCCTTCCTGTTGGATCGACTTTTAGCTGTAACTCAGAAAACAGCTAAAAAATTGCTTCTTTTTTTCTTTCTTTTCAGACCAATACAATAGGTTATTGTAAAACAAATGGTGCAGTCTGCTGACATATAATGAAACAATCGGGGAGTCTGTGAGCAGTATAGTATATACCAGTATGTCCATAAAGGCATGGGGGGTATAGTGGTAATGGGGAGCCGCTATTCTCCTAGGCTCAGATCTACTCTGGAGCCGCCATTAGGTAAGATGCCTTTATTAGGAGGATCCATGCAGGTTTTGTATATTTTACTGCTGCACTGTTAATGACGGCTAACCTAACAGAACCATGACGGACCCCATTGTAAGCCCGCGGGGTCCGCCAGGTAATAGATCGGTGTCTGACATGAATTCCACTGTTCTGTTCCTAATAAATGACAGAATAATGGCATTCAGAATGCTGCTGTGGCCCCCCAACCCTATACTGACAGAGGATAATGCTAATTTTCAACTGCGTAGTACAGTACCAGCAAAGCCTATGAGATTTCAGAAATCTCATGCACACACATTGGTTTTTTATTCATCAGTATTTTGTGCTGTGCATGGTTTTTTGGAGAAAAAAATGCAGCAAAAACAACTAGCGTGAACTTAGCCTATAGTGGGATTCCTTAAACTTTAAAGGAAACCTGTCAGGTACCTAATTCTGCCCAAACTGTGGGCAGCATGAATCTGAGCCCAGCTGCTTGAGATGCAGCCAGGTATGTTTTCCTCTGAAGTGCTCTGGGGTTTCAGTTAAAATATACTGTGAAGATTTTTGGACCATAGGTAGAGATGACTCTAGTCTGGCACTACCCCTGGCCGGCTCTTCCCAGCACTGCAGCAGGTGATTGACAGGTCTGTTCTTCGTGTACATGTGGAGAGCCATCACTCACCTGCAGTGGAGCTGGGAGAAGTAAAGCATCTTTAATGGTTATTTTCTCTGAAACATTGGAGCAAGTCAGAGAATAATATACCTGCCGGCAATTGTGTAGCCAGGCTGCCACTCCTGCCACCCGTGGTTTGGGCAGCGTGGATCTCCTGACAGGTTCCCTATACATGCTACAGACCTTTTACATATTTGGCATGATTCTGCTCCCGGTGGGTTCTGCTACACACAATACACATGAATTTCTATGTGACATACTCCAAGATGGAGGGGCAGGTTCACACAAATATGTTAAAGGGAACTTGTCACCAGGTTTTCCCTATGTAAGGAAACAAATTAGTACCCTCAGCAGTGGGACGTGTAATATCACAAAATAAATACTGAAGAGAAAATTCAGAAATTTACCGCTTCCAAATTGGGTAATGTATAGGAGCAGTTCTACAGTAAATTAGTACAAACATATAGGCAGAGAAGTTACGCCAGAGCAGGAGCGCAATGGGGGACACAGTGATGATATAGGACGTGTCATCCACACGAAGCAGGGAAGGAGGATGGTGGTTGTAAGAAAAGTACTGAGATACGCCTATTGATCGGACTGCACCATAGGAGGGTGTAATAAAAGGTATTTTTTGTGCCTTGCATAGAGAGTTGGGGACATATATGCAGCACTCCAGAATCCTGTAACAGTGGACTGAGAGGTGCTGGCCGTACCTTATATGGGGAAAAAACCACAAGCATATAGACAAAAAAGCATCTGTTTAGAAGCACTTCACCTTCATATTAAACGGTGCATGTTTCTTTTAGCAGTGCCTCGGTTAATCTGCTCAGTTGAGAACTTTTGCAAACTTTCCTGCTTTCCTGCATTAATGATCTCAGCTTTTCACTGTTAGCCACTTCCCTCTCCTAGATATTTTGGGCATGGCAAGCACTCATTGCCAGAACTAGCTTATGCTGCATGGTTTTAGATGTTGGTGTGTGGTTGTTGTTTGAAAGGTGTTTGGTGGATTTATCTGAGACTGTTGCAAGGTTTTGAGCATGTGATAAATCCCTTACTTTTCCTACCTTAGTTTTTCCCCATCCTCCACTCCCCGGTGTGAGTATATTTGTATAATTGGTATTTTCCTTTATCCCTGTTTGTATTACCTTGTTAGTCTGGTTGGTGTACTATGGTACACCACTACTCCTGTCATGATCCCAATGGCAGGGGATCACTAAAGGACAAGCACAGATACAAACAAGCTCTAGGGCGATGGAACCTGAGCTGACCGCGACCCTGAACCTAACACACAAATAAAAGTAGCCGGGGAACGTGCCTACGATGATCCTAGACGTCTCGCTCCAGCCGAAGATCTAACTTCCCCTACTAGAAGAAACACAGACCTCTCTTGCCTCCAGAGAAATACCCCACAGAAATAGCAGCCCCCCACATATAATGACGGTGAAATGAGAGGAAAGCACATACGCAGTATGAAAACAGTTTCAGCAAAATGAGGCCCGCTAAAGCTAGATAGCAGAGGATACAAAAGTGAACTGCGCGGTCAGCGAAAAACCCTTCAAAAAACCATCCTGAAATTACTTGAACTCATGTGCCAACTCATGGTACATGAGGAGCAATTTCAGCCCACTAGAGCAACCAGCAGCAAAGAATCACATATCTGCAGGCTGGACTAAAAAACCAAATAAAGCAAAACACCAAAACAGGAAAATCCAAACTTAGCTTGACCAGAAGGTTCTAGGAGCAGGGAGCAGAGGTAACAAGACACACTGGATACATTGATAACCGGCGAGGAAATGCCAGCAAAGCCAGGTTAAATAGGAAACTCCCATATCCTAATGGAACAGGTGGAACCCAGAGACCCAGGAAAGACAAGTCACCCAGTACCATCAGTAACCACCAGAGGGAGCCCAAAAACAGAACTCACAACAGTACCCCCCCCTTGAGGAGGGGTCACCGAACCCTCACGAGAACCACCAGGGCAACCAGGATGAGCCCTATGAAAAGCGCGAACCAAATCATCAGCATGAACATCCGAGGCAACCACTCAAGAATTATCCTCCTGACCATAACCCTTCCACTTGACCAAATACTGGAGTTTCCGTCTGGAAACACGAGAATCCAAGATCTTCTCCACAACATACTCCAATTCTCCCTCCACCAGCACTGGAGCAGGAGGCTCAAGCGAGGGAACAACAGGTACCTCATACTTCCGCAACAACGACCGATGGAACACATTATGAATAGCAAACGATGCCGGGAGATCCAAACGAAACGACACAGGGTTAAGAATTTCCAAGATCCTATAGGGACCGATGAACCGAGGCTTGAACTTAGGAGAAGAGACCTTCATAGGAACAAAACGAGAAGACAACCACACCAAGTCCCCAACAAGAAGTCGAGGACCCACGCGGCGACGGCGATTAGCAAACTGCTGAGCCTTCTCCTGGGACAACTTCAAATTGTCCACCACATGACTCCAAATCCGATGCAACCTATCCACCACCATGTCCACTCCAGGATAATCAGAAGGCTCCACCTGACCAGAGGAAAAACGAGGATGAAACCCCGAATTACAAAAGAAAGGAGAAACCAAGGTAGCAGAACTAGCCCGATTATTAAGGGCAAACTCGGCCAGCGGCAAAAAGGTAACCCAGTCATCCTGATCAGCAGAAACAAAACACCTTAAATAAGTTTCCAAGGTCTGATTAGTTCGTTCAGTCTGGCCATTCGTCTGAGGATGGAATGCAGACGAAAAGGACAAATCAATGCCCATCTTAGCACAGAACGTCCGCCAAAATCTAGACACAAACTGGGATCCCCTGTCAGAAACGATGTTCTCAGGAATCCCATGCAAACGAACCACATTCTGAAAAAACAGAGGGACCAACTCAGAGGAGGAAGGTAACTTAGGCAAGGGTACCAGATGAACCATTTTAGAAAAGCGATCACACACAACCCAGATGACGGACATTTTTTGAGAGACAGGGAGATCCGAAATAAAGTCCATGGAAATGTGCGTCCAAGGCCTCTTCGGGATAGGCAAAGGTGACAACAATCCACTGGCCCGAGAACAGCAAGGCTTAGCCCGAGCACAAACCTCACAAGACTGCACAAAAGAACGCACATCCCTCGACAAGGAAGGCCACCAAAAAGACCTGGCCACCAAGTCTCTAGTACCAAATATTCCAGGATGACCTGCCAACGCAGAAGAATGGACCTCGGAGATGACTCTACTGGTCCAATTATCTGGAACAAACAGTCTCTCAGGCGGACAACGATCAGGTTTACCCGCCTGAAACTCCTGCAAAGCACGTCGCAAGTCTGGGGAGACAGCAGACAAAATCACCCCATCCCTAAGGATACCAGAGGGCTCAGAATTTCCAAGGGAGTCAGGCACAAAACTCCTAGAAAGAGCATCCGCCTTCACATTCTTTGAACCTGGTATGAAACCACAAAATTGAAACGAGAGAAAAACAGTGACCAACGAGCCTGTCTAGGATTCAGACGCCTGGCAGACTCAAGGTAAATCAAATTTTTGTGATCAGTCAAGACCACCACACGATGTCTAGCACCCTCTAGCCAATGACGCCACTCCTCAAATGCCCAGTTCATGGCCAAAAGTTCCCGATTACCAACATCATAATTCCGCTCAGCCGGCGAAAACTTTCTAGAAAAAAACGCGCATGGCTTCATCACTGAGCCATCGGAGCTTCTCTGTGACAAAACCGCCCCCGCTCCAATCTCGGATGCATCAACCTCAACCTGAAAAGGGAGCGAAACATCTGGCTGACGCAACACAGGAGCAGAAGAAAACCGGCGCTTAAGTTCCTGAAAGACCTCCACAGCCGCAGGAGACCAATTAGCAACATCAGCACCCTTCTTAGTCAAATCCGTCAAAGGCTTAACAACACTAGAAAAATTAGTTATAAAACGACGATAGAAATTAGCAAAGCCCAAGAACTTCTGCAGACTCTTAAGAGATGTAGGCTGCGTCCAGTCACAAATAGCCTGAACCTTGACGGGATCCATCTCAATAGTAGAAGGGGAAAAAATATACCCCAAGAAAGAAATCTTCTGGACTCCAAAGAGACACTTTGAGCCCTTTACAAACAAGGAATTAGCCCGCAGGACCTGAAACACCTTCCTGACCTGCTGAACATGAGACTCCCAGTCATCAGAAAAAACCAAAATATCATCCAAATACACAATCATAAATTTATCCAGATATTCACGGAAAATATCGTGCATAAAGGACTGGAAGACTGAAGGAGCATTAGAAAGTCCGAAAGGCATTACCAAATACTCAAAATGGCCCTCAGGCGTATTAAATGCGGTTTTCCACTCATCACCTTGCTTTATTCGTATAAGATTATACGCACCTCGAAGATCAATCTTAGTGAACCATTTAGCCCCCTTAATGCGAGCAAACAAATCAGTCAACAATGGCAAAGGATACTGATATTTTACGGTAATCTTATTCAAAAGACGATAATCTATACAAGGCCTCAAGGAACCATCTTTTTTGGCCACGAAAAAAAAACCTGCTCCCAAAGGGGACAAAGATGGACAGATATGTCCCTTTTCCAAGGACTCCTTAACATAATCCCGCATAGCAGCATGCTCTGGCACTGACAGATTGAACAAACGACCTTTAGGAAATTTACTGCCTGGAATTAAATTTATAGCACAATCGCAATCCCTGTGAGGAGGAAGCGAACTGAGCTTAGGCTCCTCAAAAACATCCCGATAGTCAGACAAAAACACAGGAATCTCAGAAGGAGTAGATGAAGCGATAGAAATCGGAGGTGCATCATCATGACCCCCCTGACAACCCCAGCTTAACACAGACATCGATTTCCAGTCAAGGACTGGATTATGAGTTTGTAACCATGGCAGACCAAGCACTAGGACATCATGCAAATTATACAGTACCAGGAAGCGAATCACCTCCTGATGAACAGGAGTCATACGCATGGTCACTTGTGTCCAGTACTGAGGTTTATTCATAGCCAAAGGTGTAGAGTCAATTCCCTTCAAAGGAATAGGGACTTCCAGAGGCTCCAGACTAAACCCACAGCGATTGGCAAATGACCAATCCATAAGACTCAGGGCAGCGCCTGAATCCACATAAGCATCGACGGAAATGGATGATAATGAACAAATCAGAGTCACAGACAGAATGAACTTAGACTGTAAAGTACTAATGGCAACAGACTTATCAACCTTTTTTGTGCGTTTAGAGCATGCTGATATAACATGAGCTGAATCACCACAATAAAAGCACAATCTTTTTTTCCGCCTATAATTTTGCCGTTCACTTCTGGACTGAATTCTATCACATTGCATTATCTCAGGTGACGGTTCAGACGACACCGCCAAATGATGCACAGGTTTGCGCTCCCGTAAACGCCGATCAATCTGAATAGCCATAGTCATAGACTCATTCAGACCAGTAGGCGCAGGGAACCCCACCATAACATCTTTAATGGCCTCAGAAAGGCCATCTCTGAACTTTGCAGCCAGGGCGCACTCATTCCACTGAGTAAGCACCGACCACTTCCGAAATTTTTGACAATAAATTTCTGCTTCATCTTGCCCCTGAGAGAGGGCCAACAAAGCTTTTTCAGCCTGAATCTCTTGGTTAGGTTCCTCATAGAGCAAACCCAATGCCAGAAAAAACGCATCCGCATTAAGCAACGCAGGGTCCCCTGGTGCCAATGCAAATGCCCAATCCTGAGGGTCACCCCGCAGGAAAGATATAATAATCTTGACTTGCTGAGCAGGGTCTCCAGAGGAGCGAGATTTCAAAGAAAGAAACAACTTACAATTGATCCTAAAATTCAGAAAACGAGATCTATCTCCAGAAAAAAACTCTGGGACAGGAATTCTAGGTTCAGACATAGGAGCATGTACAACAAAATCCTGTATATTTTGAACCTTAGCGGCAGGATTATTCAGGCTGGAAGCCAAACTCTGGACGTCCATGATAAACAGCTGGGATCAGAGCCATTCAAAGATTAAGAGGAGGAGGAAGTAGCCAGGCTGCAATAAGGCTAGGCAGCAAACACTGAGGGAAAGAGAAAAAAAAAAAAAAAACTTCCTCAGACTACTTATCCTCCTACTTCAGCCAATACAATTAACACTTTGTGGGCCGGTTATACTGTCATGATCCCAATGGCAGGGGATCACTAAAGGACAAGCACAGATACAAACAAGCTCTAGGGCGATGGAACCTGAGCTGACCGCGACCCTGAACCTAACACACAAATAAAAGTAGCCGGGGAACGTGCCTATGATGATCCTAGACGTCTCGCTCCAGCCGAAGATCTAACTTCCCCTATTAGAAGAAACACAGACCTCTCTTGCCTCCAGAGAAATACCCCACAGAAATAGCAGCCCCCCACATATAATGACGGTGAAATGAGAGGAAAGCACATACGCAGTATGAAAACAGTTTCAGCAAAATGAGGCCCGCTAAAGCTAGATAGCAGAGGATACAAAAGTGAACTGCGCGGTCAGCGAAAAACCCTTCAAAAAACCATCCTGAAATTACTTGAACTCATGTGCCAACTCATGGTACATGAGGAGCAATTTCAGCCCACTAGAGCAACCAGCAGCAAAGAATCACATATCTGCAGGCTGGACTAAAAAACCAAATAAAGCAAAACACCAAAACAGGAAAATCCAAACTTAGCTTGACCAGAAGGTTCTAGGAGCAGGGAGCAGAGGTAACAAGACACACTGGATACATTGATAACCGGCGAGGAAATGCCAGCAAAGCCAGGTTAAATAGGAAACTCCCATATCCTGATGGAACAGGTAGAACCCAGAGACCCAGGAAAGACAAGTCACCCAGTACCATCAGTAACCACCAGAGGGAGCCCAAAAACAGAACTCACAACATACTCCTCTCTTCCCTGGGAGGGGGACGGGTACAGACTGAGGGTGGATTCAGGAGCTAAGGTAGGTGGCCTGTTTCTTCACTATCAGAAGTAATCCGGGGAGCAGGGTGAGCTAGCAAAACAATGAGGCAATACTTTATTGAACCACAAAACTGGCAAATAACACATAGAACAGTCTCAGCAAAATACCCAAGATGGTGCAAACATTAGAGTTTCACCCTTCAGCTGACTCGCCTGGGTAAGAACAGCTGTGACTTCAGAGCTTCCAGGGCCGACTACCCACACCTGTGGTACACACAGAAAGAAGGTATCGACAAGCTTAGGAAGATGACAGTCCATTGAGGTACAAGGCCAGGTGACCGGAGGGTCACAACTTGGCTTCTCCGAACATCTCCATGGAGCCTGGTGACTGGTGGATTACAATCTCTGCTTTCCCAAACATATCCAAGGGGCTAAGGTGACCAGTGGATCCAAATCCTGTCTACCCCAAACTTATCCATGGATTCAGTGATGGTCAATGTAGCAGTTCTGTATTCCTTCAGCCGGGGTCATGGTCCCCTAAGCTGGCATGCTGTAGAATGTCAAATCTGTGTCCATCGTGAAGGAGCCATGATCTAGCAGCTATCCTGGAGATTGTTCCTGGCTGTGGTTTTGCAAAGAGTCTCTGGTTCTTTGGATCTCTGGACCTCTTGAATGTCTGGATGTATATTCTTACAGAGGCATATCCCCTTTTTATAGTTCACAACTGTTCTTCAAGCCATTATTCACAGGTCAAGTGGAAGGGGCGATGACATTAACGTGCACTGTTTGATTATTTAGTTTATCCTTCAATGTTTGCAAATCAACAAACTGCATGGCCTGGTATAATGTGTAATCAACATATCAGCAACTATCATTGTTCAGTGACCCTGCATCCCTGTTTTGCAAATATAACAGTACAATAAACTGTACAGGAAAGAAATATAGGCATTCATCAATTTACAAATATCAATTTAACCTACAAGAAGAGTCAACATTTCAGACTCTTGACCAGCCGATTAAATAAACACACAAATTCAAAAGTGAACATATACTGTAGATAAGTCTATTCCTCCTGGCTTACTGAAAATAGACGTCTGGTTAATTAAGATTAAATGCTGTGTCGTCACAGGTACGTCGTCAGCATTACTATCCTTTCCTCCTGAACTATTCCTGTATCCCAGGGATTTCCTGTCCAGTCTCGCAGTCCACCCGAGATCCATTACCTTCCCTTCACGCGATTTCATGTTCATCATCTCCTGCATGCCAGAGGATAAGACACTCTTCATAGTACCTGTACCGAGTCTTGAGCTTCGAACGTTGGTGAAATGTTCGCAAGGGATTCCAGTAAGGCTTCACACTGCCCCTAACAGTGATGCTTGCCTACTGCAACTTGAACTTGACCTTGGTTACTCTATTTCCCTATCTGATTAACTATCAACAAGTAGTCCCTATTTACTGGGGCTTACCCCTCTCAATATGGGCTAGTCCTGAACCTTGTTTCACTACTAGTGATGAGCGAGTATACTCATTACTCAGGTTTTCCCGAGCACGCTCTGGTGATCTCTGAGTATTTGTAAGTGCTCAGAGATTTAGTTTTGGTTGCCGCAGCTGCAAAATTTACAGCTGATAGACACATTGAATACATGTGGGGATTCCCTAGCAACCAGGCAACCCCCGCATGTACTCAGGCTGGCTAGCAGCCGTAAATCATGCAGCTGTATCAACAAAAACTAAATCTCTGAGCAGTTACAAATACTTGGAGGTCACCCGAGCGTGCTCAGGAAAACCAGAGCAACTAGTATATTCGCTCATCACTATTCACTACCTTATGTCCTAAATCTTAACCTATACCTGTTCCACACTATGCATGACAAAATATATCTGACAACGCATGACACTATTCATATTATAATATATAGCACAGCACGATTGAGGTCTTCAGGGGTAGGAATACAATAACACAGTCCACCACTCTTACACACGTGTAAGCCAGTTATAATGTTTGCAGGTCACATAGGCCAGAAGAGACCCGGAACAACGCTAGAAACCCGGGAAGACGGCGATCGATAAGTATTTTCATACATCTGCACATCATTACGTACATAATTAGGAATGTTTATGAAATAAAAATTTTGATGGGATATCTTCCTTTAGAAGTCACAAACCATGACAAATCTCAGCTTGTCCTCCGCCATGTAGACTGAAACGTGCAAGTGTTGCCAGTAACGTGAATTTTCCTGGTCTACAAATATGGAGTCTTCCACCAACGTAGGTATGTCATGGAGGTGACCAGAGGTGGGACTCTTTGTAAGTTTATCAAGAAGACAGGAAAGATCAAGATCCTGGATCCCGACATAATGTTTCAATTCACGTTATACTTGAAAGAGAATAAATTCAGAAGAACAGCGAACCTAGAGAGTATGGACAGAAAAATGAGAGAGCTGCCAGAAAACTTATTAGAACCACCCCTTATATTTGCCCTGGTTGTGACAGAATCTTGGTTGTTAGGATATTAAAAATAAGATTGTGAAACCCCCATGGGTATGAAGCCGTAATGAAAACCGTGTCATTCAGATTCCTATCAAAGTAAAACAGCCGAGAACTTCATCTTTCGTGGACGTAAAAGAATCATCCTCGCATGAAAACGAGAAGATGGCACTGACACTGAAAGTCCTGATCTTCTGGTTGGGGAATAACTTGGTCCTCGCCACCGACACATGCCCGGGTGAGTGATATAACTATAGAGATGGAGCTTCTGTAGTTGTTAAAGGGAACCTGTCACCCCGTTTTTTCAGATTGAGATATAAAAACTGTTAAATAGGGCCTGCGCTGTGCGTTACTATAGTGTATGTAGTGTACCCTGATTCCCCACCTATGCTGAGAAATACATTACCAAAGTCGCCGTTTTCGCCTATCAATCAGGCTGGTCAGGTCGGGTGGGCAAACTCGGCTTTGGGAAAATGGCCGCCGCGATCTCTTCTGCGCACGCGCGGCATCCCGCGGCCATTTTCCTGAAGCCCTGTGCAGCAGAGCACTCCATCTGCGCACGCGCGGCCCCAGGAAGATGGCCGCCCCCACCGATGAAAGGGATAACAGCGCAGATCGCGCGCTGTTTCTTCACGTGCGCGCAGGGAATTCGGAACTTGGACATGCGCACACCACTACGCCACCAACGGAAAGCTGGGGAAGAAAAGAGCGATGTCACCACGCCCACCCGACCTGACCAGCCTGATTGACAGGCGAAAACGGCGACTTTGGTAATGTATTTCTCAGCATAGGTGGGGAATCAGGGTACACTACATACACTATAGTAACGCACAGCGCAGGCCCTATTTAACAGTATTTATATCTCAATCTGAAAAAAACGGGGTGACAGGTTCCCTTTAATAAACAAAGTACAGAACTGCAACAGAAGAACAGGAAACCAAAGAATGTATAGACCCAAAAATGCTTCCTAATGAGGCCATAGAGAACATTTAACAAATAGCAAATCATACAGCTTCAATCCCCGGGGCAGATCTGCAGTGGTGTCCAGCTGCCCAGTGTTCTGTAAGGGTAATATCTGCCATTCAGTTTTGTTCGAGATCCAAAATTCTGTCTTCATTTCATAATGTATCTTATTATATTGGTATATTTTTCTGATTTGGTTAATTATATATTCTGAACTGCATGCAGTCACCACTAGGGGAGCTCATCACATTAGCTGTAGGGAGTGAATATTTGTCACTTGTCCTGGCTTCTGTGCCGGACCCTGCTCCCTTCTCTTATGGCCAGGTTCCTCTGTACTAAATTAGCTGGTTCCTTCCTGCCCCATATATTGTAGGCTTTTTAGTCCAGGAGAGGTGTCTTATCAGGACAGTGATCCAACACTGAGGTACGCCTTAACGATGGCTGTTGGGCTCACATAGATTGGCCAATTTATGCTCTGAGTACCTTCTTTTTACAGCAATTTTTCTGTAACAATACTGCAGATCCATTTTTTCCAATATTTCATATGTACATAATGTAGTGTTTACCTGTTTTCTATGGCACTAATGCAGTTCCAATTTTCTAGATTTGTTATTCTTAGCTTCCCAGAATGCAGCTATGTTTTCTCCTGGAATTTTTGTCTTGGCTGGCACCTGTACACACTAGCTTGGATATGCTGGTTAGTTTTTCTGTTTGTTCATACCATGATCTCTGCAATCAAGGTACCTGATTATTGTCTGTCTCTGCTGATACTCGCTGCACTCTGTTCTGTGTGTACTTTCACCTCTGCAAGCAAGTTACCAGATTGCCTAAACATCTATTATTCCTTTGTATAATCGCATCTCTGCAAACAAATAACCAAACTGCCTATACATCTTCTCTTTCCATGTGTATCTGCATACCAGGCTCGGCTTTATCCAGTGCTTCCTGCTCCTTTTTGCTATCTCCTGTCTTGCATACCCCACTGTCCAGGTCCTCGTTGATCTGCCTACCATCTGGCATGACACGCTCAGTTGATTCATCGCCTCTTATCAGGCTGCTCACACTGACCTACTATCTAAAAAAAATCCATCTAATAAGTATGACCGTAACAGTAAATTTTAAAGACCTGTCACTTGCAATACATATGTAATGTTTTATCAGGTGTAAATGCCCCTGTTTCCCTGAATCTGGTGTTATGTTGGGATTGCTTTTTTTTTTCTGTTTCTGCCTCTATCCATTCATGAGATTTTTCCCTCTATAAAAATGGCACCTTGCTATCCATGCGGGTGTAATCCTGAAGAATAAGCCCACATAGACGAAATGAGGGCCATAGATGCATGATTAAAAAGTCTATGGAAGCTCCACTAATGGAGGTCATCTCGGCGTCCCCTCACCCCGACGCGCGTTTCACCGCCAGCTTCTACATTTAGGTAAATGAAACGGCACAAAGCACTTCATTACTGTTAATATTACCGCGTCTCTTCCATGATAGAACACGTGATTAACATGTGGGTCAGGTCTGCATCTTTTCATTCACTCACACTGCTGTAAAAAACACATTTTTAAATGATGGCACCTATCCCAACACTTATGCTATAGTATCATCTTCTTGAGACCTTCACTGTCCAAGCTACTATAAATATGAAAAAAAAAATAGCATTCTCGTAGTCATTTATCTGTTGTATAGTATTTATATGATTTCATTTCAATAATTTGCTGCTCTCTAAGGAATTGGAATTTAATATATCATATTTTACCAAATCACGTATATTCTATTTACTTTGAGTGCCACCTCTGTGCGTCCTCTATTGTGACATCTCTGCTTATTTTAAAACCGTATTTTAATTGTTTAAATAAAAATGTTTATTGTTTTTTTTTATCATGGATCTCTTCTGTATTCGACCCACTATTTGGTTCGAATTTTGTTATATCTTATGGCCATGCAGATACCTAACTAGTATAGAGGGTTTTTTTTGCCACCCATTTTTCCAATTTTTTTTCTTACGGAATGCAATTTTTAACTTTCTTATTTGCAATACATTTTTTTATTTGTAATAGTTAGTTATTTTTACTCTACTGAATTAATTACCATTTTTTGTGTTTTTTTGGTGAGGGAGACGAGTGGTCCTATATTGAATTATATCTTTATTTATTCACAGACATAACTATAATAAAACAGAGTATGGCTATACATCAGCGTTTGGGGTCTCGGACATACAGGAATGGCTGCCATGTTTATCACCTAACTCTCCCAGTAGCCATATTGCCGTTTATAACCTGTTTGCTCACTTGTATCCCTAGAGGTGAACATTGTAGGAATTGGCGGCTCTGACAAGTTGTCCATCATCAGAGGTTGCCCCGGGCTTTCAGGACCACCAGGACATAAAGGAGACCCCGGAGCGGCTGGACTAACCGGTGACTGCTATTCCAATATTATGTCATTTTTCTTTAGAGATTTATTTGCACATTTTATTTTTTTTTACATTTGATCTATTGATTTATGAATAAAGTTTGATTTGCTGATTCCTAGGACATGCATGTGGGCTGTCATGTGGATGATCCCACCGCAATGTAACAGTCACCTTTTGCCTTATGGGATACAGGGTCACTTACATGAGATCTAAATAGGTACCCCATTATGGTGCTGGGTTTTGCCACCATGGACAGGAGGGCATGGTGTTTGTTTGTCCCCTTCCCCCACACGTTATCACCCCAGGGTCAATTCCACACGTCCTGTTTTGCTAACAGGGCAGTTTCCCAATGCCGTTCTCTCCCCCATTATCATAGGGGGTAGAACAACCACAGCTGGGATCCCAATCTACTAAGATGCCATAGTGTTCACATGGAAAGTAGGACGAGGAATTGCCGTACCTGTTGAGGGGGAGACCAGATGACCAAAGACATTTCTCCATTACCTAAAAAATGGCCGACAATGATGGTAGCTTCACATCTTCATCCTCTGAGCCTAGTTCTGAGGGTCGTATAACTCAGCAGAGTGATCGTCAGCAGATGAGCTGACTTAGTGTTCATGAAAATGTCTTGTATTTCCCAGGAACCGATGGAAAACCAGGAAAAGCCGGACCCCAGGGAGAAAAAGGTGATGTGTAACATTATCGGGGTCATCTTTAAGAGAGGTCATCTGCAACCTGTGGCTCTCCAGCTTCGGAGAAACTACAACCCCCAGCATGCCCTGATAGCCATAGGACATGCTACACATACTACAAATTGGGGCACACTGAGTACTTGTTTCAGTAATTGTTGGCCCTGTACTGCACACACAGGGGTATAGTACGGGCCCATAGCAGGTACAACATGGATCCATGACACGACCATGGGGCTGCTTGGGTTACATTACTTGTGGCCTGTGGCAACTGATATCAGAAGGTCTGAAATAAGTAATGCATGTTTAATTACCTTGGACAGGTGAAGCTGGGAAGACCGGAGCCACAGGAGAAAAGGGAGAACGTGGTGCCTCAGGAATAAAAGAAGAATATCGTGAGTAGAAACTCCTAGAAGAAGAGATTACACTGTCTGCCATAGGACACGCTGTGATTGGGGTCTAGCTTACCTGCATTGTATACAGGGGGGCTATGGTAGTCTAAAATTCTCCTCCTGCCTCATCAGATGCTCAGACACATGACCTTTTCCTCCCCATGATTTACACTGCAGTTTTGTTATGTATGAAGCTCCCCAACACTTTATTTTTGTATGTTATTCCAGGTGTCAGAAACTGTAAGGAGTTGCAAGAGCGGGGAAAAGTATTAAGTGACTGGTATACAATGTTCCCTGATGGAACGACCCCCCTGAAAGTGCTGTGTGATATGCACATGGATGGAGGGGGCTGGATCGTAAGTCAGTAGACAATTTACTTCATTTAATGATGTTAGTGTGACACTGAGCCACAACTCATTGTCACTCACAAAACCGACAGTCCAGCACACCACAGATCCAATAGGGCAGCTGAGATGTCACTCACAGTCAAAGGCCACAGTCAAATATGAAACCGTGACAGTACCCCCTCTTCTAGGGGGCCACCAGAACCCCAGGCTTCCCAGGTAACTTAGTATGAAAGACCCTGACCAGACAATTGGCCCTCACGGATTGGGCTGGAACCCAGGATCTCTCCTCTAGTCCATATTCCTTCCAATGTATGAGGTACTGGAGGGAATTTCAGACCCTCTGGGAATCCACAACCCTTTGTATCTCATACCCAAAATTGTCATTAACAGCAACCGGAGGAGACGATGGCGACACCTCCAGAGGAACAAATTCCTTCAACAGGGAAATATGGAAGACATTAGGGATGCAGAGAGATGGAGGAAGCTTCAACCTAAATGCCACCGGATTGACCACTTCCAGAACCTCATAGGGTCCGATGAATTTCGGACCTAACGTCTCCAATGGTACCTTAAGTTTAATGCATCTGGATTATAGCCAGACCCTGTCACCTACTTTAAAAACAGGAACAGCCGAATGTCTTCTATCAGCCTTCCGTTTTTGGTAAACTTGAGTAACCCCAATATTCCTTTGAACCTCCACCCCAAACATCCCCAAGGCTGTATAGCGACTTCCACCCTCGGCCACATAGAGCTTATCCTAGAAAACTCAGCAAAATGGGGATGAAAACTGTAATTACAGAAAAATGTCAAAGTTCCAGTGGATTGATTGACCCTACTGTTAAAGGTGAACTCTGCCAGAGGTAGAAATGATGACCAGTCCTCCTGCTGAGCTGCAACAAAACACCTAAGAATTTGCTCCAAAGATTGATTTGTCCTCTCAATCTGAGGCTGCCGTCATATTAGCAGTATTTGGTCAGTATTTTACATCAGTATTTGTAAGCCAAAACCAGGAGTGGAAGAAATAGAGGAAAAGTATAATAGAAACACGTCACCACTTCTGCATTTATCACCCACCCCTGGTTTTGGCTTACAAATACTGATGTAAAATACTGACCAAATACTGCTAGTGTGACGGCAGCCTGACCGCTGGTTTCAGGGCGGTAAGAAGAGGAAATGAATTCACCACAATGAATGGCTCCTGAAGATTGGGTTGGATTAGAACAGGAGCAGACATAAAATACTTTTTTTAAAGCCTCAATAGCATCCGGTGACCAAACCTTGAGATTTGCCCCCTTACATGTGAGGTCATTAAGAGGTTTAACAATTCGAGAAAACTTCTTAATGAATTTCCTATAATAGTTGGCCAATACTAGAAAATGTTGAAACACTTTTGAGGTCACCCAATTATAGATTGTACCTTCCCAAGATCTATTGTAAAAAAAATCAGCCGACAAAATGCATCCCACAAATGAAACCTCCTGAACAGAAAAAAAAACACATTTCTCAATTTTTCCTCAATATTTGAAAAACAACAGGGACATGTTCCTGGTGAGAATTCAAATTGGGCAAGAAAATTAAAATATCATCAAGGTAAATAACAACAAATCTCCCAATGTAATCAGAAAAGAACATAATAAAGTTTTGAAACGGTAGGTGCATTGGCTAACCCAAAAGGCATGACCAAATTTTCCAATAGACCCTCAGATGTTAAAAATGCTGTTTTCCACTCATCACCCTTCCGGATGCGTATCAAATTGTAAGCCCCTCTAAGGTCCAGTTTAGAAAACCATGTAGCCCTCCGCCAGCTGATTATAAAGGTCGGGGATGAGTTGAAGTGGGTATGTATTCTTAACCATGATATTGTTCAGTTGTCGGTAATCGAGGCGAGGACAGACCCAGATAAAGTATACAGGCGCGCTTTTTAGGTAATTTAGTACAGTCATAAGGACAATGGGGAGATAATATCTCTGTCTCTTTTTCTAAGAAACTTTGTAAAGGATAATTTGTGGATAAAATCCGCGCAGTAGTCCTCAGCAGTGCGGCGCCCTGTATCAGGTCCATCATCCTAGCCTCAGTAACCCAGATTCCGTCGGGTTCGCCATAGATTACCCCTAGGACAGTGTTCCCCAAGTCCGGTCCTCAAGAGCCACCAACAGGTCATGTTTTCAGGATTTCCTTAGTATTGCACAGGTGATAATTGCATCACCTGGACATGCAAGCATTCAATGACCTAGGCAATACTAAGGAAATCCTCAAAACATGACCTGTTGGTGGCTCGAGGACCATAGTTGGGGAACACTGCCCTAAGGCATCAAAAAAGGCATTAACTGAAGACAGTTCTGGGGCTTGTGGGGAAAACAAAAATGGTCAAGTCTGGGGGCCCCCTCACAATAGAGACATAACTATTCCCACCTGCTGGAAATCATCCCCTAAAGACCGGGGTCATGGGGTAAGGAGTAGCTTACAACTCCCCCTGAACACTCTAAACCAGTTTCTCTGCACACAAAAAATATCAGGGAGGGCCACTACTGGTTTGGGGGGACCAATTGAACGTGATAGGGGACAGACATTACAGTCTCCACTAGCAGTGAAGGGCTTCATAAGGCTAATTATCTGTAACCTGAACTGCGATAATCCCTGGCATTCCTTAGGCAGATCCTGTATCATTTGAGTCAAATTCGCCACCTGGTCGCGGAGCGTGTGAGCAGGCTCCATACTGCCGAACAAAAAAAAAAGTACGGTCAGTTGTAACGTGACATTGAGTCACTACTCACGGGCAAGCTGTGAGACTGGGAAATCAGGAGGTCCGACGGCACATACCAGGAGGGCTCGTAGTAGAGAGGAGTGATGCAAAGATGTGGTCAGGTAACAGTCCAGGGTCAGATGCCAGGAAGGGACTTCAAAACCAGGGATTACAACAAACCAATAGTTAAAGGCCAAGTCCGGGGTCAGATATCTGATGTTAAACAGCATCAAAAGCTGAAGGGATAATCCGAAAGAGTAGTCACAACAAAATCCAGGGTCATCAGCAAGATCAATAGTCAGACACAGAGCAAGCATACACACCTAACAATAAATCTGACGCGCCCACAGGGCAGTGGGATACTCGGTACCGGGTACGGTCGCAAAGGGGGATGTCACAGTGGCTGCGACCCTGTCCGTGACCCTGGGCATCAACGTTAAAGGGGTTTAAATGTTTAAAGTTTGTCATGACGCCACCTGTGGCGTTCGGTCAATAGGGGGGACCGATGCTGCATTGGAGGGGTCCCCTGTGGGATGTTGCGGCAGCCCAGATGTTACAGTTCCCACAGGTGAAGCGGGGTCCCCAGGGGTCCTATGTTGTGTGGCGTAGATGGCATATCTGGTGAATAAATGAGGAGACAAGTCGTAAGTCTTTACCTGGTTTTCTTGTGGGTGACAGGCCACAGTCCAGGGAATCGGCAACAGGTAAATTAGAAGTCCGGGTAGACCAGAGATAAGTGGAATCCCCTTGGCAGGTCAGGTAGGAGCCTTCCACTCTGCGCTTACTGTCTCTGAGGTCCCTGCTGCCACTAAGTGTCCTAAGCAAGGTCCTTATTCGTTCTCGTCCAGGGACAGGTACCTGTATGGCAGGCAGCTTGAACCGTGCCTACTGGGGCCCTTTCACGGTGACTGCAGGCTCCAAGGTGCTGCTGTGCCACAGGTAAATATGGGCAAAATCAATGTAATTCAATGCCCTCCAGTTCTGCTCTGTATCTTATAGTCCACAAAAGCCTCGGGCTCCCGGTACCCGGCTATTGCGCTCTGACTCCCTGGAGGCCTTCCTTGTCCCCTCCTGGAGTCCTGTATCTCCACTGTGATCCGTCCCTGTCTGTCCTCGCACACAGGCTGTCTGAACTCACTCCGCCTCCAAACCAGGATCTTTATCCAGGGAAGCTGCCCTAAAACAGGGTTCTGAGCTCCCCCTCCTGGCCTGGATTTGGAAGGTGTTATGTGTGTCAAAATCTACTGAAGGGAATCTCACTTGTCTCCAGACATAGCACTACTCTCCACGAGAGGAAGGCAGCACTACTGTGGTACCCAAACTCCTGGGGTGCCACAAATCTATAACTGACAACCTGTCGCACACAGTAAGCCAGTTAAATACCCTGAAAATCATTTGAGGATGAGAGGCACCTGAGGAAACGCCCGCAGCCAAAACCAGATTGAACAGCAGGCCTGTCAATCAAAACGCTGACAGCCCAGCACGCCCCAGGATCAGATTGCAGGAGTGGACTGTCACTCACAAAACTGACAGTCCAGCACACCACAAATCACATAGGGCGGCTGAGCTGTCACTAGGGCACAGTCAGATGTGAAACCGCGACAGTGAGGGCAACAAAGGAAACACCTAGATAGGTTAGGTCAACAAGATGAAGGCATTGTTTGGTCTCATGTAGATGGGAGGGTGCCCCATATCCAAGCCCTTCCCCTATCAGCCAGAATGGATGGTGGCTACACAGGGGTCTCTCATTCTAGAGGGCATTGAATACTTATGAATTTCATGAGCTGCCCATTGAATTAAATAGGAACTGTATAATACTTCATTTTTCCTGTGGTGGCGCTACTGGGAAATTAAACACTCGCTTTCAGGTTCGACCACAGATTACAGCCGATCACTGACCATATAATACATAAGAATTCTGATCGGAGCGTGGGAAGGACAAAGGGCAGCAACGAATGAAGGACTGGAGAAGGCGGACAGTGATAAGGAGAGGTGTAGAGAAGATTTAAGAATGATGACACTTTCTCAATTGCTGATCTTTCCTCTTCTATTCCAGGTTTTCCAGAGGTGCTCAGATGGTTTGGTGGATTTCTTTCGTGATTGGAATTCATACAAGATTGGATTTGGGAACCGCATGAATGAGTTCTGGTTGGGGAATGAAAATCTTTACAGAATTACATCCTCAGGTAACGCTGTGCTACTGAGGGGAGGAGAGTGTATATTTATATATACACTATATGGAGAAAAGTATGTCTGGGCATTGTGCTTGGTGAAGTAAGGCATGCAGCTGCATGACCATGAAGCTCCTGAAGGGGCTGCAGTATTTGTGCTGCTGTTGATCCCAGAGGAGGTCTGGACTCTACAGTTATGGAGTTAGCAGAGGATTGGTGACTTTTCTGCCCTCTACTCCTCAGCACTCGGCCCCCCGCTCTGTAACATTACAGGGTCTCCACTTTGCCGCTGAGTTGCTGCGGTTCCTTCCACTTCTCAATAATAACACTCACAGGTGATGGAGGAAGATTTAGAAGTGCCATGAACGGACTTGTTGCCCCGGTAGCTCCTATTACAGGACCGGTATCAGTGAGCTCTGCACCACCCGCCATTGGGTCACATGTTCGCAAAGGGTAAAGTTACATTCAGATGGAATGTGGCAATGGTCTTTCTGGTATCAGTTGCGGCCCCTGCCTGTACAGGTTGCAGCCAGCAAGAGGCGCCCTCTGAGAACGTTGCACTCTATTACATGGGTAATATCTGTGTATTCATGTATTTCAGGCTCCTGGACGCTGCGGATCGATTTTCAGGACCTGGAATATAATAAATATTTTGCCGCATATGAATCATTCGCGGTTCTTGAAGAGTCGCAAAAGTACAAATTATTGTTGGGCCACTTCACAAGTGGCAATGCAGGTGAGAGACCCGGGCCGTATACGTGGCCTCTATATCATGCAGGAGCACTTCACATGGCGCTGCTCAGATGCGGAGATATGGGGTGCTGTGTGGTGGTGCATCCTCGCACAGTCGAGCTGCTCCTATGTCTGTCTGCGTCTCGTTGTTTTGTTATCCTGAAAAAGAGAGTGATTGGTGACCACATAGACAGATGTGAGACAGTGTGAAGACCCCACCAGACAGCACCTCATATCCTCACCTGGACCCCTGTAACTGTGATGTGGATGTGCTGGAAATCAGGGTCAGGATTGACCTTAGTCTTTGCCGAAAGTGTTGGCACCCCTGAAACTGTTCCACAATATTAACTATTTCTCCCAGAAAATATTATAATTACACATGCTGTGTTGTACGCATTTATTTCCTTCGTGTTTATTGGAACAACACACAAAAAAAAGGCAAATTGGACATAATTTCACACAAAACGCCAAAAATGGGCCAGACAAAATTTTTGGCACCCTCTTCTTCACCCCTTTGCTACCTATGACGTATAGATACGCCATAGGTTGCCTCCCTTTCTATGATGCGGGCTCCGGCGCTGAGTCCGCATCTTTTCAGGCACATGACAGCTGATTTGATCAGCTGACATATGCTCCCAATAGCCGTGGGTGGAATCACGATTCACCCGCTGCTGTTAACATATTAAATGCCGCTGTCAATCTCTGTCACCAGCATTTAATTTGCATTTACCGTAAGCACATCACATGATCGCAGGGCGCCGATGGGTTGGCATGACAGCCTTGCTATATGTAGCACAAGCAATTGGATGATTGCAGCTTTAAGTCTCCCAAGACAACTATTGAAGCCAGTAAAAAGTGTAAAAAAATATATATAAAAAAAAAATATGAAAGTTCAGATCACCCCCCTTTTGCCCCATTCAAAATAAATAAATAAAAATAAATGCAAAAAAAAGAAACAATTTTAGTATCGCTGCATTCAGAATCATACGTCGAGGGAGATGAGCTACGGCGCCATGGGTTGTAAACGTCTTTATTATGTTGCACAATGTGGAGAAAGGAGCATCAAGATCTCTGGAGATGGATTTGTAACCTTGACATTTTTGATATTGTTCAACAATGTTGTTTCTCAAGTCCTCAGACAGTTCTCTTCTCCTCTTTCTGTTCTCCATTTTTAGTCTGGCACACTCGACACACAATGCAAAGAGTGGGCTGACTTGTCCCATTTTTTATCTGTTTTCAGATGTGCTTTTCATATTGCCCATACCTGTTAGTTGCTACAGGTGAGTTTGAACGATCATCACATGCTTGAAACAAAGTTGCTTACACAGATTTTTGGAAGGGAGCCAACAATTTTGTCAGGCCTGTTTTGTGCGAAATTATATCCAATTTGCCTTTTTTTCTGTTGTACCAGTACACACAAAGTAAAAAAACATGTGTATAACAAAACATGTGAAATTGCAATCATTTTCCGGGAGGAATACTTCATTTTCTGGAACAATTTCAAAGATGCCAATACTTTCAACCTTGACTTTAAATGGGCTGTTCCTGATGATCTGGCACCTTGAGACATATGGGCAGGGGCAGACATACCGCCTGTGCAGCCGATGCAACTGCATCGGGCCCCAGAGGTGGAGGGGGCTCCTGTAGGCAGGGGCATACTGCCCATAGCGGCAGCGTATGCAGCCACTATGGGGCCACTGAGTCAAGATTACGGGTGGGAGTGAGAAGGGCCCGGTCTCATGCAGCACCAGGCCCCTGTCACTCCCTCTCATAATTATGCAAATACCTAGCGCCGAAGAGGGGAGAGAGGTGCGCGGCGAGCAGGGGTTAAAAAAGGGGCATGTCACGCAGGGAGAGACACTGTCCAATTAATGCTTTCCCCACCAGACTGATGAGAGTGCTCACTGGCTGCTGTCTCTATCCTCCTGCATGGCGCGTCCCAAAGGTGAGTGCTCACCTGTAGTCAGGGGTGTCTTCTGCTCCCTCCACTGTTTCATTCCCAGCAGCATCTCCTCACAGAGAAGATGTCGGGGTGGAGGCTCACTGCACAGGACTGCATGAGACAGCACAGCAGCAGCAGGGGACTGATACCAGTCCTCTCTCCTGTGTCCCCATCCTCCACAGTGTGTTCTGCAGCCCTCTCCAGCTGATCCCTGAATTATGTGGCCGACCTCTTCCAGGACTCATCGGAACACCTGATACCATAGATTAGTATATGTGTGTTTGTACATATTTGTGTATGTACATAATGTATATGTGTGTATCTATGTGTCTGTGTATGTGTGTATTTGTGTCTGTATCTGTGTGTATATATGTATGTGTGTACATCTGTGTATGTGTGTGTATATATGTGTGTATCCATCTGTATGTGTGTATGCAGGGCCGGCGTCAGCACCCGGGCAAGTGCCGGGGCCCTGAGCAGGCAGGGGGCCCACTCGCCGTCGGGGACACTGGCGCACTATAGTGCCAGCCCCGCGAGTGGACCCTCGCCTGCTTCGGACCACGGCACTTGCGATACTTACCTCTCCCGGTTCCAGCGCTGCAGCGTCTTCCATCCTCTGACAGTGTCGTTCAGGTCAGAGGGCGCGATGACGTCACCAGTGTGCGCCCTCTGCCTGAGCAGTCGCAGCACAGAGAGCAGGAAGACGCCGACGTTGAGGAGTCCAGAGCAGCGGCAAGCAACGAGAGGTGAGTATTTTATTTTTTTTTTTATATTTGGAGCAATACATGGGGACCATTAGAAGGGGCCCATATATGGAGCATTATATGTGGCTAATTCTATATGGAGTATCTTATGGGGCCAATAATATAGGGAGCATTATATGGGGCCAATTTAATATGGAGCATCTTATGGGGCCAATTCAATATGGAGCAGTACATGGGTCCAATAATATATGAAGCATCTTATGGTACTAATAATATATGGAGCATTTTATATGGCCAATTATATATGGAGCATTATATGGGGCCCATTATACATGGAGCATCTTATGGGGCCAATTATTTTTGGAGCATTATATGGGACCCATTCTGTATGGAGCAATATTTGGGACTCAGTATACTGTATGGGGTCGATCATATACTGTATGGAGTATTATATGAGGCCCATTATATATGGAGCAATAGATGGGGCCCATCATATATGGAGAATTATATGTAGCTCACTATACTGTATGGAGCATTATATGGGGTCAATTCCGTATGGAGCAATATATGCGGCTCATTCTGTATGGAGTAATCTGTGGTGCCCATTATACTGTATGGAGCATTATATGAGGCTCATTATTCTGTATGGAGCATAATATTGGGCTCATTATTCTGTTTGGAGCAATATATGGGGCTCATTATTCTGTATAGAGGACTATGTGGTGCCAATTATACTGTATGGAGCACTATATGGGACCATTATACTGTATGGGGCTCATTATTCTGTTTGGAGCAATATATGGGGCTCATTATTCTGTATAGAGGACTATGTGGTGCCAATTATACTGTATGGAGCACTATATGGGGCCATTATACTGTATGGGGCTCATTCTATTTGGAGCAATATATGGGGCTCATTATTCTGTATAGAGGACTATACTGTCCGGTTTCTGAGCTAATGTAGAATGCACAATAGATATCACTCGTGTAATGTAAGAAGTAAGTGAAATCTTTGGCATTGTACTATACCTATATTTCTCTGCCGTATCTGTGCATTATGAATTGTGGTATGTGTTAAAGGGTCCCACCGGGACTCTTTCGCCCAGGGCCCATGAAAACCTGGAGCCGGTCCTGTGTGTATGTATGTTCGTTATATGTGTATGTATGTACGGTATATGTGTTTGTGTATGTACGGTATATGTGTGTGTATATATATGTGTATATATATAAATATATATATATTGTATACCTGTGTGTACGGTATGTGTATACTATGTGTATATAAGTGTATGTGTGTATGGTATGTGTGTGTATGAATAGAGCAGATATGAGATCATACAGATACCAGACATATAAAGTAATATAATATATACATTGTCGGGCTCTGCCGGTTCCAGCAGTAATCACATAACCACAAGGAGGCGCTTCGCACACTTGCTGTCATGTGCCAACTAAAGAGTCAGCCACGTCTGCAGTGTTCTGTTCACTGACAACCGACATTAGTTGTCACCTGACTGTAAAGGTACCGTTACACTAAACGACTTACCAACGATCACGACCAGCGATACGACCTGGCCGTGATCGTTGGTAAGTCGTTGTGTGGTTGCTGGGGAGCTGTCACACAGACAGCTCTCTCCAGCGACCAACGATCAGGGGAAAGACTTCGGCATCGTTGAAACTTTCCCTGCACTGTGTCAGCACCGGTCGTAAAGCAGCGGTGATGTCACCGTAGTCAAAAGCTTTGCTTTACGGCCGGCCGGCGCTGACACAGTGCAGGGAAAGCTCTCGGCAGCAGCGTGTGTATTAGCAGCGCTCCTGCCAAAAGCAGTTTTAACCCTGTGGACACCGGGGGACGTGACAGACATCGGAATGTGAGTATGTACTGTTTGTTTTTTTAACTTTTACAATGGTAACCAGGGTAAATATCGGGTTACTAAGCGCAGCCCTGCACTTAGTAACCCGATATTTACCCTGGTTACCAGTGAACACATCGCTGGATCGGCGTCACACACGCCTGATCGTTGGTCACTGTCATGCTTAACGATTTCGTTAACGATATCGTTGCTACGTCACAAAAAGCAACGATATCGTTAACGAAATCATTATGTGTGAAGGTACCTTTAGTCTGACTGCACTGGAGCCAGCAGAACCGCATGCTAACGGATATATATTTGCAATGTTCAGAGATAAAAATCCCGGCGCCAGTCAGCATGTAAACATTCCCTGGAAGGATGAGTAGCCATCCCATACGTAGAGCTACAGCGGCTGATGGAACGGTGTTTGGTGCTCTGCATAAAGTGCTTACATGTACAATAGTGAAGAGAAACATTTTTTTTTGCTATGGTGCTCTATGATTGCTACGTACGCCCCTTCTTGCAGGGCAGTAATAATGAGGGTGATCTGGCTTGTTTGCCAGAGCCCAAGGCTCCAGGGGTCTCATTGCCAGATTGCCCTCATCATAAGCAGTGTACCGCACAGGGAGGGGGACACAGACACATTTCTTGCACAGGGGCCCCAAGCTGTCAGTGCCCACCTCTGCTTATGGGTGTATGGTAGGCGCCAATGAAGGTGCTATACCTGACACCAGAAGATAATGTGGGACCTGAAAATCCAGATAGGAAGTTATGTGAAGTTTTGGATGTAACACCCAGGTGTAGCGCAGACCTATGTGATAGGAATCTATGGTGCTGCGGCAAGTTTGGTTACTAAGAGGCCTAATTATTTACATTTTTCTGAATTTCCAGGGGACTCCATGACTTACCACAATAATTCAATGTTTTCCACCAAGGACCAGGACAATGATTCCAGCACAAGGGACTGCGCAGTAAACTACATGGGAGGCTGGTGGTACAACGCTTGTTTCTTCTCTAATCTGAATGGACTTTACCTCCACGGCTCATACAACAGCACCACGATTAATGGCGTCACCTGGAAGACTGGGAAAGGCTTTAAATATTCCTACAAACTTACCGAAATGAAGATCAGGCCCAACGAGTGAGGAACGTAGACAGACGTCTCATGTATCTACTCATTCTGAGCCCAGAACATAAACACGCGGCCGCCATCTATATAATAGACGGGCGCGATGTACAAATCATCTGCTCAATGTGTAACCTGACAACAATAAAATATATTCCTGCAGTGGCTTTTATACTATTTTGTATGGATTTTGCTGTTACCAACATAACTGCTGCTACATGGCTCAGCGCCGGACCTCTGTATTTATCTATTTATTATCTATCTAATATCTATCATCTATTTATCTATCTCATACCTATTCATCTATTATCTATCTAAAAAAAAAAGAAGAAAACCAGGAGAAAACCTGGCACTGCTCATCACCTGCCCAATGCAATTCCAACAGTGAAACATGGTGGTGGCAGCATCATGCTATGGGGGTGTTTTTCAGCTGCAGGGACAGGACTGGATGTCATTGAAGGAAACATGAATGCAGCCAAGTACAGAAATATCCTGGATGAAAACCTCTTCCAGAGTGCTCTGGACCTCAGACTTGGCCGAAGGTTCACCTTCCAACAAGACAATGACCCTAAGCACACAGCTAAAATAACAAAGGAGTGGCTTCACAACAACTCTGTGACCATTCTTGACTGGCCCAACCAGAGCCCTGACCTAAACCCAACTGAGCATCTCTGGAGAGACCTGAAAATGGCCGTCCACCAACGTTCACCATCCAACCTGACGTAACTGGAGAGGATCTGCAAGGAAGAATGGCAGAGGATCCCCAAATCCAGGTGTGAAAACTTGTTGCATCATTCCCAAGAAGACTCATGGCTGTACTAGCTCAAAAGGTGCTTCTGCTCAATACTGAGCAAAGGGTCTGAATACTTATGACCATGTGATATTTCAGATTTTCTTTTTTAATACATTTACAAAAATTCCTACATTTCTGTTTTTTTTTCAGTCAAGATGGGGTGCAGAGTGTACATTAATGAGAAAAAAAATGAACTTTTTTGAATTTACCAAATGGCTGCAAAGAAACAAAGAGTGAAACATTTAAAGGGGTCTGAATACTTTCTGTACCCACTGTATATGGACCCTATATTCTGTATATTTTCATTGTTTTTTTCCTCAGGGCAAAAAGGATGTACAGGAGATGTTGCAAAGATCGGACCACCAGGACCAAAAGGTGATTATCACTGTCTGCCTAATGACCCAGAGAGAGTGCATGGGTCCAACAATTATTATAAGAATATAATTCACTGTTATCCTAATACATTTATTTGATAATTTAATCTGTAGAAGAGAAAGGAGAATCTGTAAAGCCTGAGGAAGGACCATCCGGTTAGTGGAAACTGGTAACTACTTGTATTATGTGTCAGCAGATCCGGGGTAGACACAACTATTTTATGTAGACTACCGTCTATGTGTGTCTTGTACTGATCCTGATTTACATCCTGTATTATATTCCAGAGCTGCACTCACTATTCTGCTGGTGCAGTCACTGTGTTCATACATTACATTACTGATCCTGTACTGATCCTGAGTTACATCCTGTATTATACCCCAGAGCTGCACTCACTATTCTGCTGGTGCTGTCACTGTGTTCATACATTACATTACTGATCCTGTATTGATCCTGAGTTACATCCTGTATTATACTCCAGAGCTGCACTCACTATTCTGCTGGTGCAGTCACTGTGTACATACATTACTGATCCTGAGTTACATCCTGTATTATACCCCAGAGCTGCGCTCACTATTCTGCTGGTGCAGTCACTGTGTACATACATTACATTATTGATCATGTACTGATCCTGAGTTACATCCTGTATTATACTCCAGAGCTGCACTTACTATTCTGCTGGTGCAGTCGCTGTATACATACATTACATTACTGATCCTGAGTTACATCCTGTATTATACTCCAGAGCTGCACTCACTTTGGCGGAACCCTAGGCTATCACTTTCCCCCAGATTATCCCTGATGGTGGGGATGCAGTGGCCTCATATCTTTCTATGCTCCTATATGAACGCCTATCTGTTATCTCCCCCATCCAAGGAGGAATGGGACAAAGGCATATGGAATAACACAAACCAAACAGACAAGAATAAAAGGAAAATTACAATCATACCAATACTAATACACTCACAAAAACACAGAGTGGGAATCAAGGGAGGAGTAGGTTGGACAAACCAAATGGGAAGAGGATAAGGAGGGACAAACACAAACCAAATCACTCAGAAATCTCCTGAAAACTACTCCAATTGCCTGCTCTTAACTCTGAACTTTCCTTCAACTCCAAACTAAGGAGTGGTAACTATCACTGGCAAAAAAGCAAAGAGTAGGGTTCTTAAATCTGCAGGAAGTAGCCAACTCAGAACAACTGATACACTAAGACAAAGTACTCCAGGAGTCCTACTAAGCAAACACACCTAAGTATATCCCATACACAGGGCCATGAAGCAATATACCAAATAGAACACCAAAGGAATCTTCACATACGGCCAATAGAGTAAAATATAATCTTTATTAATAATACTAAAAGACAAATCTATCAGTAACAGGTACAAAATCACAGGCACAGGTAACAGTAGGTGGGAAACCCCAGGTAATGACTCCAAATTTAGCAGAACAGGGTATATAGTAATAACTCACAGAAAGTGTAATGTGACACTTAACGCAAATACCATGTCTAACAGCTGTGTAGCCATGCACATAAAGGCACAAGACATAAAATACAAATGTAGAAACAATCAATGTTGTAACATATTTACCAAGGAGCACTCCTGGGGACCCACCACACCCGACGCGCGTTTCGCAAGGAAATGCTTCGTCCAGGGGTGGTTGGGTACTGGCCAGCTATGGTAATATATTCCCTATGAACCAATGAGACAAGCGTCCTAATCAAATGGATAATAGATACCTGTTGTGCAAAGAACGCACATGTACACATGGGACGCCAGGATACCGGAAGTTGGTCGCCGCTATAGCGTAATTACATGCCACTATCACAACCGCCCAGAAATGCGGCCACCGAGTAGCAACAAAGATGGGACGCCAACGTCATATCCGGTGCGCCCTCCATAGTCAACAGTACGCAACACCTAGTGACTACACACCATCGGCGAGACTGCGCATGACCGGAAATGCCCACGTAGTACAGCATCCCAGTCGCGCAGAAATCATAGGGTAAAGCAACCGATGATGTCATATCCGGTGCGCGCCCTATGTTCAGTTAATGCGACTCCTTAGAACTACTACATGCTGGGTTAAAATGCGCATGACCCAAACGAGACACCAATGCGCAACAGTAAAACCGCGGTTACTCATGAGCCGTAATAAGCAACGTAAAAAGTGCGTAAAGTGATTAAAGTGCGTAAGTGCAATAGGATGGGAACAAAACCTATAAAGGAAGAGTATTAAGGCATATACAACAAAACACAAAAGTATATATATAGATATATGGACACATATAATATCCATATAATATAATATGCAAGAAAACATAAATACATATATTTATTTGTAAGAGAGAGTATATACAACACATATAGTGCAAACAGTGCATGGACACACAACCGCACGACAGAGGGTAGATTCAAAGGAGCCAACAGCGACGAATATCACATAAGTCCAGTACTTGACGATCCACTGTAGATGACATATCCCGGTATTGAAAAATCCTTCAAGGGAAACAAAAATAAACAAAGGAATTAAAAATAACAAGAACCATAAAAACAAATAAAACCAAGCTAAAAAGCCAGAATCAAAAGACAGCAATGAGAACAAGACGACCGTTACAATAAGGGGCAACTGACTCAAACAGGTAGAAAGGGGGCGAAGCTGTTATGATCATTAAGGCCAGATGGTGAGATGGTGTCTAATTTAAAAATCCATCTGGCTTCTTTCTGTGCCAACATCCTTTTCCAATTTCCACCTCTAAATCCCACAAAAACTCTGTCAATGCCCTTTATGCTCAGTCCCTTAGGATCACAACCATGAAAGGCTCTAAAATGCCGTGGGATGGGCTTGAGTTTATAGGGATCATCTTCAGTTTGGGCTCTCTCAATATCAAGTACGTGCTCCCGTACTCGCCTACGAAGCTCCCGTGTGGTCATCCCGATGTAAATGAGACCACACGGGCAAGTGGCATGATATACAACAGCTTTCGTTGTGCAAGTAATAGTGTGCGTAATCCGAAAAGTCCTATCATTCCTGGAATTAGTAAACTCCAGGGCATTGCACACATTCTTACAGGCTACACACTTCCCACAGCTAGTACAACCCCATTTGGGGCCCTTTGCTCCAAAAATGCGGTTCGGGCCAGGTCCTTTATGATAGCTGTGGACCAGCTGATCCCTAAGATTCAGTGACCGCCTAAAGGTGATAGCGGGATTTTTGGTGATACATTTAGCAATAACCTTATCCGTCATCAGTATTGGCTACTAAGCAGTTTATCCCTAGCAGAAACACAGCAAAGAAAGCCAGAACTGCTAGTAGGATGGTGAAGCCGTTCTAACTACCACAGGCGAATGTGTCACCAGACGCTGCGATTGTCAGACCCCACACTGTCGTGATTTTCCCGTGACAGTACCTCCTTCCGAACCTGGTTTATTAGGATATGAGGTGAGAAAGGCCCACGCTAACAAGGCTGCATGCACATCACACAGGACACAGTTATCCACATTCTTCCCTGTGGACCGTAACCCTTTCAATTCACTAAATACTGAACAGACTGGCGAACTAAGCGAGAATCAAGAACTTTAGCTATCTGGAATACCAGATTTCCTTTAATAATGGTTCTGAGGAGGCCATACATTTCTTGAGAAGACATCGATGAAATACGTTTTGGATTTTTGGATTGACAACGGCCACAATTTTAAAAGGACCAATGAACCTGGGTCCTAGTTTCAAAGAAGGAACTTTTAACTTAATATTCCTTGAGGATTACCACACCAAGTCACCAACACACAGGTCCGGACACTAGCCTCTGACAATCAGGTATTGCCAGAATTAGTTTCCTAATGCCTGGTTCTGGAGTTGGAGGTGTTGGTTGTTTGAGGAGGTATTTGGAGTATTGTTCAGTAGACTGCCATTTGGTGATTTGTTTGTGTGCATATCCTCATCATCTCCTATTTGTTGTTTCCTTTTTTTACTTTCCGGTGTTCCACTCTGTTTGTGAGTGCATATTTGTATGATTAGTATTTTAATTTATCCCTGTACGTCTTCCCTTGTTAGTCCGGTTTGTGTATTCTTACACCCTACAACTCCCCACTTCCATAAATATGGGAGTGGACAGATAAGAGCTGATTTAGGAGCTCAGCAAGGCATGTGACCCTGCGCGCCTTCAGTATTAGTAGTAATATGAGGAACAGGAATAGCTAGGGTGCCCCAAACTTTAGGGATGGAGAAGGAGCCCCTATCCCCGTGATATCCTGCAACAATGTTGTGACACTTGTCGATTGATTAATGACAGCGGGGTTTTCCTGCAAACTCAGCAAGAGGTAAATACAATACCCATGCCTCCTGATTCTTGGACACAAAGCACCTAAGATATGTCTCAAGATTCTGGTTCACTCGCACAGTTTGCCCATTAGACTGTGCATCAGAGGCAGATGAAAATGAAAGACGAATCCCTAAGGGAGTGCAAAATGTTTTCCAAAATGTAGAAATAAATTGAACCTCCCCGGTCAGAAACAATATCTCAGTGAATCCAGTGCAATTTTATGATCTCCTTAATAAAAACTTGTGCCAAAGTCTTGGCATTCAGTAATGTGTTTCCTAACGACACGGATAGATGAGTGAGGAAATCTAAAGACAAATTAGTCCATAGGGAATCGCCTGCACAGTAGCAGCTATCGGTGTATCTAGAGGTTATCCGATAGCTGCTACTGTGCAGGTGCGGACGGTGCCATCTTGGAGGAGGAATTGTTTTCTTCTCTAGCAAGATGGCACCGCCGGCGCATGTGCAGGGGCAGCTATCGGATCACCTCTAGATACACCGATAGCTGCTACTGTGTAGGCACGGCAGGCGCTATTTTAAAATGGATTTTTTTTATACTCATCCCAACCCTAACCCATCTCTTCAACCTATCACTAACAACTGGCGTTTTCCCCTCAAGCTTTAAACATGCTTCAATCACACCTATCCTCAAAAAGCCCTCTCTTGACCCATCCTCTGTATCTAGCTATCACCCTATATCACTTCTCCCCTTTGCCTCAAAACTACTAGAGCAACACGTCCATCTTGAACTGTCCTCCCATCTATCTTCCTGCTCCTTCTTCGACCGCTTTCAATCAAGCTTCCGGTCACACCACACCACTGAAACTGCCCTAACTAAGGTCACCAATGACCTATTAACTGCCAAGAGCAAGCGATACTACTCTATCCTCCTCCTCCTGGACCTGTCCTCTGCCTTTGACACAGTGGACCATTCCCTGCTGCTGCAGACCCTCTCATCCCTTGGCATCACAGACTTGGCCCTATCCTGGATCTCGTCATACCTAACTGACCGGACATTCAGCGTCTCCCACTCACACACCACCTCCTCACCTCGCCCCTATCTGTCGGAGTCCCACAAGGTTCAGTCCTTGGGCCCCCACTCTTCTCCATTTACACCTTTGGCCTGGGACAGCTCATAGAATCTCATGGCTTTCAGTATCATCTCTATGCTGACGACACACAGATCTACATCTCTGGACCAGATATCACCACCCTACTAACCATAATCCCTCAATGTCTGTCCGCTATTTCATCCTTCTTCTCCACTAGATTTCTAAAACTTAACATGAACAAAACAGAATTCATCGTCTTTCCCCCATCTCACACGACCTCCCCAACGAACCTATCCATTACAGTAAACGGCTGCCCACTCTCCCCAGTCCCACAAGCCCGCTGTCTTGGGGTAATCCTTGACACTGATCTCTCCTTCAAACCACATATCCAAGCCCCTTCCACTTCCTGCCTTCTCCAACTCAAAAATATTTCACGGATCCATACATTCCTAAACCAAGAATCTGCAAAAACCCTAGTCCATGCCCTCATCATCTCCCGCCTTGACTACTGTAACCTCCTGCTCTGTGGCCTTCCCTCTAACACTCTTGCACTCCTCCAATCTATTCTAAACTCTGCTGCCCGACTAATCCACCTGTCCCCTTGCTATTCCCCGGCCTCTCCCCTCTGTCAATCCCTGCACTGGCTCCCCATTACCCAGAGACTCCAGTACAAAAGCCTAACCATGACATAGAAAAATATTTAGAATTGAGAGTCCTCAGTGGTTGATACCTTTTAATGGCTTCAGTTAGCCATTAAAAGGTATCAACCACTGAGGACTCTCAATTCTAAATATTTTTCTATCCACTGGCTAACACGGTACCAAGATATATTTCTTTCCTGCAACCATGACATACAAAGCCATCCACAACCTGTCTCCTCCATACATCTGTGACCTCGTCTCCCGGTACTCTCCTGCACGCAACCTCCGATCCTCACAAGATCTCCTTCTCTATTCCCCTCTTATCTCCTCCTCCCACAATCGCATACAAGATTTCTCTCGCGCATCACCCCTACTCTGGAACTCTCTAGCACAACATATCAGACTCTCACCTACCATCGAAACCTTCAAAAAGAACCTGAAGACTTACCTCTTCTGGCAAGCCTACAACCTGCAGTAACCACCGACTGACCAAACTGCTGCACGACCAGCTCTGCCCTCGCCTACTGTATCCTCACCCATCCCTTGTAGATTGTGAGCCCTCGCGGGCAGGGTCCTCTCTCCTCCTGTACCAGTTGTGACTTGTATTGTTCAAGATTATTGTACCTGTTTTATTATGTATACCCCTCCTCACATGTAAAGCGCCATGGAATAAATGGCGCTATAACAATAAATAATAATAATAATACTCCTCAGGAAAACAATAAGCACATTTACTAACTGCACAGTAAACATGTGATTATGCTGCAGTGCATCTGCCTGCAGAAGGTTTTATTTTTTTAAGCATGTACAGATATTCATTATGTAAACTAGGGGCAGGTCAGTGAGGGATCAGTGACCTGTCAGCAGTCTGCATTATGAATATCTAATCAGAGCACCACATGAAGACCCCCCCACAGGCCCACACCACAGTACGGGCATATCATTATCACAAAACTGAAAATAGAGATTAAATAACAACCATAAGACGGATTTCATCAACCACGGTATAATTGTAATCAGTATAACGGCGCCAACCTGACACTGTAGGTTACTGAGCACAATCCTGCTGACAGGTTCCCTTTAAGTCTTCAGGTAGATCCCAGTCCAGTACCATGTGGACATTCGCAGAATCCATGCGAAAACCCATGGACAATAATAAATACCAGAGATAAGGGATCTCCTGAACTGAAAACACATATTTCTCCAATTTCACATGCAAACTGTCTCTTCAGAGAGGAAGAGGACTAGAACTCTAGTGCCACCTATTGGAAGTAGCAATCCTGACAGTCAATGTTGACCCTTTAACGAGCCTTGTCACATGACTTGGGATAAAAGCCAAACCAGAATCTCAATCCTAGTCATGTGACAAGGTTCTTTAAAGGGTCGACATTGACTGTTAGGATTGCTACTTCCAATAGGTGGCATTAGAGTTCTAGTCCTCTTCCTCTCTGAAGATGCAATTTGCATATTTCCCAGAGGAGCATTGCAGCTTTAAGTTTCCTCATCTTGACATGCTTATCATGTCACTCTCCACAAGGAGAAATTATACTTCTTGGATTCCAACTTGACATACAATTTTTTTTCCCTGAGTAGTTGTAAATCCTGTCTATGTTTCTGATGTAACTCTGGGTCCGGCAAATAAATCAATAGGTCATCCAGATAAACTACCACAAATCTACCTGCCAGAGGACGGGTAATGTTGTTAACAAAGTGCTGAAAAATGACGGGAGCATTGGTCAACCCAAATGGCATAATGAGGTTTTTGTAGTGTCCCTCCGTTGTCTTAAAAGCAGTCTTCCACTCCTTAATATGAATTAAATTATAGGCCTCCATAAGGTCCAGTTTGGAAAACCACTTGGCTCCGACAATCCGATTAATAAGATCCGGAATGAAAGTAAAAGGTACAATTCTCAAATAATGATCTGATTTAGTTCCTGGAAATCCAAAAGGGGCATAACCCCATCTTTTTTCTAACAATGAAAATCCCTGCTGCCCCGCCCGATGAGGAGGAAATTTAAATTAATGGCGCAGATATAAGGTTGATGAGGTGGAAGTTCTGAGAACACATCCTCAAAATCAGACAAGTATTCTGGCAGAGACATGGTAGCTACCCTGGGCATACGGGTGCACAATGCAGTACCGTTAACAGTACTCGCTCCACCTTACTACCTCCCAAGTCTGCCAGTCCACCACGGGATTGTGTAACGTCAGCACATGTATACTTCAAACAACCGGAGTAAAATGCCCCTGGCTTAAAGGTGCATAATCTATAGTTATTATATAGTACTTGTAAGCCCGCAAGGGCAGGGTCCTCGCCCCTCTGTATCAGTCCGTCATTGTTAGTTTGTTTACTGTATGTGATATTTGTAACTTGTATGTAACCCCTTCTCATGTACAGCACCATGGAATCAATGGTGCTATATAAATAAATAATAATAATAATAATAATAAGTATATAGACCTAGACAAATTATGTGACTGGAGACCTTGGACCTGGACGAATAGGGCGTCAACTAGATTAACCCCGCCTCACTATCCAAAAAGGTCAAAATAACCACCCTACTTTTGTCTAAATGGATCTCAGTGGGTAACAGGAATTGTGACTTGCCCACAGTGGAAATATGTACACCTGGGTTGGTAACCTCCCTGCAATCCCGGCTTCTTAGCTTTCTGGTGGCTGTCTGTGACCACGCATGGATGGATAGGCGCCGACAAAATGACCCTTCCTGCCACAATAAAAACACGCTCCCTGTTTGCGCCGAACCTCAGTAGGACCAGTACTACGGGTCATACCCCCAACTACATACGCTCCTCGGTTGACTCTGCCCTGGTTCCACTGATACCTGACCTCCCCCCCCACCACCACCACCACCAAAAATTGAGGTGTATCCTCTTGTCTCCCTTGTAGATGACTGTCTTCTTGGAGTGCTAGAGACATGATAGCCTCCAGGGAAACAAGGGTCTCATATAGAGCAAAAGCATGTTTTACCTTCCCAGTAAGCCGCTGACAAAACTGAGTATGGAGCGCAGGATCATTGCACCTGGTATCCGTAGACCACCTATGGAACTTGGAGAAAAACTCCTCCGCTGGCTGGTCTCCCTGCTGAAGCCAACGTAATGTAGACTCAGCCAGAGACACAAGGTTAGGGTTATCATAAATTAGCATTAAAGGGAATCTGTTACCCCCTGGATGATTTCAAGCTATTACTATGGGCACACAGGCAATAGAATGGTTAAAATACTCTTACCTGTATGCCTCATAGCTGCGTTCTACTTGTGGAGAAATAGTTTTAATTTTTTTTGTTAATGATTTCTTCCAGGCTCCGGGGCATGCGGTGCCTGTAAGAAATCTCTGCCTCCTGATTTAATTATTATACCCCCCCCCCCACCCCATGCATGTGACACTGCCCTGTGACGTGCAGTTGTGTTGCCGTATTCCCACACCTGCGCACTGTACTCACACTGTTCTGGGTACATTATCCACCCTTATATGGGCAGTGTCTTCATCCTGCTGCTGCGCAGACTCTGGCAAGTCACTGTGCAGCAGCCCCCACCATGCTCCACTGTAGGGTTGGTGTTCTTTTCAGCAGATGCTTCATTGTTCCTCCTGCAGACATATATCTGATCCTTTAACCCAAAAAGTTAAAATTTTCTATCATCCACAGAGGAGAATCCTAGAACTTCTACGACTTATTTTAATGATTGTGTTCATATTGCAGCTATTTTTCTTTTGCTTTTTATAAAGTATGGGATTCTACACATTTGTTACTTATTCCTTGTTTCTCAGTTGCCCAGAAATGTACAGATCTGCTAGATCAGGGAAAAACACTCAGTGACTGGTACACCATATACCCAGATGGGAGCGCCCTTATGAAGGTGGAGCGCCCCCAGACGCAGGGCCGCGGGGTACTTGGTACCGATCCTCTCTGTCTCGGTGCTGGGGTTGTCACGGTGGCTGGACCCGGTCCGTGACCCTGCTAAGGGGCGTCCAATAAAAGGGGTGATGAAAGTTGTCAAGGGTTCGTGACGCCACCTGTGGTACTCGATCAGGGTGACCGATGCTGCTTGGGGGTCCGCTGGGGTGATGGAATGGCAGCTAGATGGTATACCTTCCCACAGGTGAAGTATATCCCCAGGGCTTCCCAGTAGTGTAGGTGGCGATGATGTGAGGCGCAGTTAATAACGAGGACACAGGGTTGCAGTCTCTTTACCTTTTTACTGAAGACTTCGGGATCCGCAATCCAGAGCACTGCTAACTGAGCTGTCTGAGACCGGCCGGTCCGAAGGCACATCCAGAGTTCCCTTTGCAGGTGGAAATCAGTGCCTACCAACTAGCGCCTGTGTGTTGTAGTCCTTCCCTGCTGAGCATTCGGGATAGTCCTCACAACTTTTGTATTCGTTCTTTCTCTATCTCTCCGTCCCCAAAGTTTATCTGGATTGGACGTACCCGTTTGACGGGAAGGCTCGGAGCTATTCTGGGACTCTAGAGATGCCCCTCTCCACGCTTGCCCCCTATGTCTGCTTAGGTGATGTAAGGTAGACAGCCAACCTAAAATCAACTGTCCTGCCGCTGTTTGAAGTAATGCTTGAAGTCTGTTACTTCCTCGGCGTTCCGGCCACCGGCTACGCGCCTCAGTAGGATGTTGCCGATCTCGGGGCACGACTCCTACTGGTTATCTCCTTGTGCTGCAATTTCGTTTCTCACTTCTCCACAATATCCTTCGCTTTGTGTCCTTCCTTAGGATGCCGCCGCAAGGTAGTGCAGGCACGGCTCCGTAACTGTCTGTCCTTTCTGCTAGGTACCTGCCAGGAACCCACCCCTGACAGGTCCTCCCTGGAGCTCTCCCAGGCTGCGTTCTGACCTAACTTCCTATCCAACCCCCAGTTTTACCAAAGTGTGAGGAGTGGCCTAATACATAGTGCCTTTTGCTCCCCCTGGTGGCCGGAGTGTGAAGTGTAATGTGTGACTGTGATACCTGGTCAGGTGAACTCCTTTAGTGCAATCAGACATAACATCACTCCCCTTAGTGGCAGAGCGACATTACTGCAACGACCAGGACTCTGGGGCGCTGCAAAGGTGCTATGTGACTTACACACCGAAGGAGGGGGCTGGATTAAAAGTATTTGGTATTCAATCAAATACACAAAAAACAACTGAATGTGACACTGAAGCCCCACTAGAAATTTCCCAAAATATAATCAGCAGGGAAGTTCAGATGATAGACTAAAATGGCTGAGGACAGCAGAGAGGACCTGGGCACACAGTGATGCTGATTGGTGGGGGACCTTTTATTGGGTTGCACCAATTCACGTGGTGGTGTGATGGGCGAGGGGGGAAGCCACAGGAGCAATTGTTCAAGGCGCCAAATTCTATGGGGCTATAAAATTTCAGCCCCCTCTACTGACCACTGCACTAAGCAGGGACAGTAAGCCCCATTTTTGCCATTTCTGGGTTATGGTTGCCAGTTCCTATTTTGAGCACAGCAGTCCAGACAAGTTTGTCATCAGCTTATGTGCTCTGCACATACAGCAACCAAGAGGACAGAGGCTGAGCAGCTACTAAGGTTAGGGTTAGAAGTACAGGTTAAGGTTAGAGATAGGGCAAGGGTTAGAACTATCACTAGGATTAGAGTTAGGGCTAAGGTTAGACATATCACTTGGGTTATAAATAGGGCATGGGTTAGACATAAGGCCAACGTTATAACTGGGACGCGGGATAAGATTCAGGTTAGAGATAATGCTAAGGATAGGGTTAGGGATAGATCTAGGACTAGGGGTAAAGAAAAGGCTAGGGATAGGACTGAGGTTAAATATATCACTAGGGCGATACATTGGGTAGGCTCAGAGATTAGAGTTAAGGTACCTTCACACTGAGCAACTTTAGAACGATAGCGATCCGTGACGTTGCAGTGTCCTGGCTAGCGATATCGTTGTGTTTGACACGCAGCAGCGATCAGGATCCTGCTGTGACATCGCTGGTCGGAGCTAGAAGGCCAGAACTTTAATTCGTCGCTGGATCACCCGCTGACATCGCTGAATCGGCGTGTATGACTCCGATGTCTTCACTTGTAACCAGGGTAAACATCGGGTTACTAAGCGCAGGGCCGCACTTAGTAACCCGATGTTTACCCTGGTTACCATTGTAAATGTTAAAAAAAAAACAAAAACACTACATACTTACATTCCGGTGTCTGTCGCGTCCCACGGCGTCAGCTTCCCTGCACTGTGTCAGCGCCGGCCGGCCGTAAAGCAGAGCACAGCGGTGACGTCACCGCTCTGCTTTACGGCCGGCGCTTACACAGTGCAGGGAAGCTGACGCCGGGGGACGCGACAGACACCGGAATGTAAGTATGTAGTGTTTTTTTTTTTTACATTTACAATGGTAACCAGGGTAAACATCGGGTTACTAAGCGCAGCCCTGCGCTTAGTAACCCGATGTTTACCCTGGTTACCCGGGGATTTCGGCATCGTTGGTCGCTGGAGAGATGTCTGTGTGACAGCTCTCCAGCGACCACACAACGACTAAACAGTGACGCTGCAGCGATCGGCATCATTGTCTATATCGCTGCAGCGTCGTTTAATGTGACGGTACCTTTAGCTTATGGCTAGGAGTAGAGATAGGACTCAGGTTAGAGATAGAGCTAGGGAAACAGATAGGGATAGATATAAGACTAGGATTAGAGCTAGGGATAGGGCTGAGGTTAGAGATATCACTAAAATTATACCTACAGCTGGGGTTTAACACAACTAGGGTTACACATATAGCTAGGGTTAGAGATAAGGCTAAGGTTAGATCTGGTTAGAGATAGGGCTAGGGTTAGAGATAGGATTAGGGCTTGGACGAGGGATAATGTTGGAGATGGTAGCAAAAGAAAGTCCAGCTCACTCACCAGCAGGGGCGCAGATCACATTGTCAATGTGCAACAACTGCAGAAAAAAAGCATCCAGCACCAGTGATCCAGTAAAATCCCAATATGGCTTTATTGAATAATCTACAGAAGACGACACAGACACAGGAGCAATAATTGACGCGTTTTGGATCAGAGACTATCATTCATAGATACTATAATTAAGGATCATAACTGATGCGAAATGCATCAGTATTGTCCCTCTGTCTTTATCGTCTTATGTGGATTATTCAATAACGCCATGTTGGGATTTTCCTGGATCGCTGGGGGAGCTGCTAATGAGGCATTTTAGATGGATTTTGGGTCCAAAATGTTATCGTTAGGTTTTCCAAAGATGCTTGGACGGTTCTGTGGATTTCTTCTGTGACTGGAATTCCTATATCCTCGAGTAAGGAGCATACTCGCTCATCACTAAGTAGCATATCTTAGTATATAAATGCAAACTGAGAGACCAAGTATAACATTTAACCAATATGATCAATGTCTACAGCTTCCAATTAATGTTATACTGTTTTCATGTCCCCGGAAGAAGCGGGTCGAAACATGTGTGTCGGGGCTGATGGCAGGAGCTCAATATGAAACGGTGTGGATTGTGCAATAAAGTCTATAAGCAATGCATATACAATGAAATCCACAGAAAATTGAGCCATGAAGAGCAATATGCAGCAATACCTACAAATATATCAGATATAACCATATCCTTAAAGCCTAAAGTTTGTGACTGCTAAAATTAAGCATTAACATAGTAACATAGTAACATAGTTAGTAAAGCCGAAAAAAGACATTTGTCCATCCAGTTCAGCCTATATTCCATCATAATAAATCCCCAGATCTACGTCCTTCTACAGAACCTAATAATTGTATGATACAATATTGTTCTGCTCCAGGAAGACATCCAGGCCTCTCTTGAACCCCTCGACTGAGTTCGCCATCACCACCTCCTCAGGCAAGCAATTCCAGATTCTCACCGCCCTAACAGTAAAGAATCCTCTTCTATGTTGGTGGAAAAACCTTCTCTCCTCCAGACGCAAAGAATGCCCCCTTGTGCCCGTCACCTTCCTTGGTATAAACAGATCCTCAGCGAGATATTTGTATTGTCCCCTTATATACTTATACATGGTTATTAGATCGCCCCTCAGTCGTCTTTTTTCTAGACTAAATAATCCTAATTTCGCTAATCTATCTGGGTATTGTAGTTCTCCCATCCCCTTTATTAATTTTGTTGCCCTCCTTTGTACTCTCTCTAGTTCCATTATATCCTTCCTGAGCACCGGTGCCCAAAACTGGACACAGTACTCCATGTGCGGTCTAACTAGGGATTTGTACAGAGGCAGTATAATGCTCTCATCATGTGTATCCAGACCTCTTTTAATGCACCCCATGATTCTGTTTGCCTTGGCAGCTGCTGCCTGGCACTGGCTGCTCCAGGTAAGTTTATCATTAACTAGGATCCCCAAGTCCTTCTCCCTGTCAGATTTACCCAGTGGTTTCCCGTTCAGTGTGTAATGGTGATATTGATTCCTTCTTCCCATGTGTATAACCTTACATTTATCATTGTTAAACCTCATCTGCCACCTTTCAGCCCAAGTTTCCAACTTATCCAGATCCATCTGTAGCAGAATACTATCTTCTCTTGTATTAACTGCTTTACATAGTTTTGTATCATCTGCAAATATCGATATTTTACTGTGTAAACCTTCTACCAGATCATTAATGAATATGCTGAAGAGAACAGGTCCCAATACTGACCCCTGCGGTACCCCACTGGTCACAGCGACCCAGTTAGAGACTATACCATTTATAACCACCCTCTGCTTTCTATCACTAAGCCAGTTACTAACCCATTTACACACATTTTCCCCCAGACCAAGCAGTCTCATTTTGTGTACCAACCTCTTGTGCGGCACGGTATCAAACGCTTTGGAAAAATCGAGATATACCACGTCCAATGACTCACCGTGGTCCAGCCTATAGCTTACCTCTTCATAAAAACTGATTAGATTGGTTTGACAGGAGCGATTTCTCATAAACCCATGCTGATATGGAGTTAAACAGTTATTCTCATTGAGATAATCCAGAATAACATCCCTCAGAAACCCTTCAAATATTTTACCAACAATAGAGGTTAGACTTACTGGCCTATAATTTCCAGGTTCACTTTTAGAGCCTTTTTTGAATATTGGCACCACATTTGCTATGCGCCAGTCCTGCGGAACAGACCCTGTCGCTATAGAGTCCCTAAAAATAAGAAATAATGGTTTATCTATTACATTACTTAGTTCTCTTAGTACTCGTGGGTGTATGCCATCCGGACCCGGAGATTTATCTATTTTAATCTTATTTAGCCGATTTCGCACCTCTTCTTGGGTTAGATTGGTGACCCTTAATATAGGGTTTTCATTGTTTCTTGGGATTTCACCTAGCATTTCATTTTCCACCGTGAATACCGTGGAGAAGAAGGTGTTTAATATGTTAGCTTTTTCCTCGTCATCTACAACCATTCTTTCCTCACTATTTTTTAAGGGGCCTACATTTTCAGTTTTTATTCTTTTACTATTGATATAGTTGAAGAACAGTTTGGGATTAGTTTTACTCTCCTTAGCAATGTGCTTCTCTGTTTCCTTTTTGGCAGCTTTAATTAGTTTTTTAGATAAAGTATTTTTCTCCCTATAGTTTTTTTAGAGCTTCAATGGTGCCATCCTGCTTTAGTAGTGCAAATGCTTTCTTTTTACTGTTAATTGCCTGTCTTACTTCTTTGTTTAGCCACATTGGGTTTTTCCTATTTCTAGTCCTTTTATTCCCACAAGGTATAAACCGCTTACACTGCCTATTTAGGATGTTCTTAAACATTTCCCATTTATTATCTGTATTCTTATTTCTGAGGATATTGTCCCAGTCTACCAGATTAAGGGCATCTCTAAGCTGGTCAAACTTTGCCTTCCTAAAGTTCAGTGTTTTTGTGACTCCCTGACAAGTCCCCCTAGTGAAAGACAGGTGAAACTGCACAATATTGTGGTCGCTATTTCCTAGATGCCCAACCACCTGCAGATTTGTTATTCTGTCAGGTCTATTAGATAGTATTAGGTCTAAAAGTGCTGCTCCTCTGGTTGGATTCTGCACCAATTGTGAAAGATAATTTTTCTTGGTTATTATCAGAAACCTGTTGCCTTTATGGGTTTCACAGGTTTCTGTTTCCCAGTTAATATCTGGGTAGTTAAAGTCCCCCATAACCAGGACCTCATTATGGGTTGCAGCTTCATCTATCTGCTTTAGATGTAGACTTTCCATGGTTTCTGTTATATTTGGGGGTTTGTAACAGACCCCAATCAGAATTTTGTTACCATTTTTCCCTCCATGAATTTCGACCCATATGGACTCGACATCCTCATTTCCTTCGCTAATATCCTCCCTTAAAGTGGACTTTAGACAAGACTTTACATAGAGACAAACCCCTCCTCCTCTCCGATTTTTACGATCCTTTCTAAACAGACTGTAACCCTGTAAGTTAACTGCCCAGTCATAGCTTTCATCTAACCATGTCTCGGTTATTCCCACTATGTCAAAGTTACCTGTAGATATTTCTGCTTCTAGTTCTTCCATCTTGTTTGTCAGGCTTCTGGCGTTTGCGAGCATGCAGTTTAGAGGATTTTGTTTTGTTCCAATCTCCTCGCTGTGGATTGTTTTAGAAATGTTCTTACCTCCCATCTGAGTATGTTTTCCTGGGTCTTCTTTGTTCAAGTCTAATGTTTTTCTTCCCGTCCCCTCTTCTTCTAGTTTAACGCCCTCCTGATGAGTGTAGCGAGTCTTCGGCGAATGTGTGTTTCCCATGTTTGTTGAGGTGTAGTCCGTCTCTGGCGAGGAGTCCATCGTACCAGTAATTCACACCGTGGTCCAGGAATCCGAATCCTTGTTGTCTGCACCATCGTCTTAGCCAGTTGTTTGCATCAAGGATCCTGTTCCATCTCCTGGTGCCATGCCCGTCTACTGGAAGGATAGAAGAAAAAACTACCTGTGCATCCATTTCCTTTACTTTCTTCCCCAACTCTTCAAAGTCTTTGCAGATTGTCGGTAGGTCCTTCCTTGCCGTGTCATTGGTGCCAACATGTATCAGAAGAAATGGGTGGACGTCCTTGGAGCTGAAGAGCTTTGGTATCCTATCGGTCACATCCTTGATCATCGTACCTGGAAGGCAGCATACTTCTCTTGCAGTTATGTCCGGTCTGCAGATGGCTGCTTCTGTGCCTCTCAGTAGTGAGTCTCCCACCACCACCACTCTTCGTTGCTTCTTGGCTGTACTTTTTGCTGTCTCTTGTTGCTGTGTGCCCTTTTCTTTTTTGCTTGCTGGTATTGCTTCATCCTTAGGTGTGCCATCTTCATCTCTACAAAGATTTGATATCGGTTCTTCAGTTGTGTGGTTGGTGATTTCTCCATGGTCTTCTTGCTTCTTTTGGTCACATGCTTCCACTCATCTGCTTTCAGTGGCGTAGGAAGGGGGGTGCGGGGGGGCGGGCCGCCCCGGGCGGCACACTGCGGGGGGCGGGTCACCGGGCCGCGGCCGGCGCTGCAGGAGGAGTGAAAAAAAAAAAAAGATGTATGCCCTTTAAATCTTCGGGCGCCCCCCCCCCGTGCCAGCGCTAATACTCACCTCTCCTGGTTCCTGCGGCTGCGCGGTAGCTGCAGCGTCTTCAGCGCTCTCTGACTCTGCGACGTCTCAGGGCAGAGGGCGCGATGACATCATCACTGCGCGCTCAGCCTCTCTGTCCTGAGCGTTGCAAGCCGGAGAGACGCTGAGTGCACCGGACCTGCGCTGGGAACGGGAGAGGTGAGCATTTTACTTTTTTTTTTTCTTTTTCTGACTCTGTCTGTCTGGGGGCAATGCTGGAGACCCTGGGGCAGATTTCTGGACAGACTGGGGCAAATTTCTGGACAGACTGGGGCAGATTTCTGGACAGACTGGGGCAGATTTCTGGACAGACTGGGGTAGATTTCTGGACAGACTGGGGTAATGCTGGACACTGGGGCAGATCGCTGGACACACTGGGGGCAATGCTGGACGCACTGGGGCAATGCTGGAGGCCCTGGGGCAGATTTCTGGACACACTGGGGGCAATGCTGGACACACTGGGGGCAATGCAGGACACACTGGGGCAGATTGCTGGACATACTGGGGCAGATTGCTGGACACACTGGGGGTAATATGCTGGACGCACTGGGGCAATGCTGGAGACCCTGGGGCAGATTTCTGGACACACTGGGGGCAATGCTGGACACACTGGGGGCAATGCAGGACACACTGGGGCAGATTGCTGGACACACTGGGGGTAATATGCTGGACACACTGGGGCAATGCTTGAGACCCTGGGGCAGATTTCTGGACACACTGGGGGCAATGCTGGACACACTGGGGGCAATGCAGGACATACTGGGGCAGATTGCTGGACACACTGGGGGTAATATGCTGGACACACTGGGGCAGATTGCTGGACAACCTGGGGGTAATATGCTGGACACACTGGGGGTAATATGCTGGACACACTGGGGCAGATTGCTGGACACACTGGGGGCAATATGCTGGACACACTGGGGCAATGCTGGAGACCCTGGGGCAGATTTCTGGACACACTGGGGGCAATGCTGGACGCACTGGGGCAATGCTGGAGACCCGGGGGCAGATTTCTGGACACACTGGGGGCAATGCTGGACAAACTGGGGGCAATGCAGGACACACTGGGGCAGATTGCTGGACATACTGGGGCAGATTGCTGGACACACTGGGGGTAATATGCTGGACAACCTGGGGGTAATATGCTGGACACACTGGGGGTAATATGCTGGACACAATGGGGCAGATTGCTGGACAACCTGGGGGTAATATGCTGGACACACTGGGGGTAATATGCTGGACACACTGGGACAGATTGCTGGACAACCTGGGAGTAATATGCTGGACACACTGGGGGTAATATGCTGGACACACTGGGGCAGATTGCTGGACACACTGGGGCAGATTGCTGGACACACTGGGGGCAGGACTGGAGGCATGGGCAGAATGTAGACACAGGGCAGAATGAAAGACATGGGGCAGGATTGGATCATGGGGCAGGATGGATACGATGGAGACTAATGGGGCAGGATGGGGAGATCATATGGGGTAGAATGGATACTCATGAGGGCAGGATGGGAGAACATATGGCTGGAGCCAGGAATGAGATAAACGGGGCCAGGGTGGGGAATAGTATTACCATAGGGGCTAATTAAGGGATATTATTACTGCAGTGATGTATTTATTTTATTTTTTGAGTATACTGTTTTAAATGGGGGGGGGGGGGCGGTCCTGTTACTGTGCAGAGTGACACTATATCACCTTTTTTTCTTCATGTGGTGTAATGTAGAAGTTGTTAAAAATTAAGTAATGTGTTCTGCAAGCGGAGCTCGAGATAACTGTGTTATTTCCTGCAGAAACGAGTGCTGGCTGGGAGAAATGATGGCGGTCTGTGCTGGATGAAAGATGAATGAAGGACTTCATCTAGAGACGTCACTGGTGAGTCAGTGTTACCTATACACTGACACTATACACTATATACAGCGGTCCTGTGTACAATGTCACCAGTGATCACTGTATTACCTATACATTATATACAGAGCTCCTGTGTATAATACCACCAGTGATCTCTGTATTACCTCTACACAGACACTGCATACTAAGTACAGATCTCCTGTGAATACTGGCACTTATGGTGATAGTATTGTGTTTTTTTTTTCTTTATTACTGATCAGTATTGTAGTATTCAGTCACTATGTGGTGGTAATATGTGGTCTGGAAATGGTGTTGTGGTATTTGTCCCTTGTATGTGCTATTTGGTCACCAAGTGGTGGTAATATGTGATCTGGTCATGGTGAGGCGGTATTTGTCCCTTGTATATAGTATTATTCGGTCACTATGTGGTCTGGTCATGGTGTGGTGGTATTTGTCCCTTGTATATAGTATTATTCGGTCACTATGTGGTCTGGTCATGGTGTGGTGGTGTTTCTTCCTGTATGTGATATTATTGGTCTTGGTATAGTGGATTCTGTTGTGTATGGCGGTCGTTTGTTCTCTCTGATATTAATTAATTAAAAGTCACAGGTTTGGCATGTGGGGGTGATACCATTAGGCCCAGTTTAAGGGGGGGGGGACGCCAAACTCGGGAGCAGCCCCGGGCGGCAAAAGCTCTAGCTACGCCTCTGTCTGCTTTTGGAGGTTCTCTGACACTTTTTTCACCTTCTGTGACCAGTAGAGATGCTTCTGTTCTGTCTAGAAAGTCTTCATTCTCTTTGATGAGTTTCAAAGTTGCTATTCTTTCTTCCAGACCCCGCACCTTTTCTTCTAAAAGGGCCAGTAGTCTACACTTCTGACAGGTGAAATTTGATTCTTCTTCTGGTCGATCTGTGAACATGTAGCACATGCTGCAGCTCACCATGTAGGTTGTCACATCTGCCATGTTGCTCCTAGATCCTGCTGACTTGCTGCGTGTTTTCCTTCTTGTGTAATCTACTCAGCCAAGCTCTCTTGCAATAATGTCCTACAGGCAAAAATTTGCGCGCCATAAGGCGCGCGGTTTGGTGATGCTTTCCAAGCAACTGGTCCCGGCTGTACCCAACGATCTTCTAGCTTAGGGAGACTCTTCGCTTTTCCTAGAAGGCACCTGGAATATGCAAATTAGCCTCCTCAAGCTTGAATCCCTGGTTTGGATTTGGATTTGGTTACAATTGGAAGTGTAGAATTATAATTTACCCGTGTTGTGTACCGCTGTTAAAGAATGTAAAGAGATCCTGCTATCAGCCCCGACACCCACGTTTCGCCCGCTTCTTCAGGGGTCGTGAAAACAGTATACCGTTAATTGGAAGCTGTAGACATTGATCATACCTGTTAGATGTTATCTTTGGTCTCTCAGTTTGCATTTATATATCAAGATGTTGTTATCCCTTCTTTGGAATATATAATGATTGTTTGAATCTACCTATCCACTGACATTTATACTTTGAGCTCCGGATCTCAGTTTTTCTATCCTGCACCTTATACTGATTTTAAAACATGTTTCAATAAAAATGTATTTTATATATCACTTCTACGTGTCATGCCTTGTTTATAGAGTAACCTATACAAGGAAGAGGAGCGTCACTGATGTACAGACCCTTCCTTCACAGATTCATGGGAATTATGCTTTGATCTAGAGGACTTTGATGACCAGCTGTATTTTGCCAAATACTCGTCATTTCAGATCCTCGGAGAAGAGGAAAGCTATAAGCTAATGGTTGGAAACTTCAAAGATGGAGATGCGGGTGAGTGCTGAGCAAGTGTTTTCTTTGGAGATATGACTACGGTTACACTCGCACCCGGACTGTGTGGTGCGAGTGTCGATCGGGGTCCCACTGTGCTGTGGACTGAGGAGACAGGAGGGGTGTGACTAAGAGCCCAGGTATGTGTGATCAGGTGCCACACCAGGACTGACCTCGGTCACACGACAGCTGAGCCCTAAGTGAGATATGAAGGTGCTGGCGAGCACAACTGCTATACAGACAGGCTGGAGTAGGGCCCACTTCAGACAGGATGGACAAAAACGGCTTCAGGAAGAACTGGGTCTCAGGCGAGGGAGTACTGGACCGCAAGTGTGGACAGGGAGGGAACCACAGATGCGGACAGGGAGGGAAACGTGGACAAGGAGGGAGCCGCAGATGTGGACAGGGAGGGAAACATGGACAGGGAGAAGGCCGCAAGCGTGGACAGGGAGGGAACCAGAGACGCGGACAGGTACGGAAACGCAGACGTGGACAGGCAAGACAGGACTCTGTTCACAAGGAGTAGACAGGATCAGGTAATACAGGATGCATACAAGGATAAGTAGGAACAAGATGGACTGGGACAAGTTCACACAGTGTAGTACAAAGAAGTAGCAAGTGTACTCACTAAACACTAATGTTGCACAGCAACAACAGATTAGAGATAGGCACTCATTCAGACACTGCAGGTTTCATAGATAGGAACAGGTTCAGACACTGCAAGTTTTAGGAAAAGATCCCGACTTGGATACAAACAGGTTCACGGATAGGTCCTAAATCAGACACAGGATAGATCAGATACAGGCCTGGGTATTCAGCCCCCAGGGTGGCAGGAACGGGAAAGGACCTGGATGGGCGGATGATCACGCACCTTCCAACAGGTGGAGGTGCTTTAAGTACCTAGAGCCTCTCAGCAATAGACTGGGAACACATTAGGAATGCGCGCACTATTTCTTTAAAAATCAGGATGCGCTGGCATGGACTCCCTAAGCATTCAGCCAGGAAGTATGAACAGCAAGCAGAGGAGAAAAAGCTCGCCGCATGGCCTGGGGTACTGAGTACGTCAGTGTCCCTGCATGGTGGGGGATGGGAGGCGATGTAGGCAGTGGAGTTACAACTACTTATATACGGCGGGTGAAATAAGTATTGAACATGTCACCGATTTTGAAAGAAAATATATTTCTAAAGGTGCTATTGACATGAAATTCTCACCAGATGTCGGTAACAGCCCATCCAATAAATTAAGTTATGTGTAATAATGAGAAATAATACGAATAAAAACTGGGAAAGAGAAAGCGCAATAGGGTCTTATCCGATGACAATGGGGTGTCAGGAAAAAGGTGGATATACACTCACCTTGCTGAGTTGCTGATTAGCAACACAAACGGCATGTGACAGCTGCTGCACAGATACGGGTCGAGAGGACGACCACAGGAATAAAGGAGAAGCGATCGGAGGTATCACTTATGCGCTGCTGAGATGGAATATCCTTAGAATATTTATTAAAACAGGTTAAAAGTCAACGCGTTTCGAAGTCACGCAGGACCTCTTCATCAGGACAAACCTCAGCAGCACATAAGTGATACTTTCGTTCGTTTCTCCTTAACCCCTTAGCGACGGCCGATACGCCTTTTAACGGCGGCCGCTAAGGGTACTTAAACCACAGCTGTGGAAAAAGTGAATAGCGCCCCCCAGAGGCCGATTTTCTCTGGGGTCTCGGCTGCCGGGGGTAGCCGAGACCCCAGAGAACATGATTCGGGGGGTTTTTAACCCACCCCGCATTTGTGATCGCCGGTAATTAACCGTTTACCGGCGATCGCGAAAAAAAAAAAAAAAAAAGCGATCTCTTTTTAATTTCTCTGTACTCCGATGTGATCGCACATCGGAGGACAGAGAAAAGGGGTCCCAGGTGGCCCCCCAATACTCACCTATCTCCCCCGATGCTCCTCGTGTCTCCCGGTGGGCGCCGCCATCTTCAAAATGGCGGGCGCATGCGCAGTGCGCCGGCCGGCCGGCACCGGGAGAATCTTTGGGGTCTCGGCTGCCGGGGGTAGCCGAGACCCCAAAGAGCATGATCGGGGTCGGTTTTACCGACCCCTGTTTTGCGATCGCCAGTAATTAACTGTTTACCAGCGACCGCAAAAAAAAAAAAAAAGTAAAGTGTAATTCTCTGTCCTCTGATGTGATCGTACATCAGATGACAGAGAAATAGGGGGATTCGGGGACCCTACAATACTCACCTGTGTCCCTGGATTCTCTTGCTGCTCCTCCTGGCCGCCGGCAGAAGAAAATGGCGGGCGCATGCGCAGTGCGCCCGCCATCTGTCTCCATCTGCCGGCCGGCAGGAGAACAGCAGTTGGGGCTAAAATTAGGGGTAGGGGTAGGGTTAGGGGTAGGGTTAGGGGTAGGGTTAGGTTAGGGGTAGGGTTAGGGGTAGGGTTAGGGCTAGGGTTAGGGCTAGGGTTGGGGCTAAATTTAGGGTTAGGGTTGGGGCTAAATTTAGGGTTAGGGTTTCATTGAACATTTTTTTGTGCCGACGGTCCGCCAAAACACAACTGATCCAGTGCACGACAGACGCGACGTGTGGCCATCCATCACGATCCGTCGGCAATACAAGTCTATGGGCAAAAAACGCATCCTGCGGGCACATTTGCAGGATCCGTTTCTTGTCCAAAACGACGGATTGCGACGGAATGCCAAACGACGCAAGTGTGAAAGTAGCCTTAGGGCTAGGGTTAGGGTTGGGGCTAAAGTTAGGGCTAGGGTTGGGGCTAAAGTTAGGGTTAGAGCTGGGATTTGGGTTAGGGTTTGGATTAGGGTTGGTATTAGGGTTAGGGTTGGTATTAGGGTTAGGTTTGGGATTAGGATTAAGGTTAGGGTTGTGATTAGGGGTGTATTGGGATTAGGGTTAGGTTTGAGGTTAGGGTTGAGATTAGGATTAGGGGTGTGTTGGATTTAGGGTTTTGATTAGGGTTATGGTTAGGGTTGACATTAGGGTTGTTTTGGGGTAAGGGTTGTGATTATGGTTAGGGTTAGTGATTAGGATTATGGATCAGGTTGGAATTAGGGTTAGGGGTGTGTTGGGGTTAGGGTTGGAGCTAGAATTGGGGGGTTTCCACTGTTTAGGTACATCAGGGGGTCTCCAAACACGACAGCCAATTTTGCGCTCAAAAAGTCAAATGGTGCTCCCTCCCTTCTGAGCTCTGCCGTGCGCCCAAACAGTGGGTTACCCCCACATATGGGGCATCAGTGTACTCGGGATAAATTGGACAACAACTTCTGGGGTCCAATTTCTCTTGTTACCCTTGTGAAAATAAAAACTTGGGGGCTACAATATCTTTTTTGTGAAAAAAAAAATATTTTTTATTTTCACGACTCTGCATTCTAAACTTCTGTGAAGCACTTGGGCATTCAAAGTTCTCACCATACATCTAGATAAGTTCCTTGGGGGGTCTAGTTTCCAAAATGGGGTCACTTGTGGGGGGTTACTACTGTTTAGGTACATCAGGGGCTCTGCAATCGCAACATAATGCCCACAGACCATTCTATCAAAGTCTGCATTCCAAAAAGACGCTCCTTCCCTTCCCAGCTCTGCCGTGCGCCCAAACAGTGGTTTACCCCCACATATGGCGCATCAGCGTACTCGGGATAAATTGGACAACAACTATTGCAGTCCAATTTCTCCTGTTACAATTGTGAAAATAAAAACTTGGGGGCTACAATATCTTTTTTGTGGAAAAAAAAAATATTTTTTATTTTCACGACTCTGCATTCTAAACTTCTGTGAAGCACTTGGGCATTCAAAGTTCTCACCACACATCTAGATAAGTTCCTTGGGGGGTCTAGTTTCCAAAATGGTGTCACTTGTGGGGGGTTACTACTGTTTAGGTACATCAGGGGCTCTGCAATCGCAACATAATGCCCACAGACCATTCTATCAAAGTCTGCATTCCAAAAAGGCGCTCCTTCCCTTCCCAGCTCTGCCGTGCGCCCAAACAGTGGTTTACCCCCACATATGGCACATCAGCGTACTCGGGATAAATTGGACAACAACTATTGCAGTCCAATTTCTCCTGTTACCCTTGTGAAAATAAAAACTTGGGGGCTACAATATCTTTTTTGTGGAAAAAAAAATATTTTTTATTTTCACGACTCTGCATTCTAAACTTCTGTGAAGCACTTGGGCATTCAAAGTTCTCACCACACATCTAGATAAGTTCCTTGGGGGGTCTAGTTTCCAAAATGGGGTCACTTGTGGAGGGTTTCTACTGGTTAGGTACATCAGGGGCTCTGCAAACACAACATAATACCCGCAGACCATTCTATCAAAGTCTGCATTCCAAAACGGCGCTCCTTCCTTCCGAGCTCTGCCGTGCGCTTAAACAGTGGTTTACCCCCACATATGGGGTACCAGCATACTCAGGACAAATTGGACAACAACTTTTGGGGTCCAATTTCTCTTGTTACCCTTGTGAAAATAAAAACTTGGGGGCTAAAAAATCTTTTTTGTGGAAAAAAAAATATTTTTTATTTTCACGGCTCTGCATTATAAACTTCTGTGAAGCACTTGGGCATTCAAGGTTCTCACCACATATCTAGATAAGTTCCATGGGGGGTCTAGTTTCCAAAATGGGGTCACTTGTGGGGGATTTCTACTGTTTAGGCACATCAGGGGCTCTCCAAACGCGACATGGCGTCCGATCTCAATTCCAGCCAATTCTACATTGAAAAAGTAAAACGGCACTCTTTCTCTTCCAAGCTCTGCGGTGCGCCCAAACAGTGGTTTACCCCCACATATTGGATATCAGCGTACTCAGGAGAAATTGCACAACAACTTTTGTGGTCTAATTTCTCCTGTTACCCTTGTGAAAATAAAAATTTGTGGGCTAAAAGATCATTTTTGTAGAAAAAATGCAATTTTTTTTTTCACGGCTCTACGTTATAAACTTCTGTGAAGCACATGGGGGTTCAAAGTGCTCGCCACACATCTAGATAAGTTCTTTAAGGGGTCTAGTTTCCAAAATGGTGTCACTTGTGGGGGGTTTCCACTGTTTAGGCACATCAGGGGCTCTCCAAACGCGACATGGCGTCCAATCTCAATTCCAGCCAATTCTACATTGAAAAAGTAAAACGGCACTCCTTCTCTTCCAAGCTCTGCGGTGCGCCCTAACAGTGGTTTACCCCCACATATTGGGTATCAGCATACTCAGGAGAAATTGCACAACAACTTTTGTGGTCTAATTTCTCCTGTTACCCTTGTGAAAATAAAAATTTGTGGGCAAAAAGATCATTTTTGTAGAAAAAATGTGATTTTTTTTTTTTCACGGCTCTACATTATAAACTTCTGTGAAGCACATGGGGGTTCAAAGTGCTCACCACACATCTAGATATGTTCCTTAAGGGGTCTAGTTTCCAAAATGGTGTCACTTGTGGGGAGTTTCCACTGTTTAGGCACATCAGGGGCTCTCTAAACGTGACATGGCGTCCGATCTCAATTCCAGCCAATTCTGCATTGAAAAAGTCAAACGGCGCTCCTTCACTTCTAAGTTCTGCGGTGCGCCGAAAAAGTGGTTTACCCCCACATATGGGGTATTGGCGTATTCAGGAGAAATTGCATAACAAAATTTATAGTTACATTTCTGTTTTTACACTTGTGAAAATAAAAAAAATGGTTCTGAATTAAGATGTTTGCAAAAAAAAGTTAAATGTTCATTTTTTCCTTTCACATTGTTTCAGTTCCTGTGAAGCACGTAAAGGGTTAATAAACTTATTGAATGTGGTTTTGAGAACCTTGAGGGGTGTAGTTTTTAGAATGGTGTCACACTTCATTATTTTCTATCATATAGACCCCTCAAAATGACTTCAAATGTGATGTGGTCCCTAAAAAAAAATGGTGTTGTAAAAATGAGAAATTGCTGGTGAACTTTTAACCCTTATAACTCCCTAACAAAAAATAATTTTGTTTCCAAAATTGTGCTGATGTAAAGTAGACATGTGGGAAATGTTATTTATTAACTATTTTTCGTGACATATCTCTCTGATTTAAGGGCATAAAAATACAAAGTTTGAAAATTGCAAAATTTTAAAAATTTTCGCCATATTTCCGTTTTTCTCATAAATAATCGCAAGTAATATCGAAGAAATGTTACCACTAACATGAAGTACAATATGTCACGAAAAAACAATCTCAGAATCAGCGGGATCCGTTGAAGCGTTCCAGAGTTATAACCTCATAAAGTGACAGTGGTCAGAATTGCAAAAATTGGCCTGGTCATTAAGTACCAAATTGGCTCTGTCACTAAGGGGTTAACAATGAGAAATGACACAGGGAAAAAGTATTGAACACGGTTGCTGAAATTTATTTAACCCCTTCAAGTCGCGGCCCTTTTCCGTTTTTGCGTTTTCATTTTTCACTTCCCTCCTTCCCAGAGCCATAACTTTTTAATTTTTCCGTCAATATGGTCATGTGAGGGCTTATTTTTTGCGGGACGAGTTGTACTTTTGAACGACACCATTAGTTTCACCATGTCTTTTACTAGAAAACGGGAAAATAATTCCAAGTGCGGTGAAATTGCAAAAAAAAGTGCAATCCCACACTTGTTTTTTGTTTAGCTTTTTTGCTAGGTTCACTAAATGCTAAAACTAACCTGCCATTGTGATTCTCTAGGTCATTACAAGTTCATAGACACCTAACATGACTAGGTTATTTTTTATCCAAGTGGTGAAAAAAAATTTAAAACTTTGCTTAAAAAAATATAAAAAAGTGCCATTTTCCGAAACCCGAAGCGTCTCCAGTTTTCGTGATCTGGGGTCGGGTGAGGGCTTATTTTTTGCGTGCCGAGCTGACGTTTTTAATGATACCATTTCGGTGCAGATAAGTTCTTTTGATCGCCCGTTATTGCATTTTAATGCAATGTCACGGCGAATAAAAAAAACGTAATTCTGGCGTTTCGGATTTTTTTCTCGCTACGCTGTTTAGCGATCAGGTTAATGCTTTTTTTATTGATAGATCGGGCGATTCTGAACGCGGCGCTACCAAATACGTGTAGGTTTTTTTTATTATTATAAAATAATAATTTAACTTTTAAACTTTTATATTTTTTATATTTTTAAAAACATTTTTTTTTTACTTGTGCCATGCTTCAATAGCCTCCATGGGAGGCTAGAAGATGGCATAGCCTGATCGGCTCTGCTACATAGCAGCGATCATCAGATCGCTGCTATGGAGCTGAAATGCAGGTGTGCTGTGAGCGCCGACCACAGGGGGGCGCTCACAGCAGGCCGGCATCAGTAACCATAGAGGTCTCAAGGACCTCTATGGTTACCTTCCTGATGCATCGCTGACCCCCGACCATGTGACGGGGGTCGGCGATTACATAATTTCCGGCCGCCCGGCCGGAAGCGCCGGTTAAATGCCGCTGTCTGCATTTGACAGCGGCATTTAGCAGGTTAATAGCGGCGGGTGAATAGCGATTTCACCCGCCGCTATTGCGCGCACATGTCAGCTATACAAAACAGCTGACATGTCGCGACTTTGATGTGGGCTCACCGCCGGAGCCCACATCAAAGGGGGTGACACGGCATGCGCCGTAATAGTATGGCGCATGTCGTGAAAGGGTTAATACTTTGCACAAAAGCCTGTGTTGGTGATGAAGCTTCAAGACTAGTGATGAGCGAGTGTACTCGTTGCTCGGGTTTTCCTGAGCACGCTCGGGTGACCTCTGAGTAAGTGCTCAGAGATTTAGTTTTCCTTTCTGCAGCTGCATGATTTACATCTGCTAGACAGCTTGAATACATGAGGGGATTCCCTTGCAACCAGGCAACCCCCACATGTACTCAGGCTGGCTAGCAGCTGTAAATCATGCAGCGGCATCAACAAAAACTAAATCTCCGTGCAGTTACAAATACTTGGAGACCACCCGAGCTTGCTCGGGAAAACCTGAGCAACGAGTACACTCGCTCATCACTATTCAAGACGCCTCCTGTAAGGAGAAACTAGTCGCAGGCATTGCTCAGGTGTAATTTTGGCCCATTCTTACACACAATCTTCAGATCCTGAAGGTGAGACTTTCATGTCAATAGCATCTTTATTTATATATTTACTTAAAATTAGTGACATGTTCTATGAATATTTCACTCGCTGTAGGAAGAAGCCTGTGTCAGTGCTGCTGTATCTAAGCTAGTTATGTATGATACTGTCTTCTAAGCCTCAGTATCTGAGCCAATCATGTGTGCTACTATCTGTTCAGCTGCTGCATCTAATCATATCCTGTGTGATAATTTCAGCTGAGCTGCTACAGTCCCTTCCTGTGCGGTAAACTTGTCCCATAGACCCGTCCTGTACTGCAGACTTGACCCCTGTCGTAGACTATTTTTCCATAGCCCCATCCTGGCCATAGGCCTGTAAAGTGCCATAGACCCATCCTAGATATAGACACCTCCTGTGCTATAGAACTTTCCTGTGTTGTAAGCCCGTCCTATGCTGTACACTAGTCGGGCACAGCTATTCCTGAGCTGTGATGGTTGTTGGGTGATACCTGGCATGCAACGGCATTAATGAGTGTATTTACACTATGAATAGGAGTGAGTGCTCCACCTCCCTGCCCTTTCTGCTGCTATAATGGGCACACCATTAGATTTACACTACCTATTTCCCATTGCCTTGGTACTCCACAAGATCCGAACTGCAGACGTGACTACCAGGGGGTAATAAATATAAAATCTAACAGCAGTAAATGCTATCAAATAATCAAAATGCTCGGGTGTTCTCTGAGTATTTTGGGCGTGCTCGTAGATTGTTTGAGTCCCCGCAGCGACATGATTTGCGGCTGCTAGACAGCCTGAATACATGTGGGGATTCCCTAACAAACAGACAATCCCTGCATGTGTTCAGGTTGTCTAACAGCCAAAAATCATGCAGCTGCCGGGACCAAACCTAATCGATGAGCACGCCCAAGAGACTCGGAGATCCTCCGAGCATGCTTGGAAATCTTGAGTAACAAGCACACTCGCTCATCACTAGTTATATCCACCGCTGCTGCTATCAGTCTCTGGTAACATGCCATACACCCACCAGACCTCTGCAGCCAGAGAGTGCCCCAAGTAACAGTGTCATACAGTACACACATACACAGTGTCGGCAGAGGAGCTCCCATTTATGACAGTGACATACAAGTACTGGTATCGATTTAACGTGGAACTCTTGATTTCCTAACTTTCTAAAGCTTTGTAAACATTGTGTTTACACCTAATGTAGGGTGAGTAACTTTAGGAGGCACACGGCCACTAGTTCTATTGGATACCATGGCATCGGACCACTTTAAGGTCCGGTTGTAAAGAAACAATATCCAACACTTTGTTTCTTTTAGGGTATGTGCACACGTTGCAGAAAGGTGTTTGGATTTTTCTGCAGAGTTTGGTAAATCCGCACTCTGTATTTACTGCGGAATTACCGCATATTTACTGCGGTTTTTGTGCGGATTCTACTTGCGGATTCCTAGTGAGGAGCAGATGTAAACCTCTGCGGAATCCATACAAAGAATTGAGATGCTGCGGAATAAACAATGCAGCGTTTCCGCGCGTGTTTTTCCGCAGCAAATGCACAGCGGATTTTGTTTTCCATAGGTTTACATGGTACTGTAAACTCATGGAACACTGCTGCGAATCCACAGCTCGCAATCCACTGCGGATCCGTAGCAAAATCCGCAGCGTGTGCACATAGCCTTACAGTGTCCTTCTGTTGAGATTGAAGACTGTGCTTTTACCCATACTGGCCCAAATGAACACATTTTAGGTTTCTGTTTGTGACATGGGGGCTTTTTGTGGCAGGTTGAATATAGTGCACTTGGCCTTATTAACCCCTTAGCGACCGCCGATACGCCTTTTAACGGCGGCCGCTAAGGGTACTTAAACCACAGCGCCATTAATTAACGGCGCTGTGGAAAAAGTGAATAGCGCCCCCCAGAGTCGGATTTTCTCCGGGGTCTCGGCTGCCGGGGGTAGCCAAGACCCCAGAGAACAGGATTCGGGGGGTTTTTTACCCACCCCGCATTTGCGATCGCCGGTAATTAACCGTTTACCGGCGATCGCAAAAAAAAACAAAACGCGATCTCTTTTTAATTTCTCTGTCCTCCGATGTGATCGCACATCGGAGGACAGAGAAAAGGGGTCCCAGATAGCCCCCCGATACTCACCTATCTCCCCCGGTGCTCCTCGTGGCTCCCGGTGGGCGCCGCCATCTTCAAAATGGCGGGCGCATGCGCAGTGCAGTGCGCCCGCCTGCCGGCACCGGGGGAATCTTTGGGGTCTCGGCTGCCGGGGGTAGCCGAGACCCCAAAGAACATGATCGGGGTCGGTTTTACCGACCCCTGTTTTGCGATCGACGGTAATTAACTGTTTACCGGCGACCGCAAAAAAAAAAAGTAAAGTGTAATTCTCTGTCCTCTGATGTGATCGCACATCAGAGGACAGAGAAATAGGGGGATTCGGGGACCCTAGCATACTCACCTGTGTCTCTGGGTCCTCCTGCTGCTCCTCCTGGCTGCCGGGGAAAAGAAAATGGCGGGCGCATGCGCAGTGCGCCCGCCATCTGTCTCCATCTGCTGGCCGGCAGGAGAACAGCAGTTGGGGCTAAAATTAGGGGTAGGGTTAGGGGTAGGGTTAGGGTTAGGGGTAGGGGTAGGGTTAGGGGTAGGGCTAGGGTTAGGGCTAGGGGTAGGGTTAGGGTTAGGGTTAGGGGTAGGGGTAGGGTTAGGGCTAGGGGTAAGGTAAGGGTTAGGGGTAGGGTTAGGGCTAGGGCTAGGGTTAGGGCTAGGGCTAAATTTAGGATTAGGGTTGGGGCTAAATTTAGGGTTAGGCTTCTTTCACACTTACGTCGGTACGGGGCCGTCGCAATGCGTCGGCCCGACATACCGACGCACGTTGTGAAAGTTGTGCACAACGTGGGCAGCGGATGTAGTTTTTCAACGCATCCGCTGCCCAATCTATGTCCTGGGGAGGAGGGGGCGGAGTTACGGCCACACATGCACGGTCAGAAATGGCGGATGCGACGTACAAAAAAAACGTTTCATTGGACTTTTTTTGTGCCGACGGTCCACCAAAACACAACTGATCCAGTGCACGACGGACGCGATGTGTGGCCATCTGTCACGATCCGTCGGCAATACAAGTCTATGGGCAAAAAACGCATCCTGCGGGCACATTTGCAGGACCCGTTTCTTGTCCAAAACTACGGATTGCGACGGATGCCAAACGACGCAAGTGTGAAAGTAGCCTTAGGGCTAGGGTTAGGGTTGGGGCTAAAGTTAGGGTTAGAGTTGGAATTAGGGTTAGGGTTTGGATTAGGGTTGGTATTAGGGTTAGGGTTGGCATTAGGGTGACGCTTGGGATTAGGGTTAGGTTTGGGATTAGGGTTCAGGTTAGGGTTGTGATTAGGGGTGAATTGGGATTATGGTTAGGTTTGAGGTTAGGGGTGTGTTGGATTTAGGGTTTTGATTAGGGTTATGGTTAGGGTTGACATTAGGGTTGTTTTGAGGTAAGGGTTGTGATTATGGTTAGGGTTAGTGATTAGGATTATGGATCAGGTTGGGATTAGGGTTAGGGGTGTGTTGGAGTTGGGTTGGAGCTAGAATTGGGGGGTTTCCACTGTTTAGGTACATCAGGGGGTCTCCAAACACGACAGCCAATTTTGCGCTCAAAAAGTCAAATGGTGCTCCCTCCCTTCTGAGCTCTGCCGTGCGCGCAAACAGTGGGTTACCCCCACATATGGGGCATCAGCGTACTCGGGATAAATTGAACAACAACTTCTGGGGTCCAATTTCTCTTGTTACCCTTGTGAAAATAAAAACTTGGGGGCTACAAAATCTTTTTTGTGGAATTTTTTTTTTTTTTAATGACTCTGCATTATAAACTTCTGTGAAGCACTTGGGCATTCAAAGTTCTCACCACACATCTATATAAGTTCCTTGGGGGGTCTAGTTTCCAAAACGGGGTCACTTGTTAGGGGTTACTACTGTTTAGGTACATCAGGGGCTCTGCAAACGCAACATAATGCCCACAGACCATTCTATCAAAGTCTGCATTCCAAAACGGCGCTCCTTCCCTTCCGAGCTCTGCCGTGCACCCAAACAGTGGTTTACCCCCACATATGGTGCATCAGCGTACTCGGGATAAATTGGACAACAACTATTGCAGTCCAATTTCTCCTGTTACCCTTGTGAAAATAAAAACTTGGGGGCTACAATATCTTTTTTTGTGGAAAAAAAAAATATTTTTTATTTTCACGACTCTGCATTCTAAACTTCTGTGAAGCACTTGGGCATTCAAAGTTCTCACCACACATCTAGATTAGTTCCTTGGGGGGTCTAGTTTCCAAAATGGGGTCACTTGTGGAGGGTTTCTACTGGTTAGGTTCATCAGGGGCTCTGCAAACGCAACATAATGCTCGAAACCATTCTATCAAAGTCTGCATTCCAAAACAGCGCTCCTTCCTTCCGAGCTCTGCCGTGCGCCTAAACAGTGGTTTACCCCCACATATGGGGTACCAGCATACTCAGCACAAATTGGACAACAACTTTTGGGGTCCAATATTTCTTGTTACCCTTGTGAAAATAAAAACTTGGGGGCTAAAAAATCTTTTTTGTGGAAAAAAAAAATATTTTTTATTTTCATGACTCTGCATTATAAACTTCTGTGAAGCACTTGGGCATTCAAAGTTCTCACCACACATCTAGATAAGTTCCATGGGGGGTCTAGTTTCCAAAATGGGGTCACTTGTGGGGGATTTCTACTGTTTAGGCACATCAGGGGCTCTCCAAACGCGACATGGCGTCCGATCTTAATTCCAGCCAATTCTACATTGAAAAAGTAAAACGGCACTCTTTCTCTTCCAAGCTCTGCGGTGCGCCCAAACAGTGGTTTACCCCCACATATTGGGTATCGACGTACTCAGAAGAAATTGCACAACAACTTTAGTGGTCTAATTTCTCCTGTTACCCTTGTGAAAATAAAAATTTGTGGGCAAAAAGATCATTTTTGTAGAAAAAATGCAATTTTTTTTTTTCAGGGCTCTACGTTATAAACTTCTGTGAAGCACATGGGGGTTCAAAGTGCTCACCACACATCTAGATAAGTTCCTTAAGGGGTCTAGTTTCCAAAATGGTGTCACTTGTGGGGAGTTTCCACTGTTTAGGTACATCAGGGGCTCTCTAAACGTGACATGGCGTCCGATCTCAATTCCAGCCAATTCTGCATTGAAAAAGTCAAACGGCGCTCCTTCACTTCTAAGTTCTGCGGTGCGTCCAAAAAGTGGTTTACCCCCACATATGGGGTATTGGCGTATTCAGGAGAAATTGCATAACAAAATTTATGGTTACATTTCTGTTTTTACACATGTGAAAATAAAAAAAATGGTTCTGAATTAAGATGTTTGCAAAAAAAAGTTAAATGTTCATTTTTTCCTTCCACATTGTTTCAGTTCCTGTGAAGCACGTAAAGGGTTAATAAACTTCTTGAATATGGTTTTGAGAACCTTGAGGGGTGTAGTTTTTAGAATGGTGTCACACTTCGTTATTTTCTATCATATAGACCCCTCAAAATGACTTAAAATGTGATGTGGTCCCTAAATAAAATGGTGTTGTAAAAATGAGAAATTGCTGGTCAACTTTTAACCCTTATAACTCCCTAACAAAAAAAAATTTTGTTTCCAAAATTGTGCTGATGTAAAGTAGACATGTGGGAAATGTTATATGTTAACTATTTTTCATGACATATCTCTCTGATTTAAGGGCATAAAAATACAAAGTTTGAAAATTGCAAAATTTTAAAAATTTTCGCCATATTTCCGTTTTTTTTCATAAATAATCGCAAGTAATATCGAAGAAATGTTACCACTAACATGAAGTACAATATGTCATGAAAAAACAATCTCAGAATCAGCGGGATCCGTTGAAGCGTTCCAGAGTTATAACCTCATAAAGTGACAGTGGTCAGAATTGTAAAAATTGGCCTGGTCATTAAGTACCAAATTGGCTCTGTCACTAAGGGGTTAATTGTACATGTTACATAATGTCAGGATATTCATCTTGGTAATCTCCAGCTTTACACCATTCAGGAGGGAGAACCGGGATGTGGCTATTGAGCAAAGCCACTAAGTCCTTAGTAGAAGTGTCCTGACCCAAAAAACCCTATAATATTGTGCTGGGTCGCTGTTGCTCTTAGTCTTCCTTCGAATCCATGGTGGCGACATGTCCCAGATATGGAGATGCCACTTGCTTGGTGTTAGCTTCAGCCAGGGCTGCTCCAGCTGTGTTAGCTCTAAATCCATCCTCTGCGTGTGCTCGGGGCAGGTGACTGAGAAGACAGTGATGTTGAGGAGGTAGATCTGCTTCCCTGGACATAATGTCTTATTTCCTCAAAATGAAGAAAATGATAGGGCACATGTTAAAGTAGAACCGAATATGGTGAAAATAAGATAATGGCTGCTCCTAATCCTAATGAGCCTTCTAGACATTTACATTTTTATTGGATGGTTCCTTCTTGAGGACGGACTGGAAGTTCCTGGGCCCCAATGCAAAGTCAGTAAATGGACCCAATCCAACAAGTGACATTTATAATAAGGGGCCTTGTGTAGAGCGCTATCCTGGAGTAAGGAGCCTTATAGGCCATGCAATGCTCTTCTGGGAATTTAAATGCGCAAGTCACCCCTTCAGAAAAACTGAGGACAAGAACGCTAGTGCCACCTATTCTACAAGTCAATATCAACCCTTTAACGAGCTTTGCTGCACGACTTAGGATAGAAACCAGACACTCCATTTGCGGACATGTGTTTTGGGGTGGGTGGGGGGGTTTGGTGCCCGTCCTCAGTGCAAGACGGGAGACCTGATATGACTGGGAAGAAGCCTCTGACCAGCTTGGCACTCTCTATAAGGGGAAACGTTCCCGTTAAACCCCGTCAGAGGCCTCTCACCCAGCCAAATAGTCCTCCTGCTTTGCACTGATGAGGGGCAAACACCATGAAACATGTGCCTGGAAAAGGAGCGTCTGGTTTGAATTTTGATCCTAAGTCATGTGACAAGTCTCGATAAAGGGGCGATATTGACTTTTAGGATTGCTACTTCCAATATGTGGCTCTAGAGATTCCGTCCTCCTCCTTAGGCCGGGGTCACACTAGACCGTAATACTGACGAGTGCAATGCGATAAAAAAAACGCATAGCGCTCGTCCCAATGTTAATCTATGGGGCAGCTCCCAACATCCGATATTTTCTCGGCCGTATTCAGGATCCGAGTGAAATCGCAGCATGCTGCGATTGTCCGCGTATCTCGGCCGAGAATCGCCAATGAAAGTCTATGGGGGTGAGAAAAAATAGCACAGCACACGGACCATCAGTGTGACCTGCGAGAAATTCTCAGGCATTGGGCAGGTAACAGGAAAGGCTCAGCCATTATTTGCTCATTTTGCAAGTGGGTGAGAAAATCTCACCATACGGATGTCACACGGATGTCACACGGATGTCATACGGATCATTTGATGTGAGAAAATCGCATCCTCGCACTGCACACGGATCACTGTTTTGGTAACATTTGTGCGATTCTCGTCCGCCAAAAACGGACCGTTTTTTTATACGTTGTGTGTGTCCCCGGCCTTACACATTTATACTGACGTCTTATTCCTCATGGCCCAGGACCCTCCTGTGCACACCACCAGATCTGAGGAGCTGACAGCTACAGTCTGCAGTCTCTCGCTTTCCCTCTGTTGTGAAACTCTCATCCTCTCCTCAGAGCTTTCTGGTGGGAGTTGTAGTTTCACAACAGCTGGACTCAAAACACACACGGAACTCGAAGAAAGGGAACATTATTTCTGGGAGGACGATATTCAGTGATGGACAGGAAGTGACGTCTGGTGGCTGCGTCTGAAGCGGAAGTGTCCTGGTTTTGATTACAGAGCCCGGGACCGTTTCTGTACAGCGGTTCGGGCCCTTCGAAGCGGGGCCCCGGCCCTGACCTGTCTATGCCCCGCAGTGTGGAGGCCAGAGCAGCGCTCAGGATGTTCGCGGGGCTGCAGGGGCTCGAGATCGCCAGTGGGGAGGATCTGAAGGAAACACTGACCAACTGCACGGAGCCCCTGAAAGCTATAGAGCAGTTCCAGGTACTGGCCGCTCTCCCACCGCTACGGCCGGTCCTTCTGCCCCCCTCCCCCGTGCCGATCTGCTTGCCCCCCTCCCTCTCCTAGTGCCGATCTGCTTGCCCCCCCCCTAGTGCCGATCTGCTTGCCCCCCCTAGTGTCGATCTGCTTGCCCCCCTCCCTCCCCTAGTGTCGATCTGCTTGCCCCCCCCTAGTGTCGATCTGCTTGCCCCCCCTAGTGTCGATCTGCTTGCCCCCCTCCCTCCCCTAGTGTCGATCTGCTTGCCCCCCCTAGTGCCGATCTGCTTGCCCCCCCTAGTGTCGATCTGCTTGCCCCCCTCCCTCCCCTAGTGCCGATCTGCTTGCCCCCCCTAGTGTCGATCTGCTTGCCCCCCTCCCTCCCCTAGTGTCGATCTGCTTGCCCCCCCCTAGTGTCGATCTGCTTGCCCCCCCTAGTGTCGATCTGCTTGCCCCCCCTAGTGTCGATCTGCTTGCCCCCCTCCCTCCCCTAGTGCCGATCTGCTTTCCCCCCCTAGTGTCGATCTGCTTGCCCCCCTCCCTCCCCTAGTGTCGATCTGCTTGCCCCCCCTAGTGTCGATCTGCTTGCCCCCCTCCCTCCCCTAGTGTCGATCTGCTTGCCCCCCCCCTAGTGTCGATCTGCTTGCCCCCCCTAGTGTCGATCTGCTTGCCCCCCCTAGTGTCGATCTGCTTGCCCCTCCCCTAGGGTCGATCTGCTTGCCCCCCCCCCTAGTGTCGATCTGCTTGCCTCCCCTAGTGTCGATCTGCTTGCCCCCCTCCCTCCCCTAGGGTCGATCTGCTTGCCCCCCCCCCTAGTGTCGATCTGCTTGCCTCCCCTAGTGTCGATCTGCTTGCCCCCCTCCCTCCCCTAGTGCCGATCTGCTTGCCCCCCCCCCCTAGTGTCGATCTGCTTGCCCATACCCCCCCCCCCCCCCTGTGCCGGTCCTCCTGCCGTGTATTCTGACCACCTGCCCTTTAGACGTCTGTTGTGACCTCTCAGATATTTTTCACATCATCCGGTCTTGTTTTATCCCTTCAGACAGAAAATGGTGTCCTGTTGCCGTCGCTGCAGTCAGCGCTCCCGTTCCTGGATCTTCACAGCATCCCCCGGCTCGAGTTCCACCAGACTGTATTCGATGAACTGAGGGAGAAGTTACTGGAGCGAGTGTCCGCCATCGCATCCGGAGGGAAAGACGGGAACAGGTCTGTGCCGCTGCGGGTTATTTCTAGACGCCGGTACTGCCTGAGTGTCACATACCGCTCCTGTCAGTCTTGTGGGCCGCAGATCTGTGTCCGGCTATGCGGGGGGCTGCAGGGGTCTGTATCCTGCTCTCTAAGGAGCAGAGACGCATTGAGACCACACAGACCAAAATGTTTTCAGTATTTTAATGAGACATTCACCCTAGAATTGACAGACGCCCACTGGTATATTGGACTTCATTAGTAATGATTATTTCATGGTTATTGTAAAGGTACAGTAAATTGGAGGAGCTGCTGGAGAAGTCGTTCCCATTGGTGAAGATGCCGTCCATCCAGCCTGTGGTGATGTGTGTAATGAAGCACCTGCCCAAGGTGACGTAGCCGCGGTGTAAATAGGTTTTGCAGACAGACGGTCTGATGACTTCTCCTGACCTGTTTACCCATCCCCCGATTTGTATTTCAGGTGCCAGAGAAGAAGCTGAAGCTGGTGATGGCAGACAAGGATCTGTATAAAGCCTGCGCCGTGGAGGTGAAGCGTCAGATCTGGCAGGATAACCAGGCTCTGTTCGGTGACGAGGTGTCGCCTCTGCTGAAACAGTACATCCTGGAGAAGGAGAACATACTGCTCAGCAGCGACCTCTCCGTCCTGCACAACTTCTTCAGCCTCTCACCAAAGACAAGGCGGCAGGGGGAGGTGAGAGCCCAAGTCTGGGAATAGTTTATATTTATTATTATTTATTTTAATTGGGTTTTGCATTAAGCTGGGCGACAACCTATGTGGCCACTGTGACAGCTGTAAGTAGCAGTCATGGTTGTCACCGTTTGAAAAATCTGCTCTCGCGTACCACAGCAGATTGGCAATGGCAGCATTAGAGAGAAGCACATGGACCCAGATCACCATCTGCATCTTTCCTGGGTTGTGTATTGCAGGTTGTGTTTATACTTGCAGACTTTGATGGTATTTCTCGTGGTTTCTGACTACACCGCTCCCCGACTCCTGCGGTCCTCAGAACCTCTCAAAAATGCAGCCTCAGGCTCTGAGCCTGTTAAAATGATCAGATTTTGGGAAGATATTCATACAGTTTTTATTGTACACTATATGACTATTTTAAAGCGATTATCCAGTTTAGAAAACCTGTTTTAGTGCTGACTATTAGAGATGAGTCCTGTAGTTCCAGATCCTCATCATAGTTGAGGGCAGTTACTAAGAGCGTCTCCATCTCTGGAGGACCTTCCCTGTTCCCTGTCATGCCTTACGCAGACAACCCATGGATTTCACACGACCAACTGTTGGTCCCAGATTAACTACTTGTTTCTTCTTTATTTACAAGCCCAAGGACTGTTCTGAGCCATAGGACCCCTTGATCATTCTAGATATTCGGTACACACCACTCTTGCAGTCGGAACACTGATGAAGGTCGTTTATTTTATATATACTATTCGTGGACTACATTAAATCCTCTCTCATACATCTGTTGAGTGCCATGTCTCATTCTGCTACATATTAAGGTCTGGGACCCTATTTGAGCACCAACCTACGATTGTGCCACGTTATATATCTACACCACAACCCATGGATTTCGGTTGCCCCTGTGTCATGCCTTGCTGTGATGTCAGGGGCAGCACGGTGGCTCAGTGGTTTGCAGAGTAAATTTGGTGTCTGTGTTGGGTTTCTGACTCACCCAAATCTTATATTTCGAGTATAATCCCTCTCCTAATGTTTTCCTTCCTCTCATCAGGTAGTACATAAACTGACTCAGATGATCGGGAAGAATGTGAAGCTGTATGACATGGTCCTGCAGTTTCTGCGCACCCTTTTCTTAAGGACTCGAAACGTTCACTACTGCACCCTGCGGGCCGAGCTCCTCATGTCGTTGCATGACCTGGATGTCAGTGAGATCTGCTCAGTCGATCCCTGCCACAAGGTACCTGAGCTCCGCAGTGTTTTCTATGTTTTCTCACAGCAGTTTCCAGGGCTTGCCATCAATATCCGATGGCGTGCGTTACCCGAACCATCTACTATTGAGCCTTTTTCCGCCCTGGCAGTGGCTAATTGTTAACAGTACATGGAGCCCTTGCGGCCCGGCCCTGGACGCCGTACGTGTAGCGGGTACAGTACCTCACCCTATTGATGTGAATTGGAGCGGAGTTGCAGTATTTATATATTATTGACTTATCTGAAAATGGCAAAGTCCTGGTCAACCCCTATAAGAATCCTCTATAGAGGTAATGGATCCTGAATGTCAGCACCCCATGACCCTCACATCCTATAACTGTATGTTCAGCTGGGCTCAGCAGGAAGTCATTTCCATTATAGCAAGTACAGACTGATTAAGAAAAGCAATAGTTCCACAGCTCAACCACCATGCTTTATACTGAAGCTTTACTTTCTCAAATTTGAAATTACAAGTCACGTCAGTCAGGGAGACTACTGAATATGTGTGAGCTGCTTAATGTTTATAGACTAAGGAAAATGAGCCTGAAAGAGCTGAAAGCTCCTTAGAAGCAGAGTTTGATGTGTTCCTCTTATTTGGGGCAGTTCACCTGGTGCCTGGACGCCTGCATCCGAGAGAAGTTTGTGGACGCAAAGAGAGCGCGGGAATTACAGGGATTTCTTGATGGAGTGAAGAAGGGTCAAGAACAGGTTCTGGGGTGAGCACAGCACAGCGTACAGTCATTGACCACAGGTCCGGTCCTGCCGGTGTTGTCATCGCCCTTCTCTCGACAGGGATTTGTCCATGATCCTGTGCGACCCATTCGCCATCAACACTTTAGCACTGAGCACCATCCGGAACCTGCAAGAGCTGATCAGTCAAGAATCCCTCCCGAGGGTGAGTGACGTACATTACTCCTTACCGGGGGCTGTCCAGGATAACGCATAAAGATTTCTTTTCACTGTTCATTGTCTTTAGACATGATTAGCGCTGTTTAATGCAGCCGGGTCAGAATTTGTGCAGTGTCCTCTTCTTGCTAAACATGAGTCATCTGAAGAAGGAGATTAGCAGATGTACCCATCGGTGTCATAGATTTTATCACTTTATTGAATTTTCAGCCTGTGTTGTGCAGTAATTTTCTATGGCCAGCAGGTGTCGCCATTGTTGCCCTGGATGGTGATAACGCCGTCATTCCTCAGTTTCTTCTAAGTTGATGTTATTTCTGTGTCTGCTTTGGTTTTGCTTTGCAGGACAACCACGAATTGCATTTGCTGCTTCGAATGCTTTCGTTGGGGCACGGAGCCTGGGACATGATAGACAGTCAGGTGTTCAAGGAACCTAAGCTGGTAAGTCAGAGCATAGAGCACGAGAGCGGGCAATAGCTCATCAGTAGCATTAGTCTTCAGGCCGTCAAAAGGGGCAAGTAAAGACCCCAATATAATGTGCAATATATAGTGGGAAGAACTTGGTCAAAGGTGAATTGTCTCTTTCTTGATTTCCTCAACCAACATAGGTTGCACGAAATGCAGAGGAGGATTGTGGCTAAATAATAATAATTTCTCCTCTTCTTCCTCTTCTCCTTCATCGTGTATTCTTCCTTTCTCCAGGACTCGGAGGTGATCACCAGATTTTTGCCTCTCCTGATGTCCTTAGTAGTTGATGACTACACATTCAATGTAGAACACAAGTTGCCCACAGAAGAGAAGGTGCCGGTCACGTACCCCAATACCCTGCCGGATGTCTTCACCAAGTGAGTCGGGTGCAGGGTTAAAGGGGGCGTCTCATCTGAACTTTATCATTTAGTAATGGCAGACGCTAGAAATGGCTTTAAAAAAAAAAAAAAAAAAAGGTCTGGATGATTTCCTCAGCACACATAACATTGTGGGTTATAGATAATTTCTGCCAGAGTTAATTGACGGACCTTGGTCTTTTTCCAGCCTATTAAAAATCTTGTTTGTTCTCAGGAATGGAGGGATGTTTAACCCCTTATCGACATCGGGCGTAATAGTACCCTGATGTCGGACTCCCTCCCTTTAATGTGGGCTCCGGCGATGAGCCTACGTTTTCCAGGGGACAGGTCAGCTGTTTTGAACAGCTGACATGTGCCCGCAATAGCTGCAGGTGGAATTGCGATCCACCCGCAGCTATTAACCAGTTAAATGCCGCTGTCAAACTCTGAAAGTGGCATTTAAATCACGCTTCTGGCAGGAAATACGCAAACCGGTGACCCCCGTCACGTGATCGCGGGTCACCGGTGTGTTGGCATGACAACCTGAGGTCTCCTAGAGACCTCTATGGTTGTCAGTACCGGTTTGCTGTGAGCGCCAACCAGTGGTCAGCGCTCATAGCAAGTGAGTAAATCTGCTATATTGAGGCCATCTGATCATCACCTCTATGTAGCAGAGCTGATCTGGTTGTGGCAGCTTGTAGGCTCCCATGGAGACTACTGCAGCATCCCAAAAGTAAAAGAAAAATGTTTTTAAAAATATAAAAAAAAAAAAATTATCACCCCCCCCCCCTTTCGCCCCATTCAACATAAAACAATAAAAATAAAATCAAACATAGACATATTTGGTATCGCCGCATTCAGAATCGCCCGGTCTATAAAATAAACAATTAGCCTGATCATTAAACGGCGTAGCGAGAAAAAAGTCAAAACGCCAAAATTACGTTTTTGTTGTTGCCGCGACATTTCATTAAAATGCAGTAACAGGCGATTAAAAGAACGTATCTGCACCAAAATTGTATCATTAAAAACGTCAGCTTGGCACGCAAAAAATAAGCCCTCACCTAGCGAAAAATGGAGATGCTACGGGTATCAGAAAATGGCGCAATTTTATTTTTTTATATATATATTTTTTTTAACAAAGTTTGGCATTTTTTTTCACCACTTATATAAAAAATAACCTATGCATGTTTGGGGTCTATGAACTCATAATGATCTGGAGAATCATACTGGAAGGTCAGTTTTAGCATTTAGTGAACCTAGTGAAAAAGCTAAACAAAAAACAAGTGTGGGATTGCACTTTTTTTTTTTTTTTTTTTTTGCAATTTCACCGCACTTGGAATTTTTTTTCCCGTTTTCTAGTACAGGACATGGTAAAACCAATGGTGTCATTCAAAAGTCCAACTCGTCCAGCAAAAAACAAGCCCGCACGTGACCATATTGATGGAAAAATAAAAAAAGTTATGGCTCTGGGAAGGAGGGGAGCGAGAAACGAAAACGCAAAACCGAAAAAAGCTCCGGGGGTTAATGTCACTGTTTACTGCTTGTTCCCTGGGCCCATTCCTTGTCTAGTCTGAGAGGTGGCCATCTCCTAAGCTCAGATCTTACATGCTCTTTTCTAGAGAGCTTGTACTTGCTCCTTCTCGGACTCTGTCCGGATCACTGTATCAAACCACATTCAGTCCCCCTTGTGCTCCTCCGGCCCACCAGAAGCAAAGCTGCCTTTACTAGCAAGATCGGAGAGCGCGCAACTTGGGCCAGCGGTGCGACCATGCCGCTTTTCTCAACTGGTTATCAAGAAGGAAAACGGGAGGTAGAGAAATGGTGAACACCTGAAGGCAACATGAGGCAATCCCTTTCAGGTTATGTCGCTTATGTGTTATTCTGAGTGCGGGGTCAGAGGGGCTGCCCTCAGACCCTGCACTAGGTATAACTATGTTGCCCAGAGTGTCCTTATTTCTAATATGGATCTATCCCAGTGGTCCCCAACTCCAGGCCTCGAGGGCCGCCAACAGTGCAGGTTTTCAGAATTTCCTTAGTATTGCACAGGGGTTGGAATCATCACCTGTGCAGATGATCACATTACCACCGATGCAATACTAAAGAAATCCTGAAAACCTGCACTGTTGGCGGCCCTCGGGGACTGGAGTTGGGGACCCCTGATCTATCTTGATTAGTTGTTTTTTTGCTGACCTGTGTGATGTCCGTCCATCAGGTTTCTGCAGGAGAACAGAATTGCCTGTGAGGTAGGACTTTATTACCTGCTGCACATCACAAAGCAGAGGAATAAGAACCCGCTACTGCGCCTGCTGCCCGCCATCAGTAAGTGCAGCTCTTACTATTTATGGCCCTGTGCTTTGTAAAGTCAGAATTTTACAAATATAGATTAGTGGTAAAACAGCACTATGGTGATGAGTTCTATATAGTGATAGTATCGACAGATTAATGGGAACCAACCTGATAACCTGGCTCCACAAAACTCTGAAGATTATAGTGGTCTTTATGCACATATCCTGAGATATACCCGCACGGTCATGTGCTCTGTTCCTTAGTAGTTCCTGTAGTCTGTATGTATATAATATATAATGTGTCTGTCTCCCGACAAGTCATTAGTTTTGCCCACCTCCCAGTGCAGAGGTGGGTGGCAGTGGACAGCCCCGTGTGCTCACAGTTGCCACTCACCTCCACATTGGAAGCTGTAGATGCTGCATCATCTGTGCCGCTCACTTCCAATGCAAAAGTGTGCAGCGTCAGACCACCCCCCTAAGTTTCTTGTGATGGAAACTATGAAAGGGCCGTCCATGCTCCCAATTCATTGCACTAACAACCTTTTCTTGTTTCCAGAGGAGACCTACAATGACACTGCATTCACAGACATTTTCCTGCACCTCTTCACCAGTAACCTGACGCTGCTGGCTGAGGAGTTCGGCTCAGAAGACTTTTGCAGCCACATATTTGGTTTCTTCCTTGTGCCCCTCACCAAGTAAGCAGCGACCCTTATTATCATCGATAGCCCCGTCCAGAGCCCGGCCGCTGCCATCACTGATAAAGCGTGGAGCTCGGGGCAGGTGATGGCTGGCAGACTTTTTCTGGGCTGTTTGTCGGTCCAGCAAGTCTTCTTTGCTTACTTTTATGACAGGAGGTCTTTTTCTTCTTCGCCTCATTGGGGAACACAGACCGTGGGTGTATGCTGCCACTAGGAGGCTGACACTAAGTGATACAAAGAAATTTTACTTCTCCCCTGCAGTATACACCCTCCTGCTGGCTCTCACTAACCAGTTCTTAGTGTCCGTAGGAGGCACAATGACGAGTCTGCTATTCAGACCCAAAACGCTTTATTATTTTATTTTTACCTTTTACATTTTTGATTTTATTTTTTCCACGGACGAATGGGGCGATGGATCCTTTTAAGGTTCCGATCTCCCCGAACCATCAACAGGCGAGCATGGAGAGTGTCACCTCTCCGTATCCTTTCCTGCGACGTGGGATGCCACGCCTGGGCTGATTCTTAGGGGCGACGGGCCCCTTCAAGGGCACCGATCTCCCCACACCATCAACAGACGAGCACATGGAGTGTCGCCTCTCCTGCGACGTGGGCTACCACGCCTGGGCTGATTCTTAGGGGCGACAGGCCCCTTCAAGGGCACCGATCTCCCCACACCATCAACAGACGAGCACATGGAGTGTCACCTCCATGTATCCTCTCCTAGAGCCAGGCCTAATGCTGGACAACTGGCCCTGTCCACCCGGACTGAATTCCATGGATGTACAGAGGCCCCTCTCCATGGCGTCCGAGCAGCCCCCACTGTCCCACCACTGTAAAAGCGGATGGCACAAGGAGGCGGACGGTTCCTCTCCACCTCCCTAACAAAGGGATGATGGATTGAGGTTTAGCCCTCTATCCCTGCACCGTCCTCGCTGCAAAACCTGACCTGCAGTCATCTGCGGCGGCTCCATGCTGGGACGCACACCGATGGTGAGTGGATCCTGTCAGCGGTGGGCCCCTTGCTCACAGGCAGTCTCAGGCTTCCCTGTGGCCCACCTCTCTAAGGTAACACTCCGGCCGGCTGCAAAAATTTAGCCCCCGACTGCGGCCGATGTGGGGGCCGCACCGTGGAAGCGCATTAGGGCTCCCGAAGACTGCCCTGCCCGCCTTTCTGGCGCTTCTCGCCTGGCACGGAAGCGCTCAGTTTTCTTGGCCACTACAACGCCCCTCACTTCTACCGCTGGTATCGCTCCCGCCGGCTGCAGAAATTTAGGCCCCGGCTTGGGCCTATTCATGGAAGTATCGAGGCTCCGCCCACATCGTGCCTGTGGCTCTGCCACCCCGAATTGGCGCTTCTTGCTCTCTGCAAGATTTTATCACCTCTGCAACTCCTTGTGGCCATCTTGGTCCACCCGGCCAGCTCACACAGGGGTGACAACTTTGCATTAAAGGGGCACAACGACTCTGCAACATGACTGGTCTTAAAGGCACATGACCAGTATTCCCTGGTCTTAAAGGCACACGACCAGTATTCCCTGGTCTTAAAGGCACACGACCAGTATTCCCTGGTCTTAAAAGCACATGACCAGTATTCCCTGGTCTTAAAGGCACACGACCAGTATTCCCTGGTCTTAAAGGCACACGACCAGTATTCCCTGGTCTTAAAGGCACACGACCAGTATTTCCTGGTCTTAAAGGCACAAGACCAATCCGAAGCCGGTCACCCTAAATGAGCTCAGGAGCCCTCCGCCGCTGTTCCCACTTTATCCCAGAGTACCTAGTTCCCTCAGTGGACTTCGTCACTGACTGCAATCCATGGTTTCTCTGACCAACAGGTTGAATCCCTCCGCGATCCCTCTGTGGCTCGGAGTGCTTGCAGGACCCGATATACATGGTCCCTCTCCTACATGGGAGCTGTTGGGGGCCGCGAGTATTCTAGAAAAGTACAGGCATCTAGAAAACGGAAGTTTTCATTTCCTGATCTCTCTCCCCAAGGATTTGCTGAGAACAAGACTCTGAATATAGATCGGATGTTGCCTTGGACCTGGACTTGCCAGAGCTTCAGTAAAGGATGAACTCCGGTTCTGCTCTAGATCACGCAGGGTCTCTCATGAGGAAACTAAACTCCCTCGTGGAGCATTTGCCATTCAGTCCGGATAAGCGATTCACTGGACAGAAGCCTCTACGTGGGATGCCATGCCTGGTCTGATTTTTAAGGGCGACGGGTCCTTTAAAGGGCACCAATCTCCCCACACTATCAACAGAGGAGCACACGGAGTGTCGCCTCCATGTATCCTCTTCTGCATCCAGGCCCAACGCTAGACAACCTGTCCTGTCCACCCGGAGACCTGAACTCTGTGGATGTACAGAGGCACCCCTTTTTGTCGTCCGATCACCCCCCTGCATCACCACTATTTAGCAGATGATGCAAGAAGGCGGACGATCCCTCTCCACTTCCCTGTTAAGAGGATGGTGGATCGAGGGTTCCTAATTTTTAACTCTGCACCGTCAAAAGAGAGCGGCAATGGCAAGAGACGATGACTTGCTGGATGCAGCCGTGCATTCTGCCACTTGGCAGATTAACCGGGTAGAATCTCCTGTGACATACCTACCAGCATCCATTCCTATTTTTCCCCTCTTCAAAAATTCCTTCACTTTTCCATTCGTGAACAGCATTTTCAAGTCAAGACCTTACCCTTCGGCCTTGCTACTGCACCCAGAGTGTTCGCAAGGGTCATGGCGGCTGTCATGTTCCTCTTGCACCCTAGAGGCGTAGTCGTCCTGCCCTGTTTGGTCGACTGTCTAGCCGCTCTTCCAGGACTACGCTGAGTCGTCTATATCACTTGCAATACCCTCTCACTTGGGCTGGCAGCTAAACTTAGACAAGTTCTAATTTCCAGCCCAGCAGATATCCTTTTTGAGGATGATCCTGCACACTTCCAGAAGGATGGTAATTCTTCTTCAAGACAGGGTCATGGCCCTTCAACAGGGAGCTCGCGCACTTGATCACTCATCCCCTCATTTCATTCGATTTGCTAGGAGGGTTCTGAGGAAAAATGGTGACGACCTTGGAAGCAGTTTCCTTCGCTCCACTTGTATTCAGCAAGTCAAACAGACTTTCAGATGGTAGTCTCTGAGCTCCTTCTTCATCCAGGGCCTTTCTCCCGGTTCATTGGTTATTAGTAACTACCAATGCCAGTCTTCTTCTCCCGATCATTGCTCTGGAGATCCGAACGGTAGTCCTACAGCAGGTCCACTGCATTCTACCGGGTCACCCCATCCAAATTCAATTGGATAATGCCACGGCTGTGCCAGACATCAATCATCTAGCAGGTACCCACGGTCAGGCGCCATGGCTGTGGTACCTCACATTCTCTGATGGGCTGAGATCTATCATTCGGTAATCTCGGCAGTACGTATCCCAGGGGTAGAAGTCTGGGCGGCAAACATATTCAGCCGTCAGGGTTCCGCCTCAAGTGAGTGGGAACTTCATCTGGAAGTCTTCCATCAGATCTGCCTTCACTGGAGCTCTCCAGCTGTAGATCGGATGGCATCCAGACTGAACGCCAATGTACTCGAGTTTGTGGTTCGGCCTCGAGATCCAAGAGCCATTGCACTGCATACTCTGGTTCTGACTTGGTACCAGTTTCCATAACTCCCCTTCCACTACTTCCAAAAGCCTTTCGGAAGCAGAAAGGGCCCCAGTAATCCTTGGAGATCCGCACTTACCACGTCAGTTTTTTGTTTGCAGAGCTAGTATCTTCCCGCCTTATTGCAACAAAGCTGCAAGCATGGACTTTCTCACAGGGAGTTTTCACACGTATTTCTTCCCTATCGCATACCGTTAGATCATTGGGACCTTATTGGTCCTGGGAGTCTTACAGTAGACTCCTTTTGATCTGGACAGACATTACTATCAGGGAAGGTTGCCCTTTTTTCCTGACGTTTACAGAAAGGGTTTAGCCGTTTCATTGGACATGTTAGCTTGGTGGATTCTTTTCACCATCCAGGAGTCCTTCCGTGTTAGATGTCAGCCTATATCCCTGTCTATCGAGGGTTCTAGGCACCAGGCATCGGCAAAGCACGCCTGCAAGCTTGCAAATTCGTCCAGTCCGCATGCATTCTTGAAGCACTATAAGGCCATGTTTACACTTTGCGGTTTTTACCTCGAAACCGCGGCGATTTTGCAGCTGCGGGTCCGCAGCAGTTTCCATAGCGTTTACAGTAACCTGTAAACCCTATGGAAACCGCAAACCGCTGTGCACATGCTGCGGGAAAAACCGTGCGGGAACGCAGTGGTTTACAACCCGCAGCATGTTACTTCTTTGTGCAGAATCGCAGCGATTCTGCACCCATAGGAATGCATTGATCCGCTTACTTCCTGCATGGGGCTGTGCCCACCATGCGGGAAGTAAGCGGATAATGTGCATGTGGTACCCGGGGTGGAGGAGAGGAGACTCTCCTCCAGGCCCCGGGAACCATATTTGTGGGTAAAAAAAAAAAGAATTAAAATAAAAAATAAGCTATACTCACCTCTCAGCGCTGCACGCGGCCGTCCGGTCTCAGGTTTGCTATGAGACCAGGACCTGCGGTGACGTCGCGGTCACATGACCGTGACGACACGAAGGTCCTTCTTGCACAGCATCTTTGGAACCCGGACCGCCGCCTGCAGCGCCGAGGAGATCGGGACGTCAGAGGGTGAGTATATCATGATTTTATTATTTTTAACATTACTATTGATGCTGCATATGCAGCATCAATAGTAGGAGTAAAATCCCGCAGCGGAACCCGCAGGACAAAACGTGATGAATCTGCAGGGATAACCGCAGTGGGTTTGCCCTGCAGATTTATCAAATCCGCTGCGGGAGAACCCGCAGGGACCCGACGCTATGTGTGAACATAGCCTAATTCCCACACTTACACAGATGTGAGTCTGGGCAGGCGGACTCTGCAGGCCGCGGTGGTGCACTTGTATATAGCGGTTACACAGGGCCTGATCTGATGTTGTCCCCGCCCAGGGACTGCTTTCGGACATCCCACAGTCTGTCCCCCAATGAGGCGAAGGAGAAATAGGGATTTTTGTGTACTCACCGTAAAATCCTTTTCTCCGAGCCATTCATTGGGGGACACAGCTCCCACCCTGTTATTAGCTTATGCTTGTTTTATAATCTCACATGCTATACTCATATATAATATGACATGTTATATGCCCATATGCTGTTATTGATCTACTGCTTTTGCACCGAACTGGTTAGCTGAGAGCCAGCAGGAGGGTTTATACTGCAGCGGAGGAGTGAACTTTCTTTGTATCACTTAGTGTCAGCCTCCTAGTGGCTGCAGCATACACCCACAGGCTGTGTCCCCCAATGAATGGCTTGGAGAAAAGGATTTTATGGTGAGTACAAAAAATCCCTATTTACTACTCTGCTTTTGGAAGATGAGAACATCAATGACAGTAAATGAAGAAATCTGTGAAACTGCAATTCTGGTGCAGATTTCCTTAGGACTCTTATCCTCTTTTGTTTTGCTTGAAATTGTATAAATTGACATCTGGGCATTACCAATCTCCTTTTTTATTTAAGTAGGATATGTCTCTACAAAGTCTGCTCAGATTGGACTGGTAATAGGCTTGATAATGCTCAGTTGTCAGTGCATTTGTACATTTCCAGGAGAAATAACTGAGGAATGGTTCAATGTGACATTGTACAAAAGGATGTTCAGCACTGCTGTAGTTATGGGAATTCAAGTGTTTTGTTCTGTTTAAGAAGAGAACTGTAAGCTATGACCCCCTCGTTCCCCTGCTGGTCGTACATTGTGATTGTGTTATAGTTATAATCTTCTAAGATCTGAAAGTGTCAATAATCCTCCTCTTGTGAACCCAACACAGCAAACACCTCATGGTGTTACTTTCCTCCTGGGTGGAAAATTAGTCCCACGTGGCCCGAACAGAGTCAATGTTTGCCTAGCGTCCTGATAACTTTGGGTTGGGCTGTTTTCCATCAGACGGCGCAGGGTAGTATCATGGCGCTGCGTTTCGGGAGAGGTCACGCCGCTTTGTGTCCTCTCCGGCTAAGACAACTGATGTGCTGTATGCTCCATCTGAAATACTGACAGCTAGGGTTGAGCGAAACGGATCGTTCATTTTCAAAAGTCGCCGACTTTTGGCAAAGTCGGGTTTCATGAAACCCGACCCGATCCCTGTGTGGGGTCGGCCATGCGGTACGCGACTTTCGCGCCAAAGTCGCGTTTCGTATGACGCGCTTGGCGCCATTTTTTTCAGCCAATGAAGGGGCGTGGGCAGAGTGATGACATAGGTCTTAGGGGCGTGGACGCCTATCGCCATGTTGTTGCTTGTGCGCTGTAGCGATTTGCACTGTGTAACACCAGCTTTTCAGTTCAGGGACGGACGGAGGAGAGAGAGAGAGTGAGTGAGTTTCGGTCGATCCTCGACTTTTGAGATAATCGGGTTTCCCGAAACCCGGCTCGACCCTAAAAAAGTCAAGGTCGCTCAACCCTACTGACAGCCATATGAGCCAGATCAGTGTTTCCAAACTCAAGTCCACCTAAAATAGGTTTCCTAATTACTCCACAGATGATGCCGTTATGATTGGCGGTTGTGCGTTGCCACAGATGTTCCCTCTAGGATGCCTCCAGTCATGACCTGCTGGGAGGAACCTGAGGACTGGAGGGTGGGAAATGCTGAGGGTTTAGATTCATTTACAAAAGTAATTGGAAGAGTTTTGGATGATTTTTGGAGGATGGTTTTTAAGATGATCTGCTTCAAAAATCTCTATGAGCACAAATCCTTAGCCAGTGCATCCATAGCCACCAGACTTTTTCCATTGTGATGGCACAGAAGAGGCGAGTAGTTCGGCTGCAGTCAGATCACAGTGTTAATCAGACTTTTCTAAAAGTAGATGTTGAGCTTCTGTAGTTTGAGAAATACTCTGCACTGCCTCATGGTGGCAGCACACACAAATAGTGCCACATAGCTGCCACAATTACTATGTACAACTAAAGGGAAACGAATCTATAAAAAAAAATGTAAACATATTGGTAACTTTTTTTTTGTTCTTATCTGAATACTATAATATCAAAATTGTATTTGCAGAAAGGAAAACATTCACAGACACGTTCTTCGCCTGCTACTGCACCTCCACCACAAAGTGGCACCTTCCAAGCTGGAAACTTTACAGAAAGCCCTGGAACCTACCAAAACAGTAAGTAGAAGGGTATAGGGTCCTTTATTGTTAAAGGTCTCTAAATAGTGTAGAAACCGGCCCATTCATGCCTTCCCCTTCCCTTACAGAGTGGAGAGGCAGTGAAGGAGCTTTATACCCAGCTGTGTGAAAAGCTCCAGCAGAAGAAGGCCAGTCCCCCAGCTGCAGAACCAGAGCCCACAGCCATGGATCTGCCTCTACACAACATGCCCACGCCTCCGGTGGTATAATATCAGCCATGGTACCACGATTAGTGTATAGTGATGGACAATGCTTGGGAGCCCAGACGTTGTGTGATCTAGGCGCCCATGTAAGGCGGGTGCTCTGCGTCACAGATTGAGGGTGAAGGGGAAACCGAGCTGAGGGCCGTGCCCTGCATGGGGCTGGTGACTGCCCTCTTGCTTTTATAGTCCCTGCCTGCTCCAAGTCTATGAGCAGTGTAGTAGGATAGCATTAGCTGCTGCCAGGGTGTGACCAGTATGGCGGTAGCGGAGTCGGAACAGAACACACTTTTGCTTTAATTCAAAATATAGTTTTTATTTTTACTAAATGAAAATAAACATTTTCTTTGATGCAGCAAGGAGGGAAACCTGTATCAACACAACGAGAAAACGGCCCCTTTTCTTACAGCAGGTAATACAGTAAAGATATAATAATATTGCAATCCCACTCCTGCGCACTCTCACTGAGGACCGTAATAAAGGGATGTTAAAGTGTGGGTATAGCAGTGATGTCACATATCTATTCTGCCTGGGAGACTCCAGCTCCTTTATGGCGGCATTATAGCCATATAAACGCTCAGTCAGCGAGCGTCTCCCTTTGGGGCCGTCACTTATTGGGTGATTCGGGGTCCACTGACTCCAATTCTCCGTTCATGTCAGCGAAGAGGTGGCCATGCTTTTTTTTAATTCAAATAAATTTTTATTAAGAATAACAAGGCAATTAACATGTTGGATTTACATTTTCAATATAGAGTATTTCCCCCCCCCCCTCAAACAGCCCCCTTCGATCCCAAAGCCCCCCACCCCCACCCCACAAAGCAGCTCATCTTGTTAATTACTACCATCATTAAAACAATAGAGTATCTAATCCCTCAACCATTCGTATAAGCCACACTTCACATTACTATCCCATAGCAATCCATGGAGACCACATTTTATTGAACGTTTCAGTTTTCCCTTTCTTCTTATAAATCACTTTTTCTAGTGTCAGGCCCTGTTTCACATACTGGAGGAACTCTCCTCTTGACGGCGGCTCTTCCCTAATCCAGTTTCTAGCTATCACCTTCCTAGCCTTATACAACAATATGGCTATAGCTATCTTTAGGTGTTTATCCACTCCAATCTCATCCACGCATCCCAACAAACAGACAACTGGATCCCTTGGCACCGTGCATCCATACGCACCTTCCATACGACTCAAAACTACCACCCAGAAGGCAGCCAACCTCGGACATGTCCACATCATATGGAAAATGTCTGCATCCGTAGACTTACACCTCGGACATTCAGAGTCATTACGCAATCCTGCCTTATATAGCACCATCGGAGACCTATAAACTCTGTGTATCACATAGAGCTGTGACAGTCTATACGGTTCACTCAGCGACAGTCTTGGGATCCATTCCAACACCGACTCCCAAGTCTCGTTATCTATTGGGCCCAAATCCCTTTCCTATTTAGCTCTTGCCATTATTGGAAACCCCAATAGAAAAGTGTGCAACAGATCCCTGTACAGAGTGGATATGACTCCTCCAGTCGTCCCATCATTACACACATACTCCAGTACTATATCCCTTTGAATCCTAATACCTCCGTTCCTACTCTGAGCTCCAAAGGCATGCCTCATCCGCAAATATTGATACTCCCCTGCAGACCCAAGACCAAATTCCGCCTGCAATTGGGAAAATGATTTCAGTTCACCTTGTTCAATTATTTGATACACATACTGAATCCCTTTGCCCAACCACTCTATCAGTACCCCCAATGCCTCAAATTCTTTCAGATTGTTATTATGCCATAGCGGCGAGTATCTAGTCAAGTCCGTGATCCCACGTATGTGCCTCAATCTACTCCACAGCTTGCGTATCAACAGCAAAGTCGGATATAGCTTCCCCAAACTCTCCAAGGATCCATCCTCCAAACATTGCACCACTGGCCTTCTTTTTGTCACCACCTCCATCAACCGCTGTACTGCCCCAGATGACCCCTCATGCGCCCAGCCCCTTAAATGCTGACTCTGGGCTGCAAGAAAGTACAACTCAGGGTTAGGCAATGCCAGACCCCATCATCCTTGGGTCGCTGAAGTGTCTCCAGTTTGATACGCGGATGCTGCCTCCCCCAAATCAGATTCCTAAACAGAGAGTTGATCTGTCTAAATTTCCCACGTGGTATCCAAACCGGCGCATTGTGAAGAATATACAGTATTTTCGGCATCAGAATCATTTTGATAAGATTCACCCTGCCTACCACAGACAAATGTAGCTTAAGCCATGCATCCGCTTTTGCCTTGAGGGCACCCAAGATTGGAGTCAGATTCTCATGTATATAGTCAGTGACCGGCATAGATACCCATATTCCCAGGTACTTAAATTTACTCGTCACCTCCAGTCGCCCGTCCTCCAATGGCTCCCCATCCACATCGTCCACCTTAAACAAGATAGACTTACTCCAATTTATCCTAAGTCCCGACACTGATCCGAATTGTTCAATAATCCCAATGGCTCCCTCCAAGGATGCAACCGGGTCAGCCAGAAATAGCAGAATGTCATCCGCATACAACGCCACCCTTTCTTCAATCACCCCATATTTAAACCCCGTCATCTCATCAGACTGTCGAAGCGTAGCGGCCAGTGGTTCCACCGCCAGAGCAAACAAAAGGGGGGAAAGCGGACACCCCTGTCTCGTCCCTCTAGCCAATTGTATGGTCCGTGACAACTCCCCGTTTACCCTAACCCTGGCCATCGGCATCGAGTACATTAATTGAATCCATGATATGAACTGCGGTCCAAACCCCATTCTTCGCAACACCTGCCAGAGATACCCCCACTCCACACTATCGAACGCCTTGTGAGCGTCTAAAGATGCAATAACTCTCTGGCCACAGTTATCGGCTTTGAGTTGCAAGTTCATATACAGCCTTCGTAGATTAATCGCAGTTGACCTATCAGGCCAGAAATAACACTTGTCAACCTCATCGCCAACACCTTAGCCAGGAGTTTAACGTCGATAGTAAGCAAAGAAATTGGCCGATATGAATCCGGCTGTGTCGGGTCTTTCCCCTCCTTTGGAATCACCACTATTGTGGCCTCCCGCATAGATGCCGGTAGCCTTCCACCATTCGTAGCCTCTTCCAAGACCGCCTTCAATTTAGGGATCAACACTTCCCCCAAGCTTTTATAAATTTCGGCAGGAAATCCGTCTACGCCAGGCGCCTTCCCATTAGCCATCGACTGCAATGCCCGTCCCAGTTCCTCCTCCGTAATGGGAGCCTCCAAATCCTCCCTAGCTGTGTCACTCAGCCTCGGGAGCTCCAACTCCTCAAGGAACGCCACCGTGTCCTCCATTGACCCATCTACCCGAGAGGAGTATAAGTCTGCGTAAAAATCTGCAAAAGTCTCCAAAATCTCTGAAGTCTCAGAAACAGCAACACCACTCCCAGTCACCAAAGAGTGAACAAAGGAAGTATTTCTCTGGGCAGATGCCACCAGCGACAGCAAATGACCCACTGATTCACCCTCCTGGTAATAGGCCAAATTCATGAATTCCCTCTTCCTTTCAGCCTTACTCAGCAAGACCGCCTCTAGCTGGCTTTGAGCTGCCTTTAACCTCCTCCCAGCCTCCAAAGTACCCATTATTACCATCTCATCTTCAGCCACCCTCAGCCCATCTATCGCCAGCCTCTCTGCCTCTCTCGATTTCCGCTTACACCTGCTAATATCCCTAAACAGCCCTCTCAAGTACGCTTTCATGGCTTCCCACACAGTAAGCACATCTACGCTACCCTCATTTATCTCAAAAAATTCCACCAATTCCTTCTTAATCTTCTCCAAGTCTATACTGTGTAGCCAATTAGGGTGAATTTTCCACTCCCTTCTGCTCCCGTTCCGTGTCCCCACTGATCGAAATTCCACTTCAACTGGACTATGGTCTGAGAGAGCCCTAGGTAAATATCTCACGTCCCTTACCATCGTATCTAGTAATCGGTTACCCAGTGCCAGATCAATCCTAGACAGCGTACCATGAGCTAGTGAGTAGCATGAATACGCCCTTTCCCCGATATGCCTAACTCTCCATAAATCAACCATGCCCACTTCCCCGACATAAGTCCCAAACGTAGTGGTATGTCCCGCTGTCCTATTCTGGGGGTTTTTGTTCTTATCCCAAAAGTCATCACATATATTATTAAGGTCGCCGATAATTAGTAATGGTAACGGTCCCCAGCGCTCTACCCTCTCCAGCACCTCTCTTATCTTCTTGCTTGAGTATGGGGGCGGAATATACATTTCCACTATACACATCAATACTCCATTCATTTTACATTTCACCACCACATACTGACCATCGACATCCTCTTTTACCATTACCTCCTCATACTGCACCCCCGCAGGTATTAACACAGACACACCCCTAGAATACGTCGAGAAAGTAGAATGATACGCCCTCTGTATCCAGCGCCCATTCAGTACGTTCACCCTCTCCCGCACTAAATGTGTCTCTAACAAACATATCATTGAGACCTTCTGTTCTCGGACATACTGCAGACTTGCCGCCCGCCGTGTTTTATCTGCCAGACCTCTCACATTCCAACTCAATATTTTAATACAATCTCCCATCATGTGGCTCATCATTTCTAAAAGTATCCAATTTCCCAAGTATGAGCTGCCCCAACCTCCCACCCCCCCTGCCCCCTCCCAACTTGCCCCCTCCCAACTTGCCCCCCTAACCCCCCCAATATAACGCATTCTTCCTCTCATCACGAGTGGGGCTCCACTGCCCACTGCGAACACTCCCCCTTACTTAACCCTCTCCATTCGCATCCCGCTGCCATAGCAATCACAATTTCCCCCCCAACTTTCACTTTATTGTATCTTAACATTTCAACTTATATTAACATATAGAAAAAGTACCAAACCAGTTCACAGTACCCAGCATAACCCTCCTCCCCCGTACTTAGTAGTTGGTACTGTCCCCTCCGGCCATTCCTTCAATATGGCCCAGCAAAACCCCCAACAGTTGCTCAACTCTTTAACCATTGCTAACGAGCGCAGAACTCTCCTCCATCGACAGAGAAAACAAATCCCAACTGGATCTTGCCGAAATGTCAGTCGCCCATTCCCTTAAGTTTTTTCTCATGAGTATCAAGCCACTGGGTAGCGTCCTCCGGTGTCAGGAAGAAATGTGTCTTATTAAAAGCCACCAGTCTCAGCTTGGCGGGAAACATCACTGAGTACTGCACTCCCAGCTCCCTCAGTCGCCGCTTGACTCCAGTAAACTTCATCCGCTGCTTCTGAACTGCAGCGGAATAATCCGGATAAATGGCAATTTTCTGACCTCCAGCCGTCAGATCCTCCATCTCTCTAGCCTTTCTGAGGATAATGTCTCTGTCCCTGTAGTTCAGTATTTTAGCGAGCATGGTACGGGGATTTGCTCCTGGGGCAGGGGGCTGCGGCGGGACCCTATGAGCCCGTTCAACAGCAAAGACTTTTGTCAACACTGTGCTCCCAATCTTCTCCAGCAGCCAGTTCTCCACAAACTCAGTGGGATTTCTCCCCTCAGTCTTTTCAGGCAGCCCCACTATACGTATATTATTTCTTCTGGATCTATTTTCCAGATCCTCATTTTTGGCAGCGAGCTCGGCTATTGCTTGGGCGAACTTCTTTTCAGCTTTTTGTAGCTTAACTATGTGATCTTCTGCCGTGCTCACCCTCTCCTCCACCACTCCTATACGTTTGTCCATTTTCTGCAGAGCCGCATTAATCTGTGCCGTGTCCCCTTTAACTTCCTGCATCTGCTGAGCCAAGGAGTTCAGGGATTGCTGACATGAAGAGATCAGTGTGATAACATCTCTAAGAGTGGGCTCCTCTCCCTGTGATATGGCTTCAGGTCCCCCACTAGCCCCAGCCATGCTGCCTCTCTCCTTCCCCCTCTGTACCTCATGCTGCTCGGCTGTGCTTGCTTCCTCCTCCTGGTCAGCTCCAGCTCCAGATCCTGGTTCTGCCTCCTCAGCAGCCTCCACTCTGGCATACTGCTGCAGCTTTGCGGCCACCTCCATGCGTCGCTGACATGCGGCGTTCTCCTTCTCGGCGTCCTCCCTCTCGGCGTCCTCCCTAGCATCGAAGCCATCTTGGCTGGCTCCTGCATCGCTGGTGCCAGCGTCTTTCTGCCGCCTCCTGGTCATCGCTGCCGACTCCGGACCTGCTGCTCCGCACCGCTGCACTCTCCGGACCTTCAGCCAGCCGGATTTAGGTGAGTTTACCCGAAAATCGGGGTTAAAGCAGGATTTTTGTCCTTATGGCAGCAGGAGCACTCTTCCCTGCTTCCACTCACATGGCCAGCTAGGACACGCCCCTAAGAGGTGGCCATGCTTATGTGCATCCCTGCTCATTGAAATTCATGCAGAGACGTTTAGGACATTTCACAGATCCTAAAATCTAGAGATGGGAATACACCATCACGGCAGATCTGCACCGAATCACTCAGATCTTGTTGCCGAGTTCCTGGAGGAGGAGAAAAAAACGTTCTGCCACTCCTCGCACTATTTCTACAACCTCCTGTTGTGACATTTCATCCTTGTTACTGCCATAACCTCAGATGTACCAACACCATCATAGAAACACTGCCAAGAGGAGAAAATGGCCATTATTGTGGCATCTACACTCTGAAAATTCTGCAATAAAACCACATTTTTTCCCACAACAGAAAATGTACTGCGGATAATAGTTAATAAAATAAATCACCGCAGGTTGTGTTGGCTGAATTACCTTATAGTTTCTCTTCCTTTGCTGCTTGTGTGAATTGGGCCAAACATTCAGACAGGAATGTGTGCAGCATTTCCAATGCGTCTGGACAAGATATTAAAGGGGTCGTTCACTACTTGGACAACCCGTACTTTAATGATATGTGGCCTCATTGACTGACAGCTACACTCTTCACCCGGACTGACGTCGTTCCAGCGGTGTTGGCACCAGATCTGTCAGAACTCGAGTGAGCGATTTAAGCAGTTAGCATCCACTAATGTGCGGCTTTGGTCACGCTTCCCTCATGCTGCAGTACTCACACTTCCCCTGTATGACTGAGTGGCTGCAGCGGTCACGTGAGTCCCGACAGAAGCTGCACGGCAGTAGTGAATGTTGGCAACTAACCCCAGAGATTAGTGTAGGCTTTTTTTTCTTCTTTTCCTCCTTTCAGTGTGGCCGTTTCATTAACGACTGGGTTGTCCAAGTACTGAACGACCCCTTTACTGGCTTCTTCACACGTATTGGAAGGGCTGCAGATTTTCTGTCTAGTTTTTTTCTTTTAGAGCCCAATTTACACTAGCAGCAAATATGTGTATGTGAATTTAAGATGCTCATTGACGTGTCGCAGCATGTACGGAGTTTATCCTCCAGGATTACGGCCAGTTTTAAATATGCAGTAACAAGCTTCCCTGATTATTACATTTTATTTTTTTTGTTTTTCCACCTTTTATTTGATGCAGAATTTATTACATTAAGGGTATGTGCACACGTTGCGGATTATTTGCAGATTTTGTGCGTTTTTTTCAGAGGCTTTCCGCGGCAAAAACGCATTAAAAATACGCATACATTAAGCATCCCATCATTTTTAACGGTTTCCTCAATTTTTGTGAACATGTTGCGTTTTTTTTTCCGCCAAAAAAAAACGCATGCGGAAAAATACGCAGCATGTTCATTAATTTTGCGGATTTTAAGCGTATTTCCCACTATATTATTGCATTGGGAACCTCTGGGGAAAAAAAGAGAAAAATCTGCACAAAAAAACGCGTGCAGAATTCCTGCGGAAAAAATCAGGATTTTCTCAGGAAATTTCTGCATACTTTCCGGATGTGTGCACATACCCTAAAGCTTTGATTCTGCACCTAAAAATGTTATTTTTCGTGTTTTTGAGCCTCCCAATAGAAGATTATAGACACAAAAAAAAATCAGTTATACTGGGTCTTTACACCTTGAAATTGCATTCACTTTGCTTCCACAGCTAAACCCAGTCCATTTTCTTCATGACAAACTGCAGCATATACATATTGTGGACACGTCTTTTAGTTGTTGTCCTGTCTGTAGCGCGGCGCTGCTCACAGCACACATCACTTACACCGCTGTACAGAGGTTGTGGTGCCAGCGATGTCTGAACAGTTTATATTACGTTTCCGCTGCTACAAAGGCACATGACTCCGGTTTTGTCAGATTGGCTCTAGTTTCTGAGATATTTAATAGTTAATTACTTATGGTAGATTTCTGCTTTTAAAAAGTGGCTTTTATAGCATTGTACGCCTACAAATTAAATAGAATAGAATTATGTGTGCTATTTCATTACCTAAGACACTGAGAAAAATGCAATAGATTTTGATCTTTTGACTCTCACACAAGTCGCATTGGGGAACGCGTTATTTTCATGGATGAATAATCTCAAACTAGAACCAATTCAGCAAACGTAATGGGATTTTTTTTTTTTTTTTTTAATTCCGCGCCCTCAAAATACACTAAATCCATTAAAAAGAAAAAACTTGGTACCTGAAAATTTTTTTGGGGATAGACCTGTTTTATCACTTTACAGTTCAGATTAGAAAGGAAACAGAATTTTTACAATGGAGTTTTCCCCTCTTTTATTCCTTTATTCTGTGCTGTCAGCAGGAGGAGGTGGACTATACAATAGTGGGCTTACAGCAGAGCCCAAACAAAAGAACAAACTGTGCACAGATTTTTTTTATTTTTTTGCGCCCAAAAATGAGAGCAGATCCTGTCAGAGAATAGTACAGTCAGTGGGAACGTGGAGCGCCGACAGAGAGCGAAGAGGTAGAAGGATAATACTGTATACAGTCTATATCCAGGCACGTGTATCTGAGATAAGCCTGTGAATTTAGAAATGCCAGCAGCGCCACTGGTCAGACCAATACTGCTCATATGTAAGGACAGAACAAGAGGTAAGAATGGAGGTAAAGGGCGTGGCCTGAGAGTCCATGTGAGCGGACGTGCGGCTGTGAGCTCCCGCCGCTGTATATTGTAAAATCCTGCAGAGCCGCTGCTGTTTGGTCCCTGCGGGGGCTTACTGGCTGCGGGGAGACTTGGAGAGGCCGGCGGTGCTGTTCGGTAGCGCTGGAACCGACGAACATGACCAGGAGACGGCAGAAGGACGCGGGAGCCGGGGATGCAGGCGCAATCCAAGATGGCGCCGACTTGAGGGAAAAGGCAGACAAGGAGAACGCCGCATGCAGAAAGCGCATGGAGGTAGCGGCAAAGCTCCAGCAGTTTGCGAGAGCGGAGGCCGCAGAGGAGGGAGCCGGAGCTGATACCGAAGAGGAGGAGGAGGAGGAGAGCCCAGCAGGAGAACATGAGGTACAACAGGGGAGAAAGGAGAGTAAAATGGCGGTGGCAGAAGGGGGACCCGAGGAAATGGCGCCAGAAGCTGAGCCTACCCTAAGAGACGTTTTTGCGCTAGTCTCTTCATGTAAACAATCTCTGACCATACAGATACAGGAGGTTAAGGGGGACACAGCCCAGATAAACGCAGCCATGCAGAAGATTGACAAACGTGTGGGGGAGGTAGAGGAGAGAGTGAGCACTGCAGAAGACCATATAGTGCAGCTGCAAAAAGCAGAGAAAAAGTTCACTCAAGCAATAGCTGAATTGGCTGCGAAAAATGAGGACCTTGAGAACAGGTCCAGAAGAAATAATATTCGCATAGTGGGCATCCCTGAAAAAGCTGAAGGGAGGAATCCAACGGAATATATTGAAAAATGGCTGTTAGAGACATTTGGAGATATGGCGCTAACAAAAGTGTTCGCGGTAGAAAGAGCGCATAGGGTCCCGCCGAAACCACCTGTCCCTGGAGCGAATCCCCGTACCATGCTCGCCAAAATTCTAAACTATAGAGACAGAGACATTATCCTGAGGAAGGCCAGAGACATGACGGATCTGACAGTTGAAGGTCAAAAGATTGCTATATACCCGGACTATTCTACTCTGGTGCAGAAACAACGGATGATGTTCACGGGTATCAAGAGACGGCTGAGGGAATTGGGTGTGCAGTATTCCATGATGTTCCCAGCAAGACTGAGGGTGGTGGCGTTTGATAAAATTCATTTTTTCCAGAAGCCGGAGGACGCTACCCAGTGGATCGATATTAATGCTAAAAAGCTTAAAGGAAAAGGAGACTGAAACTGTGGGAAGAGTCTGAAGTTGTTTACTTATCTGTCAGTTGGAAAAGAGTCATGTGATTGACAAGCCAAGGGGTATGGGGGGGGAAGAAGGGAGCTGGATTATATCCAGTTAAAGTTAAAGGGATGGTGTAATGGCTGCTGGGAAAGGGGGAGGAAGGGTTTGCGACATATTTTAAGTTTATGCAGACTTCTTGTGTGTGCAAATAATTCTAAGTTAAAATGTTTTGAGAACGTTATTTTTCAAAATGTCTGAAATCCTGTTATGTACAGTGGTGGGAGGAGGGTTGGGAAGGTAATGCCAAACGGAGTGTTCGCTATGGGCGATGATGCCCCACTCTTGGAAAGAGGTGGAATGGTTAGATGTGAGGGGGGAAGGGTGGGAGGGGGAGTTGGGAGGGGGGGGGGGGGGAGGGTAGTTAGACAGCCTGAGCTCAAAATTGATGATACTTATAGTGAAGATGAGCCAAGTGATGGGGACCCGTTTTAAGATTTTGTGCTGGAATGTGAGAGGCCTAGGGGAGAAATCTAGACGTGCTGCGTGTTTGCAATATGCAAGAGACCAAAGGGCCTCAATGATATGCTTGCTGGAGACGCATTTGGTAAGGGAAAAAGTGGATGTTTTGAATAGACGATGGATCCAGAGGGGATATCATTCTACCTTCTCCACGTATGCAAGAGGAGTCTCAATCTTGGTTCCAGCGGGAGTTCAGTATGAGGAGGTGAAGGTATATGTGGACGTGGAGGGACAGTATGTACTATTACGGTGTATACTGTATGGAGTGATGCTGTGTGTTGCCGCGATGTATATTCCGCCTCCCTACTCTAGCAGGAAGATTAGAGAAGTAATGGAGCGAGTGGAAAAATGGGGACCGACACCGTTAATAATTATCGGAGATCTAAATAACATCTGTGATGAATATTGGGATAAAAATACTCAGAATAGGTCGGAGGGACACATAACAACATTTGGCACCTATATACAGGAGATAGGTTTGATTGATCTGTGGAGGGTTAGACATGTGGGGGAGAGAGGGTACTCATGTTATTCACCGGCACATGCCACACTCTCTAGGATTGATATGGCTCTGGGTAACAGGATTTTGGACACATTGGTTGGGGAGGTGAGATATCTGCCAAGGGCCTTGTCGGACCATAGTCCAATTGAAGTAGAGGTTAGATTGGAGGGGGCTCGCTCGCTAAGTGGGAGAGAATGGAAGATTCATCCTAATTGGTTACAGAGTATTGAGTTGGAAAGTATAGGACGGGAGGTGGCGGAATTCTTTCTCTTAAATGATGGAAGCGCCGACGTTCTTACAATTTGGGATGCAATGAAGGCGTACCTGAGGGGACTACTGTTTAGGGACATTAGTAGGTGTAAGCGGAGGACGAGAGAGGTAGAAAAAGCGGCAGTTGAGGAGTTGAAGGAAGCAGAGGATGGGATGGCCACACTGGGAACCCCTGAGGCAGAGAGAAGAATGAAAAACGCACAAAATCATTTGGAAAAAATTCTGCTAGGCAAAGCTGAGAGGAAACGAGATTTCCAAAGGGTATTGTTCTATCAGGAGGGAGAAACAGTGGGACATATGCTGTCGGTAGTGGCTGCTGCTCAGAGAGGTTCTTCATATATACACTCTTTGGATTCTGCTAGTGGAGGTAAAATAACGGAAACACCTGAAATTTTGAGAGCCTTTGCGGACTTCTATGCAGATTTGTATTCCTCTCGGGTTGGTGAATCGGTCGAGGATGCACTGACTTTCTTGGAAGGTCTGGATTTGCCGAGACTGAGTGAGGCAGATAGGGAGAGCCTTGAGGCCCCTATCACTGAGGAGGAATTGAGTCGGGCATTGATGTCTATGGCCAATGGGAAGGCGCCTGGGGTCGATGGGTTACCCGCTGAGATCTATAAAGGGTTGGCAGAAGTGTTGATTCCTAGATTAAAAATGGTATTGGAGGAAGCTAGGTCTTGTGGGCGCTTGCCAGCCTCTATGAGAGAGGCCATAATAGTGGTCATTCCAAAGGAGGATAAGGACTTGGGGAAACCGGAGTCGTACCGCCCAATTTCTTTACTAACAATTGATGTCAAGCTTCTGGCCAAGGTGTTGGCTCTCCGCCTCTCTAGTGTTATTGCGAGTCTGGTGCATTCGGACCAATCTGGCTTTATGCCGGATAGATCAACGGCGATCAATTTGCGGAGGTTATATGTAAATTTGCAGGTAGAGTCTGATAACTGTGGTCGAAGAGTGATTGTATCGCTAGATGCACACAAGGCGTTTGACAGCGTCGAATGGGGGTACCTCTGGCAGGTGCTGGAATGTATGGGGTTTGGCCCGCAGTTTGTGGCCTGGATACAGCTGTTGTACTCATTACCATCCGCCAGAATTAGAGTAAATGGGGAGCTATCTCGTCCTATAGGGCTGGCTAGGGGTACTAGGCAGGGATGCCCGCTTTCACCCCTCCTGTTCGCGTTGGCTGTAGAACCTCTTGCTGCTAAGATTCGGCAGTCGGATGGGGTCCCTGGGTTTAGGTATGGCAAAGTAGAGGAAAAAATAGCGTTATATGCGGATGATGTTTTGCTGTTCCTGGAGGATCCAGACAATTCACTAAGAGGGGCCGTTGAAATTGTTGAGAGATTTGGTACTGTGTCGGGACTAACAATTAATTGGGATAAGACGGTTCTTTTTAGAGTGGATGACGTAGGAGAGAATGTGAGTGAGGATGTTGGGGATGAGAGGCTGAAGGTGGTTTCCCAATTTAAATATCTTGGAATATGGATTTCGGTGCCGGTGGCGGAGTTTCTGCAAAGAAATTTGACTCCTGTTATGGGGGTACTCAAGGCAAAGGTAGACGCCTGGAATAAGCTACATCTATCGGTCGTCGGTAGGGTAAACCTTATTAAAATGGTCCTTATGCCCAAAATTCTTTATGTTCTGCATAACGCACCAATTTGGATCCCTCGGGGGAAGTTCAGGCAGATTAATGCCCTCTTTAGAAGTTTGATATGGGGTAGACAATATCCACGTATTAGCTTGGAGACGCTTCAACGACCCAAGGAAGATGGTGGTTTGGCTTTGCCCAACCCGGAAATATACTTCCTTGCGGCCCAGAGCCAGCATTTGAAGGGCTGGGCGCGAGGGGCGTCATCCAGTGCAGTACAACAGCTATTGGAAGAGGTGACGGACCGATGGCCAGGTGTTTGGAGGATGGCTCATTGGGCGCGCTGGGGAAAATATACCCAACCCTGTTCCTGATTCGTAAATTATGGAATAGATTAAGGCAGATTCGTGGGGTTACAGGGTTGACTAAATTCACACCGATATGGTCTAACCACAACTTAAAGGATTTTGAGGCCCTGGGAGGATTGATGGAATGGCAGAATAAGGGAATTTGCTTTGTTCACCAGATAATCCAGCAGCAGGAGCTGAAGTCCTTTTCCCAATTGCAGGAAGAATTTGGTTTGCGATCCACAGGGGAATATCAGTATGCGCAGATGAGACATGCCTTTAGAGCTCAGAATAAGAAGGCTGATATCAGGGTTCAAGATGATATAGTGTTGGAGTATGTGTGTGGTGAGGGTACTACAAGGGGAGTTATTTCCACTCTGTATAAGGACCTTATGCACACATTTCTGCTAGATTTCCCTATAAAGGCGAGAGCTAAGTGGGAGAGAGAAGTGGGGCCGATGGAAAATGAAACCTGGGAATCGGTGATGGAGTGGGTTCCGCGACTATCCTTGAGTGAACCATATAGGCTCTCGCAGCTATACATTTTGCATAGGGTATATAAATCTCCGGAAGTGTTATACAAAGCGGGATTGCGTGCCAATTCTGGGTGTCCGAGGTGTGCGAGTGAGAAGGCAGGAATATATCACATGATGTGGACGTGTCCGAGACTGGCTGCCTTTTGGGTGGTGGTTTTGAGCCGAGTTGAAGCAGCGTATAAGTGCAGAGTTGTTAGAGACCCGATAGTATGTGTGCTGGGATATGTGGAAGAAATTGGAGTTGACAATACTTGGAAGATTGCAATTGCTAGGCTACTCTACATGGCCAGGAAAGTAATAGCACGAAACTGGATAAACGCGGAACCACCTGTGAGAAGGGAATTTCTCCAATATGTTCAACATGGTCTAAAATTGGAAAAGGGGGTGTACAGTAAAAGGGGGAAAATAGAACTCTTTAATAAAATATGGTCTCCTTGGTTTGATTTGGATTGAGGAGTATAGGCGTCGTGTTTCCTAAGACCTGGAAGAGGATAAATTACAAGAGGCAGATAATGCCTCGGTGGGGTGGAGATTGAGACTGAGCTGTCTTATGGGGGAGGGGGGTAGTTGGGGTAATGTTGGGGTTTATTAAAGTAAGAAAATGTGTATCTGATATAATGCAATGTAAATGGCATTCTGTTGTTCTCCTTTTTTTTATATTGTTAATAAAAATCTATTTAAATTAAAAAAAAAAAGAATGGAGGTAAATGGGTGCCATGCACGGACCACCTGACATTCCTAAAAACAGCTAAAGTGAGGAGAGCTGCAGTATAAAGCATGGAGTACTGACGGATCTGTATTATGAGTGAGTCAGCAGATGGATATTGGACCATACACCCCACCCTAGTCCTCATCATAGTCTTCCTCAGGTAGTAGAATTTTAGGAATATCTGCTGGGATTTCCTGCTCCTCATATTTACCCTGGAAGGAAATGGAGAGATCCACAATTCTATCCAGAGGACACGCACTGATCATTGGGATATCAGATTCTGAGGAAACTCCTGGAACAATATCTTGACCATACAACATGGAGGACTTCTTTAGCATGCTCTTACTAAAGGTAGGTCCTCGAGGTGTACATGCATTCAGGACCCCGAGATCGTTCTTTATGGGTGCACCTCCTTTATTGGTGCCCAGCGGTGGTGGTGCATCAGGCCTAGTCCAGTCTATGCTGTTGTCAGGGGTGAACTCAAGCTTAAGTTTGGGGATGAAGACTGCGTTCTCATCTGTGCTTCTCGTCAACACCAAGACTCCTTGGCTTTGCCTTATAACATCATAGGTTCTTGACCAGAGATGTCCTTTCAGTTCTTGACTGCCCATTTCTGAGGCATTTTGTTGGTCTTTGGGTAGATTTGGTCCCAAGATGGTTTTGCATCTCTGGCTACTGGCTAAATTCTCTGATATGGAGACCTTTGTACCTTCTGGTGACACAGGTTGTGACTTGTGACCACGGGTACCAGTGTCTGTCAGCTGGCTACCACTTGACTGATCATTTTTTTGACTGCTGGTGGGTGGTTCTGCTGCAGGAGACTGTTTCAATAAACCAGCAACCACATTGTCAGGATTGCTCAGGTGGGTAGGTGGACCCTCATTGTGACTTCCCTTCGTTTCATGGTTCTCTTCCCAATGACATGAAGGTTGTGGTTCTTTGTAGTCTCCCAGTTCTTGGACATCACCAGTCTGTGGGTCCGATACTAAAGTTACCCTGTCTTCTGCCTCATTGATCTGCGTGGACGTTGCTTGATGGTCACTTAGGTGTGAGGACTTCTCATGGTCCTCTATGTTGGATTCCTCTAAGTTGCCAGCATGGTTCGGGACTGTCTGACCAGAGGTCTTGCCGTCTCCAGGTTGGACATGTTGCAGTTGACTTTTGTCACTTTCTCTAGATTTGTCATCCAGGAGAAGCAGATGCTTCATTTGGTGCCACAATTGTCGCCTTCTGGTATCATCATCCGCCTGCCGAATCTTCACCCTTCCTAATGGGTTAATAATCTCTCTAGGGGGAGAAAGTACATGAAAATAAATGGGACATGTGTATATACCTACATACAGAATGGCGTCCTCCGTCCTCACCGTCTGCTGGCAATTCCAGTCCTCTTGCTTGAAGTCAAGGTCAGTTTTACTGATGATCTTGGTAATGTACGCTTACAGCTCCAAGGTGGCTGCTTGTTATTTGTGGTCTGATGAAGAATTGGGTTCTGTTTTGCACCACCTGACTCCACCCAAAACAAGAATATAGATATTAGACACCATTCAATGACTGCTTGACAAACCCTTTTAATACACAGTCTTGAGATCACAATATTTTTTTCCCCATTTACTTTTCCTGGTACTGCAGCTCATCATTCAAATGAATTCTGCAATCCCAGATGTCATCACCGTGACTGCACGTGTGTGTCAGCCGAGCTATTGGGTAGGATGCAGGTCTCTGGGTATCACTCACGTGGGTGATGGCCTGGGTCCCGAGAGTCAATTTGCACCAATTCTACCACCCACATATCCTGCCTGTCAGATAACAGGGCACAGTCCTGCTCTAAATACAGACCCTTCCCCTCCCCCCTCAACTGCACCTGGCACATGGAGCCGAGATGCTGACGTCAAACTCTTCACTTTTTCAGGGTCCAAAAGTTTCAACCTTTTAAGAAAAAAAAATATGTTAATCCTGTATGGGAAGTTAATAAACAAAGTAGGAGAATGAGGAAGCGAGCAGGGGCTATGCATTTATCTGAAGCCGGGGGACAAAATGTGGTTACAGTGAGTGCTACTCCTCACTCTGCTCCATAGGAGAAGGCACAGGAAAAGGAGGATCCTCAAACACTTCAGAACAAATTGGAAGGGCTGAAAGCAGGAGATTGTAATGTCCCAGTGTATAGACAGAGTGGAGATTGTCACTGGCACAATGCCTGGTGATACCTGAAGATTACTATTGGACGGCGCGCACCCTGTAGTACCTATGCTCAGTGAGCTGTCATTTTGAAAATAGGGGTTAGGTTACCCAGAAAATTCAGCTCTGCTACATCTGTGATTAACCGGAGTGAGTGCCTATGACAATCAGGTCAGGTGCCCACGATTCGGATGTAGCAGCGCTTCCGCCTATTGAACGCAGGTAAATCTGCATGTGTTAACTGAACCGTGTGGATTTTACCGCATTCAATACATTTGATTGATGTAATATCCCAGCCACTATGCTACAACGTCCGGCCGTTATGGGACCAATATTTAAAATTTAACTTTTAATAAGTGTTTAAAAATGGTGTTGAACACCTAAAAAAAAACATAATTTGAACACACTAATTAACACTAAACTACATGCTAACACTACTGGATGGGTAAATCTACGATATTGTTACAGGAATTATATAAAACCTGTGTAGTAACACAACGGAGTAGATTAATCCATAATAAATATAATACAGAGAGTACCAAGAGTATAACTATCAAAGAAGCACATGTTCCCAATGATACTAAGGTATAGAAGCAATAACATTTGACCAACCATTTACGGACCAAAAGTAACAATGTTATAAAGAAACAAAAGGAACGATCTCACCTCATATTGTTCTGTTCCTCCAGTAAAAGAAGCGGGGATCTGTATAACTGATGTCATATATTGTGGGGGAGGTACCCTGTCACGATATGGTATGAAATATCATATAAGTAGCTTCTCTTGCTCAAGGCTGTGGGCTAACAAGCCCCCCTTCCCTTTCACTCAGCCAAGAGCTGCTTTGCCAATGTACTGGGGGTAGTTTTATGGCCGAAAGGTATTTACGACTAGACTCAAATTTTGCTCTAGCAGAGAACTGTTTAGAAGTGTCTAGAAGTTTCCATAGTGGATGCTTTCCTGAAACGGAAGAGCATAATACAAAGAATAGCAGGTTTACCCAGAATCCTTTGCAGTAGGCGGAGCTATGCAAATCATCTCTCACAGGTAGGAATTGGTTGGCTGTGTAAATTTAGAAACTAATCCGCAGCATTGCACGCTTGGCGATTCCAAGCGCTGTGGATTAGACTGGGGTGGAAAGAGATGATTTGCATAGCTCCGCCTACTGCAAAGGATTCTGGGTAAACCTGCTATTCTTTGTATTATGCTGCTTGCAAGTACTTTCCGTTTCAGGAAAGCATCCACTATGTATTTCCTTTAAGTAGAGGGCTTTTCGGTCTCTTTCGTCCCGCTACATTTAGCCCAACTTGGGTCTCTCCCTAAGGTGGCTAGCATGTATGTAGAAGTTTCCAGAAATCCATGGAAGTTCTTTATTTAGTTTTTGTAAGATATTATGCAAACCGTTTACGGTAAGAACACGAAAATATATATTCTTATTCTCCCTCGGTGGATCTGCCCATCCCTCGATACACTGGCTTCTAACTCCGTCTGGTAAAGAAGTAGGGATTTCTCTGTAAATATGTATCCCAGATAGGACATATTTGATCTCATTAGAATGCTCACGTTAATCCGAGATGAATGCTGGGTTTGTTATGACTATGACATGTTTTGTAGCGAAGTTATAGAAAGTCGATAAATTTAAGGTTGCAGTACTCAGAATGCAGAGAGAGGAGGGTCTGGATAAGGCAGCCTTTCTGTGATGTCACAGGCTGCAGGTTTTTTAAATCTCTGCCAGATCCCCCAGCCTGCCTTGCTTGCTTCTTCTGGAAAGCCCTGCGCACGTCCAGTGAGCTGGGACCTATGGTTGCCTGCCATGCAATGAACTGAGAACATGTGAGTGTTATCTTTTCTCATTTAATCCCTGTTTATTTTATAATTACCCTTGTACATATTTGCAATTGTCTCATTTGTAACATCTTTATAAAATATTTTTGATAAAGCACTGCCTAATTTTTATGGGATATAATATTTCATATTAGTTCATTCTCCATGCTCTAAAAACCGTACCCTAAGTCTCCTGAAGGGAAATACGCTACTGTTGTTTTTGGGTTAGCTTCGGACCCGTTTAATCGAAGCTGGTGGCACTGATACCGTGTGCAGACTTTTGGGTTATGTTGTAGCGACTGCGGCGTTGATAATTATTGTTCCTGCCTGAGTGGGAGTAATTTATCGTGTCGTTGCAGCGTGCCCAATAGCCAGTACATAGCAGGCAGCCTGTCTGGCGACTAATTACCCAGGGTGCAGTACCTAATCTGACCTGAGAGTAAGGGGGGCGCCAGAGAGCTGCAAGTGTGAAGTGAAACTGTAAGCGGGATAGACATAAATCCCTGCAGTTCGTGGTATATTGAAAAGCAGTGGGATACCTAAAATAAGCCCCTGCTGGAAACTAAGAGGTCAATAGCCTTGTGTGTGTTTTTTCATCACATTGCTAGCAGTGGAGGGATAACTAAGATAAGCCCCCTGCACATGTGATAGCCGTCTGTTGGCCTAAAGTCACCCCGACCCGTGATGTAGGGGTGACGGTCACGGTGTGAATTGTGACAAATTGGCAGCGGTCAGGAATTCCTGACAAATTGGTGGCAAGGCGGTGGGATATTAGAGCATTAGTGATTTGGTTTGAGCAATCATTCCTCTCACTAAAAACTTGCAGAAAGTTCTTGCGAGGACTCTGCGCAAATAAGTTTGGAGAACGAACTCAGTGTTTTATTAGTCTTGAGACAATTGCGTACTGGTAATTATCCCCTCCCTTTCTCTTCGTTTTTCTGTCCTATCTTTTATTTGGCATCCATGGCTGCGAAAGGGGAAGCCTGGTACAACCAACAGAAGAAGGACTTTCTTGCTGGGATATGCACGTGCCATGGCCTAAACCCCCAGGGTAAGACCAAGGCTCAAATGGTCGCTGAACTGGTGCAATTCGAAGCAGACCAAGCCAGGTCACAGAGGCCGCAGAAGCCAGCACAAGTGAACATGGTGCTGCAGCAGAGGTCCAACCACTGAATACGGACCCTAATGGCAACAAGGGGGGCGCAGACCTCCTCCTGCAGCTGGCTCTGCAACAATGCTCCGCAGATGACCTAGAGAGACGTCTGCAGCTGGCTCTGCAACAATGCTCCGCAGATGACCTAGAGAGACGTCTGCAGCTGATTCAGCAATACCGGCAGGAGGCCCAGCAAGCCGAGAGAGAGGCCCGAGCCGAGCGGGAGGCTGAGAAAGCCGAGCGCCAAGCCCAGCGAGAACACGAACTGGAGATGCTCCGGCAGAGGGGGATGCCCTCTACCGCCCAGAGCCGTGAGCCCAGCAGCGCTCAGATACCTAAGCCCCGGCCCGATCACTTCCCTGTTATGGAGAAGGACGGAGACTTGGACACGTTTCTGCGGGCCTTTGAGAAAGCCTGCAGACAGTACCGGCTGCCTACAGATGAATGGGCCCGATACCGGACACCAGGGCTGAGAGGCAAAGCTCTGGAGGCGTTTGCTGCCCTCCCTCAAGAACAAGATGGTGACTATGAGGCCATCAAGCAGGCCCTGATAGCAAAGTACCAGCTTACACCCGAGGTGTACCGTAGAAAGTTCCGGACCCTCCAACGTGGCCCACACGACAGTTACAGTGATGTGGTGCATGGACTGGGGACCCACTTTGACCAGTGGACCCAAGGACTGTCAGTGACCACCTTTGCACAGCTGCGAGACCTGATGATCAAAGACCAGTTCTTTCATCTTTGCCCAGCTGAGGTGCGACAGTTCGTGATGGACAGAGAACCCAAAGACATGACGAAAGCAGCGCAGATTGCCGATGCCTACGAGGCCAACCGTAGATCGGAAGTGCGGAAGCCAGTTACCACCAGCTGGAGAGGGGGTAAGCCTGCAACCAACGCCAGTACCCCTGCCAGCCAGCACACCAGAGGTCCTGTCCCCGTAGCCAACAGCACCAGACCTACCACCGAATCTCGCAAGTGTTACACCTGCAATCAGACTGGTCATCTCAGTCCCTCCTGCCCAACCAAGCAGAAGAACACCCCAGCCAAGGCCCCAGGGCCTAATGCAGCAGTACTAAGAGAACTAAGTAATGTAATAGATAAACCATTATTTCTTATTTTTAGGGACTCTATAGCGACAGGGTCTGTTCCGCAGGATTGGCGCATAGCAAATGTGGTGCCAATATTCAAAAAGGGCTCTAAAAGTGAACCTGGAAATTATAGGCCAGTAAGTTTAACCTCTATTGTTGGTAAAATATTTGAAGGGTTTCTGAGGGATGTTATTCTGGATTATCTCAATGAGAATAACTGTTTAACTCCATATCAGCATGGGTTTATGAGAAATCGCTCCTGTCAAACCAATCTAATCAGTTTTTATGAAGAGGTAAGCTATAGGCTGGACCACGGTGAGTCATTGGACGTGGTATATCTCGATTTTTCCAAAGCGTTTGATACCGTGCCGCACAAGAGGTTGGTACACAAAATGAGAATGCTTGGTCTGGGGGAAATTGTGTGTAAATGGGTTAGTAACTGGCTTAGTGATAGAAAGCAGAGGGTGGTTATAAATGGTATAGTCTCTAACTGGGTCGCTGTGACCAGTGGGGTACCGCAGGGGTCAGTATTGGGACCTGTTCTCTTCAACATATTCATTAATGATCTGGTAGAAGGTTTACACAGTAAAATATCGATATTTGCAGATGATACAAAACTATGTAAAGCAGTTAATACAAGAGAAGATAGTATTCTGCTACAGATGGATCTGGATAAGTTGGAAACTTGGGCTGAAATGTGGCAGATGAGGTTTAACAATGATAAATGTAAGGTTATACACATGGGAAGAAGGAATCAATGTCACCATTACACACTGAATGGGAAATCACTGGGTAAATCTGACAGGGAGAAGGACTTGGGGATCCTAGTTAATGATAAACTTACCTGGAGCAGCCAGTGCCAGGAAGCAGCTGCCAAGGCAAACAGGATCATGGGGTGCATTAAAAGAGGTCTGGATACACATGATGAGAGCATTATACTGCCTCTGTACAAATCCCTAGTTAGACCGCACATGGAGTACTGTGTCCAGTTTTGGGCACCGGTGCTCAGGAAGGATATAATGGAACTAGAGAGAGTACAAAGGAGGGCAACAAAATTAATAAAGGGGATGGGAGAACTACAATACCCAGATAGATTAGCGAAATTAGGATTATTTAGTCTAGAAAAAAGACGACTGAGGGGCGATCTAATAACCATGTATAAGTATATAAGGGGACAATACAAATATCTCGCTGAGGATCTGTTTATACCAAGGAAGGTGACGGGCACAAGGGGGCATTCTCTGCGTCTGGAGGAGAGAAGGTTTTTCCACCAACATAGAAGAGGATTCTTTACTGTTAGGGCAGTGAGAATCTGGAATTGCTTGCCTGAGGAGGTGGTGATGGCGAACTCAGTCGAGGGGTTTAAGAGAGGCCTGGATGTCTTCCTGGAGCAGAACAATATTGTATCATACAATTAGGTTCTGTAGAAGGACGTAGATCTGGGGATTTATTATGATGGAATATAGGCTGAACTGGATGGACAAATGTCTTTTTTTGGCCTTACTAACTATGTTACTATGTTTTGGTGGGTGGTGTGGTTGGGAGGGTGTGTGACAACGTACAGCACGTCACTGTGGGAGGCCATGTTGCTACAGGCTTCAAGGACAGGGCTGCCACTAGAAATTTCAGGGCCCCATACTGGCAAAATTTCCGGGGCCCCCTTGAGACTCCGCCCAGGCTCCACCCGAGCCCTGCCTCCACGCTCCACTCCTTAAACTGTCCACAGTCCCACCACTCTTTCTTGGAAAAACTCCACTTCTCACCTATCACACATTAACAGTTCCCATCACCAGATCACACATATAGCCGGCAGCTTTTGTTTTGGCCAAAATATTTTTTAAGCCACCAAAATGACAAGGTAGACACTTTTGGCCGGGCCCTACTCTACTGTAACCTATTAAATATTTGTTAAAATATGCAATACAATTTAGGTATATTTTTATTTATTTTCCAATTTTTAAAATGACCTATAATACCACATACAAGGAACAAATACCACAGCACCATGACCAGACACCATATCACCACAGTGACCTATAATAGTATCTACAAGGCACAAATACCGCCACACCATGACCAGATGACATATTACCACCACAGTGATCGAATAATATCAAATACAAAGAACAAATACCACAACATCATGGCCAGACCACATATTACCACCACCACATCATAGTGACTGAATACTACAATACTGATCAATAATTAAAAAAAAACCCACAATACTATCACCATCAGTGCCATTATACACAGGAGATCTGTACTTAGTATGCAGTGTCTGTGTACAGGTAATACAGTGATCACCAGTGACATTATACACAGGAGCTCTGTATATAGTGTATAGGTAATCCAGTGATCACTGGTGACATTATACACAGGACCTCTGTATATAGTATACAGTGTATAGTGTCAGTGTATAGGTAACACACTGACTCACCAGTGACGTCTCTAGGTGAAGTCCTTCATCTTTCATCCAGCACAGACCGCCATCACTTCATCCAGCCAGGACTCGTCTCTGCAGGAAATAACACCGTTATCTCGAGTTCCACTTGCAGAACACATTACTTAATTTTCCCAACTTCTACATTACACCACATGAAGAAGGCGACATAGTATCACTCTACACAGTAATAGGACCGCCCCCCCATTTAGAACAGTATACTCAAAAAATAAAATAAATACATCACTGCAGTAATAATATCCCTTAATTAGCCCCTATGGTAATAATATTTGCCATCCTAGCCCCCGTGTGTCGCATTCCTGGCGTCAGCCATATGTTCTCCCATCCTGCCCTAATGAGTATCCATCCTGCCCCATATGATCTCCCCATCATATCCATCCTGCCCCATGATCCTGCCCCATCTGTCTCCAATCCTGCCTCCAGTGTCTCCAATCATGCCCGTATCACCATTCTGCCCCATCTCCAATCATGCCCCCTGTGTCTCAATTCTGCCCCATCTGTCTCCAGTCATGCCCCAGTGTTTCCAGTCATGCCGCCATGTCTGTCATCCTGCCCCCTGTGTCTCCAATCATGCCCCGTTTCTCCATTCTGCCCCTGTGTCCAGCAATCTGCCCCTGTGTCCAGCTTCCTGCCCCTGTGTCCAGCTTCCTGCCCCTGTGTCCAGCTTTCTGCCCCTGTGTGCAGCTTTCTGCCCCTGTGTGCAGCGTTCAGCCCGTGTGCAGCTTTCTGCCCCTGTGTCCAGCTTTCTGCCCCTGTGTCCAGCTTTCTGCTAGTGCCCAGCTTTCTGCCCCCCCCCCCTGTGCCCAGCTTTCTGCCCCCCCTGGGCCCAGCTTTCTGCCCCCCTGTGCCCAGGTTTCTGCCCCCCCTGTGTCCAGCTTTACTGCCCTGGGCCCCCCCCCCAACAAGTTCTGCTTACCTGCCGCGCTCCTGCTCTCTCCACGCAGCTGCAGCGTGCACTCGCCGGCGAGTGACAATGACGTCAGATGCCGGCGAACTGCACGCTGCGGCTGTTAACTATTGACGTGCGGGCCCGCACGTCAATAGCGTTAAACAGCTGCAGCGCCGGCCGCCGCTAAGGGCCCGGTTCAGCCTGCGGCTGCCGGTAGGGGCCCGGTGAGCAGGTAAAAGGGGGCCCGATGCGGGCCCCCTCTGCTCACCGGGCCCCATACGCCAGTCAAGGCTGTAATGCCCTGATGGCGGCCCTGCTCAAGGACACCGTGGCTGAACGAACCCTCATCCGACCCGAACTGGCGGCCCCTGAAGAAATCATTCCGGGGAAAACCCTGTCACTGGGATTGCAGGCATCAGCTGTCCCTTACCGATGGCCCGGGTTTTTATTGATTGGGGTGCCGGGAGCGGGGTGAAGGAAGTGGGGCTGTCTGATAATTTGCCCACTGATGTTTTGTTTGGGACTGATTTGGGGAGGATGGTTGCATACTACGTTCCGGACACCCCTCCCCAATCTACTAATGAGGGTAACGTTAACCCGGATGATGATGATGATGGGAAATCGCATGTGTTACCTGACCATGCTTTATCTTGTAATGATGCATCTAATAACCATTTTTTTCCTAGGATTGATGGTGAAAATGATGTACCTGTGCCAGCTGAACCTGATAATGATTTTTCTGTGAAGGTTAATGTGTCCATAGGTACAGGCGTGCCCAGCCACGCCGCTCTGCGGAGTGAGACGGCTGAGGAACCCCTAACAGGGGCAAGTGTCGGTGCTACAGGAAATGGGGAGATGCATAGGAACCGTGAGGAAGGTGATGCCATGAAAGTGACCAGTTTCACCGAGGAAGGTAACTGGCCCATAAGTAGCACTGCCCCTGGAGTGTTGGGGGTGGATGGGGAGGTAGAGCCCATAGCAGCGTCGGCTGATGGGTCTGTAGAAACCCCCGGGGAGACAGCCTACGTAGCTGCTGTCACCCGCAGTCAGAGTGCCCGGAACGCAGATAACTGTCTGCCTTCCGGACCCTCCTCAGTCATCACTGAGACTGAACCAGAGGTGGACCCGGAGCAGGTCCAAGAGGGTTCCCATGGGGAAGGGACCCTGACGTCGCTTCTGGCTTCCCCTAGCCATGAGTTTCAGGCCGCTCTGCACACAGATGCGAGCCTAGAGAGTTTGAGGCAACTCGCCGAGACGCCCACCTCCGAGACTGATAAGGAGAGGGTGTTCTGGGAACAAGGAAGGTTATACCGGGAGACAGTACCCGGAGAATCACAAAAGGAGTGGTTGAGGGAAAGACAGCTGGTCGTCCCGCAGCAATTCCGGGGTGAGTTGTTGCGGATTGCCCATGAGATCCCGCTAGCTGGACACTTGGGGATCAGCAAAACTAAGGCCCGGCTGTCTCAACACTTCTATTGGCCTAAGATGGGGACAGATGTGCCAAACTACTGCCGCTCCTGTGTCACCTGTCAAAGAGTGGGGAAGGCGGGGCCTGCTATTAAGGCTCCCCTGATCCCTTTGCCAGTGATAGAGGAGCCTTTCCAGAGGATCACGGTGGACATTGTGGGCCCGCTGGCCGTCCCCAGCAGCTCTGGAAAGCAATACATCCTTACTGTGGTAGACTACGCTACCCGGTACCCAGAGGCAGTAGCTCTGTCGTCAACTAGGGCAGATAAGGTGGCGGATGCCCTGTTGACTATCTTTTCACGTGTAGGATTTCCCAGGGAAATGCTTACTGATCAAGGGACCCAATTTATGTCTCGCCTAATGGAGGCTCTCTGTAAGAGAATGCAGGTGAAGCACCTGGTATCGAGTGCATATCGCCCACAGACCAATGGCTTGTGTGAATCCTGGGAAGAGGAGCCAAACCCTTCTGAAGTGTCCATAGTTGAGTATGTCATGCGCTTCCGTGACAAGATGCAGACCTTGACGCAGTTGGTGCATGACAACATGACGCAGGCTCAGGCTGACCAGAAGCACTGGTATGACCAGAACGCCCGGGAGCGGACCTACCACGTGGGTCAAAAGGTGTGGGTGCTGGTCCCCGTACCAACGGATAAGCTTCAGGCAGCCTGGGAGGGCCCGTACGTCGTCCACCAACAGCTCAACCCGGTCACTTATGTGGTCACGCTTGACCACGCTCGGGGTAGGCGAAAGGCCTTTCACGTCAACATGATGAAGGCTCATCACGAACGTGAACCATTCGTCCTACCGGTCTGCAGCTTGCCCGAAGACGGTGAGGAAGACACCCTCCTGGACATGCTGGCCCAAGCCAAGGCCAATGGGTCCATCGAGGACGTGGAGGTAAGTGCCTCGTTAACTGAACCCCAGCAGTTGCAGTTGCAAACCACACTGGAACCCTTCCGGGTCGCGTTCTCCAACCGACCTGGGAGGACTCTGTTAGCAGTCCACGAGGTGGACACCGGGAATCACGCCCCACTACGGCGAACACCCTATCGAATCTCTGACCAGGTGCAGCAGATTATGCACCAAGAGATCGATGAGATGTTACAGCTGGGGGTGATTCGACGGTCAAAGAGCGCGTGGGCATCACCTGTAGTTCTCGTGCCAAAGAAGGACCGGACCACCCGGTTCTGCGTGGACTACAGGGGGCTCAACGCCATCACAGCCTCTGACGCGCACCCAATGGCGCGCATCGAGGAGCTGCTTGAGAAGTTAGCTGGCGCGCAATACCTGACGATAATGGATCTGAGTCGAGGATACTGGCAGATTCCCCTGAGCCCCGAGGCGCAGGAGAAGTCCGCCTTTATCACACCCTTTGGACTGTACGAGTCCACGGTCATGTTCTTCGGCATGAAGAATGCCCCTGCCACTTTCCAGCGGATGGTCAACCTTCTGCTTCAGGGACTGGAGAAGTACGCCGTGGCGTACTTGGATGGCATTGCCATCTTCAGTTCCTCCTGGAAGGAACACCTGCAGCATCTCGAGGAGGTGCTCAGGCGAATTCACCAAGCAGGACTGACTATCAAGCCGGGAAAGTGCCAGATGGGCATGAGGGAGGTTCACTACCTGGGGCACCGGGTAGGCGGGAACACCTTGAAGCCAGAGCCGGAGAAAGTGGGCGCGATCGTGAACTGGCCCACTCCCGTGACCAAGAAACAGGTGATGTCCTTGGGCACTGCAGGGTACTATAGGCGCTTCGTTCAGCACTATAGTAGCCTGGCAAAACCTTTGACTGACCTCACCAGGAAGAAGCTACCCCACATTGGGACAGATGGCTGTGAGGGGGCCTTCCAGGCATTGAAAACCGCACTGTGCAACGCCCCTGTGTTGAAAGCAGTCGACAGCAGTGGACCGTTCTTGGTGCAGACCGACGCCAGCGAGTTTGGCCTTGGTGCTGTACTCAGCCAGGTTTACTCGGAGGACCAAGAGCACCCCATGTTATACCTGAGCCAGAAACTTTTGCCGAGGGAAGTGGCCTACTCTACCATCGAGAAGGAGTGCCTGGCCATAGTCTGGGCCCTGCAGCGCTTGCAGCCCTACTTGTACGGTCGCCCCTTCACTGTGGTGACGGAACACAACCCTCTGCGCTGGCTAAACGCCATGTGTGGAACCAACGGCAGGTTGCTACGCTGGAGCCTTGCCCTTCATCAGTTTGACTTCACCATTGAACACAAAACGGGCAAAGAGCATGGGAATGCAGATGGACTGTCCCACCAGGGTGAACCTACTGAGGTGCCCATGGAGGCATACCGTGGGGTTCTGCCTCCCTAGCGCACACCAAAAGGGGGAGGTGTTACGATATGGTATGAAATATATAAGTAGCTTCTCTTGCTCAAGGCTGTGGGCTAACAAGCCCCCCTTCCCTTTCACTCAGCCAAGAGCTGCTTTGCCAATGTACTGGGGGGAGTTTTATGGCCGAAAGGTATTTACGACTAGACTCAAATTTTCCTCTAGCAGAGAACTGTTTAGAAGTGTCTAGAAGTTTCCAGAAATCCATGGAAGTTCTTTGTTTAGTTTTTGTAAGATATTATGCAAACCGTTTACGGTAAGAACACGAAAATATATATTCTTATTCTCCCTCGGTGGATCTGCCCATCCCTCGCTACACGGGCTTCTAACTCCGTCTGGTAAAGAAGTAGGGATTTCTCTGTAAATATGTATCCCAGATAGGACATATTTGATCTCATTAGAATGCTCACATTAATCCGAGATGAATGCTGGGTTTGTTATGACTATGACATGTTTTGTAGCGAAGTTATAGAAAGTCGATAAATTTAAGGTTGCAGTACTCAGAATGCAGAGAGAGGAGGGTCTGGATAAGCCAGCCTTTCTGTGATGTCACAGGCTGCAGGTTTTTTAAATCTCTGCCAGATCCCCCAGCCTGCCTTGCTTGCTTGCTTCTTCTGGAAAGCCCTGCGCACATCCAATGAGCTGGGACCTATGGTTGCCTGCCATGCAATGAACTGAGAACATGTGAGTGTTATCTTTTCTCATTTAATCCCTGTTTATTTTATAATTTTTATTTTTATCCCAATATTCATCACAGATGTTATTTAGATCTCCGATAATTATTAACGGTGTCGGTCCCCATTTTTCCACTCGCTCCATTACTTCTCTAATCTTCCTGCTAGAGTAGGGAGGCGGAATATACATCGCGGCAACACACAGCATCACTCCATACAGTATACACCGTAATAGTACATACTGTCCCTCCACGTCCACATATACCTTCACCTCCTCATACTGAACTCCCGCTGGAACCAAGATTGAGACTCCTCTTGCATACGTGGAGAAGGTAGAATGATATCCCCTCTGGATCCATCGTCTATTCAAAACATCCACTTTTTCCCTTACCAAATGCGTCTCCAGCAAGCATATCATTGAGGCCCTTTGGTCTCTTGCATATTGCAAACACGCAGCACGTCTAGATTTCTCCCCTAGGCCTCTCACATTCCATCACTTGGCTCATCTTCACTATAAGTATCATCAATTTTGAGCTCAGGCTGTCTAACTATCCTCCCCCCCTCCCCCCTCCCCCCTCCCAACTCCCCCTCCCACCCTTCCCCCCTCACATCTAACCATTCCACCTCTTTCCAAGAGTGGGGCATCATCGCCCATAGCGAACACTCCGTTTGGCATTACCATCCCAACCCTCCTCCCACCACTGTACATAACAGGATTTCAGACATTTTGAAAAATAACGTTCTCAAAACATTTTAACTTAGAATTATTTGCACACGCAAGAAGCCTGCATACACTTAAAATATGTCGCAAACCCTTCCTCCCCCTTTCCCAGCAACCATTACATCATCCCTTTAACTTTAACTGGATATAATCCAGCTCCCTTCTTCCCCCCCCATACCCCTTGGCTTGTCAATCACATGACTCTTTTCCAACTGACAGATAAGTAAACAACTTCAGACTCTTCCCACAGTTTCAGTCTCCTTTTCCTTTAAGCTTTTTAGCATTAATATCGATCCACTGGGTAGCGTCCTCCAGCTTCTGGAAAAAATGAATTTTATCAAACGCCACCACCCTCAGTCTTGCTGGGAACATCATGGAATACTGCACACCCAATTCCCTCAGCCGTCTCTTGATACCCGTGAACATCATCCGTTGTTTCTGCACCAGAGTAGAATAGTCTGGGTATATAGCAATCTTTTGACCTTCAACTGTCAGATCCGTCATGTCTCTGGCCTTCCTCAGGATAATGTCTCTGTCTCTATAGTTTAGAATTTTGGCGAGCATGGTACGGGGATTCGCTCCAGGGACAGGTGGTTTCGGCGGGACCCTATGCGCTCTTTCTACCGCGAACACTTTTGTTATGGCGCTATCTCCAAATGTCTCTAACAGCCATTTTTCAATATATTCCGTTGGATTCCTCCCTTCAGCTTTTTCAGGGATGCCCACTATGCGAATATTATTTCTTCTGGACCTGTTCTCAAGGTCCTCATTTTTCGCAGCCAATTCAGCAATTGCTTGAGTGAACTTTTTCTCTGCTTTTTGCAGCTGCACTATATGATCTTCTGCAGTGCTCACTCTCTCCTCTACCTCCCCCACACGTTTGTCAATCTTCTGCATGGCTGCGTTTATCTGGGCTGTGTCCCCCTTAACCTCCTGTATCTGTATGGTCAGAGATTGTTTACATGAAGAGACTAGCGCAAAAACGTCTCTTAGGGTAGGCTCAGCTTCTGGCGCCATTTCCTCGGGTCCCCCTTCTGCCACCGCCATTTTACTCTCCTTTCTCCCCTGTTGTACCTCATGTTCTCCTGCTGGGCTCTCCTCCTCCTCCTCCTCTTCGGTATCAGCTCCGGCTCCCTCCTCTGCGGCCTCCGCTCTCGCAAACTGCTGGAGCTTTGCCGCTACCTCCATACGCTTTCTGCATGCGGCGTTCTCCTTGTCTGCCTTCTCCCTCAAGTCGGCGCCATCTTGGATTGCGCCTGCATCCCCGGCTCCCGCGTCCTTCTGCCGTCTCCTGGTCATGTTCGTCGGTTCCAGCGCTACCGAACAGCACCGCCGGCCTCTCCAAGTCTCCCCGCAGCCAGTAAGCCCCCGCAGGGACCAAACAGCAGCGGCTCTGCAGGATTTTACAATATACAGCGGCGGGAGCTCACAGCCGCACGTCCGCTCACATGGACTCTCAGGCCACGCCCCCCCGTTTATTTTATAATTACCCTTGCACATATTTGCAATTGTCTCATTTGTAACATCTTTATAAAATATTTTTGATAAAGCACTGCCTAATTTTTATGGGATATAATATTTCATATTAGTTCATTCTCCATGCTCTAAAAACCGTACCCTAAGTCTCCTGAAGGGAAATATGCTACTGTTGTTTTTGGGTTAGCTTCGGACCCGTTTAATCGAAGCTGGTGGCAGTGATACCGTGTGCAGACTTTTGGGTTATGTTGTAGCGACTGCGGCGTTGATAATTATTGTTCCTGCCTGAGTGGGAGTAATTTATTGCGTCGCTGCAGCGTGCCCAATAGCCAGTACACAGCAGGCAGCCTGTCTGGTGACTAATTACCCAGGGTGCAGTACCTAATCTGACCTGAGAGTAAGGGGGCGCCAGAGAGCTGCAAGTGTGAAGTGAAACTGTAAGCGGGATAGACATAAATCCCTGCAGTTCGTGGTATATTGAAAAGCAGTGGGATACCTAAAATAAGCCCCTGCTGGAAACTAAGAGGTCAATAGCCTTGTGTGTGTTTTTTCATCACATTGCTAGCAGTGGAGGGATAACTAAGATAAGCCCCCCTGCACATGTGATAGCAGTCTGTTGGCCTAAAGTCACCCCGACCCGTGATGTAGGGGTGACGGTCACGGTGTGAATCGTGACAAATTGGTGGCAGCGGTCAGGGATTCCTGACATACCCCTTATTGTATCCATACATTACCCCAAACTGAATCACCAGTCAAGATCCATACTGTCACCCCAAAACTTTTTTCCTCTACAGATTCAGTCTTACGTTATCCATTCCTGGGAAAGATGGGTGACAACCACTTGGGTCATCATTACAGTTCCGACTTTTACAGACTCCTAATAGTAAGTCGGCTCAAATCTGGCGAGTTGTTGCTTATCTTTGGCTTAATCCCTCCCTTTATTTTGTTCCAATTTTTTTTTTTAAACAGAAATAATGAAGAGCTGATTGTATTACCCCAAAGATCAATACCTTAAAGTGGTATTCCCATCTGCAAAATCCTTTCCCAAGATGTAGTAGATATAATAATATTTACAAATACCTCCAATCAGAAATGTAGTATAGTTCTTCTGATTTGCGGTGTCTCTGCTCATGTGCAGGCATTGCAGGACCTTAGGTATCCATGGTTATGACCACTGATATAGTGACAGTTTGCTAGTTGCTAGTGGTCGTAACCATGGATACAACAGCTTTTAAAAGTATATGGCCAACTTTATAGTAACAAAGCTGCACAGAGTATTTCGAGGCACTTTGTCAGCACAGAACGACCGTTCAAACCAAGTCCAGGTGCTCGGTGCTTCACGGCGGGGCCAGTCATTAACATACACTTTCCCACCTATCTCCACCCTTCTCTGGCTTTATGACGCCAGAGATGTCAGTCAAAGAAGTGGTAGGAGGGTGCAGATATATGGAAAATAAGCAGGTGGGAAGGTGTATATAAATGGCCGCATCATGATGCACCGAGTGGTGGGACTTTGTCTTCACAGAATGACTGTCCAAGCCGAGTCCCTTTTAAGGAAGGGGTTATGGTGATCTTGAAGGAGGCATTAACCCGTCTCATCACAGTCCTTGTCACATGCACAGCCAAATGAGAAGACTGGAGCAGCACAGAGTATTTTGGGATGTGTATGTTACGGGATTAGGGTTACAGGCCGCTAATGGACGGAGCGGACTGTCCCAGATGTTCATACATCCTACTGGTGCCCTTTCCATATACAAGTGTGACACTTACCCTGTCTTTTTCAGTCTCACAGGTATGAGCGCGTACGGGGGTTTCTGGATGGAAGGAACGCTGTGTCTCTCTCTAGGTACCCTGACGCTTCCATTGCTCGCTCCTTTCTGTGGAGAACAAAGAAAACTCATAATATACATCCCAATACCAATATATACAATGCTGCCTATAGGTTGTGTGCAAAGAGTACCTGATGCTTACATTCAGCAGTGTCAAAGGGCTTGGGGCTGAGTGGTTATGAGCTGTGACTAGCAAACTCCTACTACTTCTAGCCACCACTAGGGGGAAGCGCACTGCATACATAGTTACACCACTAACACGAGCAGCAAGCTCCCCCTAGTGCTGGCCGTGGGAGTTGCTTTCTTCAGGAATATTTGTTTCAAGCACGACTGGCGTGAACACTGAAAGTTATGGACAGATACATACTTCACATTATCATACTCAAACTGGTACTAATAAAGAGTTACGTAGCAGACTGTGGGGTAACTAAAGAAGTCACCCACCCATTCCACCCCTAAAAGAAAAAGGTTATCAGCAAGAGCTCCTACATTGCCCAGAGTGGTGATGCACATTGGCCATCAGCTATTCCCCCTCCCTACATACGTGCTTGTGTCCTCTGGAAGGAGAGGAGAGACATCTCTGGTGGAGGTTTATTTCCCCAAAGAACTCAAGGATTGGTCATATTTTAAACCAGCCCCCCAGCTATCTGCTTTCCCTCTGCTGGTTAATGAAATATCATGGGGTTCCAGAACCTTTTTTTCAGAAAAGAATTTAGTATGTAAAAAAAAAAAAAATACATGTACAGTAAACTACACAAGCACTGTACTAATTATATATGTGGCTGACCTCTTTATATCTATTCTATCGGGTCATGCTGTACACAGCAGATGAATTGTCGGCCTTTCAAAGGACATGGGTGTGCAAAAATTGGACAGCCCTCGCATACCCCGAGTGCCATGCAATTTGTCTCTTGTACCCATTAACTTGCATTGGCGAGTCTTGCCTGAGATATAAGGACAATCGCAGCATGCTGCAATTTTTTTTTCTGTCCAATTTCGGCTGAGGGAAAAAATAAATAAATTACAGAAGAGCAGGGAATCCTAGTCAACATTGGTCAGACTAAAATCCGATTGCACTTGTCCGTTTTCCTCTCAGATGAGTATGACTTATTTTGGCAGACCACCTGATGCACAGGGGCCTCGTGACTCTCCCCAGTCGCAGATGTTGGGGAACATGATCAGGCACAGCTGTTTATAACCTGGGAAGGTGGTAATACCCATTGATCTTCCCAGATGAATATCAGCTCACACCTGTATGCTCAGCCTTTAGTGGTTATTAAAATGGGGTGAAAAAAAAATATGACCGTGTGCCCCCGTATTTAATAACCAGCAAAGGGTAGGCAAACAGATGAGGGCTGATATTAATAGGCTGGAAAGCTCCATGGGTATTACCCCCCCTTTCCAGGTTATCAACATCTGCCCCCAGCTGTCCGCTTTCCCTCTGCTAGTTAATAAAATGTTGAGGGATCCCACACTAATTTTTTTTTTTAAATAATGTAATTAGAAAAATACATGTACAGTAAGCTACAGAAGCACTACTAATTATGTCACTGACATCTTTATATCTATTCTATGTATATATATCTATTCTATTCTGTCACACAGTAACCGATCATATATCTCACATATTTATATATATATATATATATATCTTTTTGTTTCTGTCTGATCTCTCTACAGGCGCAGTCAGACGATCCTATAAATCGTATCAAGGTCGGACTGCAATGCTCGGACTGGCCGACGGCTCACTCGAACATAACAGCTTCTTATATTTCTATGCAGCGGGCACGCTCGGGTCGGCAGAGCCATGGGCAGTCCGTGCACTGCGTTGTGATCTCGGTCTGATTTATACAGCCGTCTGACTGCCCTGACAAGCAGAGCTGCAGTCACTGCACCATAAGGAGCTGGGGACTTCTTGCCCTGACTGAGAATAGCCTGCAGCTCGTCTTATCTCAGCCCGTGACGCTTGGCACACTCCATGCCCTTTCTTGATTGTGTAACAGCTTTGTGCCCATTTATTCCAGTCATTATCTTTCCATCTCCCGATCATTAAGCTGGGGGAGGGGAGGTATAAGATTGATCTGCGTTCGTAGTCTCGCTAACCTTTGGGATCAGAACGGACGCTCCTCCTGACGATGTTCGTCCGGTAGCTGCAGGTGCACTGGTGCTTGGAGCCTTTGCCTTGCTGAAGGGGTTAAATGTAAATCATTAATAATGTATCACTGGTCCAGTAGGGAAGAAACTTTATATAAGTATAGTGTGATAATTTACAGGTATGCAGCACCATCTGCTGAGCCATGTCCAACCCTGGACAATTATTGTTCTTAGGAACAATCAGTTCATGATAATCGAGCTTTGTATACAGGCCGCCGATTGTTGGATGAAGTGATCTTTTGGATTGCACAAACGATCATTGTTCTGTGTAACCAGGATCTGCGCTGCTGGGAACAATGGCTGTCCATTACTGATCATCGAGTGCACATCTCACTGTGCAACAGACTGACGAGTAGTAAACCAGCAGCTGATTGGCGGACGTTTAATCCCACCGGTTGACAGGTGTGAGTGGCCCGTTGTGATCCAATCGCCTGTCGCTCCTCTCTTTTCTGCAATATTGCATATGATTACTGCAGCCAATCAGTAGTGATCAGGAGGGTACAACCAGAGCCAACATGTACACATTAATTTACATTAGGGCGATTAATCAGGATCATTAATCTCCCAGCACGCTGCAATCTTTGCTCCTGCCCCTTCTTTCTCTGGGTAGGGGGGTTAACCCTTACTTCCCGATCTGCAAATAATGAGGGTTTTTTTTTACTCCACTGGGTTATCAGTCCTCAACATGAGGTGAGGTAAGGGTTACCCCACTCACCAGTGTTCCCTTTGTGGCTTCTCCCTCCATGAGCGCCAATAAAGATGAATCCTACCTCCTGCTTTGTCCTCCACCCTCCCCCGATAAGTCCGATCAGTGTAGAGGTTAACAGGAATAAGTAATACATAAAGGGAACATTCTGCTCTAGCCAAAGGTTAGACTGAATCTTAACCCCCAGGATGCTGCAGTTAATGCTGACCACAGCACCTAAGTGGTACAGCCAACAGTCAAATATATACTGTATTTTCTGGCGTATAAGACTACTTTTTAACCCTTGAAAATTTTCTCAAAAGTCGGGTATCGTCTTATACGCTAGGTGTCGTCTTATAGGGCAGGTGCGGAGTAATATTGTGGGGGGAGCGACCCCAATGACAAGGTGAGGGGGCGCCTCACCGGGAAGGTGTAAGTGAAGCAGAGGCAGAGAAGGAGATAATAGGATAGAAGGGTGAGCCAGATGAGTGAAAGAGGAGTGTTTTTCTAGGCACAGCACCGCTCGCTCTCTCTTTTTTGCATACCCCTGGCATCCCAGACGCTGACAGATTGCTTCACTTACACCTTCCTGGTGAGGCACTCCCTCACCTCGTCATTGGGACCACTCCCCCCCCCACTATATACTTCGACCACAGATTGCTCCGCACCCACCCTATAAGATGACACCCGGCATATAAGACAACCCCCGACTTGAGATTTTATATTTTAACTGGAAAAGTTGGGGGTCGTCTTATACGCCGGAAAATACGGTACATAGAAAAACACTAATAATTAGTATCTGTAATGACCCCGACTCTAAAATAAGTGTCACACAGCGAGTGCTTAGAAATAAAAGCATGATTGTGAGCCGTGTGGAGTGACCACAGCACTGTCCGGAAACGTCTGCAGCCATATTGGCCTGTGCTCTGGAGATAGGTGCCGATGTGCTGAGGAGTTGGGTCTGGTGGGCTGCAGGTTGTATACGGCTGCTCCTCATATATGGAGAGCTCCTTGGTGAAGGAATCTTTACCCACCGCCGTCATCGCCTGGAACATCCCATAAAAACATTATTTACCAGAGCGGAATGGGAAGAAGGAATCGTCAATCTCCAATGGTTCTAATCACAGGTAAATAACCTGATAGTGGTAGGAATACTCCACCTGGCCATCAGACACAGCAGGATGAAAAGGATACATAGAAACCAACATGGAAATTGTATACACTACAAATAGGAGCACACACACACACACACACTTGAAAGTTTGTGAACCCTTAAGAATTACCCTGATTTCTGCATAAATTTGAACTAAAACTACATCAAATTCTCAAAAGTCCTAAAGTAGATAAACGTATATACACAGACATACAGAAATGCATATGCAAATTTATAGGTACACTGTATACAAGATACATACAACTACACAGACGCATACATCTACAGCGGGTAGCCGCATGCTTACACATGCAAAGACAGACATACATACTAAGCACATATGTGGCATACATGCAGTGCCTTAAAAACTATTCATACCCCTTGAACATTTCCACATTTTTTCAAGTTACACCCACAAACGTAAATGCATTTTTATTGGGATTTTATGTGATACCAACACAAAGTAGCAAGTATTTGTTAAGTGTAAAGGAAATGATACAAGATGTTCTAATTATTTAAACATACAGATGTGAGAACTGTGACTTGCATTTATAGTCAGCCCCGAGTTAATACCTTGTAGGACCATCTTTTGCTACATTACTGCTACGAGTCTCTGGGGGTCTGTCTACCAGCTTTGCACATCTAGAGGTGACATTTTTGCTCTTTCGTTGTACACTTGCTCTCGCTCACTGAGATTGGATGGAAATGTCTGTGATCAGCACTTTCCAAGTCTTGCCACAGATTACCACTGCGATTTTGGTCTGGCCTGTGACTGGACTGTTCACACACATGAATATGCGGTGATCTAAACCATCCATTGTAGCTCTAGCAGGATGTTTAGGTATTTTAGAGCCTCTAACAGATTTTCCCCCCGGATTGCTCTGTAATTAGCTCCCTCCATCTTCTCACCCACCCTGACCATCTTCCCTGTCCCTACTGAAGAAAATCCTCCCCACAGCATGATGCTGTCACCACCATGTGTGACGGTGGGGATGGCGTTTTCAGGGAGATGTGCAGTGTTAGTTTCTCTATCGCTTCATTGGGGGACACAGGAACCATGGGTGTATGCTGCTGCCACTAGGAGGCTGACACTGTGCACAAAAAGTTAGCTCCGCTGCAGCATACACCCCATCGACTGGCACTAGGTTAATCAGTTTTAGCTTAGTGTCAGTAGGAGGTGGACACGGGTCTTTCATTAGACCCATATCTACCTCAGTGTGCATAGTTTCTTTTCAGATGGATCATCTTTTCCTCTGGAGGGATACAGTCTGAACAGTCACAACTGTAATCCCACGTAGAGACTATGAGTACGGCGTGTACTGCCAACCCGTATCCTCATGTCTGGCCGGCAGGACCCAAACCCCTAACACGGATGAGTGTTTAGGTGATCCGGATTCGGTCCTGGCCCCCGTCCCCTACCCACCCGCCCACCAGAGCCTGTCTGTTTGAGGAGACGTGGGCGTCCCACAGCACAGGATTTTTGGATGTCCAATCTTTTCTGGATGGGGAGTTATTTCACACTCTCTCTCTCTCTCCCTCTTCCCCTCCCCCAGGTTCATTCCAGAGGCAACGAGGAGAAAATCAAGGCAAAGAAAAAGATAATACCAAAGGGAAGAAGACAGAAAAAAAAAGATGAGCTATTTCCCCAACTCGCTTTTCTTTTTAGGGGTTTTGTGTAAGGGTCCTTCTAGGATCACTACGGGGCCTTTTTCCTATATGTCCCTATGGATTGGGGCACCTGGGGTACCTTTTGCGGCATTTTTTGGGACCTCTGTGCCGCTCCCCCATGCTCCGTCGGTCACCAGCTTTAATTTAGGTCCCGGCTTCTCTCGGGCCTAGTTGTGGAGTTGGCCCTGCCCCTCTTCTTCCCTGCACTTCGGACAGGCTTTTCGCCTGCCCATCGCCTGCCCATTTCCTTCCGGCCTGCGGCTAGCCCTGCACCCCTCGGCTTCATCGTTCAGCTCAGGGCCGGCGCCATCTTTCTTTTCCTGGACCTGGTGTTTTGCGCTGCCCCTTCCGGCATCAGAGCGGACTTTTTCAGCATGTCCCTGCAGCGCGCACTTTTATCCTCCTGGTATCCTCGTGCGGTTGCCATTTTCAGGCTTGTGGATCCAGATGGTGACCCTTTCCCTGCGGGTCCGGCATATTCTCAGTGCACATCAGCCTTACAGCCTGGAAGCAGACTACAGGACAACTGCACTTACTGTGAATAGCTCTGCTCTGCAGGCTGACATTCTCTCCTCTGCATTTCTTCCAGTCCCCTAACCTTCTGGTATCAGTGGGTCGTTTACTCATCATGCCTAATCCCAAAGAAGAGCGTTCCTGTCCTCCTGCCTCCTCCTCTGCTCTTGTCTGACACTTTGTATGTTCTTTGTGTAAATGTTAGCTCCATTCAGGTCAGTCCTCTGTCAGGACTACAGCAACCCCTATGTGCCCACCGTCCAGGAGTACTCTTTGGCCCCAGGTGAGATCGAGGCCCCTATCCCAGTTTGGGCTTCCTATCTGTCACAGTCCATGGCGGACCTCACTAAAGTGTCAAAGACCCTGGTGTCCATGCTTGACAGGTTGCCCCTTCCGGCTTCTGCAGTTCCTAGTGGGTCACAGGACTCACCGTCTGGGCCCTTTAACACAGGCTGTAAGAAATCCAGGCAGGCGCGTCGTTCTAGGTCCTCTTCCTGCTCCATCTGCCCCCCCCCCCCCCCCCCCGACTCTCCCGGCATCTGCCCCTTCCCGATCCTCCTCTCCTGAGTCAGGCGAGGAAAATTCAGACACACTTTCAGAGGATGACTCGGATATGGATTCAGATCAAGTCTCTAACATGAGAGACATGGTCCAGAGCCTCATTCTGGGGTTCAACCAGACCTTTAGCATTAAGGACAACTCTACGGAAGCCGCAGATCAGGCGGTTTTGTTTAGACGGTAAAAACCACCTCTCAAGGCCTTTCCTCCACATAGAGAATTTGAGGAGGTACTTGCCAGGGAAAGGGAGAACCCGACCAGACGCTTTCAAAAATAGGGAAGCACCTTGGCATCCTATATCCCTTTTCTCCTGAGCTCACTGCCAACTGGACAGCCTCTCCTACCGTGGGCCCGCCAGTTTCCAGACTGTCCGCCAACACTGTCCTCCCGCTTTTTAATGGAGCATCCCTCAAGAATTCCAATGACAGGATCATAGAATCTTTTGGAAGTCGGCCTTTGAAGCAGCCGCTTTTACATTATGCCCGGCTTTTGCCTCTACCTGGGTGTCAGTCCATAGCTGCATGGGCTAAACAACTTCATCAGGGCATTCTTGCTGGTGCTCGATCGGAGGAATTGGCCGACCTTGTGGACCAGACTTCTCAAGCAGGGAAGTACATGGCATCTGCCTCCATGGATGCCGCATCTTGCGATGCTCAGGCGTCCAGCAATATTGTGGCTATCCGACTGACTATTTAGCTCAAGGCCTGGCAGGCGGACTTATCGTCAATAAAGTCTCTTACCAGCCTGCCTTTCCAGGGTTCCCGTCTGTTTGGCTCCAGGTTGGACCAAATTATTAAGGAGGCCACTGGGGGCATGAGTTCACTCCTTCCCCAATCCAAACTGAAGCGGCAGTTTCGGTCCTTTCATCACTTTCGACGTTCCTCAGAGGCGGAGGTTTTTTCCCCACCAGCCGAGGCCACAGGCTCGCCAGGATAGGAAAAAGGCTTCCTTTAAACCTACCCCTTCCTGGCATTCCCGTAACGCCCAAGGTAGATCCACCAGGCCTAGACCTAGCAGATCTTCCTCAGCATGACTCATCTCAAGATCCCAGCGTATCTCCCAGGCTGGGTGGTTGTCTCCGTTTTTTCAGAGAGGCTTGGCTCGCCTCGGTGGAGAACGCATGGGTCAGGGAGGTTATTTCCTCAGGATACAAAATAGATTTCGTTTTGCGGCCCCAAGATTGATTCTTTGAATCCCGTCCTGCTTCTCTGGTTCTGGGTTTCTTTGTATCCATTGCCTCCTTTCTCAGTTCAGGGGTCATCGTCCCCATTCCAGACCAGGAACGTTTCACAGGTTTCTATTCAAACCTGTTTGTGGTGCCACAGAAAGACGCCATGGTTCAATCCATCCTGGATCTAAAGTTACTGAACAAAAGGGTCCGCCTGCGACATTTCAGGATGGAGTCCCTTCATTCAGTAATTGCTTCCATGGAGGCGCAGGAATTCCTGTGCTTCATAGACATCCAAGACACCTATCCCCATGTCCCTATTTTCTGAGGGCATCAGAGAATCATGAGTTTTGTGGTACAGCAGGACTATTTTCAATTTGTCGCCCTACCATTTGGGCTCGCAACTGCTCCCAGGGTTTTCACAAAAAATCATGGCAGCGTTGATGGCCATTTTGAGGATCAGAGGCCTAGTGTTTATCCCGTACCTCGACGACATCCTCATCAAGGCTCTGTCTTTCTCAGGCCCAGGAAAGTCTGGCCATCGTTCTTGACATCTTGTCCCGTTTCGGTGCGCTAGTCAACAGGGCAATGTCTTGCCTTGTTCCGACTCAGCGCCTCATTTTTCCAGGCATGCTGTTCAACACCCGCCAGACAAGGATTTTTCTTGCCGAAGAGAAATGAGTAATCCTCCAGCAGGGAGTTTGCTCTCTTCAAGGCCATCAGGAAGTCTTCCATCAGATTTCCCTTCTATGGGGAACTCCAGACGTGGACTTCATGGCCTCCCGGCTGAACAGGAAGGTTCCATAGTTCGTTTCCAGGTCCCGTGATCCTCTCGCGGTGGGCACCGATGCACTGGCCATTCACTGGTCGCAGTTTGTTTTTCCCTATCTGTTTCCTCCCCTGCCCCTTCTTCCCAAGCTGTTGAAGAAGATCAAGGCGGAAGGGGTGATGGTCATTCTGATTGCACCGGATTGGCCCAGAAAGTCTTGGTTCGCAGAGATAGTCAATCTTCTCCCGGACACCCCCTGGAGGCTCTCAGACCAGATCTTTTGTCCCAAGGTCCGATCTGCCACCAGAATTCTCGGTCGCTCAATTTAACGGCATGGCTGTTGAAACAGCGGTGCTGAGAGTGTCCAGATTTTCAGATTGGATGATTCACACCATGATCCAGGCTAGGAAGCCATAGTCTTCCAGGGTCTATTATCTGACCTGGAAAGCCTATTTCAGCTGGTGTGAGTCTAATCACATTCCGCCTATGTCTTTTTCTCTCCCTTCCTTGTTGGCATTTCTCCAGACGTGACTAGACACTGGTCTTGCCCTTAGTGCTCTGAAGGGCCAGGTGTCAGCGCTTTCCATTCTTTTCCAGAAGAATTTATCCTCCTGTTCTCAGGTCAGAACTTTTCTTCAAGGGGTAGATCATTCGACTCCTCCGTATCGGACACCTGTGGACCTTTGGGACCTCAATCTAGTTCTAGAGGTCCTGAGGAGTTCTCTCTTTGAACCTCTTCTAGAGGTTCCCATGTCATTTCTGTCTTGGAAGGTGGCGTTTCTTGTGGCCATCACCTCCATTAGGCGAGTCTCGGAGTTGGCGGCTCTTTACTATCGCCCTCCTTTCTTTGTCCTTCACCAGGATAAGGTGGTTTTGCGGCCTCCGCCTTCCTTCCTTCCTTCCCAAGGTGGTGTCCGGCTTTCACCTGAATGAGGATATTGTCCTCCCTTCCTTTTGTCTTGCTCTGTCTCATCTTCTGGAGCATTCACTGAACAGGTTAGACCTGGACAGGGCAGTGTGGGTCTAACTGGCTAGGACTGCCCCCTTTAGGAAGACGGACTCGCTTTTCGTCACTCCAGATCGTGCGCGAAGAGGCCTGCTGGCCTCCAAGGCTGCGATTGATTGCTGGATCAGAACTGCAATTTTGGAGGCTTACCAGGTCAAGAACAGAGTGGCTCCCCGTGGGATTAAGGCTGACTATCTGGGCAGTGGACATCTCCTGGGCAGTACACCATAGGGCATTCGCCCTACAACTTTGCGAAGTGGCAACCTAGTCTTCCATTCAAACTTTTGCCAAATTTTATAAGTTCCATACCTACATTTCGTCGGACGTCAGCCTAGGCAGAAGGATCTGGCAGGCGGTAGTGGTGAGTTCTCTGACCTGAACAGAGTTTCTGCGGTTCCCTCCGCAGGGACTGCTTTGGGACATCCCATAGTTCCTGGGTCCCCCAATGAAGCGATAGAGAAAACAGGATTTTTGGCTGCTTACTGTAAAATCTGTTTCTTGGAGCCTTCATTGGTGGACACAGCGCCCTCCCATGTTTATCAGCTCTTTTTTTCTGTGTTCTGTTATAGTTTTGAGTTGCTTTTCTCTTTATCTTGTTGCTTCTCCTACTGCTTTCTCATTAACCGATTAACCTAGTGCCAGTCGGTGGGGTGTATACTGCAGAGGAGGAGCTAACTTTTTTGTGCATAGTGTCAGCCTCCTAGTGGCAGCAGCATACACCCATGGCTCCTGTGTCCCCGAATGAAGGCTCCGAGAAACAGATTTTACGGTAAACAACCAAAAATCCTGCTTTTCCGCCACACGTAGCATTTTGTATTTAGCCTAAAATCTTATACTTTGGTCTCATCTAACCAGAGCCCCTTTCAATATGCCATATGTTCTCAGACAAACCTGTTATGATCAGGTGGCCTTGGAGCAGCATGAACACCTTCACTGGAGTAGGTGGTAACTTATACTGACCGCAAACCCTGATCTTATCACCGCAACTAGAAGTAGCCATGGGGTGTGCCTAACAAAACCTAGACACCTCGATACAGCCGGAGGACTAAATACCCCTAAAGATGGAAATAGGAAAACTATCTTGCCTCAGAGTAGACCCCCAAAGGATAGACAGCCCCCCACAAATAATGACTGAGTTGGAGAGGAAAAGACACACGCAGGCAGAAAACAGGCTTAGCAAAGGAGGCCACTTCTAGCTAAATAAGAAAGGATAGGACAGGATACTAAGCGGTCAGCATAAAAATCCTTCCAAAAAATCCACAGCAGAAAATACAAAAATAAACTCCACCACCTAACTAAAGGTGTGGAGCGTATATCTGCAACTCCAGAGAATCCAACCAGACTGAGAAAACACAGACACTGTCTAAGCTGGACAAAAGAAAAACAAACGAACAGTACTGAAAATAAGCACACTGCATGTGTGCAACAGGAAAAGAAACAGACACTTATCTTTGCTGAACTGGCAGCTAAGCAGGTGAGGCCAGGCAGGGATCCAATACTTCCAAAGAAACATTGACAACTGGCAAGGGCTAATGAATCCTGCACACTTAAATATCCCAGTCAGAACAGCAATTAGCAGATACACCTGGCCAGGACTGTGACTCAGAGGCAACTGCATTCCCACCTACAACCACTGGAGGGAACCCAAGAGCAGAATTCACAACAGTACCCCCCCCTTGTGGAGGGGTCACCGAACCCTCACCAGGACCTCCAGGATGATCAGGATGAGCCAGATGAAAGGCACGGACCAAATCAGCAGCATGGACATCAGAGGCAAAAACCCAAGAATTATCCTCCTGGCCATAACCCTTCCATTTGACAAGGTACTGAAGCTTCCGCTTCGAAAAACGGGAATCCAAAATCTTCTCAACAACATATTCCAACTCCCCATCAACCAACACAGGGGCCGGAGGATCAACAGAGGGAACAACGGGCTCCACATATTTCCGCAACAAAGATCTATGGAAGACATTATGGATAGCAAAAGAGGCCGGAAGCGCAAGTCGAAAAGACACCGGATTAATAATCTCAGAAATCCTATAAGGACCAATAAAACGAGGCTTAAACTTAGGAGAAGAAACCTTCATAGGAACATGACGGGAAGACAACCAGACCAGATCCCCAACCCGAAGCCGGGAACCAACACATCGACGACGGTTAGCAAAACGCTGAGCCTCCTCCTGAGACAACACCAAATTGTCCACCACATGAGCCCAAATCTGCTGCAACCTGTCAACCACAGACTCCACACCAGGACAGTCAGAAGGCTCAACCTGCCCAGAAGAAAAAAGAAGGATGAAAACCAAAATGACAAAAGAAAGGCGAAACCAAAGTAGCCGAACTAGCCCGATTATTAAGGGCAAACTCAGCCAATGGCAAAAAAGCCACCCAATCATCCTGATCAGCAGACACAAAGCATCTCAAATAAGTCTCCAAAGTCTGATTAGTTCGCTCGGTCTGGCCATTTGTCTGAGGATGAAATGCAGAGGAAAAAGACAAATCAATGCCCAGCTTGGCACAAAAGGCCCACCAAAACCTAGAAAACAAACTGGGAACCTCTGTCTGACACAATATTCTCCGGAATACCATGCAAACGGACCACATGCTGAACAAACAACGGAACCAAATCAGAAGAAGAAGGCAATTTAGGCAAAGGCACCAAATGAACCATCTTAGAGAATCGGTCACAAACAACCCAGATAAACCGACATCCTCTGGGAAACAGGAAGATCGGAAATAAAATCCATAGAAATATGCGTCCAGGGCCTCTCAGGGACTGGCAATGGCAAAAGCAACCCACTAGCACGGGAGTAACAAGGCTTGGCCCGCGCACAGGTCCCAAAGGACTGCACAAAAGAACACACATCACGCGACAAAGAAGGCCACCAAAAGGACCTACCAACCAAATCTCTGGTACCAAAAACGCCAGGATGACCAGCCAACACGGAACAGTGAACCTCAGAAATCACTCTACCAGTCCATCTGTCATGAACAAACAGTTTCCCCACAGGACAGCGGTCAGGTTTGTCAGCCTGAAATTCCTGAAGAACCCGTCGTAAATCAGGGAAAATGGCAGAAAGGACCACCCCCTCTTTCAGAATACCGAACGGCTCTAAGACCTCAGGAGAATCAGGCAAAAAACTCCTAGAGAGGGCATCAGCCTTAATATTCTTAGAACCCGGAAGGTACGAGACTACGAAATCAAAACGAGAAAAAAACAAGGACCATCGAGCCTGTCTAGGATTCAACCGTTTGGCAGACTCGAGGTAAATCAGATTCTTATGATCGGTCAAGACCACAATACGGTGCTTAGCTCCCTCAAGCCAATGTCGCCACTCCTCAAACGCCCACTTCATAGCCAACAACTCCCGATTACCGACATCATAATTGCGTTCAGCAGGCGAAAACTTACGGGAAATTTGGCACACGGTTTCATTAAGGAACCAACAGGATCCCTCTGAGACAAAACGGCCCCTGCTCCAATCTCAGAAGCGTCAACCTCAACCTGAAACGGAAGAGAAACATCCGGTTGACGCAACACTGGAGCAGAAGTAAAACGGCGTTTAAGTTCCTGAAAGGCAGAGACAGCCGAAGGGGACCAATTCGCCACATCAGCGCCCTTCTTCGTCAAATCAGTCAAGGGTTTAACCACGCTGGAAAAATTAGCAATGAAACGGCGATAAAAATTAGCAAAACCCAAAAATTTCTGAAGGCTCTTCACGGATGTGGGCTGAATCCAATCATGAATGGCCTGAACCTTAACCGGATCCATCTCTATAGACGAAGGAGAAAAAAATAAAGCCCAAAAAGGAAACCTTCTGCACCCCAAAAAGACACTTAGACCCTTTCACAAACAAGGCATTGTCACAAAGGATCTGAAATTATTAATGATTAGCGAAATTAGGATTATTTAGTCTAGAAAAAAGACGACTGAGGGGTGATCTAATAACCATGTATAAGTGTTGTAAATTCTGTGGCAGAGCTCCCTCCTGTGGTCATAAGTGGTACTTCGGCTGATTCTCTCTGTGAGCTTCTGTTGGTGGAGGGAAGTGGTACTGCGGCTTCTGAGTTTCCTCCCTCAGGTGATCTGGTGAGGTCGTTAGGTGCTTCTCTACTTAACTCCACCTAATGCTTTGATCCTGGCTTCCTGTCAATGTTCCAGTGTTGGACTTGCTTTTCCCTGGATCATTCCTGTGGCCTGCTGCTCTGCATAGCTAAGTTCTTCTTTGCTATTTGTTTGCTATTTTTTCTGTCCAGCTTGTCTAATTTGTTGCTGGAAGCTCTGGGACGCAAAGGGTGTACCTCCGTGCCGTTAGTTCGGTGCGGAGGGTCTTTTTGCCCCCTTTGCGTGGTTTTCTTTAGGGTTTTGTGTAGACCGCAAAGTTACCTTTTCTATCCTCTATCTGTTAAGAAAGTCGGGCCTCACTTTGCTGAATCTATTTCATCTCTACGTTTGTCTTTTCATCTTAACTCACAGTCATTATATGTGGGGGGCTGCCTTTTCCTTTGGGGTATTTCTCTGAGGCAAGGTAGGCTTATTTTCTGTCTTCAGGCTAGTTAGTTTCTCAGGCTGTGCCGAGTTGCATAGGCAGAGTTAGGCGCAATCCACGGCTGCCTCTAGTGTTGTTTGGAGAGGATTAGGGATTGCGGTCTGCGGAGTTCCCACGTCTCAGAGCTCGTTCTATGATTTTGGTTTATTGTCAGATCACTGTATGTGCTCTGACCGCTATGTCCATTGTAGTACTGAATTGCCTCTCATAACAGTACAGGAAGCCAAAAGTACTAATGATTCTCAATAGAGGGAAAAAAAGAAGTTGAGACCATTTTTTTTTTCTTTGCACTGTGTTTTGCCTTTTTTTTTCCCCTAGACATTTGGGTGGTTCAGTACACAGGTGTAGCGATGGACATTAGAAGTCTGTCTTCATTTGTGGATCAGCAATCGGCAAGAGTACAAAAGATTCAAGACACTATTGATCAGAAAGCTATGTTGGAACCAAGAATTCCTATTCCTGATTTGTTTTTTGGAGATAGAACTAAGTTTCTGAGTTTCAAAAATAATTGTAAATTATTTCTGACCTTGAAACCTCGCTCCTCTGGTGATCCAGTTCAACAGGTTTTGATTGTTATTTCTTTTTTGCGCGGCGACCCTCAGGACTGGGCATTTTCTCTTGCGCCAGGAGATCCTGCATTGAGTAATATCGATGCGTTTTTTCCTGGCGCTCGGATTGCTGTACGATGAACCTAATTCAGTGGATCAGGCAGAGAAAAATTTGCTGGCTCTTTGTCAGGGTCAGGATGAGATAGAGGTATATTGTCAGAAATTTAGAAAGTGGTCCGTGCTCACTCAATGGAATGAATCTGCGCTGGCAGCTATGTTCAGAAAGGGTCTCTCTGAAGCCCTTAAGGATGTCATGGTGGGATTTCCTATGCCTGCTGGTTTGAATGAGTCTATGTCTTTGGCCATTCAGATCGGTCGACGCTTGCGTGAGCGTAAATCTGTGCACCATTTGGCGGTATTACCTGAGCTTAAACCTGAGCCTATGCAGTGCGATAGGACTTTGACCAGAGTTAAACGGCAAGAACACAGACGTCTGAATGGGCTGTGTTTCTACTGTGGTGATTCCACTCATGCTATCTCTGATTGTCCTAAGCGCACTAAGCGGTTCGCTAGGTCTGCCACCATTGGTACGGTACAGTCAAAATTTCTTCTGTCCGTTACCTTGATCTGCTCTTTGTCATCGTATTCTGTCATGGCATTTGTGGATTCAGGCGCTGCCCTGAATTTGATGGACTTGGAGTATGCTAAGCGTTGTGGGTTTCTCTTAGAGCCCTTGCAGTGTCCTATTCCATTGAGAGGAATTGATGCCACGCCTTTGGCCAAGAATAAGCCTCAATACTGGACCCAGCTGACCATGTGCATGGCTCCTGCACATCAGGAGGTTATTCGCTTTCTGGTGTTGCATAATCTGCATGATGTGGTCGTGTTGGGGTTGCCATGGCTACAAGCCCATAATCCAGTATTAGATTGGAAATCCATGTCGGTGTCCAGCTGGGGTTGTCAGGGGGTACATGGTGATGTTCCATTTCTGTCAATTTCGTCATCCACCCCTTCTGAGGTTCCAGAGTTCTTGTCTGATTACCGGGATGTATTTGATGAGTCTAAGTCCGATGCCCTACCTCCGCATAGGGATTGTGATTGTGCTATCAATTTGATTCCTGGTAGTAAATTCCCAAAAGGTCGACTGTTTAATGTATCCGTGCCTGAGCACGCCGCTATGCGCAGTTATGTGAAGGAATCCCTGGAGAAGGGGCATATTCGCCCGTCATCGTCACCATTAGGAGCAGGGTTCTTTTTTGTAGCCAAGAAGGATGGTTCGCTGAGACCGTGTATTGATTACCGCCTTCTAAATAAGATCACGGTTAAATTTCAGTACCCCTTGCCATTGTTATCTGATTTGTTTGCTCGGATTAAGGGGGCTAGTTGGTTCACCAAGATAGATCTTCGTGGTGCGTATAATCTGGTGCGAATCAGGCGAGGAGATGAATGGAAAACTGCATTTAATACGCCCGAGGGTCATTTTGAGTATCTAGTGATGCCATTCGGACTTGCCAATGCTCCATCAGTGTTTCAGTCCATTATGCATGACATCTTCCGAGAGTACCTGGATAAATTCCTGATTGTGTACTTGGATGACTTTTTGATCTTCTCGGATGATTGGGAGTCTCATGTGAAGCAGGTCAGAACAGTTTTTCAGGTCCTGTGTGCCAATTCTTTGTTTGTGAAGGGATCAAAGTGTCTCTTTGGTGTGCAGAAGGTTTCATTTTTGGGGTTCATCTTTTCCCCTTCTACTATCGAGATGGATCCTGTTAAGGTCCAAGCCATCCATGATTGGACTCAGCCGACATCTCTGAAAAGTCTGCAAAAGTTCCTGGGCTTTGCTAATTTTTATCGTCGCTTCATCTGCAATTTTTCTAGTATTGCCAAACCATTGACCGATTTGACCAAGAAGGGTGCTGATTTGGTCAATTGGTCTTCTGCTGCTGTGGAAGCTTTTCAAGACTTGAAGCGTCGTTTTTCTTCTGCCCCTGTGTTGTGTCAACCAGATGTTTCTCTTCCGTTCCAGGTCGAGGTTGATGCTTCTGAGATTGGAGCAGGGGCTGTTTTGTCGCAGAGAGGTTCTGATTGCTCAGTGATGAAACCATGCGCTTTTTTTTCCAGGAAGTTTTCGCCTGCTGAGCGAAATTATGATGTGGGCAACCGAGAGTTGCTGGCCATGAAGTGGGCATTCGAGGAGTGGCGTCATTGGCTTGAAGGAGCTAAGCATCGCGTTGTGGTATTGACTGATCATAAGAACTTGACTTATCTTGAGTCTGCTAAGCGGTTGAATCCTAGACAGGCTCGTTGGTCGCTGTTTTTTGCCCGTTTTGACTTTGTGATTTCGTACCTTCCGGGCTCTAAAAATGTGAAGGCGGATGCTCTGTCTAGGAGTTTTGTGCCCGACTCTCCGGGTTTGTCTGAGCCGGCGGGTATCCTCAAGGAAGGAGTAATTGTGTCTGCCATCTCCCCTGATTTGCGGCGGGTGCTGCAAAAATTTCAGGCTAATAAACCTGATCGTTGTCCAGCGGAGAGACTGTTTGTCCCTGATAGGTGGACCAATAAAGTTATCTCTGAGGTTCATTGTTCGGTGTTGGCTGGTCATCCTGGAATCTTTGGTACCAGAGAGTTGGTGGCTAGATCCTTTTGGTGGCCGTCTCTGTCGCGGGATGTGCGTGTTTTTGTGCAGTCCTGTGGGATTTGTGCTCGGGCTAAGCCCTGCTGTTCTCGTGCCAGTGGGTTGCTTTTGCCCTTGCCGGTCCCGAAGAGGCCTTGGACACATATCTCTATGGATTTTATTTCTGATCTTCCCGTTTCTCAAAAGATGTCAGTCATTTGGGTGGTCTGTAATCGCTTTTCTAAGATGGTCCATCTGGTACCCTTGTCTAAATTGCCTTCCTCCTCTGATTTGGTGCCATTGTTCTTCCAGCATGTGGTTCGTTTACATGGCATTCCAGAGAATATCGTTTCTGACAGAGGTTCCCAGTTTGTTTCAAGGTTTTGGCGAGCCTTTTGTGGTAGGATGGGCATTGACTTGTCTTTTCCCTCGGCTTTCCATCCTCAGACTAATGGCCAGACCGAACGAACCAATCAGACCTTGGAAACATATCTGAGATGCTTTGTTTCTGCCGATCAGGATGACTGGGTGTCCTTTTTGCCTTTGGCTGAGTTCGCCCTTAATAATCGGGCCAGCTCGGCTACCTTGGTTTCGCCATTTTTCTGCAATTCTGGGTTCCATCCTCGTTTCTCTTCAGGACAGGTTGAGTCTTCGGACTGTCCTGGTGTGGATACTGTGGTGGACAGGTTGCAGCAGATTTGGACTCATGTAGTGGACAGTTTGACCTTGTCCCAGGAGGAGGCTCAGCGTTTCGCTAATCGCAGACGCCGTGTGGGTCCCCGACTTCGTGTTGGAGATCTGGTTTGGTTATCTTCTCGTCATATTCCTATGAAGGTTTCCTCTCCTAAGTTTAAACCTCGTTTCATTGGTCCGTATAGGATTTCTGAGGTTCTTAATCCTGTGTCTTTTCGTCTGACCCTTCCAGATTCTTTTTCCATACATAACGTATTCCATAGGTCATTGTTGCGGAGATACGTGGCACCTATGGTTCCATCTGTTGATCCTCCTGCCCCGGTTTTGGTGGAGGGGGAGTTGGAGTATATTGTGGAGAAGATTTTGGATTCTCGTGTTTCTAGACGGAAACTCCAGTATCTGGTTAAATGGAAGGGTTATGCTCAGGAAGATAATTCCTGGGTTTTTGCCTCTGATGTCCATGCTCCCGATCTTGTTCGTGCCTTTCATGTGGCTCATCCTGGTCGGCCTGGGGGCTCTGGTGAGGGTTCGGTGACCCCTCCTCAAGGGGGGGGTACTGTTGTGAATTCTGTGGCAGAGCTCCCTCCTGTGGTCACAAGTGGTACTTCGGCTGATTCTCTCTGTGAGCTTCTGTTGGTGGAGGGAAGTGGTACTGCGGCTTCTGAGTTTCCTCCCTCAGGTGATCTGGTGAGGTCGTTAGGTGCTTCTCTACTTAACTCCACCTAATGCTTTGATCCTGGCTTCCTGTCAATGTTCCAGTGTTGGACTTGCTTTTCCCTGAATCATTCCTGTGGCCTGCTGCTCTGCATAGCTAAGTTCTTCTTTGCTATTTGTTTGCTATTTTTTCTGTCCAGCTTGTCTAATTTGTTGCTGGAAGCTCTGGGACGCAAAGGGTGTACCTCCGTGCCGTTAGTTCGGTGCGGAGGGTCTTTTTGCCCCCTTTGCGTGGTTTTCTTTAGGGTTTTGTGTAGACCGCAAAGTTACCTTTTCTATCCTCTATCTGTTAAGAAAGTCGGGCCTCACTTTGCTGAATCTATTTCATCTCTACGTTTGTCTTTTCATCTTAACTCACAGTCATTATATGTGGGGGGCTGCCTTTTCCTTTGGGGTATTTCTCTGAGGCAAGGTAGGCTTATTTTCTGTCTTCAGGCTAGTTAGTTTCTCAGGCTGTGCCGAGTTGCATAGGCAGAGTTAGGCGCAATCCACGGCTGCCTCTAGTGTTGTTTGGAGAGGATTAGGGATTGCGGTCTGCGGAGTTCCCACGTCTCAGAGCTCGTTCTATGATTTTGGGTTATTGTCAGATCACTGTATGTGCTCTGACCGCTATGTCCATTGTAGTACTGAATTGCCTCTCATAACATATAAGTATATAAGGGGACAATACAAATATCTCGCTGAGGATCTGTTTATACCAAGGAAGGTGACGGGCACAAGGGGGCATTCTTTGCGTCTGGAGGAGAGAAGGTTTTTCCACCAACATAGAAGAGGATTCTTTACTGTTAGGGCAGTGAGAATCTGGAATTTCTTGCCTGAGGAGGTGGTGATGGCGAACTTAGTCGAGGGGTTCAAGAGAGGCCTGGATGTCTTCCTGGAGCAGAACAATATTGTATCATACAATTATTAGGTTCTGTAGAAGGACGTAGATCTGGGGATTTATTATGATGGAATATAGGCTGAACTGGATGGACAAATGTCTTTTTTCGGCCTTACTAACTATGTTACTATGTTACTATGTAAATATCATCCTGACCTGCTGCACATGAGACTCCCAATCATCGGAAAAAATCAAAATATCATCCAAATATACAATCAAGAATTTATCAAGATAATCCCGGAAGATATCATGCATGAAGGACTGAAAAACAGATGGAGCATTAGAGAGTCCGAATGGCATCACAAGGTATTCAAAATGGCCTTCGGGCGTGTTAAACGCAGTTTTCCATTCATCACCCTGTTTAATACGAACAAGATTATAAGCCCCCCGAAGGTCAATCTTAGTAAACCAACTAGCTCCCTTAATCCTAGCAAACAAATCGGAAAGCAAAGGTAAAGGATATTGAAACTTGACCGTGATCTTATTCAAGAGGCGATAATCAATACAGGGTCTTAAGGAACCATCTTTTTTAGCAACAAAAAAAGAACCCCGCTCCCATCGGTGAAGAAGATGGCCAAATATGCCCTTTCTCCAAAGACTCCTTAATATAGCTCCGCATGGCGGCATGTTCAGGTACAGACAGGTTGAAAAGTCGGCCCTTAGGAAACGTACAGCCTGGAATCAAGTCAATAGCACAATCGCAGTCCCTGTGCGGTGGAAGGAAACTGGACTTGGGCTCATCGAATACATCCTAAAAATCAGACAAAAACTCCGGAATTTCAGAAGAGGAAGAAGGGGCAATAGACATCAGAGGAACATCATTATGAACCCCCTGACAACCCCAACTAGTCACAGACATGGACTTCCAATCTAAAACAGGATTATGTACCTGTAACCAGGGAAAGCCCAGCACGATAGCATCATGCAAATTATGCAACACCAGAAATCGACAATCTTCTTGATGGGATGGCGCCATGCGCATGGTCACCTGTGTCCAAGACTGGGACTTATTTTTAGCCAAGGGTGTAGCATCAATGCCCCTTAAAGGAAAAGGGTTCTGCAAAGGCTGCAAGGGAAAACCACAACGCCTGGCAAAGTCAAAGTCCATTAAGTTCAAGGCAGCGCCCGAATCCACAAACGCCATGACAGAAAATGATGACAATGAACAGATCAAGGACACAGATAACAGAAATTTAGGTTGTACAGTACTGATGGTAAATGAACTGGCGATCCTCTTTGTCCGCTTAGGGCAGACAGAAATGACATGGGAAGCGTCGCCACAATAATAACACAACCTATTGAGACGTCTGAAACCTTGTCGTTCTGTTTTAGACACAATCCTATCACACTGCATTGGCTCAGGAATTTGCTCTGAGGATAACGCCATAGCGCGCACAGCTCTGCGCTCCCGTAAGCGCCAGTCAATCTGAATGGCCAGAGACATAGAATCACTCAGATTGGAGGGTGTGGGAAACCCCACCATAACATCTTTAATGGATTCAGAAAGACCCTTTCTGAAAATTGCCGCCAAAGCATCATCATTCCATGTAGTCAACACAGACCATTTTCTGAATTTCTGACAATACAATTCAGCCGCCTCTTGCCCCCGAGACAGGGCCAACAAGGTTTTCTCAGCTTGATCCACAGAATTAGGTTCATCATACAGTAATCCTAACGCCTGAAAGAAGGAGTCTACATTAAGCAAAGCAGGATCCCCAGATTCCAGGGAAATTGCCAAATCCTGTGGATCACCACGCAGCAGGGAGATGGTGATTTTAACTTGTTGAATGGAATCACCAGAGGATCGAGGTTTCAATGCAAAAAACAGTTTACAGTTGTTTTTAAAACTCAAAAATTTGGACCTGTCACCAAAAAACAAATCAGGAGTAGGAATCTTCGGTTCTAAAGCAGGAGTTTGAACAATATAATCAGAAATACCCTGTATCCTAGCAGCAAGCTGGTCTACACGGGAAGCTAATTCCTGAACGTTCATGCTAGCACAAGGTTCTTCAGCCACCCAGAGATAAAGAGGGAGGAGAAGACAAAACAGACTGAAGAAAAAAAATGGCTTAAGACCTTTCCTCCCTTCTTCTGAGATGCATTTAACTCATTGTTGGCCAGTTGTACTGTTATGATCAGGTGGCCTTGGAGCAGCATGAAAACCTTCACTGGAGTAGGTGGTAACTTATACTGACCGCAAACCCTGATCTTATCACCGCAACTAGAAGTAGCCGTGGGGTGTGCCTAACAAAACCTAGACACCTCGACACAGCTGGAGGACTAAATACCCCTAAAGATGGAAATAGGAAAACTATCTTGCCTCAGAGTAGACCCCCAAAGGATAGACAGCCCCCCACAAATAATGACTGTGAGTTGGAGAGGAAAAGACACACGCAGGCAGAAAACAGGCTTAGCAAAGGAGGCCACTTCTAGCTAAATAGGAAAGGATAGGACAGGATACTAAGCGGTCAGCATAAAAATCCTTCCAAAAAATCCACAGCAGAAAATACAAAAATAAACTCCACCACCTAACTAAAGGTGTGGAGCGTATATCTGCAACTCCAGAGAATCCAACCAGACTGAGAAAACACAGACACTGTCTAAGCTGGACAAAAGAAAAACAAACGAACAGTACTGAAAATAAGCACACTGCATGTGTGCAACAGGAAAAGAAACAGACACTTATCTTTGCTGAACTGGCAGCTAAGCAGGTGAGGCCAGGCAGGGATCCAATACTTCCAAAGAAACATTGACAACTGGCAAGGGCTAATGAATCCTGCACACTTAAATATCCCAGTCAGAACAGCAATTAGCAGATACACCTGGCCAGGACTGTGACTCAGAGGCAACTGCATTCCCACCTACAACCACTGGAGGGAACCCAAGAGCAGAATTCACAACACAAACCGCTGTAGTTATACCGAGGATACACCCAGGTGGATTCAGAAGATTACTAATTACGGTAAGTGACTTCCGGAGGCAATTGGTCACTTAGGGTTTTATTTAGGGTATCCGAATACAGGGGGCTGAATACAAATACAAGTCACAATATCCAAATTTGTTTTAAATAATTAGAAAACTTGGGTATAGAGGGTATATACATCAGTGACTAAATACAGTGTACACAGGAGATATATACATCAGGGATTATATACAATATATACAAGAGTATATACAGCAGTGAGTATACAGTGTATACAGGTGGTATATACATCAGTGACTATACAGTGTATACACGGGGCATATACATCAGTGACTATATACAGTGTACACAGGTATATACAGTGTACACAGGTATATACATCAGTGACTATATACACTGTATACAAGGGGTATATACATCAGGGATTATATACAGTGTACATACATCAGTGACTATATACAGTGTATACATGGGTTTATACATCAGGGACTATGTACAATTATACAAGAGTATATACAGCAGTGAGTATACAGTGTGCAGATAGGTATATACATCAGGGGCTATATACAGGGAGTATATACATCAATAACTATACAGTGTATACAGGGGGCATATACATCAGTGACTATATACAGTGTACATGGGTATATACATCAGTGACTATACAGTGGGTATATACATCAGAGGCTATATACACAGTGTATACAGTGGGTATATACATCAGTGACTATATACAGTGTATACAGGGGGTATATACATCAGTGACTATATACAGTGTATACAAGGGGTATATACATCAGTGACTATATACAGTGTATACAGGGGGTATATACATCAGTGACTGACAATATAAGGTGTATATAGGGGGTACATACATGTATCATTTTCTTCACAAAAACTTGCTACTTTGTGTTGGTATCACATAAAATTACAACATACATTTAGCTTTCTCGGTGTAACATGAAATATGTGGAAATGTTCACAGGGTATGTATACCTTTTAAAGGCACTGTACCCGTCAGTGGGTAGCCGCATATAGCTACTTACACACTTTACAAATGTGTACATACATATATATTCTAACATACCGAGACACACATATAGTTACACACTAAGAAAAAAAGGGTAGCATGCAAACTAAAGGGATCACCACAAAGATTTACCAAAATATAATTTTATTAAACCACACTCATAGAACAAACACACAGCAGTTAAAAACACTTAAAATTTGCAAAAACATAGGAAAAAGGTTATAAAGGCCAGACCTGTAATAAGGTCAAACCGCAGTGCCACGCTGAAAACTACCTAAGGAATCAAAATGAGAGTCCCCCCGTGGCTAAGAATAGCCAGACCATAGGGCGTCCTATACTATCTGACAAAATATACCATTCTTTTTCTGAGTGTATTTGGGCACTCTGGGATGTTATTACTGATGTGGGGATCTGAGTTTCTGTCCGTATATTTATATACATTTTCTTGTTGTTTAGGAGATCTCCCTCTTCTGTTGCCTCATCGTATCTATACTTTGCCCCCTGTGATGGATATTTCCTGCTACTGGCTCCCTGTCTCTTCGGTGTCCGTCCTCGGCCCATTGCGCGTGCGCTGGTTTGCGCATGTGCTCTGGGCCCGGGGCGGCCATCTTGGGACGGGGGACCTGGGTCTAATGCGCATGAGCCGGTTTATTGGGGCCTGGACCGGGCGCCTTTTTATTTGTTTGCACCCGCACTTTATGTAAAGCACACCTGCTCTCTGGCTTTGAAATTTGATTCTGTTATTCCTTTTGGTTCCTCTGTCTCCTCGGTGTCCGTCCTCGGCCCACTGCGAGTGCTCTCTGGGCCCGGGGCGGACATCTTGGGACAGGGGACCGTGACCTCATGCGCCCTACTACGCAAGCGCTGGCATGTTGGTTACTGGCTCAGGTGCTTCCTGTCTGTGACGTGCCCGCGGTGTATGCATTGCGCCTGCGCCATTCTGGCGCGTGCGCACTTTCATCTGGGCGGGCGGTCCGGAGTGGGAGCCCCAGACTTTTTTCCTTCACTGCGCAGTCGCGGGCCACTTCCGGCCCTCGGATGTACGCTCATTACCCAGACTAAGTCCGGACAGCTCCTGTCTCCAGCTGACTCTACTCTGCTTATTACTTGAAAGGTATTCAACCACCAGTTATGGACACTACTGACATTGCCTCTGAGGAAGCCAGTCTACTGGCGATACGCGTTAGGCACCTGTGCCCGATGCCACCTTCTCATTTCACCATCTTCTATTGCCCTGATCCATCACATGGGGATGCTACCTTGGAGGCCTGGGTATATTTTGTCAGGTAGTATAGGACGCCCTATGGTCTGGCTATTCTTAGCCACGGGGGAACTCTCATTTTGATTCCTTGGGTAGTTTTCAGGGTGGAACTGCGGTTTAACCTTATTACAGGTCTGGTGTTTATTACCTTTTTGCTATGTTTTTGCAAATTTTAAGTGTTTTTAACTGCTGTGCGTAGTGTTCTATGAGTGTGGTTTAATAAAATTGTTATATTTTGGTAAATCTTTGTGGTGATCCCTTTAGTTTGCATGCTACCCTTTTTTCTCTCGTTCATTGTAATATTCTATGGAGGGGCTACATTATATTCTATGGGGGGCTGCATTATGCTTTATGAGGGGGCTACCATATATATGCAGGAGCTGCATTATACTATATGAGGGGGCTGCATTATATTCTCTGGGGGGTTACATTATACTCGGGGCTACAATATATTCTGTGGGGTGGGTGGCTGCATTATACTCTGGGGTGGCATGATTATACTATATGTGGGCTGCATTATAGTGTATCGAGGACTATGGGGAATACATTATACTATATTGCCGCTTCCATATCCAAGACCGTGTTTTGAATATTGGCCCCATGACTCATATTGTACAACAACTTATTACGTGTAAGACTGAGTATGTAGTCTATGTGGTCCTTTGTCCTTGCAAAAGATTCTATATTGGAAAGACCATATGGAAACTATATATGCGCTTTAGAGAGCACTATAAATCAATTACCTCTGGAAAAGGAGTTCCACGTTTGATCCAGCATGTTAGAGAATGCCATGAAGGTAACCCAGATATACTTACTTTTGCAGGCATTGAGAGGGTTATGTCACGCAGACAAGGAGGTGATTTGCACAAATTACTTCTCCAACAGGAAGCTAAGTGGATCATGAAAGCACGAGCAACAGGACCGGCAGGTCTTAATGATAGGATTGACATGTCTGTCTTCCTATGAATGAGGTAGTACAAGTACCTATTTGTAATACAGGGGCTCCCTTCTTGAATAGGTTTGAGTATATTTGTATATTCTTGGTAAGAGGACTCTTTAATATTTTAAGATTCCTCTGATACCAAATAAATGTGCTATGAAAATATTGGTGAAAAATAATATTAATCTGGGTTTTGATCTTTTTTTCTGTATTTTTATATTGCTAGACATTATTGATTTCTCTTCATGTTCCTTGAGATAATTTGAAACTTTTGTAGTCTCTGTATTGGTTTTCGGAATAAGGATTTTTTTCATTTATGTATTTTCCTTCATTTATTGTTTTTGTTAATTTGCTATTTTGTGCGATATTTGTGTGTTCATACATGGTTTTTTATGTTTTTCGTTTTTCTCTTCTTTGGTAATTTGGCTAATGTTCGGTCCATTTATAGGTGTTTCCTATTTAGCTGTTCGCCCCATTTATGTGGGGAATAATTTAAGTAATATACTATAGTGTCAAAAGATAAAAAGAAAAAACGGATGTGATTGGGATCTGTGTGCACAGTCCTGTTGTTACCGTTTAATATTGATGACCGCTCACCTCTTGTACTATCGTTGGTCAGATACATAGAGATCGTTATCGATATGTTTGTTTTTAATTATGTTTTAAGATGCACCTGTTATCTTTTGCACGCTGATTGGATCTGGTGCTGGAGGGGGCGGTGATTTTCCACTTTTCTCCCCGGACGCCACTTCCTTTCAGCATGGACCCGTAGAAGCGCTGGTTGTAGCGTGAAACGGCCGTCGTCCTTCTCTGCTCACTGTACCCTCCGTTTCACTCCCCCGTACCGTGAAGATGTTGTACTGGATGTTGCAATAAAGATAAAGCCCCCCTTTTTACAGGATTGGGGAATGTTGCCGCGTTTTTCTTTTAGGCCATGTTCACACCATCCTTTTTTTAATGCGGAACCGCCGCGATTTTCCCGCTGCGGGTCCGCAGCTGTTTTCCATGCAGGGTACATTACAATGTACCCTATGGAAAACAGGAACTGCTGTGCCCACATTGCGGAAAATCACGAAAAAAGCCGCGCTGAATAGCCGCGGTAAAAAAGAAGTACCATGTCACTTCTTTTTGCGGAACTGCAGCGGTTCTGCACCCATAGACCTCCATTGTGAGGTCAAACCCGCAGTAAAACCCGCAGATGAAAAAAATATCTGCGGGTTTTCTGCGGTTTGTGGTGCAGAACCGCTGCAGTGTGGCTGCCCCCCCGTGCCCCAATCCCACCCCCCCCATGCTCCGATGCCACACCCCCCCCGTGCTCCGACGCCCCCCCCCCCCGTGCCCTCATCTCCCCCCCTTATACTTACCCGGCCTCCCGGTGTCCGTCCGTCCGTCTTCTCCCTGGGCGCCGCCATCTTGCAAAATGGCGGGCGCATGCGCAGTGCGCCCGGCCGGCAGATTCGTTCCAAAGTGCATTTTGATCACTGAGATAACCTATCTCAGTGATCAAAATTAAAAAAAATAGTAAATGCTACCCCCCCCCCCCCCCCTTTGTCACCCCCATAGGTAGGGACAATAAAAAAATATTTTTTTTTTTCCCACTAAGGTTAGAATAGGGGTAGGGTTAGGGGTAGGGTTAGGGTATTTTCAGCCATTTTAACCCTAAAAAACTTCCTAGAAAACACAGACTCTGCATAGAAAACTGCATAAAAAAACGCACTAAAAAACGCATCAAAAAAAGGACCTGCGTTTTCTGCCAAGAGCTGCGGTTTTTAGTGCAGAAAAAACAGCAGGGAAATCAGGAACGTGTGAACATGGCCTTATTCTCTCATATGGTTCTCCTGTTGTTTCTACGCGAGCACCTCCCGACTAGCACCGGGTTGCGGTCTCAAAGACTGATTACAGATTTGGTCTCTAACACAGGCTGTGCTACTTTGCTTTTTTCTGTTGGTCACTGAAAGATATTATACAGTCACCATGCGACAAGTGGGCCTGTGTGACTTCAATGCCAAGGCTGAATTTTAGTCCCAGTCCGGCCCTGCATAAATACATATATTACAGTCACATTTTCCCCCATACACAGCCCTGAAGTGGAGCTGCAGGTACCCACACATCCAGCCATATTCCCGCACTCACTGCCGCCTCTGTCCGCTCCGCTCCTTGTCGCTCATATTCCTCCGCTCTCCCGCACTGACAACACATTCAGCTTCCCTCGTTCCTAAGGAAACAGACACAACCAATCAATCCGCCTGTATGGGGAGAGCGCAGAGCGCATCAATCCAGAGATCAGCACCAGAGACAGCTGCGGACATCACTGCACACACCAGTGGAGTGTATACATCAGCGACTATATACAGGGAGTGTATACATCAGCGCCTATATACAGGGAGTGTGTACATCAGCGACTATATACAGGGAGTGTGTACATCAGCGGCTATATACAGTGAGTGTGTACATCAGCGGCTATATACAGGGAGAGTATACATCAGCGACTATATACAGGGAGTGTATACATCAGCGCCTATATACAGGGAGTGTGTACATCAGTGCCTATATACAGGGAGTGTGTACATCAGCGACTATATACAGGGAGTGTGTACATCAGCGACTATATACAGGGAGTGTGTACATCAGCGACTATATACAGGGAGTGTGTACATCAGCGACTATATACAGGGAGTGTGTACATCAGCGCCTATATACAGGGAGTGTGTACATCAGCGCCTATATACAGGGAGTGTGTACATCAGCGCCTATATACAGGGAGTGTGTACATCAGCGACTATATACAGGGAGTGTGTACATCAGCGACTATATACAGGGAGTGTGTACATCAGCGACTATATATAGGGAGTGTGTACATCAGCGACTATATACAGGGAGTGTGTACATCAGCGACTATATACAGGGAGTGTGTACATCAGCGCCAATATACAGGGAGTGTGTACATCAGCGCCTATATACAGGGAGTGTGTACATCAGCGACTATATACAGGGAGTGTGTACATCAGCGACTATATACAGGGAGTGTGTACATCAGCGACTATATACAGGGAGTGTGTACATCAGCGCCTATATACAGGGAGTGTGTACATCAGCGCCTATATACAGGGAGTGTGTACATCAGCGACTATATACAGGGAGTGTGTACATCAGCGACTATATACAGGGAGTGTGTACATCAGCGCCTATATACAGGGAGTGTGTACATCAGCGCCTATATACAGGGAGTGTGTACATCAGCGACTATATACAGGGAGTGTGTACATCAGCGACTATATACAGGGAGTGTGTACATCAGCGACTATATACAGGGAGTGTGTACATCAGCGACTATATACAGGGAGTGTGTACATCAGCGACTATATACAGGGAGTGTGTACATCAGCGCCAATATACAGGGAGTGTGTACATCAGCGCCTATATACAGGGAGTGTGTACATCAGCGACTATATACAGGGAGTGTGTACATCAGCGCCAATATACAGGGAGTGTGTACATCAGCGACTATATACAGGGAGTGTGTACATCAGCGACTATATACAGGGAGTGTGTACATCAGCGACTATATACAGGGAGTGTGTACATCAGCGACTATATACAGGGAGTGTGTACATCAGCGCCTATATACAGGGAGTGTGTACATCAGCGCCTATATACAGGGAGTGTGTACATCAGCGACTATATACAGGGAGTGTGTACATCAGCGCCTATATACAGGGAGTGTGTACATCAGCGACTATATACAGGGAGTGTGTACATCAGCGACTATATACAGGGAGTGTGTACATCAGCGCCTATATACAGGGAGTGTGTACATCAGCGACTATATACAGGGAGTGTGTACATCAGCGCCTATATACAGGGAGTGTGTACATCAGCGACTATATACAGGGAGTGTGTACATCAGCGACTATATACAGGGAGTGTGTACATCAGCGACTATATACAGGGAGTGTGTACATCAGCGCCTATATACAGGGAGTGTGTACATCAGCGCCTATATACAGGGAGTGTGTACATCAGCGACTATATACAGGGAGTGTGTACATCAGCGCCTATATACAGGGAGTGTGTACATCAGCGCCTATATACAGGGAGTGTGTACATCAGCGACTATATACAGGGAGTGTGTACATCAGCGACTATATACAGGGAGTGTGTACATCAGCGACTATATACAGGGAGTGTGTACATCAGCGCCTATATACAGGGAGTGTGTACATCAGCGCCTATATACAGGGAGTGTGTACATCAGCGCCTATATACAGGGAGTGTGTACATCAGCGACTATATACAGGGAGTGTGTACATCAGCGACTATATACAGGGAGTGTGTACATCAGCGACTATATACAGGGAGTGTGTACATCAGCGCCTATATACAGGGAGTGTGTACATCAGCGACTATATACAGGGAGTGTGTACATCAGCGACTATATACAGGGAGTGTGTACATCAGCGCCTATATACAGGGAGTGTGTACATCAGCGCCTATATACAGTGAGTGTGTACATCAGCGACTATATACAGGGAGTGTGTACATCAGCGCCTATATACAGGGAGTGTGTACATCAGCGACTATATACAGGGAGTGTGTACATCAGCGACTATATACAGGGAGTGTGTACATCAGCGACTATATACAGGGAGTGTGTACATCAGCGCCTATATACAGGGAGTGTGTACATCAGCGACTATATACAGGGAGTGTGTACATCAGCGACTATATACAGGGAGTGTGTACATCAGCGACTATATACAGGGAGTGTGTACATCAGCGACTATATACAGGGAGTATATACATCAGTGACTATACAGGGAGTATATACGTCAGTTACTATATGCAGGGAGTATATACGTAAGTGACTATATACAGTGTATACAGGAAGTATATACATCAATGACTATACAGTGTATACAGGGAGAATATACATCGTGACTATATACAGTGTATACACGGATTATACACATCAGTGACTATATACAGTGTATACAGGAAGTATATACATCAGTGACTATATACAGTGTATACATGAAGTACATAAATCAGTGACTATATACAGGGAGTATATACACATCAGTGACTATATACAGGGAGTATATACACCAGTGACTATATACAGTGTATACAGGGAGTATATACATCAGTGACTATATACAGGGAGTATATACATCAGTGACTATATACAGTGTATACAGGGAGTATATAAATCAGTGACTATATACAGTATATACAGGGAGTATATACATCAGTGACTATATACAGTGTATACAGGGAGTATATAAATCAGTGACTATATACAGTATATACAGGGGGTATATACATCAATGACGATATACAGGAAGTACGGTACATAAATCTGACTATATGCAGGGAGTGTATACATCAGTAACTATATACAGGGAGTGTATACATCAGTGACTATATACAGGGAGAATATACATCAGTGACTATATACAGTGTATACAGGAAGTACATAAATTAGTGACTATATACAGGGAGCATATACGTCAGTGACTATATACAGGGAGTGTATAAGTCAGTGACTATATACAGGGAGTATATAGATCAGTGACTATATACAGGGAGTATATACATCAGTGACTATATACAGGGAGTGTGTACATCAGCGACTATATACAGGGAGTGTATACATCAGCGACTATATACAGGGAGTGTATACATCAGTGACTATATACAGGGAGTGTGTACATCAGCGACTATATACAGGGAGTGTATACATCAGCGACTATACAGGGAGTGTATACATCAACGCCTATATACAGGGAGTGTGTACATCAGCGACTATATAAAGGGAGTGTATACATCAGTGACTATATACAGGGAGTGTGTACATCAGCGGCTATATACAGGGAGTGTGTACATCAGCGACTATATACAGGGAGTGTGTACATCAGCGACTATATACAGGGAGTGTGTACATCAGCGACTATATACAGGGAGTATATACATCAGCGACTATATACAGGGAGTATATACATCAGTGACTATACAGGGAGTATATACGTCAGTTACTATATGCAGGGAGTATATACGTAAGTGACTATATACAGTGTATACAGGAAGTATATACATCAATGACTATACAGTGTATACAGGGAGAATATACATCGTGACTATATACAGTGTATACACGGATTATACACATCAGTGACTATATACAGTGTATACAGGAAGTATATACATCAGTGACTATATACAGTGTACATGGGTATATACATCAGTGACTATACAGTGGGTATATACATCAGAGGCTATATACACAGTGTATACAGTGGGTATATACATCAGTGACTATATACAGTGTATACACGGATTATACACATCAGTGACTATATACAGTGTATACAGGAAGTATATACATCAGTGACTATATACAGTGTATACATGAAGTACATAAATCAGTGACTATATACAGGGAGTATATACACATCAGTGACTATATACAGGGAGTATATACACCAGTGACTATATACAGTGTATACAGGGAGTATATACATCAGTGACTATATACAGGGAGTATATACATCAGTGACTATATACAGTGTATACAGGGTGTATATACATCAGTGACTATATACAGTATATACAGGGATACAAAGCAGAAGCATACATAGTCCGTCAAGGTTACTTAGATCGTATAGTAATAATGGATTATAACAGTCATATCGACCAAGACAGACATAGGACTTCAAAAAAGGGACAACTGCATAAATATATATATAATAAACAACAAAAGCACCAAAAAACGCAGCCAGAAAGCGTCCAATAATGAAAATGTAAAACAACTTTATTGATTAAAAGTAGACACACAGGTATGCAGCATGGCAGGCAAAACAGATCCCCTATACGAGCCCACACACGCATATAAAACACAGGGACTGAGCTAAGGTGCACAGCTAGTAATCATGGACCATGTATATCAAATCCATATATATAGAGGTAACATCAATGGTACAAAACCATCGATCAATAATGTTCATAATCTTAGAGACAAGTGTCAGATAAAAAATATCCACAATGGTATAAAGGTTTCAATTAATGGCACTCATGGTCACAGACAGGTATAAGATACCCAGTACATACCACTGTGATGGATCAATGGACTGTGCACCGAAGTCCAGTCCTCCCCGACGCGCGTTTCGGCGGGTGGCCTTCCTCAGGGGGGGAGTATATACATCAGTGACTATATACAGTGTATACAGGGGGTATATACATCAATGACGATATACAGGAAGTACGGTACATAAATCTGACTATATGCAGGGAGTGTATACATCAGTGACTATATGCAGGGAGTGTATACATCAGTGACTATATGCAGGGAGTGTATACATCAGTAACTATATACAGGGAGTGTATACATCAGTGACTATATACAGGGAGAATATACATCAGTGACTATATACAGTGTATACAGGAAGTACATAAATTAGTGACTATATACAGGGAGCATATACGTCAGTGACTATATACAGGGAGTGTATAAGTCAGTGACTATATACAGGGAGTATATAGATGAGTGACTATATACAGGGAGTATATACATCAGTGACTATATACAGGGAGTATATACATCAGTGACTATATACAGGGAGTATATACGTCAGTTACTATATGCAGGGAGTATATACGTCAGTGACTATATACAGTGTATACAGGAAGTATATACATCAGTGACTATATACAGTATAATGTATACAGGGAGTATATAGATCAGTGACTATATACAGGGAGTATATACATCAGTGACTATACAGGGAGTATATACGTCAGTTACTATATGCAGGGAGTATATACGTAAGTGACTATATACAGTGTATACAGGAAGTATATACATCAATGACTATACAGTGTATACAGGGAGAATATACATCGTGACTATATACAGTGTATACACGGATTATACACATCAGTGACTATATACAGTGTATACAGGAAGTATATACATCAGTGACTATATACAGTGTATACATGAAGTACATAAATCAGTGACTATATACAGGGAGTATATACACATCAGTGACTATATACAGGGAGTATATACACCAGTGACTATATACAGTGTATACAGGGAGTATATACATCAGTGAGTATATACAGGGAGTATATACATCAGTGACTATATACAGGGAGTATATACAGTGGGGCAAAAAAGTATTTAGTCAGTCAGCAATAGTGCAAGTTCCACCACTTAAAAAGATGAGAGGCGTCTGTAATTTACATCATAGGTAGACCTCAACTATGGGAGACAAACTGAGAAAAAAAAATCCAGAAAATCACATTGTCTGTTTTTTTAACATTTTATTTGCATATTATGGTGGAAAATAAGTATTTGGTCAGAAACAAAATTTCATCTCAATACTTTGTAATATATCCTTTGTTGGCAATGACAGAGGTCAAACGTTTTCTGTAAGTCTTCACAAGGTTGCCACACACTGTTGTTGGTATGTTGGCCCATTCCTCCATGCAGATCTCCTCTAGAGCAGTGATGTTTTTGGCTTTTCGCTTGGCAACACGGACTTTCAACTCCCTCCAAAGGTTTTCTATAGGGTTGAGATCTGGAGACTGGCTAGGCCACTCCAGGACCTTGAAATGCTTTTTACGAAGCCACTCCTTCGTTGCCCTGGCGGTGTGCTTTGGATCATTGTCATGTTGAAAGACCCAGCCACGTTTCATCTTCAATGCCCTTGCTGATGGAAGGAGGTTTGCACTCAAAATCTCACGATACATGGCCCCATTCATTCTTTCATGTACCCGGATCAGTCGTCCTGGCCCTTTTGCAGAGAAACAGCCCCAAAGCATGATGTTTCCACCACCATGCTTTACAGTAGGTATGGTGTTTGATGGATGCAACTCAGTATTCTTTTTCCTCCAAACACGACAAGTTGTGATTCTACCAAACAGTTCCAGTTTGGTTTCATCAGACCATAGGACATTCTCCCAAAACTCCTCTGGATCATCCAAATGCTCTCTAGCAAACTTCAGACGGGCCCGGACATGTACTGGCTTAAGCAGTGGGACACGTCTGGCACTGCAGGATCTGAGTCCATGGTGGCGTAGTGTGTTACTTATGGTAGGCCTTGTTACATTGGTCCCAGCTCTCTGCAGTTCATTCACTAGGTCCCCCCGCGTGGTTCTTGGATTTTTGCTCACCGTTCTTGTGATCATTCTGACCCCACGGGGTGGGATTTTGCGTGGAGCCCCAGATTGAGGGAGAGTATCAGTGGTCTTGTATGTCTTCCATTTTCTAATTATTGCACCCACTGTTGATTTCTTCACTCCAAGCTGGTTGGCTATTACAGATTCAGTCTTCCCAGCCTGGTGCAGGGCTACAATTTTGTTTCTGGTGTCCTTTGACAGCTCTTTGGTCTTCACCATAGTGGAGTTTGGAGTCAGACTGTTTGAGGGTGTGCACAGGTGTCTTTTTATACTGATAACAAGTTTAAACAGGTGCCATTACTACAGGTAATGAGTGGAGGTAAGAGGAGACTCTTAAAGAAGAAGTTACAGGTCTGTGAGAGCCAGAAATCTTGATTGTTTGTTTCTGACCAAATACTTATTTTCCGCCATAATATGCAAATAAAATGTTAAAAAAACAGACAATGTGATTTTCTGGATTTTTTTTTCTCAGTTTGTCTCCCATAGTTGAGGTCTACCTATGATGTAAATTACAGACGCCTCTCATCTTTTTAAGTGGTGGAACTTGCACTATTGCTGACTGACTAAATACTTTTTTGCCCCACTGTACATCAGTGACTATATACAGTGTATACAGGGAGTAACATAGTAACATAGTAACATAGTTAGTAAGGCCGAAAAAAGACATTTGTCCATCCAGTTCAGCCTATATTCCATCATAATAAATCCCCAGATCTACGTCCTTCTACAGAACCTAATAATTGTATGATACAATATTGTTCTGCTCCAGGAAGACATCCAGGCCTCTCTTGAACCCCTCGACTGAGTTCGCCATCACCACCTCCTCAGGCAAGCAATTCCAGATTCTCACCGCCCTAACAGTAAAGAATCCTCTTCTATGTTGGTGGAAAAACCTTCTTTCCTCCAGACGCAAAGAATGCCCCCTTGTGCCCGTCACCTTCCTTGGTATAAACAGATCCTCAGCGAGATATTTGTATTGTCCCCTTATATACTTATACATGGTTATTAGATCGCCCCTCAGTCGTCTTTTTTCTAGACTAAATAATCCTAATTTCGCTAATCTATCTGGGTATTGTAGTTCTCCCATCCCCTTTATTAATTTTGTTGCCCTCCTTTGTACTCTCTCTAGTTCCATTATATCCTTCCTGAGCATCGGTGCCCAAAACTGGACACAGTACTCCATGTGCGGTCTAACTAGGGATTTGTACAGAGGCAGTATAATGCTCTCATCATGTGTATCCAGACCTCTTTTAATGCACCCCATGATCCTGTTTGCCTTGGCAGCTGCTGCCTGGCACTGGCTGCTCCAGGTAAGTTTATCATTAACTAGGATCCCCAAGTCCTTCTCCCTGTCAGATTTACCCAGTGGTTTCCCATTCAGTGTGTAATGGTGATATTGATTCCTTCTTCCCATGTGTATAACCTTACATTTATCATTGTTAAACCTCATCTGCCACCTTTCAGCCCAAGTTTCCAACTTATCCAGATCCATCTGTAGCAGAATACTATCTTCTCTTGTATTAACTGCTTTACATAGTTTTGTATCATCTGCAAATATCGATATTTTACTGTGTAAACCTTCTACCAGATCATTAATGAATATGTTGAAGAGAACAGGTCCCAATACTGACCCCTGCGGTACCCCACTGGTCACAGCGACCCAGTTAGAGACTATACCATTTACAACCACCCTCTGCTTTCTATCACTAAGCCAGTTACTAACCCATTTACACACATTTTCCCCCAGACCAAGCATTCTCATTTTGTGTACCAACCTCTTGTGCGGCACGGTATCAAACGCTTTGGAAAAATCGAGATATACCACGTCCAATGACTCACCGTGGTCTAGCCTATAGCTTACCTCTTCATAAAAACTGATTAGATTGGTTTGACAGGAGCGATTTCTCATAAACCCATGCTGATATGGAGTTAAACAGTTATTCTCATTGAGATAATCCAGAATAACATCCCTCAGAAACCCTTCAAATATTTTACCAACAATAGAGGTTAGACTTACTGGCCTATAATTTCCAGGTTCACTTTTAGAGCCCTTTTTGAATATTGGCACCACATTTGCTATGCGCCAGTCCTGCGGAACAGACCCTGTCGCTATAGAGTCCCTAAAAATAAGAAATAATGGTTTATCTATTACATTACTTAGTTCTCTTAGTACTCGTGGGTGTATGCCATCCGGACCCGGAGATTTATCTATTTTAATCTTATTTAGCCGGTTTTGCACCTCTTCTTGGGTTAGATTGGTGACCCTTAATATAGGGTTTTCATTGTTTCTTGGGATTTCACCTAGCATTTCATTTTCCACCGTGAATACCGTGGAGAAGAAGGTGTTTAATATGTTAGCTTTTTCCTCGTCATCTACAACCATTCTTTCCTCACTATTTTTTAAGGGGCCTACATTTTCAGTTTTTATTCTTTTACTATTGATATAGTTGAAGAACAGTTTGGGATTAGTTTTACTCTCCTTAGCAATGTGCTTCTCTGTTTCCTTTTTGGCAGCTTTAATTAGTTTTTTAGATAAAGTACTTTTCTCCCTATAGTTTTTTAGAGCTTCAATGGTGCCATCCTGCTTTAGTAGTGCAAATGCTTTCTTTTTACTGTTAATTGCCTGTCTTACTTCTTTGTTTAGCCACATTGGGTTTTTCCTATTTCTAGTCCTTTTATTCCCACAAGGTATAAACCGCTTACACTGCCTATTTAGGATGTTCTTAAACATTTCCCATTTATTATCTGTATTCTTATTTCTGAGGATATTGTCCCAGTCTACCAGATTAAGGGCATCTCTAAGCTGGTCAAACTTTGCCTTCCTAAAGTTCAGTGTTTTTGTGACTCCCTGACAAGTCCCCCTAGTGAAAGACAGGTGAAACTGTACAATATTGTGGTCGCTATTTCCTAGATGCCCAACCACCTGCAGATTTGTTATTCTGTCAGGTCTATTAGATAGTATTAGGTCTAAAAGTGCTGCTCCTCTGGTTGGATTCTGCACCAATTGTGAAAGATAATTTTTCTTGGTTATTAGCAGAAACCTGTTGCCTTTATGGGTTTCACAGGTTTCTGTTTCCCAGTTAATATCCGGGTAGTTAAAGTCCCCCATAACCAGGACCTCATTATGGGTTGCAGCTTCATCTATCTGCTTTAGAAGTAGACTTTCCATGGTTTCTGTTATATTTGGGGGTTTGTAACAGACCCCAATGAGAATTTTGTTACCATTTTTCCCTCCATGAATTTCGACCCATATGGACTCGACATCCTCATTCCCTTCGCTAATATCCTCCCTTAAAGTGGACTTTAGACAAGACTTTACATACAGACAAACCCCTCCTCCTCTCCGATTTTTACGATCCTTTCTAAACAGACTGTAACCCTGTAAGTTAACTGCCCAGTCATAGCTTTCATCTAACCATGTCTCGGTTATTCCCACTATGTCAAAGTTACCTGTAGATATTTCTGCTTCTAGTTCTTCCATCTTGTTTATCAGGCTTCTGGCGTTTGCGAGCATGCAGTTTAGAGGATTTTGTTTTGTTCCAATCTCCTCGCTGTGGATTGTTTTAGAAATGTTCTTACCTCCCTTCTGAGTATGTTTTCCTGGGTCTTCTTTGTTCAAGTCTAATGTTTTTCTTCCCGTCCCCTCTTCTTCTAGTTTAACGCCCTCCTGATGAGTGTAGCGAGTCTTCTGGCAAATGTGTGTTTCCCAGATTTGTTGAGGTGTAGTCCGTCTCTGGCGAGGAGTCCATCGTACAAGTAATTCACACCGTGGTCCAGGAATCCGAATCCTTGTTGTCTGCACCATCGTCTTAGCCAGTTGTTTGCATCAAGGATCCTGTTCCATCTCCTGGTGCCATGCCCGTCTACTGGAAGGATAGAAGAAAAAACTACCTGTGCATCCAGTTCCTTTACTTTCTTCCCCAACTCTTCAAAGTCCTTGCAGATTGTCGGTAGGTCCTTCCTTGCCGTGTCATTGGTGCCAACATGTATCAGAAGAAATGGGTGGACGTCCTTGGAGCTGAAGAGCTTTGGTATCCTATCGGTCACATCCTTGATCATCGCACCTGGAAGGCAGCATACTTCTCTTGCAGTTATGTCCGGTCTGCAGATGGCTGCTTCTGTGCCTCTCAGTAGTGAGTCTCCCACCACCACCACTCTTCGTTGCTTCTTGGCTGTACTTTTTGCTGTCTCTTGTTGCTGTGTGCCCTTTTCTTTTTTGCTTGCTGGTATTGCTTCATCCTTAGGTGTGCCATCTTCATCCTCTACAAAGATTTGATATCGGTTCTTCAGTTGTGTGGTTGGTGATTTCTCCACGGTCTTCTTGCTTCTTTTGGTCACATGCTTCCACTCATCTGCTTTTGGAGGTTCTCTGACACTTTTTTCACCTTCTGTGACCAGTAGAGATGCTTCTGTTCTGTCTAGAAAGTCTTCATTCTCTTTGATGAGTTTCAAAGTTGCTATTTTTTCTTCCAGACCCCGCACCTTTTCTTCTAAAAGGGCCACTAGTCTACACTTCTGACAGGTGAAATTTGATTCTTCTTCTGGTCGATCTGTGAACATGTAGCACATGTTGCAGCTCACCATGTAGGTTGTCACATCTGCCATGTTGCTCCTAGATCCTGCTGACTTGCTGTGTGCTTTCCTTCTTGTGTAATCTACTCAGCCAAGCTCTCTTGCAATAATGTCCTACAGGCCTTACGGCGCGCGGTTTGGTGATGCTTTCTAAGCAGCTGGTCCCGGCTGTACCCAACGATCTTCTAGCTTAGGGAGACTCTTTGCTTTTCCCAGAAGGCACCTGGAATATGCAAATTAGCCTCCTCAAGCTTGAATCCCTGGAGTATATACATCAGTGACTATATACAGTATATACAGGGAGTATATACATCAGTGACTATATACAGTGTATACAGGGGGTATATACATCAATGACGATATACAGGAAGTACGGTACATAAATCTGACTATATGCAGGGAGTGTATACATCAGTGACTATATGCAGGGAGTGTATACATCAGTAACTATATACAGGGAGAATATACATCAGTGACTATATACAGTGTATACAGGAAGTACATAAATTAGTGACTATATACAGGGAGCATATACGTCAGTGACTATATACAGGGAGTGTATAAGTCAGTGACTATATACAGGGAGTATATACATCACAGGGAGTATATACTGTACATCAGTGACTATATACAGGGAGTATATACGTGAGTTACTATATGCAGGGAGTATATACGTCAGTGACTATATACAGTGTATACAGGAAGTATATACATCAGTGACTATATACAGTATAATGTATACAGGGAGTATATACATCGTGACTATATACAGTGTATACACGGATTATACACATCAGTGACTATATACAGTGTATACAGGAAGTATATACATCAGTGACTATATACAGTGTATACAGGAAGTACATAAATCAGTGACTATATACAGGGAGTATATACACATCAGTGACTATATACAGGGAGTATATACACCAGTGACTATATACAGTGTATACAGGCAGTATATACATCAGTGACTATACAGTGTATACAGCGATAATATACATTGTGACTATAGACGGGAGTGTATACATCAGTGACTATATACAGGGAGTTTATACATCAGTGACTATATACAGGGAGTTTATACATCAGTGACTATATACAGGGAGTTTATACATCAGTGACTATATACAGGGAGAATATACATCAGTGACTATATACAGTGTATACAGGGAGTATATACATCAGTGACTATACAGTGCATACAGGGAGAATATACATCAGTGACTAAATACAGTGTATACAGGGAGTATATACATCAGTGACTATATACAGGGAGTATATACATCAGTGACTATATTCAGTGTATACAGGGGGTATATACATCAATGACTATATACAGGAAGTACATAAATCTGACTATATGCAGGGAGTGTATACATCAGTGACTATACAGGGAGTGTATACATCAGTAACTATATACAGTGTATACAGGGAGAATATACATCAGTGACTATATACAGTGTATACAGGGAGTACATAAATTAGTGACTATATACAGGGAGTATATACGTCAGTGACTATATACAGGGAGTATATACATCAGTGACTATATACAGGGAGTGTATAAGTCAGTGACTAGATTCAAGATTCAAAGAAGCTTTATTGGCAGGACCAAATACGCATCAGTTTTGCCAAAGCAAGTGTATAAAGGCAATAGGGATAGGGACTGTGGGGATGTTGGGTAGGAGCTGTAGGGAAGGTGGATGGGGGCAGATCCATTGTGGGGGCTATAGTCCATGGCATAGGGGAGGTAGATGGGGCAGATCCAGGGTGGGGGCTATAGTCCATGGCATAGGGGAGGTGGATGGGGCAGATCCAGGGTGGGGGCTATAGTCCATGGCATAGGGGAGGTGGATGGGGAAGGTGAACTATATACAGGGAGTATATACATCAGTGACTATATACAGGGAGTATATACATCAGTGACTATATACAGGGAGTATATACATCAGTGACTATACAGGGAGTATATACGTCAGTTACTATATGCAGGGAGTATATACGTCAGTGACTATATACAGTGTATACAGGAAGTATATACATCAGTGACTACACAGTGTATACAGTGAGTATATACATCAGTGATTATATACAGTGTATACAGGAAGTACATGAATCAGTGACTATATATAGGGAGTATATACATCAGTGACTATATACAGGGAGTGTATACATCAGTGACTATATACAGGGAGTATAAACATCAGTGACTATATACAAGGAGTATATACATCAGTGACTAAACAGGGAGAATATACATCAGTGATTATATACAGGGAGTATATACATCAGTGACTATATACATCAGTGACTATATACAGGGAGTATACACATCAGTGACTATACAGTGTATACAGGGAGAATATACATCAGTGACTATATACATCAGTGACTATATACAGGGAGTATACACATCAGTGACTATACAGTGTATTCAGGGAGAATATACATCAGTGACTATATACAGGGAGTATATACATCAGGGACTATATACATGGAGAATATATATCAGTGACTATATACAGTGTATACAGGGAGAATATACATCAGTGACTATATACAGGGATTATATACATCAGTGACTATATACAGTGTGTACAGGAAGTATATACATCAGTGACTATATACAGTGTGTACAGGAAGTATATACATCAGTGACTATATACAGTGTATACAGGGAGTATATACATCGAGTATATACACATCAGTGACTATATACAGTTTGGCCAAAAGTATTGACACCCCTGCAATTCTATCAGATAATACTCAGTTTCTTCCTGAAAATGATTGCAAACACAAATTATTTGTTATTATTATCTTCATTTAATTGGTCTTAAATGAAAAAAAAACACAAAAAGAATTGTCCTAAAGCCAAATTGGATATAATTCCAGACGAAACATAAAAAAGGGGATGGACAAAAGTATTGGCACTGTTCGAAAAATCATGTGATGCTTCTATAATTTGTGTAATTAACAGCACCTGCAAATTACCTGTGGCACCTAACAGGTGTTGGCAAAACTAAATCACACTTGCAGCCAGTTGACATGGATTAAAGTTGACTAAAGTGTCCTTGTGTACCACATTGAGCATGGAGAAAAGAAAGAAGACCAAAGAACTGTCTGAGGACTTGAGAAACCAAATTGTGAGGAAGCATGAGCAATCTCAAGGCTACAGGTCCATCTCCAAAGACCTGAATGTTCCTGTGTCTACCGTGCGCAGTGTCATGAAGAAGTTTGAAGCCCATGGCACTGTGGCTAACATCCCTAGATGTGGACGGAAAAGAAAAATTGACAAGAGATTTCAACGCAAGATTGTGCGGATGTTGGATAAAGAACCTCGACAAACATGCAAACAAGTTCAAGCTGCCCTGCAGTCTGAGGGTACAACAGTGTCAACCCGTACTGTCCGTCGGCATCTGAATGAAAAGGGACTGTATGGTAGGAGACCCAGGAAGACCCCACTTCTTACCCCGAGACATAAAAAAGCCAGGCTGGAGTTTGCCAAAACTTACCTGAAAAAACCTAAAACATTTTGCAAGAATGTTCTCTGGTCAGATGAGACAAAAGTAGAGCTTTTTGGGCAAAGGCCCAAAAGAACACGGTCCCTACAGTCAAACATGGCGGAGGTTCCCTGATGTTTTGGGGTTGCTTTGCTGCCTCTGGCATTGGACTGCTTGACCGTGTGCATGGCATTATGAAGTCTGAAGACTACCAACAAATTTTGCAGCATAATGTAGGGCCCAGTGTGAGAAAGCTGGGTCTCCCTCGGAGGTCATGGGTCTTCCAGCAGGACAATGACCCAAAACACACTTCAAAAAGCACTAGAAAATGGTTTGAGAGAAAGCACTGGAGACTTCTATGGTGGCCAGCAATGAGTCCAGACCTGAATCCCATAGAACACCTGTGGAGAGATCTAAAAATGGCAGTTTGGAGAAGGCACCCTTCAAATATCAGGGACCTGGAGCAGTTTGCCAAAGAAGAATGGTCTAAAATTCCAGCAGAGCATTGTAAGAAACTCATTGATGGTTACCGGAAGTGGTTGGTAGCAGTTATTTTGGCTAAAGTTTGTGCAACCAAGTATTAGACTGAGGGTGCCAATACTTTTGTCTGGCCCATTTTTGGAGTTTTGTGTGAAATGATCAATGTTTTGCTTTTTGCTTCATTCTCTTTTTTTCATTTATCTTCAATTAATTGAAGATAATAATACCAAATAATTTGTGTTTGCAATCATTTTCAGGAAGAAACTGAGTATTATCTGACAGAATTGCAGGGGTGTCAATACTTTTGACCATGACTGTACAGTGTATGCAGGAAGTATATACATCAGTGACTATATACAGTGTATACAGGGTATATACATCAGTGACTATATACAGTGTATAGAGGGGGTATATACATCAGTGACTATATACAGTGTATACAGGGTATATACATCAGTGACTATATAAAGTGTATACAGGAGGGGGGGGCGTGGCCTGAGTGTTCATGTGAACGGACGTGCGGCAGAGAGCTCCCGCTGCTGTACATACAATAATCCTGCAGAGCCGCTGCTGATCGGTTCCTGAGGGGGCTTACCGGCTGCGGGGAGACTTGGAGAGTCCGGCGGTGCTGAGCGGTAGCGCTGGAACCGGAGACCATGACCAGGAGAAGGCAGAAGGACGCGGGAGCCGGAGATGCAGGCGCAATCCAAGATGGCGCCGATACAAGGGAGAAGGTGGACAAGGAGAACGCCGCATGTAGGAAGCGCATGGAGGTGGCGGCAAAGCTCCAGCAGTTTGCGAGAGCGGAGGCCGCAGAGGAGGGAGCCGGAGCTGATACCGAGGAGGAGGAGGAGAGCTCAGCAGGAGAACATGAGGTACAACAGGGGAGAAAGGAGAGCAATATGGCGGTGGCAGAAGGGGGACCTGAGGAAATGGCGCCAGAAGCTGAGCCTACCTTAAGAGACGTTTTTGCGCTGGTTTCTTCATGTAAACAGTCTCTGACCTTACAGATACAGGAGGTTAAGGGGGACACAGCCCAGATAAACGCAGCCATGCAGAAGATTGACAAACGTGTGGGGGAGGTAGAGGAGAGAGTGAGCACTGCAGAAGATCATATAGTGCAGCTGCAAAAAGCAGAGAAGAAGTTCACTCAAGCAATAGCTGAATTGGCGGATAAAAATGAGGACCTTGAGAACAGGTCCAGAAGAAATAATATACGCATAGTGGGTATCCCTGAAAAAGCTGAAGGGAGGAATCCAACGGAATATATTGAAAACTGGCTGTTAGAGACTTTTGGAGATATGGCGCTAATAAAAGTGTTCGCGGTAGAAAGAGCGCATAGGGTCCCACCGAAACCACCTGTCCCTGGAGCGAATCCCCGTACCATGCTTGCCAAAATTCTAAATTATAGAGACAGAGACATTATCCTGAGGAAGGCTAGAGACATGACGGAATCTGACAGTTGAAGGCCAAAGGATTGCTATTTATCCAGACTATTCTGCTCTGGTGCAAAAACAACGGATGATGTTCACGGGTATCAAGAGACGGCTGAGGGAGCTGGGAATGCAGTACTCCATGATGTTTCCAGCAAGACTGAGGGTGGTGGCGTTTGATAAAATTCATTTTTTTCAGAAGCCGGAGGAAGCTACCCAGTGGATCGATATTAATGCTAAAAGGCTTAAAGGAAAAGGAGACTGAAACTGTGGGAAGAGTCTGAATTTGTTTACTTATCTGTCAGTTGGAAAAGAGTCATGTGATTGACAATTCAGGGGGTATGGGTGGTGAAGAAGGGAGCTGGATTGTAATCAGTTAAAGTTAAAGGGATGCTGTAATGGCTGTTGGGAAAGGGGGAGGAAGGGTAAGCTGCATATTATAAGTGTATGCAGGTTTCTTGCGTGTGAAGATAATTCTATGTTAAAAATTTTGAGACATGTTGTTTTTCAAAATGTATGGAATCCTGTTATGTACAGTGGTGGGAGGAGGGTTGGGAAGGCAATGCCAAGCGGAGTGTTCGCTATGGGCGATGATGCCCCACTCTTGAAAAGAGGTGGAATGGTTAGTTGTGAGGGGGGAAGGGTGGCAGGGGGAGTTGGGAGAGGGGGGGGGTGAGGGAAGTTAGACAGCTCGTGCTCAAGAATGATGATACTCTAAAGGTACTGTCACACTAGACGATATCGCTAGCGATCCGTGACGTTGCAGCGTCCTCGCTAGCGATATCGTCCAGTGTGACAGGCAGCAGCGATCAGGCCCCTGCTGGGAGATCGCTGGTCGGGGAAGAAAGTCCAGAACTTTATTTCGTCGCTGGACTCCCCGTAGACATCGCTGAATCGGCGTGTGTGACACCGATTCAGCGATGTCTTCACTGGTAACCAGGGTAAACATCGGGTAACTAAGCGCAGGGCCGCGCTTAGTAACCCGATGTTTACCCTGGTTACCAGCGTAAAAAAACAAACAGTACATACTTACATTCAGCTGTCTGTCCCTTGCCGTCTGTTTGCTGCACTGACTGCTGGCCGCAAAGTGAAAGTGAAAGCACAGCACAGCGGTGAGTCACACAGCGGTGACTCACCGCTGTGGCTGTGCTCTGCTTTCACTTTTTACGGCCAGCAGTCAGTGCAGCAAACAGACGGCAAGGGACAGACAGCTGAATGTAAGTATGTACTGTTTGTTTTTTTACGCTGGTAACCAGGGTAAACATCGGGTTACTAAGCGCGGCCCTGCGCTTAGTTACCCGATGTTTACCCTGGTTACCGGGGACATCGGGATCGTTGGTCGCTGGAGAGCGGTCTGTGTGACAGCTCTCCAGCGACCAAACAGCGACACTGCAGCGATCCGGATCGTTGTCGGTATCGCTGCAGCGTCGCTTAGTGTGACGGTACCTTTAGTGAAGATGAGTCAATTGATGGGGACCCGTTTTAAGATTTTGTGCTGGAATGTGAGAGGCCTAGGGGAAAAATCCAGACGGGCCGCGAGTTTGCAATATGCAAGAGACCAACGGGCCTCAATGATATGCTTGCTGGAGATGCATTTGGTAAGGGAAAAGGTGGATGTCCTAAATAGACGTTGGATTCAGAAGGGATATCACTCTACCTTCTCCACGTATGCAAGAGGAGTCTCAATTTTGGTTCCAGCGGGAGTTCAGTATGAGGAGGTGAAGGTATATGTGGATGTGGATGGGCAGTACGTACTAATACGGTGTATATTGTATGGAGTGATGATGTGTGTTGCTGCGGTGTATATTCCACCTCCCTACTCTAGCAGAAAGATTAGAGAAGTAATGGAGCGAGTGGAAAGATGGGGGCCGACACCGTTAATGATTATCGGGGATCTGAATAACATCTGTGATGATTATTGGGACAAAAATAAAAATACTCAGAATAGGTCGGAGGGACACATCACAACATTTGGCACCTATATACAGGAGATAGGTATGATTGATCTTTGGAGGGTCAGACATATTGGGGAGAGAGGGTACTCATGTTATTCACCAGCGCATGCCACGCTCTCTAGAATTGATATGGCTCTGGGTAACAGGATCTTAGACACACTGGTTGGGGAGGTGAGATATCTGCCAAGGGCCTTATCGGACCATAGTCCAATTGAAGTGGAGGTTAGATTGGAGGGGGCACGCTCGCTAAGTGGGAGAGAATGGAAGATTCATCCTAATTGGTTACAGAGTATTGAGCTGGAAAGCATAGGACGGGAGGTGGCGGAGTTCTTTGTCTTAAATGATGGAAGCACAGACGCTCTTACGATTTGGGATGCAATGAAGGCGTATCTGAGGGGACTACTGTTTAGGGACATTAGTAGGTGTAAGCGGAGGACGAGGGAGGCAGAAAAGGCGGCAGTTGAGGAGTTGAAGGAGGCAGAGGATGAGATGGCTACACTGGGAACTCCTGAGGCAGGGAGAAGGATGAAAAATGCACAAAATCATTTGGAAAAAATTCTGTTGGACAAAGCTGAGAGGAAGCGGGAATTTCAAAGAGTGCTGTTTTATCAGGAGGGAGAAACAGTGGGGCATATGCTGTCGTTGGTGGCTGCTGCTCAGAGAGGTTCTTCATATATACACTCGTTGGAACCTGTAAGTGGAAGTAGAATAACGGAAACACCTGAGATTTTGAGGGCTTTTGCGGACTTTTATGCAGACTTATATTCCTCCCGGATTGGTGAGTCGGTCGAGGATACATTGACTTTCTTGGAGGGTCTAGATCTGCCGAGACTGAATGAGGCAGATAGGGAGAGCCTTGAGGCCCCTATCACTGAGGAGGAATTGAGTCGGGCATTGATGTCCATGGCTAATGGGAAGGCGCCTGGGGTTGATGGGCTACCCGCTGAGATCTATAAAGGTTTGGCAGAGGTGTTGACTCCTAGATTAAAAATGGTACTGGAGGAAGCTAGGTCCCGAGGGTGCTTGCCAGCCTCTATGAGAGAGGCTATAATAGTGGTTATTCCAAAGGAGGATAAGGATTTGGGGAAACCGGAGTCATACCGCCCAATTTCCTTACTAACTATTGATGTCAAGCTTCTGGCCAAGGTGTTAGCTCTCCGTCTTTCTAGTGTCATTGCGGGTCTGGTGCATCCGGACCAGTCTGGCTTTATGCCTGATAGGTCAACGGCGATTAATTTGCGGAGGTTATATGTAAATTTACAGGTGGAGTCTGATAACTGCGGTCGAAGAGTGATTGTGTCGCTAGATGCCCATAAGGCGTTTGACAGTGTTGAGTGGGGATATCTCTGGCAGGTGTTGGAATGTATGGGGTTTGGTCCGCAGTTTGTGGCCTGGATACAGCTGCTGTATTCATCACCGTCGGCTAGAATTAGAGTGAACGGGGAGCTGTCTCGACCTATAGGGCTGGCTAGGGGTATTAGGCAGGGATGCCCGCTCTCACCCCTCCTGTTTGCTTTGGCTGTAGAACCTCTTGCTGCTAAGATTCGGCAATCTAATAGGGTCCCTGGGTTTAGGTATGGGAAAGTTGAGGAAAAAATAGTGCTATACGCAGATGACGTCTTGCTGTTCCTGGCTGATCCGGATGATTCACTGAGAGGGGCCATTGAAATTGTTGAGAGATTTGGTACCGTATTGGGACTAACAATTAATTGGGGTAAATCGGTTCTTTTTAGGGTGGATGACGTAGGAGAGAATGTGAGTGAGGCTGTTGGGGATGAGAGGCTTAAGGTGGTATCTCAATTTAAATACCTTGGAATATGGATTTCGGTGCCAATTGCGGACTTCCTACAGAGGAATTTGACTCCTGTTATGGGGGTACTCAAGGCGAAGGTAGATGCCTGGAATAAGCTACATCTATCGGTAGTCGGAAGGGTTAACCTTATTAAAATGGTCCTGATGCCTAAAATTCTATATGTTTTACATAATGCGCCAATTTGGATCCCTCGGGGGAAGTTCCGGCAGATTAATGCCCTCTTTAGAAGTTTGATATGGGGGAGACAATATCCACGTATTAGCCTGGAGACGCTTCAGCGACCCAAGGAAGATGGTGGTTTGGCTTTGCCCAACCCGGAAATATATTTTCTTGCAGCCCAGAGTCAGCATTTGAAGGGCTGGGCGCGAGAGGCGTCATCCAGTGCAGTACAGCACCTGATGGAAGAGGTGACAGGCCGACGACCGGTGGTTCAATGTTTGGAAGATGGCTACTTGGGTGCTTTAGGGAAATTATATCCAACCCTGTTCCTGATTCGTAAATTATGGAACAGACTGAGGCAGATTCGGGGGGTTACAGGGCTGACTAAATTCACACCGATATGGTCTAACAATAATTTAAAGGAATTTGAGGCTCTGGGAGGACTGATGGAGTGGCAGACTAAAGGAATTTGCTTTGTTCACCAGATAATCCAGCAACAAGCATTAAAACCCTTTTCCCAATTGCAGGTAGAGTTTGGTCTGAGATCCACAGGGGAATATCAGTATGCGCAGATGAGACATGCCTTTGGAGCTCAAAATAAGAAAGCTGACATCAGGATTCAAGATGATATAGTATTGGAGTATGTGTGTGGCGACGGGACTACAAGGGGAGTTATTTCCACCCTGTATAAGGAACTTATACACACGTTTCTGCTAGATTTCCCTATAAAGGCGAGAGCTAAATGGGAGAGGGACGTGGGGCCGATGGAGAATGAAACCTGGGAATCGGTGATGGAGTGGGTTCTGCGACTATCCTTGAGTGAACCATACAGGCAGCTATATATTTTGCACAGAGTATATAAATCTCCGGAAGTACTACACAAAGCGGGGTTGCGTGCTAACTCTGAGTGCCCGAGGTGTGCGAATGAGAATGCAGGAATATATCACATGATGTGGACGTGTCCTAGGCTGGCTGCTTTTTGGGTGGTGGTTTTGAGCCGGGTTGAAGTAGCGTATAAGTGTAGAGTTCTTAGAGATCCGATAATATGCTTGCTGGGATATGTGGAAGAAATCGGAGTTGACAACTCCTGGAAAATTGCAATCGCTAGGCTACTATATATGGCTAGGAAAGTGATAGCACGGAATTGGATAAACGCAGAACCACCTGCGAGGAGGGAATTTCTCCAATATGTACAACATGGTCTAAAATTGGAAAAAGGGGTGTACAAAAAAAGGAAAATAGAAATGTTTAATAGAATGTGGTCTCCATGGCTTGAGCTGGGTTGAGGAGTAATTAAAATCGGGAATCTTAAGACTTGTATAAGGGTAAATTACTTGAGGCAGAGATGGCCTCAGAGGAGTGTAGATTGGGGATGAGCTGTCTTATGGGGGGGGGGGCTGTTGGGGTAATGTTGGGGTTTATTAAAATAAGAAAATGTGTATGTAACATATTGCAATGTAAATGGTAATCTGATGTTCTTCTTTATATTGTTAATAAAAATCTATTTAAATTAATAAAAAAAAGTGTATACAGGAGTACAGTGGGGCAAAAAAGTACCGTATATACTCGAGTATAAGCCGACCCGAGTATAAGCCGACCCCCCTAATTTTGCCACAAAAAACTGGGAAAACTTATTGACTCGAGTATAAGCCTAGGGTAGAAAATGCAGCATTTACCGGTGAATTTCAAAAATAAAAATAGATGCTCCATACCGTTCATTATTGCCCCATAGATGCTCCATATACAACTGTGCTATATAGAATGCTCTGCACCGTTGATTATGGCCCCATAGATGCTCCTTATAATGCTGTGCCATATATGCTCTGCACCTTTGATTATGGCCCCATAGGTGCTCCTTATAATGCTGTGCCCCATATATGCTCTGCACCTTTATGGCCCCATAGGTGCTCCTTATAATGCTGTGCCATATATGCTCTGCACCTTTGATTATGGCCACATAGGTGCTCCTTATAATGCTGTGCCCCATATATGCTCTGCACCTTTATGGCCCCATAGGTGCTCCTTATAATGCTGTGCCCCATTTATGCTCTGCACCTTTATGGCCCCATAGGTGCTCCTTATAATGCTGTGCCCCATATATGCTCTGCACCTTTATGGCCCCATAGGTGCTCCTTATAATGCTGTGCCCCATATATGCTCTGCACCTTTATGGCCCCATAGGTGCTCCTTATAATGCTGTGCCCCATATATGCTCTGCACCTTTATGGCCCCATAGGTGCTCCTTATAATGCTGTGCCCCATATATGCTCTGCACCTTTATGGCCCCATAGGTACTCCTTATAATGCTGTGCCCCATATATGCTCTGCACCTTTATGGCCCCATAGGTACTCCTTATAATGCTGTGCCCCTTATATGCTCTGCACCTTTATGGCCCCATAGGTGCTCCTTAGAATGCTGCTGGTGCTGCCATAAAAAAAAAAAAATCACATACTCACCTCTCTTCTCAGGACGGTGGCGCTTTCAATATTTACCTGCTCCTCTGCGGCTCCGTCTCCAGCACTGACGCTCAGCAGAGGGCGCGCACTGACTACGTCACAGCGCCCTCTAACCTGAGCGTCACTGCTAGAGGACGCTGCAGACGGAGCCGGAGCGAGGAGCAGGTAATTATAGCGCTGCGCTCCCCTTATCTGCTGCGGCGCGGTCCCTGCAGTCCCTGGCTTCTCCGGCGCTGCAGCTTCTTCCTGTAATTGAGCGGTCACATGGCACCGATCATTTACAGCAATGAATATGCGGCTCCTCCCCTATAGGGGTGGAGCCGCCTATTCATTTCTGTAATGAGCGGTGCCATGTGACCGCTCAGTGCAGGAAGAATCTGCAGCGCCGGAGAAGCCAGGGACTGCAGGGACCGCGCTGGGAGCAGGTAAGTATGATTACACAGCCCCCGCTCCCCCTCCCCTGCTGACACCCGGGTATATGACTCGAGTATAAGCCGAGAGGGGGACTTTCAGCCCCAAAAAATGGGCTGAAAATCTCGGCTTATACTCGAGTATATACGGTATTTAGTCAGTCAGCAATAGTGCAAGTTCCACCACTTAAAAAGATGAGAGGCGTCTGTAATTTACATCATAGGTAGACCTCAACTATGGGAGACAAACTGAGAAAAAAAAATCCAGAAAATCACATTGTCTGTTTTTTTTAACATTTTATTTGCATATTATGGTGGAAAATAAGTATTTGGTCAGAAACAAAATTTCATCTCAATACTTTGTAATATATCCTTTGTTGGCAATGACAGAGGTCAAACGTTTTCTGTAAGTTTTCACAAGGTTGCCACACACTGTTGTTGGTATGTTGGCCCATTCCTCCATGCAGATCTCCTCTAGAGCAGTGATGTTTTTGGCTTTTCGCTTGGCAACACGGACTTTCAACTCCCTCCAAAGGTTTTCTATAGCGTTGAGATCTGGAGACTGGCTAGGCCACTCCAGGACCTTGAAATGCTTCTTACGAAGCCACTCCTTCGTTGCCCTGGCGGTGTGCTTTGGATCATTGTCATGTTGAAAGACCCAGCCACGTTTCATCTTCAATGCCCTTGCTGATGGAAGGAGGTTTGCACTCAAAATCTCACAATACATGGCCCCATTCATTCTTTCATGTACCCGGATCAGTCGTCCTGGCCCCTTTGCAGAGAAACAGCCCCTAAGCATGATGTTTCCACCACCATGCTTTACAGTAGGTATGGTGTTTGATGGATGCAACTCAGTATTCTTTTTCCTCCAAACACGACAAGTTGTGTTTCTACCAAACAGTTCCAGTTTGGTTTCATCAGACCATAGGACATTCTCCCAAAACTCCTCTGGATCATCCAAATGCTCTCTAGCAAACTTCAGACGGGCCCGGACATGTACTGGCTTAAGCAGTGGGACATGTCTGGCACTGCAGGATCTGAGTCCATGGTGGCGTAGTGTGTTACTTATGGTAGGCCTTGTTACATTGGTCCCAGCTCTCTGCAGTTCATTCACTAGGTTCCCCCGCGTGGTTCTGGGATTTTTGCTCACCGTTCTTGTGATCATTCTGACCCCACAGGGTGGGATTTTGCGTGGAGCCCCAGATCGAGGGAGATTATCAGTGGTCTTGTATGTCTTCCATTTTCTAATTATTGCGCCCACTGTTGATTTCTTCACTCCAAGCTGGTTGGCTATTGCAGATTCAGTCTTCCCAGCCTGGTGCAGGGCTACAATTTTGTTTCTGGTGTCCTTTGACAGCTCTTTGGTCTTCACCATAGTGGAGTTTGGAGTCAGACTGAGGGTGTGCACAGGTGTCTTTTTATACTGATAGCAAGTTTAAACAGGTGCCATTACTACAGGTAATGAGTGGAGGAAATAGGAGACTCTTAAAGAAGTTACAGGTCTGTGAGAGCCAGAAATCTTGATTGTTTGTTTCTGACCAAATACTTATTTTCCACCATAATATGCAAATAAAATGTTAAAAAAACAGACAATGTGATTTTCTGGATTTTTTTTTCTCAGTTTGTCTCCCATAGTTGAGGTCTACCTATGATGTAAATTACAGACGCCTCTCATCTTTTTAAGTGGTGGAACTTGCACTATTGCTGACTGACTAAATACTTTTTTGCCCCACTGTATATACATCAGGGACTATATACAGTGTATACAGGGTATATACATCAGTGACTATATACAGTGTATACAGGAAGTATATACATCAGTGACTATATACAATGTATAGAGGGGTATACGTTATTACATTTAAGCTTTTTTAGCGTTTTCATTTTTGCTGTAATCTTTATTTAATTTGTGCCTTTTTACAGTTTATTATTTCCGTATTCACCCGTTTGTGTTCTTTTTTTATGTCCACCATTGTGGGTGAAGTTTAGAGTTTTTAGATTTGTTTTTTTTTTGCTTTTTGTTTTTTTTCACCAGATTCATTATTTGCAGCCATCCTCCATTCCTTCTTCAGAGCATTTTTAGGTCTGTCAGAAATTTTTTTTACAATTTGAGGAATATTTTACATTTTACTCTAAATTTACTCATTTGTCACAAAAACAGCAACAAAGAAACACAAGAAGAAAAAGAAAAGGGTTTAAAGAAAAAGAAAACCCGAGACGGGTGATTGTGTGTAGATCAGGTGTGCTGTAGGACTGTAGGAGCCGCAGGACATTATCACTTCTCCGTCTCCGTTCCCTCGTGCAGGTCGCGGCTCGGCACATGGATCTGGGCATTACGGTTCTGTTTGCCGTGTGGCGCGGCGGTGGTGCGCAGATGTCTGGAATACATGCCAGGATTATGATGTGCCGCCTGTCTAGCAAGCTGGTCCATGCTGCCAGTGTGAGGTGAGCACGTCTACATCTTGGCAACTGCTGTTACCATGGAAACTGGAGTTCTCCATCACTTTTCAGCATGTGAACCTTTCAAGCCTGGGAGTCCCCACATTACCACAGGTCAGGATCTTGCACCTTTTCTCCTCATCAGCCATGAAAATGAGAGTTAACAATCCCACCTCCTGTTAGCATGTTCCCTTCATACCAAGGGGTGACCACAAGATAAGGTTCATACAGAAATCAGATGTTATACACTGGGGGTGAGGGGCTGGCCATTATACACCAGGGGGTGAAGGGCCACATGCTATACACTGGGGCAAAGAACCAGATGTTTTACACTGGGGGGTGAGAGGCTGTATGTTATAGACTGGGGGCAAAGAACCAGATAATAATCTTTATTTTTATATAGCGCTAACATATTCCGCAGCGCTTTACAGTTTTGCACACATTATCCTCTTTCATTTTCATCAGTTATACACTGGGGGTGAGGGGCCGTACGTTATACATTGGGGGGTGAGGGGCCGTATGTTATACACTGGAGCAAGGGGCCGTATGTTATACACTGGAGGCGAGGGGCCGTACGTTATACATTGGGGGGTGAGGGACTGTATGTTATACACCGGGGGCAAGGGGTCAGATGTTATACACTGGAGGCGAAGAACCAGATGTTATACACTAGGGTTGAGGGGTCTGATGTTATACACTGGGGGCGAAGAACCAGATGTTATACAGTTATATGAAAAAGTTTGGGCACCCCTATTAATCTTAAGCTTAATGTTTTAGAAAAATTGTTTTTTTGCAACAGCTATTTCTGTTTCATATATCTAATAACTGTTGGACACAGTAATGTTTCTGCCTTGAAATGAGGTTTATTGTACTAACAGAAAACGTGCAATCTGCATTCAAACAAAATTTGACAGGTGCATAAGTATGGGCACCCTTATTTTCTTGTTTTAAATACTCCTACCTACTTTTTACTGACTTACTAAAGCACTTTTTTTTGTTTTTTAACCTCATTGAGCTTTGAACTTTATAGCCAGGTCTATGCAATCATGAGAAAAGCTACTTAAAGTGGCCACTTGCAAGTTATTCTCCTGTTTGAATCTCCTTTGAAGAGGGGCATCATGGGCTCCTCAAAACATCTGTCTAATGATCTGAAAACAAAGATTATTCAACATAGTTGTTCAGGGGAAGGATACAAAAAGCTGTCTCAGAGATTTAACCTGTCAATTTCCACTGTGAGGAACATAGTAAGGAAATGGAAGAACACAGGTACAGTTCTTGTTAAGGCCAGAAGTGGCAGGCCAAGAAAAACATCAGAAAGGCAGAGAAGAAGAATGGTGAGATCAGTCAAGGCCAATCCTCAGACCACCTCCAGAGAGCTGCAGCATCAACTTGCTGCAGATGGTGTCACTATGCATTGGTCAACTATACAACGCACTTTGCACAAGGAGAAGCTGTATGGGAGAGTGATGCGAAAGAAGCCGTTTCTGCAAGCACGCCACAAACAGAGTCGACTTAGGTATGCAAAAGCACATTTGGAGAAGCCAATTTCTTTTTGGAAAAAGGTCCTGTGGACTGATGAAACCAAGATTGAGTTGTTTGGTCATACAAAAAGGCGCTATGCATGGCGGCCAAAAAACACAGCATTCCAAGAAAAACACTTGCTACCCACAGTAAAATTTGGTGGAGGTTCCATCATGCTTTGGGGCTGTGTGGCCAGCCAATGCCGGCACCGGGAATCTTTTTAAAGTTGAGGGACGCATGGATTCCTCTTAGTATCAGCAGATTCTTGACAATAATGTTCATGAATCAGTGACAAAGTTGAAGTTACGCAGGGGATGGATCTTTCAGCAAGACAATGATCCAAAACACCGCTCCAAATCTACTCAGGCATTCATGCAGAGGAACAATTACACTGTTCTGGAATGGCCATCCCAGTCCCCAGACCTGAATATCATTGAACATCTGTGGGATCATTTGAAGAGGGCTGTCCATGCTCGGCGACCATAAAACTTAGCTGAACTGGAATTGTTTTGGAAAGAGGAATGGTCAAAAATACCTTCATCCAGGATCCAGGAACTCATTAAAAGCTACAGGAAGCGACTAGAGGCTGTTATTTTTGCAAAAAGAGGATCTACTAAATATTAATGTAACTTTTCTGGTGGGGTGCCCATACTTATGCACCTGTCAAATTTTGTTTAAATGCAGATTGCACATTTTCTGTTAGTACAATAAACCTCATTTCAAGGCAGAAACATTACTGTGTCCAACAGTTATTAGATATATGAAGCTGAAATAGCTGTTGCAAAAAAAAAAACAATTTTTATAAAACGTTAAGCTTAAGATTAATAGGGATGCCCAAACTTTTTCATATAACTGTACACTGGGAGTGAGGGGCCGTATGTTATGAACTGGGGGTGAGGGGCTGTATGTTATAGACCAGAGGCAAGGGAGCCAGAGGCTATACACATGGGGTGAGGGGCCGAACATTATTTACCGTGCAGGACGAAGGGCTGTAGGTTTTACATCGGTGGGGCAACAGGCAAGATGTTTTAAATTGGGAGGTGAAGGGCGCATGTTATACACCAGGGGGGCGAGGGGCCATATGTTATACACTGGGGGCACAGAACCAGCTGTTTTACACTGGAGGTGAGGGGCCATATGTTATACACTGGGGGTGAAGGCAGGAAGTTATATGATGGGGGCAATAGGGTCAGAGATTATACACCAGAGATGAGGGGTTGAATGTCATATTACAGGGTTGAGGGGCTGGGGAGTTATACACCAAGGGGCATTTTTTTCCATTTTCAAAAGTAATATTGATAAATTCACCTTAATAAGGTATATAAATTATTACTAATGGAAGCATACACATATCATTCCTCCAGTATGGCAGGTCGGGGCTGATGGTCGCCTCTTGCTGGCAGATGGATGATAGTACAGGGGTTGGGGAGAGAGCAGCCTCAGGATAAGGCGAGGACAATGCTGTGGACACAGGCACGGATGCAGCCTGTGCTGTAGATACATCTCTGCTTGCTGTTGCGTCCCCCTCCTCCTCCGCCCCCCGGAGGGCTCTGCATCATTCATGCATCCATCTCCTGTACACCGCCGCTTCCTCAGCAGTCAGATCCTCCGTCTCCTCGTCCGCAGCTGATCCACCTCTCTATTGTCTGCCATGTCAGGGGAGCTGGAGTCCGAGCTTCCGCAGATCGACCCCAGGATCCTCATCTTCCTCCTGTACATGGTGATCCTGCAGGAGCTGGTCAGTGGATGGATGGAGTATAAGAAACTGGCGTGCAAACCCAAGAAGAAGCCTGGACCAGTGTGGTCCTCCAGGTGAGCGCCCATCCCCACGCTGCAGGAATGCAGCCAGTGCAGCAGACGCCTCCAGATGTGTGTGCGATACCAGCTGCGGGTACCAGCACTCTGTGCGGCTGCAATGGCCCAAGAGGCAAGGGGGCCACTACCATGTAGAAGCAAAGGGGGCCACTACCATGTAGAAGCAAGGGGGCACTACCACCTAGAGGCAAGGGGTCCACTACCACGTAGAGGCAAGGGGGCACCTACCATCTAGATCAGTGTTTCTCAACTCCAGTCCTCAAGACCCCACAACAGGTCATGTTTTCAGGATTTCCTTTGTATTGCACGGGTGCTGGAATTAATGCTTGAGCAGGTGATGAAATTATCACCTGTGCAATACTAAGGAAATCCTGAAAACATGACCGGTTGTGGGGTCTTGATGACTGGAGTTGAGAAACACTGATCTATAGGCAAGGGGGGCCACTACCACCTAGAGGCAAGGGGGCCACTACCACCTAGAGGCAAGGGGGCCACTACCACCTAGAGGCAAGGGGGCCACTACCACCTAGAGGCAAGGGGGCCACTACCATCTCCAAAGCAGGTGGAATTGTGCTTTATAATGAATTATTGGACTGCAGAGGGCCCATATACTGTATTGTTCTTGCACAGGGGCCTCTTCAGTGCGTGTCCGACAGTGTGGTGGGCGAAGGATGAATAAAATAACGCACCTCCGATATATAATCCAGAGGTACCCAAGAATGTAAGTTCTACCTTGGGGGTCGCGGTCACCCTCAGCTGGGAGCAGAGGGACACAGAGCCGCCCCTGGCCTCTCACACACCTATGTACTTCCTTCTATCACACATATAGCTGAAGACTGCTGCATTAACTGTATGGCATCCTAGAAAATGTATGCCTCCAACAGCATCCATTTTGGTTTACTTCCATAAACAAATGCATGTAATTTGTTCCCCCCTTTCTAGGGTACTGGGGTCATATTTTGGCTGCATAAAACTTATAATTTATAATTTATTGAGGCTGTGACACCTTAAAAGTCTTTGTTTATTATAAAGTAAATACATTTTAAGCAATAGTATCTATAGGAATTGCAAATGCATCAACCCCCCAAATCTCATGTCCATGGCAGTACAGAATTCAGTGGGCATGTGCGATACCAGTTCTGCCATCAGCGAGCCCACCTGTGCTCTGCTATTACGTGAGGCGTTCACACTGCAGCCTAATATTAGGGGACTGCTGTAAATGCAAAGCCCAGATATCTAAGCAGTGTGGGGGTCTGAGGGCATAGGGTTCCCACCATCGGTCAGTGAGCCAGTGTTTATTTCACATGCAGATGATGAAGCTCTGCAGAAAACCCCACAGAATTGGGCTATGTTCACACGATGCGTTTTTGCTGCGTTTTTCCTCCGCAGGCAAAACCTGCTCCCTTGGCAGTACAGAAGTTGCTTACAAAAAGCAGGTTTTCCTGAGATTTTGTGGTGTTGTCATGGCTGCGTTTTGGTTATCTCTTGTGCCTGTTGATAAAGTTTAGTGCCCCCCCCAAAAAGCAAGGTTTAACTTCCTTAGGTTTTTGCACCAAAAACTGATATGTGTGTGTTTTTTGCTGCTTTTTTGCACTTCCCCATTGCTTCCTGTGGGTGAAAAAATGCTGAAAATACGCTGAAAGAAGTGACTGCAGTAGTTTGCAAAAAGGCAGCAGTTTTCCAAATCAGTCAGGAAAATAAGCCAATGTGTGTGCATGGGATTTCTCAAATCTCAGACTTTGCTGGTGCTGTAAAAAGCAGCTTAAAATTTGCATATTAAAAAAGCAGCAAAAATGCAACGTGTGAGCATAGCCTTATGGTATCAGTTCACGTTTCGCATGGACATGACATCATTATTAACCCTGCATTGCTGCTCCACCCTCTTTCATTGCCAGTTGGTTTCTATATGACCGATTTATCACCTCCCTGTAGAATGCAATCCATAGGAGTGAATTAGCAGCATGGTGCCAGAGCCCAGCTTTCCCAGACTCCTGAAAAGCAAATCCACCCAGTGATAAATGCCATAGAGTTGCACATAAATATCATTGAGGAGAGAATACATATGGCAGCTGTAACTTGGTGAGCATATTGGTTGTTACTCTGGTTTTCCAAAAAAGGGATATAAGCAATAAAAAGCCTCCCAAAAAGTAATTCTGTGCATGGAGGTACACTGCTGCCCAAATACAAGCCTAGAAGCAGTGGTGTAGGTACACGGGGTGGAGGGGCATATGTCCAGGGGGCAAGAGGGGATGCCCACAAGTGGGGATATTGCAATATATGGCAAGGGCCGCCCCGGGCAAGGGGAGGACAAGCTACGTCTGCCACAGACGGTCATGTGATTTAGGTCACAGAAGGGGATGGCTATTACAATGAAAAGGTCTCCATTCATGTAGGATTAACCAGTGCCGCTCCTGTACAGTACAGCGTCTGCTCATAAGTCAGTGAATAAACCGTTTAGAATTCTGCACATTTTTCAGACCGATTACACACAATACAAGTAGTGTTTACTTCTCCTCCATCAGCTTCAGGATAATCTCGTGGTTCTTGCCTGACGTACAAAATAAAATAAAGGGGAGCTCTCCATCTGTTACATGAACTAGATTCCCTGGCAGCTGTAATCGGTGGGCTGCTCCAGTTGGCTTGCCCCCTGCAGCAAGAGCATAGTAGATCCAGTAGAGTCCTGCATCCATTGGATATTACAGATCTCTTGACGAATTTCCTAATTTTAAGATGAAATAATCGTCAATATTTGACCTTTCCTTGGTAAAGATTAGAGGTTCAGCGCAGCATGTGCCTAGCGTATACATCATTAGGGACTTCCCACCCGTTCTCCGGGATTTTTATGCTTTCTCTCGTTGTTTAGTAATAATTTGGCGTTATTATTTTCAATATTTGACATCACCAGTGTCATTCTCCTAGCTGCCAGGTGGCACCCTGGATGTGCACATGTCTTACAGGCTGTCGTCTGTGTCCTGCCATATTGGAAGGAGGAACACAAGGCAATGGAGAGAGGGAGGAAGCTGGCGGCCGTCTCACTACCATGTCTGCTGATCATTTCTTTACTGGCTGCTATTCTACTGAGCGTTCATGGCTGGCGACATTCACCAGGCCTCATGTTTGGTCATTCCCTTTTCTGTGGTTCTGCTGCTGTGATTATATAGAGTCCGATCCAGGTTCGCACAGGCCATAGAAAAAGGAGGACTGGTCCCGTAGCATAGTCTTCCTTTATGGCATCTTCACTTCTGGCTTTAACAACCTCTATGGCTAGCAGTCCTGCTCACTACTGCTCCAGTCACACAAGGGACAGGTGGGGATCTCAGCAGCCGACCACAAGCAATCATACATATATCATCTATCCCCGGTTTTGGGGCTACCCCTTTAACATTTCTATGGTGGGAACCAGGCACCTCCACAGGTGCTCAAAGACCTCCTCACCATCCTACATTCTTGGCCATGCAAACTGCATCCCACAGTGCTCTAACCCCCTTTACAGCTTCTGCTACGTCTCACCTTGCCCCTAGCCAGCCCATATACATCATTCAGGATGATAAGGCAGTACCCTGACTTTAAGGGTCCCCGCACAAAAGGTGGGGCGTTGGGAAGAGGTTTCCAATAAATCAACAATAATAATAAATCAACAAAATGTCAATGTATGGAATTAACTCAGCATTCTCATTTTCTCTGCAGCTACACTCGATCTTCGTCACGCATGGGCCTCTCACCGCTTACCATGAATACAGTCAAGAGGGACCGCACCAGGGACTACCGCAAACCTGGGAGGATTTTCCGCAAAGCTTAAAAGATGGAGGTTTCAAGATGAGTGAGCTACTTGTCTGTTCTGCCAGTTTGTAGTAAAACTGGGAATGACACAGAGATCGGCACGGTTAATGTTTGATGGTGTAAGCTGAAGCCACGCATTTCAGGTCTGAAGTTGAAAGTGCCACAACTGAACAAGACTCGTGAAGTTTCAAGACTTGGCTCCAGGCGCCACACATTGAATACGTCCTCCTGTGGACTGACCCCATGCAGGTTGTCAATTCGCTAGGAGCTAATGGCATAAAAGACTGGCATGGGGCATGTTGAGACTCACACCTCTGTGATGTTACTTGTTCCTACTGACTTGAGAAGATGAGAACTAATTTACCGGAGGGTATACTATGCATGTGAGCTGGCAGAGATAGACCACCCTCTAACGGCTACGTGTTTTCCAGGAATCCCTAGTTGTGTTGGTGGTGTACAAACAGTATTTTATGGACTTCAAGAACTTTGTAAATAACAGACGGCAAATATGTGAAAAATAAAGTTGTTGGAGTTTGTTACTGATACTTTTCTGTCATTTGTACCAACAGATCCATCGATTCAGTGGTGGCCAGATGCTTCTAAGCCATTGGAAGTTTTTGGCAAAGCACATTTTTTCCCCCCAAATGTTTATATATTGCAGAACTGCCATTCGGTGCACAAATATCACCACCATACAAACCCTTCTGTCAGTGATGGAGATAGTACACAACAGATAAAAATATGGAGCGGGGGAAAGCATTCAATATTCAGGAGGGCAGCTTATTCAGACTGTAAACAGGGAGGAAAGCACATTATTCTTTGTGAGTTGTAGGAGAGGAAATAATGGAGTAATGAGGGGGTATATAGTAAATTATCTATTGGTCGAGGGCTCTACCGTTATTTCTTTGGGGGGGGTCTAGTCATTGCCACCCTAAACTGGGTGCAGGTGCCTATGATTATTTTATAGTGGAGTGTGACCATAGCTGGATGCACAAAGTCCATCCCGATAGTAATGGTGCCAGGGAAAGACTGACACTTCCCTGGTACTTTAGTTGGTCACTAGTGCGTCACACCCTTTTAATTCAATTGGTAATGGAGTGTTGACTTTGTGCACTATGATCTTGAGGCAAGGGTCCTCCATTGTGGTCTTTGTGGGCCTATGGTTGACTGATTTTCAGGCTCTTCCCAACCACTTGGGTCAAATATAAAATGGTGCCCTAAACCAGGGGTCCCCAACTCCAGTCCTCAAGGCCCACCAACAGGTCATGTTTTCAGGATTTCCTTAGTCTTGCCCAGGTAATAATTGCATCACCTGTGCAATGCAAAGGAAATCCTGAAAACATGACCTGTTGGTGGGCCTTGAGGACTGGAGTTGGGGACTCCTGCCCTAAACCATTTAGAAAAACATTCATTCTATGACCAGATGTTTCTGCCTCATGTGAATGATGATTTACTGACCACTCAGGCCAGTACCAATCTTAGGTTGTCCCTTCAGGGTGTAAAGATCCTCCAAGAGGGTGAAGTATGAGCACTTATATATCATCATCCCTATGTTGTTTACACAATGTATAACCAGTGACTGTGATAATGCCATTGCAAGCCTCATTACTCAGACAGCTGCCGTGGTCTCGGGACTCCACAAAACTGTGCAGGGGGCGGAGGAGCAGCGCTGGATTATGGATTTGTCATGTGTGATCTGAGGCCACTGTGTAATGTTTTTGTGCTTGTGAATCAGCCGCCATCTGCTCCCTTAATGATTATGTACCAGCATGAAATGAATCAGAGCTGTGAATTACCCCCAAATCACATAGAGGTTAGGGCCCAGGAAATTACAGTCAAGTCCCACTGCAGAGGGCATCTGTGTAGAGGCGCAGGTTTGGGGGTCTAATGCCAGTATGCCTTTTTGAGAGTTGAGGGTCAAGTACTAGACTATCCGGAGAGGATCTTCCACCCACATTTGATGCAATAACATAAGCCCGCTTCCTGAGCAGACCTCCTGAAAAGCTCTCCTGAATAACACCCACCTTCTAAACTGCCCCACCTCCCGAGGAGGCCCACCTCCTGAAGAGCCCTCACTTACTGAAAGGTCCTCCTGAATAGCCCCCACCTACTGAAGAGTCCTCCTAAATAGCCCCCACCTACTGAAGAGTCCTCCTGAATAGCCCTCATCTACTGAAGAGTCCTCCTGAATAGCCCCCACCTACTGAAGAGTCCTCCTGAATAGCCCCCACCTACTGAAGAGTCCTCCTGAATAGCCCCCACCTACTGAAGAGTCCTCCTGAATAGCCCCCACCTACTGAAGAGTCCTCCTGAATAGCCCCCACCTACTAAAGAGTCCTCCTGAATAGCCCTCATCTACTGAAGAGTCCTCCTGAATAGCCCCCACCTACTGAAGAGTCCTCCTGAATAGCCCCCACCTACTGAAGAGTCCTCCTGAATAGCCCCCACCTACTGAAGAGTCCTCCTGAATAGCCCCCACCTACTGAAGAGTCCTCCTGAATAGCCCCCACCTACTGAAGAGTCCTCCTGAATAGCCCCCACCTACTGAAGAGTCCTCCTGAATAGCCCCCACCTACTGAAGAGTCCTCCTAAATAGCCCCCACCTACTGAAGAGTCCTCCTAAATAGCCCCCACCTACTGAAGAGTCCTCCTAAATAGCCCCCACCTACTGAAAGGTCCTCCTGAATAGCCCCCACCTACTGAAAGGACCTCCTGAATAGCCCCCACCTACTGAAAGGACCTCCTGAATAGCCCCCACCTACTGAAAGGACCTCCTGAATAGCCCCCACCTACTGAAAGGACCTCCTGAATAGCCCTCATCTACTGAAAGGACCTCCTGAATAGCCCCCACCTACTGAAAGGACCTCCTGAATAGCCCCCACCTACTGAAAGGACCTCCTGAATAGCCCCCACCTACTGAAAGGACCTCCTGAATAGCCCCCACCTACTGAAAGGACCTCCTGAATAGCCCCCACCTACTGAAGAGTCCTCCTGAATAGTACCCACTTCCCGAGTAGAAAGCAAATACCAGTGTGGCCTACTGTATGCTTGAAGCATATAACCCATTCGCTATTTCAGTTTATGCCAACAAGTATGTTAAAGGGGCTTTCCTATGTCATCATACTACGTACATATTAGTTGGTAAAATTGGGGCATATAGAACTGGCCTGTGAATGCCCAAAACTAGCGGAAACACCCAATTTTGGGTGATGTTTATGTAGCTGTACACCTTTTCTCACAGGGACATATCCATAATCCAAGTTTACCAGGATTGTTTCACAAATTTGGGACAGTTCTGGAAAATTTGGTTCTGTGGGCAGCTATGCTTCATAAATGATTGCATATCACTAGGATGCACACACACAACCCTGAGAATACAGAGGACACCTTTTATTAAAGCTGTTACACATTTTCTGGCAGCTCTAAAATGGCTAACATGGACAGAGTTAGCACAAGCCACTCCGTTTATCAGATCCCAGAGGCTCCTCTGGTCTGTGGCCTTCACACTTTTACCCCTGTACAGGAATGTGGACTTACGCAGGGGCCCTAGGGTTTGTGGTTGTAGGGGATGTGATTGTTCCTTTTTCTCCTCTACCCGTTTACATGTTGCATAGTATTTATGTGCTCATACACGGTGGTACTGCTACACATAAAGTGTATTAACACCGTGTATAAGAGTATTGCTGCACCCCATGTGTATTGCTCTTGATATATGTATGTCTTTACATGCACAGTTGTTTGCACACATATAGTTGTTAGGGAAAGCAAGTATCCCGGGCCCAGTTTAGTGTTAGGGGAGTAGTATCCCTAGTTTGCCACTAGATGGGGGTATTATAGTAAATAGTTAGAATAGGAGGGGCACGGTGGGGTTTAAAGAAAGGGGCCCAGCATAGAACAGCTGGCACTAAAGGCATACCTCCCAACTTTTGAAGCTGGGAAAGAGGGATAAAGTTCGGCAAATTTTAGGCCACGCCTCTGACCACACCCATTCACTAGTCCCACCCATATCCACGTCTCAACCACACCCATTTAGCACTGCTGATCACACTGTTCATAAAGAATAATTATAAACAAAAAAATATGGCCACACAGTGCTCCATACTGTATAATGGCCACAGTGCTCCATACTGTATAATGGCCCCACAATGCTCCATACTGTATAATGACCCCACATGATGCTCAATACTGTATAATGGCCCCACATGATGCTCAATACTGTATAATGGCCACACATGATGCTCCATACTGTATAATGGCCACACATGATGCTCAATACTGTATAATGGCCACACATGATGCTCAATACTGTATAATGGCCCCACATGATGCTCAATACTGTATAATGGCCCCACATGATGCTCCATACTGTATAATGGCCCCACATGATGCTCCATACTGTATAATAGCCGCACATGATGCTCCATACTGTATAATGACTACACATGATGCTCCATACTGTATAATTACCGCACATGATGCTCAATACTGTATAATGACCGCACATGATGCTCCATACTGTATAATAGCCGCACATGATGCTCCATACTGTATAATGACTACACATGATGCTCCATACTATATAATTACCGCACATGATGCTCCATACTGTATAATGACCGCACATGATGCTCCATACTGTATAATAGCCGCACATGATGCTCCATACTGTATAATGACCGCACATGATGCTCCATACTGTATAATGGCCCCACATGATGCTCCATATTGTATAATGACTGCACATGATGCTCCATACTGTATAATGGCCGCACATGATGCTCCATACTGTATGATGACCGCACATGATGCTCCATACTGTATAATAGCCGCACATGATGCTCCATACTGTATAATGACTACACATGATGCTCCATACTGTATAATTACCGCACATGATGCTCAATACTGTATAATGACCGCACATGATGCTCCATACTGTATAATGGCCGCACATGATGCTCCATACTGTATAATGACCGCACATGATGCTCCATACTGTATAATGGCCCCACATGATGCTCCATACTGTATAATGACTGCACATGATGCTCCATACTGTATAATGGCCGCACATGATGCTCCATACTGTATGATGACCGCACATGATGCTCCATACTGTATAATAGCCGCACATGATGCTCCATACTGTATAATGACTACACATGATGCTCCATACTGTATAATTACCGCACATGATGCTCAATACTGTATAATGACCGCACATGATGCTCCATACTGTATAATAGCCGCACATGATGCTCCATACTGTATAATGACTACACATGATGCTCCATACTGTATAATAGCCGCACATGATGCTCCATACTGTATAATGACTACACATGATGCTCCATACTGTATAATAGCCGCACATGATGCTCCATACTGTATAATGACCGCACATGATGCTCCATACTGTATAATGGCCCCACATGATGCTCCATACTGTATAATGACTGCACATGATGCTCCATACTGTATAATGGCCGCACATGATGCTCCATACTGTATGATGACCGCACATGATGCTCCATACTGTATAATGACCGCACATGATGCTCCATAGTGTATAATGACCGCACATGATGCTCCATACTGTATAATGACCGCACATTATGCTCCATAGTGTATAATGACCGCACATGATGCTCCATACTGTATAGTGACCGCACATGATGCTCCATACTGTATAATGACTGCACATGATGCTCCATACTGTATAATGACCGCACATGATGCTCCATACTGTATAATGACCGCACATGATACTCCATACTGTATAATGACCGCACATGATGCTCCATACTGTATAATGGCCGCACATGATACTTTGTACCGTATAATGGCCACACATAGCTACTCCTACACACGCGGTTGCGCTCCGTACACTTTGCACACACGGCTCCGCTCCGTTCACACGGCTCCACTCCATACATCTCAGACACACACGGCTCCGCTCCGTACACCTCGTACACATTCAGCTCCGCTCCATACACCTCATACACGGCTCCGCTCCATACACCTCATGCACACACGGCTCCGCTCCATACATCTCGTACACACGGCACTACTCCGTACACCTCATACACACACCGCTCCGCTCCATACATATTGCACAAGCTGCTCCGCTCCGTATACCTTGCACACACACGGCTCCACTGCGTACACCTCATACACATACGGCTCCTCTCCATACATCTCGTACACACGGCACTACTCCGTACACCTCGTACACACGGCTCCGCTCTATACACATTGCACACACTGCTCCTCTCCGTATACCTTGCACACACACAGCTCCGCTGCGTACACCTCATACACATACGGCTCCTCTCCATACATCTCGTACACACACGGCACTACTCCGTACACCTCGTACACACACGGCTCCGCTCTATACACATTGCACACGCTGCTCCGCACACCTTGTACACACATGGCTCTGCTCCGCACACCTCGTACACGCGTGGCTGTGCTCCATACACCTTTCACACTCTGCTCTCATCCGCACACCTCTTACACAAGATTCCGCTCCATACACCTTTCACACGCTGCTCCGCTCCGTACACCTCGTACACAGGCGGCTGTGCTCCGTACACCTCGTACACACGCGGCTGTGCTCCGTACATCTCGTACACAGGCGGCTGTGCTCCGTACACCTCGTACACACGCGGCTGTGCTCCGTACACCTCGTACACACGCGGCTGTGCTCCGTACACCTCGTACACACGCAGCTGTGCTCCGTACATCTCGTACACACGCGGCTGTGCTCCGTACACCTCGTACACACGACTCCGCTCCGTACACCTTTCACCCACGCGGCTCCGCTGCGTACACCTCATACACATACGGCTCCTCTCCATACATCTCGTACACACGGCACTACTCCGTACACCTCGTACACACGGCTCCGCTCCATACACATTGCACACACTGCTCCGCTCCGTATACCTTGCACACACACAGCTCCGCTGCGTACACCTCATACACATACGGCTCCTCTCCATACATCTCGTACACACACGGCACTACTCCGTACACCTCGTACACACACGGCTCCGCTCTATACACATTGCACACGCTGCTCCGCACACCTTGTACACACGTGGCTGTGCTCCATACACCTTTCACACTCTGCTCTCATCCGCACACCTCTTACACACGATTCCGCTCCATACACCTTTCACACGCTGCTCCGCTCCGTACACCTCGTACACAGGCGGCTGTGCTCCGTACACCTCGTACACACGCGGCTGTGCTCCGTACATCTCGTACACAGGCGGCTGTGCTCCGTACACCTCGTACACACGCAGCTGTGCTCCGTACATCTCGTACACACGCGGCTGTGCTCCGTACACCTCGTACACACATGGCTCTGCTCCGTACACCTTTCACACGCTGCTCCGCTCCGTACACCTCGTACACACGCGGCTGTGCTCCGTACATCTCGTACACAGGCAGCTGTGCTCCGTACACCTCGTACACACGCGGCTGTGCTCCGTACACCTCGTACACACGCGTCTGTGCTCCGTACACCTCGTACACACGCGGCTGTGCTCCGTACACCTCGTACACACGCGGCTGTGCTCCGTACACCTCGTACACACGCGGCTGTGCTCCGTACACCTCGTATACACGCGGCTGTGCTCCGTACATCTCGTATACACGGCTCCGTACACCTCGTACACACACGGCTGTGCTCCGTACACCTCGTACACAGGCGGCTGTGCTCCGTACACCTCGTATACACGCGGCTGTGCTCCGTACACCTCGTATACATGGCTCCGTACACCTCGTACACATGCGGCTGTGCTCCGTACACCTCGTACACACGCGGCTGTGCTCCGTACACCTTGTACACACGCGGCTGCGCTCCGTACACCTCATGCACACGGCTCCGTACACCTCGTACACACACGACTCCGCTCCATACACCTTTCACACGCTGCCCTAATCCATACACCTCGTACACACATGGCTCTGCTACATCCACACTGTAAACACTTCCTGACCTCACACATACGCTGCCTTACCCTCCTCCGGCGCCATGGCAACCAGCAAAGTCCTGTACATGGAGGTCCTCCTTCCCGATCATGTGACCCCCCTGACTCCGCCCATCCTGTGACCTCATCACAGGACCTGTGCACAGAGCAGCCATTATGTGGTGTGCTGCTGTGCGGGCCAGGTGCAGGGACTCGGAGCTCTCAGCTGACTGGGTGATATCACATACCTCCCAACCAGTGCGGGACAATTAATGTCCCGCCCGGGATCGCGGGGCTAACTGTCAAAATCAGGACAGTCCCGCTGGATCCGGGATGGTTGGGAGGTATGCTAAAGGTTCCTCTAGGAGGAAGAAATACAGCAGCGCTCCGGATGCAGCTGATAAAAATCTGTCCCTACAAAGAGAGAAGTCTGATCAGCACGGGCAGTACACACGGGATGTGGCAGTTCTTTGCACCGGGGCGAAACGGTGTAGGATGTAATGACCAGAGGTCCGAATAAGATCCAGTGAGTCACAAACCAAGACCAAGGCAGAAATCTCCAACGGTATTTACTCAAAGGCAAATTAATCAAGGTAATATGGAGAATATTAAGGCAGATGCACCCCAAAGATACACTAATTCAGCAGCAGCTGAAATCACTGTGCCACTCAAAGGTCTCCTGAGAACTGTGTACTACAACAGACTAGTAAGAAATTTACCTAACAGGCAACTAAAAACAGGAACAAGTGTAAATTGAATGTAGTGTTATTAAGGGAGCCCCTAGAATGGCACATTGAGTATAACTTACACAACTCTAATATAAGATACACCTCTAAAGTAACAATTTAACACTCTGAGCAGAGATACCCGGGTATCTATAACTATGGTACCGTATCCTGAGATGGATTTCCTCTCAGGCAGGAATCCGCAGAGGCTGTAGCCAGTTCATATCTTCAGCGCCAATAAGTTACAGCAAGCTCCTCTTGTCTTGTCGGCCGATGCCGAGCCCAAACGCCGGGGACTTAGTTAGTGGTCTCACGATGTAGTCTCTGCTTCTGTAGCTCCTAGGAATGGTTCCACGACAATCCGTCCGTCTCTGTATCAGCAGTCTGTCCAGACTTGTTCCTCCACTCAATGCACAGGGAATCCACAGACTTCCAAATTCGTACTGGGTTCTTAGCAACGTCTCCGTCTTTTCTTAGATAAAGGGTTAGCTCCTCTCCAGGAAACGTTAGCAACACAAGTCTCTCACAGAGTTAAACAAAAGGTTAGCTCTTCTCCAGGGGAACGTTAGCAACAAAAAGTCTCTCAAAAGCTTCTTTTCCTCCAAAAACACTTGCAGTAAATCCACACAGTCTCTTTTTAAGATCTCACAGCAGCTTCTCCTTTTCTTCCCGCCTTTTCTCCCTCATCTCTCACTTCCTACTTTCACTTTACACTCGAGACACTAGACCCCACCCCGCAGCACACATTGTCTCTGGAAGGTCTGTCCTCTGCTGCAACAGGCAAAAACCACAGGGTCCTAGTGCCCTCTCAGTGGGACTACAGTTCACCCTCTTACATGCCACCCCACTAGAGGTTGGCGTCCTCGACATACCTTCCCACTCAAATTCATCTTGAGCATATCGCTGAGGCGGTATTCCTGCCGTAGATCGTGTAGTTCTCCTGAGTCCTACATCAACAGGTGCGACCTTAGAGGGAGCTAGAGTCTCTTCCGTGGTCGTGTTAGTGGGCGTAAGTGGAGTTGTCTCCTCCTGCGGCTCGATGTCCTGTGATACAGCGTCAGGACCAAGCAGTTGACCTGATGCACTCTCCTCAACAACATCCTCCATATCCCCAACATTCTCATCACCCGAGGCCAGATCGGTCACAGGGGGCAAATAAGCAGGCGCAGGAGTAAGCACACCATCAAACTCAAGATCATTCAGAGCTTCCGCCCCTTGGAACATGGCCTCTGGCTCTAGGGGGGTAGGCGCCGAATCTTCAAACCAGCACCGTTGTAACATGTTACGATGCAAATTACGGGTTGGCCCCCCTGTCCCCACCGGTTCGACCTCGTACACTGGAATCTCAGGGTTCACCTGTTTTTTTATCAGATACGGTATCGCCTCCCATCGGTCACTCAGCTTTCCTGACCGTCGTTTTGTCCTCACCAACACTCTGTCCCCCGGAGAGAACAGCTCTGTTTGTACAGGTCGCGTGTCCTTATGGACCACCTGTCGAAGGCGGTCGCCCACCACCTGATGCACCACCCTCAACCGCCGCCGATGCTCTCGTACCCACTCGGATGCAGTCCGAAGGGGGGCGGAGGAGGGATCTGGCATGTTCAAATCCTCAATGTCTCGGCCAGGTCTACCAAACATCAACATGTGTGGTGAGTAACCAGTAGTACTGTGCACCCTGTTATTGTAAGCCCACATCAATTCGGGGAGATACTCAGGCCAGCATGTCTGTTGCTGACTCTCTAAGGACCTCAACATTTGCAACAGGGTCCGATTAAAACTCTCACACGCCCCGTTACCCTGAGGGTGGTAAGGCGTTGTTCTCGACTGCTCGATACCATAGAGCTGGTGCAACTCTTTCATCAGCGTCCCCTGAAAGCAGGCCCCTTGATCTGAATGTATTCTCTGCGGACACCCGAACAATTGGAAGAAATGTCGGCACACTGCCTCAGCCGCCGACTTGGCTGTCTGATCTCTTGTCGGCACCGCTACAGCATACTTGGTAAAGTGATCTGTCATCACCAGGCAATAGGAGTACCCTGACGTAGAGTACCCTATCAACACGTAGTCAATCATGAGTAGCTCCAGTGGAGCTGAAGTTTTAATAGACTGTGTGGGAGCCCGCTGCTCAGGGCTTTTGTTGAGCCCACATATTCGGCACTGCCGACACGCGTCGGCCACCATCCCTCCCAACTCAGGGCAGTAGAGGACTCCCTGCAACCACTGAAGTGTCTTTTCACTTCCAAAATGGGCCCCCTTCTCATGCGCCTCACGAGCGACCACTGGCCCCATCCCCACAGGAATTATCAGTTGGTACCGATGCTGCAGCTCCGATGGCAGGTACACCTTACGATACAAAAGACCTTGCTCCACACACAATTTATCCCATTGTCGAAGGAGTTTCATTCCTTCCATGGACAACTGAGCCTTGTCCTCTGCACTGGGCCAGGCCTTGTTTTGTACCCAACGGCGCACAAGTGCAATGTCCGGACACTCATCCTGGACTCTTGTCCAATCTGAGGGTGTTTTACCCAGGACACAGGGCATCCCGGTGGCCACCCCACTTGAGTGTACCACACTTTGGAAGATAGGTATCTGCCCCAAAGCTGGAGTTTCAGTATCCTCAAGTTGTTCGTCAACATCTTCCCCGGATGACCCAAGGGGCACCCTTGACAATGCATCTGCATTGCCGTTCTCTCGACCAGAGCAAAATTTAATGCGGTAATTGAACTTGGCCAGTCTGGCGACCCACCGCTGCTCCAACGCCCCCAGTTTTGCATTCTCTAAGTGAGCTAGCGGGTTGTTATCTGTCATGACTAGCACCTCAGCCCCTGTTAGATACTCGGCGAAGCGTTCTGTCATTGCCCACACCAGGGCCAGCAATTCCAGCCGGAATGAGCTGTAGTTAGCCGGATTTCGCTCGGAGTCTCTTAAAGATCTGCTGCCATAAGAAATCACTCGTTCTCGGCCATCCTGCACCTGTGCTAGTACTGCCCCCAACCCATGAAGACTACCATCGGTATACAACAAAAAAGGGGTGTCAAACCGGGCGTAGGCCAGCAATGGGGCACTCGTTAGGGCGGTTTTCACTCCATCAAATGCCTTTTTCTGTAAGGGCCCCCATGGAATGGGGCGATTTCGAGGACCCAGCGCTGTCCCTCTCAAAAGTTCATTCAAGGGACTCACCACTTGTGAGAATTTAGGCACAAACCGCCGATAGTATCCTGCTAGGCCCAGGAAGGCCCGCACTTCTCGCAGGTCACAAGGAGGTGGCCACTATTGTACCGCCTTAATCTTACTGGCTAAAGGTAGTACCCCGTCCGGGGTCACCAGATGCCCCAAATATTCAATCTGGTTTCGTAACAGTTGACATTTTTTTGGCTTTATTTTCAGGCCGTAGCTCTTGAGCCGCCGGAGAACTTGACGCAGCTTCTCCAGATGATCTTCAAATGAGGTTCCGAACACCACAATGTCGTCTAGATATATCAGGACTGATTCAAAATTTAGATCGCCCAAGCAATGTTCCATCAGGCGTTGGAAGGTTCCTGGGGCGGTAGCGAGGCCAAAGGGCATCCGGTTGAACTCAAAGAGCCCCATTGGCAAGACAAACGCCGTCTTGGCCCGATCTTTTTCAGCCATTGGGACCTGCCAGTACCCGCTTGCCAAATCCAACGTTGAGAAATACTTGGCCCGACCCAGGGCCGACAGGGATTCTTCAATACGGGGTAAAGGATATGTGTCCCGTACGGTGTGGGCATTCAATTTCCGATAGTCCACACAAAATCGGAGTGTCCCATCCTTCTTGCGGACCAAGACTACAGGGGCCGCCCAGGGACTCCGGCTCTCTCGGATCACTTGGTTGTCCAGCATACTGGCCACCATGCTCTTCACCTCTTGATAGAGCGCCGGAGGAATTTGACGATATCTTTCTCTAATGGGTGGAGTATCCCCCGTTGGAATCTCATGCTCAATCGTCTGGGTACACCCGAAGTCCTCTCCATGTCGGGAAAATGTCTCTTGATGTTCCCACAAAACTCTCTCCAACTGCTCCAACTGCACGGGGGTCAGCTTCTCCCGATCCACTCCCATCTGCTCCATGATCACATGAACATTCCATTCCTCCGTAGGAGGTTCAGTCCGGCCTACCTCGACCGCGAATGTCCAGGATGACTGTTGGTCTGGTCGCAATTCGAACCCTGCATTTTCCGACACCTTCTCTGCCGGCACGAACAGTTCAGCCAGTATGGTCCCAGCGGGAATTGCAACAGCTTCATCTAAAACATTGATGCATCGGACCGGCACTCGTCCATTCTTCACAATCGCCAAAGACCGGGCCACATGTACCTTGGCAAATGAGGAACCCTCTCGGGCGGGCTCAAGTAGCACTTCAAGCCCATTCAATCTCTGTGCAGCTCCCACAGGCAGCATTAAGAGTTCCTCTTGTCTGGGTCCCAGCAGGATCGGGGCCCTCGAAGTCACTCGGACCCGGCCCACCCGGCCACCTGGGACCGCACTTTTCAGCAAGTCGCAACTCAGCACTAGACGGTGTAGAATTCTCTGTGTGGGTCGGTGTCTTGTCGCACGGGCCCAGTATCGGGGTCCTTCACTGGCATACATCTGGTGATTCAAATCTCGCAGCCCGTTCATTCCGAGCGTCACTTCCATCCCTCTTCTAGGGGGGTGATCCACCAGTACTACCCCTTTCTGCCCCAGCTCTTGACCAAACATTTTTAGTTGCATCCACACGATCCCTTTGACTGACAATTGACCATTATTTGCGGCGGTCAGTCGTATCACTCGGCCATCCTCTGGAATCACTAGTCGACTGAAGTATCTCTCATATACTTCTAGAGGCATTATAGTACATTCGGATCCCGTGTCAACCAAGCACCTCATCTTCCGCCCTTCAAACTCTGCTTCTATCACTGGACTACATGCAAACAAATCTTGTTCATTCCGTCGAGGGCTTTGTGTGGGTGGGGCCGCTGCTGCTTGCCCTCTCATGGCAGCGGCCGGAAGTTTAAAGCCGGCGACGGGGTTTCTGGGGCTGTAAGCGCCCGGCAGTAACGCGAGATGTGTCCCTGGCGGCCACACTTCCAGCAGGTGATTGTTCCTCGTGGGCGAGGGCTTGACTCATTCTGATAGGACGACCTGGCCATTTGCGGGGTCACCGTTCCAGGGGGTGGGGCAGGAGGTTCCCGTGAGGTGGTAGAGGCGGGATCAACTGTCAGTTGAGACAATTTCAGCTTCAACTCCTTCACCTCAGCACGCAAAGCTTGTACCACGCTTACAAGCCCCTCTCCCCCCGACCCTGATGACACACCTTCCTCCAGCTGGGCACTGTTCACTGACCCCTCGGGAACATAGGCTGATTTCTCTTCCCTTTCCACTGCAGCTCGGTAAATCTGCCAGAAAGATAACTCTGGTGCAACCCGGGCCATTTCCAACAGCTTGTCCCGGAGAAGTCTATGGGCTAAACCGGTGATGAATTGGTCCCGGAGCAAGCGGTCTACCTCCCGGAACGCCCCCATGGCCCCCGGGTCTAGTCGCTGCATGTCATTCAACATCTCTTGTAAAATATTAGAGTACTGCATCAGGGACTCACACTCTCTCTGGGGACGATTAAAGAATAGGGACCGAAGCTGGGCCACACGCGCTCGGCCCCCCTCTAACAGTTCCAAAATCTTTTCTAATGTATCCCTCTCTGATTCTGGGCGCACCATCACCATACGCCTAATATCACCCTCCAGTGCATTTAATGCCAGCTCAGCGCGTAACGCGGGGGTCAAATTACACATGCGCAGAATACTCCGGATTCTCTCAGCCCAATCTTGCAACGCCATATTGCGCCCATCGTATTTCGGCATGTGCTGAAGTAAAGCTCCTACAGGCACATACCCTCCCGGAGTCACAGCGGCTGCCAGGGGAACCCCAACCCCCGAGGAGGATGCGGATACAGCGGGGTCATTTCCACACTCGCCCTCGTCCATGACAAACACTGGATCCTGCCGACTACGCCAAAAATGTAATGACCAGAGGTCCGAATAAGATCCAGTGAGTCACAAACCAAGACCAAGGCAGAAATCTCCAACGGTATTTACTCAAAGGCAAATTAATCAAGGTAATATGGAGAATATTAAGGCAGATGCACCCCAAAGATACACTAATTCAGCAGCAGCTGAAATCACTGTGCCACTCAAAGGTCTCCTGAGAACTGTGTACTACAACAGACTAGTAAGAAATTTACCTAACGGCAACTAAAAACAGGAACAAGTGTAAATTGAATGTAGTGTTATTAAGGGAGCCCCTGGAATGGCACATTGAGTATAACTTACACAACTCTAATATAAGATACACCTCTAAAGTAACAATTTAACACTCTGAGCAGAGATACCCGGGTATCTATAACTATGGTACCGTATCCTGAGATGGATTTCCTCTCAGGCAGGAATCCGCAGAGGCTGTAGCCAGTTCATATCTTCAGCGCCAATAAGTTACAGCAAGCTCCTCTTGTCTTGTCGGCCGATGCCGAGCCCAAACGCCGGGGACTTAGTTAGTGGTCTCACGATGTAGTCTCTGCTTCTATAGCTCCTAGGAATGGTTCCACGACAATCCGTCCGTCTCTGTATCAGCAGTCTGTCCAGACTTGTTCCTCCACTCAATGCACAGGGAATCCACAGACTTCCAAATTCGTACTGGGTTCTTAGCAACGTCTCCGTCTTTTCTTAGATAAAGGGTTAGCTCCTCTCCAGGAAACGTTAGCAACACAAGTCTCTCACAGAGTTAAACAAAAGGTTAGCTCTTCTCCAGGGGAACGTTAGCAACAAAAAGTCTCTCAAAAGCTTCTTTTCCTCCAAAAACACTTGCAGTAAATCCACACAGTCTCTTTTTAAGATCTCACAGCAGCTTCTCCTTTTCTTCCCGCCTTTTCTCCCTCATCTCTCACTTCCTACTTTCACTTTACACTCGAGACACTAGACCCCACCCCGCAGCACAAATTGTCTCTGGGAGGTCTGTCCTCTGCTGCAACAGGCAAAAACCACAGGGTCCTAGTGCCCTCTCAGTGGGACTACAGTTCACCCTCTTACATAGGACTCCCCCATGTGAGGCAAGAATTCCGGATGCAACAGAATCTGTGGGACCAAGAGGTACAGTCCGACCCAGGGCTGAGCATATAAAAGGAAAGGACAGAGAAGGGACAGAAAGGAAAATACCAACTGTGATACCTGAAGTGCCTGTAATTGAGCAAGCTGCGCTGAGTAAAGCTGTTGACTGTTGTGAATTCTGTGCCCAAGCTCCCTCCTGTGGTCGTCAATGGTACTGCGGCTTCTGAGTTTCCTTCCTCAGGTGACGAGGTTAAGTCGTTAGGTGCTGCTCTATTTAACTCCACCTGGTGCTTTGATCCTGGCCTCCAGTCAATGTTCTAGTATTGGTCTTGCTTCCTCCTGGATCGTTCCTGTGGCCTGTCTATCCTGCATAGCTAAGTTCTGCTTATGTTATTTTTGTTTGCTATATTTTCTGTCCAGCTTGCTATATTGGTTTTTCTTGCTTGCTGGAAGCTCTGAGACGCAGAGGGAGCACCTCCGTACCGTTAGTCGGTGCGGAGGGTCTTTTTGCCCCTCTGCGTGGTTGTTTGTAGGTTTTTGTGTTGACCGCAAAGCTATCTTTCCTATCCTCGGTCTATTCAGTAAGTCGGGCCTCACTTTGCTAAATCTATTTCATCTCTGTGTTTGTATTTCATCTTTACTCACAGTCATTATATGTGGGGGGCTGCCTTTTCCTTTGGGGAATTTCTCTGAGGCAAGGTAGGCTTATTTTTCTATCTTCAGGGCTAGTTAGTTTCTCAGGCTGTGCCGAGTTGCATAGGGAGCGTTAGGCGCAATCCACGGCTACCTCTAGTGTGGTGTGATAGGATTAGGGATTGCGGTCAGCAGAGTTTCCACGTCTCAGAGCTCGTCATATGATTTTGGTAAATGTCAGGTCACTTTGTATGCTCTGAACTTCAAGGTCCATTGAGGTTCTGAATTACCTGTTCATAACAGTACTGGAGGCCCAAAGTACTAATGCTTCTCAATAGAGGGAAAAGAGAAGTTCTGAGACCATTTTTTTTTCTTTGCACTGTGTTCTGTCTTTCTTTTCCCCTATACATCAGGGTGGTTTAGAACACAGGTGTGGACATGGACATTCAGGGTCTGTCCTCTTTGATGGATAATCTCACTATAAGAGTACAGAACATTCAAGATTTAGTGGTTCAGAATCCTATGTTAGAACCTAAAATTCCTATTCCTGAGTTGTTTTTTGGAGATAGAGCTAAGTTTTTGAATTTTAAAAATAATTGTAAACTGTTTCTGGCTTTGAAACCCCGCTCCTCTGGTGACCCAGTTCAACAAGTTAAAATTATTATTTCTTTATTACGTGGCGACCCTCAAGACTGGGCATTTTCCCTTGCGCCAGGAGATCCTGCATTATGTAATATTGATGCGTTTTTTCTGGCGCTCGGATTGCTGTACGACGAACCTAATTCAGTGGATCAGGCAGAGAAAAATTTGCTGGCTCTGTGTCAGGGTCAGGATGAGATAGAGATTTATTGTCAGAAGTTTAGAAAGTGGTCCGTGCTCACTCAATGGAATGAATGTGCGCTGGCAGCTATTTACAGAAAGGGTCTCTCTGAAGCCCTTAAGGATGTCATGGTGGGATTTCCTATGCCTGCTGGTCTGAATGAGTCTATGTCTTTGGCCATTCAGATCGGTCGACGCTTGCGCGAGCGTAAATCTGTGCACCATTTGGCGGTATTATCTGAGCATAAACCTGAGCCTATGCAGTGCGATAGGACTTTAACCAGAGCTGAAAGGCAAGAACACAGACGTCAGAATGGGCTGTGTTTCTACTGTGGTGATTCCACTCATGCTATCTCCGATTGTCCTAAGCGCACTAAGCGGTTCGCTAGGTCTGCCACCATTGGTACGGTACAGACGAAATTTCTTTTGTCCGTTATTTTGATCTGCTCTTTGTCTTCCTATTCTGTCATGGCATTTGTGGATTCAGGCGCTGCCCTGAATTTGATGGACTTGGAGTTTGCTAGGCGCTGTGGGTTTGTCTTGGAGCCCTTGCAGTGTCCTATTCCATTGAGAGGAATTGATCCTACGCCTTTGGCCAAGAATAAGCCTCAGTATTGGACCCAGCTGACCATGTGCATGGCTCCTGCGCACCAGGAGGATATTCGTTTTCTGGTGTTGCATAATCTGCATGATGTGGTCGTGTTGGGGTTGCCATGGCTACAAGTCCATAACCCAGTATTAGATTGGAAATCAATGTCTGTGTCCAGCTGGGGTTGTCAGGGGGTACATGGCGATGTTCCATTTCTGTCTATCTCATCATCCACCCCTTCTGAGGTCCCAGAGTTCTTGTCTGATTACCGGGATGTATTCGATGAGCCCAAGTCCAATGCCCTACCTCCGCATAGGGATTGTGATTGTGCTATCGATTTGATTCCTGGTAGTAAGTTTCCTAAGGGTCGACTGTTTAATTTATCTGTACCTGAGCACGCCGCTATGCGGAGTTACGTGAAGGAGTCTTTGGAGAAGGGTCATATTCGCCCGTCATCGTCGCCATTGGGAGCGGGGTTCTTTTTTGTGGCCAAAAAGGATGGTTCGCTGAGACCTTGTATTGATTACCGCCTTCTAAATAAAATTACGGTCAAATTTCAGTACCCCTTGCCGCTGCTGTCTGATTTGTTTGCTTGGATTAAGGGGGCTAATTGGTTCACCAAGATAGATCTTCGTGGTGCGTATAATCTTGTGCGTATTAAACGGGGCTATGAATGGAAAACAGCATTTAATACGCCCGAAGGCCATTTTGAGTACCTGGTTATGCCATTCGGACTTTCTAATGCTCCATCAGTGTTTCAGTCCTTTATGCATGACATCTTCCGAGAGTACCTGGATAAATTCCTGATTGTATACTTGGATGATATTTTGGTCTTCTCGGATGATTGGGAGTCTCATGTGAAGCAGGTCAGAATGGTGTTCCAGGTCCTGCGTGCTAATTCTTTGTTTGTGAAGGGATCAAAGTGTCTCTTCGGTGTTCAGAAGATTTAATTTTTGAGGTTCATTTTTTCTCCTTCTACTATCGAGATGGACCCTGTTAAAGTTCAGGCCATTTATGATTGGACTCAGCCTACATCTCTGAAGAGTCTGCAGAAGTTCCTGGGCTTTGCTAATTTTTATCGTCGCTTCATCGCTAATTTTTCTAGCATTGCTAAACCGTTGACTGATTTAACCAAGAAGGGTGCTGATGTGGTCAATTGGTCTTCTGCTGCTGTGGAAGCTTTTCAAGAGTTGAAGCGTCATTTTTCTTCTGCCCCTGTGTTGTGCCAACCAGATGTTTCTCTTCCGTTCCAGGTCGAGGTTGATGCTTCCGAAATTGGAGCAGGGGCTGTTTTGTCGCAGAGAAGTTCTGATTGCTCGGTGATGAAACCATGCGCCTTCTTTTCCAGGAAATTTTCGCCTGCTGAGCGAAATTATGATGTTGGCAATCGAGAGTTGCTGGCCATGAAGTGGGCATTCGAGGAGTGGCGTCATTGGCTTGAAGGAGCTAAGCATCGCGTGGTGGTCTTGACTGATCACAAAAACTTGACTTATCTCAAGTCTGCCAAACGGTTGAATCCTAGACAGGCTCGTTGGTCGCTGTTTTTCTCCCGTTTTGACTTTGTGGTTTCGTAAGTTCCGGGCTCTAAAAATGTGAAGGCAGATGCCCTGTCTAGGAGTTTTGTGCCCGATTCTCCGGGTTTGTCTGAGCCGGCGGGTATTCTCAAAGAGGGGGTAATTTTGTCTGCCATCTCCCCTGATTTGCGGCGGGTGCTGCAAAAATTTCAGGCTAATAGACCTGACCGTTGCCCAGCGGAGAAACGGTTTGTCCCTGATAGGTGGACGAATAAAGTTATCTCTGAGGTTCATTGTTCGGTGTTGGCTGGTCATCCTGGAATCTTTGGTACCAGAGATTTGGTGGCTAGATCCTTTTGGTGGCCGTCTCTGTCGCGGGATGTGCGTTCTTTTGTGCAGTCCTGTTGGATTTGTGCTCGGGCTAAGCCCTGCTGTTCTCGTGCCAGTGGGTTGCTTTTGCCCTTGCCGGTCCCGAAGAGGCCTTGGACACATATCTCTATGGATTTTATTTCGGATCTCCCCGTCTCTCAAAGAATGTCGGTCATTTGGGTGGTTTGTGATCGCTTCTCTAAGATGGTCCATTTGGTGCCCTTGTCTAAATTGCCTTCCTCCTCTGATTTGGTGCCGTTGTTTTTCCAGCATGTGGTTCGTTTACATGGCATTCCAGAGAACATCGTTTCTGACAGAGGTTCCCAGTTTGTTTTGAGGTTTTGGCAAGCTTTTTGTGCTAGGATGGGCATTGATTTGTCTTTTTCCTCGGCTTTCCATCCTCAGACAAATGGCCAGACTGAACGAACCAATCAGACCTTGGAAACATATCTGAGATGTTTTGTTTCTGCTGATCAGGATGATTGGGTGTCCTTTTTGCCTTTGGCTGAGTTCGCCCTTAATAATCGGGCTAGCTCGGCTACTTTGGTTTCGCCGTTTTTCTGCAATTCTGGGTTCCACCCTCGTTTCTCTTCAGGGCAGGTTGAGTCTTCGGACTGTCCTGGTGTGGATACTGTGGTGGATAGGTTGCAGCAGATTTGGACTCATGTAGTGGACAATCTGACTTTGTCCCAGGAGAAGGCTCAACGTTTCGCTAACCGCAGGCGCTGTGTGGGTCCCCGACTTCGTGTTGGGGATTTGGTTTGGTTGTCATCTCGTTATATTCCTATGAAGGTTTCCTCTCCTAAATATAAGCCTCGTTTCATTGGTCCGTATAGGATTTCTGAGGTTCTTAATCCTGTGTCTTTTCGTTTGACTCTTCCAGCTTCTTTTTCCATCCATAACGTGTTCCATAGGTCATTGTTGCGGAGATACGTGGCACCTGTGGTTCCATCTATTGATCCTCCTGCTCCGGTTTTGGTTGAAGGGGAATTGGAGTATATTGTGGAGAAGATTTTGGATTCTCGTGTTTCGAGACGGAAACTCCAGTATTTGGTTAAGTGGAAGGGTTATGGTCAGGAAGATAATTCCTGGGTCCATGCTGCCGATCTGGTTCGTGCCTTTCATGTGGCTCATCCTGGTCGGCCTGGGGGCTCTGGTGAGGGTTCGGTGACCCCTCCTCAAGGGGGGGGGTACTGTTGTGAATTCTGTGGCCAAGCTCCCTCCTGTGGTCGTCAGTGGTACTGCGGCTTCTGAGTTTCCTTCCTCGGGTGATGAGGTTAAGTCGTTAGGTGCTGCTCTATTTAACTCCACCTGGTGCTTTGATCCTGGCCTCCAGTCAATGTTCTAGTATTGGTCTTGCTTCCTCCTGGATCGTTCCTGTGGCCTGTCTATCCTGCATAGCTAAGTTCTGCTTATGTTATTTTTGTTTGCTATATTTTCTGTCCAGCTTGCTATATTGGTTTTTCTTGCTTGCTGGAAGCTCTGAGACGCAGAGGGAGCACCTCCGTACCGTTAGTCGGTGCGGAGGGTCTTTTTGCCCCTCTGCGTGGTTGTTTGTAGGTTTTTGTGTTGACCGCAAAGCTATCTTTCCTATCCTCGGTCTATTCAGTAAGTCGGGCCTCACTTTGCTAAATCTATTTCATCTCTGTGTTTGTATTTCATCTTTACTCACAGTCATTATATGTGGGGGGCTGCCTTTTCCTTTGGGGAATTTCTCTGAGGCAAGGTAGGCTTATTTTTCTATCTTCAGGGCTAGTTAGTTTCTCAGGCTGTGCCGAGTTGCATAGGGAGCGTTAGGCGCAATCCACGGCTACCTCTAGTGTGGTGTGATAGGATTAGGGATTGCAGTCAGCAGAGTTTCCACGTCTCAGAGCTCGTCATATGTTTTTGGTAAATGTCAGGTCACTTTGTATGCTCTGAACTTCAAGGTCCATTGTGGTTCTGAATTACCTGTTCATAACAGTTGACATTGAAGTTAAGCCGGAGTGTGTCTCCTTTATTGTGGAACCGTCTGTGAGGAATACATTCCCGTACTGGGCAAGTCCAGATGGTGCAGAGAGTCAGCTACAAGGTACTACAGCAGAGAGATGTGATCTTTTGGGGGGAGGGGACCAGAGAGTGATACAGGGATCGCTGTCGGCCAGGGATACCACCCTGGCTCTCCCGTCCTACACGATAACACAGGGGTGTCAAACTGCATTCCTCGAGGACCGCAAACCATGCGTGTTTTCAGGATTTCCTTAGCATTGCACAAGGTGCTGCAATCATTATGTGTGTAGGTGATTAAATTATCACCTGTGCAGTACAAGGAAATCCTGAAAACATGACCTGCTTGCAGCCCTCGAGGAATGCAGTTTGACACCCCTGCGGTAACACATTCAGCTGCTGGCCGGTGGTGAAGACTGGCAGGAGTAGTCAGGCGGCTGGGTCTGAACCCAGAGGGCAGTAAAGGTACAAAATCAAAATACAAAACAATGATCAGGACACAGGCAGCTATTATACAACAGGAATACAAACAGAGCAGAGACTGAAAGCACAGGGACTGAACCAGAGTAGATAAATTGTATTTGGCAGCCTCCAGCAGTAGGCTGGGAGTATTTCTAGGGTGTGGTGCGGTCCAATTAGACAAGCAGGAAGCGGATTACTCCAGTTGTAGAGTACACGCAGCTATACTGCCAGACTGGACAGCACTACCGCTTACAGCCACCTTAGTCTCCAGACAGAGCCTGCATCGCCTACAGCTTCTGATCCCGATGTCCGCTTCTGTCACCCAAATGACTAAGGTGGCAACTGGTGACAGAAGCAGACGTCGCAACATTAGGTTCCGGAGGAGATGTGGCAGCACCACTGTGGCCTCCTCTAATTTTTTTTAGTGACAACCAGTTTCTCCGCTGGACAGCAATCAATTAGAAGAATTGAATGCAGCCGCTAGGAAGCACAGAAGACAGCACCACCCCTCCATTATCAGACAGGATCAGCCGACCACTCACCGATCATAAATGGATTGCATATCCCATAAAATATACCAGCACTTTATAAGATGGGAATATGTCTTTAATAGAGTCAAGGGACAGATGAAAGCAGCCTATGACTGTGGGATCAGACTATGCTGAAGAATGCAGGGGCAGTATAGTGGCACTGTGGTCATCAGTTCAAGTCCAACCAAGAATTTGGAGTTTTCCACAAATACAGTGTCAGTCAGCTACCTAAAATATTGGCCATTGTATTGAATATAGGGAAATTAGATTGTGAGCTCCCCTGACGATGACGACAGGCTGTGTTCAGTGCTGCAGAATTAAAGGGAACCTTTTACCACCAAAATCGAAGGTGAGCTAAGCCCACCGGCATCAGGGGCTTATCTACAGCATTCTGTTATGTTGTAGGTAAGCCCCCGATGTAACCTGAAAGGTAAGAAAAAACAGGTTATATTATACTCACCCAGGGGCGGTCCCGGTTCTGTTCTGGTCCAATGGGCATTGCGGTCCAGGGCCTCCCATCTTCTTACGATGACGTCCTCTTTTGGTCTTCACGCTGCGGCTCCGGCGCAGGCGTACTTTGTCTGCCCTGTTGAGGGCAGAGCGAAGTACTGCAGTGCTCAGGCGCTGGGCCTCTGACCTTTCCCGGCGCCTGCGCACTGCAGTACTTTGGGAGGCCCCGGACCGCGACGCACAGAGGACTGGACCCCCCCCCCATCCCAGGGTGAGTATAATCTAACCTCTTTTTCTCATCTTTCAGGGTACATCGGGGGCTGATCTACAGCATTACAGAATGCTGTAGATAAGCCCCTGATTCCAGTGGGCTTAGCTCACCTTCGATTTTGGGGGTGACAGGTTCCTTTTAATGTGGACTTTCCTACTCAGATCCCATCTACTATTTGAATGTGTCCTACTAACCCCCAATTCAGGGCAGGTCACAGCATTGATCGGGGTCAGAGTACTGATCGTCACATAACCAGCGCTGTATACTGTAGACCGGGCATGGAGTATACAGGAGGTGCAGGATCAGCATTCACTGATATTTGTTTTCCAGGTGTGATGCTGGTTTCCTAGAATATCTCGGCGATAGGACAGTCACTCCCTGTACAGTGTAACCTTAGACGTGCAGAATGCATGAACCCTGCATGATACTGCTGCAAAGTCTCTATACCCCGGACTGTCTGAGGGTTACAAATTCCAGATTATCATATCTTGTGTCATGGCTGAGATTACTGAGGACTGACTACACTGATAAATGACTGTAAACAGTGTGGGGTATGGAAAGAGGCCAAATATATGATCAGGAGTTGTCAGGAGTGGCCCAAAGGGCATTATAACCCTATGCCAGGCCCAAAGGTGGCGGAATCTTTGACTGCGAATCTGAAGCAACATCCACGAGTAAGTTACACATTGTATTCTGCCGTGGATCTTACTTATACAAAACCACAGATAAAACCAACAGTTCTGTCCCAGCTGACCTACCAATAAAAGGAACAGCTCTTGAAAAACAACTTTGGTACCATCTTGAAACGTGTAGCCAAATTTAAAAAAAAAAGACTTATTTCCAGAGCAGAGCTGGCATTTGTTCACATTTTTTTTTTATTTCCTTCCTATTATATTTGCTCTAGACCCAAATATCCATTATTTGGTATGTGATTGGGTGACACGTTCTGGGTGCCAGAGCAGGACCTCTGATCATAAGATCAAGGAACTCTGTAGGGAGACTGGCACCCTTAATTACAAGATTAATGGGGAGCTCTGCAGGGAGACTGGCACCCTTAATCACAAGATTAATGGGGAGCTCTGCAGGGAGACTGGCACCCCTAATTACAAGATAAATGGGGAGCCCTGCAGGGAGACTGGCACCCCTAATCACAAGATTAATGGGGTGCTCTGCAGGGAGACTGGCACCCCTAATCACAAGATTAATGGGGAGACCTGCAGGTAGACTGACACCCCTAATCACAAGATTAATGGGGAGCTCTGCAGGGAGACTGTCACCCCTAATCACAAGATTAATGGGGAGCTCTGCAGGGAGACTGGCACCCCTAATCACAAGATTAATGGGGAGCTCTGCAGGTAGACTGACACCCCTAATCACAAGATTAATGGGGAGCTCTGCAGGGAGACTGGCACCCCTAATCACAAGTTTAATGGGGAGCTCTGTGGGAGACTGGCACCCCCAATCACAAGATTAATGGGGAGCTCTGCAGGTAGACTGACACCCCTAATCACAAAATTAATGGGGAGCTCTGCAGGGAGACTGTCACCCCTAATCACAAGATTAATGGGGAGCTCTGCAGGGAGACTGGCACCCCTAATCACAAGATTAATGGGGAGCTCTGCAGGGAGACTGGCACCCCTAATCACAAGATTAATGGGGAGCTCTGCAGGGAGACTGGCACCCCTAATCACAAGATTAATGGGGAGCTCTGTGGGAGACTGGCACCTCCAATCACAAGATTAATGGGGAGACCTGCAGGGAGACTGGCACCCGTAATCACAAGATTAATGGGGAGCTCTGCAGGGAGACTGGCACCCCTAATCACAAGATTAATGGGAAGCTCTGCAGGGAGACTGGCACCCCTAATCACAAGATTAATGGGGAGCTCTGCAGGGAGACTGGCACCCCTAATAAGATCAATGGAGCGCTCTGCAGGGAGACTGGCACCCCTAATCACAAGATTAATGGGGAGATCTGCAGGGAGACTGGCACCCCCAATCACAAGATTAATGGGGAGCTCTACAGGGAGACTGGCACCCCTAATAAGATCAATGGGGAATTAATCCCCCCACTGTACAAATATGAAATCAGAATTTCATGCAAAGTAAGTGAAGGAAAAAAAAGCTTCCAAACCATCCGACATGGTGTCACCATAATACCCTGCTCATACTGTATGTACTGCATGTGATGGACATATATAGAAACACCTCAGCGGCTGCAGGATATGTAAATCCCGCTGTATTGACTTTGCTTGGAGCAACATACTGACACGTTGATACATCCAGTCACTATAGTAGACGTGTGCTGGGCGCGGTTTACTACAGTCACATACGTAGAGCCCAGGTCACGGCAATGACATCAGCCTCATTATACAGAAGAGTGCACCGGTTCCAGGAAAATACCCGTCCTCTACATGTCACCATGTCCCGCTCACTGCACAAACCTGTGCTTAGAGGGAACATTCTGCAGTCTATTCATACCAAAGCAGCCATTTACTAACAAACAACAATAACCAATGAAAGAATTGGGGGAGGTCCTTGGGGCTCCAAGATCCAGCACATGTATAACAAAGTATTTTAATATAATTAATTGCAAATTATATCCCCACAAGAATTATCCTCCTTTTCCTGTACTTTTCTTTTTATACCTCCCTTTTACTGCCCCCTCCCACTCCTTCATGATCCCATCCCATAGCCCCCATTCAAACTTTATTTCCCTCTTCTGGCCCAATCACAGTCATGTGGGCCTCTGCCTACAAGTAAGGCTACGGCCCCTTCTGTAAAACTACAGCAGTTCTGGGAAGTCCTCAGAGGTTTGCATGAGAGCATTAGGGATCAAACACATGGTTGGCTCCAAGTTTTCGTGGGTCCTGGGCGAAGGAGTCTCAGTGGACCCCACCTTTCCACATCCCACGTGACTCTTGGTATTTTCCTACTTACAGTTGTGCTCAAAAGTTTTTTTCTCCACTCATGGTCAGTGGTTGGGTGAAGCCATTTATTGACAAACTACTGTGTTTTCTCTTTTTAAATCATAATGACAACCCAAAACATCCAAATTACCATGATCAAAAGTTCACATACCCAATTTCTTAATACCGTGTATTGTCCCCTCTAACATCAATGACAGCTTGAAGTCTTTTGTGGTAGCTGTGGATGAGGTTCTTTATTTTCTCAGATGGTACAGCTGCCCACTCTTCTTGGCAAAAAGCCTCCAGTTCCTGTAAATTCCTGGGCTGTCTAGCATGAACTGTGTGCTCGAGATCTCCCCAGAGTGGCTCAATGATATTGAGATCAGGAGACTGAGATGCCAGCTCCAGAACCATCACTTTGTTCTGCTGTAGTCAATGACAGGTTGACCTGGCTTGTGTTTTGGATCATTGTCATGTTGGAACATTCAAGTACGTTCCATGTGCAGCTTCTGGGCTGATGATTACAAATTTGCCTCCACTATTTGCTGATAACGTGCTGCATTCATCTTTCCTTCAACTTTGACCAAGTTTCCTGTGCCTTTTTAGCTCACACATCTAAACACCAGCGATCCACCTCCGTGCTTTACAGTAGGAATGGTGTTCCTTTTATCATAGGCCTTGTTGACCTCGCTCCAGTTGTAACGTTTATGGTTGTGGCCAAAAAGTAAAATTTTGGTATCATCACTCCAAATTAACTTATTCCAGAAGTTTTGAGGCTTGTCTCTGTGCAGTTTTGCATATTGTAGGCGAGATACTTTGTGGCATTTGAGCAGTAATGGCTTTCTTCTGGTGACTCGACCATGCAGCCCATTTTCTTCAAGTGCCTCCTTATTGTGCAGCTTGCAACAGCCACACCGCTAGTTTTCAGAGAGTCCTCTATTTCAGCTGGTGTTATTTGTGGGTTTTTTCTTTGCATCCCAGACAATTTTCCTGGCAGTTGCAGACAACATTTTTGTTGGTCTACCTGACCATGATTTTATTTTTACTGAGCTTCTGATTTTCCATTTGTTAATCACAGTTTGAACGCTGCTGACTGGCATTATCAATTCCTTGGATATCTTTTTGTATCCCTTTCCCATTTTATACAGTTCAACTACCTTTTCCCGTAGATCCGTTGACAATTCTTTTGCTTTCCCCATGACTCACAATCCAGAAACGTCAGTGGCTGGATGAAAGATGCAAGAGTCTGTCTGGATCCCAGAAACTCTCTCAGCTTTTATGCACACACACTGATTACAAGCAAAGAGGTCACATGTGAGGATGTTACCTTTAGTAGCCATTCAAACCCATTTGTATCAACTTCCTTGCATGTTATCAGGCCAAATTCACCAGGGTATGTAAACTTTTGATCGGGGGCATTTGGATGTTTTGGGTTGTCATTATGATTTAAAAAGAGAAAACACAGTAGTTTGACAATAAACGGCTTCACCCAACCACTAACCATGAGTGGGGAAAAAGTTTTGGTGTTATTCATATTCTCTGAAAAAAGGTCAAGAAAGCAAAAATTCTTCCGGAATATGTAAACTTTTGAGCACAACTGTATATGCGAGCCACCGTTTTCACATGTAGGTATACTCTCCAACCTTGGCTGGTTATATCTGTGCCATTTCCATAGGGCACACATTTGTTGATTGTCCTTTACATCCTACTTCTCTTCATTCTCATGATTATTCTTTTTCTATAAAAAGACTGGCTGTGTAAAACTGCATTGGCCATTCCTGTTCATATTTTTCTTTTATATCTCCCAAGGGCATTTTTGGATATGTAGGACTTATCTGGCCTCTGACTTTGCTACACATTATTCTGGGAGATATTTCCTTTCTCTCAGCTTTTTTTAATTGGAGTTCTGCTTTAAAGATATCTACTATATTATTCACGGGTATGTGCAATTTATATTCATTTATATGTGTTATATTTGCATAATAATTTTTTGACCTGCATTGCTGTTTAATATTTGTTTTGTCACACTATTATGTGGATGCAAAATTGAACTCATGATCAAAACTGCACGTCTGGGTATTCAGGTCTGGGAAAACTGTGTACGTTATATTTTTTTTGTTTTTTTTATATACCTTTTGCTGACAAAGCCATGCGCACCACCGTACTAGACTGTTGGGGCCCCCCCAGGACTGGATCCGAGTCCCCAACATCACCGTGAGTTTGTTCCTGTATTGTGCACGTCAGGGCCTAGTGTAGGCTTCAATAGTCAGAACACAGCAGCCGTGAGGCCTACTTAGTAAAGGCCAGGGAGTGTAATGATTCCAATGGCAGGGAATCACAAAAGGACAAGCACCAACGAGCTCTAGGGTGATGGAACCTGAGCTGACCGCGACCCTAAACCTGAACACACAAATAACAATAGCCGGGGAACGTGCCTACGTTGATCCTAGACGTCTCGCACCAGCCGAAGATCTAACTTCCCCTATTAGAAGAAACACAGACCTCTCTTGCCTCCAGAGAAATACCCCACAGAAATAGCAGCCCCCCACATATAATGACGGTGAAATGAGAGGAAGGCACATACACAGTATGAAAACAGATTCAGCAAAATGAGGCCCGCTAAAACTAGATAGCAGAGGATACAAAAGTAAACTGCGTGGTCAGCAAAAAACCCTTTAAAAAACCATCCTGTAATTACTTGAACTCATGTTCCAACTCATGGAACATGAGGAGCAATTACAGCCCACTAGAGCAACCAGCAGCAAAGAGACAATTATATGCAAGCTGGACAAGACAAAAATAAAGCAAAACGTGGAACAAGAAAATCAAAAACTTAGCTTGTCCTGAAGATTACTGTAGCCAGAAGCTGAGGTAACAAAACACTCTGATAACCTTGATAGCCGGCGGGGAAATTACAAGAAAGCCCGGTTAAATAGGAAACTCCCAAATCCTAATAGAACAGGTGGACACCAGAGACAGCAGAACACAAATCACCCAGTACCATCAGTAACCACCAGAGGGAGCCCAAAAACAGAACTCACAACAGTACCCCCCCCCTTGAGGAGGGGTCACCAAACCCTCACGAGAACCACCAGGGCGACCAGGATGAGCCCTATGAAAAGCGCGGACCAAATCATCAGCATGAACATCAGAGGCAACCACCCAAGAATTATCCTCCTGACCATAACCCCTCCACTTGACCAAATACTGGAGTCTCCATCTGGAAACACGAGAATCCAAGATCTTCTCCACAACATACTCCAATTCTCCCTCCACCAGCACCGGAGCAGGAGGCTCAAGCGAAGGAACAACAGGTACCTCATACCTCCGCAACAACGACCGATGGAACACATTATGAATAGCAAACGATGCCGGGAGATCCAAACGAAACGACACAGGGTTAAGAATTTCCAAGATCCTATAAGGACCGATGAACCGAGGCTTGAACTTAGGAGAAGAGACCTTCATAGGAACAAAACGAGAAGACAACCACACCAAGTCCCCAACACGAAGTCGAGGACCCACGCGGCGACGGCGATTAGCAAACTGCTGAGCCTTCTCCTGGGACAACTTCAAATTGTCCACCACATGACTCCAAATCCGATGCAACCCATCCACCACCATGTCCACTCCAGGATAATCAGAAGGCTCCACCTGACCAGAGGAAAAACGAGGATGAAACCCCGAATTACAAAAGAAAGGAGAAACCAAGGTAGCAGAACTAGCCCGATTATTAAGGGCAAACTCGGCCAGCGGCAAAAAGGTAACCCAGTCATCCTGATCAGCAGAAACAAAACACCTCAAATAAGTTTCCAAGGTCTGATTAGTTCGCTCCGTCTGGCCATTCATCTGAGGATGGAATGCAGACGAAAAGGACAAATCAATGCCCATCTTAGCACAGAACGTCCGCCAAAATCTAGACAAAAACTGGGATCCCCTGTCAGAAACGATGTTCTCCGGAATCCCATGCAAACGAACCACGTTCTGGAAAAACAGAGGGACCAACTCAGAGGAGGAAGGCAACTTAGGCAAGGGTACAAGATGAACCATTTTAGAAAAGCGGTCACACACAACCCAGATGACAGACATTTTTTGAGAGACAGGGAGATCCGAAATAAAGTCCATGGAAATGTGCGTCCAAGGCCTCTTCGGGATAGGCAAAGGTGACAATAATCCACTGGCTCGAGAACAGCAAGGTTTAGCCCGAGCACAAACCTCACAAGACTGCACAAAAGAACGCACATCCCTCGACAAGGAAGGCCACCAAAAAGACCTGGCCACCAAGTCTCTAGTACCAAATATTCCAGGATGACCTGCCAACGCAGAAGAATGGACCTCGGAGATGACTCTACTGGTCCAACTATCCGGAACAAACAGTCTCTCAGGCGGACAACGATCAGGTTTACCCGCCTGAAACTCCTGCAAAGCACGTCGCAAGTCTGGGAAGACGGCCGACAAAATCACCCCATCCCTAAGGATACCAGTGGGCTCAGAATTTCCAGGGGAGTCAGGCATAAAACTCCTAGAAAGAGCATCCGCCTTCACATTCTTTGAACCTGGCAGGTATGAAACCACAAAATTGAAACGAGAGAAAAACAGTGACCAATGAGCCTGTCTAGGATTCAGACGCCTGGCAGACTCAAGGTAAATCAGATTTTTGTGATCAGTCAAGACCACCACACGATGTCTAGCACCCTCCAGCCAATGACGCCACTCCTCAAATGCCCACTTCATGGCCAAAAGTTCCCGATTACCCACATCATAATTCCGCTCAGCGGGCGAAAATTTTCTAGAAAAGAACGCACATGGCTTCATCACCGAGCAATCGGAGCTTCTCTGTGACAAAACCGCCCCCGCTCCAATCTCGGAAGCATCAACCTCAACTTGGAAAGGAAGCGAAACATCAGGCTGACGCAACACAGGAGCAGAAGAAAACCGGCGTTTAAGTTCCCGAAAGGCCTCCACAGCCGCAGGAGACCAATCAGCAACATCAGCACCCTTCTTAGTCAAATCCGTCAAAGGCTTAACAACACTAGAAAAATTAGTTATAAAACGACGATAGAAATTAGCAAAGCCTAAGAACTTCTGCAGACTCTTAAGAGATGCAGGCTGCGTCCAGTCACAAATAGCCCGAACCTTGACGGGATCCATCTCAATAGTAGAAGGGGAAAAAATATACCCCAAGAAAGAAATCTTCTGGACTCCAAAGAGACACTTTGAGCCCTTTACAAACAAGGAATTAGCCCGCAGGACCTGAAACACCTTCCTGACCTGCTGAACATGAGACTCCCAGTCATCAGAAAAAACCAAAATATCATCCAAATACACAATCATAAATTTATCCAGATATTCACGGAAAATATCGTGCATAAAGGACTGGAAGACTGAAGGAGCATTAGAAAGTCCGAAAGGCATTACCAAATACTCAAAATGGCCCTCAGGCGTATTAAATGCGGTTTTCCACTCATCACCTTGCTTTATTCGTATAAGATTATACGCACCCCGAAGATCAATCTTAGTGAACCATTTAGCCCCCTTAATGCGAGCAAACAAATCAGTCAACAAAGGCAAAGGATACTGATATTTTACGGTAATCTTATTCAAAAGACGATAATCTATACAAGGCCTCAAGGACCCATCTTTTTTGGCCACGAAAAAAAAACCTGCTCCCAAAGGGGACGAAGATGGACGGATATGTCCCTTTTCCAAGGACTCCTTAACATAATCCCGCATAGCAGTATGCTCTGGCACTGACAGATTGAACAAACGACCTTTAGGAAATGTACTACCAGGAATTAAATCTATAGCACAATCGCAATCCCTGTGAGGAGGAAGCGAACTGAGCTTAGGCTCCTCAAAAACATCCCGATAATCAGACAAAAATACAGGAACCTCAGAAGGAGTAGATGAAGCGATAGAAATCGGAGGTGCATCATCATGAACCCCCTGACATCCCCAGCTTAACACAGACATTGTTTTCCAGTCAAGGACTGGATTATGAGTTTGTAACCATGGCAGACCAAGTACTAGAACATCATGTAAATTATACAATACCAGGAAGCGAATCACCTCCTGATGAACGGGAGTCATACGCATGGTCACTTGTGTCCAGTACTGAGGTTTATTCATAGCTAAAGGTGTAGAGTCAATTCCCTTCAAAGGAATAGGGACTTCCAGAGGCTCAAGACTAAACCCACATCGCTTGGCAAATGACCAATCCATAAGACTCAGGGCAGCGCCTGAATCCACATAGGCATCGACGGAAATGGATGATAATGAGCAAATCAGAGTCACAGACAGAATGAACTTAGACTGTAACGTACTAATGGCAACAGACTTATCAACCTTTTTTGTGCGTTTAGAGCATGCTGATATAACATGAGCTGAATCACCACAATAAAAGCACAACCCATTTTTCCGCCTATAGTTTTGCCGTTCACTTCTAGACTGAACTCTATCACATTGCATTGTCTCAAGTGCCTGTTCACAAGACACCGCCAAATGGTGCACAGGTTTGCGCTCCCGTAAACGCCGATCAATCTGAATAGCCATAGTCATAGACTCATTCAGACCCGTAGGCGCAGGGAACCCCACCATAACATCTTTAATGGCCTCAGAAAGGCCATCTCTGAACTTTGCAGCCAGGGCGCACTCATTCCACTGAGTAAGCACTGACCATTTCCGAAATTTTTGACAATATATTTCTGCTTCATCTTGCCCCTGAGAGAGAGCTAATAAAGCTTTTTCAGCCTGAATCTCCTGGTTAGGTTCCTCATAGAGCAAACCCAATGCCAGAAAAAACGCATCCACATTAAGCAACGCAGGATCCCCTGGTGCCAATGCAAATGCCCAATTTTGAGGGTCACCCCGCAGGAAAGATATAATAATCTTAACCTGCTGAGCAGGGTCTCCAGAAGAGCGAGATTTCAAAGAAAGGAACAGCTTGCAATTGTTCCTAAAATTCAGAAAACTAGATCTATCTCCAGCAAAGAACTCTGGAATAGGAATTCTAGGTTCAGACATAGGAGCATGTACAACAAAATCTTGTATATTTTGAACCTTAGCAGCAAGATTATTCAAGCTGGAAGCTAAACTCTGGACGTCCATGATAAACAGCTAAGGTCAGAGCCATTCAAGGATTAAGAGGAGGAAAAAAAAAAAAAATCAGCCTGGCTGCAATTAAGGCTAGGCAGCAACCTCAGAGGAGAGAGAAAAAAAAAAAAAAAAAAACAACTTCCTCAGACTACTTTTCCTCCTACTTCAGCCCAAACATTTTGGCCGGCTATACTGTAATGATTCCAATGGCAGGGAATCACAAAAGGACAAGCACCAACGAGCTCTAGGGTGATGGAACCTGAGCTGACCGCGACCCTAAACCTGAACACACAAATAACAATAGCCGGGGAACGTGCCTACGTTGATCCTAGACGTCTCGCACCAGCCGAAGATCTAACTTCCCCTATTAGAAGAAACACAGACCTCTCTTGCCTCCAGAGAAATACCCCACAGAAATAGCAGCCCCCCACATATAATGACGGTGAAATGAGAGGAAGGCACATACACAGTATGAAAACAGATTCAGCAAAATGAGGCCCGCTAAAACTAGATAGCAGAGGATACAAAAGTAAACTGCGTGGTCAGCAAAAAACCCTTCAAAAAACCATCCTGTAATTACTTGAACTCATGTTCCAACTCATGGAACATGAGGAGCAATTATAGCCCACTAGAGCAACCAGCAGCAAAGAGACAATTATATGCAAGCTGGACAAGACAAAAATAAAGCAAAACGTGGAACAAGAAAATCAAAAACTTAGCTTGTCCTGAAGATTACTGTAGCCAGAAGCTGAGGTAACAAAACACTCTGATAACCTTGATAGCCGGCGGGGAAATTACAAGAAAGCCCGGTTAAATAGGAAACTCCCAAATCCTAATAGAACAGGTGGACACCAGAGACAGCAGAACACAAATCACCCAGTACCATCAGTAACCACCAGAGGGAGCCCAAAAACAGAACTCACAACAAGGGAGGTTATACGTAGACTAGCATCATTCTTTGTTTATTGTTTGCATTTACTTGTGTGACGTATATTGAGTCTGTAACAGATTGGAGCACAGTGCTATTTTACAGACAAGCTAAAGAATATAACTCTTGTAAATTATCTTTTGCCATTGCATACCCGTTTGCATCTTCCTCATCCACTTCATTCCTTGCCTTCCAATAAATCTACCCTTTGTTGTTTGTACCTCATCTTGTGTACAGTATCCTTCCTGCACCGTGGTGGTCCCCCGGCCATCGCTTCATATGCAGAGATGCACACATACCATATACAGACACGCACATACAGTACACAGACACACACAATACGTAGACATGCGCGCACACAGTACGCAGAAATACATGCACAGTACGCAGACATACACACACACACAGTACACAGATATAGCTAGCATGTGGAAGAAGGGGCTCTGGTCAGATGAAACCAAAGGAGAACTTTTTTGGCTAAATGCAAACTATGTGTGGCGGTAAACCAACACTGCACATCTCCCTGAAACCACCATACCCATGTCACACATGGTGGTGACAGCATCATGCTGTGGGGAGGCTTTTCTTCAGCAGGGACCAAGAAGCTGATCAGAGTGGATGGGAAGATGGATGGAGCCAAATACAGGGCAATCCTGGAGGAAAACCTTGTAGAGGCTGCAAAAGACATGAGACTGGAACATAGATTCACCTTCCAGCAAGACAACGACCCTAAACATACTGCTAGAGCTATAATGGATGGTTTATATCAAAGCATATTCATGTGAGTGAATGGCCCAGTCATAGTTCAGTGTGAAATCCCAGTGATAATCTGTGGCAAGACTTCAAAATTGCTGTTCACAGACATCCCCATCCAATCTCACTGAGCGTGAGCGAGTGAGGAAAGAAAGGGCAAAAATATCACATCTAGATGTGCAAAGCTAGTAGTAACATCCACCAAAAGACTCACAGTAGTAATTTCAGTGAAAAGTGGTCCTTCAAAGTGTTGACTCAGGAGGCTGAATACAAATGCAAGTCATAATTCTCAGATTTATATTTTAAAGATATTTAGAGAACCAAGTAAAATTTCCTTTACACTTCACAAATACTTGCTACTTTATCTTGGTAATTCACATAAAATCCCCACAAAATGCTTTAAAGTATGTGGATGTAATGTGAAAAATTCACAGGGTATGAATACATTCACTGTATGTCCTTGCACATCGGGGGCAGTAGTATAGTAGTTATATTCTTGTACATAGGGGGCAGTAGTATAGTAGTTATATTCTTGTACATAGGGGGCAGTAGTATAGTAGTTATATTCTTGTACATAGGGGGCAGTAGTATAGTAGTTATATTCTTGTACATAGGGGGCAGTAGTATAGTAGTTATATTCTTGTGCATAGGGGGCAGTAGTATAGTAGTTATATTCTTGTACATAGGGGGCAGTAGTATAGTAGTTATATTCTTGTACATAGGGGGCAGTAGTATAGTAGTTATATTCTTGTACATAGGGGGCAGTAGTATAGTAGTTACAGTACAGACCAAAACTTTGGACACACCTTCTCATTTAAAGATTTTTCGGTATTTTCATGACTATGAAAATTGTACATTCACACTGAAAGCATCAAAACTATGAATTAACACATGTGGAATTATATACTTAACAAAAAAGTGTAAAACAACTGAAATTATGTCTTATATTCTAGGTTCTTCAAAGTAGCCACCTTTTGCTTTGATGACTTCTTTGCACTCTCTTGGCATTCTCTTGATTAGCTTCAAGAGGTAGTCACCGGGAATGGTTTTCACTTCACAGGTGTGCCCTGTCAGGTTTAATAAGTGGGATTTCTTGCCTTATAAATGGGGTTGGGACCATCAGTTGTGTTGTGCAGAAGTCTGGTGGATACACAGCTGATAGTCCTACTGAATAGACTGTTAGAATTTGTATTATGGCAAGAAAAAAGCTGCTAAGTAAAGAAAAACGAGTGGCCATCATTACTTTAAGAAATGAAGGTCAGTCAGTCCGAAAAAATTGGGCAAACTTTGAAAGTGTCCCCAAGTGCAGTGGCAAAAACCATCAAGCGCTACAAAGAAACTGGCTCACATGAGGACCTCCCCAGGAAAGGAAGACCAAGAGTCACCTCTGCTTCTGAGGATAAGTTTATCCGAGTCACCAGCCTCAGAAATCGCAGGTTAACAGCAGCTCAGATTAGAGACCAGGTCAATGCCACACAGAGTTCTAGCAGCAGACAAATCTCTATAACAACTGTTAAGATGAGAGCTTGTGCAGCAGGCCTTCATGGTAAAATAGCTGCAAGTAAACCACTGCTAAGACAGGCAACAAGCAGAAGAGACTTGTTTGGGCTAAAGAACACAAGGAATGGACATTAGACCAGTGGAAATCTGTCCTTTGGTCTGATGAGTCCAAATTTGAGATCTTTGGTTCCAACCACCGTGTCTTTGTGCGACGCAGAAAAGGTGAACAGATGGACTCTACATGCCTGGTTCCCACCATGAAGCATGGAGGAGGAGGTGTGTTGGTGTGGGGGTGCTTTGCTGGTGACACTGTTGGGGACTTATTCTAAATTGAAGGCATACTGAACCAGCATGGCTACCACAGAATCTTGCAGCAGCATGCTATTCCATCCGGTTTGCGTTTAGTTGGACAATCATTTATTTTTCAACAGGACAATGACCCCAAACACACCTCCAGGCTGTGTAAAGGTTATTTGACCAAGAAGGAGAGTGATGGAGTGCTACGCCAGATGACCTGGCCTCCACTGTCACCAGACCTGAACCCAATTGAGATGGTTTGGGGTAAGCTGGACCGCAGGGTGAAGGCAAAAGGGCCAACAAGTGATAAGCATCTCTGGGAACTCCTTCAAGATTTTTGGAAGACCATTCCCGGTGACTACCTCTTGAAGCTCATCAAGAGAATGCTAAGAGTGTGCAAAACAGTCATCAAAGCAAAAGGTGGCTACTTTGAAGAACCTAGAATATAAGACATAATTTCAGTTGTTTCACACTTTTTTGTTAAGTATATAATTCCACCTCTCGTGTCTCCCCTTTTCCCCATAGTTTGTAAGCTTGCGAGCAGGGCCCTCACTCCTCCTGGTATCTGTTTTGAACTGTATTTCTGTTATGCTGTAATGTCTATTGTCTGTACAAGTCCCCTCTATAATTTGTAAAGCGCTGCGGAATACTATGTAATAGTACTATGTACTATGTATGTTACTATGTATGTATGTTGGCGCTATATAAATAAAATTATTATTATTATTATTATGTGTTAATTCATCGTTTTGATGCCTTCAGTGTGAATGTACAATTTTCATAGTCATGAAAATACAGTAAAATCTTTAAATGAGAAGGCGTGTCAAAACTTTTGGTTTGTACTGTATATTCTTGTACATAGGGGGGCAGTAGTATAGTAGTTATATTCTTGTACATAGGGGGCAGTAGTATAGTAGTTATATTCTTGTACATAGGGGGCAGTAGTATAGTACCGTAGTTATATTCTTGTACATAGGGGGCAGTAGTATAGTACTGTAGTTATATTCTTGTACATAGGGGGCAGTATTATAGTACCGTAGTTATATTCTTGTACATAGGGGGCAGTATTATAGTACCGTAGTTATATTCTTGTACATAGGGGGCAGTATTATAGTAGTTATATTCTTGTACATAGGGGGCAGTATTATAGTAGTTATATTCTTGTACATAGGGGGCAGTATTATAGTAGCTATATTCTTGTACACATGGGGTAATATTATAGTAGTTATATTCTTGTGCATGGGGCAGTATTATAGTAGTTTTATTCTTGTACACGTGGGGTAATATTATAGTAGGTATATTCTTGTACATAGGGGACAGTATTATAGTAAAATCCCTATTAACTCCCCTTCTGAATCGTCACAAACATCAACATTGCATGGTGCCCACGGAAATCAATGTCACCATTAATGGTCCAACATGCCATGTCCTCTAGGGACCCTTCCTAACTGACATGGGTCCCAGATACCTTTAAAACCATAGCTGACAGTATATGTATGGTCACTCTTTACTGAAATGGTTGGAAACTTCAGAGTGAGGGCACTTGAGTCATTTGCTTTCACAAAGCCCATATAATTTTATTGGATGAGAAAATGGCACATTGGCAGGTAGTTCCCTCTTGATCACAATTAATTTTGGGGACAACCCCTTTAAAAGGATGATCATGGTTGTTATAGTACTGAATGTTTAGTAAAAGAAGAGGGACATTTAAACTAAAACATTTGAATGTTCTTTTTGCCATATGCAGCTGCTCAGAAAATAAGCTTTTGCCTGCCAAAATGTTAGAACTGGAAGGAATACAAACATTGAAAGCACAAGATTCCCCGTATAAGCAAAAATAGAAAATGACTGACAGAGAGGAAATCCCAGCCTCTTACTCAGTGATGTAGTCTATATGGATATAATGTATATGGGCATCCGGCCTTATGTGGTTTTCAAACAATACAGCCCCATAAGATGTGATATGTGGAGAATGTGTAAGCACCACCTATTGGTGAACAGTGGTACTCCTCCATACAGATCTCCAGCTCTTTCAAGTTTCGGGGCAACATTGAGTGTCAGCTTCTTCCAAAGATTTTCTATTGGGTTCAGGTCTGGAGACTGGCTAGGCCACTACGGGACCTTGAAATGCTTCTTACAAAGCCACTCTCTAATTGCCATGACTGTTTGTTTCGGATCATTTTCATGCTGGAAGACCCAGGCATGACACAATGCATTTACTGAGAGAAGGAAGGTGTCGGCCAAAATCTTGCGATACATGACCCCATCCATCCTTCCCTGAACATGGTGCAGTTGTCCTCTTTGCAGAAAAGCACCCCCAAAGTATGATGTTTCCCCCTCCATGCTTCACAGTTGGGACCGTGTTCTTAGGGTTGCACTCATCTTTCTTCCTCCAAACACGGGTGAGTGGAGTTGATACCAAAAAGTTCTATTTTGTTCTCAACTGACTTCCATGCCTCCTCTGGATCTGATGGTGATTGTCAAACTTCAAACGGGCCTGGACATGTGCTGGCATGAGCGTGTCCTGCAGAATTTTAATCCATGACTGTGGTCCCAGCTCTCTTCAGGTCATTGACCAGGTGTCCCCCCATGTAGCCCTGGACTGATCCTTAACCTTTCTCAGAATCATCCTTACCCTACAAGGTGAGATCTTGCACTGAGCCTCAGACCGAGGAAGACACAGTCATTTTGTGTTTCTTCCATCTTCTAATAATCGTGCTAACAGTTGTTGCCTTCTCATCAAGCTGTTGCCTATTGTAACCCATCCCAGCCTTGTGCAAGTCTACAAGTTTGTCCCTGATGTCCTTAGACAGCTCTTTGGTCTTGGCAATGGTGGAGAGGTTGGCGTGTGATTGAGTGCGTGGACAGGTGACGAGTTCAAACAGGTGCAATTAATCCAGGTAATGAGTGCAGAGTAAAGAAAAACTAATGGGTCTGTAAAAGCCAGATTTCTTGCGGGTTGGTAGGTGATAAAATAATTCTTTCATGCAATAAAATGCAAATTATTTATGTAAAAATCATACAATGTGATCTTCTGTTCTTTTTTTTTTTTTAAAGATTCTGTCTCTCACAGGTGAAGTGTACCTACAATAATAATTACAGACCTCTCCATTCTTTGTAGGTGGGAAAACTTGCAAAATCAGCAGTGTATTAAATACTTATTTTCCCCACTGTATTATATAATAATGGAGCCTTATTATAATGTGACCTCCACAAACAGCAGTCCACACCTCCTATGAGATCTCATCATTTATGAAACATATGACCAATGTGTGTAAATTATCGTGCACACAGTCGGTCACAGTCCATTTCCAGACTCCGGTGTATGGCGGTATTAGAAGCCACTTTGTATTGAGCAGTTTGTGTTTTTTGTTTCGTCATTATGTTGAGTCTGCAGGAATCGTTGCTCTGTGCCAGGTGCTGTACTGCGCCCCCAGCTCATATCACTTAGAAAATACCTGAGCTGGCTTTTTACTTCTTCCTGGGTTTCTACTAAGTAAACAAAGTCATAATGTTTCAGGGACACAGACGTCCCAGTAACCAAAGCTTCAGGGAATGAGCCGCTTCCCATGAGACTCTGTCCAGGAAACTCCATGCTGGATTTTTATTTATGGTTTTCTGGGCAGTACATGACTGTTTCATATTGGAACAGCTTCTACAACAAGATGATCCCCATGAAAAGGTGACAGAAGAGGGCAGGCACCAATTATCATGCTTCTCCCTAAATATTGCACCCATGGAACCCTATTGGACGTTCTGAAGTCCTGACGCACCTCCAACAAGTCCTCTAGAAAACTCACTGTGCCTCCCTACGAGCCCTCCAAAAGGCATGCTGTGCCCCTTCTACAAGTCCTCCAGAAGACAAGTTGTGCCCTTCCCCCTTCACGCCCTCCAGAAGGCACACTATGCCTCTCCTACAAGCCCTCCGGAAGACACACTGTGCCCCTGATGGGCCTGCCAGAGGACATACTATCCCCCAGCAGGCCCTCCAGAAGATACGCAGAGGCAACTGGACCTTCCAGAAGACATGCAGAGGCAACAGGCCCTCAGAAGACACGCAGAGGACATTGGGCCTTCCAGAAAACATGCTGAATCCAATAGGACCTTGGAGCAGCTCCAACAACAAGATGATCCCTAAAAAAAGTTGCACTCATGGACCCCCATTGGCCCTTCTGAAGACACGACCCCCCCCCCCCCCCCACCCACCCCCAGCAGGCCCTCTGGAAGACATGCTGTATTCCCTCCCCCAAAGCCTTTGGAAGACACACTGTGCCCCTGATGGGCCTGCCAGAGGACATGCTACCCCCCCCCCCCCTTCCCCAAAAGGTCTGCCAGAAAACAGGCTGCATCCCCTCCCCAAGAGGCCATCCAGAAGATAAGCATAGGTTATTGGGTCTTCCATAGAATACGCAAAGGCTATCAGGCTGTCCAGAAGACATGCTGAACCCAAAGAGACCTCAAGAAGAAGTCTAGAACCAAAAGGCCCATGACAATGAGCTGCTATGAACAAGAGATCTATGCTGAGAGTTTGTTTCTGTTGTCTCTGATCTACACAAACCTCTGTCTTATACATTGTATCCCTGTACATGTAAAATGTAAAAAGTGATCAGAACAGCAGAGAGGTTCATCCATTAGGTTTTCAGCAACTGGATGTTAACAAGAATGTTCTCATTCAATGGCCCCAAACAGAGAACATGAAAATGGGAGCGGAATTGAAACACAAAATACATTAGCTATAATGCAGAGCATCTTATTAGATGCTGATTTACATAAAACCAGTAAGTCTCCATAGGTTGTGATATATTGTATGCACTGCGGGCATCTCAGGGGACGTGGATGTGCATGAAACGCGGCAGCGGTAAGAACGTGCCCATAAAGTGGATGTTCGGGGCGTCCAGCACATGAGGACAGACTCTACTATTTAGTCATTCCAAGGGCTTCATCTATCAAAATTTTTTAAGACCGGTTTCACACGTCCGACATTCATTTCTTGAGTAGGCACCACCATTTTTGGACTGTTTGCGGGTCTCCAAGCTAGACAGCATCACATATAATCTTTTGAAACTTGAGTTCAGGTCAGGAGACCTGTAGCCAGTCAAGAAATGGAGGTCCGTACTGAGCACAGGAATGTCAGACAGGTGAAACTGGCCTAAATTACAGTAAACAAGGCACAGCAATCAGAGGTGTAACTACAGGGGGTGCGATACCAAGTCAGCACCCAGACCAAGGTCCTTACAATTACACTACAATGAGAGCGATTACTTGGCTTTTCTGTTGTTCTGAGTGACAAATTAGCTTAGGGGATGTCCAGGATCAGAAAAACATGGCTGCTATCTTCATAAAATAGTGCCACACCCGTCTACAGATTGAGTGTGGTATTGCAGTTTGGCCATGTACTTCAATGGAGCTGCAATACCACACACAATCTCAAGACAGGGGTGTAATAAATTTTGGAGGAAGGCAGCAATGATTTCTAGTACTAGACAACCAATTTAATGGGGTTGTCCATCTTTGGGAATTTTGTTTTACTTTCATGCTCGTATTCGGGGTGAAAAATAATATTTGAGATTTGTTATTAAAAATGTTGCCTTGTATGACCTCAGTGATGTTCTGTCTATTGCAGGCTGAAGAATAAGTTAACTGAGAATCTGTCAGTGAGATCATATGAAGCTCTGGCAGGGAGTTCCTAACTCCTATCTGGCTTTTCCTGAGCTCTTGTCAGATGATTCACGACCATAGACAACATTAAAGTTGAAGGTGTTCTGTCTCTTTAAGGCAGATGAAAATCAATCAGATATGTTATCTACGATTAAAAAACATATGGAGATCATGGAATGTTATTGCTTCACTGCCCGCAGGCGAGTGCGTCTGTGAGTAAATTGGGTTATGTCCGCCATCCGCTGCAGGGTCCTTTCTGCTCTAATTCAGCAGTGTCAGCTCTGGCTTCTGTGGTTACACCGCAAGCAACGTCATCCCCCAGACATGACTGCACACGTTATGTCACAGCGCTGAGGTCTACAGCTAAAGCCTCCTTACATGGCTAGTTTTTTGTCAAATCAGACTTTTTTTTGCTGATTTCGGGGCCAAGCTGAAATGTTATTTGTATAAAGTTCATTTCTTACTTTAAGTTAAGAAAAATCATCAGAATCTTGGTAAATCCAAAGTTAAAGCAGCAGCCAAAAATATAAATTCTATATATTATACACTACCGTTCCAAAGTTTAGGGTCACTTAGAAATTTTGTTATTTTTGAAAAAAAAAGCACATTTTTTTTTCCAATGAAGCAAACATTAAATGATTCAGAAATACACTCTATACATTGTTAACGTGGTAAATGACTATTCTAGCTGCAAACGTCTGGTTTGTAATGCAATATCTTCATAGGTGTATAGAGGCCCATTTCCATCAACCATCACTCCAGTGTTCTTATGGTACTTTGTGCTTGCTAACTGTGTAAGAAGGCTAATGGATGGTTAGAATACCCTTGAAAACCCTTGTGAAAGTATGTTAGCACAACTGAAAACAGTTTGGCTGATTAGAGAAGCTATAAACCTGACCTTCCTTTGAGCTAGTTGAGAATCTGGAGTATTACATTTGTTGGTTCCATTAAACTCTCCAAATGGCCAGAAAAAAAGAACTTTCATGTGAAACTCGACAGTCTATTCTTGTTCTTAGAAATGACAGTTATTCCATGCGAGAAATTGCAAAGAAACTGAAGATTTCCTACAACGGTGTGTACTACTCCCTTCAGAGGAGAGCACAAACAGGCTCTAACCATAGTAGAAAGAGAAGTGGGAGGCCCCGCTGCACAACTGAGCAACAAGACAAGTACATTAGAGTCTGTAGTTTGAGAAATCGACGCCTCACAGGTCCTCAACTGGCAGCTTCATAAAATAGTACACGCAAAATGCCAGTGTCAACGTCTACAGTGAAGAGGCGACTCCAGGATGCTGGCCTTCAGGGCATCGTGGTAAAGAAAAAGCCATATCTAAGACTGGCTAATAAAAGGAAAAGATTAATATGGGCAAAAGAACACAGACATTGGACAGAGGAAGATAGGAAAAAAGTGCTATGGACAGACAAATCCAAGTTTGAGGTGTTTGGATCACACAGAAGAACATTTGTGAGATGCAGAACAACTGAAAAGATGCTGGAAGAGTGCCTGACGCCATCTGTCAGGCATGGTGGAGGCAATGTGATGGTCTGGGGTTGCTCTGGTGCTGGTAAAGTGGGAGATTTGTACAAGGTAAAAGGGATTTTCAATAAGGAAGGCTATCACTCCATTCTGCAACGCCATGCCATACCCTGTGGAAAGCACTTGATTGGAGCCAATTCCATCCTACAACAGGACAATGACCCAAAGCACACCTCCAAATTATGCAAGAACTATTTAGGGAAGAAGCAGGTAGCTGGTATTCTGTCTGTAATGGAGTGGGGAGTGCACTCACCAGATCTCAACCCCATTGAGCTGTTGTGGGAGCAGCTTGACCATATGGTACGCAAAAAGTGCCCATCAAGCCAAACCAACTTGTGGGAGAGGCTGCTGGAAGCATGGGGTGAAATTTCTCCAGATTACCTCAGCAAATTAACTGCTAGAATGCCAAAAGGTCTGCAATGCTGGAATTGCTGCAAAGGGAGCATTCTTTGACGAAAGCAAAGTTTGAAGGAGAAAATTATTATTCCAAATAAAAATCATTTTTTCAAACCTTGTCAATGTCTGGACTAGATTTTCAATTCATTTGGCAACTCATTTGATTAATAAAAGTGTGAGTTTTCATGGAAAACACAAAATTGTCTGGGTGACCCTAAACTTTTGACCGGTAGTGTATGTCACAGCTCTAGGAGGTAGCAACTTTTCAGACCATCAGATAGTTTTTTGCTACTATCTACTGTAGATACTTAAAGTGGTGTTCTGGAGAGAGACCCTTAAATGGATGGCTAGATCGATAGGGGTCAAACTGCTGGGCTGTTTTTGTCAGGGCCAAAGGCTGTGAGTGGAGTGGCAGGGAACATTCTCAGCTCCCAAAATATCGTAACTTCGCCTACGCTGCCAATAAAAGGATGAACAAGGCCAAAGAGGATAACTGGACATGTTGGATTTCATGCCCAATCCTTGGTTCTCACTGTGGATAAGCTGCCATGTGAGGTGTTGCATTCACACCAAAAAGCAGTCATAATGTCCAGAATATACAAACATGCAAAACTTTATTTTATAATAACAGGTATAAAACGTAGCAAATGGGAAATCCCCTGCGCCAAACTCAACACATACAAAAGGACAGGTGGAGGTGCATGTGGTTATACATATCTTCTCAAAGACCCATATTAAACATGCAGAGTTCTAGATGTAAATAAATCACACATGCTTATACTCATAATGGACTAGTGCCCTGGATCCTTGTGGCATATTTTTAAATACAAGTATAGTCTGTATACATACCAAAATGGGAAGTCACAGCACACGTGGGTGTGAGGGATGTCCCCTAAGGAAGGTATTTGCCGAAACGCGCGTCGCAGTGGACAGGAGTGGCGTGTATGTGTGCTGTGACTTCCCATTTTGGTATGTATACAGACTATACTTATATTTAAAAATATGCCTCAAGGATCTAGGGCACTAGTCCATTATGAGTATAAGCATGTGTAATTTATTTACATCTAGAACTCTGCATGTTTAATATGGGTATTTGAGAGGATATGTATAACGACATGCACCGCCACCTGTCCTTTTATATGTGTTAAGTTTGGCGCAGGGGATTTCCCATTTGCTACGTTTTATACCTGTTATTATAAAATAAAGTTTTGCACGTGACATTGTTAATGTCGATAGCCCGGTAGGACTCTCTCACCTTCGAGATCCCCGTTTCCCAATGACAATACCCCTCCAATTAATGACAGGATTCTCAGTTTGGATAATAATTGGCCACAGCGGCCTTTATTATAAAACATACAAAACACATAACAGTAAGTGGGGAGGGTCCTTGAAGCTCAAAATCTGGTGCTAAACCATAAGAGAAAGTGGACAGAAAAAAAACAGACAATAATTTACTCCCAGCCATTACCACACTGGCTCGGGAGCACCAAACTACCCCAAAGGGTTACCATTGTCCATGTAAAACTACTTGGAAATCCGGCCTACCGTTGCCAAGATTCCCCCAAATCACCAGACCCGAACCAAACTTTACACCAACTGAAGAATCCGTATCCCGACGGATCCCCCAGGCCAATTTAGCACCAACTCCAAGGACCCCTCCCACCGCCACAACGAGGGTATTTGAACACCTCAATTAACCGAGACCCCCCACACACTTAACCGCTATAGCTCTCTTAAGCCCGTTCTGTAACCCGAGGGCCCACAAATCAATGCCCACCGCGTTCAGATGGACACCATCCCCCAGAAAAAATTCTTCACCCCCATTCTCCAATTCAAAATGACGGATAGACAAGCCTCCGTTCCGGACAACAAAACTAGATACCGCCCGATTTATCCTGATTCTAGCTTTATTAATCTTGTCCACCGATCTGGCGTGCCTCCAGCATCTCCTGGGGACAATATTTGACCACACCACGAGCAACTCACGAAAAGACACCCATAACCTGAGCAGATCGTGCTTAATATCCCGTTTGAGCTCTCGAAACGGGTGAACCCCCAAATCATTCCCCCCAACATGTAACACCAAAATGTCCGGAGGTTTATTCACCCGAGCGCCATTATGCACCTCCTGCATGACCCCGTTCCAACACAAACCCTGAAAAACCAACCACCTGACGGCAACTTCCCTGGAAACACCGAGTTGTCGTCCTTCACGCCGAACATCCGCATGCTTCGCACCCCAATAAACGTAAGAGTGACCGACGATCCAAACCAACAGAGGATTGAAACCTAGAAAAATACAAACAACTTAGAGTCCACACCAAACAAACAAGATTACAGACCTACAAGAAAAAACACCAATGCCTTCAAGCCACCAATGCCTTCTAATGTAACTCTTATAACACCCGGACTCCCATCTCCCTATCCTCTGCACTAATTCAGGGGGCAAACCTCCCAAAGCAGCTTCAGTCGCGGCCCCAATACGAAACGAATGAGATGCAAAACGAGAAGCATCTAAACCCAGAGCCGATAAAGCTCGCCTAAAAATCGCAACGAACTGGAATCTGGATAGAAAGGATCCATCCTCATGACACAACAAAGGTCCATTTTTTGTCGGCTGAAAACTTAAAAACCTGCCAACAACGAATAGGACACATAAGTGAACCTGGAACAGCACCCAAAACCACCCTTTTTCCCTTTCCTTCCTGATCAGTCTTAGACTGCCATATCCAGAAATGTAAATGACCCCCAATAATCCACACGTCCTTAGTCCAAAGCCCCCCTTGCCTGTGCGTAGTGGGAGACACAATCTCCCCAACCCTCAAAGCTCAAAAAAAGGCAAGGGAAAAAGCCAAACGAAAAAGAGCCACCTCAAAATTGGATATACAAATTTCACCCAGATGCTCACCCAAAAGCTCCAACACACTGAAAGAGACCTGCGGTCCTCGTGCCTCTCCTTTCTCCTAAAACCTTTTACCGCTTGCTGAACCAGAAACAATTTTGTCAAATCCCGCAAGCCTCGAAGCCGAAAATCAAAAGCCAAAGCTGCCCTAATTCTATCTACCTTTGCTGCCGACTAACCTTCATCGGCACCACGTCTCAACCACAACAACAAGGCACCCACTTTATCATTACCCACGATAGTAGCCCCGCATGACAACAACCAGGTCTCCCAATCGCCCCATACCGACCGATACGCAGATCACGTGGTGGGAGCCAGAGATGCATGAATCAGAGGTTTTGCAGTCCGGATACCACACTCCAAAGCTCCGGCGGGCATTCCAGACCCGACTGCTCCGCATCCGGGGCCGACGACCGAAATTGCTCCCACTGAAATAGAGACAAAGAGTCAGCAATGGAATTCTCAATTCCAGGCACATGAGACGCCGCAATGTACGCATTAATAGCTAAGCAAAACAACACCAACTGTCGAAGAACCCTGATGACGGGTGGGAAGATGCCGTTAAACTGTTGATGACGCACACAACAGCCATATTGTCACAATTAAAGCGGACCTTTTTATTCCGAAAAACGTCCTTCCACAAATAGACCGCAACCAGGATAGGAAAAATTTCCAGCAAGGTGACGTTCTTCACTAACCCAGCCGCAAACCATTCATCAGGCCACCTAGCGGCGCACCACTGGCCCCCCAAAAAGGCACCGAAACCAACACCGCCAGAGGCATCAGTGAACAAATCCAGATCAACATTACCCACCACACAAGCAAACAAAATGATGCAGGGCCTTAACCCCCGCCGTAGCACTAGCCAGCCTGCATGAAAAAACCCTCCCCATTGGGATGATCCTGCAAGCAAAATTCAATTTTCCGAGAAGCGACTGAACTTCACGGAGTGGCAGCTTTTTTAAACGTCTCACTCGCGCGTGCCACATCATCAATCCAACCACTTTCTACTCAGGCAACCTAAACTCCCAATTAACTGAATCAATAACAATGCCCAAGAAAGAAAGACTTGTGCATGGCCCCTCGTTTTTTTCCGGTGCCAACGGGACACCGAATCGTTCAGCTACCCAGATCACTGTCTTTAAAATTACATCGCAACACCCCGACTGACCCGGACCGATGCATAAAGTCATCCAAATAATGTATCACGAAATCCAAACCAGACACATCCCGAACAACTCACTCAAGGAAAGAACTAAAAGCCTCAAAATATGCGCAAGACAACGAGCAACCCATCGGCAAACATCTCTCAACATAAAACCCCCCGTTCCAATAGCAACCCAACAACCGCACGCTATAAGGGTGAACAGGTAGCAAACGAAAAGCAGACTCAATATCAGTCTTGGCCAACAGCGCCCCCCTGCCGCAACTACGCACCCAGCGTGCCGCCTCATCAAAAGACGTATAAACCACGGAACAAAGCTCCGGGTCTATCCTGTCATTCACAGACCTCCCCCGAGGATAGGACAAATGCTGAATCAGCCTAAACTTATTTGGTTCCTTCTTTGGAACCACACCCAACAGTGATACTACCAAATCTTCTAATGGCGGGCCAGGAAAAGGCCCGGACATCCTACCCAAGGAAACCTCCTTATCCAACTTTTCCGAAACCACCGCAGCGTGCAACTCCGCCGATCTAAGATTTTTTTAAAACCTGAGGGATAACAAAAGTAGGAGCAGGTATACTAAAACCATCCCGGAAACCCAACAACAATAACTCCACTCTTTCCCTATCCGGGAACCTATTTAGATAGGGGACTATGGCGTCCAGACTCACTGGCGTCACTCCCTTTTGAATTGCCCCCTGGCTTCCCTTTTTTCTTAAAACACTTGGCAGCACCGTGGGAAGACCCATTGCAGTGCGAGCACAAGTGCTTGAACTTACAAGTGGTTCCGCACTTGCACTGGCCGTCATTAAACTGCCAGCATAAACCGTGTTTTTGACCTCCTGATTGTCCGGACTGACCCCCTGATCCCGAAGAACTTCCTTGCGAAGTGGCTTGGCCGGCAGATCCAGCCCTACCCTTAAAGGAATGACCAAATTTTGACGGTGCCATAACACGCAACCACAAACCTATGTCCTTCTGACCCCATCTAATCGCCGGACGAACCGCTTTTCGCTGTCTAAACTGCTCGTCATAACGGAGCCACGCCTGGCCCCATAAGCCCTATGTGCCTCGCCTATTGAATCTATATAGCAAAATAAGGCGGAACAATTTTCAGGAGCCTTCTCGCCTACTACGCTCGCTAACATTGCAAACGCCTGTAACCAATTCACAAAAGTCTGATGAATAAGACGCCATTTCCGCTTCTCTTCCTCCTCCTTCTTACTGTCCTCCTTCTTACTCTTGTCTAAATTAAATTTCTCCAACGGAAGAAGTGAAAAGATCTTCACATACTCATCTTTCCAAATCTTCTCCCTCACTTCCTTCTTTAAGTGAGCCCCCAACGGCCCTTCAAAACAGACAATCGACAAACTTCACCCCGCGCCTTATCGTCTAAACGAATCCCACCTTCCTTCTCCTTCTCCGTCTGCACGGATACCGACACCGGCTCAGACGACCTGCTCTGCCCCAGAGAAACACCTCCCGACAAACCAAGACCTAAATCTGTAGGACCCAACCATGCCGCCAAAGGAGACGGCACCGACCTAACACCTCCCAGCCGCGTAAGCAGCTCTCGGACGTTAGATAACAGCTCACCTACCCCTTCAATCCCTGAATCGGACCGAACTCCCAACCCCTCACCTGGAACTACTAACCCACCAGCTTGACTAACCCCGACTGATGGAGACAATGACAATGTTGGTAACAAACAAGACACAGATTGGTTCTCACCAGGCTGCGGGGGAGCTGGGATCCCCCCAGCCGCAGACATCCCGCTCGTCCAGCCGTCCACTGCTCCCGATCCGCTCCTTGAACCCTCCTGGGGCTGCGGTCCGCCATACGAGGAAGCCCGTGATATTCCTGCCCCGTCAAAGCACGCTGTTGTTGATCCTGATGCGGCCTGCTAGGGGTATCCCCCAGGAACAGGCCCACTGCCAGAAACGCTCCCATCCGACCTTTGAACGCAGCCCCTTCCAGTCGTGGCCGAAGATGCAGGTGAAGATCCGGGGTCGCTAGCCAGGCCCAGCAGCCTCGCAACTCTCGAGGCGCTGCCCGCCGCTGCTGCAGGAGAGGCTCTCCCCCGTTGTCTCTGTGCTGTGGAGGAAGCGGGCCGCCCAGCCGGAGCATCACCGCGGCGACTCGTGGTGATGTCACTGGGAGCGACAGACGATACAGCGCGTGAAGGCATCGCCCCCCAAAGTGAGGGAGGCGAAGGCCTATCGATCGCCGCAGGCCCCAGCGCGGCAGGCGGATTCTCCCGGACCAGGCCCTGCTTGGACGTTTTCGGGTGGGCACTCGGTCCGGAGGGTTCCTGGAGGGGCTCCTGCGCCTGCGCTGGGACGGCTGAGGCATACTGGGGATAAGCGCTCCGGAGGCCGAACCCGCCGGGAGCACCGCTCACCTGCGGCCTCCGACGGAACGTCCCCGCCGCCTCCACCCAGGATTCCAGCCACCTGGGACTCCAGCCAGCCAAGGGGGTGATTTCCAGCAGCCGCCCGCAGCCTATCGAGAACCTGCTCCACTGATGTCATCCTGGTAGGTACTGCTGATTGGCCTCCAGAGCGGGAACTGATCAAGCCCCACCCCCTCATTGCCCTATAAACCCTTCTAATGAATATTACCCCCCTCCCCTTAAACATAACCCCACACTCTAACCTTCTGCTCCAAAACCGGCTTGCTCCGGCCTGTACTTTTGTAGATTGTAGATTGTGAGCCCTCGCGGGCAGGGTCCTCTCTCCTCCTGTACCAGTTGTGACTTGTATTGTTCAAGATTATTGTACTTGTTTTATTATGTATACCCCTCCTCACATGTAAAGCGCCATGGAATAAATGGCGCTATAATAATAAATAATAATAATAATAATATTCTGGACATTATGACTGCTTTTTTTGGTGTGAATGCATTTCTAGTGAAACTGCAGTTTGTTCAATATGGTCCTGTCCTGTTTTACCATTATTTTGGTCAAAATAATTTACAATAGGAAGTAATTGACAATATAAGACGGGTTCATGTATTCCACTAACTATTTATGGTTAATCATGTGAGGTGTTGGCCAGTGGCTTACTCCCTATTGAGGACACATGCATGGTGAGCTGAGCATGCACATGTAAGGGGGTCAGGAGGAATCACCATTAGCTGAGTGATCCTAAAGTTTATTACCAACTTTAATTCCAAACCTACAGTTCAGCTAATCTTAAAAGGGATGGTCCACGATTTGTGAGGACATTGATGAGAGGATAGCCAAGTGGCCACAAAGTGGTCCAGAAATCTTATCTCACTATTGGTAATGGGGGCAGTATGTGTCTCCCACGTGCTGCCATATAACTAGACCCCCTGACCACCACAGTAATTCTGCCTTTGCTGACCATCCAGTGTGTATGGGACCTTCCCGACTCGCCCATGATGGTGGACGTCAGGTGAATGGGACCTTCCCGACTCGCCCATGATGGTGGACGTCAGGTGAAATAAGGATCACGCCTTTGGGTTTCAAATCTCTGATATTTTTGTCTCAGAGGAAAAAGCCAACGTCAGGGGTGTCTGGCAGCAGCTTTCTTCCCTCTTCCTACAGAAAACATGCATGCCCACATGTGTACGCAGTGGATGTCAGGGGAAATTGCATGTCGGACCTAGAAGCTGATATTTATGGCCAGTTTTAGGCACTGGAGCCAGTTTGTTTTCCCACATACTGGAGCACAGAACTGACCAAGGTGATCAGGAGGATCATCATGTGCTGGCCAAGTGTTTATGTGGATATCCTTATCTCCTATGCAGACTAGATAGGAAATCGCTGGCTTTGTGCCCTCTGGCACTGAGCAGCTGGCACTTATGACTAAATTTAACCAGAAATGATGCACAAAAAAAAGGGAACAAAAGTGAAGGAATAGGAGGAGGATTAAAAGTTAAAAGTCTGGCGTAAGCAACGTCCTGTTCCAGAGCGGATTTCTCCATGACCTACAGAGGAGGGCACAGCACATTACTGATCGTAAAGGCCCACGCCTGCAAGTCAGGCCGCTTACACAATATTACAAGAGTTGGGTTGAGCACTTCATGGCCTCAGTAATGTCCTACATGCTGCTATCACAGCTGTTCGGGAAGCTGAGATATGGGAGGCCATAGTCTCTCTCCAACTATCCCAGAGCTGAGCTTTACAGCCCTGTGAGTGTGACATGGCCCCGTGAGTGTGACATGGCCCCGCGGCAGGCACTATACAGCTGGCATCATTCTTTGTGACTCAAATAGCACTTTGTGTACTGCAGGGTTACCAGTAATTGGGAATTGTGCAGTTTACAGCATTATTGAACTACTATAGCACTAATATTCACTGTACAGCATGATTAGTGAATTACTGTAAGGCACCATTATTAGCCACTGTACAACACTACTGGTTACTGTATAGCACTATTTAGTCACTTTACCATACTACCGATTACTGTCCGACATTTATTTTCTATAGACCACTACTGGTTACTGTATGGCACTATTATATAGTTACTGTACACCACTATTAGTTAGTATAAGACACTAGTTGCTGTACAGCATCATTATTTATTATACAGCACTATATAGTTACTGTACAGCACTACTTAGGCTATGTTCCTGCAGTGCCCCAGAGTCCTGGTCGTTGCAGTAGTGTCGCTCTGCCACTAAGGGGAGTGATGTTATGTCTGATTGCACTAAAGGAGTTCACCTGACCAGGTATCACAAGCACACATTACACTTCACACTCTGGCCACTAGGGGGAGCAAAAGGCACTATGTATTAGGCCACTCCTCACACTGGTAAAACTAGGGGTCGGATAGGAAGTCAGCACAGAACGCAGCCTGGGAGAGTCCAGGGAGGACCTGTCAGGGGTGGGTTCCTGACAGGGGCCTAGCAGAAAGAGTAGAAAGTGACGGAACCGCGCCTGCTCTACCTTGCGGCGGTATCCTAAGAAAGGACACGAAGAGAAGGATGTTGTGGAAAAGTGAGAAACGAGATCAAAGCACAAAGGAGAGCCAGTAGGAGTCGTGCCCCGAGAACGGCATCATCCTACTGAGGCGCGTAGCCGATGACCGGAACACCGAGGAAGTAACTGACTCCAAGCATTACTTCAAATACCGCAGGACAGTTGATTATAGGTTGGCTGTCTACCATACATCACCTAAGAAGACATAGGGGGCAAGCGTGGAGAGGGGCGTCTCTAGGGTCCCAGAATAGCTCCAAGCCTTCCCGTCAAACGGGTGCGTCCTATCCAGATAAACTTGAGGGACGGAGAGAGAGAGAGAGAGCGAACGAACACGAGAGTTGTGAGGACTATCCCGAATGCTCAGCAAGGAAGAACTACAACACACAGGTGCTAGTGGTAGGCACTGATTTCCACCTGCAAGGGGAACTCTGGATGTGCCTTTGGACCGGCCGGTCTCAGACAGCCCTGTTAGCAGTGCTCTGGATTGAGGATCCTGAAGTCTTCAGTAAAAGGTAAAGAGACTGCAACTCTGTGTCCTCGTTATTAACTGCGCTTCACACCATCACCACCTACACTACTGGGAAGCCCTGGGGATATACTTCACCTGTGGGAAGGTATACCATCTAGCTGCCATCACATCACCCCAGTGGACCCCAAGCAGCATCGGTCACCCTGACCGAATACCACAGGTGGCGTCACGAAACCTTAGCCGACTTTCATCACCCCCTTTCATTGGACGCCCCTTAGCAGGGTCACGGACCGGATCCAGCCACCGTGACAACCCTAGAACTGAGACAGAGAGGACCGGTACCGAGTAACCCGCAGCCCTGCGTCTGGGGGAGCTCCATTCCCGCGGTCAAGAACTGGCAGCGCTTTGGGAGCAGCACATGTCCGCTCTGTCCAAAGTGCTGCCGGCTTTTGAACGCAGGCGATTCCGCATGTGTTAACTGAACCGTGCGGAATCACCGCGCTCAATAAATTGTATGGGGACATTTATCTTGTGGAGACTGAACGTCTCAGTGAGATAAATAGGAATGCTGCGGTCTGGAAAGTCGCGACACGAGTGTCTCCACAGGGAAGATTTCGTCACATCCCATCTACTATGCTGTAATATCTGGCCGCTGCGGGTTGGACGATGCAGATGTACCCAGCGTCCAACCCGCAGCATTTACTGACCGTGGGAACATACCCTTACTGTACAGCACTGTTATACAGCACTAGCTACTATAAAGCACTATTTAGTTATTGTATCTCATTTATTATACAGCACTACTACTGTACGGCACTGCTATACAGCACTATTTATTTACTATACAGCACTAGTTATTGTATGGCATTATTATACAGCACTATTAGTTATTTTACGGCATTATTTTACAGCACTATTAGTTACTGTACAGCACTATAATTATATCGCACTATTTAGTTACCATATTACACTATTTAGGTACTATACAGAGCTATTTAGTTACTGTATGGCACTATTATTTAGGTACTATACAGCACATTTTGGGTACTATGCGGCAATATTTATTTTTGCAGAGCTAGGAGGACCCAATTACGCACCACATTATGACAGCTATCACTATATGTACTTTCTCCTATAGACAGGGAATGCATGCGTTTGTGTGTTGGACAATGGTCCGGGCTTCATCCATCTTTCATGTCCCTGTGACTGGATGACACAGAATAATAATGCGTTTTGTAGCTTCACTTGTTTTTTAAAACACAGAATTTCCAGACTAGCAGTTTCTCCTGCGCTACAGTGAGGGATTTCATCAGGTCTATTGTTGCATGCAGACAGAGAGGTTTCATCATACCGTATTGTGTCCTTCTGTAAACACACGAAAGATGGAAATCTGCACACTGTAAATCACAGCCCTATGTATTACTGGAGGCTATATGAGCGACATTACTGAGGCTCCTCTTACCTTATGCCTCACAATGTCATCCTATCATTAAATAAATAGACATAATTTGTATTTATGCAGATCCAAATTCTGCACTGGTAAATCTCTTACAATATCTTAACAGGGGTTGAAAGTTTATTTTTGTGATTCTGAGCACTAATTCAGCCACTAGAGGGAGCTTGGTATTATTATTGACTTATGAATGATCAGTATGCGGTGAGCTCCGGAGCTCCCTCTAGTGGTGGCTGCTTGCAGGCGGAATGTCAACTAGAGATGAGCGAATTTGATCGGGTCAGGAGCAATATCAACAACTATAATGTTCAAGTTCTCCTCCGAGTATCCATGGGATATGTCGTTTTTCACAAAATCCTGTAGATATTTAGGACTTGGACAGCTCTCTGGTATTTGCTTGCCAAATAAGCCCTGACCCGATCAAATTTGCTGATCTCTAGTCATCACCTATTCAGTGGATTTGGTATGCTCTTACAAAAAAGGATAGCTCCAATCTCAATAAAAAAAACCCAACTATCCAGCATAGAGTATCAAACCTAAAAACACTGCTAAAAAGTGCACGTTAGTTTAAGAAGGACACAAAATCCTTATGGTTAAGTTTGACAAATAACCCAGGAGCATATTCAAACTTAGTGTCATGATCCAGGCCGAGGTTTGTTTCTTGCTATTCTCTCCCTGGTCTGGTCATGCGGGGGTTAGCCTTCTTTGCCCCGTTTTGGGATCTGTTTTGCTATTTCAGTCCACGGCTGCCTGCAGGCAGAGTTGGCTATAGTTCTTGCCCCTCACTTGAGCGACTGACCACCGTCACACCTTGATTTGTCCTCTGCCCGTTTACTCAGTTCCCCTGCCTTCCCATTCCTGCTTCCCCGCTCATCTTGCTGTTTGCTCCACGCGCTGTGACCTTGGTATCTGATCTGGCTTGTCCTCTGACCTGTCTGTCTGTCTGATCTCTGCTTCCGACTGGCTCTGACTTCTTTGGCTTGTATCTGACCATGTGTATTGCTATTTCCCCTGGTACTGCGTTTCCTGTCAGTCTCTGACTCAGCTTGTGTGACCTCTCTCTCACCACCTAGTGGCGCCTGCACTGCCACACTGTAGTGTTACGCTGTGAGTGCTACCTATCTTCCCCTGGGATAGGACGCACTATACTGCGCTGCGGCAGCATTACACTTAGATTACAAATGTAAGTCTTAAAGCTCAGTCGAGTGAGCACTCCTTTTTATAGGAGAGACACTTGAAATGGCTGTCGGCTGAAAGATCAGCTGAAGCATCGTAGGTAGAGAAGGGCGAACCCGAACAGAAATGTTCAGTGTTTGTACTGAACAGTTACTGTTCGGGCCTGAACACTGACCACGGACTTCCTGCTGAAGGCCGATGCAGTTTTCAGGGTAAGTCCATGATGACATGGAGGAAAGAGAAAGAATTTCCACCAGTTTTCTCCTCTGCAGGCTCTATGTTTAATTTTCAGTTGTTGCTGAGCTGGTGGGGTGTAGTCTAGCTGCTATGTCTGCCATACATAGTACATAGAGATATACAGAATTCCTGCTCTCCTGCCTTTATGTAGTACACGTTCAAGAGCAGCAGCAGCAGCATGGAGGAAATTACACAGCAGTACTGTGCAGCGTAGCTGCGAATCTAGCTCGGGGTGAGAATCACTTACCAGACTGCAATAGGCAGCTGTAATATGTCCGGTTTGTAAGCTGGCAGGCAAACTCATTGCACAAGAGGGAGTTGTAGTTGCATGTCTAAGTGATTGATGAGCTGTGGAGTAAAGAGAGAGGAATGTTTGTCAAAAAGATCATTAGTGACTAATATACTGCTGTAATAATATACTGTTCATCAAACGGCTATTTCTTCCTACCCACATGACTGCTTGGTTAAGTCAAGTTCTCAGTGGGCAGAGCAGAGTGGTTATCACACATTTGTGACAGGGGCTTATCGCCTCCAAAACAGAAACAGGCCAATCCTGAACTTCCAGTCATTTACCAAATGAAGGTTTGGAGAAACATCCATGAGTTTGTCGATATTATTTTACGCTACATTGGCATCTTTATGTTGGGGCTACGATTCCAACAGATGCTGCAGCGCATGGAAATGAATAGCATTATCTAAATCTTGCACTATGCAGATGCCAGGGACTTACCAACAAGTTACAAAGGTTGAAAAAAGACCTTGGTCCATCAATTTCAACCTTTCTCTCCCAATGATAAATTCTTTATCACTAATCTAGCTATAACCCGCAATGTTTTGTGTGCTGAGGAAATTATCCAGCCCTTGTATAAAAGCTGTTATAGTGTCTGCCATTACTACCTCCTGTGGCCGGCATCCCACATTCTGACTGCTCCAACTGTAAAGAACCCTTTCCTATTTAGCTGCCGGAATCGCCTTTCCTCCACCCGTAATCAGTGCCCCCTGGTCCTTAGTATGGTCCTTGGAAGGAATAAGTCTTGTACTGGCCACCCATATATTTATACATGTAAATGAGATCCCCTCTAAGGCATCTTTGTTTTCTAAGCTAAACAAGGCCAACTTTAGCACCTCTCCTTGTATGGGAGGCCCTTCATCCTTTGTAATCTAGTTGTCCGACTTTGATCTAACTTACAAACATCCTTCTTAAAATGTAGAGCTCAAAACTTGATCCCTTATTCTAGATGTGGCCTCAAAAGTGATTCATAAGGGGTAACATTGCGTTGGAATCGTGGGATTTTATCTCTCTTTTTATATACCCTAAAATCTTGCTTGCTTTGCAGCTGCTGCTTGACATTGAGTACTGCTGCTCAGCTTAATGTACCGTCACACTAAGCGACGCTGCAGCGATACCGACAACGATCTGGATCGCTGCAGCGTCGCTGTTTGGTCGCTGGAGAGCTGTCACACAGACAGCTCTCCAGCGACCAACGATGCCGGTAACCAGGGTAAACATCGGGTTACTAAGCGCAGGGCCGCGCTTAGTAACCCGATGTTTACCCTGGTTACCATCGTTAAAGTAAAAAATCAACCACTACATACTTACCTACCACTGTCTGTCCCCGGCGCTGTGCTTCTCTGCTCTGGCTGTGAGCACAGCGGCCGGAAAGCAGAGCGGTGACGTCACCGCTGTGCTTTCCGGCTGCCCGGCGCTCACAGTCAGAGCAGAGAAGCACAGCGCCGGGGACAGACAGCGGTAGGTAAGTATGTAGTGGTTGTTTTTTTACTTTAACGATGATAACCAGGGTAAACATCGGGTTACTAAGCGCGGCCCTGCGCTTAGTAACCCGATGTTTACCCTGGTTACCAGCGAAGACATCGCTGAATCAGCGTCACACACACCGATTCAGCGATGTCAGCGGGAGTCCAGCGACGAAACAAAGTTCTGGACTTTCTGCCCCGACCAGCGATATCACAGCAGGGGCCTGATCGCTGCTGCCTGTCACACTGGACGATATCACTAGCCAGGACGCTGCAACGTCACGGATCGCTAGCAATATCGTCTAGTGTGACGGTACCTTTACTTGTAACCAGAATCCCCAAGTCCTTCTCCTGTTCTGTAGTCCCGAGTATGGTCCCATTGAATGTATATACAGCTATAGGATTACTCTGTCCTCGGTGCATTACTCTACATCAGGGGTCCTCAAACTTTTTAAACAGGGGGCCAGTTCACAGTCCCTCAGACCATTGGAGGGCCGGAATATAGTTTAAAAAACAAAAAAACTATGAACAAATTCCTGTGCACAGTGCACATATGTTATTTTGAAGTAAAAAATCAAAACAGGAACAAATACAATATTTAAAATGAAGAACAAGTAAAGTTAAATCAACAAACTTACCGATATTTCAATGGGAACTATGGGCCTGCTTTTGGTCAGTGTCCGGTTCCTTATTTGTCACAAGTGAAGCAATTGTTTGCTTTCTTGATATCATGGTTTCCTAGGGATTCCAAATTGCTATTAGTAAAATACCAATATATATACAGCGCTACAAAAACAATATACCAGCAATAACATTGCCCACACAAGAGACATACAGACTGCACTGCCCATCAACGCAGCCTTGCCAATCCATATCCTTTCAGCCTCACCAGTGCCCATATTGGTGGAACTCCGCTTTTACCTCAGGCTCAGACTGGTGTGGTGCGAGAGTCCCCAAAAGGCAGGTAAAAGTCCCCAATAGGCAGGTAAATGTCCCCAATAGGCAGCGCAGGTCCGCAAAAGGCATGATAGACTGAACCCAGTGTAAAAAAAAAATAAATTACCAGTATTCACCTATGTCCCCCGCTGCTCTGAAGAGGTGCTCGCTCGACTCCGTCCTCTTCTGGCACAGGCAGCGTGCCATCATCAGGCCGTGCAGGTGACGTGATGACAATCACGTGGTCTGTGCTGCATACGGAGGGCCGCGTATCGCCTTTCCTTGCCACCTCGTCGTTCTGCTCGCGATTACAGGGCCCGCCGGCATTGAACTGTAGTGAAGTTCAATGTCGGCCGGGCCCAGGAGCCGGATAAATGTACTCAGCGGGCCGCATGTGGCCCGCGCGCTGTAGCTTGAAGACCCCTGCTCTACATTGTTGTAGAGTAACATACTAACAGGACATAGTACAGGGCAGCATCTGTGCCACACGTCTACACTCTGGGTTAGGCTACGTTCAGACTAGCGTTGTGCGCCGCTGCGTCGGCGACGCGACGCACAACGCACCAAAAAACACGGCAAAACGCACGCAAAAACGCTGCGTTTTGCGACGCGTGCGTCGTTTTTTGCCGAAAATCGGACGCAAGAAAAATGCAACTTGTTGCGTTTTCTTGGTCCGAAGCTTGCGGCAAAAAAGACGCATTTGTCGCAAAACGCAACAAGCAAAAACGCATGCGTCCCCCATGTTAAATATAGGGGCGCATGACGCGTGCGTCGCCGCTGCGTCGCCCGACGCGGCGCCGACGCACACTAGCACAACGCTAGTCTGAACGTACCCTAACTGAAGTTCCCATGGCCCTGAGTCCTGAAGTTCCCATGATAGAAGATTACAGAATCCTTCAGGATTTATCTATTTCCTCTCCCACACTGCAGATACAGGGATTTGTAGAAAGCACTGATGGCCGGCAGCCTCCCCCACCTGCACTTTGTCCCAAGAAGGAAAGGTGAGAGATCACATTGCCAAAACAACAGAAAGTTTGAGAAACTGGAAATAATCATGCCCACAAGCTGAGGCCGGGTTCACACGTGCGTGTTTGTGCTCAGCGTAGGCCTGCGTAAGCTCCGCATGCGTCTTGCGTACATATCTGTAACATGGTGTAGGTAGGGACATGCATTAGCATCATTTCACCTGCAGATGCGTATACATGCGTCGTTTTGCGGTGTCCGACGAACGCAACATGTTGCATTTTTTGAGGTGTCAATTATGCGCATGCGGATGGGTGCGTCACGGCAATGCATTACTGTCTATGGGAGCGCAAGGACATGCATACGCATGTGTTTGATGTGCTTGTGTACTCTGGATTGTGCATGACCAGGAACTGATTGAGACACGCCCTCCTGGAAATATCGAACGCATGCACATAAACGCAAAGGCAGGCAAAAAACGCATACAAATGCATGCACATGCAGCGTTTGTTTGGCCTCATGCGTTTAAATGCGTTTTTGCCTGCGTTTGCGCATGCAGATGATACCCTGCGCACGGAAATGCTAATGTAGACCTAATGTAGTTTTGGTCACTTACTCAAAGTTTCTGATGTAAAAAAGACCAGTCCCGGCCTGTAGGCACCGTCACCGCCTGTAGAGATTTCACTGCAGATGTGGATGGAATATTAAAGTCCATAACACTGGACCTAAAAATGACCGGCTTCAAAAGTAAACGTCTACCATATCAAGTCATCATTCCCACCATAAGATACCCTTACAGGCGCAGGAAGCTGAGATTTGGAGGGCTGTTTGATGACTTCCTGTCATCTTTGGTGATTTTGTTCCATTTAGCAAATTAGCAACTTTGAATAGTTAACTTGGATCCCAGGGTGGCAAAAGTAGCTGGACAGCGTGAGGACCCTGCAAAGCTCCTCATATCGCAGCTTCTTGCATTATTGGGATTGTGGTGAGAGTCGAAAGTGGAATCCTGGTGGTAAGTGGGTTTCCTGCAAGCTATAAACGTTTTCTCTGTTAAAAGTCTCAGGGACTGGAGCCAGTTTCACACATCCACCATTCATGGTCCGAGTATAGACCACGAAGTACCAACCATCTGCAGGTCTCCTGCCCCGAACTCAGCCACCAGATGTTTCAGGCGTTTAGTTCGGGTGTGGTGCCCCAGCGTTTTGGTCTGGACTTGGTCCATAAATATCAGATGTGTGAGGCTATGTGCACACGTCAGGATTTTTTCCTGACAAAATCCTGACATTTCTGCGAGAAATTCGCGTTTTTTTCCGCGCGGAAATTGCGCGGATTTTTTGCGTTTTTTTTTTTTTCCCCTGAATGTCATTTTGGCATAGAAATCCGCAAAAAGAATGAGCATGTCCATTTATTTTGCGGAATGCGTTTTTTTTGCGGAAAAAAACGCTAACATATGCACAAAAAATGCGGAATGCATTCTAAAAGATAGGATGCATAATGTTAGCGTTTTTTTACCGGATTTATAGCGTTTTTATTGCAAAATTCCGCAAAAAAAAAACGCTAAAAATCCGGACGTGTGCACATACCCTGAAACTGACCCAATGAAGATGGCAGAGTGCTGGGCTCCGTCAGTCCTTTTGGATAGAGTGGCACCGCACATGCAGGTCTGATCTTCTAGTCAAATGGGGATTTTAATCTGCAATTCAAAGTTTTTCCAAAATATGACTGATGCTACATGAGTCACATGGGTGGGGTCAGGAAGTTGGACCCCTTCCTCTAAAGTCAAGAACATAGCTACCTCCCCACTGAAATTAATGGGAGAGACGGAAGCCTTATTGCTGCCTTGTGGGGTGTGGCACGTAGGTGGGGTTGCTCTTTACAGTATCCCGTGCACCAGGTTTTGACAAGTTGATATTTACCTGCAGGGTGTTATAGATGTACATGGAGAACGAGCGCTGGCACATTCCCCGCACAGGTGCTGGCTCCTCGCTGTGTCACTACAGGTGCGATTTATTGCAGGGCGGTATTAAAAACAAGGGACATCATTTACGTCATGGCCCAGATTTCACACTCGGCGCTGCTTCCGTCACTCAGCGCGTCCACACAGCTTCCGCTTTCCTTCATGGTCCCAGCAAGTATTTACCTTCAGGTTAGGCTATGTTCACACTATGCGGTTTTTACCGCGGAACCGCCGCAATTTTGCTGCTGCGGGTCCGCAGCAGTTTTCCATGCAGGGTACAGTACAATGTTACCCTATGGAAAACAAAAACCGCTGTGCCCACATTGCGGAAAATCACGGAAAAAAACGCGCGGAATTGCTGCGGAAAAAAAGAAGGAGCATGTCACTTCTTTGTGCAGAATCGCAGCGATTCTGCACCCATAGAAATGCATTGATCCGCTTACTTCCCGCATGGGGCTGTGCACACCATGCGGGAAGTAAGCGGATAATGTGCGGGTTATACCCGGGGTGGAGGAGAGGAGACTCTCCTCCAGGCCCCGGGAACCATATTTGAGTAAAAAAAAAAGAATTAAAATAAAAAATAATGCTATACTCACCTCTGAAGTCTCAGCGCTGCACGCGGCCGTCCGGTCTCAGGTTTGCTATGCGACCAGGACCTGCGGTGACGTCGCGGTCACATGACCGTGACGTCACGAAGGTCCTGGTCGCACAGTATCTTTGGAACCGGACCGCCGCCTGCAGCGCCGAGGAGATCGGGACGTCAGAGGGTAAGTATATAATTATTTTATTATTTTTAACATTACTATTGAAGCTGCATATTGCTGCATATGCAGCATCAATAGTAGGGGTAAAATCCCGCAACGGAACCCGCAGGACAAACCGCGATAAATCTGCAGGGATAACCGCAGCGGGTTTGCCCTGCAGATTTATCAAATCCGCTGCGGGAGAACCCGCAGGACAGGACGCAACGTGTGAATGTGGCCTTAGAGTTACTCGTCTCATTACAGTCGGCACCAGCTCCCCAGGATACTGATGTAAAAAAAACTTTTTATATGAAAAATAAATAAAGGGATAACAAAATCTGGTGGATAAAAATTTCCCTTCCCATTCCATCACCATCAGGACGCAGACAAACACGTAAAGTGCTACTTTATTACAAGGCCAAGGGGGCGAAATATAAAGGGCCCCATTCATCATCACATTTTTGCCTTTGTTTTGTCACTTTTTTTTTCCTGTTTTGCACCAAATTCTTCTTTTAAAGGGGTTGAAGACCATATTTACAAAAAGGAGCGTTTCCAGATACAGTTTCTATTTTGAAAAACTGGTCTTTTTTATTTTTTTTACCACCTCCAAAAACACTGTATGTACATAGCCTAAAGCTGGAATCATGTGCAGTTTTTGTTAAGCCAAAACTAAGAGCAGGTTACATAGGAATGGAAGATATAAGGAAAGGGATTCTCCTTCTCGTTAGGTCCACTTCTAGCTTTAGCTCAAAAAGAGTGCGTGCAATTCCAGCTGAATGGTTCTGGCTGTATCCGACGCAGCTTCGGACATTAGGCCTTCTTCACATGTCCATTTTTTGTGTCTGTATGCGGTCCGGTGTTTTAAGACCCGTAAATACGGACATGCATACCCATTGTAGTCAATAGTGATCCGCACGCAAGGTTCGGTCTGTGTGAAAACCCGCACACATGTCAGATTTTTTTTGTACAGCACAGATAAAATGCAGGCTGCACACCGATGACATCTGTGTGTCATCAGCGTGACACGCAACGGCGCCTTGGAACAAGCGGTATAGTTCACACTGATCCCAGGCGCTGGCTGCTTATTGTCGCTGGGTCTCCCTGAGATCAGCGCGACCAGGAGACAATTATGGGAACACCTTATTGCCTCATGGTTTTCAGCCTGGACGGTCGCATCATGGCGCCATTCAGGTTGTAAACCAGATGAAGCGAAAATACGCTTAGTCCAAAGCGCTGCTATTTCCTGATCGTGGGAACGCACCCTTATAGATACCTCTCCATTACTAACCACTAGGCTTGAGGTCAACTGACAATACAAAAGGTGACATCAACCTCAACCCCCACAGGGCAAGTGGGAAGAGCAAGGCTAAGTGCCAGATTTAGCGCTGAACGCTGATGTTGGTCTGGAAGAAGGCCAATATCAAAGGCCCCTTCCCAGGCTATTAATGTCACCCACAACTGTCTTTTGACCCTTTTCTGTTTTTAATTTATAGGGGGACCATATGTCATTTTTCTTCTGGGGTCCCCTGTAAATGCTAAGCAAACAGCTGTGATCTGTTAATAATAGGCTGGAAACCTTATGGACTATTGTCCCTTGTCCCACATTATTAACATCAGCCCCAAGCTGTGGGTTTTCCCTCTGTTGGTTATGAAAATTGCGTGGGAGCTCACGCCTTTTTTTTTAAATTTAATTCTTTATGTTACACAGGAGGTAAACAGCGGGTGTGGAATACAACTCCCATAAGTGTCTCTTGGTCGCGCTGATTTCAGAGAGAGTAGGAGACAATGATGAGAGTTGCCTTCCACAGCCTGCTGGGACCCGGGGTCAGAGCAAACTATACTGCTTGCTCCCAGGTGCCGGTACGTGACACATGGACACAGACAACAAACGGACACATTGATGTCACATACATACATACGGATGGCACACGGACCACAGATCTCACCAGTACTGGTTTTTCCTGCAAAGTAACCACCAGGACGTGAGAAGGAGGCTTCTGAGGATTTTGAGGGTATTATAAACCAGATTTAGAAAATCTCTGCTGGGATTAACATTGCCTGTTACTTGGTGGGATCCATAGTCACTGTCTGAGCAGTAGCAAAGAATCGTGTGGGCTCCGCAGACAGGACCCCCAGGGTAATCTATGACTACTACTGTAAATAGATAATTGCACATAAGAAATTCACAATGTATTATCAGTGTCATGCATCAGGAACATTTAGCTGAGCCATCACTTTTTCCGCCCCAGTGTTGGGTCGGGCTGTATAAATGAGGTGTGTCTGGATCTGCAAATGTCAAGCTGCTCAATTGTGTCTGAAGAGGAGGATTTACTGGTGAATAGATTCAGAGAGACTCAGGAATCCTCTCTACATGTCAGTACGTCACAGTGTGACTCTTCTCTGCCGATCCTGAGGTATTTGTTTTCTAGATCATGCCTTACAAAAATACTTGATTACGGTAACTCCCGAGGCTGTGACGCATGACAACATATGTAACTGTGGCCTCGGCAATAACCATCACATATCCATACATATAGGGAGCATGCTGTCCTATAATGTGTACAGGGCTGGGGGCAGCTGCACTGCCCCTCATATCTGCCATCTGGGGACACCAGGACTAGCGCTCGTCATGCTACCTAACTGCACGTGGAGCGGGTCCACTTCCAAAACACACTTGGAAAGAAAAAAAGAGGTTCCAGCTTCTCCAGATAAAATCGAAAGGCTTTATTGCTATAACATCATTAAAAATGAATGAACAGCTCCCGAGACATCACCAATGACAGTATATACAACAGGCTACGCGTTTCGACCGACAAGCGGTCTTTATCAAAGCTAGTCTACTGAATAGTGAATTGGTATAAAAAGACCTGAGGACCAATAGCATGACAAAAACAAATCACATGATCGAACAGGTCCTATTAATCAACAAAAACTAATGACAATTCACACAAAACACATAAAAAAAACACAAATATATACAAACAACAATTAATTAAATAAATGAATACGTGTCACACATGAATAAATAATTAATAATGGTACATCAATTCATTTCTCTTGTTGAGACCGTCAGGAAATCTCGTGCCCAGATTGAAGATCCAAAATGCTTCACGTGTTAACAATGTTCTATGCAGATCCCCTCCACGTAGCGGCTTCTTGATTCTTTCTAGACCTGTAACCCTCAAAAAACTAATGTCCCGAGAATGGTAATCTATAAAATGTTTCGCTGCAGATGAAATATTGCGGTTAATATTGCCAATATGAATAATGTCATGCAAATGTTCGGAAATACGGTTCTTCAATTTCCTAATTGTGCATCCAACATATGATTTATTGCACTCAATGCAGTCTAATTTATAAATGACATATCGCGTGTTACAATTAATAAAATCCTGGATGGCAAACGTATTACCATTCTTGAAATCTTTGAAAGTCTTAGTTGTAACCATTCTTTTACATGTAGAACAATTGGTAACATTACATTTATAACTGCCTTTGCATTGAAGCCAAGTATCTGATCCTTTATGAGAAACAAATGTGTTGGGTGATAAAATATTACCCAATGTGGGTGCCCTCCTGGCAACAATATTGCACCCACCTTGTAAAACCTGGCTGAGAATAGGATCCTCATACAAAATAGGTAGAGCTTTAGAAATGATGTGTTTGATTGCATTAAATTGGGGGCTATTCTGCAAGCAAACAAATGGTTTATTTCCGACATTACTTTTAACAGACTTCTTATCTGACAAAACATTAGGTGAAATAAGTTCCTTTTGTTGTTTGTTGGAAACTATTTTAGACGCTCGATCCAACATCCAATTAGGATATCCCCGTTTATTTAATCTCTTACATGATCTGGATAAATCACTAATGTATGCATTATTGTTATTGCAATTACGTCTAAGTCTAGTGAACTTACCTACTGGAATTGCTTTAATAGTATGCTTGGGGTGGCTACTATTGGCATGGAGAATTGTGTTACCGGCAATAGGTTTAATAAAAGTCCGTGTTGAAATTAATTCATTAGCACTACCCGTCAATTCTAAATCCAAAAATGAAATTGTTAATTTATGATGAATGTGGGTAAATTTAATATTGTAATCGTTATTATTAATATATACTAAAAAATCTGGTATGGCAGATACATCGCCCCTCCAAATAATTAATGTATCGTCGATGTATCTGCCATACCATAAAATAAAGGAACAAAAAATGGATTATTAGTTGTAAATAAAAATTGATGTTCCCAAAATGCCATAACCAAATTTGCTAGAGATGGAGAAAATTTAGCCCCCATCGCCACTCCAGTACATTGAAGGTAATATTCACGATCAAATGAGAAGAAATTATGTGTTAAAAGAAAAGAAGCCACCTGTAAAATAAAATTAATTAGATCCTGTGAGTAAGTACTATAATTTACAAGATGAAATTGTAACGCTGAAATAGCGACGTTATGTGGTATGCATGTATATAAGGACACAACGTCGCAACTCAGCCAAGAATATTCAGGCAACCAAATTTTTTGTGACAAAATGCCCAAAACGTCTTTAGTATCTTTGATGAATCCAGGTATTCGTGACACATATGTTATCTGTTATCACTTCCAAAACACACCTAAAAAAAAAAAAAAATCACTTAAAAGGTATTCGAAAGACTTATCCTATTAATTTCTTTGGTAAAACCACTTTGCTCTTTTATATGTTCGGTGTTTTTTTTTTCCAACTTCAGGTTGAAAAAGCAAATTAGATGGAGTCACCCAGTAATATGCTTCATTTGTACAAGCCATTCAGATTAAAACCTTGTACATTTCTTAGCCCTGCGCCCGAACCTGCCTGCTCGATGTCACCATGTTGGCAATGCTGTCAGGTCTATACATACTGGGGGTCTACATTGCAGGGTCAGGCGTACACTCACCACGTATTTAGTCTTCTAGGTAGAAGGTGGTTTGCTACATTGTATCAGGCAGCAGAGTGTTAAGCCCAAACCCAATGATATCCACCTATGAGGAGGGAAATGTTTTCAGGGTATGTGCACACAATGCAGAATTAGTGCAGAACTGCAGCAGATTTTTCTGCTGCAGATCCGCACTGTGATTTACAGTACAATGTAAATCAATGTGAAAAAAAGCTGTGCAGAAAAATCTGCGCAGAAACGCTGCAGATTTCAAAGAAGTGCACGTCGCTTCTTTTGTGCAGTTCTGCAGCGTTTCTGCACAGCTTTTTTTTCCACATTGATTTACATTGTACTGCACAGAAACTGTGCAGAAACTGCATCAAATCTGCAGATGCAGATTTAGTGCAGAAAATTCTGCACCACATTTCCTACGTGTGCACATAGCCTCCAGGTTCAAGAGTTTTGAAGCCAAAGCCAGGAAAGTTTCAGAAAAGGCAGACATCCATCTTTGTATTCACAATATCTCCTTAGTAATCCCCCTTGTGCCTTATTAGGGTCTAATCAGACTTAAGGTACCGTCACACATAACGATATCGTTAACGATATCGTTGCTTTTTGTGACGTAGCAACGATATCGTTAAGGAAATCGTTATGTGTGACAGCGACCAACGATCAGGCCCCTGCTGGGAGATCGTTGGTCGCTGAGGAAAGTCCAGAACTTTATTTCGTCGCTGGACTTCCCACTGACATCGCTGGATCGGCGTGTGACACCGATCCAGCGATGTCTTCACTGGTAACCAGGGTAAACATCGGGTTACTAAGCGCAGGGCCGAGCTTAGTAACCCGATGTTTACCCTGGTTACCAGCGTAAACGTTAAAAAAACAAACACTACATACTTACCTTCCGCTGTCTGTCCCCGGCGCTGTGCTTCTCTGCACTCCTCCTGCACCCTGTGTTAGCGCCAGCCAGCCAGAAAGCACAGCGGTGACGTCACCGCTCTGCTTTCCGGCTGACCGGCGCTGACAGTGCAGAGGAAAGCAGAGCGCCGGAGGACAGACACGGAATGTAAGTATGTAGTGTTTGTTTTTTTAACGTTTACGCTGGTAACCAGGGTAAACATCGGGTTACTAAGCGCGGCCCTGCGCTTAGTAACCCGATGTTTACCCTGGTTACCGGGGACCTCGGGATCGTTGGTCGCTGGAGAGCTGTGTGTGTGACAGCGCTCCAGCGACCACACAGCGACGCTGCAGCGATCGACATCGTTGTCGGTATCGCTGCAGCGTTGCTTAGTGTGACGGTACCTTTAGCGGTTTCCTCAATGGTTTTAGTTGTCGTATCTTTTACAGGTTAAAGGTACCTTCACACATAACGATTTCGTTAACGATATCATTGCAGCGTCACGCCTTTTGTGACGTAGCAATGATCCCGCTAACGATCTCGTTATGTGTGACAGCGACCAACGATCAGGCCCCTGCTGGGAGATCGTTGGTCGCTGGGGAATGATCAGGACCTTTTTTTGGTCGCTGATCACCCGCTGTCATCGCTGGATCGGTGTGTGTGACGCCGATCCAGCGATGTGTTCACTTGTAACCAGGGAAAATATCGGGTTACTAAGCGCACAGCCGCGCTTAGTAACCCGATATTTACCCTGGTTACCATTGTAAAAGTTAAAAAAAAAAAAACAGTACATACTTACATTCCGATGTCTGTCACGTCCCCCGCCGTCAGCTTCTCTGCACTGACTGTCAGCGCCGGCCGTAAAGCAGAGCACAGCGGTGACGTCACCACTGTGCTCTGCTTTACGGCTGCCGCTGACACAGTCAGTGCGGGAAGCTGACGGCGGGGGACGTGACAGACATCGGAATGTGAGTATGTACTGTTTTTTTTTGTTTTGTTTTTTACTTTTACAATGGTAACCAGGGTACATATCGGGTTACTAAGCGCGGCCCTGCACTTAGTAACCCAATGTTTACCCTGGTTACCCGGGGACTTCGGCATCGTTGAAGACAGTTTCAACGATGCCAAAGTCTTTCCCCTGATCGTTGGTCGCTGGTGAGAGCTGTCTGTGTGACAGCTCCTCAGCGACCACACAACGACTTACCAACGATCACGGCCAGGTCGTATCGCTGGTCGTGATCGTTGGTAAGTCGTTTAGTGTAACGGTACCTTAAGGCTATGGTCACACTATCAGTATTTAGTCAGTATTTCACATCAGTATTTGGTAACCAAAACTAGGAGTGGGTCAAAAATACAGAGTAAGTGACATGTTTCTATTATAGCTTTCCCCTCTGTTCCACTCCTGGTTTTGGCTTACAGATACTGATGTAAAATACTGACCATATACTGATAGTGTGACCGTAGGGTAATATTAAAATAAGTGTTTCACCTCAATTGCTACATCATAGCAGATCCTATAAATTACATTCAAGCGGAAATTTTCATGAAGCTTTCGTCATATAATCTATGTTAAAACCATAGGAAAACCTGGTACACCCCCACAAGTGCACATGTCCGCTATGTGGCCAATATATAACCACGGTGCATCAGCACACTGCGATTAATCAATGCATGAACTCCAATATTTCTGTAAATGTTACAGATGTGAGGTACTTAGGGACACCACATCCCACAATACATACTAAAGAATGAAAAATACAAAATGCCAAATAAGCAGCTTGCGTCTTTAACATTTACAGCAATAGTGGCGTTCATGTATTCATTAATCGCGGCGTGAGGACGCCCAGTGTATGTATGGAAACTCAAGAGATGGCTCATTTTTAATTTCTTTATTTTACTCACTTATATAGCGCCATTATTTCCCCAGCGCTTTACATACATTATCATCGCTGTCCCCAATGGGGCTCACAATCTAGATTCCCTATCAGTATGTCTTTGGAGTGTGGGGGGAAACCAGAGAACCCGGAGGAAACCCACCCAAACCCTTGCAGAACATACAAACTCCTTACAGATGTTGTCCTCGGTGGGATTTGAACCCAGGATCCTAGTGCTGCAGTGAGACCACTGAGCCACCGTGTATGGGGGGTCCTCCAGTTGTGCCATAGACATATGTCAGCCATTGTGTGCAACAGATAGCCTTCCATTAACACTCAGTTCTGCCCATCTGTGCAAAATGGTGGAAAAAAAAGTGACGGCTGCCAGACACCTGATAACACTCTTCAATAAAAAGTTTAAGTTGCAGTCTAGGTGGCCTAAGCCCCCCTACACATTCCCCCATAGTCAGCCAAATCTGCCGATATCAATCTGTGAATGGGCTCCCATCTCTGACAATCCAGATGTTCTCTAAGACAGGGGTGTCAAACTGCATTCCTCCAGGGCTGCAAACATATCATGTTTTCAGGATTTCCTTGTACTGCACAGGTGATAATTTAATCACCAAGTCATTATTTGTGTAGGTGATTAAATTATCACCTGTGCAGTACAAGGAAATCCTGAAAACATGACCTGTTTGCAGCCCTCGAGGAATGCAGTTTGACACCCCTGCTCTAAGAGGTGAGCTGCCGCCAGAGGCGACTGCCAGTGACTCTCTTCTAGAGGACACAGGAGGCTCCTGACTATGGAGGGGTTAGGAGAGAGCTCATCGACAGGCCGCCAGCTATCTAAAGTGTATGTGAGCACTATACACAAACAGATGATGACCAAATAACCTCCTATACACGAGCGTGCATAGGATCGGCGGCATCTTATTTCCCAGAGAATACAAGAATTACGCTGTTAAAACCCAATATACTTCATGCTACTCAGCCCCATTATCTTCTGTCAGGGGAGAGTCGGGGGGGCCCCATACACGAGATGGTCCGCAGGTGCAGCCAATGTGTATGACCAGCCGAGGGCCATTGTTCATTGGCTTTACATTCCCCGCACAGCAATCCTATCCTCCATGCTGAGTTGCCCTTGGTGGTTTGTTCATGTGCGGCAGAGCTTTCCATACATGTGAACTGGGGATGCTTTGGCAGGAAGCACAAGGATTTCTGCAGGGTCCATTCAGATGTATAGGAAGGCGCAGGATTTTCTACAACAAATATCTATATAAAACACACTTTGGCCATTGGACAGAGTTACGGTGCGGCTGCGTGCAGTTAGTTAATGGCTAATGGGAGTCCTAGAATAATTAGCATCGCACAAAGTACAGGACACAGATTAGGATCTTTTCCAGGAACAATCCCCAATCAGCTTTTAGCCTTACGTAACATGGGGGTAAACGCCATGGATGATCTTTGTGATGGATTTTGTGTTTCAGACCCAATGGCCCCACTGGGTTACTTTCTAATGACCCAGACTAACAGCACAGTCAGTATGGGTCATTAGTCTTGTGGCTGTGGTGGGACTTGTGGTCGCAATACAGAAATGCACCCGTGTTGAGCTTGTGTGTACCTGGCCTTAGGCTTAGATTTTTCCATGTATCCCTGCCCTTACAGGAAATGTAATATTGGTGACCTACCCTCAGTTTGTCAATATCATGTTGGTGGGAGATCAACAACGTTGATCAACTGATTGAAAGGACCATGTCCACGGTGCACCGAAACTGACAGCGCCACTCATGGTATAGTGGACGTGTGAGGTACTGCAGTTCTCTCCAATTTAAAGAGTGCCCGTGTTTTGGCTTTTTCTCAAATCAACAGTACATTTAAAAATATTTTATTTGAGAAATCCACTTTTTTCTCCTCCTGGACTCATCATTCATTCTCAAAATTCTGAATTCACTGGTAAAATGTGTCTTCAGTGAATACAGGCTTTCCTACATGGGATTAGAGAAGTGGCATGTACACATATTATACTATCATGCATCCTTTAGGTTTGGAGCCTATTCACACCCTGTGGTCTAAATAGCACCATTTTACTTTTTTCACAAAATCCCTGCACAAAAGGCTGATTGGTATAGATCAGATCATCACCTTGCTATGAGGTGAGGAGACACTAGGACAATCTTCACAGACAGGAGGAGTTGGAATAGGTCAATGGCCACAATAATTAGACCCTTCTGGACATTTTAGGAGACATCTTGTAATTGCATTTGCAAATTCTGATAAGGGATTAGCTCTGATTCCACAGTAATATTATCAGTAGAGGGTAGAGGGGCTTAAGGTACCTTCACACATAATGATATTGTTAACGATATCGTTGCTATTTGTGACGTAGCAACGATATAGTTAATGAAATCGTTATGTGTGACAGCGACCAACGATCAGGCCCCTGCTGGGAGATCGTTGGTCGCTGAATAAAGTCCAGAACTTTATTTCGTCGCTGGACTCCCTGGAGACATCGCTGGATCGGCGTGTGTGACACCGATCCAGCGATGTCTTCACTGGTAACCAGGGTAAACATCGGGTAACTAAGCGCAGGGCCGCGCTTAGTAACCCGATGTTTACCCTGGTTACCATGCTAAAAGTAAAAAAAAACAAACACTAGATACTTACCTACAGCTGTCTGTCCTCCAGCGCTGCGCTCTGCACTCCTCCTGTACTGGCTGTGAGCCGGAAAGCAGAGCGGTGACGTCACCGCTCTGCTTTCCGGCTCCCAGACAGTACAGGAGGAGAGCAGAGAAGCAGAGCGCAGCGCTGGAGGACAGACGGCTGTAGATAAGTATCTAGTGTTTGTTTTTTTTTACTTTTAGCATGGTAACCAGGGTAAACATCGGGTTACTAAGCGCGGCCCTGCGCTTAGTTACCCGATGTTTACCCTGGTTACCGGCATCGTTGGTCGCTGGAGAGCGGTCTGTGTGACAGCTCTCCAGCGACCAAATAGCGACGCTGCAGCGATCCGGATCGTTGTCGGTATCGCTGCAGCGTCGCTTAATGTGAAGGGGCCTTTAAGGTACTGTCACACTAGACGATATCGCTAGCGATCCGTGACGTTGCAGCGTCCTCGCTAGCGATATCGTCCAGTGTGACAGGCAGCAGCGATCAGGCCCCTGCTGGGAGATCGCTGGTCGGGGAAGAAAGTCCAGAACTTTATTTCGTCGCTGGACTCCCCGTAGACATCGCTGAATCGGCGTGTGTGACACCGATTCAGCGATGTCTTTGCTGGTAACCAGGGTAAACATCGGGTAACTAAGTGCAGGGCCGCGCTTAGTAACCCGATGTTTACCCTGGTTACCATCCTAAAAGTAAAAAAACAAACACTACATACTTACCTACCGCTGTCTGTCCTCCAGCGCTGTGCTCTGCTCTCCTCCTGTACTGGCTGTGAGCGTCGGTCAGCCGGAAAGCAGAGCGGTGACGTCACCGCTCTGCTTTCTGGCTGCCCGGCGCTCACAGCCAGACCAGAGAAGCAGAGCGCCGAGGACAGACGGCTGTAGGTAAGTATGTAGCGTTTGTTTTTTTACTTTTTAGGATGGTAACCAGGGTAAACATCGGGTTACTAAGCGCGGCCCTGCGCTTAGTTACCCGATGTTTACCCTGGTTACCGGCATCGTTGGTCGCTGGAGAGCGGTCTGTGTGACAGCTCTCCAGCGACCAAACAGCGACGCTGCAGCGATCCGGATCGTTGTCGGTATCGCTGCAGCGTCGCTTAATGTGAAGGGGCCTTTAAGGTACTGTCACACTAGATGATATCGCTAGCGATCCGTGACGTTGCAGCGTCCTCGCTAGCGATATCGTCCAGTGTGACAGGCAGCAGCGATCAGGCCCCTGCTGGGAGATCGCTGGTCGGGGAAGAAAGTCCAGAACTTTATTTCGTCGCTGGACTCCCCGTAGACATCGCTGAATCGGCGTGTGTGACACCGATTCAGCGATGTCTTTGCTGGTAACCAGGGTAAACATCGGGTAACTAAGTGCAGGGCCGCGCTTAGTAACCCGATGTTTACCCTGGTTACCATCCTAAAAGTAAAAAAACAAACACTACATACTTACCTACCGCTGTCTGTCCTCCAGCGCTGTGCTCTGCTCTCCTCCTGCTCTGGCTGTGAGCGTCGGTCAGCCGGAAAGCAGAGAGGTGACGTCACCGCTCTGCTTTCTGGCTGCCCGGCGCTCACAGCCAGACCAGAGAAGCAGAGCGCCGAGGACAGACGGCTGTAGGTAAGTATGTAGCGTTTGTTTTTTTACTTTTTAGGATGGTAACCAGGGTAAACATCGGGTTACTAAGCGCGGCCCTGCGCTTAGTTACCCGATGTTTACCCTGGTTACCAGCAAAGACATCGCTGAATCGGTGTCACACACGCCGATTCAGCGATGTCTACGGGGAGTCCAGCGACGAAATAAAGTTCTGGACTTTCTTCCCCGACCAGCGATCTCCCAGCAGGGGCCTGATCGCTGCTGCCTGTCGCTGCTGCTGATGCAAACTCGGCTTTGGGAAAATGGCCGCCGCGATCTCTAATGCGCACGCGCGGCATCCCGCGGCCATTTTCCTGAAGCCCCGTGCAGCAGAGCACTCGATCTGCGCATGCGCGGCCCCAGGAAGATGGCCGCCCCCACCGACGAAAGGGATGACAGCGCAGATCGCGCGCTGCTTGTTCACGTGCCCACAGTAGATTAGTCACCTCAACATGCGGACACCACTACGCCACCAACGTAAAGCTGAGGAAGAACCAGCGCTGTGAACACGCCCTCCCGACCTGACCAGCCTGATTGACAGGCGAAAACGGCGACTTTGGTAATGTATTGCGCAGCATAGGTGGGGAATCGGGGTACACTACATACACTATTGTAACACACAGCGCAGGCCCTATTTAACAGTATTTATATCTCTTTAAAAGGGTTGTCTGCTTTTGGGGACTATTTTTCTTAAATGGATGTCTTGTGTGCTAAAAGTAATGTTTGTATTTAGCTTTCATTAAACATTTTGCACTTTCTCTGGTGTTGCATTGTCTATTGCTGTCTGCAGAATGGGTTAAGTGGTAACTGAGGATCCATCAGTGAGCTATAATGGTCCAATGGGGAAATTTTTAAGTTTTATCTGTCTTTTTCTGATCGATTTATGACCACATCAAAGTTGAATGCAGAGCAAAACGATGATCCAGCAAAAGCAAAACTGTGCAAGATTGTTAAAGGGAACCTGTCAGGTCCCCCATGCCCCCCATCCCAGCAGCATTCACCTGTGTATGGGGAAATTTAAAGCCCAACCATCCCTGTATAACGTTATTGAGTGAAAACAAGGTATATAAAAAAATTTTATTGCCCCAATTGCTATGGTAATGAGGGCTGTGACTCGTCGGTGGGGTGTAAGTTCCCCAGACTAGTCAGCCCTGTTTCCATGTTATCACGCCCCTGTGGGACTGATAACATAATTTGTACGAGCGGCGTCATAGTTGCTCATGCATATCTTGCGCATGCGTGCTGCTTATTCTGGCCGCGTCCCTGCGTCTATGAAGCCAGGTGTACGCTTCCCGGCTTCAGAGGTGCATTGCTCATGACCAGAAGCCATCTTCTAAACTTCCAGCCATGCGCTTTCAGAGACAGTGGCGGAATGAGTAATGCGCATGCGTGAGATCTGCATGAGAGGCGATGACAATGCAAATTATGTTCTCATCGTCCATAGGGCATGGAAAGAGGGCTGACTAGTCTGCGGTAACTAACACCCCATTGAGTAGTCAAAGCCCTCATCATCATAGGAAATGGGGACAATATAAATGCTTTTTTTTATATACCTTTTCACTCCATAACATTATACAAGGCTGGGAAGGGAATTTGCTCAAACATGCTCCTAGGTTGGAAGGCATGGGGGAAATGACAGGTTCGCCTAAATGACGCCAAATTGCAAAATGTAATTTTAGTCCCAAATAAAATAATAAAATTGCCCTTTTAGGGTCTTATACAGATTGAAGTAACATTAGCTAAACCCACCAATACCGACATCCTCAGTCTAATGTGTGTGGGGGCTTCCCAACTCTCCCCTCAAAGATGACGTCGGAGATAAGGATGTAACATGTCTGATTTTGGACTACTGATACCTTTGTTCTTGGTAGGATGCAGGAAGAGCGTTCAGGCATATAGGAGAGTCAGGAGAGAGATGCTACTTGCCATTATTATTATTATTATTATTATTATACATTTTTATCATCAGCCAAACCACTGTTCAGCCAACAGCTATCTTTGGCACATGGGGCCATTAGCCTAAATTACATGCTGGCAGCTTTTCCTGGTGTATACTTTAGTGTTAGAATAGGCCATCAACAGGCAGAGAAGAAAAGTGTGTTCTTTTGGTTTCCATTTACCCAAACAGCACTTTCCTAATACAGAGCGCCACCGCAAAAAAAAAAAAATCCATGCAATATAATTTTTATTTTTTCTCACAGGGTCCTATAGTTGGAAGATGGGTCCTGGCTGTGGTTTATGTCAGACATCTATCTTCTTAGCATATGTTCCCAACAGTGGCCATAAACGCCCATGTAGACATAGCCTTAGTGCAGCTGCCGAGTATTGGAGACTATACTGAGGCCTCCACCTGGGGAATCCATACTTCTCTGGGTACAGGCGATCAGGGGATGGAGTTTCTTTGAACAGAATTTGGCAACTGATTCATGCTGCCCGAACCACAGACAGTATTATTCAGTGCTTATACTCTGAAACGCTATGGCGGATGTGTCTTGGATGACGAGTCTGAGGCAGGTCCCTTGTGGCTTCTCCCCACCCCGCTCCCTTTAATTCGTGTAGGAAGAGACCGGTCAGTCTCTGTCTGATTCATGCTGTGGGTCAGGCGGCATGAATCAGATGACAGATTCCCTTTAAGTGTCCATATAAATTAGCTGCAGGCTGAATCCTTACGGCAGTTGTTAAAAGGAAAGTGGCTAACTCATCTGCTCCCATGTAGAACACACGCGGCCTGAGCAAATAGGTATTCCCCCCCCAATAACCCACATATCACAGTAGGTTCCTCATCTTGGCCTCCATACAGTAATTAAGTCCCTCAACCTGGCCCCTTTAATAAGGTTCCCCATGTCCCTGGTCCCCATGTGCTTGATTCCTTGTCCCTCATGTCCCATGTCCCTGGTCCCATGTTGCATCCACAGGAGATAACTGTTTGTGCTCCCGGCGTCATGAGTCCTCTCCCTTCATATCTGGCATGATTTTGTTTGGACGCCGCCTACCAGAGTCTGATAGGCTGACGCCAGTGCTGATGTCAGCCGTTGGCTTCTAATAGGTAGGCCGCCATTTTAAATAATGCTGCGCAGACTTTCTGTACCGCAATACATTTAGACTGAATGCGCGTAATACACACAAGTAGTCTTTTAGCCCAAGAGAGGTAGGTTTGATAAATGTTAGGTTTAACCCCTTAACGACCGCCGATACGCCTTTTAACAGTGGCAGTTAAAGGTACTTAAACCACAGTGCCGCTTTGTAAAGGCGCTGAAGTTTAAGTGTATAGCACCCCCCCAGAGTCAGAATTTCACTGGGGTCTCGCCTGCCAGAGGTAGCCAAGACCCCAGAGAACATGATTCGGGTCAGTTTTTACCAACCCCAGTGTTGCAATCTCCGTTATTAACGGTATAACTGCTACTGCAAAAAAAAAGTCAGATTTTCCATCTAATTTCTCTCTCCTCTGTGATTGCACATCAGAGGAGAGAAAAATGGGGTCCCCTGATTCCCCCCCAATACCTCCATTGTCCCTGGATCCTTCAGCATCCCCCTGTGAAGTCCCCCGGGCCGCCGGCGTCTTCTTCTGGGAGAAACCGGTGGGCGCATGCGCCTGCCGAGATCTGCCATCCGGCAACAATAGGAAAATTTTCCTTTTGGCTTATTTTCATCACTGTGATAGACACTATCACAGTGATCAAAATAAAAAAAAAAGTAAATAAACCTCCCTGTCACGCTACCCTCCTCCGTGGTGTCACTAATTCGTCACGTGCCTGCCCTCACACGTGACTTGGGGTTGTGCCTGCAAGGGTTAATCTATCTCCCCACTCTCAGTCCAACATTCAACCTCCTGTCCTATGCTGTAATGGGAGCATAAATCACACACCGACCCAGGCCAGACACACGCTCATACACGCTGCCACAACTCATCTAATACACAGGCGATGAGTCCCGGAAATAATACTAATAAAAATATGTCTATCACTCATAAGGCTCACACACCTTAGGCTATGGATTCTTTTAGAACAGGGGTCCCCAACTCCAGGCCTCGAGGGCCGCCAACAGTGCAGGTTTTCAGGATTTCTTTAATATTGCATCGGTGGTAATGTGATCATCTGCACAGGTGATGATTCCAACCCCTGTGCAATAATAAGGAAATCCTGAAAACCTGCACTGTTGGCGGCCCTCGAGGCCTGGAGTTGGGGACCGCTATTTTAGAACATTCAAGGTTCAACTTGTTAAAGTTTTATACTTTAATAACAAAAGGTTCAATGCTTACAATAAGAAAAAGGTATAAAAAATATGATAATAAAAAGACATACAACTTATGCAAACAGTATCAAAATAAACAGGAGAAACTTACAGAAGTTATCTAACTGGTAGTTGCTTCTGCTCCCTGAGGGTAGGACAAATGTAGATTGGATCACACCAGCTTCTCAGGCTGCCCCCATCATGTGAACACAATTCTGTCTGCAGCCTAAATTTATAACTTTGGTCTGGAGGTCAGGTTTCTAGACCGGCCCCTCAGGTCAGTATCATAACTGCTGCCTGTTTGATTGGGCCATGGCCGTGCCCCCAATGAATATATTATTTTCTCTTGTGAAAAGGTTCTCAGGAATAGATTCCCTCAGGCCACAATTAGCATCTCCCCTCCAAGACCTAGGAGGTGCCAAATGTTGCTTTTCTTCTTGGCCCTAGCTAGACCTCCTGGTGAGATATGGAAACACAATTTCTACTAGTCCCAAGGAAGTACCTATTAACACCTAGGTGTGACTTGCCTTCAGGACAGATGTTACATTATCACTAGTCACACATATAACCCTAGACATATGCCACTACACACATATAGATATATATACACATATTTCACCACACTCCCCTTTATCACCCTCTTAATTAGAGAAAAATAATGAAATTTAAAAAAAGTATTTCCATTAGGGTTAAAGTTGGGCTAAAGTGAGTTGGGATAAAGTTAGGATTGGGATTAGTGGTGTGCTGGGGTTAGGGTTGGGATTAGGGCTGGGTTGAGGTTAGGGTTGGAGTTAGAATTGGGGGTTTCCACTCTTTAGGTATATCAGGGGGTCTCGAAATGCGACACAGCATCACCATTGATTCCAGGCAATTTTGCGTTCATAAAGTCAAACAGTGCTCCCTCCCTTCTGAGCCCTGCTATGCACCAAAACAGTGGCTTTCCCACCACATATGGGGTATCTGTTGTGAATTCTGTTATCGAACTCCCTCCTGTGGTCATGAATGGTACTTCGGCGAGTTCTGTCCATGGACTCCCTCTGGTGGCTGTGAGTGGAGCTGCTGCTTCTGAGGTTCCTTCCACAGGTGACTTAGTTTATTCTTTGGCTGGCTGCTCTATTTAACTCCACTCAGATCGTTACTCCATGCCAGCTGTCAATGTTCTTGTACTGGTTCAGTTCGCTCTTCGATCTTTCTGGTGACCTGTCTACTCCAGCAGAAGCTAAGTCCCTGCTAGTTAATTATTTGTTCATTGTTTTCTTGTCCAGCTTGCTATCATGATTTTGCCTTTCTAGCTGGAAGCTCTGGGATGCAGAGTGGCACCTCCGCACCGTGAGTCGGTGCGGAGGTCTTTTTGCACACTCTGCGTGGTCTTTTTGTAGTTTTTTGTGCTGACCGCAAAGATACCTTTCCTATCCTCGGTCTGTTTAGTTAGTCTGGCCTCCTTTGCTGAAACCTGTTTCATTTCTGTGTTTGTGACTTTCATCTTAACTCACAGTCAATATATGTGGAGGGCTGCCTTTTCCTTTGGGGAATTTCTCTGAGGCAAGGTAGGCTTTATTTTCTATCTCTAGGGCTAGTTAGCTCTTAGGCTGTGAAGAGGCGTCTAGGCAGAGTTAGGTACGCTCCACGGCTATTTCTAGTGTGTGTGATAGGATTAGGGGTTGCGGTCAGCAGAGCTCCCACTTCCCAGAGCTTGTCCTGTGTGAGTTTAACCATCAGGTCGTTCCGGGTGCTCCTAACCACCAGGTCCATAACGGGTATCTGCGTACTCAGGGGAAATTGTACAGCAAATTTTGTCATCCATTTTCTCCCGATACCCTTGTAAAAATAAGAAAGAATAGTTGCAAGTAAGTGGATCGCCCCCAGACACAGGGCCACAGGTCACTCGGTACCGGTCCTTTCTGTCTCAGTTCTGGGGTTGTCACGGTGGCTGGACCCGGTCCGTGACGCTGCTAAGGGGCATCCAATAAAAGGTGATAGGAGTCTGTCAAGGTTTCGTGACGCCACCTGTGGTGTTCGGTCAGGGTGACCGACGCTGCTTGGGGTCCGCTGGGGTGATGGAATGGCAGCTAGATGGTATACCTTCCCACAGGTGAAGTATGTCCCCAGGGCTTCCCAGTGATGTAGATGGCAATGGTGTGAGGTGCAGACAATAACGAGGACACAAGGTTGCAGTCTCTTTACCTCTTTACTGAAGACTTCAGGATCCTCAATCCAGAGCACAATTAACAGGGCTTTCTGAGACCGGCCGGTACGATGGGCACATCCAGAGTTCCCTTTGCAGGTGAAATCGTTGCCTACCACTAGCGCCTGTGTTGTAGTGCTACCCTGCTGAGCATTCGGAATAGTCCTCACAACTTCTGCTCTTGTTCGTTCTTTCTATTTCTTTCTAATTCTTTCTCTCTCTCTCTTGTTCCAGATGTTACTAGTTTCTCGTCCCCCAGATATGTTATGGCTAGGACGCACCCGTATGACGGGAAGGCTCGGAGCTCTTCCGGGGCCCTAGAGACGCCCCTCTCCACACGTTGCCCCCTATGTCTTCGTAGGAAATTTAAGGTAGACAGCCAACCTATAATTAACTGTCCTGCGGAGTTCGAAGTAAGGCATAGAGTCAGTTACTTCCGCGGTGTTCCGGCTACGCGCCTCAGTAGGATGTTGCCTCGGTCTCACGGCACGACTCCTACTGGCTCTCCTTTGTGCTTGATCTCGTTTCTCACTGTTCCACAATACCCTTCGCTTCGTGTCTCTTTCTTAGGATACCGCCGCAAGGTAGTGCAGGGTTCCATAACGTTCTGCTCTGTTCGCTAGGTACCTGCCAGGTTCCCACACCCGACATGGACCCCCCTGTGTCTTCTCCCTGCAACACCCCCTGCCACGGGATGTTGCCTGAATCCAACCCAGTCAGCTTCTGAGTTAACTTCCTACCCAACCCCTAGTTTTACCAGTGTGAAGAGTGGCCCAATAAATAAAGCCTTTTTCTCCCCCTAGTGGCCGGAGTGTGAAGTGTAATGTGTGCAGTAGAATTCCTTCAGTACCATCAGATGTACCATCACTCCCCTTAGCGGCAGAGTGTCATACTGCAACAACCAGATCTCTGGGGCGCTGCATAAGTTTTTTGTGAAAAAAGTTTAATGTTCACTTTTTCCTTCCACATTTCTTTAGTTCTTGTGAAGCACCTGGAGGGTTAATAAACTTCTTAAATGTGGTTTTGTGCATCTTGAGGGGTGCAGTTTTTAGAATGGTGTCACTTTTGGGAATTTTCTGTTATATTGACCCCCCCCCCCCCCCAAGTCACTTCAAATGTGAGGTGGTCCCTAAAAAAAATGGTTTTGTAAATTTTGTTGGAAAAATGAGAAATCGCTGGTCAAGTTTTAACCCTTATAATTTCCTAACAAAAAAAAAGTTTATAAAATTGTGCTGATGTAGAGATGTGGGAAATGTTATTTATTAACTATTTTGTGTGACATGACACTCTGATTTAAGGACATAAAAATTCTAAGTTTGAAAATGGCAAGTTATATTGAAGAAATGTTACCACTAGCATAAAGTACAATATGTCGCGAGAGAATCTCAGAATCAGCGGGATCCGTTGAAGCGTTCCAGAGTTATAACCTCATAAAGTGACAGTGGTCAAAATTGTAAAAACTTGCCTGGTTATTAAGTCCCAAATTGGCTCTGTCACTAAGAGGTTAAGGTCCCATCAGAGAAAGGTCGCCTTGTCATGGCTGGTGGGCTCTCATGTTTTGGCCTATTGATGTGCCTTCATTTCTAGAAGCACATTCTATATAGCAATAATGCAGGTGACATCTCATATAGTCAGTGTGTGCAGACATGTCGGCATGTACAGAGGCTGCTGTATTCTCTTGTATATGGATAGATATAGTATTATATACATATGCGGGACACGGGCACACTACTCCACAGGATGCGATGTATGAGCTGCGTGGGCGTGCCCTTTCTCTTGCCCCACCCACCGGTGGGCGTGTCCTGGCAGTGGTCACTATAAAGCCCGTCTCTCCCTCTTCTCCGCTTTCAGTGGGCCGGTGACATCTGATTCCTCCGGGACCGGGGCCGTGCTGCATCCCTGCTAGCAGGTAACCACTTGCGGGTATGTGCTTTGTTTCCTGCCACGCTGGCATCCTGCGCCTCCGGCCTCGCTCGCCATGGGTTAACCCTTCCATTACTATATTGGCGGCCACGTACCGTACCCTCCTGCCCCCTCTCACACAGCAGGGCATGCTGCCAGGCTGGTGGCCATTTCTTCGCCCTTCCTTTGTGCTCCTGCTCAGCACGGGATCCAGGAGGAGCCTATGGAAACGCGGCTGTAAGGGGGGACGTGGCGGCGGCTCCTGCCCCCTCCGGGACCGCCGCCTGCCTGCCCCCTCCGGGACCGCCGCCTGCCTGCCTGCCCCCTCCGGGACCGCCGCCTGCCTGCCCCCTCCGGGACCGCCGCCTGCCTGCCCCCTCCGGGACCGCCGCCTGCCTGCCCCCTCCGGGACCGCCGCCTGCCTGCCCCCTCCGGGACCGCCGCCTGCCTGCCCCCTCCGGGACCGCCGCCTGCCTGCCCCCTCCGGGACCGCCGCCTGCCCCCCTGAGATGTAGTAGAGCTGAGCCATATGTCCGATCTATTGTGTATGACCCCTCCCGCGTGGAGAGCTGCTACAGAACTACAACTCTCATCATGCCAAAGGGTAGAGCCCTGCAAAGCCATGGCGCTGCCACTGCTGGCTGCACACATTGGATGGAGGTGATGATGTTCGTGTGTTTTTTTTTTTTTTTTAAGCCGATCCACTTCAAAATCCAGATTAAAAAAAAAAATCACGTGGATCTGCAGCAAACCCCCCTGAAGTGTGCGGTCGGTTGGTAGCCCCCATATATGAGGTCGGACTGCCCTAGGATCGGTGTCTTGTTGATAAGTAAATGTTCCTCTTATTGTTGCTGTGTTCTGCATTAGTGTCTTGCTGTGATCTGTAGACTCTGGTATATGGATGGATACATCTGGGGAGGGCTTTTCTCCCCCCCCTCTTTTGTTTTTCTTCCTCTGCTGTTTTGCTATCTGTTCTTCACAAGGACAAGTCTGCGTGCAGCTCCTGCTCCCCTGGGAGGTAACTGGTTAATCTTCCCCCTCCCCAGCCCTTGTCAGTGGGGGGTGATCAGGACTCCTTCTCCTGCTGAAAACTTGTATAACCGGCTGGTACCAGTTCTCCTGGCGATGTCCTCCTAGCCCAGGGTGGGGTTGCAAAGGTTGAGCCTTCAGGCTATTGATAAGTGGTTGTTAGCCATGGGGGCTCATCTCTATAGAGATGTGCAAATGTCCAATAGCGCCCCCCCCCAAAAAAAAAAAAAATCTAAATGGTTAATTCAATGGGCTTTTAGTAGTTCAGTTTTCCTGTTTTGGAGGAGGGGATATGGGTGAGATGTAGCTTGGTGCACAGACCTTGTAAACACCCCAGGATGTTCCCCATGGTCTTTAGCGTACCCCCCTGTGAAGCGCTTGCTAATAACTGCACCACCACTGTATCAAAGCTTTCATCACTCAAAATATTAAAGGGAAGAGCGATCAGTACAGAAAACTATGGTTGCAAATATGATTTTTGGGCATTGCACCCATGTGCAAACCTAGGAGCAATAGTCCAGATGCAGTCCGGCAAGATGCCGTAAACAGCAAGCGCCTGCATCACTCAGTGGTCACACAATGGCGCCATGGAGGCCGGTCCGACCGGATGGCCCAGGACGAATGCGGCTTACTAGGGACATAATTATAATCTATGGCAGAACTGCAATTTACAGCCGCGTATTCATGTAAATCTGCAAACACTCAACTTGTCATATCCCCCAAGGCCATGGTCACACGTTCAGTATTCATAACCAGGAGTGGGTGAGAAATGGTGGTGCCTGTCTCTTTATTTGATCTTTCCTCTGATTGTTCCACTCCTGATTTCTATAGCAAAAATAATGGAGGAACTATGATGGGCCTTAGAGGGAGCCACAAACTCTCACTAGAAGACAATAACATTTATCTTTTATTTCTATTAATTAAAATAAAGTATCTGCAAAAGGGTATAAAACTTCGTCCCTAATCTGCCTCACAGGGCTGCAGTTATTTTATGCAGCATTCCTGCTAATTTATCAAGTGGATAGCACCCGGTATGCTAATGCATATTGGCAGAATAGGACAACAAATTTTAGCACCAGCGTCCCAACACGTTTCACCGTGCTAGCGGCATCATCAGGGGATGTGACCTAGGCTTAAACCTAAGTATTGCAGTAAGGTCCATGTACGTGGCTCTTGTGAAATCAGCTGCTTGCCGACGTTTCTTCCTACCAACTGCCCTGTCCATGTGCTCGGTCACCGTTGCTGTCTGATGGGTGGGAATCTTGTGTTTTGTAAGCCTCAGGAAGCTGCCGTTTCCCCTTTTCTAACAGGTTTCTTTCCTTTGCAGATCAGCTACCACCATGTCTGTGTCTCACAGTTCCAGGCTCAACAAGGGGGTGAGGGAGCAGTACATGAAGTTGCCCCAAGGGGATATGGTCCAGGTTACATATGTGTGGATTGATGGGACTGGAGAAGGCGTGCGCTGCAAGACAAAGACCCTGGACTATGAACCTAAATCTGTTGAAGGTAAGATGCCATACCCTCCCCCATCTTGTCACATCTTGCTGTGAATGTCATTACCTCCCTCCTCTTGTGTAGAGTGGCATGCCATGCAGAAGGATAGTTATGGTGGACATCTGACTGAGTGGTCTGAAGGAGAAATTCCAGTCACTCTTGACCGGTTATCTTTCCTTCTGGATTTGGAGATTGAACTTTGAGTCTTGGGTTAAAAAGAAAAAAATCACCCAGGCTTAAAGGCCACAAACTGCACACCTAAGATGTAGAAGGGTCCACAAAGAATTGCTCATCGATGGTCTCAAACACTTTGGCTAGTATGAGTTTTTCTTCTGCTGATAATTGGCAGAAAAAAAATCGACCTGACCAAACGGTGTTAAGAATGATTATGGATATTTGTCAACATCGTTCATTTCACAGAACCAACTGATTGTTTGTCATGGTAAAAATCAGCCATTTCATTCTTTCCATGTGAAATGTGTATGGGGGGGATGGGAAGTTGTGCCAAGAAATGGTGAAGTTTTGATTTGTGGGAATTTGGGCAGTGAGACCCCAACAATTGCTGTGACTAGGAAAGCAGAGTGCCATTACATATTCTGTAATGAGTGGTGTTCTGTTGCTTCGTTGTAGTTATTGCTTGTTTCACACGTGGTATTATGAAGGTGCAGGAAGAGACATCAGGGCCCTATTTGAATACAGCATGCACATCGCTTTCTTCATTTCTAGTTTATGGTACCACCAGAGATCTCTGATCAGTGTGAAGTGAATTACCAGATGCTACTGAAAGTTTGGTGTCCAATGATAAGTCTCCGTCTTCAGTTTAAGTTGCCATTAACTCTTGTTTTGTAATGTTTTTCTTAAACCTGCTCTTTTTTCCCCATTTCAGAGATCCCAGAATGGAATTTCGATGGGTCAAGCACTTACCAAGCCGAAGGGTCAAACAGCGACATGTACCTTGTCCCTGTGAGGATGTTTAGAGACCCATTCTGCCTTGACCCAAACAAGCTCGTCATCTGTGAAGTCCTGAAGTACAACCGGAAACCAGCAGGTAGGGTGTTCTGCAGACCCTGCAGCCGGGAAGGGGGGGGTGTTGGCTTCGTCAGTATAGTTTGCAATCTGTCATCCCCTCCAGTGTCAACAGTGGGGTAGTTTGCTATGGCAGTGATCCATTCTGTTTAACTAACTTAATGCTCCTGCTTTTCAGAAACCAACCTGCGTCACACGTGTAAGCGAATTATGGACAAGGTATCTGAACACATTCCATGGTTTGGCATGGAGCAAGAATACACATTGCTTGGCATCAACGGACACCCATATGGATGGCCAGAAAATGGCTTCCCTGGACCACAAGGTAAGGGCTACAGTTTTTAACAAGCAAACCATGTGATGCATGTGGCCCTCTAAATCTGCGGCCTGTCACTCATTGCCTTCTACACATTTGGTCAGATCTGCAAATTCCATAATTACACATGTTGGAACTAGATGCCCACTTTATTTAAAGGTTGACATTAGGTGGGGTATAAGCATCAACATGTGTCAGTCAGCTGCTGACTTCCAATGTCCTCTGTTCTTGCTTTCCCTTAGGCCCTTATTATTGTGGTGTTGGAGCCGACAAGGTGTACGGCCGGGATATTGTGGAGAGCCATTACAAAGCCTGTCTATATGCTGGAGTCAAAATCTGTGGCACAAATGCAGAAGTCATGCCATCCCAGGTAAGTGGTGTCACACTATCTGACCTCTTGGACGGGGCATCTAGTGGTTGACTGATACAGGTCTCTGTGTGGAAGTTCATTCTTCTGTTTGCATTGATGTTCACCTCCACCTTTCTATTACAGTGGGAATTTCAGGTTGGTCCTTGTGAAGGGATTGAGATGGGAGACCATCTTTGGATGGCTCGCTTCATTCTCCATCGAGTGTGTGAAGATTTCGGTGTGGTGGCGACTCTTGACCCCAAGCCAATGACTGGTAACTGGAATGGAGCTGGATGTCATACCAACTACAGCACCGCGGAGATGAGAAAGGAGGGCGGCCTTAAGTGAGTCTTGCTTAATAGTCTACTTAAGTAAATTCCGTGTGCACTGCTATGTTATGGTGCAGAGACTAGGTTCCCAAACCATCCAGTATATAATATAAAAGTCTCGCACTCAACTTAAATCTTATTGCTTCATAGATTTTTATTGGTATTAAGGTAGCACTGGAAACGTTTCAGCCCTTATTGAGCTTTCATCAGTCACGTGTTGTGCCTTTAAATGTGTGACGACTACGCCATAAATTGGGATACGGGTCGTGCCTGATGCAGTCAAACGACTGCTAGGAAATAAGGTAGTGATTCCATGTATACACAGACTATAAATAGAACTTGTGTGGGAAATGTGTGTAGTAGAAGGTAATGCCAGAGAGGGCGGCCAGCATAAGAACAGGAGCTGGAGGGGAACCGCCTGGATATAGGAGAAGTCCACTGAGACGCGGAGTCCACCGCTTTTGACGAGGCGGTTCCCCTCCAGCTCCTGTTCTTATGCTGGCCGCCCTCTCTGGCATTACCTTCTACTACATACATTTCCCACACAAGTTCTATTTATAGTCTGCGTATACATGGAATCACTACCTTATTTCCTAGCAGTCGTTTGACTGCATCAGGCACGACCCGTATCCCAATTTATGGCGTAGTCGTCACACATTTAAAGGCACAACACGTGACTGATGAAAGCTCAATAAGGGCTGAAACGTTTCCAGTGCTACCTTAATACCAATAAAAATCTATGAAGCAATAAGATTTAAGTTGAGTGCGAGACTTTTATATTTGCTTAATAGTCTAGGCGGTCTTAACTTGGAACCTATTGACTGTTTATGGTGCTTAAAAGTGGACCCTTTTTTATAGGGCAATTTTCTACAGCAAAACATTCTGTTGTGTTAAGTAGATACTAATCTGCTTGCATTATGGCTCCAAAAGCATAACCATTTAACAGTCTAAAGCCCCATGGTACTGGTGTCTTTACTAGGTTAAGCTGCAGAGTCCTTTGTGTGATATGGCTCAAACATATGATTTACAGTTTTAGTTCTCTTTTCAGTATGTGACTTGTTGATGTCCCTTCTGTTCATAGATACATTGAAGATGCCATCGAAAAACTGGGTAAACGTCACGATTACCACATCTGTGTCTATGACCCACGTGGAGGAAAGGACAACTCTCGCCGTCTGACCGGTCAGCATGAAACCTCTAACATCCATGAATTCTCAGCCGGTGTCGCCAACCGCGGTGCCAGTATCCGAATTCCACGCCAGGTTGGACAGGAAGGATTTGGTTACTTTGAAGATCGTAGGCCGGCTGCAAACTGTGACCCGTATGCCGTTAATGAGGCCCTCGTGAGGACGACCATCCTGAATGAAATTGGCAGTGAAACAAAAGACTACTGGAAAAATTAAACTGGGGGCTGGATCCGCCAAGAATACTCCATCTGTATGCCCTGTTTCTTATGTTTCACGAGTCCATTTAAGAAAAAAAACAAAAAACACAAAACTTTTTTTTTCTTTTTGTCTACACTACTTGAAGTTCCATCTGACGTTACTTTCAGTTTGAAGGGTAAAGTAAAGGGGCATTAACCAGCTGTGGATGATGAGCTGAGTCCTACTCAGTTTCCAGATCTGCAGATTGGCTTTAACATACCAGTCGGCCATTGTGACATATGTGCCATAAGTAACTTCCTTCTCATATCGTGTTATAAACCACCTGGGCCTATAACCTGCGGGCAGTGTACTGGGGCTATATAAATACAGGTTGCCTCTATTTGAAAGCTGGCGCTTAAATAATGGGATAATGACCTATGCACCCTCAGACTGGATGGGGTTGGGGGTCTTGGTTATAAACCTTCAGCTTTAATACGTGACTGTACTTTATTTTTTATTGAAATAATGAATAAACAAACTTCATGGGTTGTACATTTCTTGTAATGCCTCTTTTAGAAGACCTTGTGTCCAAGTCCTCAAAAGGACCCTAACCCCCATAGGTACTAAAGGCGCACCCGAACTACCCCTAAATACATTGCATCAATATCGACCAAAACTGCTAGATAAAAATGTGTTGGGACTACTGACTTTCCCTGGCAGTCAGACTGTAGGTCATGGGACTTATTTGCTATCTTTAGGATACAAAATAAAATTCATATCAAGACCACTAGATGGTTTCTTTGAATCTTGTCCCTCAAGGGACCCCTCCCTGATTCCAGGTTTCTTCGTGGACATTGCCTCTTTTCTCCAAACATGCGTCATCGATCCTGGTCCACCTCAGTAGCATTTTACAGGTCTTTATTAAAACTTTTTTGTAGTTCCAAAGGATTTGTCTGTTCAACCCATCCTGGATCTCAAGGTGCTGAACAGGGGAGGCTGTCAACAACAAGCCCTTAGTTTAGTAATGGCTTCCATTTAGTTGCAAAAGTTCCTGTGTTCAGTTGATATCCAAGACGCCTATCTTCATATTCTGATTTTTCCGGGTCATCAGTGATTCTTAAGGTTTGCAGTACGGGAGGACCACTTTCAGTTCATCGCTCTTTCTGGTCTGGCAACTTCACCCAGGGTCTTTACAAAGATAATGTCAGTGGTGAGGGCCATGTTACGGACCAGAGGCCTAGTAGTCATACCCTGCCTGGATGACATCCTCATAAAGGTGCTGTCCTTACCCCAAGAAAGCCTGTCCATCACTCTCTACCCCCGTTCTCAGCTTGGCTGGAATGTTAACAAGTCAGAATCCTGCTTAGTCCCGACCCAGCATCTGATTTTCCTGGGCATACTTTTCTACACTCTTTAGGGAATATCTTTCTCCCCGAGGAAAGAGACTAGCTCTCTTCAGGTCCGCTATTTCTGTCCCGTTCTGGATTTTGTTCTCTGATCCGGGGGTCCCTAAACTAGTGGCTGTCCTACTACCTCAATCTTCAGGGTCAGTCCTTTCTTCCTATCCACTGGCGAGTGATTACAATGGATGCCAGAGCCATAGGTTGCCAGAAAAGGCTTCGCTGCCGATCAATATTCTCAAGATCAGAGCCATGCTTCTGTCTCTTCTCCACTGGCAAGTCCTTCTCAGGGGCCTAAGAGTTCGAGTCCAAACAGACAACGCCACGGTGTTGGCATATGTCAACCACCAGGGAGGAACCCAAAGTCCTTTGGCAATGACCGAAGACTCCAAGATCCTCCTTTGGGCAGAGAACATAGTTTCTCTAGTCACCTTCCACAACAGTCACCTTGGAGGATGTCTCCCTGCCCTAATGGGGGACAGGAACACAAAGAGGTTAAATAACCCTCCCCTTATTGCTAACTCGAGTGTTTTCCCTGTCCCCCAGTGGGGCATGAAGAGATCCTGCATGTGCTGTCGTGGCCGGTGAACGGAGCACCTGGATTTGCTTACCACCGGGCAGCCAAGGTCAGGTGGTATCCTCTCCTCCTCCAGGTGCTGCGCTCCGTCTTCACCCTTGCGGTGGACTCGGGCCCTCCTTCCCGCCCCTCCCGCGCTCTGGGGCAAAGCGGGGCGGTGATGTGCTGTCAGGGTCCTCGCTGAGCTCCCCGGCGTCCTCCCTCTCCAGCGTCTGTGTGGCGTTCCGGGTTCGTGCACCGGATGTGACATCATTGCACATCTGGTTTGCAGCCTGGGGCTCTGCACTGGAACGCACGCTGTCCTGGCGTTCCATGAGGTCGGTGGCCACCGGGGGGAGTCGCCGACCAGATAGGGTCGTTCAGGCCTCCCTGTGGACCGAAGGGGGAGGAGCACACAATATCGCTGGGGACCTCGGTACCTATATATCCTGGTCTGGGCCTCCAGGTAAGACGCTGTTCCCTGTCTCTCTGACTGTATACAGCTTGACCATGGACAACGACAAACCCTCTGCTTCATCTGCAGATCCCATTGTTCACCCTCCTGCCGTGAGTAGCTGGGCTGGTCCCGTTACTATTCTGGCATGTTTGTATGGGTACTTAGTATACACCTCTCTCTTTTAGGGAGAAAAGGTCTCTGCCCCAAAGAGTAAACCTAGCCTGCAAGTGTGGCGTTTGTGGCTCCTGGCTACCCTCTGCCTATAAGAAGACCCTATGCCAACCATGTACAGATGACATATTACGTACTGAACAGCCCTCCCTCCTGGACAGCATTAAAAGCTTAATTAAACAGGAGGTACAATCCTCCATGGTGGCCTTCTCCCAGCCTCAAGTGTCGCATCACCCCCCCCCCCCCCCCCCTAAAAGCGGAAGATGGCCCCAGTTAATACTGACTCGGGTGAGGTCCAGTCTTATGAGTCAGGAGACGATTGGGAGAATGAGGGCTCCACATCCACCCCTAAAACGGATGGGAAAAAATATTACTTTTCCTCTGAAGATATGGATGAGCTAGTCTCCATAGTAAGAAGCACCATGGGAGTTGAAGTAGAGGAAAAACATTCTGTACAGGATGTAATGTTTGGGGGCCTGAGACCCAAGCCTAAAAAAGGGTTCCCTATACACGAAAAGGTTAAATCTCATTTTCTAGGAGTGGGCTTCCCCAGAGAAGGGCCTCCGTGTTCCTTCTGACTTTAAAAACAAAATGTACCAACAAACATATACAAAATAAGTCAAATGCCGCAAAAATGTGCTGTATGCACCATGCAGGCTAAGCAGGGAGAATAAGGAAGAGACATGACGGAATATGAGCAGAGAAGGGGAAACACTCCCAATGTATCTTTACATAACTGACAAGGTAATAGTGCACATATGCTGTACAGGGTCCCACAGGTATCCCATATGCATGAATGGCAGGATGCCACTAGTAACACAATGCAGGCTTACCCATCTTAAGTGTCAGGAAGCGCACCCCCTCCTTCTCAAAGCCCCCGAACGCACGTTTCGCCAAATGGCTTTTTCAACAGGGTTCCTGTTCCTGTTGAAAAAGCCATCATGGGATCAGAGAAATACCGTTATCGGTAAGTAACTACGATTATCACGTTCCAATCCATCCGGATCACAGGAAGTCCCTCAGGTTCGCAACCTCCCACAACCGCAAGATCACTCACTACCAATTCAACGTCCTTCCCTTCGGAGTATCCTCGGCCCCGAGAGTATTCTGAAAAATGAGAAAGGCAGTCCTCTTCCCCCGTCATCAGGGAATCTGCCTGGTCACTTACCTAGACGATCTTCTTATTATGGCTCCTTTAACATCTCAGCTGAACCAAGATGTATCAAACTCTGGATATTCTTGAGTCCCTAGGCTGGATCCCGAATCTCCTAAAGTCGGACTTACAGCCTTCCACGAGGAAGAAATTCCTGGGGATTCTTATGGATTCAGAGAAAAGGATGTCCTTCCTTCCTGAAGATCGTCAGCGTGACCTCCGCCAAAGAATCTTAAGATTCAAGCAACAAAGATCCCCAACCCTGAGGGAATCCATGTTTATTCTAGGATCCCTAACTTCGTGCATTCAGGCAGTATCCTGGGCCCAGGCACACACACAGACCCTCCAGACTCACGTTCTCCTACATTCTCGGAGGTATCAGAACACCCTGTCCAGGAGAATCCCTCTTCCCGGACATGTGAAATCAGCCCTATCGTGGTGGCTAAAAGGTCGGAACCTTCGGCGAGGGGTAAGCTGGGATCGGCTCCCTCTGAAAGTGCTCCACACAGATGCCAGCCGAAGAGGATGGGGTGCCATGGTGGATCAAACATATTTTCAGGGTCTATGGCCCGCAGACATAAGTTCCAGATCCTCCAATCTGAGGGAACTATAGGCAGTGGAGGAAGCGCTGCTAGCTGCCTCACCTATAATCCAAGGCCAACATATTCGTGTCTACTCCGACAACGTGACGACTGTGGCTTATCTTCGTCACTAGGGTGGCACAAAATATACCAGTCTGAAACTAGTGGCAGCTTGGATATTTCTCTGGGCAGAGAAACACCTTTCAATCTCCGCGGTACATCAGAAGGGTTCAGACAACACCAAAGCGGACTTCCTCAGCAGGAAAGACATAGATCCTGGAGAATGGTGCCTGAACCAGGTCTTCCTAACTTTAACCTCGAGATGGGGAACCCCGGAGGTCGACTTGTTTGCGAATACCCAAAACGCAAAGTCAGAAACATATTTCTCCTTCAGCCCCGTGCAGGGTGCTCTGGGAATGGATGCTCTCATTCATCCTTGGACCTTTAACTTGGCTTACGACTTTCCACCAATTCCGATGCTGTCAAAGACACGGCAGAAAATCCGGTCAAACAGAGTCACAACAATCCTGATTGCCCCATTGTGGCCAGGGCGGAGCTGGTACAGCACCTTGAAGGGAATTGCTGAGGAAGGTCCCATTCTTCTTCCTCAGAGATCCGATAATAATAATAATAATAATAATTTTTATTTATATAGCGCCAACATATTCCGCAGCGCTTTACAAATTATAGAGGGGACTTGTACAGACAATAGACATTACAGCATAACAGAAATACAGTTCAAAACAGATACCAGGAGGAGTGAGGGCCCTGCTCGCAAGCTTACAAACTATGGGGAAAAGGGGAGACACGAGAGGTGGATGGTAACAATTGCTTTAGTTATTCGGACCAGCTATAGTGTAAGGCTCAGGTGTTCATGTAAAGCTGCATGAACCAGTATGTAGCAGTACAGACACAGAGGGCTAATACTGCATAAAGTGTATGAGAACATGATGCGAGGAACCTTTTTTTTTTTTTTTTATTATAAATAGGCCACACAGGGATCGTTAGGTTAATGCATTGAGGCGGTAGGCCAGTCTGAACAAATGAGTTTTTAGGGCACGCTTAAAACTGTGGGGATTGGGGATTAATCGTATTAACCTAGGTAGTGCATTCCAAAGAATCGGCGCAGCACGTGTAAAGTCTTGGAGACGGGAGTGGGAGGTTCTGATTATTGAGGATGCTAACCTGAGGTCATTAGCGGAGCGGAGGGCACGGGTAGGGTGGTAGACTGATACCAGGGAGGAGATGTAGGGTGGTGCTGAGCCATGGAGTGCTTTGTGGATGAGGGTAGTAGTTTTGTACTGGATTCTGGAGTGGATGGGTAGCCAGTGTAATGACTGGCACAGGGTAGAGGCATCGGTGTAACGGTTGGTGAGGAATATGATCCTGGCTGCAGCATTCAGGACAGATTGGAGTGGGGAGAGTTTGGTAAGAGGGAGGCCGATTAGTAGAGAGTTACAATAGTCCAGACGAGAATGAATAAGTGAAACAGTAAGAGTTTTTGCAGAGTCGAAAGTAAGAAAAGGGCGAATTCTAGAAATGTTTTTGAGATGCAGGTAAGAAGAGCGAGCCAGTGATCGGATGTAGGGGGTGAATGAAAGGTCAGAATCAAGGATGACCCCAAGGCAGCGGGCATGTTGCTTTGGAGTAATGGTGGAACCGCACACGGAGATGGCAATGTCAGGCAAAGGTAGGTTAGTAGAGGGAGAGAACACGAGGAGTTCAGTTTTTGACAGGTTTAGTTTCAGATAGAGGGAGGACATGATGTTAGAGACAGCGGTAAGACAATCACTGGTGTTTTCTAAAAAGGTCAGTGTGATATCGGGAGCAGAAGTGTATAATTGGGTGTCGTCAGCATAGAGATGGTACTGGAAACCAAATCTACTGATTGTTTGTCCAATAGGGGCAGTATAATCTCCTCTTCCAAGGTCCCCTCCTTTATCCGGATCTAAAAAAATTGAATCTAGCTGCCTGGCTACTGAGACCAACATTCTAAAAGCCAGGGGTCTCTCCGATAGGGTTATCCAAACTCTCCAAAAGAGTAGGAAACCGGTGACTAACGCCATCTATGACAAAGTATGGAAGAAATTCTCTTCCTGGTGTCTTCCCAGTGTCCCTGATCCCTTCCACCCCAACATCTCTCAAATCCTAGACTTCCTCCAGAAGGGTTTAGATCTTGGGCTCTCTCCGAGTACTCTGAAGGTTCATGTATCAGCCCTTAGCTCCTTTTTTGACCAGGATCTAGCTGGCCACCGCTGGATCAAGCGATTCATAACTTCAGCAAGTAGAATACGTCCTAGTCTCCCTAGTTGGATCCCTCCTTGGGATCTAAATTTAGTACTCAACAGTTTAACTCAACCACCCTTTGAGCCCTTGGTTTCCCTACCCCTTAAGATCCTAACTTAAAACAGTGTTCCTAGTTGCCATTACCACAGCTAGGCGCGTAGGAGAATTGCAGGCCTTGTCAATTCAAGAACCCTTCCTATCCATAAATTCTGATAGCATAATCCTACGACTAGACCCTGCCTTTATGCCCAAAGTCTTTTCAGATTTTCATAGGGGTCAGGATTTGGTTTTGCCCTCATTTTGTCCAAACCCTTCCAACGAGAAGGAGGAAAACTTCCATACCCTGGATGTCCGCAGGGTAGTTCTCCATTACCTGGAGCAATCGAAATCTTGGAGGGTCGACCAGAATCTATTTATCCAATTCTCAGGACGGAATAAAGGGAAGAAAGCAGCTAAAAGCACGATTGCAAGCTGGATAAAACAAGCCATCTGCCTTACATATTCGGCCAAAGATCTCCCTCCGACGATCTCCCTGAAGGCCCATTCTACCCGGTCGGTTTCCACGTCATGGACAGCAAGAGGAAACACCTCATCAGAACAGATATGCAGAGTCACCACATGGTCTTCTGTTCATACCTTCACCAGACATTACAGGCTGAATTTTGACAGGGATCTGACCTTCGGCAGACATGTGCTACAGGCCGTAGTCCTCCCTAAAGAAATTAACGTTGGTATATCTCCAAAGTGACTGTCGTGGAAGGTGACTAGAGAAAATAGAATTAGACTTACCGGTAATTCTGTTTCTAGGAATCTTCCACAACAGCACTAATTTCCCTCCCTATCTGATATTTCACTGGATGATTCCTGCACTTTAGTGGCAACTATTCACGCTACTATGGCCAGAAAAAACACTGGAGTTAGCAGGAAGGGGAGGGTTATTTAACCTCTTTGTGTTCCTGTCCCCCATTAGGGCGGGGAGACATCCTCCCAGGTGACTGTCATGGAAGGTTCCTAGAAACCGAATTACCGGTAAGTCTAATTCTATTTTCAGCAATCTCGGTGTAGACAATTGGGCTGCCGACTTTCTCAGTTGCAAGTGTCTTGCAGCAGGAGAATGGTCTCTGCATCAGAACGTCATCAGATTTGTCTATGGTAGGGCACTACGGATGAAGATCTCATGGTCTCCAGGATAAACAGACAGGTTCCGCAGTTTGACTATACACAACCTCAGCCAGTAATGAAATGAGGAAAGACGATAAATCGTAAGTTTCTAAGATTTAACCCCTTAATGACCGCCAATACGCCTTTTAACTGACCTGAGATATAAGAGAATAGCCTCCCCATACAGGTGACAATCCAGCATCTGTCAGTTGTACACTATAGCTGACAACTTGCTGTACCAGCCACGATCAGTATTTGCACCATCTAAATCTGTTTAACCCCTTAGATGCTGCTGTCAATAGTGACTACATCATTATAAATGGTTAACAGAGCGTGGGGGCTTCTTTTTTGTCCCAATTGGTGCCCTCATATCATGATTTTGTTGTCCTGATGTTTGCCATGGCAATTCATGGCCAAATAGCGGCCTTAGAGTCTGACGGCTGTAGTAATCTGTTTAGAAGTTAGAGACATTTAGGTGGTAAAAATACACATTTTCATTTCTGTCATACCACTTTGCATTAATTCCTGTAAAGCACCTGAAGGGTTAATAAACTACCTGACTGCAGTTTTTGATATGTCAGGGGGTGCTGTTTTTAAAATGGTATCACGTTTGTGGGTTTCCCAATATGTGGGACCCCTAAAGTCACTTCAAACATGGATAAGTCCCTAAAAAAATAAATTTTGTAAATTTCTTTGAAAAAATGAAAAATTGCTGCTACATTTTTAAACCTCCTAAACTGCTAACAAAATAAAATAATATTTTACAAATGGTCCTGATGTAAAGCAGACATGTGGGAAATGTTATTTATTAATGGTTTGCTGTGGTATGACTATCTGGATTAAAGGGATAATCATTCAAATTTAGAAAATTGCTAATTTTTTAACATTTTTCTCAAATTTTTGATATTTTTTATAAATAAACACAAAAAATGTTGAACAAAATTTACCATTATCATAAAGTATAATGTGTCACGAAAAAACAATCTCAAAATCACTGGGATTTGTTGAAGCGTTGCAGAGTTATTACCACACAAAGTGACACTGGTCAGATTTCAAAAATTTGGCTCGGTCACTAAGGGGTTAAAATAAAATCTTTATTGCTATTATGATGTTGTAAAAAGAAAAAACGTGTTTAAAAATTCAAGCTATATGTATGAATGGCCCACAACAAATATATAATGGGTGTCTTTAGTAAAAAATTGCCTCTAAAAATAGAGATTACAAGAACAATCGGCCCTAGAGGAATAACTCTATAAGTTAGAATTGGCAAACCAATCTGGTCCCTCTATGTACCTAACTAAAGGAATCTGTGATTTAAAACTATGATTGAATATTTTACTGACCACCCGCACAGAACGGGCAGTTAGATAGACTCAAGCCACATTTTACTGATTTTCTAATAAAATGGACCGAATGCTTGCTCACTAATTAAAACATAAAGAACAGTTGAACACTACTTTTTTCTATAAAAGACGAACACTCTCAAACAACTTTTAACCCAAACAAAATATATAAAACTTTCCAAAACTATTATCAAAAATTATATACTAATAGAACGGAATTTTCTCCGTCTAAATTAGATGACTTTTTAAATATACCCCTACCCACCCTGACCTCGGACTTTGCACTCCCCTATTTCTGATGAGGAAATTACCACTACTATTAAAGGTTTAAAAATTGGGAAAGCACCAGGCCCCAATGGGTTAACTACTTTATACTACAAAAAATTCTCAAATATTCTATCGAAACATATTCAAACGTATTGCAATGACATGTTGAAAGGTAGGGCAATGCCTCAGGAATTCTATACAGCTCATATATCAGTTATCCCGAAACCAAAAAGGGCCCCCTAAGGCTACTTTCACACTAGCGTTTTCTGCAATCCGTCACAATGCGTCGTTTTGCAGAAAAAACGCATCCTGCAAAAGTGCTTGCAGGATGCGTTTTTTTCCCCATAGACTTGTATTGACGACGCATTTGCGATGGATTGCCACACGTCGCATCCGTCGAGCGACGGATGCGTCGTGCTTCTGCGGACCGTCGGGAGCAAAAAACGCTACATGTAACGTTTTTTGCTCCTGACGGACCGCTTTTTCCGACCGCGCATGCACGGATGGAACTCCGCCCCCACCTCCCCGATCCTTACAATGGGGCAGCGGATGCGCCGGAGAAATGCAAAATATTTTAACCCCTTCAGATGGATTTACATAGTTGGACTTTACAGATCTGCGGAAGGTAAGGATATTGTTGGTTTATTATGTTTTTTTTGTTACAGATCGGGGGTCTTCAGTGATTGGATTGGGCGTTCAATAAAATATTAAAACAACCTTTGTTTTTTTTTTCATTAAAATAATTTTTAATAATGTGTTTGGGTATTTTTTTTAACCCTTTACTAGTATTGGATTAATAATGGATAGGTGTCATAATTGACGCCTCTCCATTATTAATTTGGCTTAATGTCACATTACAATAGCAAGGTGGCATTAACCCTTCATTACCCCATATCCCACCGCTACACGGGAATGGGAAGAGAGTGGCCAAGTGCCAGAATAGGCGCATCTTCCAGATGTGCCTTTTCTGGGGTGGCTGGGGGCAGATGTTTTTAGCCAGGGGGGGGGGGCCAATAACCATGGACCCTCTCCAGGCTATTAATATCTGCCCTCAGTCACTGGCTTTACTACTCTGGCGGAGAAAATTGTGCGGGAGCCCACGCCAATTTTTTCCGCCATTTAACCCCTTAATTTACTAGCTAGAACGGCCAAATTTTGCATATACACACCACTAACATTAGTAGTGTGGAATATGCAAAAAAAAAGGTGATATGAGATGGTTTACTGTATGTAAACCAGGTCTCATATCATGTCGGGTTTAGGAAGGAGAAAGCAAAAGCCGGTAATTGAATTACCGGCTTTCTGCTATATCGCGCTGGATGAAATATTTATATATATACATATATGTGTCTCACTGACATATATATATATATATATATATAGACAGTATATATGTTTTTTTTTTTTTTTTACACATGGATCCCTTGTATAGCCGTATGTCGGTTTTGCAAGCCTGCGATAAAAACACGCAGTACGGATTACATACGGAGGATGCCATGCGCAAAAAACGCTGAAACACCCTGCCTACGGAGGAGCTACGGACCACTATTTTCGGGACTTTTCAGCGTATTACGGCCGTAATATACAGACCGTATTTTCATACCCTGAGTGTGAAGCCGGCCTAAACGTCACACCAATATGCAGAGTTGGATTAATTAAGGTGACTTGTTCAAATCACTAAAGTAGAACATAGTGTAAAATAAGCATAGGGTAAATCAGACAATAAAGTTTAGCCAAGGTTCAGAAATAGTACTCACAAAGTGGCATGTGCATGTTTCTGGCTGCAGTGTGCTCCTACCCCCTAGGATTTTTGAAAAAAATCAAGGCTGAAGAGGTGCCAGACATCCTAATATTTCTAGATTAGCTCAGGAGGGCCTGGTATGCAGAGGTCGTCAATCTACTTGGAGACGTCCCTTGGAGACTCCCAGACAGACCAGATCTGCTTTCTCAGGGCCCCATCTTCCACCAGAATTCTCGGTTGCTCAAATTTATGGCGTGGCTGTTAGGCCAGCGTCACACTAGGTGTATGAAAATACGGTCCGTTTTTTACGGCCGTAATACGCAGAAATGTTCCCAAAATAGTGATCCGTATGTCATCCGTAGGCAGGGTGTGGCAGCGTATTTTGCGCATGTCATCCTCCATACGTAATCCGTATGGCATCCGTACTGCGAGATTTTCTCGCCGGCTTGCAAAACGGCTCGAGATCATAAGAGGGCGCCCTCTGCTGGTTGTCCTCATATGAACTCGAGCCAGGGAGCTTTCTAGGAAAGTTCCCACGATCTAGGAACAGCCAGCAGAGGGCGCCTCACCGCAAATGAAGCTAAATATAGGTCATTGACCTACTTTACCTTCATTCGCTGGGGTTTTGCAGGCAGGAGTAGCGCTGCATTAACAGAACTCCTGCCTGCAAAATATTTTAACCCCTTCAGATGGATTTACATCGTTGGACGTGCCAGATCCTCGGAAGGTATGTATATTCTTGGTTTATTATTTTTTTTTTATTTACAGATCAAGGGTCTTCAGTGAGTGGATTGAGAGTAGAATAAATTAATACAACAACCTTTGTGTTTTTTTCATTAAATTAATTTTTAATAATGTGTGTGTGTTTTTTTTTAACCCTTTACTAGTATTGGATTAATAATGGATAGGTGTCATAATTGACGCCTCTCCATTATTAATTTGGCTTAATGTCACCTTACAATAGCAAGGTGACATTAACCCTTCATTACCCCATATCCCACCGCTACACGGGAATGGGAAGAGAGTGGCCAAGTGCCAGAATAGGCGCATCTTCCAGATGTGCCTTTTCTGGGGTGGCTGGGGGCAGATGTTTTTAGCCGGGGGGGGGGGGGGGGGGGGCAATAACCATGGACCCTCTCCAGGCAATTAATATCTGCCCTCAGTCACTGGCTTTACTACTCTGGCGGAGAAAATTGTGCGGGAGCCCACGCCAATTTTTTCCGCCATTTAACCCCTTAATTTACTAGCTAGAACGGCCAAATTTTGCATATACACACTACTAACATTAGTAGTGTGGAATATGCAAAAAAAATGGGGATATGAGATGGTTTACTGCATGTAAACCAGGTCTCATATCATGTCGGGTTTTAGGAAGGAGAAAGCAAAAGCCGGTAATTGAATTACCGGCTTTCTGCTATATCGCGCTGGATAAAATATTAATATTTATACATATATGTGTCTCAATGACATATATATATATATATATATATATACCTATTCTATGTGTACACATTTATTCTACCTATTCTACTGGAAGCTGTCAGTGTGATTTTACTGTACACCGCACTGAATTGCCGGCTTTTCTCTCTAACACCGCTGCGTATTCCTCGCAAGTCACACTGCTGGTCCGTGTGTAATCCGTATTTTTGGGGCTTCCATAGACTTTAATTGACGTTTTATTTGCGCAATACGGTGACAAACGCAGCATGCTGCCATTTTCTACGGCCGTAGAAAGCCGTATAATACTGATCAGTTTAATACAGCAGATAGGAGCAGGGGCATAGAGAATAATTGTGCCGTATTGTTTGCGAGTTTTACGGACGTAGTTTCTGCGCTCTTACGTCCGTAAAACTCGCAAGTGTGACGCCGGCCTTATAGTTTTAGGCTGCGTGTCCACGTTCAGGATGGCCGGCGGTATCGTCGGAGCCGCAAACCCGCTATGCGGTAAGCCCCGCCCCCTTTCTGGGACGCGATGATGCCGGATGTGTTCATAGCACACATCCGGGATCATCGCTCCCCACCATAGGGTCCTGTGCTATATCTTGCGGCGACGCAGCGTCGCCGCAAGATATACGGACATGCTGCGATCTGAAAAGATGCGCAGCATGTCCAGAGTCGCAGGGCCGCCGCGTGCATGTTACCACGCATAGTGGAGACGGGATTTCATTAAATCCCCTCCACTATGCTGTAACATCTGGACACTGCGTGTCTGACGCTGCGGCTCTATGCAGCGTCAGACACGCAGCGTTTCCTGCACGTGGAAACATACCCGAAATGTCTTCAGTGTGAATGTACAATTTTCATAGTCATGAAAATACAGAAAAATCTTTAAATGAGAAGGTGTGTCCACACTTTTGGTCTGTACTGTATGTATATATATATATATATGTATATATATATATATATATACACTAGATGGTGGCCCGATTCTAACGCATCGGGTATTCTAGAATATGCATGTCCACGTAGTATATTGCACAGCCCACGTAGTATATTGCCCGGTTACGTAGTATATTGCCCGGTCACGTAGTATATTGCCCAGTCACGTAGTATATTGCCCGGCTACGTAGTATATTGCCCAGCCACATAGTATATTGCCCAGTCACGTAGTATATTGCCCAGCCACGTAGTATATTGCCCAGTCACGTAGTATATTGCCCAGCCACGCAGTATATTGCCCAGTCATGTAGTATACAGCACAGAGCCACGTAGTATATTGCACAGAGACGTAGTATATTGCCCAGCGACGTAGTATATTGCCCAGCCACGTAGTATATTGCCCAGCCACGTAGTATATTGCCCAGTCACATAGTATACAGCACAGAGCCACGCAGTATATTGCACAGCGACATAGTATATTGCCCAGCCACGTAGTATATTGCCCAGTCACGTAGTATATTGCCCAGCCACGTAGTATATTGCCCAGTCACATAGTGTATTGCCCAGCCATGCAGTATATTGCCCAGTCACGTAGTATACAGCACAGAGTCACGTAGTATATTGCACAGCGACGTAGTATATTGCCCAGCTACATAGTATATTGCCCAGCTACGTAGTATATTGCCCAGCCACGTAGTATATTGCCCAGTCATGTAGTATATTGCCCAGTCACTTAGTATACAGCACAGAGCCACGTAGTATAGTGCCCTGTCACGTAGTATATTGCCCAGCTACGTAGTATATTGCCCAGCCACGTAGTATATTGCCCAGTCACGTAGTATATTGCCCAGTCACGTAGTATATTGCTCAGTCACGTATTATATTGCCCAGTCACGTAGTATATTGCCCAGTCACGTAGTATACAGCACAGAGCCACGTAGTATATTGCCCAGTCACGTAGTATACAGCACAGAACCACATAGTATATTGCCCAGTCACATAGTATATTGCCCAGCCACGTAGTATATTGCCCAGTCACATAGCATATTGCCCAGTCACGTAGTATATTGCCCCGTCACGTAGTGTATTGCCCAGTCACGTAGTATACAGCACAGAACCACGTAGTATATTGCCCAGTCACGTAGTATATTGCCCAGTCACGTAGTATACAGCACAGAACCACATAGTATATTGCCCAGTCACGTAGTATACAGCACAGAGCCACGTAGTATATTGCCAGTCACGTAGTATACAGCACAGCCACGTAGTATATTGCCCAGCCACGTAGTATATAACACTGCCCACGCAGTGTATATAGTGGCCACGTAATATATAGCATAGCCCACAGAGTATATAACACTGCCTATGTAGTATATAGCAGCCACGCGGTATAAAACACAGCCCACGTAGTATACAGCAGTGTTTGCCACCATATCCCTGTTAAAAAAATAATTAAAATAAAAATTAGTTGTATACTCACCTCCTGGGATCCACTGAAGCTCCGGCGATATGCGCACGGCTGCCGCCATTTTCCGTTCCCAGGATGCATTGCGAAATTACCCAGATGACTTAGCGGCCGCATAGGCAGCATCAATAGTAAAAAGTTGGGGACACACAGGGTTAATAGCAGCGGTAACGGAGTGCGTTACCCACGGCTTAACGCAGTCCGTTACCGCCGGCATTAACCCTGTGTGAGCGGTAACCGGGAGGGGAGTACGGAGAGGGCACTGACTGCGGGTAGTAAGGAGCGGCCATTTTTTTCCGGACTGTGCCTGTCGCTGATTGGTCATAGCAATGGTTCGTGGGCGTTTTGCCATGACCACTCAGCGACTTGGATTCCATGACAGACAGAGGCCGCGACCAATGAATATCCGTGACAGACAGAAGGACAGACAGAAAGACGGAAGTGACCCTTAGACAATTATATAGTAGATATATATATATATATACCTATTCTAACCTGTCAGTGTGATTTTACTGTACACCGCACTGAATTGCCAGCTTTTCTATAGGACACTGGTGTGTATTTCTCGCAAGTCACACTGATGGTCCGTGTGGTGTGCGAGGTTTTCTCGCACCTATAGACTTTCATTGGCCATTCTCGGCCGATATACGGTGGAAATCACAGCATGCTGCGTTTTCTCTCGCACGTATAATACAGCCGAGAAAACAACGGATGATGGGAGCTGCCCCATAGATTAACATTGGTCCGAGTGCATAGCACTCGTCCGTATTACGGTCTAGTGTGACTCCGGCCATATTGAAACTTACCCTTGCATTTCCTTCATTAGGATGAGCATACAAAACGCTAGTGTTAATGAACTGGCGTAACAGTCCAAACTCAACCCCCATTATATATCAGCCTGCACTACTGCTGCTGCCTGATAATGACAACAACGGGGATGCCGGGTAAATTATGTGATACATTATTGTTTGTGAACACTCAGCTTTTCCTGGTTTTCTACTTTTACATGAGTTATAATGAAGTCAAACGCTGTACCATACTGCAGACTGACATTGACAATTTGACTTGCTATTACACTTGTGCGCACAAGATGGAGCTCCAAGTCTGTTCCTAAACTAAGTTCTTGTGTTTATTTCTAAGGGGTAAGGTTTCTCCTTGTGGAGAGTGACATACCAGCTCTGGCTTGTCAAGGTAAGGAGGCTAAAGGTACCTTCACACTAAACGACGCTGCAGTGATCCAGACAACGATCCGGATCGCTGCAGCGTCGCTGTTTGGTCGCTGGAGAGCTGTCACACAGACCGCTCTCCAGCGACCAACGATGCCGAAGTCCCCTGGTAACCAGGGTAAACATCGGGTGACTAAGCGCAGGGCCGCGCTTAGTAACCCGATGTTTACCCTGGTTACCATCCTAAAAGTAAAAAAAACAAACGCTTCATACTTACCTTCCGCTGTCTGTCCCCGGCGCTCTGCTTCTCTGTACTGGCTGTGAGCACAGCGGCCGGAAAGCAGAGCGGTGACGTCACCGCTCTGCTTTCCAGCCGCTGTGCTCACATTGAGTGCAGGAAAGCAGAGTGCCGGAGACAGACAGCTGATGGTAAGTATGAAGCGTTTGTTTTTTTTACTTTTAGGATGGTAACCAGGGTAAACATCGGGTTTCTAAGCGCGGCCCTGTGCTTAGTAACCCGATGTTTACCCTGGTTACCAGCGAAGACATCGCTGAATCGGTGTCACACACGCCGATTCAGCGATGTCAGCGGGAGTCCAGCGACCAAAGAAAGTTCTGGCCTTCTAGCCCCGACCAACGACATCACAGCAGGATTCTGATCGCTGCTGCGTGTCAAACTGAACGATATCGCTAGCGAGGACGCTGCAATGTCACGGATCGCTAGCGATATCGTTTAGTGTGAAGGTACCTTTACCCCTTAGACCCCAGTCCAGAGCCTCTCACCTAGCCTAATCAGTTCTCATGCTTCGCACTGACGAGGGCCAACAGCCCGAAACACTGAGTTGAGATACTGATTTGGCTTTTATCCTAAGTCATATTGCAGGACTCGTTAAAGAGTTGATTGTGACTTGTAGGATCGCTACTTCCAACAGGTGGCGCTATAGATTCAAGTCCTCTTTTTCTCTGAAGAGGCAATTTGCATATGTGTTTATTTCTACATTCATGTGCAAAATCGATCTGTTGTGTCACCGCTATAATACATTAGTAATGTCTGTTCCTGTGCAAAACAGATCCGTTGGCTAATAATGAATTCAAATGGAAGCAGTGGTTTCCTCTTCTGCAGAGCGCTGGCGGCGTGATGAGTTTATCATCTGCTGCTGCGCTCTGCATAGGCAGTGACCAAATTGACAAAGCTCTCAGTATAAAGAAGTGAGTTTTGTCTTTTCGGTCGCTGCCTATACAGAGCGCAGTAGCCTATGACAAACCCATCATGACTGCTCTGGTCTGCATAAGCAGCGGCAAATCAATGAAGACGGATGGCGAGATGCTGCTCATGATTCAATACGGTCAGGGTTGGACTGGCCCACCAGAGAACCGGAGAATCCTCCGGTGGGCCCAGGCTTCTCCTTCAGGAGAGTTTATAGTGCAACCTTGCAGTTGCTATGGGGCTCTTCGGTGGAGGGAAAGGTGGGCCCTCAGAATCAAATCCTCCGGTGGGCCCAATGTTCTTCAGTCTGACACTGAATACGGTCTTCAGTTATAATGAAGGACTGCTATTATGGTTTTACACTTTTTCTAGGCCTACCTAAGGTTAGGCTTATTGGTTATGGCCATCTTAATAGAAATTGTTGTGTAGTAAAAAAGTCAATAAATATACAACAACGTATACATTTTTATTTTTAAAATGTTATGTCTGACTTCAGCAAAAAGCAGAAAAAAAAAACTCGAAGGTCAAAACGGAAAGTATAATTACATCAGTATTTTTCTCAAGGTGACAAGGAGTTCAGTACTGGACTGGTGGAGGGGACTCAGGAAGTGATACTGGGCAATGGATTTTAAGGGGCACACAAATACTTGTCTCAGGCGATGGTAATCCATGCGACTCCACGCTATGCAAGTAATGGGGGTGTTGTGTTAGCATAATCTGAAGACTCCCCTGATGATCCAATATAAAGCACAGAGGGCCTGAATATTGCAGTCCCTCCTGTGACCACTAGGTGTCACGTTCTGATTGACAGTACAGTAGGAGACCGACCACCGCTGCCATTTATTTTGTAAGCACTGCTGGCCAGGATAGGCACGGTAACAGCACACTTCAGAGATCCTGGGCAGCTACAAAACAGAGCTTACAAGCTCAACGGGAAAGAGTTTGTGAGCACTGAGCATGTTCTGCTGTCTAGCAGCGGTGGTCGGTCTCCAAAGCAATGAGCTGTAAAGAAAAGTGTTAATATCTGAAGAATGGCTGCAAATTTTAATAACCATTAAATTGCAAAATTGCTTGTACTTACAAGCACTATCCGACAATACCCATTCATTAAGATGGGAATAACGCTTCAAAAATGCTTTTTCTACTTCAGGTCGGAGTGTTCCTTTAAAATTTGTGAATTTTATTTCACCTCCTAGAATCTCTAGGAAAGAAAAAAAAAAGTCTAGAAATTCAATCCAGCTTTAGCTTACAATATGTTCTGTGTTATCTACCTTGTCCATATGCAGAAGTCTAAAGAAATTGTATGTGTTGTTGTAACAATCCTAAATTCCAATAATCCAGCACCCCATTGGTCTAGACTCTAGGATGTAGTATTATGCTACCATTACTTTTTGCTTGTGGATTTCTGAAATTCACATCTGTGCTAGCTAAATTCTGGACTATCAAATGGCAGAGTAAAAGTAGTTTCACCTCCTTTTGCATCTTTTTGAGACTTTGCATAAAGGTTTGCATGTAATTTGGAGGGAAAATTGAGAAAGAAATCAATTGTGGCTTCTAGATTTAGGCTCTACATATGTGTATGGGACGAAGTCACATTTGTTGTCTGACCCTGGCATGACTTTTGTGGCCACACCTAGGAGTCTAGGAAAGAGACACCATATTTCCAGCACGTGATAGATGCTGCGACTTCCTTGTACACAGAAAAGGAGGACGTGCCATTCCTGTACAGCAGGTGCATGGCGGTGAGACACTAGACAAGCACTCACAGGGCACATGCCCAACCAGCCCACTACCATCACTCACTAGCACACAAGGTGATAAATGAAGAGATACAAGGAGTTGATAGACCGGTCAGGCTGCATTACAGATGGGGCGACGGCGTTCTCATCTGGCCGGGTGAAGGCGCCTCAACATGTCCAGTTTTCATTGGCAAAACTCATAGACGTTCCCATCAAGTCCAAAATCGGCGGCCCAAAATAAATGGTAGCTAGTAAAAGTTGTTAAAGGCCGGTCTCCTCACTTCCTCTTTGGGTTTAGACATCATGTAGCTGCTGCAGCTAATCGATGGACACTGACTGGCTGCAGCGGTCATGTGGAAGAGGAACTGAGGAGATCAAATATACATAGACCTACAGCTTGTGAAAGTATTCTCCCACCTTGGCTTTTTACTAATTTGTTACATTACAACCTGTGTTTAAATATTTTTGTAATCTGATTTGTGTGTGATGTATCAGCACTCAATAGTCTACGTTGGTGAAGTGAGAAAAATATAGGCATACAGTAAATTAAATTTATGGGATCAAAACACTAAAAATGGTGGTGTGCATATGTATTTTTTACACAATCACAGTTTTTTTCTGCTGCAGATCCAGCAGTCAGGGTCTGACTGGGGTGTTCTGGGGTCCACAGGAGGAATTGACTCTAAGACCCCACGCCACAATTATGTGCAATTATCTGTGAGCTGTTATCCCCATTATAGTGGAATATAATGTACATCTAATTTTTCGCACACCATAACCAGATGTACAAATATGGAAGTTTGCGTTAAAGGGGTTCTTCAAGTGAAAACAAGTCAGGGGCGGACATGTTATTGGTGCAACCTGTGAGGCCGCACAGGGGCCCAAGAGATAAGGGGATCCATTAATATCTCCAAAGCAGGTGTAATTTTGCATTTTTAGGAGCTCTTGGCTACAAAGGGCCCATATGTTATTCTTGCACAGGGGCCCTTTTCTGTCTGGGTCTGCCACAGGATAAATGATAACTTATTGATCATTGGAAATCGCTCTAATTGAAAGAATGGGGAACTTGTATCCCCATTTTAAAATGGAGCTGCAGGTAGGATATCTGACTGCCGCTGTATTCATCCTCTTTAGGGCTTCCAAAAAAAAAGCCAAGTGCAGCGCGTGCAGCCACTTAGTGAATGATTTAATCAGTGGTCGAGTCGTACATGCCACTCCATTCTAATGGGGAAAAAAGTTCCACATTCTGCCGATCGGCCAAGTCCCAGCAGTCGGACTCCCACCAATCAATAAGTTATCACTTCTCCTGTGGAGAGGTGGTTTCTTGTTTTCACAGGAGAACCCATGTAAGTGAATATTTACTACTGTGGAATAGTCACAAGACGGGAAGGGGTTAAACATCCAAGTATTTAATCTCTAATAGAAATATAGAATCTTCTCCTTATTGATATCAGAAAGAACAAGTGACCTCCATATGCAGCACAGTCCACTCTACCAAGACTAATACTACCACATACAAGGGACAAATACTGCCACATCATGACCCGACCATATAGTACCACCACATGGTGACTAAATAATACAACATACAAGGGAGAAATACTGCCACACTATCACCGAACCACTTATTACCACCACATCGTAACCTAATACTACATATAAAAGACAAATACAGCCACACCATGACCAGACCACATATTACCATCACATTGTGACCTAATAATACCACATACAAGAGACAAATACCACCACACCATGACTAGACCACATATTACCATCACATGGTGACTAAATAATACAACATACAAGGGAGAAATACCAGCACACTATGACCGGACCACTTATTACCACCACATAGTGACCAAATAATACCACATACTACGAAAAAATAATGCCACACCATGACCAGACCACATATTGCCATTACATAGTGACCAAATAATACCACGTACAAGAGAGAAATACCACCACGCCATGACCAGACCACATATTAACACCATATAGTGATAGAATAATACTATATCCCAGGGACAAATACCGACACACCATGACTGAACCACATATTACAACCACATAGTGACTGAATAATACCACAAACAAGGGAGAAAAACCACCACACTATGACAAGCTCATAGATTAACCTTCCATAGTTTGAGAGAAATACCACCATATCATGGCCAGACCACATATTACCACGACACGGTGACAGAATAAAACTGTATACTTGCGACAAATACCAACACACTATGACCAGACCACACATGACTGCCACATAGTGACCGAATATTACCACAGTCAAGGGACAAATACGGCCATACTGTGACCATACCACATATTACCACCACATGGTGACTGAATGATACCACATACAACGGAGACATACCGCCACACAATGGCCAGACTACATATTATCACCACATGGTGACCGAATAATACCACGTACAAGGGAGAAATGCCACCACACCATGACCAGACCATATATTACCACCACATGGCGACCAAATAAAACCACGTACAAGGGGCAAATACTGCCACACCAATCAAAGTACTGACCGCTTCAGCTCGCTCCTGTACCAGATTGGACAGCTGAACTGTCAGTAACTGCATCCCAGATACACAAGGGGTGTGAAAACAAGGCAAAAATGGAGTACTAAGTCCTAAAAATACATAAAAAAGTATACATTTATTAAACACAATTGTTTTCATATGCACATTCAGGAGTGTCCAATCTTTTTGCCTAATACCTAGTCACATGGCTAGTGGTCTCTTTGTCATTTTGTCATTAATGGTCCCTATATGGTTTGTATTTATCTTACACTAAGGGGTATAATTGTGACTGGAGCTCTGTAAATAATGTCAGTGTACAGGTAATTCAGTGATCACTATTGACATTATACACAGAATTGTCTTTAATGTCTGTATACTCTTTTGCGCCCTGCCCCGCCCAGGGTACCTGTGGTATGATAAAACTACGTCTCTGAACAGTCAGACACGGCCATTACACAGTACACAGAGGTGGCATATTTATAAGATTACCTCAGCACAGGAACATTTTTTTTAATTACATCCAATTGTGGAACTTATTATTATTCCAAGGTTTAGTGAATAAAAGGAACTTTTGTTCATGGGAAAACCCCTTTAACTCAGTACAGTAAAACAAAATCCCTTTGTACTGAATTTGTGAATAACAAAAGTTATATAAATTGCACATACGTCCGCCTAACAGTTTAAAAAAATTATAACAAAATCTGACAAAATGTGACACAAAAATACACTATTTTGGGATCCATCTGTCCATGATAACCTGAAGAATGAATACAAAATAGTAACAAAAATAAAAGCAAAAAATGAAAATAAAAAGTTAAAAAAGGGAAATTGCAAAGGTTTGGGCACTTTTGGAGATTTGTGTACTTAGATAACTTTGACTAAGGGTTCAGACCTTAATTGCCCTTTTAGGGTTATGGCTTGGTCACTATCATCATTAGGAAAGGTCAGGTGATGCAAATTTCCCAGCTTTATAAAAACCCAGCCTCCTCTAACCTTGTGCCAAAAAACAGCAGCCATTGGTTCTTCTAAGCAGCTGCCTAGCACTCCGAAAATGGTGCAGGCCCACAAAACTGGGGAAGACTATAAGAAGATAGCAAAGCATTTTCAAGTTCACACTAGATGTTTTTGCTACTTTTTTAATGCTAATTTTCAGCTGCATTTTACAGTACCAGCAAAGACTATGAGATTTCAGAAATCTCAGGCACACATAATCTTTTTTTTTTCTTATCAGTATTTTGTGTTTTGCATTTTTTTTGGACCTAGAGCATGTCACTTCTTTCAGCGTTTTCTCAGCGTTTTGCACCCATTGACTTGAATAAGTGGTGGAAAAAAAGCTGTAAAAATGCACCAAAAACCCAGGTATCATGTTTTGCTGAATTCTTTTGTGCCAAAACCTGATTCTATAGAATAGGACTTTCTTTCCAACACTAAACTTTATCAGCATACACAAGAGAAAAATTTAGCATGCCAAAACCTCTGCAAACAACACAAGAAAAAAAACAAGAAAACATGCTTTTTTTTTCTGCATCTTTTTTTCTGTCAAGAGTTTAGGTTTTGGTGCAGAAAAAAAACGCTGAAAAAAATGTCTAGCATGAACTTACCCTAAATTAAGAAATGGCAGTTAGCAGGAACAGTGGAGGCTAAGATAAGGTCTGGAAGACCAAGCATAATTTCAGTAAGAGCTGTCATTAGGATTACTAGAGAGGCAAATCAGAACCCCCACTTGACTGCAAAAGACCTTCAGAACGATTGAGCAGACTCTGGAGTTGTGGTACATGTTTCTACTGTTCATAGACACCTGCATAAATATGGCCTTCATAGAAGAGTCGTCAGAAGGACACCTCTTCTGCATCCTCTCCATAAAATTCAGAAGTATGCAAAAGAACATCTAACAAGCCTGATGTAGTTTACAAACAAGTCTTGTGCAACGATTAGTTTAGAATAGAACTCTTTGATCACAATGATCCTAAAGGTATGTGTGGAGAAAAAAGGGCACAGAATTTCAGAAAAAGAACATCTCACCAACCATTAAGCATGGTGGTGGATGAATCATGCTTTGGAGTTGTGTTTCAGCCAATGGCACGAGGCAAATTTCACGGATAGAGGGAAGAATGGATTCAATGAAATTTGAACAAATGCTTGACAAAGTATTGAGCGCATTTACTGAACATACATTTCAGTAGGACAACATTTCAGATTTTCAAGCTGGTGTTATAAAGTATTCTAATCTACTGAGATAATGACTTTTGTGTTTTCATTGGCTGTAAGCCATAATCATCAACGTTAACAGAAATAATCACTTGAAATAGATCACTCTGTCTGTAATGACTACGGAGACCCGTGTGTCGTAAATAGTGCCTTCCCCCCTACCACCAATCCCGAAAAGATAACACGAACAGGCTTAGATGGGTTGAACTAGTCGGTCACAGTTTATTAATTTGATAAGCAGGGAGGGGCAAATTACATTTCGCAACGGGCTCATCGCAGTGGGCCCAGTCTGCGACCGACAGGCGGCCAGCCAATGAGCGGCTACGAAGCTTCGCCCCTCCCTCCACTTCCGCTGTGACTTAAAATTAACAGTATAATTATCGTCAGCATTAAGGTTCAAGTATATAAAAAATATTTTAAAATGTCACAAAAACATTAGCAAATATGTAAGGGAGGGAGGGTGGGACAATTGCTTCCAGAGGATCAGCCGGGTGGAAAGAGGAAGGAACTGACCCCGGCACCTGGATTTAACCCTTGTGGGTGTGGCCGGCCACCCCTTCCTCTCTCCTCCCGTTGGTCAGCTGGGGGTCCCAATTAGTGCATCACCTGTGGGAGTAGTGTGAGGGGGGAATTGGCACTGCACGGTGTTCTTATTGGCTTCGTCTATAAGGGGCTCCGCAGTCAGAGGCACATTCCCTATGCGGTACCGTGCCTACCAGACTACGGAGACCCGTGTGTCGTAAATAGTGCCTTCCCCCCTACCACCAATCCCGAAAAGATAACACGAACAGGCTTAGATGGGTTGAACTAGTCGGTCACAGTTTATTAATTTGATAAGCAGGGAGGGGCAAATTACATTTCGCAACGGACTCATCGCCGTGGGCCCAGTCTGCGACCGACAGGCGGCCAGCTAATGAGCGGCTACGAAGCTTCGCCCCTCCCTCCACTTCCGCCAAGGAGGATCATGTGTGCTACCTACACGTGACTCCGACCCCCACCCATCAGCATTAGGGCCTGTTCGATTCCATCTTGTAAACCTGACAAAAATATATCAAGCCCCAATGCCCGTGAGATGAATGCCGTCGGGCCTCAGCAGTCCTGATTTGTCGCCTTCCAGTTGGTAGTGGCGAACTACAATGCCGAATTTTGATTTTACAAATCTTGCCACTCTTAGGTTGATCTTTTTTCTTGATCGTTCTAAGCCCTTTGGGTCCTTAGCCCCATGCCAGACCGCTCGCGGCATCAACTCCGACCACACCAGTATCATATCGGGCAGTAGGTGGAAGAAACACTCGATATCAGCTGTCATCGTTGAAATGAGGTCAATACCTCTCCGTTTTCCCAGATCGTTGCCACCAGCGTGCAAAACTAGTATCACCGGCCCTCTGGCCCTTTTAGCAATGTTGATGACTTTTGGGAAGATTATTTGGCCACTGTAGGCCTCTTATCCCTCTCCAGTTGACCACAACGTTCCTGAAACCTAGATTCACGCCCCCGGGCCGATGTTCGGCCCACTTCTTTGCCCAGCAGATGTATGAATGTCCAACCACCCAAACTGCAGGTTTTTTAGCGCCTGGAAAAGACAAGATATGTTACTTAAGCAGTTCGGGTCTTATGTATCTGGCGAAGCATGCGGATTTCCATCGACCTAAACGCTGAACTTCGGCCTCGGGGATGCCAGCCTTAGCCGCCTCGGTGGCAGCCCCTATACGAAAAGAATGTGTCCCGTATTCTGACGGATCGACGCTAGCGGCTTCGAGACATCGAGTGAAAATTGTGTGGAACTGGTATTTGGTAAGGGGAGAGCCATCGGCGTGAGACAGAAAAAATCTACCCGCGCATTTCATAGCTGTGTATTTTTTCACTACGTTAAGTGGGCATACGGGGCCATCCGACGATTTAACGAGGACCCACGTCCCTCTCCCGGCGGGATCGCATTTCGATTTGCGCACCCTAATGCGCAGTGCACCGTTACATATGACGAGGTCTTCGTCGATTAATCCGCTGTCTAGTGAGGTTTTTGACCGTGGTACCAGCTCGCTGATCCGAAGCGCCCCGAAAAATGCGATGGCAAACGCGGCAGACACTAGGACTGACTCGTAATGGGAGGTGCATACCGAAGGGGAAATCGTGATAATATCGTGCAGTAATCTCAAAGAAATGGGGCGACGGCACTCCTGACAGGGTTGGAGCCTTTTCCAGCCTTTTACGGCTTGTCTGATGAAAAAGTATTTAGTCACGTCTGCCCACCCCAAAAGCTGGAAGAAAAACGCTATTCCCGAGAGATGGCGCTGCGCCGATGTTCCCGACGTGCCTCTTTGCCTGAGCAAATTCAAAAGATCGACCAGCACTTCTCATCTCGCCCGGTCACACCTATCAACTGGTCTTCCGTGAATTAGTGAGCACCACTCGTCCCACGCCTTACCGTAAACCTGCCAGGTAGCCGGTGTAACTGATGCACGGATCAGTGGCATCATTGATTTGCTACTGTGTCCAAAAGGAGTGTTGGACACTGGACACCCGATGGATGCGCAGTCGGAAGGATAGCTTTGAAGGCCTGTCAATCGGAAAACAACAGAGCGTTAACAAGGTTATTATCAACCGACGTAAATGTGGCGCGACACCAGATGTTGTGTCTCAGGCATAGTAATGCCAGGCGGCGTAGCAGCGCGAGTAAAGGTGGGGATGCAGAAGACATGCTGTTCAAGCTCTTTGCTGTGCCGGGGTGTTTTGTGGAGAATCTTATGTTCCTGTTCTTTAGTTGTGCGCCCCAGAGCTCCACTGCCGCTACGATCGCAAAGACTTCTAGCAGGGCAGGGTCGCGTCCCCAATTGGCGGCGGCCCATGAGGCTGGCCAGCTCGCTTTGCACCATTGGTCTTGGTAGATTGCCACAAACCCGTCTCTGAGGTTTCCACCCGCTGCTAGCCCCAGCTCTTCGCTTGGCGTTTCTTGAGACATGAGGCAAGTATGGCCGTTGTAGGAATTTAGGAATGTTTTCCAGACTAGTAAATCTTCCTTCAGTGTGCGAGTAAGCCTAATTCTATGGCCTGGCTGGGAGATGCCCTTCGTCGCCAGCGATAAACGGCGTGAAAAGGTTCTGCCCACTGGCATTACGCGGCAAGCAAAATTGAGCAAACCTAGCAGGGACTGCATCTGTTGGAGGGTGACTTTTTTAACCCCGCAGAAATCTTCGACCGTTGGCAGCATTTTCAGCAATTTATCCTCTGGCAATCTAAATACCATTGCGTTGGTGTCTATCTCTATGCCCAGGAAAGGCAGCACATTACACGGGCCAACCGTTTTTTCCGTTGAGAGAGGTACGCCGAAGTGATTGGCTAGAAATTTAAATTTTTTTGTAGGAGGAAATAGCAGAGTTTCGAGTCTTTTGGCCCGACGAACAGGAAATCGTCGAGGTAGTGGACCGTCGAATTGCTGCCGGTTTCGTGACGCACTACCCAGTCAAGAAAAGTGCTGAACAGCTCGAAGTAGTGACAGGAGATGGAGCAGCCCATCGGTAGGCACATGTCAAAGTAAAAGAGCTGGTCCACCTTACAACCCAACAGGTGGAAGCACTCAGGGTGAACGGGTAGTAGGCGGAACGCTGACTCTATGTCCGATTTTGCCAGCAGGGCGCCGGGCCGAGCAGTCCGCACGAGCTCGACTGCCCTGTCAAACGAAGCATAGGTTACTGATGCCTCTTCTGGGAGTATCGCGTCGTTAACCGAATCGCCTTTAGGGTATGAGAGGTGATGGATTAACCGATATTTTCCCGGTTCTTTTTTAGGGACGATGCCCAGGGGTGAGATTCTAAAATTACTGAATGGCAGTGATGTAAATGGGCCCGAAAGGTGGCAGATGAGGTTTAACAATGATAAATGTAAGGTTATACACATGGGAAGAGGGAATCAATATCACCATTACACACTGAACGGGAAACCACTGGGTAAATCTGACAGGGAGAAGGACTTGGGGATCCTAGTTAATGATAAACTTACCTGGAGCAGCCAGTGCCAGGCAGCAGCTGCCAAGGCAAACAGGATCATGGGGTGCATTAAAAGAGGTCTGGATACACATGATGAGAGCATTATACTGCCTCTGTACAAATCCCTAGTTAGACCGCACATGGAGTACTGTGTCCAGTTTTGGGCACCGGTGCTCAGGAAGGATATAATGGAACTAGAGAGAGTACAAAGGAGGGCAACAAAATTAATAAAGGGGATGGGAGAACTACAATACCCAGATAGATTAGCGAAATTAGGATTTAGTCTAGAAAAAAGACGACTGAGGGGCGATCTAATAACCATGTATAAGTATATAAGGGGACAATACAAATATCTCGCTGAGGATCTGTTTATACCAAGGAAGGTGACGGGCACAAGGGGGCATTCTTTGCGTCTGGAGGAGAGAAGGTTTTTCCACCAACATAGAAGAGGATTCTTTACTGTTAGGGCAGTGAGAATCTGGAATTGCTTGCCTGAGGAGGTGGTGATGGCGAACTCAGTCGAGGGGTTCAAGAGAGGCCTGGATGTCTTCCTGGAGCAGAACAATATTGTATCATACAATTATTAGGTTCTGTAGAAGGACGTAGATCTGGGGATTTATTATGATGGAATATAGGCTGAACTGGATGGACAAATGTCTTTTTTCGGCCTTACTAACTATGTTACTATGTTACTATGTTACTTTTTTAGTTACCGTAGTTATCTTAAACTAAAATATTTATCTAAATATTAATATTAATATGCTTGATACACAATTTATGTTAATTTTTCTCTTTTTACTCAGCACACGTCACTTTTAGGTCCTTTTTCGGGCACTACACTGCATTAGTTAACACTTCATATACACTAGTGTATTTACACAGCACTAATGTTCACTATTATGGTACTAGAAGTATTTCCCGTATGCAGCACAATTTCCTGTATCACGTTTAGACACATTGCCAATATAAGTTAATGCCCATAAGTTCTAAGGTGGAGTAGCTAACATTTAACCACCGTTGTGACGCATGCAGCGCTCTCTCACCCTTTGATGTCTGGATGAGTGGCCGCATAGGAGCTCAGGCGCATGCGCAGTCTCACAGACGGACCATGATCGCTTGCGTTCCAAGGTCGAAAGTCTATGCGTCTCAAGGAGGGATGACGTCAGCAGCGCATGCGCGCCTTACACCGGAATTGGCTACTACGTTCAGCATCTATGCACACAGCACGGCTGACACATGACCGACATCCATAACCGATACCGCTGATTAGTCACACACACTATATAAACAGTCCCACCTCTTCCCAACACATGCCTCCTGACAAAGAAAATGAAACGTGTGTTGGGGCAGCCCCATCCTGGGCCTTTATGTTCCGGGTTCTGGGTTGGTATTGTCCCGGTCCTGGGCCCCTATGTTCTATGTCTTGCACTACTATGTTCCTTCTTCCTGGGCCCCTATTTTCCCTCATCTTGGGCCTCTATGTGTCTTCATCCTGGGCCCCTATATTCCATCAGCCTGGGCTCCAATGTCTCTCATTCTGGGCCCCTATGTTCCTTCCTCCTGGGCCCCATATTTTCCTTCATCCTATGCCCTTATGTTCCTCTGTCCTGGGTCTTCTATTCCTTGTTCTGGGCCCCATGTTCCTTCATGCTGGGCCACTATCTCCACTATCCACAGGCATCCACAGAGAATTCTTCTTACCACCCTGAGCTTGTGCGATGTGTCCTCTTTTATATCCCGCACGGTTCTTAAAATGGTTGTTGGCCTATCAGAGGCGTCTAATATTAGCAGGCAAGTCATGGGCAACATATGACTTCACTGCCATGTGCTGACCACAACAAGCGCGCTGACATTAGCTGATGGCCTCTGATAGGCCGACAGCCATTTTAACTAATGCAGTGCAGGAATACGTTGCTTTCTGCACCATAATACCTATTAACAGAATGTGTGTCCGATGACGCACATTCCGTTGATGCCAGCACAGTTAATGGCATGCCCCCTCTATGTTCCGCTCCAGGGCCTGCCGAAGAATCAGGGCCCACCAGAGTCCTGTGATGTCCCGCTAGGCCAGCCCGGCACTGCTAGCAGTGCTCAAAATGCTAAACCCTGTATAACCCCTCACATCTCTGATTGGCAGCTTTCTGTGTACACTTAGGCTGCCGTCACACTAGCAGTATTTGGTCAGTATTTTACATCAGTATTTGTAAGCCAAAACCAGGATTGGGTGATAAATGCAGAAGTGGTGCATATGTTTCTATTATACTTTTCCTCTATTTGTTCCACTCCTGGTTTTGGCTTACAAATACTGATGTAAAATACTAACCAAATACTGCTAGTGTGACGGCAGCCTTACATTGATAGAAAGCTGCTAATCAGTTGTGGGGGTGGGGTTACAAAGAGCAGGAGGACTAGGAGGTACGAGACACCTAGTCCTGTAGTGATAATCTACTGCTGATAAAACACTAATTTTATTGAAATAGCAACACACAGCCTAGTAAGTGACACATTACTGGAATTAGGGTCTCCGCCCCTACATCATCCTGCTCTCAGATTACAAAGCAAAAACCTGCTGACATATTTCCTTTAAGGAGGACTCCATTTGGCTTCTGGGATGTAATCATTCAAGATCTGATTAGCTTCACAATGATGGCTATGAAAATTGAGAGAAGATAAATTGGAAAACAGGCAGGTAAGAGTAGACTTGTTAAAGTGTTTTTTTTTTTTCTACTCTGGTATCAAAGTTACCAGTGGTAAGCCAACCTTATAAAAAAAAAAAGCCATACTTCCATCCAGAATTCAGTCCCCTGCTCTAACAATGCCACCAAAATTGTCTCTGCTGGACTGGAAATTGTCTCTGCTCGACATCCATACTGTCAGTCACCTAACCCTGCAGCATATCAGTGGCCTAAGTGGTCAGGTCTCTGGTGGTCATTACTTCTGGTCCGCCAGAGTCAGAGCTGAGGTACGGATTCCAGCAGGGGAGCAGAGCAGTGGTGGCACTAAAGCTCCAGTACATTTAGTGTCCTCCTCATTAGTGAGGGTCCAAAGGGTCAGATGCCCAGTGATCATACATGGGTAAGAGATAAATGTAGTCCATGGGATAACCCCTTTGAAGACCAGTGGTCAGTACAGATAGGTTTTCTCACAATGAGTCAATGTCAGTAGCGTTTTCTCTGCGATATTTACATTTATATTTTTTTATTTGCTGGGCAGGACTGGTATCAGATGAAATAATAATATCTAGTAAGAGACTCATAGATATCATAAAGGACCTTGTACTTTGTGCAACAGGAAAAGAAATGCAAAAGAAACAAAAGCAAAACACAGGTATTTCCAGCTGTACCCGTCCAGGTTATCAGTAACGTGTAAAATTAGCCATCGGGGCAGAGAGGAGGACACGAGTGTAGCTCAAAATAATGGATGGCCTGCACAAAAAGCCATAATCATCATCAACAGCAGAAATAAGCACGTGAAATAGATCACTCTGTTTCTAATCACTCTATATATAATATAGGAGTATCACTTTTTGTATTGAAGAACTGAAATAAATTAACTTTTTGATGATATTCTAGTTTTGTGAGAAGCACCTGTATGTGGCCCGTTTTTCAGGTAATTTATGTTACAAATTGTATATAAAGGAGAAAAGAAATGCAATTCAGTGCACGAAAACTTCCGCTAAAAAGTGAGTTTTCTATTCAGAAAAATGAAGTGAATGGACTTCTTCTGTAAACGCTCACACCAGACCAATTCTCTATAGGAGAGGAAGTTTGTGTAGAGCGCGGCATGAAAACGTCGAAATTCGGAAATAGAACAGGAAATGAATGTGACTGATGTGTGATAAGACGTCTCGCAGTATGTTCATGAAAGTCTATTCACACTTGTATCTAAAACTAGAAAAATATCATCCACAAGGAAACCTCCAAAATAATAAACTTTCTTATAATATTACTTCTATGCTAAGATGAGGTCATGTGAATTTTCAGGCCCAATCCCTGAGGCAGCACTAGTGAGAGTGACAACATTTCTCATCAACAGTATGTCAATCCAAATCACCAAATACATCCATAGCTATTTCCAGCCTGGCTTGTGTCTGTCAGGAGGACATTGATGGATTTGGTGACTTGGTCACCAAGCACAATGCTGAGCTTCGGATGGAGTGGTGTGAAGCCGCCACCACTGGACTCTGGAGGAGACGTGTTCTGGGCAGTGATGGATCACACTTTTCTATCCGGCATCTAATGGAGGAGTCTGGGTTTGGTGATTCCAGGAGAACGTTACCCCCTGACTGCTCTGTGCCCACTGTACAGATGGTGGAGGAGGATAACGCTATGGCCTTGTTATCAAGGGTCGGCCTCAGCCCTTTAGTTCTAGGGAAGGGAAATCTTAATACTTCAGAAGAAGACATTGAGGACAATTGTAGCCTCCAGCTTTGTGGGGACAGCTTGGGGAAGACCCTTTTCTGTTCCCCATGACTGTGCACGAAGACCACACAGACATGGAGGGGGAATTTGGTGGAAGTACTAGATCGGGTTCAGTCCTTCTCAGCCTTTATCCACATGCACCTCACTTGACAAAGGGTAAGGTTTTAATATTTGACCCGATAAGGGTCACTGTGAAGTGGAGAGACGGCTTTTGCATTTTTTTTAATCAAAATAATGTTAACTACCGTAAGTACCCTATATTATTTTCATGCACTAGTGCTGTTTATTTATTTACTGCAGGGTTTTTGCTTATTATGTTTCTATGTTGGGTTTTGTCTGTTTAGTAGCGAGTGTGAACATGCATTTACATGCTTCATGCACACCAACTTCTATCCCAGTTCATTTCTGTAGGTTTTTTCTTTCAGCTTGTTTGCACTCTGTGCATATAAAGGTGCGGCCTTGCCTTTTCTATGAGATGGACATTTGTTTCATGTGGTTCCCCATGGCTGTGTGTCTACTAGCTGGGTTCAGCTCTTCTCACCCCTTATCCTTATCAAAATCATGTTCACCAAGTACACTATATTATTTCAATGCAATATTGCTATTTATTTATTGCAGGGTATTTGCTTACTTTGTTTTTGTCAGCTGGTCATTTATGGTTATCTAGCTCCCCATTATTGCTCCCCTCTATGGGCTGCAATGCCGTTTCCTCTCTGCTTTTTTTGTTTTTTTTCTGACCTTCGTTTTTGCTGCATTGTTTTCCTCCACTACACCCATGGCTAGAGCGCATATTGCCAGCTTTCGACATCTCAAGAATTTGCCCCACTGCTGCAGCTTTTGGTGAAGCATCTGCCCGTCATGGCCACTAAGCAGCTGGTCGGTGCCGGTGGCATCTGTATGTAGATGTACTCTGTGGTATATGTTGCCATCTGTACACCTCTGGTCGTCATCTTTTCATTGTGTATTCATGTTTTTTGGTCCCAGTGTAAGTGGAAGATCTCAGCGCCCTGTCATTACAGCCCGGCACGCTTCCAAGAACTATTATGAACACGACATGTGCTGCGAACAAAGCAAGAGCGGAAGTCAGTTCATGAATAAACCCAGTGAGGTTTATATACACAGCTGCTGACAAGAGACGGGGGTGACAAGTGCATGGTACATGGTTTATAGGGCCGAGATGCTGCTGCTTCCATCTCCATTGTTTCTCTGTGCAGCTTTCTTTTATGTTTCCTCTTTTTATCGGTAACTTATAGTTGCACCATGTCATGGAGTCGCCACTATGGCCACTGACGTCTTAGGAAATACACGCGAGGCTATGAAGTTTCCAGCTGAGTTCCCAAGATCGTCCCTTCTCCTATGGAACTCATGGGCTACACGATGACCAACTGTCCCTAATCTTCGCGGGCAGCTGAGGGTTGTAGGATTACCACACCTTCGCAAGGTACGTCACGTACCATAACTGGGTGTCAGCGGCCATGGATGCTCTGCTCCACCTATGCTACACTAAAATATTACTCATGACACAATGTCCAAGCCTGGTGGGCGGCAGGTGGGCCTCATTCACATGGATACGACCATTCTCACTAATGAGTGGTGGAGGCCATTATCACTTTCTCAGAAATGCAAGAAACCATCTTTAATAATTCTTTTATTTTTTTCCCTCACTCAGCAGTTCAACATTTTTGTATTCATTACAGTATTATATACGTTATATACGAGATATATCTTCTCATGCAATTTACATGTATGGGATGAAACACGGTCACTAACTGAAACAGAAACAGCTGAGTAGGAGGCTTATAACTGGGTAAGGAACAGTCAGAATAGTTGTGGAAGACAGGTTCACACACCACTGCAAGCAAAGCAACAAGACACAAAGTATGCAATTGGTTTTTTCACTTGAAAAAGGCGCTAGTCCAGCATTGAAACGCATTGCAGAAATAAAAACCATTTAACTAATTTTGGTCTCAAGGATTCTTTATTAGAGCAGCGCAGCCTGATATTGTGTAATTGTCCAAACTGGTCAACTATCCTGGAGGAGGAGCAGCTGATATCATCAGGCGTTCATAGGAGTTGTGCCTGCACACAACCTGCTCACCTTCCTTTTACTTAGCTAAACTGGTGTCACCTGATGGTCTTGTGAGCTTTTTGTTCCCCCATAGCTTTTATACACAAAGTAGTTATACTGCATCAGCAAGGTGTCTCCCAGGCAAAGATTGGGGATTCATTATGTGCTGTTGAAGCCTTCTTGAACATATATGTTGAACAATAATGGGCAATGTTGAGGACAGTAGACACAGTGGTGAGCCAAGCAAGCTTAGTGCAGATCAATACACATCATGCTTACATCCCTTTAAAATAGGAAGATGTGCAGCACTGGCATCAGCTCAGTACTAGCAGCAATTAGTTGCAGCCAGATACATCTATCTACTGTTCAGAGATGTCTGACCAGAAGTAGTCTTCATGGAGGAATTGCAGCCAAAAACCCATACTTGTGACATGGAAAAAAGACCAAACAACTCACTGTGCACAAAATCATAGGAACTGGGGTGTAGAACAATGTCAGCAGGTCTTTGGGCTGAGGAGTCAGTCACAATGTGAAATATTTGGCTACAAAAGCAGTTTGTCACAGAAGGGCTGGAGAGTGGCACAATAATGAGGGTCTGCAGAAGCAGTGGAGCAGGTGGAGGGTCCTGGAAAGTTGCAGCTACATTTGTACACATGGAGTTGGGGGATTAGTGAAGTCCTCAATGCTGATAAATACAGATGCACACTTAAGGTACCTTCACACTCAGCGATGCTGCAGCGATACCGACAACGATGTCGATCGTTGCAGCGTCGCTGTTTGGTCGCTGGAGAGCTGTCACACAGACAGCTCTCCAGCAACCAACGATGCCGGTAACCAGGGTAAACATCGGGTTACTATGCGCAGGGCCGCGCTTAGTAACCCGATGTTTACCCTGGTTACCATCGTAAAAGTAAAAAAAACAAACACTACATACTTACATTCCGCTGTCTGTCCCCGGCGCTGTGCTTTCCTGCACTGACTGTGAGCACAGCGGCCGGAAAGCAGAGCGGTGACGTCACCGCTGTGCTTTCCGGCTGGCCGGCGCTCACAGCCAGTGCAGGAAAGCAGAGCACCGAGGACAGACAGCAAAAGGTAAGTATGTAGTGTTTGTTTTTTTTAACTTTTACGCTGGTAACCAGGGTAAACATCGGGTTACTAAGCGCGGCCCTGCGCTTAGTAACCCGATGTTTACCCTGGTTACCAGTGAAGACATCGCTGAATCGGCGTCACACACGCCGATTCAGCGATGTCTGCAGGGAGTCCAGCGACGAAATAAAGTGCTGGACTTTCTGCAGCGACCAACAACATCACAGCACGATCCTGATCGCTGCTGCGTGTCAAACTGAACGATATCGCTATCCAGGACGCTGCAATGTCACGGATCGCTAGCGATATCGTTCAGTGTGAAGGTACCTTTACACACTTATCCATCAGGGAAGCATCTGATTTCTTCCAACAAACCCAAACATGTAGCCAATATCTACTATATAATTGTCTAAGGGTCACTTCCGTCTTTCTGTCTGTCCTTCTGTCTGTCTGTCACAGATATTCATTGGTCGCGGCCTCTGTCTGTCATGGAAATCCAAGACGCTGATTGGTTGTGGCAAAACGCCCACGACCATTGCCACAACCAATCAGCGACGGGCACAGTCTGCCGGCAAAATGGCCGCTCCTTCCTCCCCGCAGTCAGTGCCCGCTCCATACTCCCCTCCAGTCAGCCCTCACACAGGGTTAATGCCAGCGTTAATAGACCTCGTTATGCCGCAGTGTAACGCACTCCATTAACGCAGCTATTAACCCTGTGTGACCAACTTTTTATGACATTGGCGTGGGATTTAAACCTATGTGACGAACTTTTTACTATTGATGCTGCCTATGCCTATGTTAAAAATAATAAAAAATCAATACATTCTCACCTTCCATCGCCTTCGCAGCAGCTTTTCCTGCAGCTCGCGATGCTCCGGTCCCACCGCTTCGCTGATTGGTCGCGCCGGCTGTGCGCGACCAATCAGCGACATTGGCACGGGATTCCCAGCAATCAGGGAAGTGTGATTTAAATCCCACGCCAATGTCGCTGATTGGTCGCGCCGGCTGGGCGCAACCAATCAGGGAAGCCAATGTCACTGATTGGTTGCACCGGCTGGGCGCAACCAATCAGGGAAGCGGGATTTAAATCCCGCGCCAATGTCGCTGATTGGTCGCGCCGGCTGAGCTGCGTTATATACTGCATGGCTGCTATATACTACGTGGCCAGTGTTATATACAATGTGGGCAATGTTATATACTGCGTGGGCTGTGTTATATACTGTTTGGCCTGTGTTATATACTGCGTGGCCCCTGTTATATACTGCGTGGCCTGTATTAACGCATCGGGTATTCAAGAATATGTCGTGGCCTGTGCCATATACTATGTGGCTGCTATATACATACATAGTCTAGAATACCAGATTCATTAGAATCGGGCCACCATCTAGTCGTTAATAGTGAGGAGTCCTGGAAGTGATGATCCGACCACTACAGACCTCTGATCTCACATCATCCAGTCTGTCTGGGATCACATGAAGAGGAAAAAGGATCTGCACAAGCCTCATACACAGAAGATCTTTGGTTGGTTCTCCAAGATGTTTTGACCAACCTTCCAGCAAAGTTCTTTTAAAAACTGTATGAAAATGTACCTAGAAGAACTGGTGAAGGCAAAGGGCGGTAACAGCAAATATTGATTTAATTTACCGTAGATTTAAGCATTTTTTTCCACACTTGCCTAAAACTTTAGCACAGTACTGTATGTATCCTCATTTCTATGTTATATGTCTTCCAGCATGTACAGTATACCGTATGTTTGCCCAAATGGTATATGTTTGTATGATAAGCTGATCCTAGGTACTGCATCTCCTGAGTTGAACATGCCGTACATAGTGCACAAGTGTGTGCACCGAAATAATGCACAGAAAGATTACAGTTATATAGGTGATGTGAACCAGGTGGTTCCATCACAGTTACGGTAAGAAATGTTTTTCCCTATTATTAGGGTTACTATAGAAATTTCACATCATTTCGATAATTTTCTGTGATTTACACAGCTGAAGCGTGAAAGGAATGAGGAACTCACCAAAGGAACTGATATCGAGGGCCCGTCCTACCACTACCACATGAACATGTCCCCGATAATCGCCACATAAATTCTCATACGGGTCGTGTCATCGGTATGGTATGAAGGTGTAAGATGTTAATTATTTATTAAAGTATGGCACTATACGGCAGCATTATTTAACGACTTGAGGCCAAATTATGGCTGTAATATGTCTTAGTTTCCTTCTTTTTATGAACAATGACTGAATTTATGTTTGCCTTGTGACGTTAAAGGGCTTACCTAGGATATTGATTACCTCTCTATAATTTTCAAAGTGATATAACAGAAGAAAAATGAGTGTGACAACTCTTAGGGAGCTGTAGGGTTGACTAAAAATATTTTCAGGACCGAGGTCTAGCCGCCACATTGGTAGCCCATGGCTGCTGCACCAGAGTCTTGCAAACCTCACACATGTGTCATCTGATGAGTCGGACCGCCACGACATTTTTATTGCATTGTGACGGATACATACCGTCGTGCATACTTATCAGAAGAGATGCTGGCAGGCAGGAGGAGGTTTGTTAGTAGCCTGTGCCCGCAGCAATGTGCCCGCAGCAATAGGGGTCTGTGAATCTTTTTGCTCATCTCTAGTGAGCTGTGATGGCACTTACATTGGTTGTCACCAAGTTCCCCCAGAGTTACCGAGTGCGGCAACATCGTCTTCCATAACATGACATAGCAGGGCAAATATAAGCCTTGGAAGTTGTACTAGATCTAACCCTGCGTGATCTCATTTTTCTGTAGCTTGTCAGATGGGGTGGCTCGTGCACTTGTGTGTGGTGAATCATGGCGGACACTCACGGCTACAATGGAAGTGTACACTTATAATGGGAGAGATTAGTAAATTAGACATTTGGGAAAAGAAGGTCAATGAGTCGGATCCAATGCGCTCACATGACAAGGGTGGACTAGTAAATGTACTGCATATTGTAGGACCCCCTGGACGCTGTGGCACCCTGTAGGGCCGGTGTCCTGCCATATACAGTATTTGCAGGTGCCTGGATGTTTATTATAAAGGCGCGTGCAGCTGATTATGTAACGATGAGATACAGTGGGGCAAAAAAGTATTTAGTCAGTCAGCAATAGTGCAAGTTCCACCACTTAAAAAGATGAGAGGCGTCTGTAATTTACATCATAGGTAGACCTCAACTATGGGAGACAAACTGAGAAAAAAAAATCCAGAAAATCACATTGTCTGTTTTTTTAACATTTTATTTGCATATTATGGTGGAAAATAAGTATTTGGTCAGAAACAAAATTTCATCTCAATACTTTGTAATATATCCTTTGTTGGCAATGACAGAGGTCAAACGTTTTCTGTAAGTCTTCACAAGGTTGCCACACACTGTTGTTGGTATGTTGGCCCATTCCTCCATGCAGATCTCCTCTAGAGCAGTGATGTTTTTGGCTTTTCGCTTGGCAACACGGACTTTCAACTCCCTCCAAAGGTTTTCTATAGGGTTGAGATCTGGAGACTGGCTAGGCCACTCCAGGACCTTGAAATGCTTCTTACGAAGCCACTCCTTCATTGCCCTGGCGGTGTGCTTTGGATCATTGTCATGTTGAAAGACCCAGCCACATTTCATCTTCAATGCCCTTGCTGATGGAAGGAGGTTTGCACTCAAAATCTCACGATACATGGCCCCATTCATTCTTTCATGTACCCGGATCAGTCGTCCTGGCCCCTTTGCAGAGAAACAGCCCCAAAGCATGATGTTTCCACCACCATGCTTTACAGTAGGTATGGTGTTTGATGGATGCAACTCCGTATTCTTTTTCCTCCAAACACGACAAGTTGTGTTTCTACCAAACAGTTCCAGTTTGGTTTCATCAGACCATAGGACATTCTCCCAAAACTCCTCTGGATCATCCAAATGCTCTCTAGCAAACTTCAGACGGGCCCGGACATGTACTGGCTTAAGCAGTGGGACACGTCTGGCACTGCAGGATCTGAGTCCATGGTGGCGTAGTGTGTTACTTATGGTAGGCATTGTTACATTGGTCCCAGCTTTCTGCAGTTCATTCACTAGGTCCCCCCGCGTGGTTCTGGGATTTTTGCTCACCGTTCTTGTGATCATTCTGACCCCACGGGGTGGGATTTTGCGTGGAGCCCCAGATCGAGGGAGATTATCAGTGGTCTTGTATGTCTTCCATTTTCTAATTATTGCTCCCACTGTTGATTTCTTCACTCCAAGCTGGTTGGCTATTGCAGATTCAGTCTTCCCAGCCTGGTGCAGGGCTACAATTTTGTTTCTGGTGTCCTTTGACAGCTCTTTGGTCTTCACCATAGTGGAGTTTGGAGTCAGACTGTTTGAGGGTGTGCACAGGTGTCTTTTTATACTGATAACAAGTTTAAACAGGTGCCATTACTACAGGTAATGAGTGGAGGAAAGAGGAGACTCTGAAAGAAGAAGTTACAGGTCTGTGAGAGCCAGAAATCTTGATTGTTTGTTTCTGACCAAATACTTATTTTCCACCATAATATGCAAATAAAATGTTAAAAAAACAGACAATGTGATTTTCTGGATTTTTTTTTCTCAGTTTGTCTCCCATAGTTGAGGTCTACCTATGATGTAAATTACAGACGCCTCTCATCTTTTTAAGTGGTGGAACTTGCACTATTGCTGACTGACTAAATACTTTTTTGCCCCACTGTATGTGGTAAGGAATGTGCACCGACGACATGCAGGAACGTGTGTGATACAGTGTCCTTGTGTCCTCCGCTTACATCTTGTCTATTACTTATATGATCGATTAACTCATTGCAATTTCTCTATATAAAGTCCCAAAGCACAGTGAGCAAAAAAAAGGGGATCCCGACTTCCTGCGGCTGTTTTATGTCAGGATGTGTCTGCGGCTCTATGTGCACAATGCAGGCCGCTGTAATCGACTGTACTTTACTGACAGCAGGAATGTATCATCTGGATATTATAATAGAAGGATATTGGGGAATTGCTGTATAGGCAGTTGCCTTCCATGTGGTTGCAGGTTTCCCTTTGGCTCTCCAGTATGTCCTCTTAAATTTGGGCCCTATTTCTGAATACAAAGCAAAGGTATTACCACCGTACAATTCCCACATAATACCACCACACATTGCCTACACATTACCGACATATATATTATTGAAACACAGAAGTACCACACAATCTTACAAGATATGTCCTACAAAGAAATATAAATGTGTAAAATATTTGTATATTAATTTAAGGTACTCTGTGACAATGTGTGATGATAACCGGAAAAACAAAATCCAGCTCACCATACCGACATTCCCAGGAGCTCGGAGCACGGAACCGCTGTGTCAGGGCGTGGACGAACAGGAAAGAGAAGGAGATCCAGCTCAACGAAATAGTGAAAAATCCATAATTTATTTCACTCAAAATACAATGAAAGGACAAAACATCAGCATACAGAAAAAATTATAAAAACAAGGTCAACGCGTTTCCGGTGACTAAGCACCCTTAATCATGAACGAAGGAGTTTGTCCGAAACGCGCGTCGGGTGTGCGCAACCACAGGACCCAGCTGCCCAAGGTATTTACCGCTCATTACATTACTATAGATCCCTTCCGGACACTTTATGGTTTCCAGCACTTCCCTGCTTCATGATCATCTGCAGGTGGAGGCAGCGTATCCTACATCTATCTTCCCTCTGGCACTGATATATGGGTGTCCGGAGCATGGCACGTAGCACTTATTGGTTTTAGGCTCAGTTCTTTTTATACAGCCATTTACTGGGGCAAAGAGCATATGGCTATATATTTTTACACAGCACATAGCACTTTTTTAGTTGGGCGGCATTGGCATATGCGTATACAATATATTTATATAAATTGTCTTGGCACATAGCACTTTCTAGTTGTTGTTTTTTATACATTACACAGGCCTTGCTTTGAGCATCGGGCTATATTCTTATAGCACTTAACACTTTTTTAGTTGAATTGGTTGGCATTTGCATATGCTTATCAAAATATATTTATATACATAAATTGTCCTGGCACCTTATATTTTTTCAATTATTAACACTTAGTCAACACATATGAATCTTGCTATATAAATACTGCTGTATAAATAAATACTGCCATATAAATTTTGCTGTATACCTTTAACGACTAGATGTGCTGTTTGAAATAGATTATCTTTCAAAACCTGGTGACCGTTAATAGAATATATATTTATATATTTATTTTTTCATCCGTGATAGGGATCGAACTTGTATATTCTGGGTATTTGCTGTTATTATAATATTTTTATAGGTCCTGTGGTATGTACTGATTGTTTGTTTTTATTTGGATACCTTTCCAATGATTGTAGTATTGTTACTTGAATTATGTAATAAAAGTTGATTAAGTGATACATCCTTGTTGTGGTGTTTATCTCTGGTAGGTCCATTTTCATGGTGGTTTGGTAGTTCTTACATTACCGACATACAGTGAACACATGCTACTGCCATACTGTGCCCACTTATTAACACCATATAATTACAAAATAACGCTACCACATCTGACTACATATTAGAGCTATACAGCAACGTGTAACACTGCAATACAGCGCCTGAATAAAAGTGTCATACATTGCCTATATAAATTACCCATACAGTGATCATATAATACTGCCATACAGTGCCCAAATAACAGCACCATACAATACTCATATAATACCTCCACACATTGATTACATAATAGATCCATACACACCACACAACAGGTAACAGTGCCATGTAGTGCTTAAATAATAGCACTATAACATTTTTATATAATACTATCATATAATGACAACATAATAGACCCATACAGTAGAGACATAACAGTGCCAGACCATGCCTAAAAATTAGCATCATACAATTCTGATATAATGCTACCATGTTTCACCACATAATAGGGCCTACAGGAAGTTGGAATACATTGGCCAAATACTATTGTCATACAATTCCTAAATAATATTACTATACAATGCCTATATAATAGTGCCAATCGAGTGGCCAAATAATAGCGCCATAAAATTCTGATATACTTCCACACATGGCCTACATATAATAGATCCATACAACACATAACAATGCCATACTGCATCCAACTATAGTGTCTAAATGCTATCACCACCTGGTGCCAAATTACAGTGCCAAACCATACCCGCATAATTTTACCATACCGGGGGTATATAACAGTGCTATACACTATTATTGCTAACACTGCAATACAGTTTCCATGTAAGACCATTGGTGGAATAAAAACTCTCATATACATTCAATAGCTGTTGGGGGAATGATGCTTCGGCCGACAGCTATCTCCACCGACCCCCCCATATGTAAGAGGGCTTGCCTTGGCCCAAGGGCGCTTCTGTTTTCTATAACAAAGCTAATTCCAGAATCCTCTCCCAGTGAATATAAGAACTGGCCATGCTTCTGGATCGCCCCCAGACACAGGGCCACGGGTTCTCGATACCGGGCCTCTCTGGTTCGGTGCTGAGGCTGTCACGGTGGCTAGACCCGGTCCGCGACCCTGCTAAGGGGTGTCCAATGAAGGTGGTAGTACAGTCTTTCAGGGGTTCGTGATGCCACCTGTGGTATTCGGTCAGGGTGACCGACGCTGCTGTGGGGTCCACTGGGTTGATGGAATGGCAGCTGGATGGTATAACTTCCCACAGGTGAAGTGTGTCCCCAGGGCTTCCCAGTAAGGTGGATGGTGATGGTGTGAGGTGCAGGCAATAACGAGGACACAGGGTTGCAGTCTCTTTACCTCTTTACTGAAGACTTCAGGATCCTCAATCCAGAGCACGTTTAACAGGGCTATCAGAGACCGGCCGGTCCGATGGGCACATCCAGTTTCCTTCGCAGATGGAAATCGTTGCCTACCACTAGCGCCTGTGTGTTGTAGTCCTACCCTGCTGAGCATTCGGAATAGTCCTCACAACTGCTGTTCTCGTTCGTCGTTCTCTACAGCTCTCTCTCTTTAGTTCCAGATGTTACTAGTTTCTCGTCCTCCAGTATGTTTTGGCTAGGACGCACCCGTATGACGGGAAGGCTTGGAGGTCTTCCGGGACCCTAGAGACGCCCCTCTCCCAATGTTGCCCCCTATGTCTTCTTAGGAAATTTAAGGTAGACAGCCAACCTATAATTAACTGTCCGGTGGAGTTTGAAGTAAGGCCTGAAGTCAGTTACTCCTACGGTGTTCCGGCTACCGACTATGCGCCTCAGTAAGATGTTGCCTCTCTCTCGGCATGACTCTTACTGGCTCTCCTTTGTGCTTGATCTCATTTACACTGTTCCACAATATCCTTCTGTTAAGTCCTTCTCAGTCCCTGGCTTACTAGAGGTAGGGATCCTGAGTAAATGACACGCAAACAAGGTATTGTGTGATCATATACAAGGGAAGCCCAGGAGCACATCTCTCTCTCTGGGCTTTGCCCTCCCTTTATATAGAAAAGAATTATTCTTTTACAGACATGCGCACAAGCGCTCATATTTCACTATCTCTTACATAAACAATCTATACCAGTCTTTATCAGTAGAAAGTTACATCATCTGGAAGGTGAATGAAAGGCTGCTATTGAAAGAAGGAATGCACACATGATTACTTCCATAAAAGGAAATGTCAAGTCAGCAGAAATGTATCTTGTTGTAAGCGAGATTTCTCAGGAAGAAGATAAGATGGATTCCTTTAGTTCAGTCTGATCTCCACAATTCCCCCCTTTGACATTTTCTTTTATTTATTTTATTACCACAGGGCCAAAGACAAAGCCTTTATTTGGTATTACACATGTACATGCTTGTATTCAATAAGAGAATCAAATCTAGTATTAATTCTTCCGTTTAACTCTCGCAACCTTTTCTTTGTTTTGCAATAAGTACAGATATTACAAAGGGATAGCAAAATAAGCGCAATAATCAGTATTAGCAAAGGATAACATAAGAGAAGAAGGAAAAAAAACTTTATACTCTTGCATCTATTACACAAAGTTTATCTGTGCATACTGAGATACTCTTGAGCACAATCTGGAATAGTACGTATATGACTACAATAATCATAACTATATGTATTATGCTCTGCATAATCCCAGCAACCCACCCACCGATTCCTCTGAACCAGTTGGCTGGGTTAAGAAAAGAAAAGGTATCTGACCACCAGCTATCCTTATTCTGGTCATTGTCTTTGTCATACTGATCTCTGAGTCGTTGTACGTCCTTTAATTTAAATGTCATACTCATAGTACTATTCGGGTCTATATAATGACAGCAGGTGGGTCCGATGATTTGACACATACCCCCTTGTGAGGCAGTTAGGTAATCCAATACCAGGGTATGTTGGTTAGTGACTATTATAAGCTGATTCTGTACAGCTATACTAGTGTTTAGTATATCCAATATATCCCAGATCTGATCATCTAGATAATCCGTGGCTCTAACTAATTTATCCCACATCTGTGTTAACATAGGATAAATAAAAATGGTACTAGCAATTTTGTTAGGAATTCCCATTTGTACTATATGTGGCCTCCCCGAGGGACGTGGTGAGTTATCTGCAGCTCTTTTATACAGTGTGTGCTTGGGCACGGCTTGCATATTCACTTTTTTATTTGAAATTATGAATGTAGCCGGGGTTAGGCGTCCTAATGTACAAGTACCCTTTATACCTACGGGAAGCCATTTATATGCTCCTTCTCCGCATATCCAAAATGTACCTTCAGGCAGATCCCATAGAGCTGAGTGCTGCAATACCAATCTGTGAGCCAAGTCCACAAATCTAGATACATTCTGAAGCATACACCAAGAGGGTTTTTGTCCCAAGGGGCTACAGTACCCGGCTGCGGGATTCCCACATACAGGCATTCCTTTGATATACTCATCGGATTTATTACAAACCAGGTTCCCCAGCTTACTTGTACAACTGTTTGCATCACCTTGGGGGAACAATTTAGAATGTTTCCATTTTCTATTATGTATGTATCTTTCCAATACTACAGGTTTGAAAGCATCAGAGGGGGGGACGGTTGTACTGAAACTAAGCTGTAGATTTTCTGTGGGGACCTGTCCTAAATTAGTTAATCCAGTCTTATTTCTAGGTACCCATTTTCCTCCCCTAAATGCTAAATATTGTAGATGTGTGTTACTCCCTGAGAGATTACCCTGCCACCAAGGAAATTCTACCCATCCCACAATTGGTATGGCGATTGTAGTATTCCACAGCCTAGCATTACCAATTTGGTTGTTGGCCAGGTTGTCTGAACAATTAGGCCAAGCGAATATTTCTTCTGCTAATACGGGAACTGCTAGAAAAGGTATACTTGTGGCTGATACCGGCGAATGGGTACAGATCCAACAATCTGTCAGGGTTTGTGTATTGTTTAACAAGTCATGCACTAATTTTCTATGATGTTGTACGAATCTATTGTTCAAAGGGGCTAGAGAATTCAGTCTATCCCACGCCTCCGTTGAGGTTATCATTATTAACATCAATATCATGAGTTTATACTGCTTTTCTTGCAATGGCTTGCATGTATCCATGATGCCTTTCCTTCAAGCTTGACTGATGTAGGTGTTGTCAACAGGACTTGGAAGGGTCCGTCAAACCTTGGTTCTAGAGCCTTTCTGGTGTGTCTTTTTACATAGACTTGATCACCTGGTTCCAACTTGTGACTTCCTTCTGTGTTGTCAGGATCTGGAAGGGAAGCAAAAACTTGTGCATGCACCTTAGTTAATTGTTTCTGAAGATTTTGCACATAAGAAGTCAATGACTCAATATTTAACACAAGTTGCTGTGGAAAATAACATCCTAAATTGGCAGTCCTGCCAAACAAAATTTCATATGGAGACAGTTTAGTCTTACCCCTTGGGGTATTGCGTATTGAGTAAAGGGCCAGTGGAAGGCATTCTGTCCAAGGCTTTCCTGTTTCAGCCATGGCTTTCTGTATTTTTAATTTTAAAGTTCCATTCATGCGTTCCACCTTACCAGAACTTTGAGGATGGTACGGAGTGTGTAACTGACTTTCAACACCCAACATTTTCAGTACATTTTGAAATATTTCTCCAGTGAAATGAGTACCCCTATCTGACTCGATCACTTCAGGGAGACCGTAACGGGGTATCAGTTCGGCAACTAGCTTTACAGCAGTGTTTTTAGCTGAAGCCTTCCGAACTGGATAGGCCTCTGGCCACCCCGAGAACATGTCCACACATACCAACACATACTCATACCCATTACTTTTTGGCAGCTGGATAAAGTCTATTTGTAATCGCTGAAACGGGTAGAGAGGTCGGACGTGGTGCTTCATAGGGGTCTTTGCTGTCTGTCCGGGATTATGTGTCAGGCATATAGCGCATGCAGCACAATAGTCTCTTGCGTAGTTGCCAAAACCTGGAGCCAACCAGACTTGCTTTGCCAGTAGTGTCATTGCATTTGCAGACACATGCGTAGGGTGGTGCAATCCACCAACTACAATCGGGTACCAGGCTCTAGGTAGACATATTAGTCCATCTTTCTTCCAAATTCCCGCTTGTTCTTCTGCCCCTTCCTTTTTCCACCTGTCCCTCTCCTCTTCTCCTGCATCTTCCTGTGCTTGTCTCAGTCTATCTTCAGTATTTTCTGTGGGGTTTACAGTATGAACCTGTTGTAAGGGTTTGACAGCTGCTGCTTTGGCTGCTTTATCAGCCCTATCATTTCCCCTAGATTCCCTAGTGTCGAGTCTCACATGTGCAGCTACCTTGATTACTGCTACTTCTTTTGTTTCTTGTGCAGCCTCTAAGATCTGTTTGATCAGAGAAGCATGTTTTACAGGTTGTCCTGACGCTGTCATGTAACCTCTAGCTCTCCAGATTACTCCAAAATCAAACACAATACCATGTGCATACCTAGAATCAGTGTATATATTAGCTGTCTGGTTCTCAGCTATTTTAAGAGCTTCAATCAATGCTGTTAGTTCTGCTTCTTGTGCAGACTGTTTCGGTGGAAGTGGTTCTGCTTTGAGAGTTTCAGATTCTGACACAACTGCATACCCTGTATGGAAGTTACCTGTGTCATCTGCAAACCTACTACCATCTATAAACAGCTCTAAATCTGGATTTTGAAGTGGTGTTTCGGATACATTGGGTAAGCCTACCGTTTCTTGTAAAATGAGCTCTGTACAATCATGTGTGTCTGTAGGGAAAAAATTTGCGTGTGGATCAGTGTCCTTATTCCCCCCTTCAGACTCGAGAGGTAGCAGTGTAGCTATATTGAGAGTCTGAAGCCTAGCAAATGTGATAGTAGAGGGGAGCAACAAAGAACACTGTAGCCGCAAATGTCTGGCCATGGAAATGTGTTTTGGTTGAACCTGGTTTAATATCCCATAAACATCATGTGTAGTTTGAACTGTGAGTGGATACTCTAGGACAATTTCTGATGCTTTGTCCAACAATAGTGAGACAGCAACAACTACACGTACACAGGTTGGCGCTGCTCTAGCTACGGGATCTAACCTTGCTGAAAGATATGCAATTGGTCTTTGTTTCCCTGCATGCTTCTGGGTAAGAACTCCTGTAGCATGGGAATCAACTTCTGCAGCCATAAGCTGAAACGGTTTGGTGTAGTCTGGTACCCTAACGCTGGAGCTGAAATAAGGGCATCTTTTAATTGTTGGAACGAAATCTGACCTTCTTTTGTCAACAAATAAGGTTCACTTTTTACACAGTCATACAGTGGTTGCATTAGTTGACTGGCATGTATAATCCATTGTCTACAATGAGACACTATTCCTAAAAATGCTCGTAGCTGTTTATGATTTCTAGGCTCATTCATCTGTCTTATTGCTTCAGTTCTTTGTGGTGTAAGATGCTTTTTACCTTGAGAAATGCAATGACCTAGAAAGACCACTTTGGTCTGACAAACTTGTAGCTTTTGTCTATTCACTTTACACCCTTCTTTTTCTAAAAAACATAGTAAACTCACAGTGGACCTTTCTGCAGTTTCTAGATCTGGGCAGCAAAGTAGTAGGTCATCCACATACTGCAAAATTACTACCTGTGGTTCGGGTTCAAACCTCTGAAGGACTGTTTGTAGGGCATTTGAATAAAGAGTAGGGGAGTGTATCATTCCCTGTGGAAGGCGTGTCCACGCCAACTGTTTGCCCTTAAATGTAAATGCAAACAAATGCCAACTATCTTGGTGTAAAGGAACCGAGAAAAATGCATTTGAAAGATCTATTACAGTAAATACTTGAGAACTGGCTGGTATCTGTGATAGTAACGTATGAGGATTGGGTACAACTGGGGTGATTGGATCTAGAACTTTGTTTATTTCTCTTAAATCATGTACCATACGATATTTGGGCATAGAACTCTTATCAAGAGTTCTCTTTTTGACTGGATACAGAGGAGTGTTAGCAGGTGATTGTATCTCTACCAAAACTCCTTTCTCTTTATATCCCTCTATCTGTTTTGTAATCGCTAGTTCCTGCTGGGCACTCACAGGGTATTGTCTGAGCTGTGGGAGAACAGTTCCTGGTTGCACAGATAGTTTTACAGGAGAGATATGCAATAGTCCCACATCGGTGTCACCCTGTGCCCACAGTGTTTCTGGGACCATTGAGAGGTCTAGATCTGTGGTGTACTCTTTTTCTTCAGCATAATCCTCAAAAGCCTGAATTCTAACATATTGTTCTAATGTTTCTGCATCATCAGGGATAGTCAGTATAACTGTGCCATCTTCCCTAAAATTGATGTTAGCTTCTAATTTCTTTAGGACATCAGTTCCTAACAAACATGTTGGGGCACCTCTGGCATACAAAAATCTGGATGCAAAACATTTAGGTCCTAATGAGACCTCTAGGGGCACAGTATATGGCAGTGTTCGAATTACCCCATCATAACCCTCAGCAAAAGTTGTTTGTTCTGAAATATCTTCCGGATTCGGAAGAAAATCTTGATTCAAAATTGAGGAAGTTGCACCTGTATCTATCAAAAATGGAATCTCTCTCCCCCCCACATTCACCTGTATCATAGGTCTTCTAGCTGGTAGGGAAGTTTGTAACACATCGAGTCAATCTGAATCTGGTATGGGACCATCTATGATGGTAGATTTCTGCTGGTTGTCCGTTTGGGGAGGGTTATTTCTGGGAACAAATTTGCCTGACTTTATATCTGCCAACTTCTTCCTGCACTCTCTTTGGAAATGACCTGGCTTTTTACAGTAGTGGCAAGGAAAGTTGTGTCTCACTCTTCCTCCTGTATTAGCTTGTGCTATTCTAACAGGCTTACGATTCTCTCTCATATCCATGACTATTCCTAAACATCGTTGTTTCACAATATTTGGTTGTTCAATTGTTCTCCAATCTGGAGTAGAGGATTTAAATTTTTCTCTGATTTTCGGATCTAGCCCCTCTATTAATTGTTTTGTAAAAAGTCTCCTTACTGAAGCATCAGTCAAATCCAATCCTTCATCCCTAAAGCTATTTTCTAATTCTTGACTATATTCTTCAATACTTTGCCCAAATTTCTGCATAATCACACCCGTAGATCCCCTTTCCCTCTGTTTTTCTCTCATGAAAATTATTAATGCCTCTGTGAACTGGGTACCTGATGCTTCTGTCTGTAAGGCACCCCCTTCTGCCACTGGTCTATTGGGCTGTAGGTGTGTCAATAATTCCTGAAAAAGTCCGGGGGACATTTTCATTCTACATAATTCTTCCCCGTCCGCCCAGACCCCAGCATGAGTCTGCATGATTTGTTGTATGTATTGTGCAAATCGGATGGGATATTGAGTGGGATCAGGCGCATTATGCAGGAGGGACATACCTTCAGCAGGGGACCAAGGAAAATACTGTCGGGTCTGGTGATATCTAGTTCCCATTACCCCGTCAGCACCAGGTTCCCTAAAGGGTCTTGGTACTACCCTAACAGGGGCAAGTACAGCGCCATGTCTAGGTGTACCACAGACTAGGCAATCATTTCTCCAATCTGGATTTTGTTGTCCACAGTGTGAACATACCCATCCTCCTACCCCACCAAGATTGGGATACAAGGCTGGAAATTGTTTTCCTCCTTCTGCTCCTCCAGATGGTACAAATGATTGGGCTTTTGGATCTAGGTAAGGTGGTGGGATTATGTCACAACTTTTTCCCTTCCCCATAATCCATTTGGAAGTGTCTGGATCATACTTCCAATTCTCCTCTTTAGCTGTTTTTGAGACCTCTATCATACAGTGTATGATTTCTTCCCACCCATTGTCTTTGATAATTCCACCTCGTTCTTTACTCAGTTTTTCCCATTCTGTACTGAACATAAGTGCTTCTGAAATTCCCAATTTTTCTCTTACCCTTCTAATCTGACTTCTGACTGTCTTCCCACATCTTTCCTGTATGATATCTGCTGCTTCCACTTGTCCTAAGACGGTTTTTGTCTGTTTATTTCCCATTTTTCTTTTTTTTTTTTTCTTTCAATATTAGCTATTTCTACCCCAGGTGACGTTTGGACAATCACTTATCCTAGGTGATGTCTCGTTGCCTTCTCTCCTAGGGAGCTAAAATATTGAAGGGCTGATCTGCTCCATTCTTTCTAATGTGCAGAATGTACTTAAGTGCTATTATGCACGCAAACAGACCCAGCAACACCATACAGATCACAAAACTTTCTGTGTCAGTTAGCATACTTGTCCCAGGCTCATGGACCCGCGTCCTGGGCTCATTCTATCAAACCTTATCCAGAAATGAAGGAGGTTAAGCACTTAAATGAGAGTCAAGCATGGGCGGAGGTCTCCCCGAAAGGACGCAACCACATGACCCAGTTAGGCTGACTTCCGTGTATAAGGCTTATACCCCAACTATTTCGGCTTATTTTTCTACGCACTTTTGCTCTTCTTTCACAACATACCACAACCTTCACACTGTTCACACACTGCCAGGGACAGGACTCATAAATCTATACAATATAGTAACCCGAGTTTTATAGGTATCTACTCACTACTAGACTAACCCAGCGTGACACGGCTCATAGAGATCTTTCGGATAATACAAGGCAGATAAAAGAGAACTAATAATGTCTCTTACCTGGCCAGGTTTTTCAGTTCATTTGCCGTCCATTATCCCAGATCTCCATTGTCCGTATCTGCAGGTGAATCTCGAGCAAATACTCTCATCTCGGGTCCCTGTTCGGTGCGCCAAAGAAATGTTAAGTCCTTCTCAGTCCCTGGCTTACTAGAGGTAGGGATCCTGAGTAAATGACACGCAAACAAGGTATTGTGTGATCATATACAAGGGAAGCCCAGGAGCACATCTCTCTCTGGGCTTTGCCCTCCCTTTATATAGAAAAGAATTATTCTTTTACAGACATGCGCACAAGCGCTCATATTTCACTATCTCTTACATAAACAATCTATACCAGTCTTTATCAGTAGAAAGTTACATCATCTGGAAGGTGAATGAAAGGCTGCTATTGAAAGAAGGAATGCACACATGATTACTTCCATAAAAGGAAATGTCAAGTCAGCAGAAATGTATCTTGTTGTAAGCGAGATTTCTCAGGAAGAAGATAAGATGGATTCCTTTAGTTCAGTCTGATCTCCACACTTCCCTTCGTGTCTCTCTCCTGGATACCGCCGTAGGGTGTGCAGGCGCGGTTCCGTTACGTTCTGTTCGCTAGGCACCTGCCAGGTTCCCACGCCTGACAGGGACCCCCTGTGCCTTCTCCCTGCAACACCCCCTGCCACGGGATGTTGCCTGGTTCCAACCCAGTCAGCTTCTGACTAACTTCCTCCCCAGCCCCTAGTTTTACCAATGTGAGGAGTGGCCCAATAAATAAAGCCTTTTTCTCCCCCTAGTGGCCGGAGTGTGAAGTGTAATGTGTTCTGGTGATACCTGGTCAGGAGAACTCCTTAGTGCCATCAGACGTACCGCCACTCTCCTTAGCGGCAGAGTGCCATACTGCAACGACCAGGTCTCTGGGGCGCTGCACTCCCCCCCGGTTAAATCCAGTACTCCTGGACTGGGAAGAACAACAATATAATACAGCAAAAGATATACAACATTTTTGAAATGCTTAGAACAAGTAAATAGAAAAGGTGCTTCCCTTTATGGGAGGTGAGGACACTTGAACGTTACAAACAAAAAACAGGATTAAATATTTTTAAATAACATTTTGACTATAAATAACTCTCAGTACCCAGCCGGGTATTCTACCAAGTGCTAACTTTGAACAATAAGTTAACTTTTCCTTTAAGGACGTATACGCTGAACCCACTAAAGGTCTACTATAAAATGCTATATAAATAACTCAACTTTTTTTTCCGTTCTAACTTCCCCAATGCAGGACCGCCTAGCTCCTTGGCTGGGCCTATTGTCATTGTACCGACCATCTTTCTACAGTTCTCAGGAGGATTCTCTCTCTAACCCCTACGGGTTCACTTCAAGCTTTCCTGTCCTCAGCCTCTGTCAACATTATCAAACTTTTTAAATTTTTAACATTATTAACGTTTCAACTTTTATTAAGGCAATCATGTAAACATTCCCTTTAAGAGGGACCCAAGTCTCTAGTGCAGATTCTCTCTCTGTCTGCAAGTCCACCGAAAGCAAGACCTTCTGCGTCATGTCTGGAAGCATCATCTTCGCAAAGTCTTCTCTCGCTTGTAAAACCAGTAGGGAGCACCTTTAAGAAGGTGCAAACTATATACAAGACAGTTCTGAATCATTCACCGTCCATGATCCGGCAGTCTTTAAAACAATGATGAACTTGGTGCAAGAGTAGAAAAAGAAATAGAAAAAAATAGGGATCCCGGGTAAACAAAGGGATCCCTAGGAGTTAACCCTGGACGGGTTTAAAGTAGCAGCAACAGCAGGAAACAGTTAACTATGTACATATTCGGATTTTCGAGGTTTAGTTCTGTGAAGGTTGTGGTCTTACCTCGCAGACCACTCCTCTCCGCTGAGCACGGGTGGGATCCACAGTCGCATGCGGGGCCTGGTCAGCCCGGCGATCCGCAGCGGGGACCTCATCATCCGGGATCCCAGCTGCGACCTGGAGGACTGCGCACCGCTGAACGCCCCTGGCCGTCCACCCGGCCCCCCTCGACCATCGGGTATAAGTTACCGCATCTCCAGGTCTTAAGTCGCGGTCTTCGACCGTTCCCCAACACGGCTCCACCTCGCTCCGATCAAGACGGACCTGCAGGGACTCTCCAATCTCCTGGATGACCCCCCTCTCCTCCTTGGGGTTGTAGAAGACCACCACTCCCCAGTGCGACGGCAAGGCCTCCACTTCCTCCGTGAGGTCAACTATGATCGCGGGTCGAGGCTGCTTCCTCCGGGCAGCCACCAGGCGTCGCTGATGCTCTGTCACTGTCAAGATCTTCAGATCCGACCCCTGCGGTACACGATCCCCTGGCCGGGTTCGGGGGTCCGCCGCGGCCGGAACGGGTAAAGGAGGAGACATGGGCGACAGGCGAATCTCTGTCGGGTGGCCCAATCGGGAACTCACACGAGCTTGGGCCTTCAGGCAGAGCGCCAGATGCCGGGCTTCGGCCGCGGTCATCCCACGGACGGGCATCCATCCGCCGGGTTTTCCCTCCGGCTGCTCCACGATGGGAAGTCTATGCAGCGGTGATGACTCCGAGGTCGCTGCAGGGGGTGTAGGTATCTGCCTGGCTGGGTTGTCGCCATGCGGTGGCCTGGACGTCGCCATCTTTGTCTCCTCCTCTGGGTCTTCTTCCCGGGCTCTTTTCCGAGGGCGGTCCCGTCTCCATTGTCTCCACCCTCCATGGAGAATGAGAAGGCGGATCTCAGCCGCTGACGGACATGCCCTCAGGATACAGCAATGCTTAGACTGGGCGGCCATTATCTTTCGCGCTCTCCAGCTTACTCACGCCCACTTCCACGCCCTTCTTCTTCTCTTGCACTCCTCGTGGCGCTACAATGGTGGCAGTTTTGGCGGGAAACTTGCGGCAATAGCAATACACAGTCTTTGCAATAAATCTCAGTCCAACACGTTTCAATCATAGTTCCAAGGCACACATGACCCAATTCTTCAGGCTTAAGTACGATCCTATTCGTGACGCCAAGTTAAATCACCCCCAGACACAGGGCCACGGGTTCTCGGTACCGGGCCTCTCTGGTTCGGTGCTGAGGCTGTCACCGTGGCTAGACCCGGTCCGCGACCCTGCTAAGGGGCGTCCAATGAAGGTGGTAGTACAGTCTGTCAGGGGTTCGTGACGCCACCTGTGGTATTCGGTCAGGGTGACCGACGCTGCTGTGGGGTCCACTGGGGTGATGGAATGGCAGCTGGATGGTATAACTTCCCACAGGTGAAGTGTGTCCCCAGGGCTTCCCAGTAAGGTGGATGGTGATGGTGTGAGGTGCAGGCAATAACGAGGACACAGGGTTGCAGTCTCTGTACCTCTTTACTGAAGACTTCAGGATCCTCAATCCATAGCATGTTTAACAGGGCTATTAGAGTCAGTTACTCCTACGGTGTTCCGGCCACCGACTACGCGCCTCAGTAAGATGTTGCCTCTCTCTCTCTCGGCACGACTCTTACTGGCTCTCCTTTGTGCTTGATCTCGTTTACACTGTTCCACAATATCCTTCCCTTCGTGTCTCTCTCCTGGATACCGCCGTAGGGTGTGCAGGCGCGGTTCCGTTACGTTCTGTTCTGTTCGCTAGGCACCTGCCAGGTTCCCACGCCTGACAGGGACCCCCTGTGGCTTCTCCCTGCAACACCCCCTGCCACGGGATGTTGCCTGGTTCCAACCCAGTCAGCTTCTGACTAACTTCCTCCCCAGCCCCTAGTTTTACCAATGTGAGGAGTGGCCCAATAAATAAAGCCTTTTTCTCCCCCTAGTGGCCGGAGTGTGAAGTGTAATGTGTTCTGGTGATACCTGGTCAGGAGAACTCCTTAGTGCCATCAGACGTACCGCCACTCTCCTTAGCGGCAGAGTGCCATACTGCAACGACCAGGTCTCTGGGGCGCTGCACTTCTCTCCTGACATCATCTGTCAGGTTAGAGTCGAGATGCCCTCATTAGACTGTTGGACGATCCTGACGATGGGTTTGGTTGACATTAGTCTAATGTGTATGGGGCTTATCTCTGCAAAGAGCCACGCAAGAAAGTTTAGATTCAATCATCATGGGGAGAGGACTGAGGTGACCCGTAAATGGAAGTAGTTGCCCCTTTAAATGTTAAATGGTGTCCTGCATTCCGCCATGACTTAGCTTCACTTTCATCCAATGAGGCTATGAAGGTGACACCGGATACTTTTTTCCTGTGCTTTTAATATATATTTACAGCTAATAGGTGACTAATGACCATTATCATGCTTGTACTCAGCGAGCTCTGTGACATTATTTCCTGCCATTATTAGAGGTGACACACCTAAGCTTCTAATTCCATAGATATTACTGTATTTTCTATTGCATGAAGTGCTTACAGCCAACAAATATCATGTTCCTATGTTACGCTCAGTGTCGGACCCTCCAGCCTAGGGCCCACCAGGAGAAATTAAGCTGGGGATCTGCAGTTATGTGCAAATATTACCTGTTATGTCTTTATAACACAGTAGCAGCATTTTAAGAGCCACCTCCACAGACATACAAAACATACTACAGTGTACATTGGGGCAGTATTATAGTGGTTATATATTCTCGTACATAGGGCAGTAATATAGTCATGGGCGGACATACTGCCGATGCTGCTGCATGGGGCCCAAAGGTGAAGCGGGGACCATGCAGGCAGGCAAGGCCAGCATCACAACGCGGTGCACCCGGCAAGTGCCGAAGCCCCCTCGCCATCGGGGATACTGGCACACTATGGGGCCCCCTGTACTTTAAACTGTTTTAAATACTTACCTCTCTCTGTTCCTCTGTTCCAAATTCTAAATAGATCATTATATGGGGCCCATTTTTTATGCAGCAATATATGGGGCCCATGCTGTATGGAGTAATATACGGGGACCATTCTGTATGGAGCAATATATGGGGCCCATTCTGTATGGAGCAATATATGGGGCCCATTCTGTATGGAGCAATATATGGGGCCCATTCTGTATGGAGCAATATATGGGGCCCATTCTGTATGGAGCAATATATGGGGCCCATTCTGTATGGAGCAATATATGGGGCCCATTCTGTATGGAGCAATATATGGGGCCCATTCTTTATGGAGTAATATACGGGGCCCATTCTGTATGGAGCAATATATGGGGCCCATTCTGTATGGAGCAATATATGGGGCCCATTCTGTATGGAGCAATATATGGGGCCCATTCTGTATGGAGCAATATATGGGGCCCATTCTTTATGGAGTAATATACGGGGCCCATTCTGTATGGAGCAATATATGGGGCCCATTCTGTATGGAGCAATATATGGGGCCCATTCTTTATGGAGTAATATACGGGGCCCATTCTGTATGGAGCAATATATGGGGCCCATTCTGTATGGAGCAATACACGGGGCCCATTCTGTATGGAGCAATATATGGGGCCCATTCTGTATGGAGCAATATATGGGGCCCATTCTGTATGAAGCAATATATGGGGCCCATTCTGTATGGAGCAATATATGAGGCCCATTCTGTATGGAGCAATATATGGGGCCCATTCTGTATGGAGCAATATATGGGGCCCATTCTGTATGGAGCAATATATGGGGCCCATTCTGTATGGAGCAATATATGGGGCCCATTCTGTATGGAGCAATATATGGGGCCCAGAGGCGTAGCTAGAGCTTTTGCCGCCCGGGGCTGTTCCCGAGTTTGGCGCCCCCCGGCTCAATACACACAAAGGTTACCAAAAATGGTTTTCCTGTTTTGCAGAACTTAAACTGGGCCTAATGGTGTCACCCCCACATGCCACACCTGTGACTTAATACCACCACACCATGACCAGGCCACATAGTGACCGAATAATACTACATACAAGGGACAAATACCACCGCACCATTTCCAGACCACATATTACCACCACATAGTGACTGAATACTACAATACTGATCAGTAATAAAAAAAAAAACCACAATACTATCACCATAAGTGCCAGTATTCACAGGAGATCTGTACTTAGTATGCAGTGTCTGTGTAGAGGTAATACAGAGATCACTGGTGACATTATACACAGGACCTCTATATAGTATACAGTGTATAGTGTCAGTGTATAGGTAACACTGACTCACCAGTGACGTCTCTAGGTGAAGTCCTTCATCTTTCATCCAGCACAGACCGCCATCATTCCTTCCAGCCAGGACTCGTTTCTGCAGGAAATAACACAGTTATCTCGAGCTCCGCTTGCAGAACACATAACTTAATTTTTCACAACTTCTACATTACATCACATGAAGAAAAAAAGGTGATATAGTGTCACTCTGCACAGTAACAGGCCTGCCCCCCATTTAAAACAGTATACTCAAAAAATAAAATAAATACATCACTGCAGTAATAATATCCCTTAATTATCCCCTATGGTAACACTATTCCCCACCCTGGCCCCGTTTATCTCATTCCTGGCTCCAGCCATATGTTCTCGCATCCTGCCCTCATGAGTATCCATTCTACCCCATATGATCTCCCCATCCTGCCCCACCAGCCTCCATCGTATCCGTCCTGCCCCATGATCCAATCCTGCCCCGTGTCTCCAATCATGCCCCGTATCTACATTCTGCCCATGCCTCAAGTCCTGCCCCCAGTGTGTCCAGCATATTACCCCCATGTTGTCCAGCAATCTGCCCCAGTGTGTCCAGCATATTACCCCCATGTTGTCCAGCAATCTGCCCCAGTGTGTCCAGCATATTACCCCCAGTGTGTCCAACAATCTGCCCCAGTATGTCCAGCACTGCCCCCAGTGTGTCCAGCAATCTGCCCCAGTGTCCAGCCTTTCCCCAGTGTGTCCAGCAGTCTGCCCCAGTGTGTCCAGCATATTACCCCCAGTGTCCAGCATTGCCCCAGTGTGTCCAGCATATTACCCCCAGTGTGTCCAGCAATCTACCCCAGTGTCCAGCATTGCCCCAGTGTGTCCAGAAGTCTGCCCCAGGGTCTCCAGCATTGCCTCAATGTGTCCAGAAATCTGCCCCAGGGTCTCCAGTATTGCCCCAGTGTGTCCAGCATTCTGCCCCATGGTCTCCAGTATTGCCCCGGTGTGTCCAGCAATCTGCCCCATGGTCTCCTGTATTGCCCCAGTGTGTCCAGCATTCTGCCCCATGGTCTCCAGTATTGCCCCGGTGTGTCCAGCAATCTGCCCCATGGTCTCCAGTATTGCCCCGGTGTGTCCAGCAATCTGCCCCATGGTCTCCAGTATTGCCCCAGTATGTCCAGAAGTCTTCCCCAGGGTCTCCAGCATTGCCTCAATGTGTCCTGAAATCTGCCCCATGGTCTCCAGTATTCAGTGTGTCCAGCAATCTGCCCCATAGTCTCCTGTATTGCCCCAGTGTGTCCAGCATTCTGCCCCATGGTCTCCAGTATTGCCCCAGTGTGTCCAGCATTCTGCCCCATGGTCTCCAGTATTGCCCCAGTGTGTCCAGCAATCTGCCCCATGGTCTCCAGTATTGCCCCAGTATGTCCAGAAGTCTGCCCCAGGGTCTCCAGCATTGCCTCAATGTGTCCTGAAATCTGCCCCATGGTCTCCAGTATTCAGTGTGTCCAGCAATCTGCCCCATAGTCTCCTGTACTGCCCCAGTGTGTCCAGCATTCTGCCCCATGGTCTCCAGTATTGCCCCAGTGTGTCCAGCATTCTGCCCCATGGTCTCCAGTATTGCCCCAGTGTGTCCAGCAATCTGCCCCATAGTCTCCTGTATTGCCCCAGTGTGTCCAGCAATCTGCCCCATGGTCTCCTGTATTGCCCCAGTGTGTCCAGCAATCTGCCCCATGGTCTCCTGTATTGCCCCAGTGTGTCCAGGAATCTGCCCCATGGTCTCCTGTATTGCCCCAGTGTGTCCAGCAATCTGCCCCATGGTCTCCTGTATTGCCCCAGTGTGTCCAGCAATCTGCCCCATGGTCTCCTGTATTGCCCCAGTGTGTCCAGCATTCTGCCCCATGGTCTCCTGTATTGCCCCAGTGTGTCCAGCATTCTGCCACATGGTCTCCTGTATTGCCCCAGTGTGTCCAGCATTCTGCCCCATGGTCTCCAGTATTGCCCCAGTGTGTCCAGCAATCTGCCCCATAGTCTCCTGTATTGCTCCAGTGTGTCCAGCAATCTGCCCCATGGTCTCCTGTATTGCCCCAGTGTGTCCAGCAATCTGCCCCATAGTCTCCTGTACTGCCCCAGTGTGTCCAGCATTCTGCCCCATGGTCTCCAGTACTGCCCCAGTGTGTCCAGCAATCTGCCCCATGGTCTCCAGTATTGCCCCAGTGTGTCCAGCATTGCCCCAGCCCCAGACAGTCAGACATAAAGAAAAAAAAACAGTAAAATCCTCACCTCTCCCGTTCCTAGCGCAGGTCCGGTGCAGCCAGTCAGCGTCACTCCGGCTCTGCGACGCTCAGGACAGAGAGGCAGAGCGGCGCGCACAGTAGTGACGTCATCGCGCCCTCTGCCCTGAGACGTCGCAGAGTCAGAGGACGCTGAAGCCGCAGGAACCAGGAGAGGTGAGTATTAGAGCGGGGGGCGGGGGCGGGGGCGGGGCCCGGTGGTGGGGGGAGCTGGCCCTGGTCGTGGCGGCGGACGGCGCCGCCCGAAGATTTAAAGGGGCGTCTTTTTTTCTTTTCTTCTTCTCCTGCAGCGCCGGCCGCCCCCCGCATTGTGCCGCCCGGGGCGGACCGCCCCCCCCGCACCCCCCTTCCTACGCCACTGATGGGGCCCATTCTGCATGGAACAATATATGGGTCCTATTCGTATGGAGCAATATATGGGGCCTATTCTGTATGGAGCAATATAAGGGGCCTATTCTGTATGGAGCAATATATGGGGCCTATTTTGTATGGAGCAATATATGGGGCCTATTCTGTATGGAGCAATATATGGGGCCTATTTTATATGGGGCCAATGATTAAGATGCACGTTTTTGCGTTGAAACGCGTATGTTTTACATGTCTGGACTACGACTTAATTGTTTTTATATTATTTGAAGCTATGGAATAAAAGAAAATGGATTTTATGGACTTACAGCGCTGGACTTATTCCTTTTAAGTTCTGAAAAACTTGCCGCACATCAGGATCCATGCGCTCTAGGAGGTGGTGAGCATACACTAATTTTTTTTTGTATATTTTCAGCATTATTGTAGTTATATTCTTGTACATAGGGGCAGTATTATAGTAAATATATTCTTGTACATAGGGGCAGTATTATAGTAGTTATATTCTTGTACATTGGGGCAGTATTATAGTAAATATATTCTTGTACATAGGGACAGTATTATAGTAGTTATATTCTTGTACATTGGGGCAGTATTATAGTAAACATATTCTTGTACATAGGGACAGTATTATAGTAGTTATATTCTTGTACATAGAGGCAGTATTATAGTAGTTATATTCTTGTACATAGGGGGCAGTGTTATAGTAGTTATATTCTTGTACATAGGGGCAGTATTATAGTAGTTATATTCTTGTACATAGGGACAGTATTATAGTAGTTATATTCTTGTACATAGGGGGCAGTATTATAGTAGTTATATTCTTGTACATAGGGGGCAGTATTATAGTAGCTATATTCTTGTACATAGAGGCAGTATTATAGTAGTTATATTCTTGAACATAGGCGCAGTATTATAGTAGTTATAGTCTTGTACATAGGGGCAGTATTATAGTAGCTATATTCTTGTCCATAGGGGCAGTATAAGGCCGGGATCACACATGCGAGAAATACGGCCGGGTCTCGCATGTTAATACCCGGCATTGCAGCCTTCACTCAGGAGTGGAGCGTGCAGCCAGGGCTGCCACTAGAAATTTCGGGGCCCCATACTGGCAAAATTTTCGGGGCCCCCTTGAGACTCCGCCCAGCCTCCACCCCAGCCCCGCCTCCCTGCTCCACCCCTCGAACTGTCCATAGTCCCACCGCTCTCTCTTGGAAAATCTCCACTTCTCACCTATCACACATTAACAGTTCCCATCACCAGATCACACATATAGCCAGCAGCTTTTGTTTTGGCCAAAAGATTTTTTAACCCGCCACCATAACACGGTAGACACTTTTGGCCGGGCCCTACTCTACTGTAACCTATTAAATATTTGTTAAAATATGAAATACAATTTAGGTATATTTTAATTTATTTTTCAATTTTTAAAATGACCAATAATATCACATACAAAGAACAAATACCACAGCACTATGACCAGATGACATATTACCACCACAGTGATCGAATATCACAAACAAAGAACAAATACCGCTACACCATGACCAGATGACATATTACCACCACAGTGATCGAATAATATCACATACAAAGAACAAATACCACTACACCATGACCAGACCGCATATTACCACCATATAGTGACTGAATACTACAATTCTGATCAGTAATAAAAAAAAAAGCACCATACGATCACCATAAGTGCCATTATACACAGGAGATCTGTACTTAGTATGCAGTGTCTGTGTACAGATAATACAGTGATCACTAGTGAAATTATACACAGGAGCTCTGCATACAGTGTATAGTGTCAGTGTATAGGTAACACACTGACTCACCAGTGACATCTCTAGGTGAAGTCCTTCATCTTTCATCCAGCACAGACCGCCATCATTTCATCCAGCCAGGACTCGTTTCTGCAGGAAATAACACAGTTATCTTGAGCTCTGCTTGTAGAATACATTACTTAATTGTCCCAACTTCTACATTACACCACATGAAGAAAAAGAGGCGACATAGTATCACTCTACACAGTAACAGGACCGCCCCCTCATTTAAAACAGTATCCTAAAAAAATAAAATAAATACATCACTGCAGTAATAATATCCCTAAATTAGTCCCTATGGTAATAATATTCCCTGTTCTGATCTGGTAATTCAGTACCACAATGGAAATAGAAGTCAGAGCACATACAGTGACCTGACAATAACCCAAAAATATAGAACGAGCTCTGAGACGTGGAAACTCTGCTGACCGCAATCCCTAATCCTCTCCAACCACACTAGAAGCAGCCGTGGATTGCGCCTAACGCTCCCTATGCAACTCGGCACAGCCTGAGAAACTAGCTAGCCTGAAGATAGAAAATAAGCCTACCTTGCCTCAGAGAAATACCCCAAAGGAAAAGGCAGCCCCCACATATAATGACTGTGAGTTAAGATGAAAAGACAAACGTAGAGATGAAATAGATTTAGCAAAGTGAGGCCCGACTTTCTGAACAGAGCGAGGATAGGAAAGGTAACTTTGCGGTCAACACAAAACCCTACAAACAACCACGCAAAGGGGGCAAAAAGACCCTCCGTACCGAACTAACGGCACGGAGGTACACCCTCTGCGTCCCAGAGCTTCCAGCAAGCAAGAAAAAACAAATAAGCAATGCTGGACAGAAAAAAACAGCAAACAAAATAGCAAAAGCGGAACTTAGCTATGCAGAGCAGCAGGCCACAGGAACGATCCAGGAGGAGACAGGTCCAATACTAGAACATTGACTGGAGGCCAGGATCAAAGCACTAGGTGGAGATAAATAGAGCAGCACCTAACGACTTCACCACATCACCTGAGGAAGGAAACTCAGAAGCCGCAGCACCACTCTCCTCCACCAACGGAAGCTCACAGAGAGAATCAGCCGAAGTACCACTTGTGACCACAGGAGGGAGCTCTGCTACAGAATTCACAACAGTACTTCCCCCTTGAGGAGGGGTCACCGAACCCTCACCAGAGCTCCCAAGACGACCAGGATGAGCCATATAAAAGGCACGAACAAGATCGGGAGCATGGACATCAGAGGCAAAGACCCAGGAATTATCTTCCTGAGCATAACCCTTCCACTTAACCAGATACTGGAGTTTCCGTCTTGAAACACGAGAATCCAAAATCTTCTCCACAATATACTCCAACTCCCCCTCCACCAAAACCGGGGCAGGAGGATCAACAGATGGAACAACAGGTGCCACGTATCTCCGCAACAATGACCTATGGAATACGTTATGAATGGAAAAAGAATCTGGAAGGGTCAGACGAAAAGACACAGGATTAAGAACCTCAGAAATCCTATACGGACCAATGAAACGAGGTTTAAACTTAGGAGAGGAAACCTTCATAGGAATATGACGAGAAGATAACCAAACCAAATCCCCAACACGAAGTCGGGGACCCATACAGCGTCTGCGATTAGCGAAACGTTGAGCCTTCTCCTGGGACAAGGTCAAATTGTCCACTACATGAGTCCAAATCTGCTGCAACCTGTCCACCACAGTATCCACACCAGGACAGTCCGAAGACTCAACCTGCCCTGAAGAGAAACGAGGATGGAACCCAGAGTTGCAGAAAAACAGCGAAACCAAGGTAGCCGAGCTGGCCTGATTATTAAGGGCGAACTCAGCCAAAGGCAAAAAGGACACCCAGTCATCCTGATCAGCAGAAACAAAGCATCTCAGATATGTTTCCAAGGTCTGATTGGTTCGCTCGGTCTGGCCATTAGTCTGAGGATGGAAAGCCGAGGAAAAAGACAAGTCAATGCCCATCCTAGCACAAAAGGCTCGCCAAAACCTCGAAACAAACTGGGAACCTCTGTCAGAAACGATATTCTCTGGAATGCCATGTAAACGAACCACATGCTGGAAGAACAATGGCACCAAATCAGAGGAGGAAGGTAATTTAGACAAGGGTACCAAATGGACCATCTTAGAGAAGCGATCACAAACCACCCAAATGACTGACATCTTTTGAGAGGCGGGAAGATCTGAAATAAAATCCATAGAGATATGTGTCCAAGGCCTCTTCGGGACCGGCAAGGGCAAAAGCAACCCACTGGCACGAGAACAGCAGGGCTTAGCCCAAGCACAAATCCCACAGGACTGCACAAAAGAACGCACATCCCGCGACAGAGATGGCCACCAAAAGGATCTAGCCACTAACTCTCTGGTACCAAAGATTCCAGGATGACCAGCCAACACCGAACAATGAACCTCAGAGATAACTTTATTCGTCCACCTATCAGGGACAAACAGTCTCTCCGCTGGGCAACGATCAGGTTTATTAGCCTGAAATTTTTGCAGCACCCGCCGCAAATCTGGGGAGATGGCAGACACAATTACTCCCTCTTTGAGAATACCCGCCGGCTCAGATAAACCCGGAGAGTCGGGCACAAAACTCCTAGACAGAGCATCCGCCTTCACATTTTTAGAGCCCGGAAGGTACGAAATCACAAAGTCAAAACGGGCAAAAAACAGCGACCAACGAGCCTGTCTAGGATTCAACCGCTTGGCAGACTCGAGATAAGTCAAGTTCTTATGATCAGTCAAGACCACCACGCGATGCTTAGCTCCTTCAAGCCAATGACGCCACTCCTCGAATGCCCACTTCATGGCCAGCAACTCTCGATTGCCAACATCATAATTTCGCTCAGCAGGCGAAAACTTCCTGGAAAAGAAGGCGCATGGTTTCATCACCGAGCAATCAGAACTTCTCTGCGACAAAACAGCCCCTGCTCCAATCTCAGAAGCATCAACCTCGACCTGGAAAGGAAGCGAAACATCTGGTTGACACAACACAGGGGCAGAAGAAAAACGACGCTTCAACTCTTGAAAAGCTTCCACAGCAGCAGAAGACCAATTGACCACATCAGCACCCTTCTTGGTCAAATCGGTCAATGGTTTAGCAATACTAGAAAAATTGCAGATGAAGCGACAATAAAAATTAGCAAAGCCCAGGAACTTTTGCAGACTTTTCAGAGATGTTGGCTGAGTCCAATCATGGATGGCTTGGACCTTAACAGGGTCCATCTCGATAGTAGAAGGGGAAAAGATGAACCCCAAAAATGAAACCTTCTGAACACCAAAGAGACACTTTGATCCCTTCACAAACAAAGAATTAGCACGCAGGACCTGAAACACCGTTCTGACCTGCTTCACATGAGACTCCCAATCATCCGAGAAGATCAAAATGTCATCCAAGTACACAATCAGGAATTTATCCAGGTACTCTCGGAAGATGTCATGCATAAAGGACTGAAACACTGATGGAGCATTGGCAAGTCCGAATGGCATTACTAGATACTCAAAATGGCCCTCGGGCGTATTAAATGCAGTTTTCCATTCATCGCCTCGCTTAATACGCACAAGATTATACGCACCACGAAGATCTATCTTGGTGAACCAACTAGCCCCCTTAATCCGAGCAAACAAATCAGATAACAACGGCAAGGGGTACTGAAATTTAACCGTGATCTTATTAAGAAGGCAGTAATCTATACAAGGTCTCAGCGAACCATCCTTCTTGGCCACAAAAAAGAACCCTGCTCCTAATGGCGACGATGACGGGCGAATATGCCCTTTCTCCAAGGACTCCTTCACGTAACTCCGCATAGCGGCGTGCTCAGGCACAGATAAATTAAACAGTCGACCCTTTGGGAATTTACTACCAGGAATCAAATCGATAGCACAATCACAATCCCTATGCGGAGGTAGGGTATCAGACTTGGGTTCATCAAATACATCCCGGTAATCAGACAAGAACTCTGGAACCTCAGAAAGGGTGGATGACGAAATAGACAGAAATGGGACATCACCATGTACCCCCTGACAACCCCAGCTGGACACAGACATGGATTTCCAATCTAATACTGGATTATGGACTTGTAGCCATGGCAACCCCAACACGACCACATCATGCAGATTATGCAACACCAGAAAGCGAATAACCTCCTGATGTGCAGGAGCCATGCACATGGTCAGCTGGGTCCAGTACTGAGGCTTATTCTTGGCCAAAGGCGTAGCATCAATTCCTCTCAATGGAATAGAACACTGCAAGGGCTCCAAGAAAAACCCACAACGCCTAGCATACTCCAAGTCCATCAAATTCAGGGCAGCGCCTGAATCCACAAATGCCATGACAGAATAAGATGACAAAGAGCAGATCAAGGTAACGGACAAATGAAATTTTGACTGTACCGTACCAATGGTGGCAGACCTAGCGAACCGCTTAGTGCGCTTAGGACAATCAGAGATAGCATGAGTGGAATCACCACAGTAGAAACACAGCCCATTCAGACGTCTGTGTTCTTGCTGTTCAACTCTGGTCAAAGTCCTATCGCACTGCATAGGCTCAGGTTTATGCTCAGGTAATACCGCCAAATGGTGCACAGATTTACGCTCACGCAAGCGTCGACCGATCTGAATGGCCAGAGACATAGACTCATTCAGACCAGCAGGCATAGGAAATCCCACCATGACATCTTTAAGGGCTTCAGAGAGACCCTTTCTGAAAATAGCTGCGAGCGCACCTTCATTCCGTTGAGTGAGTACGGACCACTTTCTAAATTTCTGACAATATACCTCTATCTCATCCTGACCCTGACACAGAGCCAGCAAATTTTTCCCTGCCTGATCCACTGAATTAGGTTCATCGTACAGCAATCCGAGCGCCAGGAAAAACGCATCGATATTACTTAATGCAGGATCTCCTGATGCAAGAGAAAATGCCCAGTCCTGAGGGTCGCCACGTAAAAAAGAAATAATGATCCTAACTTGTTGAACTGGGTCACCAGAGGAGCGAAGTGTCAAAGCCAGAAATAGTTTACAATTATTTATGAAACTCAGAAATGTAGTTCTATCTCCAAAAAACAAATCAGGAATAGGAATTCTCGGTTCTAACATAGAATTCTGAACCACAAAGTCTTGAATATTTTGTACTCTTGCCGTGAGCTGATCCACACATGAAGACAGACCTTTAATGTCCATCGCTACACCTGTGTCCTGAACCACCCAAATGTCTAGGGGAAAAAAAAGGCAAAACACAGTGCAGAGAAAAAAAAATGGTCTCAGAACTTCTTTTTTCCCTCTATTGAGAATCATTAGTATTTTGGCCTCCAGTACTGTTCTGATCTGGTAATTCAGTACCACAATGGACATAGAAGTCAGAGCACATACAGTGACCTGACAATAACCCAAAAATATAGAACGAGCTCTGAGACGTGGAAACTCTGCTGACCGCAATCCCTAATCCTCTCCAACCACACTAGAAGCAGCCGTGGATTGCGCCTAACGCTCCCTATGCAACTCGGCACAGCCTGAGAAACTAGCTAGCCTGAAGATAGAAAATAAGCCTACCTTGCCTCAGAGAAATACCCCAAAGGAAAAGGCAGCCCCCACATATAATGACTGTGAGTTATGATGAAAAGACAAACGTAGAGATGAAATAGATTTAGCAAAGTGAGGCCCGACTTTCTGAACAGAGCGAGGATAGGAAAGGTAACTTTGCGGTCAACACAAAACCCTACAAACAACCACGCAAAGGGGGCAAAAAGACCCTCCGTATCGAATTAACGGCACGGAGGTACACCCTCTGCGTCCAAGAGCTTCCAGCAAGCAAGAAAAAACAAATAAGCAATGCTGGACAGAAAAAAACAGCAAACAAAATAGCAAAAGCGGAACTTAGCTATGCAGAGCAGCAGGCCACAGGAACGATCCAGGAGGAGACAGGTCCAATACTAGAACATTGACTGGAGGCCAGGATCAAAGCACTAGGTGGAGATAAATAGAGCAGCACCTAACGACTTCACCACATCACCTGAGGAAGGAAACTCAGAAGCCGCAGCACCACTCTCCTCCACCAACGGAAGCTCACAGAGAGAATCAGCCGAAGTACCACTTGTGACCACAGGAGGGAGCTCTGCTACAGAATTCACAACAGTACCCCCCCCTTGAGGAGGGGTCACCGAACCCTCACCAGAGCTCCCAGGACGACAAGGATGAGCCATATGAAAGGCACGAACAAGATCGGGAGCATGGACATCAGAGGCAAAGACCCAGGAATTATCTTCCTGAGCATAACCCTTCCACTTAACCAGATACTGGAGTTTCCGTCTTGAAACACGAGAATCCAAAATCTTCTCCACAATATACTCCAACTCCCCCTCCACCAAAACCGGGGCAGGAGGATCAACAGATGGAACAACAGGTGCCACGTATCTCCGCAACAATGACCTATGGAATACGTTATGAATGGAAAAAGAATCTGGAAGGGTCAGACGAAAAGACACAGGATTAAGAACCTCAGAAATCCTATACGGACCAATGAAACGAGGTTTAAACTTAGGAGAGGAAACCTTCACAGGAATATGACGAGAAGATAACCAAACCAAATCCCCAACACGAAGTCGGGGACCCATACAGCGTCTGCGATTAGCGAAACGTTGAGCCTTCTCCTGGGACAAGGTCAAATTGTCCACTACATGAGTCCAAATCTGCTGCAACCTGTCCACCACAGTATCCACACCAGGACAGTCCGAAGACTCAACCTGCCCTGAAGAGAAACGAGGATGGAACCCAGAGTTGCAGAAAAACAGCGAAACCAAGGTAGCCGAGCTGGCCTGATTATTAAGGGCGAACTCAGCCAAAGGCAAAAAGGACACCCAGTCATCCTGATCAGCAGAAACAAAGCATCTCAGATATGTTTCCAAGGTCTGATTGGTTCGCTCGGTCTGGCCATTAGTCTGAGGATGGAAAGCCGAGGAAAAAGACAAGTCAATGCCCATCCTAGCACAAAAGGCTCGCCAAAACCTCGAAACAAACTGGGAACCTCTGTCAGAAACGATATTCTCTGGAATGCCATGTAAACGAACCACATGCTGGAAGAACAATGGCACCAAATCAGAGGAGGAAGGTAATTTAGACAAGGGTACCAAATGGACCATCTTAGAGAAGCGATCACAAACCACCCAAATGACTGACATCTTTTGAGAGGCGGGAAGATCTGAAATAAAATCCATAGAGATATGTGTCCAAGGCCTCTTCGGGACCGGCAAGGGCAAAAGCAACCCACTGGCACGAGAACAGCAGGGCTTAGCCCGAGCACAAATCCCACAGGACTGCACAAAAGAACGCACATCCCGCGACAGAGATGGCCACCAAAAGGATCTAGCCACTAACTCTCTGGTACCAAAGATTCCAGGATGACCAGCCAACACCGAACAATGAACCTCAGAGATAACTTTATTCGTCCACCTATCAGGGACAAACAGTCTCTCCGCTGGGCAACGATCAGGTTTATTAGCCTGAAATTTTTGCAGCACCCGCCGCAAATCAGGGGAGATGGCAGACACAATTACTCCCTCTTTGAGAATACCCGCCGGCTCAGATAAACCCGGAGAGTCGGGCACAAAACTCCTAGACAGAGCATCCGCCTTCACATTTTTAGAGCCCGGAAGGTACGAAATCACAAAGTCAAAACGGGCAAAAAACAGCGACCAACGAGCCTGTCTAGGATTCAACCGCTTGGCAGACTCGAGATAAGTCAAGTTCTTATGATCAGTCAAGACCACCACGCGATGCTTAGCTCCTTCAAGCCAATGACGCCACTCCTCGAATGCCCACTTCATGGCCAGCAACTCTCGATTGCCAACATCATAATTTCGCTCAGCAGGCGAAAACTTCCTGGAAAAGAAGGCGCATGGTTTCATCACCGAGCAATCAGAACTTCTCTGCGACAAAACAGCCCCTGCTCCAATCTCAGAAGCATCAACCTCGACCTGGAAAGGAAGCGAAACATCTGGTTGACACAACACAGGGGCAGAAGAAAAACGACGCTTCAACTCTTGAAAAGCTTCCACAGCAGCAGAAGACCAATTGACCACATCAGCACCCTTCTTGGTCAAATCGGTCAATGGTTTAGCAATACTAGAAAAATTGCAGATGAAGCGACAATAAAAATTAGCAAAGCCCAGGAACTTTTGCAGACTTTTCAGAGATGTTGGCTGAGTCCAATCATGGATGGCTTGGACCTTAACAGGGTCCATCTCGATAGTAGAAGGGGAAAAGATGAACCCCAAAAATGAAACCTTCTGAACACCAAAGAGACACTTTGATCCCTTCACAAACAAAGAATTAGCACGCAGGACCTGAAACACCGTTCTGACCTGCTTCACATGAGACTCCCAATCATCCGAGAAGATCAAAATGTCATCCAAGTACACAATCAGGAATTTATCCAGGTACTCTCGGAAGATGTCATGCATAAAGGACTGAAACACTGTCAAACCAATCTAATCAGTTTTTATGAAGAGGTAAGCTATAGGCTGGACCACGGTGAGTCATTGGACGTGGTATATCTCGATTTTTCCAAAGCGTTTGATACCGTGCCGCACAAGAGGTTGGTACACAAAATGAGAATGCTTGGTCTGGGGGAAAATGTGTGTAAATGGGTTAGTAACTGGCTTAGTGATAGAAAGCAGAGGGTGGTTATAAATGGTATAGTCTCTAACTGGGTCGCTGTGACCAGTGGGGTACCGCAGGGGTCAGTATTGGGACCTGTTCTCTTCAACATATTCATTAATGATCTGGTAGAAGGTTTACACAGTAAAATATCGATATTTGCAGATGATACAAAACTATGTAAAGCAGTTAATACAAGAGAAGATAGTATTCTGCTACAGATGGATCTGGATAAGTTGGAAACTTGGGCTGAAAGGTGGCAGATGAGGTTTAACAATGATAAATGTAAGGTTATACACATGGGAAGAAGGAATCAATATCACCATTACACACTGAACGGGAAACCACTGGGTAAATCTGACAGGGAGAAGGACTTGGGGATCCTAGTTAATGATAAACTTACCTGGAGCAGCCAGTGCCAGGCAGCAGCTGCCAAGGCAAACAGGATCATGGGGTGCATTAAAAGAGGTCTGGATACACACGATGAGAGCATTATACTGCCTCTGTACAAATCCCTAGTTAGACCGCACATGGAGTACTGTGTCCAGTTTTGGGCACCGGTGCTCAGGAAGGATATAATGGAACTAGAGAGAGTACAAAGGAGGGCAACAAAATTAATAAAGGGGATGGGAGAACTACAATACCCTGATAGATTAGCTAAATTAGGATTATTTAGTCTAGAAAAAAGACGACTGAGGGGCGATCTAATAACCATGTATAAGTATATAAGGGGACAATACAAATATCTCGCTGAGGATCTGTTTATACCAAGGAAGGTGACGGGCACAAGGGGGCATTCTTTGCGTCTGGAGGAGAGAAGGTTTTTCCACCAACATAGAAGAGGATTCTTTACTGTTAGGGCAGTGAGAATCTGGAATTGCTTGCCTGAGGAGGTGGTGATGGCGAACTCAGTCGAGGGGTTCAAGAGAGGCCTGGATGTCTTCCTGGAGCAGAACAATATTGTATCATACAATTATTAGGTTCTGTAGAAGGACGTAGATCTGGGGATTTATTATGATGGAATATAGGCTGAACTGGATGGACAAATGTCTTTTTTCGGCCTTACTAACTATGGTACTATGGTACTATGGTACTATGGTACTGATGGAGCATTGGCAAGTCCGAATGGCATTACTAGATACTCAAAATGGCCCTCGGGCGTATTAAATGCAGTTTTCCATTCATCGCCTCGCTTAATACGCACAAGATTATACGCACCACGAAGATCTATCTTGGTGAACCAACTAGCCCCCTTAATCCGAGCAAACAAATCAGATAACAACGGCAAGGGGTACTGAAATTTAACCGTGATCTTATTAAGAAGGCAGTAATCTATACAAGGTCTCAGCGAACCATCCTTCTTGGCCACAAAAAAGAACCCTGCTCCTAATGGCGACGATGACGGGCGAATATGCCCTTTCTCCAAGGACTCCTTCACGTAACTCCGCATAGCGGCGTGCTCAGGCACAGATAAATTAAACAGTCGACCCTTTGGGAATTTACTACCAGGAATCAAATCGATAGCACAATCACAATCCCTATGCGGAGGTAGGGTATCAGACTTGGGTTCATCAAATACATCCCGGTAATCAGACAAGAACTCTGGAACCTCAGAAAGGGTGGATGACGAAATAGACAGAAATGGGACATCACCATGTACCCCCTGACAACCCCAGCTGGACACAGACATGGATTTCCAATCTAATACTGGATTATGGACTTGTAGCCATGGCAACCCCAACACGACCACATCATGCAGATTATGCAACACCAGAAAGCGAATAACCTCCTGATGTGCAGGAGCCATGCACATGGTCAGCTGGGTCCAGTACTGAGGCTTATTCTTGGCCAAAGGCGTAGCATCAATTCCTCTCAATGGAATAGGACACTGCAAGGGCTCCAAGAAAAACCCACAACGCCTAGCATACTCCAAGTCCATCAAATTCAGGGCAGCGCCTGAATCCACAAATGCCATGACAGAATAAGATGACAAAGAGCAGATCAAGGTAACGGACAAAAGAAATTTTGACTGTACCGTACCAATGGTGGCAGACCTAGCGAACCGCTTAGTGCGCTTAGGACAATCAGAGATAGCATGAGTGGAATCACCACAGTAGAAACACAGCCCATTCAGACGTCTGTGTTCTTGCTGTTCAACTCTGGTCAAAGTCCTATCGCACTGCATAGGCTCAGGTTTATGCTCAGGTAATACCGCCAAATGGTGCACAGATTTACGCTCACGCAAGCGTCGACCGATCTGAATGGCCAGAGACATAGACTCATTCAGACCAGCAGGCATAGGAAATCCCACCATGACATCTTTAAGGGCTTCAGAGAGACCCTTTCTGAAAATAGCTGCGAGCGCACCTTCATTCCGTTGAGTGAGTACGGACCACTTTCTAAATTTCTGACAATATACCTCTATCTCATCCTGACCCTGACACAGAGCCAGCAAATTTTTCCCTGCCTGATCCACTGAATTAGGTTCATCGTACAGCAATCCGAGCGCCAGGAAAAACGCATCGATATTACTTAATGCAGGATCTCCTGATGCAAGAGAAAATGCCCAGTCCTGAGGGTCGCCACGTAAAAAAGAAATAATGATCCTAACTTGTTGAACTGGGTCACCAGAGGAGCGAAGTGTCAAAGCCAGAAATAGTTTACAATTATTTATGAAACTCAGAAATTTAGTTCTATCTCCAAAAAACAAATCAGGAATAGGAATTCTCGGTTCTAACATAGAATTCTGAACCACAAAGTCTTGAATATTTTGTACTCTTGCCGTGAGCTGATCCACACATGAAGACAGACCTTTAATGTCCATCGCTACACCTGTGTCCTGAACCACCCAAATGTCTAGGGGAAAAAAAAGGCAAAACACAGTGCAGAGAAAAAAAAATGGTCTCAGAACTTCTTTTTTCCCTCTATTGAGAATCATTAGTATTTTGGCCTCCAGTACTGTTCTGATCTGGTAATTCAGTACCACAATGGACATAGAAGTCAGAGCACATACAGTGACCTGACAATAACCCAAAAATATAGAACGAGCTCTGAGACGTGGAAACTCTGCTGACCGCAATCCCTAATCCTCTCCAACCACACTAGAAGCAGCCGTGGATTGCGCCTAACGCTCCCTATGCAACTCGGCACAGCCTGAGAAACTAGCTAGCCTGAAGATAGAAAATAAGCCTACCTTGCCTCAGAGAAATACCCCAAAGGAAAAGGCAGCCCCCACATATAATGACTGTGAGTTATGATGAAAAGACAAACGTAGAGATGAAATAGATTTAGCAAAGTGAGGCCCGACTTTCTGAACAGAGCGAGGATAGGAAAGGTAACTTTGCGGTCAACACAAAACCCTACAAACAACCACGCAAAGGGGGCAAAAAGACCCTCCGTATCGAATTAACGGCACGGAGGTACACCCTCTGCGTCCAAGAGCTTCCAGCAAGCAAGAAAAAACAAATAAGCAATGCTGGACAGAAAAAAACAGCAAACAAAATAGCAAAAGCGGAACTTAGCTATGCAGAGCAGCAGGCCACAGGAACGATCCAGGAGGAGACAGGTCCAGTACTAGAACATTGACTGGAGGCCAGGATCAAAGCACTAGGTGGAGTTAAATAGAGCAGCACCTAACGACTTCACCACATCACCTGAGGAAGGAAACTCAGAAGCCGCAGTACCACTCTCCTCCACCAACGGAAGCTCACAGAGAGAATCAGCCGAAGTACCACTTGTGACCACAGGAGGGAGCTCTGCCACAGAATTCACAACAATTCCCCATCCTGGCCAACGTGTGTCTCATTCCTGGCATCAGCCATATGTTTTCTGTTATGATCTGGTGGCCTTGGAGCAGCATGAGACGTACTCTGGAGAAGGTGGTCCCTGCACTGACCGCAACCCTGAACCTAGCAGCACAACTAGAAGTAGCCGTGGGGGGTACCTAACACTCCCAAGACCCCTCGGCACAGCCTAAGATCTAACTACCCCTAAAGAAAGAAACAGGAAACCTATCTTGCCTCAGAGAAAATCCCCAAAGGATAGATAGCCCCCCACAAATATTGACTGTGAGAGGAGAGGGAAATAACATACGCAGATATGAAATCAGATTTTAGCATAGGAGGCCATACTAGCTAAAAATAAAGAATAGAACAGAGTTCTATGCGGTTAGTATAAAAACACTAGAAAATATCCACCGCAGAAAATACGGATCACCACATCTGACTAAAGACATGGGGGGTATATCTGCATCTCCAGAGAAATAGCTAGGCTGCAAAAAATCCTTCACAGACCAAGCTGGACAAGACAAAAACATGAAAATGCACAGAACTATAAGGTCCACTGCAAACTGGAGAGAACAGCAGGGAAGTGAATCCTTCAAGAACAATGGACAACTGGCACTGACTAAAGGATCCAGCAAAGCTATATACCCCAGTCAGTTTTGCAATTAGTAGATACACCTGTCCACTCCTGCAGTCCAGGCACAACTGCATTACCCTCTACAACCACCGGAGAGAGCCCAAAAGCTGAATTCACAACAGTACCCCCCCCTTGAGGAGAGGTCACCGAACCCTCACCAGAGCCCCCAGGCCGATCAGGATGAGCCCGATGAAAGGCACGAACCAAATCAACGGCATGGACATCAGAGGCAGAAACCCAAGAATTATCCTCCTGGCCATAACCTTTCCACTTGACAAGGTACTGAAGCTTCCACCTCGAAAAACGGGAATCCAAAATCTTCTCAACAACATATTCCAACTCCCCATCGACCAATACAGGAGCCGGAGGATCAACAGAGGGAACAACGGGCTCCACATATTTCCGCAACAAAAATCTATGGAAGACATTATGGATAGCAAAAGAGGCCGGAAGCGCCAGGCGAAAGGACACCGGATTATTAATCTCAGAAATCCTATAAGGACCAATAAATCGAGGCTTAAACTTAGGGGAAGAAACCTTCATAGGAACATGACGGGAAGATAACCAAACCAGATCACCAACCCGAAGCCGGGAACCAACACACCGACGACGGTTAGCAAAACGCTGAGCCTCCTCTTGAGACAGCACCAAATTGTCCATCACACAAGCCCAAATCTGCTGCAACCTGTCGACCACAGAATCCACACCAGGAAGGTCAGAAGGCTCAACCTGCCCAGAAGAAAAACGAGGATGAAAACCAAAATTACAAAAAAAAAGGCGAAACCAAAGTAGCCGAACTAGCCCGATTATTAAGGGCAAACTCGGCCAATGGCTAAAAAGCCACCCAATCATCCTGATCAGCAGACACAAAGCATCTCAAATAGGTCTCCAAGGTCTGATTAGTTCACTCAGTCTGGCCATTTGTCTGAGGATGAAATGCAGAGGAAAAAGACAAATCAATGCCCAGCTTGGCACAAAAGGCCCGCCAAAACCTAGAAACAAACTGGGAACCTCTGTCGGACACAATATTCTCCGGAATACCATGCAAACGTACCACATGCTGAAAAAACAACGGAACCAAATCAGAAGAAGAAAGCAATTTAGGCAAAGGCACCAAATGAACCATCTTAGAAAATCGGTCACAGACAACCCAGATAACCGACATTCTTTGGGAAACAGGAAGATCGGAAATAAAATCCATAGAAATATGCGTCCAAGGTCTCTCAGGGAGCGGCAATGGCAAAAGCAACCCACTAGCGCGGGAACAGCAAGGCTTAGCCTGCGCACAAATCCCACAGGACTGTACAAAAGAACGCACATCCCGTGACAAAGAAGGCCACCAAAAGGACCTACCAACCAAATCTCTGGTACCAAAAATCCCAGGATGGCCAGCCAACACAGAACAATGAACCTCAGAAATCACTTTACTAGTCCATCTATCAGGAACAAACAGTTTCCCCACAAGACAGCGGTCAGGCTTATCAGCCTGAAATTCCTGAAGAACCCATCGCAAATCAGGGGAGATGGCAGAAAGAATCACCCCTTCCTTCAGAATGGCGACCGGCTCAAGAACCCCAGGGGAATCAGGAAAAAAAACTCCTAGAGAGGGCATCCGCCTTAACATTCTTAGTACCAGGAATATACGAGACCACAAAATCAAAACGGGAGAAAAACAGGGACCATCGAGCCTGTCTAGGATTCAGCCGTTTGGCAGACTCGAGGTAAATCAGATTCTTATGATCGGTCAGGACCACAATACGGTGCTTGGCCCCCTCAAGCCAATGTCGCCACTCCTCAAATGCCCACTTCATAGCCAACAACTCCCGATTGCCGACATCATAATTGCGTTCCGCAGGCGAAAACTTCCGAGAAAAGAAGGCACACGGTTTCATCAAGGAACCATCAGAATTCCTCTGAGACAAAACGGCCCCTGCCCCAATCTCAGACGCGTCAACCTCAACCTGAAATGGAAGAGAAACAACTGGCTGACGCAACACAGGGGCAGAAGTAAATCTGCGTTTAAGTTCCTGAAAGGCAGAAACAGCCACGGAGGACCAATTCGTCACATCAGCGCCTTTCTTGGTCAAATCGGTTAGAGGTTTAACCACACTGGAGAAGTTGGCAATGAAACGACGATAAAAATTAGCAAAGCCCAAGAATTTCTGAAGAAGGCTCTTCACAGATGTGGCCTGAATCCAATCATGAATGGCCTGAACCTTAACCGGATCCATTTCTATAGATGAGGGAGAAAAAATGAAACCCAAAAAAGAAACCTTCTGCACTCCAAAGAGGCACTTTGACCCCTTCACAAACAAAGCATTATTACGGAGGATCTGAAATACCATCCTGACCTGTTTCACATGAGACTCCCAAACATTGGAAAAAATCAAAATATCATCCAAATATACAACCATGAATTTATCAAGATAACTCCGAAAGATATCATGCATGAAGGATTGGAACACAGATGGGGCATTAGAGAGTCCGAATGGCATCACAAGGTATTCAAAATGGCCTTCGGGCATATTAAATGCAGTTTTCCATTCGTCACCCTGCTTGATACGAATAAGATTATATGCCCCTCGAAGGTCAATCTTAGTAAACCAGCTAGACCCCTTAATCCTAGCAAACAAATCAGTAAGCAAAGGCAAGGGGTATTGAAATTTAACCGTGATCTTATTAAAGAGGCGATAATCAATACAGGGTCTCAAGGAGCCATCCTTCTTGGCAACAAAAAAGAACCCCGCTCCCAACGGTGAAGAAGATGGCCGAATATGCCCTTTCTCCAAAGACTCCTTAATATAGCTCCGCATGGCGGTATGTTCAGGCACAGACAGGTTGAAAAGTCGGCCCTTAGGGAACTTACAACCTGGAATCAAATCAATAGCACAATCACAGTCCCTATGCGGTGGAAGGGAACTGGATTTGGGCTCATCGAATACATCCTGGAAGTCAGACAAAAACTCAGGAACTTCAGAAGAGGGGGAAGAGGAGATTGACATCAAAGGAACCTGATCATGAACCCCCTGACAACCCCAACTAGTCACAGACATGGATTTCCAATCTAACACCGGATTATGTAGCTGCAACCATGGAAAACCCAGCACAATATCATCATGCAAATTATGCAACACCAGAAAACGACAATCTTCCTGATGGGCTGGCGCCATGCGCATGGTCAGCCGTGTCCAAAACTGAGGTTTATTTTTAGCCAACGGTGTAGCATCAATGCCCCTCAAAGGAATAGGGTTCTGCAAAGGCTGAAAGGGAAAACCACAACGTCTGGCAAATTCTAAGTCCATTAAGTTCAGAGCGGCGCCTGAATCCACAAATGCCATGACAGAAAATTATGATAATGAGCTGATCAAGGTCACAGATAACAGAAATTTAGGTTGTATAGTACCGATGGCAACAGAACTAGCGATTCTCTTAGTACGCTTAGGGCAATCAGAAATAACATGAGCAGAATCGCCGCAGTAAAAACACAACCTATTCTGACGCCTGAATGTTTGACGTTCAGCTCTAGACAAAATCCTATCACACTGCATAGGCTCAGGGCTCCGCTCAGAGGACAACGCCACAGTGTGCACAATTCTGCGCTCGCGCAAGCGCCGATCAATCTGAATGGCCAGAGACATAGAATCACTCAGACCAGCAGGCGTGGGGAACCCCACCATAACATCTTTAACGGATTCAGAAAGACCCTTTCTGAAAATTGCCGCCAAGGCATCCTCATTCCATTTAGTCAGTACAGACCATTTTCTAAATTTCTGGCAATACAATTCTGCCGCTTCTTGACCTTGACACAGGGCTAACAAGATTTTCTCAGCCTGATCCACAGAATTAGGCTCATCATACAACAACCCCAATGCCTGAAAGAAAGAATCAACATTAAGCAAAGCAGGATTGCCAGATTCCAGGGAAAATGCCCAATCCTGTGGGTCACCACGCAGCAGAGATATGATGATTTTAACCTGCTGAATACGATCACCAGAAGACCGGGGTCTTAATGCAAAAAAACAGTTTACAGTTATTTTTGAAACTCAAAAATTTGGATCTGTCACCAAAGAATAAATCAGGAGTGGGAATTTTAGGCTCTAAGGCAGGAGTCTGAACAATGAAATCTGAAATACCCTGTACCCTAGCAGTAAGCTGATCAACCCGAGAAACTAACTCCTGAACATTCATGTTAATACTAGACTCCGTAGCCACCCAGAGGTAAAGAGGGAGGAATAGACCAAACAGGCTAAGGAAAAAAAAATGGCTCAAAATCTTTCCACCCTTCTTCTGAGATGCAATTAACTCATTGTTGGCCAGTTGTACTGTTATGATCTGGTGGCCTTGGAGCAGCATGAGACGTACTCTGGAGAAGGTGGTCCCTGTACTGACTGCAACCCTGAACCTAGCAGCACAACTAGAAGTAGCTGTGGGGGGTACCTAACACTCCCTAGACCCCTCGGCACAGCCTAAGATCTAACTACCCCGAAAGACAGAAACAGGAAACCTATCATGCCTCAGAGAAAATCCCCAAAGGATAGATAGCCCCCCACAAATATTAACTGTGAGAGGAGAGGGAAATAACATACGCAGATATGAAATCAGATTTTAGCATAGGAGACCATACTAGCTAAAAAGAAAGAATAGAACAGAGTTCTATGCGGTCAGTATAAAACACTAGAAAATATCCACCGCAGAAAATACGGATCACCACATCTGACTAAAGACATGGGGGGTATATCTGCATCTCCAGAGAAATAGCTAGGCTGCAAAAAATCCTTCACAGACCAAGCTGGACAAGACAAAAACATGAAAATGCACAGAACTATAAGGTCCACTGCAGGTGGACAGCAAAAACAAAGCCAGGACTTATCTTTGTAGAAAAACACAGCAAACTGGAGAGACCAGCAGGGAAGTGAATCCTTCAAGAACAATGGACAACTGGCACTGACTAAAGGATCCAGCAAAGCTATATACCCCAGTCAGTTTTGCAATTAGTAGATACACCTGTCCACTCCTGCAGTCCAGGCACAACTGCATTACCCTCTACAACCACCGGAGGGAGCCCAAAAGCTGAAATCACAACAGTTTTCCCATCCTGCCCTCATGAGTATCCATTCTGCCCCATATGATCTCCCCATCCTGACCCATTTGTCTCCATCATATCCATCCTGCCCCATGATCCTGCACGATCTGTCTCCAATTCTGCCCTCAGTATCTCCAATCATGCCCCCATGTCTGCAATCCTGCCACTTGTCTCCAATCATGCCTCCTGTGTCTCCATTCTGCCCCATCTGTCTCCAATCCTTCCCCATCTGTCTCCAGTCATGCCCCCATGTCTTTCATCATACCCCGTATCTCCATTCTGCCCATGTCCAGCATTCTGCCCCTGTGTCCAGCATACTGCCCCTGTGTCCAGCATTCTGCCCCTGTGTCCAGCATCTCTGCCCCTGTGTCCAGCATCTCTGCCCCTGTGTCCAGCATCTCTGCCCCTGTGTCCAGCATTCTGCCCGTGTCCAGCATTCTGCCCGTGTCCAGCATTTCTGCCCCTGTGTCCAGCATCTCTGCCCCTGTGTCCAGCATCTCTGCCCCTGTGTCCAGTATCTCTGCCCCTGTGTCCAGCAATCTGCCCCTGTGTCCAGCATTCTGCCCCTGTGTCCAGCATACTGCCCCTTTGTCCAGCATTCTGCCCCTGTGTCCAGCATTCTGCCCCTGTGTCCAGCATTCTGCTCCTGTGTCCAGCATACTGCCCCTTTGTCCAGGATACTGCCCCTTTGTCCAGCATTCTGCCCCTGTGTCCAGCATTCTGCCCCTGTGTCCAGCATTCTGCCCCTGTGTCCAGCATACTGCCCCTTTGTCCAGCATACTGCCCCTTTGTCCAGCATTCTGCCCGTGTCCAGCATTCTACCCGTGTCCAGCATTCTGCCCCTGTGTCCAGCATACTGCCCCTTTGTCTAGCATACTGCCCCTTTGTCCAGCATTCTGCCCCTGTGTCCAGCATTCTGCCCCTGTTTCCAGCATTCTGCCCCAGTGTGTCCAGCATTCTGCCCCTGTGTAGCATTCTGCCCCTGTGTCCAGAATACTGCCCCTTTGTCCAGCATAATGCCTCTGTGTCCAGCATAATGCCCCTGTGTCCAGCATCTCTGCCCCAGTGTGTCCAGCATTCTGCCCCTGTGTAGCATTCTGCCCCTGTGTCCAGCATACTGCCCCTTTGTCCAGCATAATGGCCCTGTGTCCAGCATAATGCCCCTGTGTCCAGCATCTCTGCCCCAGCGTGTCCAGCATTCTGCCCGTGTAGCATTCTGCCCGTGTCCAGAATACTACCCCTTTGTCCAGCATAATGCCCCTGTGTCCAGCATAATGCCCCTGTGTCCAGCTTTCTGCCGCTGTGTCCAGCATCTCTGCCCCAGCGTGTCCAGCATTCTGCCCCTGTGTAGCATTCTGCCCGTGTCCAGCATACTGCCCCTTTGTCCAGCATAATGCCCCTGTGTCCAGCATAATGCCCCTGTGTCCAGCTTTCTGCCCCTTTGTCCAGCATCTCTGCCCCAGCGTGTCCAGCATAATGCCCCTGTGTAGCATTCTGCCCCTGTGTCCAGAATACTGCCCCTTTGTCCAGCATAATGCCCCTGTGTCCAGCATAATGCCCCTGTGTCCAGCTTTCTGCCCCTTTGTCCAGCATCTCTGCCCCAGCGTGTCCAACATAATGCCCCTGTGTAGCATTCTGCCCCTGTGTCCAGAATACTGCCCCTTTGTCCAGCATAAAGCCCCTGTGTCCAGCATAATGCCCCTGTGTCCAGCTTTCTGCCCCTTTGTCCAGCAGCTCTGCCCCAGCGTGTCCAGCATTCTGCCCCTGTATAGCATTTTGCCCCTGTGTCCAGAATACTGCCCCTTTGTCCAGCTTAATGCCCCTGTGTCCAGCATAATGCCCCTGTGTCCAGCTTTCTGCCCCTTTGTCCAGCATCTCTGCCCCAGCGTGTCCAGAATAATGCCCCTGTGTCCAGCTTTCTGCCCTTTTGTCCAGCATCTCTGCCCCAGCGTGTCCAGCATAATGCCCTGGGCCCCCCCACCTCCCGATCGCCGCAGGTGAAGGACGCACTCGCCGGCGGCTGACAATGACGTCAGACGCCGGCGAAGTGCGACTGCGCACTGCGGCCGCTCAAGTCAGCTGCCAGCCTCCGACTGGCTGGCGGCAACTGTTAACTATTGACGCGCGGGCACGGGCCCGCACGTCAATAGTGTGCCGCAGCGCCTGCAGGGGGGGCCCAGTGAGCAGATGAGACGGGGCCCGATGCGGGCCCCCTCTGCCCACCGGGCCCCATACGCCAGTCATGGCTGTCATGCCCTGATGGCGGCCCTGCTTGCGGCTGCATATATTGCTATGCGGCCGCACGCTCTGCTCCTGAGTGACGGCGGCAATGCCGGGTATTAACATGCGAGACTCGGATGAATTTTTTGCATGTGTTATCCCGGCGAAAATCGGATGAAGTGTGAGGCCATCTGTCGCAATCTGTCGCTAACACAAGTCTATGAGAAAAAAAACAGATCCGGTGGCAACTTTTGTCGGATCCGTTTTGTTTCAAAATCTGCCGGATTGTGACTGACGGCAAAAAAACTGATGTGTGAAAGCAGCCTAAAAGAAGGCTTAATATAACAATGTCATCTAGGTAGACCACTGCATACTTTTTGTGGTGTGCTAAGATCCGGTCCATGGCTCTCTGGAAAGTGGCCGGAGCTCCCTGCAACCCAAAAGGCATCCTGACATACTGATAACATCCGTCTGGCTTTGAAAAGGCCATCTTCTCATTGGCTTGTTTGGAAAGGGGAATTTTGCCAGTATCCTTTAGTGAGGTCCAGGGTGGTGATGTACCGAGCTGGTCCTAGCCTCTTAATAATCTCATCTACCCTAGGCATTGGATAGGTGTCGAACTTTGAGACCTCATTGAGCTTTCTGCAGTCATTACAGAACCGCCACTCCCCATCTGGTTTTGGCACCAACACTACTGGACCAGCCACTCTTGGATTCTTTAATGATCCCTGGATTCAGCATCCACTTCACATCTTTCGAGATCACCTCTCTGCAGGCCTCTGGAATCCGATATTGCTTCACACTGAGGATCTGTGAGTACCTCATGCTTAATAACCTGAGTGAGGTCTGGCAACTCAGAAAACAGTTCTTTATTCTGCTGCAACAGCTCCCCACTTTGCTGTTTCTGTAAGCGGGACAAGTTTTCTACCTCCTTAACATCTTCCATGCTGACATCAGACTTGGCCACTTTACAAGAAGCTTCCATGGGTTCTCTGTCCTGCCATGGTTTAATCAGGTTAACTTGGCAAACCTGGTAGGACATCCTCTTCCCCAGTTGGTGAATTTTATAGTTGACTTCACTATCTTTCTCTACCACCTTTCAGTTTTGGGCACCGGTGCTCAGGAAGGATATAATGGAACTAGAGAGAGTACAAAGGAGGGCAACAAAATTAATAAAGGGGATGGGAGAACTACAATACCCAGATAGATTAGCGAAATTAGGATTATTTAGTCTAGAAAAAAGACGACTGAGGGGCGATCTAATAACCATGTATAAGTATATAAGGGGACAATACAAATATCTCGCTGAGGATCTGTTTATTCCAAGGAAGGTGACGGGCACAAGGGGGCATTCTTTGCGTCTGGAGGAGAGAAGGTTTTTCCACCAACATAGAAGAGGATTCTTTACTGTTAGGGCAGTGAGAATCTGGAATTGCTTGCCTGAGGAGGTGGTGATGGCGAACTCAGTCGAGGGGTTCAAGAGAGGCCTGGATGTCTTCCTGGAGCAGAACAATATTGTATCATACAATTAGGTTCTGTAGAAGGACGTAGATCTGGGGATTTATTATGATGGAATATAGGCTGAACTGGATGGACAAATGTCTTTTTTCGGCCTTACTATGTTACTATGTTACTATGTTACCGCATAAGGGACCTGCCATTTGGCCTGTAACTTACTTTCCGCTGTGGGCACCAGCACAAGTAATCAGTCCCCTAGGTTGAACTGTCACACCTTGGCTGACCGATTATACACCCTGGACTGTGCTTCCTGTAATTTGAGGAGATGCTCCTTCACAATGGGCATCACGTTGGCCATCCTCTCTTGCATCTGGGCAATATTCTCCACCATGCTTCTATAGGTTGTGGTCTCAGCTTCCCAGGACTTTTTTGCCATATCCAGGAGTCCTCGAGGGTGTCGGCCATAGAGTAATTCAAACGGGGAGAAGCTTGGGAAACTTCCCTCATGGAGAATAACAGATAGAGAAGCAGATAGTCCCAGTCTCGGTCTTCTTTCTCCAATAATTTCTTACACATTCCCTTCAAGGTTTTATTAAACATCTCTACCAGTCCGTCTGTTTATGAATGGTACTTTGAGGTTCTGAGTTGTGAAATCTGCAGTGTATTACACAACTCTCTCATGACCTTCAACATGAAGGGGGCCCCTTGATCTGTCAGTATCTCCTTTGTCATACTGGTTCGAGAGAAGATATCGCCCAGCTCCCGAGAGATACACTTTGCTGTGGAATTTGTTAAGGGTATTGCCTCTGGGTACCGGGTAGCATAATCCAGGACCACCAATACATATATTGATGTCCTCTTGGGGACTTCACCAGCGGCCTCACTAAATCCAATGCCATGCGTTTGAATGGCACCTTAATGATGAGAAACTGTACTAGAGGACTGCAGAAATTGGCCACCGGGGAGGTCAGCTGGCAGGTGGGACATGACCTACAATAATTTACAATTTATCTGTGAAAACTGGGCCAATAGAACCTCTAGAGGACCGCTCCTGGTTTTTCTCTACCCCCAGATGACCACCTAACACATGTATATGGGCCATGTCTAACACCTTGAGTCTGTATGGCCTTGCCACCATTAGCTGCTCGATTACCTCCACTCCCAGCTTGGTGACCCGGTACAATAACTCCTTATTTATGGCGAAGTACTGAGAATTGTGTGTCAGCCCCCAAGTCTTCGGCAACGCCATTAAGTATACATTATCAAACGCCCCTTTTAGGGTTAAGTCCCTGAGTTGGGCGGTTCTAAAGTTTACCCCGGACACCTCCAACTCAGGGATGATGGCCTCCGGGGATGCTGCGTCATCCTCATCACCAACAAGCACACAAAAGGAAAACCTTTCAGCTGAGGCCTGTGTCAAGGTTTCTTTATGAGCGACCTGGCTGTTGTCCAGGCAACCGGGCGTCCTCCCTTTCTCCTACAAGTCCTAAATCAATGCAACTTCTTGTTCTATTATAACAGGGTGCAATAGGTTCTTGACTACACCCACCTCATGGGACTCGGTGCCACATTTTGTGTCTATGACCACTCGGGCCACAGGGTGATCCTTAGCGTCCCCATGTATACAGCGGATGCCCTCCATCTTTCCAGGAATCAGCCGTTGAGGAATTCTGGCTCTTACTAAGGTTACCAAACTACCCGAGTCCAACAGACCAGTCATTTTCTCTCCATTCACAGATACGGGACATGCCTACAGCCCCTCACCTGATTGAGGAACAGCAATGCAGGCAGGATATGAAAAATACGAGCAGCGCTGTCCTATGTTGCAGTCTATTGTCTTGGTGGTCATGGAGCAACGGGTGGCTGTGTGACCCAGGGTGTGACATTTCCAACAAATTACATTATTGGATGAGGCCTTTGTCAACAACTCAAACACCTCCTGGGCTCTGGACGCCCCCCAAATGTGGCTATAGTTCTTTTCTTTTTGATGTCTGCCTTCCCTTTGGGAACCCCAGTACGGAGATGGTAAGACTCCTTGCTTCTCCAAGGAACTCTCAACCGTCTGGCACCTTTCCACCAGACCCACCAGGTCATTGGCATTCCGTGGATCTCCCGGGGAAACCCAGGATTATACCGGCCTCGAAAGGGAGTGTATGAACCTGTCAATATCAACCTCCTCCACCATCTGTGCTGAGAAGGAAGATTCACTTTGCAACTATTTTTGGAACGGGTGTAGGAGCTCGAACATTTGGGACTGGGGACGTTTGTCACCGCAATATGCTAGTGGTGCACTTGTTGCACCCTGACAGAGTCACTCCTAAGCGTGTTAAGATGTCAGTTTTCAATTTATGTACTCTTTTGCATCCTGCAAGGACAGATCATAATTGGTCTCTTGCTGTTCTCTTGTTAAATATGGCGCCAGAACCTCCGCCCAGTGCTCTGAAGGCTATTTCTCCCGTTCCGATACCCTTTCAAAAACTGTCAGGAATGCCTTGACTTCATCACCAGGGGTCATCTTTTGTAATGCTCTCCTTACCGTCTTCCTCATGTGTGAGTCATCATCTGGACTTGGGGAAGTGGCTGCCATCCTACCACGAAAGGCCTCTGCCAGGAATTCCATCTGGCGTGCAAGCACCTCTTGTTGCGGTCGGAGCTAGTATACCAACAGTTTGTTTCCTGTTGCGCCAGATGCTGCTGCTGTTGTACGTGCTGCTGCTGTTGATGCTGCTGCTATTGGACCTGGACCAGGTTCTTGATAAGCTCCGCCATGCTGTCTGTTGCCGATTTCACCCACTACCTGCGGTATCTCTGCAGCAGACACACTGCCACTTGGGATTCGTGTCTGTGCTTTTAACACCAATTGTGAGGGATCGGCTCTGTGGTAGATGCTGGTTCACACACTGGACTTAGTTCGTTGATTAAAAACAAACAAGCGGTTTATTAAAAGTTCATAAACGGTTATGGTTAACAAAAATGAAGCAGCCTCATCCCAGCTAAACAAAGGTATAACAGAACAAAACGGAAAATAACCAGTCCATATAACACAGGGGCTCACCCGTTTAAACGTGAGTAGGGTCTGAGCAGCACATGCAAGACCTCCTTGCCTTGCAAAACACACAGACCAAGTACTGCCCCAGCTGCCTTAAATCAGACAATCCAAGACCTGAGCTGAAGGTAAGTGAGCAGCTAATCCCACCTAGCTCTTTTATCTGCTCGTAAAACTCGAACAAATAATCCGGGCCTATTAAAACACCTCTCAGCACTAAGGGTACCGTCACACTCAGCAACTTTCCAACGATCACGACCAGCGATACGACCTGGCCGTGATCGTTGGAAAGTCCTTGTGTGGTCGTGGGAGAGCTGTCACACAGACAACTCTCCAGCGACCAACAATGCCGAAGTCCCCGGGTAACCAGGGTAAACATTGGGTTACTAAGCGCAGGGCCGCGCTTAGTAACCCGATGTTTACCCTGGTTACCATTGTAAATGTAAAAAAAAAAAACACATACTCACATTCCGGTGCCTGTCACGTCCCCGGCCTCCGCTTCCCTGCACTCCTCCTGCATCCTGTGTAAGCGCCGGCCGTAAAGCAGAGCGGTGACGTCACCACTGTGCTCTGCTTTACGGCCGGCCGGCGCTGACACAGGATGCAGGAGGAGTGCAGGGAAGCGGTATTATAGTAGTTATATTCCTGTACATGGGGCAGTATTATAGTAGTTATATTCCTGTACATGGGGGCAGTATTATAGTAGTTATATTCCTAAACAAGGGGGAAGTATTATAGTAGTTGTATTCTTATATATAGGGGAAATATTATAGTAGTTATATTCTTGTACATGAGGCAGTATTATAATAGTTATATTTTTGTATATAGAAGATAGTATTATAGTAGTTATATTCTTGTACATAGGAGCAGTATTATAGTATTTATATTCTTGTACATAGGGGCAGTATTATAGTATTCATATTCTTGTACATAGGGGGGCAGTATTATAGTAGTTATATTCTTGTACATAGGAGCAGTATTATAGTATTCATATTCTTGTACATGGGGCAGTATTATAGTAGTTATATTCTTGTACATGAGGCAGTATTATAGTAGTTATATTCTTGTATATAGAATATAGTAGTATAGTAGTTATAATCTTGCATATAGATGCCGTATTATAGTAGTTATATTCTAGTATATAGGAGCAGTATTATAGTAGTTATATTCTTGTACATAGGGGCAGTATTATAGTAGTTATAATCCTGTACATAGTGGCAGTATTATAGTAATTATATTCTTGTATATAGGAGGCAGTATTATAGTAGTTACCGTATTTTTCAGGCTATAAAACGCACCCCCAATTTTCAGAAGGAAAATAAGGAAAAAACACTAATGTGTCAAATGGGGGTCCATCTTACAGTCTGAATTCAGCTTACCGGGGGGGGGAATCGGCAGCGCTGGCGGAGCGTCGTCACAGGGGGTGTTCGGTGGTCCGGTGATATGAATCCCATCACAGACTGGTGCAGCAGGTTCGGCGGTGCTCTGTGGTGCTGGGGATGCGCCGGCTTTGTGAATGCCCAGAGACCCCCGTACATCCATTGCTGCAATGCGGTGGCCTCCGGAAATCCCATCCCAGGTTGGTTCGGCGGTGTTCTGTGGTGCGGGGGGGCCTCCGCCGGCATTTTGTGAAAGCACAGAGACCCTCACACATCCATTGCTGCGATGCGGTGGCCTCCTTGAAAATGGCCGCCGGGGGCGGCGCATGCTCAGATTGAGATCTTGGCAACGATAGCTCGTCCTGAGATCTTGGCACCGAGATCTCATCCCCGATATCTCGTTGCCGATATCTGAATCTGAGCATGCGGCCATCGCATTACAGCAATGGATGTATGGGGGCCTCCGGGCTTTCACAAAATGCCGGCAGAGCCTCCCCCCCCCGCACCACAGAGCACTGCCGAACCTGCCGCACTAGCCCGGGAAGGGAGTGTGATCATCACTCTGCAGAATCGGACCGGGACTGCTGCAGAATCGACCGACTCCTGCTGCCACCACACTACTTGTAAGTATATTCCAACTATAAGACGCACCCCCATTTTCCCAAAAATTTGTTATGGAAAAGTGCGTCTTATAGTCCGTATAATACGTATATTCTTGCACATAGTGGCAGTATTATGTTAGTTATATTCTTGTACATAGGAGCAGTATTATAGTAGATATATTCTTGTATATATGGGGCAGTAATTAAGTAGTTATATTATTGTACATAGGGGCAGTATTATAGTAGTTATATTCTTGTACATAGGAGCAGTATTATAGTAGTTATATTCTTGTACATAGGGACAGTATTATAGTAATTATATTCTTGTACATAGGAGCAGTATTATAGTAGTTATATTCTTGTGCATAGGATGCAGTGTTATAGTAGTTATATGTTTGTACATAGGAGGCAGTGTATAGTATTGATACACAGCATATGGAGATGGGATGAATATTTTCCCTAATAATTAGCATCCGCCTTGAGTTTTTACCTTCCTCTGGATTAACGCCTTATTAGTTGTTGAACTTGATGAAGCCAAGACAACGTCGGGACAAGGCGCCTAGCAATGGCTTTCTCTCCTCTCTCAATGGAAAAGGTGCCCGAACACTTTAGAGGATAGCCAGCAGAAGCTGCCAATTTCAGCCGAATCAGACAACCATTTAATGTGCTCTGCTGGGGGACAAGTCACATTCAGAGGTGCCTGGGTCCAGTTTATTCTCCTATCTCATGTGAAAATACATTCATGTTTGGCAGAGGTGAGCATGTTACTGTGTGGGGAGTTGGGAGGAATAGCGCTCAGACAATACTCTCGTATGTGTATGAAAAACACTCCGCTCATGTCTCATCATCTCTCCACGCTCATCACAGAAGTCATTTGCAGAAACTGGAACCTCAGCATATCTGACATTTTTCTAAGTATTATGATGGGACAGGTTTTTGTATCCATTTCTTCCATGCAATTGACCTAAAATTGGCAGAATATAAAAGTCCCATGAAAGATAAGCTGCAGCAAGCGTCGTCATTGAGTTTCCATCTCCTAGCGATCATATAAATGATGCCACTGGGCAAGGTGGGAGATTGGCTGGTATATGTAGGCACATGCCCAACAGGGTCACAGTTGACCTTTGTCTTGTCCATTCTCTGGTTGACAACGTCTCCACAATATGTGAGGTATGCCACACAAAAAAAATTGCAAAAGTATCTGGTCTATAGCACCCCACTATAAAAGGAGAAGCGTTGACCATGCATTTGCCTGCTGATATACTACTGCCTGTGGGGCATTATGGAAGTGCAATGCTTGGGGGGTGCTGCACACCTATGGGAATATGCTCATAAAAGAACTGGTCACTAGATTTCAACAAGCATGTTGTAATGCAGCAAGGGTTTAAGCTTTCAAAAATGTCCATGCCAAAATCGGCCGATGAGTCCCGAGAGGGTGGAGTAGAGAGATCTGATCCGATCAGTTAGGCAGTCCCTGTACACAATAGTTTACTGAAACATGTATACGGCTGACTCTTGAGCTTCTCACAATGACTTGCATGCATTATTATGCATTATTTGCATAGAGGATTCACCTGATTTGCACTTACAAATTCACTTGCCCTTTAAAAAGTATTTTTATCCATAAACTATTCAAAGGCCAAAAACATGAAAGGTGCATCGTACAGCGATTATAATATCTACACATTGCGCTCTTCGACCTGGATAAACTGAAACATATGCTAATAAAATATTTACGCTCCTTCTTTCATACACAGGCAAGTGAGGACAGATCAATTACTTATTTATCTATTATTGAGGGGAGCAGCGAGGGTTAATTTTTACAATTATTTTACTGGCAGATGGATGGTGACTGCACAAAACCTTTCATTATATTCCCAACCTACTAGTCCGCAATATAGTTTCTAAGCAATACACCCACCACATTGTGGCAGCCACAGTGTCTCACACCATAGCCAAAAAGTTCCCATAAGTGGCTGAAAAACTTTACTGAACTATCACAAAACTTTATTCACAGGTATTAGGAACATGTCAGAATGTTTGATTGTTGGAGGTCCAGGTGCTGAGACCCCGACCCTCAGCCAGCAAAAGATATATGCAGGTCTTTGGGATGACCCAGTGGCTCCTCTTCGCTTTTAATATTTCCTCCTCGCTTGCCAAGAGTTATAACTTTTTATTTTGTAGAGCGGGTTACATTAGACCTTGTTTTGTTGCCATATAAGCTGTAGTTTTTACTATCACTTTAGGGTTCATACAACTTTCTGATCTCTTTTTAATTCATTTTTAGGGAGGCAAAGTAACAAAAAAAATCCAGTGATTCTGACATTTTGATTTGTTTTTAGATAAATATCATCATTTTTAGGGCTCATACTCATCACCATAAAAAAAATTGTCCAATGTCGGTTTAGAAAAGTGGGACGAGTGTCATGCGATTTTCTTGCCAGTACAATTCGATTTTTAGAACCTAGCATCCGAATGACATCCGATTTACATGCGAATGCGATCCGATTGCGATGCAGTTTTAACATGAGCTTTTACATAGTTATTCACTATGTCATTCATACTGTTTTCAAAGGAAATATTCTTATATATAACGAGAAAGATTAGACAGATAGATATAAATATGTGAGATATATGATCAGTGTTTGTGTAGCTTACTGTACATATATTTTATTAATATAAAAAAAAACTGGTGTGGGATCCCCTTAAATCTTATTAACCAGCAGAGGGAAACCAACAGCTGGGGGCGGACGCTTATAGCCTGGGAAGTGGGTAATACCCATGGAGCTTCCCAGGCTAATAATATCAGCTCATAGCTGTATGCTAAGCCTTTACTGGTTATTAAAATGGGAAACCCCCAAAAAATAACATGTTACCCTATAATTAATAACCAGCAAAGGCTAGGCAGACAGCTGTGGGCTGATATTAACAGCCTGGGAAGCTCCATGTGTATACCCCCTTCCCAGGCTATAAACATCTGCCCTCAGCTCAGCTGTGCACTTTCCCTCTGCTGGTTAATAAAATTTTGGGGGGACCCCATGCTATTTTTTTTCCCAGAAAATAATTTATTCAGTAATAAAATGCATGTTCAGTAAGCTACACTCGCACTGTACTAATTATATATGGGACTGACATCTTTATATCTATTATATGTATATACAGGTGCTTCTCACAAAATTAGAATATCATCAAAAAGTTAATTTATTTCAGTTCTATACGAAAAGTGAAACTCATATATTATATAGAGTCATTACACACAGAGTGATCTATTTCAAGTGTTTATTTCTGTTAATGTTGATTATTATGGCTTTACAGCCAATGACAACCAAAAGTCATTATCTCAGTGAATTAGAATACTTTATAACACCAGCTTGAAAAAATGATTTTAAAATCCAAAATGTTGGCCTACTTCCTCCAGACTCGGGGACCTTGATTTTCAAATGAAATGCAAAATTTACTTTCATCTTAAAACAACACCTTGAATACTGAGCAACAGTCCAGTTCTTTTTCTCCATGGCCCAGGTAAGACGCTTCCGGCTTTGTCTATTCGTGATGAGTGACTTGACACAAGAAATATGACACTTGCATGGTCCAAAGATAGCGATACACATATATATATATATATCTTCTCAATTGATTTGTACTTTTGTTAGTGATTACAGTGATTGTGAAATGCTCTGTTATGAAGCCCAGCCACAGGCCTCATAGGTGTAGAAACATGGCAGACATCTCTTGGCTGGGTGTGCAGGGTGGTGGTGTCAGCCACTCCATTCACTAAACCGGAGGGACTACACAGAGTCTTTAGTGGAACTTCAATCAATTATCGAGGAAAGATGGTGCTCAGATTACAGCTTGGTTACATGTACTGTAGTTTTGTTTTTGTTTCTGTGCATAAGAAATGCAACATTTTACTGTAACAGCAAAATGAATGAGATTTCTAAAATCTCATTCACAGGATGTTTTTTTTACTTTCTATTCTTTCAGTGTTTTTTTCCCATTTAGACCAAAATAGCTTAGTAACAAACAAAAACCCTGCATCTAAGAAGCTATGTGTGAACACCCCCTTAGGCTACGTTCACATTAGCGTTGCGCCGCCCTGCGTCGGCGACGCAACGCGCGACGCACGGAAAAACGCGCGCAAACGCGCGCAAAAACGCGCGCGTTTTGCGACGCGTGCGTCGTTTTTGACGAAAATCGGACGCACAGAAAATGCAACTTGTTGCATTTTCTTGCGTCCGACGCTAGCGTCGGAAACGACGCACGTGGCGAAAAACGCCACCCAAAAAACGCACGCGTCCCCTATGTTAAACATAGGGGCGCGTCGCCGCTGCGTCGCCGCTGCGTCGCCGACGCAACAGCGGCGCAACGCTAAGGCTACGTTCACATTAGCGTTGCGCCGCCCTGCGTCGGCGACGCAACAGCGGCGCAACGCTAATGTGAACGTAGCCTAAGAGCGTCTGTCTGGCGACCTGTGTGGGGTCTCGGCACCGGGACCACCCGCCAAACAAGACTTCTGTCAAGTCACAACTTTCTAAGCTTGTGTGGCCACACCAGGCCGTATGGATGGAGCACAGCGGACGCTTCCGCAGCGCTTTCCTCACTTTTGACACATTTTTGCATTAACTCCGTCCGTATAGCAGCTGCCCGGGCGCCCCGCACACCTGCGATCGCTGATCTGACGGTTCTGTAGCAGGCTGCGTCCCATGATGAGCCCTCGGTGGAGGTGAGGGCCCGCACTGAGGCTGGCAGGTGCCCCCTCCTCCAGGCTGACAGGGAGCTAAGCAGCAGGGGGCGTGGCGCCGCGGTGACGTCACGCAGGCAGTGTGTGGCTGCGGGCAGAGGCTGGGGAGCTGCAGTCGGCGGGCGCTCGGCCATGGGGAAGGTGCAGCTGTTTGAGATCAGCCTGAGGGACAGCCGGGTGATCTACACTCCGGGGGAGTCACTGTGCGGGACTGTCACCATCAGGACCACTGCGGCCCTCGCCTATAAAAGTGAGTAGCCACGGCTGTCAGATGGCACCTACTATACGCCATGCCATTGCTGCTCCTAAGTGCCAAGTTGTGCCCGCCAGTAAAGGTGCGTGCCACTGAGCCCCATGGGTGACACGCAGTTATGTTCCCTATATCAGGAATCCTGGGAATAGATTTGTGTTTTTAAAAAAACCTCCTAGACTTAAACCAAGCCACCTGGAGAGAGGTAGGAAGGGGTTAATGCCACCATGTAAAGGTGGGCACAGGAGTGCCACACAGCCGGCCGCTGTGCTACTTTCACCTGTCGTAGAAGTACAAATCCAAGTGTCTTAATTATCTGGGACTTGTAGTTCCACACCTCCCCATTCCATCCATATACTGTGCTGGTCCGGTTGTGGGTGTCCTGTAACAGCCCCAGGCTTCTGAGTGTGCTGCCCAGGCTGGGCCCTGTCCTCCCCTGATAATCCAGATTAGTGCCAGGTCTCCACCTCCCGCATTCCTTGGAATAACTCCCCAGCAGACCCCTCCCCCCGGGGGGTCACTCTGGAGCAGACCCCTCCCCCCCCCGGGGGTCACTCCCCTCCCCCCCCCCCCGGGGGTCACTCCCCTCCCCCCCCCCCCGGGGGTCACTCCCCAGTAGACCCCTCCAGGTCACTCCAGAGCAGACCCTGCTCCTTTCCACCTGGTTCCATAATCAAACAGGTGTGTAAAGGCCAGTGTAAAAGTATTATTGCCGTCCCTCTACCTCTTCCCTGGAACTCTGCAATAGTCACACTGGACATGGTGCATTGGATGCCACCTGCCCTCCCCAGGGGTGTCTACTTGTGCCCCCCATTGTACCTAGGTGGTAGCACTGTGTATGGGTCTGTGCGGACCCCTCTCTTCTGCAGTGTTTATCTGTTCTCGTTCCTTATTGTATTTTGGGTGGAAGAAGGGCCAATCGGATTCCAGTTTTGCGTTGTTTGCAGCACATAATGTGTCATTGGTGAAGCTGGGTGACCACCGTTATGAGGCCGGTCCAGCATTTATAGGTGATGACCTGATTAGTAAATCTGCCTCTATTGCAGCGGTTTGGGGAGAAGGACTTGTCTGTGTGACGGGCAGATCTGACATTTAGTAGCCAAGGTAAACGGGGTGGAAGCTGTAATGGTGGCCACTGGAGAGCGGCATATGACCCTGCAGGAGTACCAGGACATCTTACAAAAACATATTCACTTTGTGGGAAAAAGCGTGTATTTCAGCGCCGTCACTTCTGCATCGATGATGTTACGACCCTGCCAAGTCGCGTGCATAATACCTGCCCATAGTGCGCCATTTCGGGAGGTTTCAGCAAATCCACAGAATTCCTGTAACAAAACCTGCACAAACTTGCTGCTGAGAATCCACAGTGTAAGGGTACGTGCACACATTGCGGATTTGGCTGCAGATCCGCAGCAGTTTTCCACACGTTGTACAGTACCATGTAAACCTATGGAAAATCAAATCCGTAGTGCACATGCTGTGGAAAATTCCGCGTGGAAACGCTGCGGTTTATTTTCCGCAGCACGTCAATTCGGATTCTGCAGCGTTTTACACCAGTTCCATAATTGGAATCCACAGGTGTGAAAACGCAGGCAAAATCTGCAGAAATCCCGCAGGTAAAACGCAGGTCATTTTACCTGCAGATTCTGCAGAATCCGCAACATACCCTAATAGTTTCTCCTGGACTTGCTGTGGATGTGGGCAGTCTTTAGCTGCAGGGTTCTCTTCGTGTAGCGCAATATTGCCCCTCGCAAATGCCACGTGCAACAAGTGTGCAAAATGACCAAGAATCCAATCACTGCAAATCCAGCTGGTTGTTAGTTTTCACTACTACTCTCTGTTATCAGTCAGTCCAGAACAACTCCCTGTCCTAGTGATCACTCCTTTTATCTCCAGTGTCGGTAACATTACAGAGCAGTGTGAATGATTATCTCCATTTATTATGGGACTTCATGTTCCCAGTGACCCGGCTTGTTTTCTACTGCCTGGTGCTGATTGTTTGCACTTCCGGTTGGGAATACTGAGCACAATGCCATTACCCTGGAGATGGTTTCGTCTCCTCCTCCTAAACCTGCTGTGGTCGGATTGAGGAATTTTAAAGGTGGGGGTGATGGGTGAGGCTTGGCTAAAGCAGCAGCTGCTGCCAGGGCTGGGCTGACCACAGATCTCATGTGCTACTAGTGTGGTGTGGAAGAAGGGGTCACTGTCGTGTGCCATCTGATGCCACATTGTGGTGGTGCGGCCAAGACTGTGTGCCTTCTTACGGCTTCCTTTATTGCAGTAAACACTACGTCTTCCACAATATAAGCCATGCTCTGTGAGGGTAGGTCCACAGGTCAGCCCCAAATTAATAATAATAATAATAATAATGCTCTGTGAGGGTAGGTCCACAGGTCAGCCCCAAATTAATAATAATAATAATAATAATAATAATAATAATAATAATAATAATGCTCTGTGAGGGTAGGTCCAAAGGTCAGCCCCAAATTAATAATAATACGCAGCACTTTACAATTAAACAGTCATAAGCAACAAAGTTGATGATAATAATAATAATACAATAACTAATGCAAAGATATTGACGAATAAGGTTAAGATCTACTGAAAAAACTTTTAAACCGCATCATAGGTCCCAAATGAATCAATACAGATAGCAATCAGTTGCCCATATTAAGTTTGATAATTAGTGGAGAGTTGATGTCAGTCAGCTGCCGCAAGCAAAAAGTTATTTCGGGTTAGTGCCCCATCTATATTGTAATTGGCATGAAAGGTGGAGTTCACAGGTGCCCTGGTGCAGGCTTAGTGTAGCTGGTTATACTTGGCGGAAAGAAGGGTTAGAATTGGTTTTCACCGCATACCATAGAATCAGTTAGAGGAGGAGCAGTACCTTTCTGCCAGTACAGAGATGTCACCTCAGTCTTGGTGAGTTATTCCTGGAAAAATACTGATTGCGATCTCTATTGATTCATTTGTGACCTTTGATGCGGTTTAATGTTTTTTTCAGTAGATCTTAACCCTATTTGGTATATTCTCACTAAGTTGACTCGATCCCATTGGAACAAGAGGTTTAGGCGCAAACATATTTTATTTCTTATTTGATTTTATAGTGACAACTGTGTGGCTATTGTCTTTGTTCCGCTGCTAAAACCCCTTGGGCATATTAGCGCCACTGTCCACAGCTATTAAAGATATTGACGACCCTGCTCGTAAGGTTCATTCACCTTCTTTCATCCCTGTGGATCCGGCGCCGGCCGGGCCACTCCAGTAGTCGGCGGCGGCTCTGGAAGCGATGACTGCGCCATCTGGATGTCGCAGGGGAAGCCTTTCATTGGCTGCAGTATACCATCAGTGACACGTCCCATGACTCGCTCTTCCAGTCTCCAACCTTTGCATAGGCTGAAAACTGGACAAATGAGCATTTGGAATAATGCTCTCCTGAAGGCTGGTTCCTGGCTGCATTCAGCCGGTTGAATCGTTCTTGTGGACCCTAAAATGAACATTCACAATAGTGCCATATCAAACCATATTCTGATACTGACTGGTGTTGGCATGGCTGCTGCCTAAGGCTACTTTCACACTTCCATCAGTACGGTGCCGTCATCATGCGTCGGCCCAACGTACCGACGCACGTTGTGAAATAAATGAACAACGGGAGCAGCGGATGCAGTTTTTCAACGCATCCGCTGCCCCATTGTAATGTCCGGGGAGGAGGGGGCAGAGTTTCAGCCGCGCATGCGCGGTCGAAAATGGCGGACACGCCATAAAAAAAAGTTACATGGAACTTTTTTTGTGCCGACGGTCCGCCAAAACACAATGCATCCGTCGCATGACGGATGCGGCGTTTGAACATACGTCACAATGCGTCGCTATTGCATGTCTATGGAGAAAAAACACATCCTGCGGGCAACTTTGCAGGATGTGTTTTTTTTCTTCTTTCTCCAAAACGACGCATTGCGACGGACGTCACAAGACACTAGTGTGAAAGTAGCATTAGAGTTAACAGGAATGCAGCGCAATGTTGCCTGCAGCTCTGGATGTAACTAGTGCAGAACTTAAGATATAAGGAAAGATAAATGTAGGGATATACAAAGGGTACAGAAGTATTCGGATCCCTTTAAATGTTTCACTCTGTTTCATTGTAGCCATTTGTTAAATTCAAAAATGTAAATTTTTTTCACATTAATGTACACTCTGCACACCATCTTGACAGAAAAAAAGACATGTAGAAATTTTTGCAAATTTAATAAAAAAGAAAAACTGAAATATCACATGGGAAGCACGGTGGCGCAGTGGTTAGCACAGCAGCCTTGCAGCGCTGGAGTCCTGGGTTGAAACCCCACCAAGGACAACATCTGCAAAGAGTTTGTATGTTCTTTGCGTGGGTTTCCTCCAGGTTCTCCGGTTTCCTCCCACATTCCAAAGACATACTGATAGGGAATTAAGATTGTGAGCCCCATCGGGGACAGCGATGATAATGTGTGCAACCTGTAAAGCACTGCGTAATATGTTAGTGCTATATAAAAATAAAGATTATTATTATGGTCATAAGTATTCAGACCCTTTGCTCAGACATTCATATTTAAGTCACATGCTGTCCACTTCCTTGTGAGCCTCCTTGAGACGATTCTACTCCTTTATTGGAGTCCAGCTGTGTTTAATTAAACTGATAGGACTTGATTTGGAAAGGCACACACCTGTCTATATAAGACCTCAGAGCTCACAGAGCATGTCAGACCAAATGAGAATCATGAGGTCAAAGGAACTGGCCATGGAGCTCAGAGACAGAATTGTGGCAAGGCACAGATGTGGCCAAGGTTACAACAGAATTTCTGCAGTACTCGAGGTTCCTAAGAGCACAGTGGCCTCCATAATCCTTAAATGGAAGAAGTTTGGGACCACCAGAAGTCTTCCTAGACCTGGCCTCCAGCCAAACTGAGCAATCGTGGAAGAAGAGCCTTGTTGAGAGAGGTAAAGAAGAACCCCAAGATCACTGTGACTGAGCTGCAGAGATGCAGTAGGGAGTTGGGAGAAAGTTCCACAAAGTCAACTATCACTGCAGCCCTCCACCAGTCGGGCCTTTATGGCAGAGTGGCCCGACGGAAGCGTCTCCTCAGTGCAAGACATATGAAAGCCTGCATAGTTTGCTAAAAAAACACATGAAGGACTCCCCGACTATGAGAAATAAGATTCTCTGGTCTGAGACAAAGTTAGACTTTTTTGGTGATAATTCTAAGCGGTATGTGTGGAGAAAACCAGGCACTGCTCATCACCTGCCCAATGCAATCCCAACAGTGAAACATGGTGGTGGCAGCATCATGCTATGGGGGTGTTTTTCAGCTGCAGGGACAGGACGACTGGATGTCATTGAAGGAAACATGAATGTGGCCAAGTACAGAGATATCCTGGATGAAAACCTCTTCCAGAGTGCTCTGGACCTCAGACTTGGCCGAAGGTTCACCGTCCAACAAGACCATGACCCTAAGTACACAGCTAAATTAACAAAGGAATCTCTTCAGAACAACGCTGTGACCATTCTTGATTGGCCCAGCCAGAGCCCTGACCTAAACCCAATTGAGCATCTCTGGAGAGACCTGAAAATGGTTGTCCACCAACATTCACCATCCAACCTGATGGAACTGGAGAGGATCTGCAAGGGAGAATGGCAGAGGATCCCCAAATCCAGGGGTGAAAAACTTGTGCGTCATTCCCAAGAAGACTCGTGGCTGTACTAGCTCAAAAGGTGCTTCTACTCAATACTGAGCAAAGGGTCTGTTATGACCATGTGATATTTGTTTTGTTTTTCTTTTAATAAATTTGCAAAAAATACTACATTTCTGTCTGTTTTGTCTTTTTCAGTCAAGATGGGGTGCAGAGTGAACATTAATGAGAAAAAAATAACTTTTTTTAATTTACCAAATGGCTGAAATGAAATAGTGAAAAATGTAAAGGGGTCTGAATACTTTCTGTACCTACTGTATTGGAGCACCTACATGACACAAAGTTTCTTCCAACAAATGCCATTCACGACATCCTTTCCAGTGTAAGTTTGTGTGATCACACATGCACATGACCATCGTCAAGGCTGAAATTCAGCATCTTCTTCTTAGGACCAGAAGATTTCCCAATTTTCCTGTCTGTAAGCGCTAAAACGTGCCGAATAAGCAACCTCTCTGGGTTAGTTATTTTATTTTTTGTTCACGGAGGAAGCTGATTTCATGGCTATTTATATAGCAGCCGAGGAGAATATACTTCCATTGCTTTTGTATTTGGTGCCTCAGGATTGCTATTCCTATAATTAATTTATAATGCCCGTGTGGGCAGCGGACAGTTGGTGGCATCTTTATACAGGATGTTCTGCGCAGGCTATACAAGCTTGGGTCTATCTTTAAATATATTGTTGTGTTTTATGAATTTGTAATTCCCATCTGTGACCTGGCAGTGATAAAGCATCTGGTGAAAACCCCACACCTCTCACTGCACCGCTGCAGGGATGGAATATGGTGTGAGATCCTGAGAGCTAACAGGAAACCAGCTGTTTGTTTTTTGTTTTTTCCTCTTTCAGGGTCTAGAGAATGATTAGGGTCCAGAGGTCATGAACATAGACGGCTGGAATAAAGTGTGACCCTTAGGGTTCGCTCACACTGCATATAAAAAAATAATCAGTCCCATTCTCCTCCAGAAAAGTGGTACTATTTTTTTCCCTCACTTGTCATCCGTGTGCTGTTTTATATACTGTTTTGTTTTTTTTTTTCTTTTACTCAGCAGCTATTAATCTTTTACAGAATCATTTATAGTTACCTATGCTACAGAATTGTAATGTATCCGTAAAAATCAGATGCCGTACTGACAGCGTGCTGTGACTTTTTTTAAAGTTTTTTCCCTCACTCTGAATACAACTGAGAAAAAATCATGCACTACCTCATTGAATAACATTGCTCCGAGTCCGATATCTTTTTTTTTTTTTTTTTTTTTTTTTTCTCACAATACGATTGTCCGATTTATACGCTAGAGTGGGAAAACCTTTAGGCTGGGGTCACACATAGCCATTGATTCCCTAATGGGGAGAATTGGGCTGATTATGCTAATGACCCTCGGCCGACTGCCATCTTGCTGTGCTGCAATTCTGAGCAAATTGCAGCACAGGTGTGGGGAAGTTGGAGAACTTTTCTCAATGCGACAACATCAGACTGCACTCGTATTACATCCGAGTGCAGCCCAATGTTTCACACGCACCCATAGCCTTGTTATCTGAAGCATTCGTGGATCGGCACTGCCTGAGTGTATAACATTGGTCCAAATGCTATCTGATAAAACATCGCATAGCACTCAGCCGTGTTATATGCCAGTGTGAGCCAGCCCTTAGCTCCAGGAATTATTTTCACATTGCGTTTTTTTTTCTGTCTCATAAAAAACATTGGGAAGAACCATCCTTAAAATTCACTGGATAAACGATTCGCTGTTCTTATGCTCAAGTTCCTGAGGGTCTTTTAAATGCTTGAGGTTTTCAGAGGCACCAAGCGTTTAAAAGAAGCGACGTCCAGTCTTCAGGGGTTTTTCACAAGGAAGACGCTTCATGCTATACAATGGGAAAGACAAAAAGACGCCTGGGCTTTCCTTTGAGTGTTTGTAAGCGTTTTCTCCTGTTAAAAAAAAAAAAAAAAAAAAAAAAAAAAACTGTGAGGTTTTAATCATTGCTTATTGGATTTAATAAAAAAAAAAACAGAATTAAAAAAAGCAATAGAGGCCCAAAAAACGCTGAAACAACATTAACAGTAAAACGTCAGTAAGTGACCAATAACACTTAAAAAAAAACCCTTTCTATGGGTGCAGTCAGACAGCCATATAAATCTGTCCGAGATCAGAATACAATTCTCAGACTGGCCGGCGGCTCTCCCAACCCAAGCGTCATAGCATGTATATCTATGCAGCTGTCTCGCTCTGGTTCGGATACCCGCCGACCAGTCCATCCACTGCGTTCTGATCTCAGTCCAACTTATACAGCCATGTGCACACGATCAGTATTTGGTGAGTATTTTAGCTCAGTATTTGTATTTCAATCGTTGTATTGGATTTTTAAAGCTAAATATGGGGAAGGGAACGAAAATGGGGGTAAGGAATATTATTTATTTAGAGGATACAAAATAAGGAAAAGGGAAGTAAGGGGAGAACTAGGTTTATACAGTCGAGGTAAGGCCCCTTTCACACGTCCGTGTCTACAGTACGTGTGGTGACAGTTTTCACATGTACCGGAGACACGTACACATATTCAAATGAATGGGTCTGTGCAAATGTCATTGTGTTTCCATGGACCTTGTGTCTGTGGGCAAGACACGCTGACATGTCTGTTATTTACAGTCATCATGGACGGCAAAACTTCCCGCACACGGAGAAAACACATAGATGTCCCCCGTGCGACACGCATCAGGGAAGAGGCGCTACAGTAAGCGCTGTTCCATGGGAGCATCGAGGCCGGGCTGAACTGCGGTGACCCCAGGACCGTGGGAAAAAGCCAGTGTCACCTCTGGTGAATGATGCTGTGCTCTCAACATCTCATTCACCAGTGCTTTTCTTCCGGTCACATCTTGGCACCATCCTGGTTGAAAACTATTTAGCCCCAGACATAGATTACAGCATGAGACACAACAACGGACAGGTATGGTATATTGTTGGTGTATTATTTTACTTTTATTACAGGAGATCGAGGGCGTCGAAATTAGGTGTTGCAGTAAATATGGTTTAATTTAGAACATTAAGGGAGTCTGTGTAATTTTTTTCCAATAAAGGACTTTATTCTGGCTTGTCTTTATTTACCATATAACTATAGGATTAGTAATGGATAGGTGTCTTATAGACGCCTCTCCATTACTAAACCATGGGCTTGATGTCACCTGAAGGGTGACGTCAACCCCACAGATATTACCCCACTTGCCACCGCAAGTGAGAAGAGACGGGCAAAGTGCCAGAAAAGGTGCATCTAATAGATGCGCCTTTTCTGGGCAGCTTCGTGCTGCTGTTTTTAGGCTGGGGGGCCTAGATCAATGGCCCCTTACCAGCCTGAGAATAGCAGCCCCCCAGCTGTGAGCTTTAGCAAGGTTGGTTTTAAAAAATGGGAGGATCCCACACCGTTTTTTTATTTTATTATTATTTATTTATTTCAATAATTAAAAAAAAAAAACAGCGTGGGGACCCCTCTGTTCTTGATAACCAACCTTGCAGAAGCTGACAGCTGAGGATTACAGCCCCCAGCTGTGGGTTTTGCCTGGTTGGTTTAATAAAATAGGGGGAGAACCCACGTCGGGTTTTTCATTCATTTTAATTCTTTACAGCGCAGGCGGCGGCTGTGGAATACCCAGATCATCTGCCCTTGCTGTCACTGTTATTAGCGGCAGCAGGTGTCGGATGATGGGGTAACAGTCCCAAAAGCCCCCACCTGCTGTCGTTCGGACTTTAATATAGCGCTCCTCATTCTTCTCTGCTCGCTGGCAGACTTGGGGAGAATGATGAGAGCCGGCCTCAGCACCTGCCGCCGGGGAACAGCGCTTACTGTAGTGTTTCTTCTCCGGTGGCTGTCCGTGTGGTACTGATGCGTGTGATGTGGCACACGGATATCTCCGTATCGTTTTTTTTCCGGTACAGAAATAAAAGGACGCGTGAAACCAGCCTAAGGTACATTTTAAAAGCAACTACATATCAAACAATGGTAACATATATAGCAATATAACCAAAGTATAAATTTTTCCAAAAGTTCAGTAAAGTATGCTGTAACAGTGTTCCAAAGTAGTACTAAGGTTATTCAGTTAACAAGAGGCATAATCCCAAACATTCAATTTTTTTGGTGTGTGTTTTTTTAATAAAAAGATTATTTACTAAGGCATACCTATATTCTAAGGATTTGTTTAGGGAAATTTTTTCGAGAAATATACCTAAATTTTCGGATAAAGGTTTCTTCCAGTAAAAAGCTATTTAGCTTTGACAAATAAAAGAATATGGATCAGAACATATCTATACGAAGGATCCAAGGGTAGGTGCACACGGTTAGTAAACGCTGTGGGTTGGAAGTTGTGTAATTGTGCAGTGTCCAGATGTTACAGCATAGTACAATGTATTGGATGCGGTGATTTTGCACGGTTGAGTGAAGACATGCAGAATCACCTGTGTTCAATAGACTGCAGCGCTCTGGACGCAGCGGATATGTGCTGCGTCCAAAGCGCTGACAACTACTGAAGGTCTGCACATACCCTAAATCTTCCATATTTAACTAAAGCAAAGCCAACTGAGGAGATATTTCATTTCTTTTGAGTAAATTATGGTAATATATGTTAATATAAGTAGGCACTTGATTCCTCAGCACCTTGATTTTTGGACCATTCCAGAAAACGTGGAGTAGGTTGCTCAATTGCCCACAGTTTCTCTAGTAAAGCGGGGCGTGATTACGCTTAATATGAGCTAGACTGGGGGGGTATAATACCATTTTATCAACATTTTGAAATTGAATTCGTACAGGGACATTGAAATATTGGAATTATATGAGAATTTCAAAAGCATTTTCCCATTGATCTAAAGAGAGAGTGGTTTGTTGATTGGTTTCCCATTTGATCATGTACAAAGATTTTGCTGAAAGATGTCATTATTGAAATAGTTATATAACTTACTTGCAGTCTATTAATGTTTGTGATTACGGTAATATAACTTGAGTATACCGACCATTTCAGAGAAGGAAGATTTGTTGAATAAAAGAATCTGCAATGAATCCTTTACAAGCAGGAAGAATAAAAAACTAGCTCAGTATTTGTAAACCAAAACCAGGAGTGGAACATTCAGAGCAAAAGTCTCATAGAAACATATGCACCACTTCTGAATTTTGTACGCACTTCTGGTTTTGCCTAATAAATACTGATGTAAGATGCTGACCAAATACTAAATTTGTGCAAAAGGCCTGAAGGAAAGATCGATTCCTGAAGCCTTTTTCTCTTAAAAAATAAATGTTTTTGACTGCCGGAAAAAGATTGTGTGTGACCATCGCCTTACAGAGAAATAGCAGATTTCTCTTTTCTTGCAGGGTCTACGTTGTGATTAGTAACCATGCGGTCTTACTAGGGTATAAGCTATACGAGTCGGGTTCTCTATTAGCCCTGATTTTTATCACGGCACATTTAATCCGATCAGACGAACGAGCGTTTTGCTGGTCGGTGGCACGTTTACACCAGCCGATGATTGGGAACAAGCTTTCTTGTGAGCGCTGGTTTGCCAGTCTCCGCGGTCCCCAATGGTTTTTGTTTGGTTTGCTGCAGTGACGACGTCACGTACAACAGCTGCAGCCAATCACTTACCTCGGCGATCTCGGGCGTGCGTGTTGCAATAAACCCAGTGGTTTTCTTGCAGTGCTTGCCCCTAATAGGGCATTTTTAATTTATTTTTTTTATTTTTTATGCCCGACTTGGTTTTTTGATGTAATACAAACAAGTTTGTTTTTTTTTCCCCCATTTCACATAAAGTTTCCTTTGTTATCCTTGTCAATGAAGGCATGAATTACTTGTACAAACTTTTACCTAACTTGTGGGGTGATGTCAGAGGAAATGTAACCGCAGCCAAAACCACCACTCCCAGTGTGGACTTTACACCGTTATGTCAGCGCAGCAAGTCTGATTTCTCAACACGGGAGTCGGTCGCACACACGTGACCGTACGGTTTGTCCCATTACGTCAGAAATGACTCTGCAAATTTACATAGAAGTAATTTGTCAAAACAATACTTGGAGGAGACACGTTTAGATTCTCAATACATTCTGTTCTTGGAGCGGCTCCGACTATAAGGATAATATTCATTTATTTCTCTATGGCTTTAGTTAAGCCCTTGGCTATGTAGTTTAAAGAGGAACTACTCTTTAATCTGTTTATTCTCCTGTAGCTCCACCGAAGGAGAAATAAGTTCTTATACATTTCCCCATAAAAGTCATGGGCTTTCCATATAATGCACAGAGGTGCTCGGTCTGATTTAGCCCAAGTGCAAAGCGGCTAACAGATGAGGGTCCTGAGTAGAGGAACTTTTAGGCTACGTGCACACGTTGCGGAAAGTCCTGCGGATTTTGGTAAATCTGCAGGGAAACCGCACTGCGGATTTACTGAGGAATTACCGCATTTTTTTTTTTTGCAGATTTTGTGCGGATTCCACTTGCGGTTTTACACCTCTGGATTCCTATTATGGAGCAGGTATAAACCGCTTCGGAATCCGCACAAAGAACTGAGATGCTGCGGAATAAACAACGCTACATTTCCGTGCGTTTTTTTTCCGCGGTATGTGCACTGCGGATTTTGTTTTCCATAGGTTTACATGGTACTGTAAACTTAAGGTACCGTTACACTAAACGACTTACCAACGATCACGACCAGTGATACTACCTGGCCGTGATCGTTGGTAAGTCGTTGTGTGGTCGCTGGGGAGCTGTCACACAGACAGCTCTCCAGCGACCAACGATCCGGGGAAAGACTGAAGACAGTTTCAACGATGCCAAAGTCCCCGGGTAACCAGGGTAAACATCGGGTTACTAAGCGCAGGGCCGCGCTTAGTAACCCGATATTTACCCTGGTTACCATTGTAAAAGTTAAAAGAGTAAAAAACAGTACATACTCACATTCCGATGTCCGTCACGTCCCCCGCCGTCAGCTTCCCACACTGACTGTCAGCGCCGGCCATAAAGCAGAGCACAGCGGGGACGTGACAGACATCGGAATGTAAGTATGTACTGTTTTTTTTTTTTTTTTTTTTTTTTTAACTTTTACAATGGTAACCAGGGTAAATATCGGGTTACTAAGCGCGGCCCTGCCCGGCCCGATCCAGCGATGACAGCGGGTGATCAGCGACCAAAAAAAGTCCTGATCATTCCCCAGCGACCAACGATCTCCCAGCAGGGGCCTGATCGTTGGTCGCTGTCACACCTAACGAGATCGTTAGCGGGATCGTTGCTACGTCACAAAAAGTGTGACGTTGCAACGATATCCTTAACGATATCGTTGTGTGAAGGTACCTTTAGGGAAAACTGCTGCGAATCTGCAGCAAAATCCGCAACGTGTGCACATAGCCTTAAAGAGGAGGAAACCCCCTTTAGTTTATCAGCTCTGCATAGGATAAGTGATAATTTGGCAGGTTGGTGGGGGGTGTTAACACTGGGAACCTCACTGATCTCCAGAGCAGGGAGCTCTGAAATGCTGCGTGGGAATGGAGCTGCCTCAGACCACCGAAAAGGACAAAAGTGTAGAATGCAAGAAGATTCTGAAAATGCATGGAATTACTTCATGCAGACACATTACAAATTTAAAAAAATGACTAAAAATTACAAATGATAGCATAACATAAACGGATATGGCTACAATAGGCCATGTCTCCTACCACCCACTCCCCTTTGGAGATGCTCCATTCTCTATAGCCCTGCTTATGAGAGTCTAAAAATCCTTTCACCCAACGAACAAGCGCTTTGCTCGTTCAGCAGGTGATCAACAGCCTGTTTACATTGCCCGATAATAAGAGGAGTGTTCCCGATAATCGTGCAGTGTAAATGTAGCCTCCTTTTCATTGCTTAATGCAGCACATCCCCTTTGTTACATGAGGGAAATCGGTGTCTAGCAACAATTAATTTTTCTGCCCACTTGAAAGATGGTATTGACGACAAATAAGCAGTTTTCTAATGTGATCGCTGGACAGGTTTGCATTAGGCAATAATCGAGGACAGATGTCTATCAGGTGCAGCCCCCAAGATCTCAAAAGCATGCGATCCTCCTGGTTATGAAGATTAGATATTGGTAATATTCCTTTGAGGGTCTGTGCACACGTTGCAGATTTGGCCCTGCTGATCTGCAGCAGTTTTCCATATGGTGTACAGTACTATGTAAACCTATGGAAAACCAAATCCACAGTGCACATGCAGAAAATTCTGCGCAGAAACGCAGCAGTTTATTTTCTGCAGCATGTTAATTCTTTGTACGGATTCCGCAGCATTTTACACATATTCCATAGTAGGAATCCGCAGGTGTAAAAACGCATTCGAAATCCGCACAAAAACTGCACAAAATCCAGCAGGGCATTTTACCTGCAAAATCTGCAGTGTAATCCGCAACGTGTTCACATACCGATTCTTGCTTTCTTTTTTTATGCAGAAGTTTCTGCCATAGTCGTTTTTCATCTTGAACTCTTCCATACATTGGCTGCAGAAATCTCCCCCATTCAGATCTGTGAAATATTGTTCGTCGGTCATGCCCCTTAAGGCTCGGATGCATTATTGGGATGGTTTGTTGCATCTTTCTGAGGACACGGTCAATTGTGACAAAAAACGGGAAGTGGTTATAAATAATGATGTCTCGTATGTGTCCAATTGTCATGACTGCTCCGATTACACTTCAGGATTATGCACTTGTCACCAAATAATGGAACAATGTGAATGATGCGGAGGAATTATTACAGGATGCAAACTAAATGTTACATTGTATTAAGAACATGTTCCCATGGGATGTATCGGCACCAAAAATCAGACTGAAAAAATTACATTCTAGCTTTTGTTTGCAATTAATCGGAACACACTAATTCAGAGTTCCAGCATGTCTTCCACTCCAGTCACACCTAGAGCTGCGTGCAGAATCCTTGCTGCAGACGGTTGGTCGCCTCCTGAGTGTCCATAGTGCACTGCGCTCTGTCACACCTCACTGTGGAAACAATCAAGGAGTCAGAAGATCTCTGAATGACGCTCTTGTTAAGAGGAGTGAAGGAAATTGTCTAACTATGGCACTTAGATGAAGTAAGGCTACGTTCACATTAGCGTTACGCTAATGTGCGTCGCTGTTGCGTCGGCGACGCGCCCCTATGTTTAACATAGGGGACGCGTGCGTTTTTTTGTTAGCGTTTTTCGACATGTGCGTCGTTTTCGACGCTAGCGTCGGACGCACGAAAATGCAACAAGTTGCATTTTTCGTCCGTCCGATTTTCGTCAAAAAACGACGCACGCGTCGCAAAACGCAGCGTTTTTGCGCGCGTTTTTGGTGCGTCGCGCGTTGCGTCGCCGTTGCGTCGCCGACGCACCGGCGCGCAACGCTAATGTGAACGTAGCCTAACTGTAGGTTGTGTTTTGTTTTGTTTTTTTTGTAATCTGACAAAGGGTTAAGGTCTATAAGGGAGGGGGCAGGTGATAGGAAGACCTTGAAATGGGAGAAGTTCAGGATGAGGAGGCGGCAGGCCTGAGTCAGGTTTTGGGTCTGGGCCCAGACGGCTCCTTTGTTTACAGTCAAAGTAAGCGACTCTGGAAACAGGCGATCCTTCTGTATGTAATGTTACCAGGAGTACATCAGGGGCGGCTGGGAACCCACATAGGGGGAGGCCTCGCTTACCACTCAGTGCACTGTGGAGGAGCAAAACCCAACGCAGACACCAGAGCAGAGAAGCCCCCATCATCTGACTACACAACCCCCTCTGGTTATAGAGGCCTTGATGGATCTGCCATCTTTAATGTATACATCCAATATTCACAAACCACATCGCTAGTCTATTGGGGTCAGTAACTTAAGACTGGTATAATGTAGTTCCCCCATAATGGGAAAAGAAATACTGCATATATGTGGAGTACTCCAAATAATACCGAACAAACAGAAAAGACGGAGTAGCCATAAACCTCCAGATGAAGTAAAAATAAACCATTTTTATTCATGAATCACCATAAAATATCATATGCAAATTGCCTTTTCTGAGAAAAAGAGGACTTAAACTCTATAGCGCCACCTGTTGGAAGTAGCGATCCTACAAGTCACAATCAACCCTTTAAAGAGTCGTGCAATATGACTTGGGATAAAAGTCAAATCAGTATCTCAATTCGCAGACACGGTGTTTCGGGCTGTTGGCCCTCGTCAGTGCGAAGCATGAGAACTAATTTGGCTAGGTGAGAGGCTCTGGACTGGGGTCTAAGGGGTAGCTAAGGGGTCTAAGGATAGGCCATCAATTAAAAAAAAAAAAAAAAGTAGTGGCCAACCACTTTAAGGCCCCCATATAGATTAGACTAATGTTGGCCAATTTCGGCCAATCCTTCCATTCTCTAAGTGATTCACACCTAGAAATGTCTGGCAGGGGCTCTCAGATGACACAGGAGCACTCAGCAGGGTCGACTACTCCTGTATGTGGGAGAGTCGGGTGAGAGAGATGCTGGATAAACAGAAGTGGCTCAGTGGTTAGCACTGCAGCTCTGGGGTCCTGGGTTCAAATTCCACCAAGGACAACATCTGCAAGGAGTTTGTATGTTCTCCCCGTGTTTGCGTGGGTTTCCTCCGGTTTCCCCCAACACTCCAAAGACATACTGATAGGGAATCTAGATTGTGAGCCCCAATGGGGACAGCGATAATAATGTATTTAAAGCGCTGTAGAATGGCGCTACATAAGAAAAGCATAATAAATCTAAAATGTATGGGGGAGTGGAGGTTTAGGCTAAAGTAGATTTCTATAAAATGATTTTCGTGGATATTAGGATTAAATTCTAACAAAGATCTTCCAGGTTATTATTAACCAGCACAATGTAAACAATCAGTGGTGTCGTTGTTGGGTGCAGATAAGCCTTATTTATGACGTCATGAACCAGTTTGGTCGGTTCAGGGAATTGTTTTGTCGTATGACAATAAAGCTTAGTCACCGAGTAAAGAAATGTTCTGCAACTTTGTAATATACTTTGTGCTTTTTCCTCATTGTTGTCAATATTTCTTTTTGGTGGCAACAAATGGGAACATTCCTAATTACAGTCAGAGCATGAAAGCCTGCGGAGACCTGATATTGTACTCAGTTTTATGTGAGCTGAGCAGTCGAGACTCCGAGTTATTACATTTTATTATACATGATGATGTTATAAAAGGGATTGTCCTGCCTTTCCAAAACATTTACTGTTGGCAGGTATGGTGTAAAATATGACAAAATCAGTTATTGTTAACTGCGGTAGCCCTACAGGATCCAGGAGATTGGTGCTAGGACAAGACGTAATTATATTCTGTTCTTTGGTCACTTGACCACTGATGCCTGTGATTGGCTGCAGCGGTCAAATGACAGACTGCAGAGCTGGGGTAAAAATATGCATTTTGCTCCCCAGTAGGTTATACCTCCATGGTACAATACATTGTAGTAAACCCTCAGCTGTGATCTAGTTGTTTACAACTTGATGTGACAGAAGCGGATAATTATAATTATTCAGCGGCTAACAGGTGACCTTGTAAAAGGAGAGGACGGGGAACTGAATGCATTGTTTGGCTCTCCCATAGTTACCTTTCCTCTATATCTGGGGATTTCACATTGTCACTGTTTTTGGTTAAGTAAATGTCAGTGGGACAAGGCAGAAAAGAACCCGTAGTCTTTTTCCTGGGTTATGAACTGCCGCCGCCTCATTTCCAGATATTACACAGTGCACAGCCTCTAATTTGTCTTCATTAGTTTCCTGAGGTTTTTTCAAAACATGCTAAGGCCATGTTCACACAGTGCGTTTTTTACCGCGGAACCGCGGCGGTTTTGCCGCTGCGGTTCCGCAGCTGTTTTCCATGCAGGGTACAGTACACTGTACCCTATGGAAAACAGGACACACTGTGCACATGGTCCGGAAATTGTAAAAAAAAAGACGCGCTGAATAGCTCCCGGAAAAAAGAAGGAGCATGTCAATTCTTTTTCCGGAGCCGCAGCGGTTCTGCACCCATAGACCTCCATTGTGAGGTCCAAACCGCAGTAAAACCCGCAGATCAAAAATATATCTGCGGGTTTTACTGCGGTTTGATGTGCAGAACCGCTGCAGCAGGAAGTGCGGGGAGCGGGCGGAAGTGCGTGGGCGGAGTGTGGCTGCCCCCCCCGTGTTCCGATCCCGCCCCCCGTGCTCCGATGCCCCCCCCAGTGCTCCGATGCCCCCCCCCAGTGCTCTGATGCCCCCCCCCGTGCCCTAATCTCCCCCCCTTATACTCACCCGGCGTCCCGGTGTCCGTCCGGCCGTCTTCTCCCTGGGCGCCGCCATCTTGCAAAATGGCGGGCGCATGCGCAGTGCGCCCGCCGAATCTGCCGGCCGGCAGATTCGTTCCAAAGTGCATTTTGATCACTGAGATATAACCTATCTCAGTGATCAAAATAAAAAAATAGTAAATGACACCCCCCCCACTTTGTCACCCCCATAGGTAGGGACAATAAAAAAAATAAAGAATTTTTTTTTTTTTTTTTTTTCACTAAGGTTAGAATAGGGGTAGGGGTAGGGGTAGGGTTAGGGTATTTTCAGCCATTTTAACCCTAAAAAAATTCCTAGAAAACACACAGACTCTGGCTAGAAAACTGCATCAAAAAAACGCATCAAAAACGGACCAAAAAAGGACCAAAAAAAGGACCTGCGTTTTCTGCCAAGAGCTGCAGTTTTTTAAAAAACAGTCAGGAAAAAAAAAGGATGGAAATCCTGAACGTGTGAACATACCCTAAGGCATGGAATAAATGGCGTCGGCTCTGGTGTGAGGTCAGTGGCTTGGGCAGGCCTGTAAATCCTAAAACATCTGACCTGTAATGTGAACATTCCCACTGTATGGGGTGGACATCAGTTTTGGAAATGAGGGTTATTATTGCCACATCACAAACCCATATATGATGTAATATGGCCGGCGCAGTCCATTACGAGGGGCGCAGTGGCCCGTGGCAGCTTGTAACGAGGGGCGCAGCCAATGTCTGTGGCAGCTTGTAACGAGGGGCGCAGACAATGTCTGTGGCAGCTTGTAACGAGGGGCGCAGGCCGTGTCCGTCGCAGCTTGTAATGAGGGGCGCAGGTCGTGGCAGCTTGTAACGAGGGGCGCAGCCCATGTCTGTCGCAGCTTGTAATGAGGGGCGCAGGTCGTGTCCGTCGCAGCTTGTAACGAGGGGCGCAGCCCATGACCGTGGCAGCTTGTAACGAGGGGCGCAGTCCGTGTCCGTCGCAGCTTGTAATGAGGGGCGCAGGTCGTGGCAGCTTGTAACGAGGGGCGCAGCCCATGTCTGTCGCAGCTTGTAATGAGGGGCGCAGGTCGTGTCCGTCGCAGCTTGTAACGAGGGGCGCAGCCCATGACCGTGGCAGCTTGTAACGAGGGGCGCAGTCCGTGTCCGTCGCAGCTTGTAATGAGGGGCGCAGGTCGTGGCAGCTTGTAACGAGGGGCGCAGCCCGTGTCCGTCGCAGCTTGTAACGAGGGGCGCAGCCCGTGACCGTCGCAGCTTGTAACGAGGGGCGCAGGTCGTGGCAGCTTGTAACGAGGGGCGCAGGTCGTGGCAGCTTGTAACGTCCGTCGCAGCTTGTAACGAGGGGCGCAGCCCGTGACCGTCGCAGCTTGTAACGAGGGGCGCAGGTCGTGGCAGCTTGTAACGAGGGGCGCAGCCCGTGTCCGTCGCAGCTTGTAATGAGGGGCGCAGGTCGTCGCAGCTTGTAGTGAGGGGCGCAGCTCGTGTCCGTCGCAGCTTGTAGTGAGGGGCGCAGCTCGTGTCCGTTGCAGCTTGTAGTGAGGGGCGCAGCTCGTGTCCGTCGCAGCTTGTAGTGAGGGGCGCAGCTCGTGTCCGTCGCAGCTTGTAACGAGGGGCGCAGCTCGTGTCCGTCGCAGCTTGTAATGAGGGGCGCAGCTCGTGTCCGTCGCAGCTTGTAACGAGGGGCGAAGCCCGTGTCCTTCGCAGCTTGTAGTGAGGGGCGCAGCTCGTGGCCGTCGCAGCTTGTAACGAGGGGCGCAGCCCGTGGCCGTGGCAGCTTGTAACGAGGGGCGCAGGCCGTGGCAGGTATGTTTCCATGAAAAATGGTGTCAGTGTGCTAACATACTATACTTTAGTCCGTTATAAATTCTACAAAGGCATGTAGTCATAAATCCTCCAATCTACTAATGCAATTAAAGTTTCATTAGAGATTACAAAACATGGCGATAATGAATTGTATTGTACATAGTTTGAAACATAACATCCCCTTCACACTCGAAGTCAACGCAACACGCGCGTAGGGTTTTCAGGACGAGGTTTGATACAGGGAATTATGGGTAAACCACTTGTGATTCATTATTAGTACTTTGTACAATACAATTCATTTATATCTCTATTTATTAGTCAATATATACAATATGTATTCCCCTGATGGTCTCTGCCCCAGTTACATAATGTGTTCAGACCATGCCCTCCTTTCTCCACATTTGTGCCTTCACCTCTGATTTTATTGTGACTCCTTTTTCAATTTGTACCTTGCCATGTTTTGTAATCTCTAATACAATTAGTTTTATTAGTAGATTGGTGGATTTATGATTCCATGCTTTAGTAGGATTTATATTGATTTCCGGAGTGATTTCCATATTTAGGCTAAGTTCACACTGGGCGTTTTTGCTGCGTTTTTTTTTTCTGCAGCAAAACCTGTGTGCATAGCAGGAAAGGAGCTGCTGCAAAAACACAGGCTTTGGTGCCTTTTTTCATGTGTTTTTTTTCTTTTCCATTCAATTGGTGAAAAATGCTGAAAGTGACATGCTCTGTGTCCAAAAAAAACCATGCAAAGCACAAAATACCGATGACAAAAGTGTTTGCATGAGATCTCTGAAGTCTTATAGACCTAGCTGGTACTAAAAAAAACACAGCAAAAACGCCCAATGTGAACCTGGCCTTAGTTAGGTTTTACTTGGTGGGCCATGGCCTCATTATTTCCTTCTTATTTGTTTCTTCGGGTGATATTGATTTCACTTTTTTTTTAGTCCATTGTTCAACAATTTTTGGTATTGCTGATGTAGACCTTATGATCCCAGCTGCTGTCCGCCATGCTGTTGCTTCTATAGTGCTTTGGTTTTATCCACTTTCTACAATTTACCTAAGTGTATAAATCCCTGTGCGTGGCATTAGTCCATCCACCTGTCATCGGTGACACTATCGGTGGTTATCCACCACAATCATTTCACATTGGAAGCGGAACAGTCCTGTGAAATCTAATGGCAGTAATGATTTAGCTACCAGACTCTTCAGTGACACCGTACTGAAAAGCGAAAACACTGGGGTTGGATTTGCAGGCCATATGCACCAATAGTCTTATTTTGCTAAGGAAGGTTAGAGAATCCAAGCATCTGACCGCCATCGCGAAATAGCACATAGAAAGGCAATGACTGCCTAGGGGTATATTCACAAGGGGAGATAGATATATAATTATAAATAAAACATTTCTCCATTTCTGCTTGGGGGGGAAAAAAGTTCCAAACTTGGCCACTGATGAACGAGAAGCAGAAAAAAATGCCACATGCACAAAAATCTCATCAAATATCTGCATTAAATACGGGCCTATAATGCCCTGAGTACATGTTGGTGTATAGTTGAACCTGCAGCTTTCCTTGGGACCGTCGTATCCGCAGGTCTGGATGATGGTATAGACTCCAGATAGAGAGACGATAGGATCAGCCGTGCATAGAGAATACATTTGTACTGCAGGTTTGGAGAAGCCCCCAGCACTGGATGTGAGACCCCTAAATACCTTAGATTAAGAGCAGCTAAACAAGGCTTTACTTGTGCCCTACGTACAGAAAATAACTGCTATCATACTGCCCCCTATAGAGTAGAATCTACATCTCTACGTAGAGTAGAATTTTTATATCTAAATCCTGTTTTCTTTTTCCAGCCATCAAGGTGAACTGCGTGGGCACGTGCGGGGTCTCTAACAAGGCTAACGACACATCCTGGAACTTGGAGGAGCAATACTTCAATGGGACCTTCTCGCTGGCTGATAAAGGTACATGATCCCAGGAGCATAGACCCTCCTAAAGGTCTATCCTCAGGTTATTGTTGCAGATTGTGGCTCCTTCTCCTCTCCTTTACGGTTGTCTTGTGCACCAGTAACTATCAGCTTAGGCGTTTGTCTGTTAACAATCCCAGTTACCCGAGTCCTGCTCCAGGCCATAGGGCCCCCATTAATATGTACGTCTCCACAAACAAGTGTTTGTTATTAATGTGGCTGCAATTACAAATGAATTCTCCCGCCTGAGAGCCATTCTCTAATTTCACCAGTTTTTACAATCTGCTGTACACGTATATCTTTCATGTAGGAAACACAAGGTCTCCACTAAGTTTGCAACTTGGATTTGCTCTTGAAGATTGCCTGTTTAGACAAGCGGCATCGCCGCACTGCTGACTTGAAATTTGTCCTCGCCCATTCTGCAACCAGAGTCCTTACCTTTGCAGCATTGGAGGAACGCACATAGGCTGGTCGGATCCAGCAATCTTGAAGAGTTTATCGCTGCACTTCTTGCCTAGGAGACCAGCCACCGCTGAGGCTGCAGAGGTGTTTGGTAACCTAGGCAACGAGCCGTAAACCATAGAATTAAAAACTCCTCCTCTTCACACCCTGCTCTAGTTGATTGACAGATCTTACCTGTGTGTGTAGAATCTGGTAATCAAGGAGTGTGTTGCAGCGATAAGCCGGCCGGGGACCTCATCATCGGACTAGTCAGGACTCTCCCTACAGTCCCCGGCCGTGCAGCGAGGCTCTGATGCGTTCTGACCATATTTCAGGCAGCATGAATCTGACAGGTTACCTTTTAAAGATGTCTACTTGCTGTCTGTGAGTAGTAGCATACTCCTTAACATCCAGAGACTGAAGATCTAGAGCTTATACTTCCAAGCATGACCTCATTCTAATCAAAAGAGGAGGCTGGCTGGGGATGCTGGCAGGTAGGACGAGGTCTGGTCTGGCAGCCATGGACTACCGATGTGGCTACTGGACCAAGGTCCTGCAAATCTTTTTACTCAACTCTAGTCAGAAGTTTTGATAAGTGAGACCCCCACTGATCAGTAAAGGAAGGTGTAGAAGCACTTATGAGTGCTGCTGTCCTCTGAGACTCTAGACTTTCTGTTAAGCCTGTATTCGGTCTCTGAGAAGAAAGGCTTTTGGCTGAGCACTCAGCAGGGGGCTAAGCTCGCCAATCAACATTTTTGACATGCTTGTGTGAAAACTTTACTTTTAGAAACCACTCGTAGACTAGTACATTTGTGCTTTTGGTCTTGACAATAGGAATATTTTTAGAACCCAGCAAATCATTGGAAACGTTCTCCGTGATGTGAATTATCAATAGCCGGTCTATTTTCTCTTCTTTGTGTGTAGAGCGTGCGGTGCCCCATCTGCTGTGCTAGTCCTCTCTGGTGAAGTGGTCTTATAAATGCTGTCCACCTCTCCTCCGCACCTGCCACCCTACCCTTAGGTTTCAGTACATGCTGTAACTTCCGCGCTGAGGGTTTTGCATTGTGTTCACGGTGTCGGTATGGAGTTTCTTTGCAAGCCGTCTTTTAATGAAGACATTCCTGCAGCCACTTACATCTCATTGCTCATAAAAAAGGAAAGTCTATTTGGAACGCTCGACCTGAACGATCAATGATCCGAGTGGCTCCAAGTATTTCATCCTATTCAGAGTTATAATGGTTGTTTAATAAAAAGCAAAAGGCAGACAATGAGATTTCATCCCAATCAGTAATGCAATGGAATGAGTGGAAAAATGCCCATCCCCAAGCACAATCAGCATATTGGCATCCACGTGCGTGACTGACCTCACCCGCTATCTCTGGACCCCTCCTACACACATGCACACTCCATTTGGTTAAGCATGCATGTGTCGTCAAAGGGGAGAGAGGTGCAGGCTCCTACCACACACCATGTCCTAGGAGAAAAGGATTGGCTTTCGGAGAAGAATCAGGCATGCATGAGTTCAACATGCCCTATTGTGGAGATATGTCCGGCAGCAGCTTAGAGGGAACATGTCATACAAGATGAGGGTCATTATTTTACATTAAGGTACCTGGAAATTAGCAGATTTACCGGAAGCCAGAAAATTAACTCCTTGCGCTGTACCAGTCATCTGGGCGGTACTATAATCACGGTCAGCTGTAGTCTCGCCCACTGTACTTTGATAGCCTGCTCAATGGCCATCTATTGGGGTGTGGGGGAACGGCAGGTAATCAAAAGAAGCACTCAGTATCCCTCAAAAGGGTTTTGACTGAGTATGGTGGGGGTCTATAGTCAGGTAAGACCCCTACGAGCACTTATAAAAGGTGTTAAGTTTTATAACTTTCTAATCACACACTTTTTAAAGATGTCTACTTGCTGCCAACTAAGGAGAACATAAGTCATCACATCCAGAGACCGAAAACCTGATAAAATAATGTTTTTGCACGTTGACATGAAGCAGAAATGCTGCACTCTGGCACCAGCAGCCCAGAGGCAGCTGAATATTTCTGTTGTGTATCCTGTGCCGGGTGTTGGCCGCCCCTCATTGTCTGGTCTGGAAGAATGCATTGTTCTTATCTCTTTGCATTGTAAATGACTATGAAAGTGTCTGTGTCTTCCAGGAACGCTGCAGCCTGGGGAACGCACCTTTCCTTTCCAGTTTCTGTTGCCAGGTAATGACTCGAGTCGGCTATCTGGTTCCTGCCGTGGAGGCTGGAAGTATGGTTTTAATATTAATGACTTGCACGGAGGCGACATCAAAGCGGCATCGCTCGCAGTCAGAATGACACATCAGGTGGATAAATCGATTAACATGCTCGGAGAATCTGTCACTGGATTCCCGGTCAGGGGTTATTGCTTTACTGCACGTGCTGCAAAGAATCGATCAGTCTGTGTTAATATGTAGCTTGGCTGCGAATCGTGGAAACGCCATTTACATTCCCCTTTGGTCAACACGAGCCAAACATGTATACTAAGGTTAGAGAAATGTGTACACAGCAATTCCCGAATATGGTTTCACTAATGGGGGTGATCAGATATTGGGGCAGGGAAGACGTCCTGTGGTTTTCTGCTGCATCAAATGCCATAAACTGCATATTCTTTATGACAATGGGGAGATGAAACGCTTTAGAGAACCATTTTTAAGAAAAGAAGGCGGTCCCATTTAAGACTCCTATATATTTGCAAGGTGCTACAAACACCATGTCTTCACTCTGGAGGTCTGTGCTCTTGTGGTCATTATATGTGCAGTCCATTGATTTCAAAGGGATTCATGTAATACTTCATATTACCAGTGGCGGTGCTACGGAGCAACTGATCACGTCCTGCTGGGCCCTTATGAGGACTCTTCTAACAAAGTAATACTATACAGAAACCGACCTAGTCCGCTGGTTTATTGCACTTGGTAGAGGTTATCTGCTGCTAGTTACATGTATGGAGGCCGACGGGCTGAAACTCTCATGGTTTTTCTACCTTGTTTGCAGCATCGGCACCGACATCCTTCGAGGGGCCGTTTGGTAAAGTCCTTTACCATGTGAAGGCGATTATAGAAACGCGAAGACTATCCAAAGATTACAAGAGCAGCAAACCGTTCTACATCCTGAGACCCCTGGACCTGAATGAAATCCCTGATATCGAGGTGAGTTGCGAGGTCACTCGCATGCTACAGCCTCTTATCTGCCCAGTTTGGCTAGTAAGTGACTGCATTGTGATCTCCTGGTATGTACCGTATTTTTTGGATTATAAGACGCACCCCAAATTTTGAGGAGAAAAACCGGAATTTTTTTCTTTTAATAAAATGGTGGTGCTTCTTATAATCCATGCATCTTATTGCTTACCGGGGGTGGTGGCTGCGGTGAAGCGGGGTCTCAGGGTCGCTGCTGGAGGAAGCAGGAGTGGGATGATGCGGCAGCCCGGGATCAGGGAGTGTTCCGATGTGCGGCGTGCCGCTGTGGGTGTCTCCAGTTCGGGGGGCTCTGGCCTTTCACAAAATCGACAGAACCCCTACAGCACCAGAGACACCCGCAGCAGCGCCAAGCACCCTCATCCCAGCCTGCAGCAATGGCACTGGTAAGGTATATCCGCATTATAAGACGCACCCCCATTTCCCCCCCAAATTTTTTGGGGAAAAAGTACATCTTATAATCTGAAAAATACGGTAATTGGGCATTGGCAGCAGGATCCATCTTGGGCCACGTTCACACACTCAGTATTTTACATCAGTATTTGTAAGCCAAAACAAGGAGTGGAGTAAGCAGAGGAAAAGTATAATGGCTTACAAATACTGATGTAAAATACTGAACGTGTCCTAAGTGACGCAGAACAGAGAGCTGCTGCAAACCGCATGTTTCCCCTCCCCCAGTCTGGACAACTCTGTGCCCTTTCTGCTTGGTAGCGGGTCCTCTTATAGAGAGAGAGGTTTCTCCAGATGGTGACACAATGAAAATGAGAGAACAGTAAAAAGACTTAAGCATATAATTTTTTTTTTTTTTTAATCAACTTTGTCATCAATTATTTTTAGCAATTAAGCTGTGGATCCGCATCTAAAAAGTTTAGCTACAAGCTAGTGAAATCTGGTCAACTTTTGCTGAATGTGACCTCTGACCTCCGGGGCTACGTCGTGGGACAACCTATCAAAATCCACACTGAGGTGGAGAATAAGTCAGGCCGTGACACTGGCCCCATTGTGGCTAGTCTTATTCAGGTAAGAGGAAACAAAATACCACTACTATAATACTGCTCCCTGTATACAAGAATATACTGTAACTACTATAATACTGCTCCCTGTATACAAGAACATAACTACTATAATACTGCTCCATGTATACAAGAATATAACTACTATAATACTGCCCCTATGTACAAGAATATAACTACTATAATACTGCCTGCTTTGTACAAGAATATAACTACTATAATACTGCTCCCTGTATACAAGAATATCTTCTATAATACTGCTCCCTGTATACAAGAATATAACTACCATAATACTGCCCCTATGTACAAGTATATAACTACTATAATACTGCCCCTATGTACAAGTATATAACTACTATAATTCTGCCCCCTATGTACAAGAATATAACTACTATAATTCTGCCCCTTATATAGACACTTCTGGGAGCACATCTGAATACCATTTTCTGGTGTTCATGTGCAGCCCCCTTTTCTCCGGTGGACGTGCTCAGCCAGTAGTAGAACACAACATGACCCCTAACTTACACATTGATAATGTATTTTTAGAAAATCGCCTACAGATCAAAACGTTGTGTCTATGATCTGAGGACCATCGCAGAGGTTGAAGGGGCTGCGGTAAAGGCGTGGAAGCATGCAGTTTGGGATGAGCAAATTCTGGTGCCTGCCCTTCCTCAGTCCATATTGCAAGGCTGTAACCTTATTCAGATAGAATATTATCTGCAGGTAAGAAGCTCTTGGAAGTACGGATGGGGCGAAAATAACACGTGACTCATCCACACCTGGCATGATCTCACGGAAAATAATTACTAATCAGTCTGTGAAATGTAACTGTGACCCACAGTCGTTCTTATTCATTAATCTGCAGTAAAAGGAGGAGGAAATGTTAATCATTCTATAGAATACACTAGAGATTTAATACTGCCACCTGGTGTGGGAAGACGGGATTGCATGCCACCACTAACTCTCCCATTGATCTGTTGGGTTGTGTTCAGATAATCGTTGCCAATTTACGACCACCAGAGCTAGCAAGACCATGATTGAGGTGATGGGTGTTGGGCAACGCCTTTTAAATGCGGTTATTCACATTAGGCCGGGATCACACATACGCGAGATACAGCCGAGTCTCGCAGATGAAATCCCAGCTCTGGCGCCGGGACTCCGGAAAGGAGCGTGCAGCCACACAGCAATACATAGAGCTGCAAGCTCCGCTCACAAGTGCCGGCGCCAGAGCTGGGTTTTCATCTGCGAGACTCGGCCGTATCTCGCGTATGTGTGATTCCAGCCTCAGATGAATGTCGACCGAACCAACTGATTTCTTTGGGACAGACAAGTATTTGATGTGAATGGTGGAGCAACATCTCCCCCAGTGACAGAAGTTGGGGTGACAAGTAGGACTGAGCATGCTGAATTTCAACATGTTCAATCCTTTTTTTTTTTTTTTCTTTTCTTTCCTCAGGGTAGATTGGCTTTATTCGCTGATCTGACCAGAGTTCACATTGACCCAAAGTGCATGACAAGTTGCCCATTATTCATCTGTAGTAGTCACCAATGATTTTAGTAAGAGCTCTGGTTAGCACGTGGTTTTCCACACCGTCTGCTATGCAGGGACCTAGAACTACTTATCCCCATTAATGGAGCAGCCAGTGCCAGGCAGCAGCTGCCAAGGCAAACAGGATCATGGGGTGCATTAAAAGAGGTCTGGATACACATGATGAGAGCATTATACTGCCTCTGTACAAATCCCTAGTTAGACCGCACATGGAGTACTGTGTCCAGTTTTGGGCACCGGTGCTCAGGAAGGATATAATGGAACTAGAGAGAGTACAAAGGAGGGCAACAAAATTAATAAAGGGGATGGGAGAACTACAATACCCAGATAGATTAGCGAAATTAGGATTATTTAGTCTAGAAAAAAGACGACTGAGGGGCGATCTAATAACCATGTATAAGTATATAACGGGACAATACAAATATCTCGCTGAGGATCTGTTTATACCAAGGAAGGTGACGGGCACAAGGGGGCATTCTTTGCGTCTGGAGGAGAGAAGGTTTTTCCACCAACATAGAAGAGGATTCTTTACTGTTAGGGCAGTGAGAATCTGGAATTGCTTGCCTGAGGAGGTGGTGATGGCGAACTCAGTCGAGGGGTTCAAGAGAGGCCTGGATGTCTTCCTGGAGCAGAACAATATTGTATCATACAATTATTAGGTTCTGTAGAAGGACGTAGATCTGGGGATTTATTATGATGGAATATAGGCTGAACTGGATGGACAAATGTCTTTTTTCGGCCTGACTAACTATGTTACTATGTCTGTCACAATAAATGAAAGATTTGGAAAGGCAAGATTTGTAGATGAGCAGATATCTTCCCAGAAAACAATCAAATCTCACATGAAATGAACTGAACTTCCAAAAAAAAAAAAGAAAAAAAAAAAAAGACATTTGCTCTCCACAGGGTTAGAGGGGCTTAAGCCTTCTACTCATTTCTTATTTGGGTTCGTTTTCCTCAGGTCACAGTTAAAAACCCGGAGGTTTCTGTCACGTTACCCATCTACATTGGAAATACAGCGGTCAGCCCTTCTCGCCTAGGTCTCAGACACTCCATATCACATGCACAGACGCCCGTGGTTCCCAGTGCGCCCCCTGCAGACGATGAACAGTGTTGCAGCATCCAGCCTATGGACAATGTCTCTATTCCTACTAAGTGCCACTCGCAGCAACAGGCGAACGCCCCCTTCTGCTACGCACCCGAGCTGCACTTCCCAGACTCCCAGGAGACAGAGGCCGGAACTCTGGGATCTCCCTCGCACCCAACCCTCTGCCTTTCCACAGGAGCCACCATCCCGTATTACGCAGACGGAGCTGTTGTCCCAGTGCCTACAGCCAGCACTCTGATCTTACCCCCAGAATACAGCACATGGGGCTATCCTTACGGTAAGTCCTCTCACAATGACAAGTGCACTCTTCCCTATACAAAGCAGGTGAATCATCCGTGTCTTGTTCTGGAGGACCCAACATGTCCACACTTTACATGGACACGCCTGGATTTCAGTGAGAACAGTGTAATGCTTCCTTTCTCCTGCGGAGGAGCTGTAGAGAAATGGAACACTTCACAGCAGGTTCCTTCACAGATCACAGTGATCAATGGTGATTCCAACAGCAGGATGGCCTGTGGTTAACTTACCGTTGTGTTCCTGTTATCGCAGGGGGTTCCACCTCGAATGGAGCAGAGATGCACACGCTCGACCTCTGCTCCATTCATTATCTATTGGGCTGCCAGAAATAGTGGTGCCCTCCTCTATTACCAACATTCGAATAACAATGAATGGAGATCAAACGTGTGCATCTCTTCTCCATCTCTTCTCCATTTAAGACAGGGCTCTACAGAGCTTGGTTCCCATGTTCCAGAGTCTTGATTAAAAGGGGGGTCTCCGCAACTAACAATGGAGCGGGCATGTTGCCTTGCCATTCTTTACCCGGATATCTGCCATTGGGGACCATAAGGGGGTTCTATAACATAGGGATACACAATATTCCTCCAACAGAACAATCCTCCCCAGAAGAATATATAAACCACAAACCCCAGAATTATGTTTGCTGTGTAGAGGTTTAGCACATGGAGGCAGGACTGTTACTGAGACACATGTCTGGTCCTTCAGTAAACTGCTCCCTCTTCTTACTCTGGCCTCTGAGATGTGGCCTGCTTGCAGCCACCACAAGGGGAAGCTCACCGCACGCAGTTATACAGCTCCATTCAGTTTAACCCTTTGTTGGGCAACTTCCACATAGCTCAATCCTACAAAATACGAGGAGCAAAAAGTCCCATACGCAGGTATAAAACAACATATAATAATTTTATTGAACATATAAAGTACATACAGACTGACAATACAAAGTCCAGGAAATGGTGCATATACAGAAGACACAACCACTGTAGTAACACAAGGGGCATAACAAGCGGATAACCAGAGGTAAAAAGTGATATGGCATATACCAATAAAGTGCTAAGTGCTATGCAGGGTACCAGGGTATATGCAACCATAACCCTATCCGTATACAAGTCTCCACATCCTTCCTATCCCATATAGGGTTAAATAGTAACAGATAGGGAAGGTACACCGTTAGTCTTACCCGTGTTCATGTGCCAGTGTGTGTCGCCAGCAGCCCCGACGCGCATTTCGCGTTGGGCTTCCTCGGGGGGCTGCTTATTGGTATATGCCATATCACTTTTTACATTTGGTTATCCGCTTGTTATGCCCCTTGTGTTACTACAGTGGTTGTGTCTTCTGTATATGCACCATTTCCTGGACTTTGTATTGTCAGTCTGTATGTACTTTATATGTTCAATAAAATTATTATATGTTGTTTTATACCTGCGTATGGGACTTTTTGCTCCTCGTATTTTGTAGGATTGATATTTCTGGAGTGTCCTGGTGACTATTGTAGTGTCCAAATTAATATGGGATATTATCCCGGCAATTTTTCTAAGCTATGTATCAGTGGTACCTGTTCTTAACTTCCACATAGCTGTATAAAGGCTTTTTTCTTTCAGGGACATGTTGGTGTTTTGAATAATGCCATTCCTTTTATAATACAATAGTAAAAAAAAAATAATTCCAAGTGGGGTGAAATTATTATAAAAAAAAAAAAAAAAACAACCAAAAATGCAATTTCACTTTTTTTAAAAAATGTACAATTTTCATTTTTATGCCGTTTTATTGTGCAGCAAAAATTACCTGGTGACGTGATTTTCCATGTCAGTACAATTATGCCGATGCCAAACATACAAAGTTTTATATACATCAATTTTAGTGGCTGGAAAAAAACAATTTCTGGCATTTACATTTTCTTTAGAGTTTATCCTAGTTTAATTAATGTCCTATTATGACAGATTGGCCTTACAGAGATGCCAATACTGAACATGCATTTTATTTTTTTTGCCTGCAGTTATTGATTCTTGTGAGAGATTTTCGATCACTTTGGATAAACTTTGTATGTTTACGGTACATTTGCCGCTCTATTGGGTCACGTGGCACTAACTGAAGCTTTTTTTTCCTTCCCACAGACGCGCCGCCGTCATACGAGCAGAGCTGCAATGAAGCCTCAGTTAGTAACGGAAATTGAGCGACTACCTGCGACTTCCTCGAATAAAGGACACTCCGACACTTAGTGGGCCGCTCCCTGGACTACTTTTAGAGGGAGGAGGATTTTATTCTGTTATTTTATCAGTAAACTTAACCCCTCCACCCACCAACCACCTCCGCAGCCGGACTTTGTATTAAAGGAGACTGCGCTCCCGGGGCCTGCTGGCCGTTCGTGAAAGACCTTAACTTATCAATTTCTAAGCACCTGTGATGCCTTATTTAATAACTATCTCTGTGCTCTGGAACCTGTGGGACCCCAACTGCTGTGAAACTACAACTCCCAGCATGCTGGGGAGAGCCACGGGTGGCAGACCATTGCTTTAAACCCTGTATACATAAATATATATATGTGAGTGTTAGATTGCTAGTAAGTATGGAGCGAGTGGATATTTTCTTGTTTCTTTGCTGTTTTGTGTGAATGTTGTGATGGTTTTTCTTTCTCCAATGTTGATCTATTTTATGGTTGCTTTCCATTAAAATCCATCCGGTTTATATCGCATGGAGACATCCTTTGTGTAAATTGTAGCCGTGCATTGATACATTGATGTGCCTGCTGTAGAAATGGAGAATGGAGTTGGAACGCTCCCTGTCAGCACCTTGCTGGGATTTGTAGTCTCCGATATGGCTGCTGTGTCCACATCCATTACCCCTTTTTAAGGTTAGGACCATATTGTTGGAGGTTGATTGAAACCATCCCAAAAGTCATAAATGGCACCGATCGTCTCTTATATAATGTATTGAACAATTTCCCAATTACCGTACTTCCATTGAGATAATGTTTCTGGAAACCGTGAACAAGCAGGCTACCTGCTGTTGACAGATCCGATTATGACTGTATTTGTATTCTAATAATGGCACATAATACTGATTTATACTGTCAAAATATTACTTACACTGGATATTCATGTGTGACTATTAAGGAGCCACAAACGCACAACTCATCCATTATGGGCTGAAAATGGTAGATAAAATCATTGGTACTGGGTGGATCCTTAATAGCATCGTACTGACTGTTTCCTTGTTTCACAAGATACCACACAATGCCTCTTGTAGGCTGGTTTCACATTTCCAGCATCCGAGTAAGGATCGTGATGTCCGGACTGACCGTGGGTCTCCTGATCCGAGTTCAGGTAAGGCGGAGACCCCTGGCAGGTCCGGATATTGCAGCCAATGGTCTGCCTGTAAAAGTCGCTTTATTTTCGATCTTCTTTAAAGCCCCAGTGATGCGTAATCTGTTCATTTTAATATTTTAATGTGATTGGTTCGTAATCATGGTGACATCTATTAAAGGGGTTGTCTAGATTACGACAGACACTGGGTTGTGTCCGGTATTGCAACTCGTGGCTCCCCTGTAGTGAGTGGAGGGGAGCTGTAATATCATGCACAACCCATGGTCAGGGGTGGCGCGGTCTCCAGTCCTGGACAAATCCCTTTTAAGAAGCTCTCAATCAATGTGTTGTTTTTTTAAATTCACGTTCTATTACTTTTAAATTCTAAAGTGAGATTGTTTTTCTTTATTTTGACCCCAAAGTTAGGATTATTTCCAGCCTAAGCACAGTTCACGTTACAGCACATATATAATCAAGGTGGGACCCCCCAACTGTGAAGTCACTCACCTCTGCTAGAAGATTTCCATCCACTTGGGTCAACAGAGCATGCATGGTCCTTTCATAGCTCTTATGGGCCCCCGACCATTGCAAACTTGTGACCTGCGTATGTGACAAATCAGGAGATCAATTAGGTTCAAATTCCCTTTTAAAGGGGACTTTTTTTTTTTTAATTAAAAGCATGCATTCGCAGCTGAAAATCATATTTCAATTGGGTTTCCTTACAAATGATGCACTATCCATCTGCTGGCTACAGAAGGAGTCAACTGAGAATCTGTCACTGAGCTCATTCTGACAGATTATAACTCTTTTTATCCATCTTTTTCTGAGCTCTCTTTCAGCTGATTGGTGACTACAGACCACCTTCGTTAAATGTTCCAGTTAACAAAAGAGCCTGTAAAATCAAAAAGGTGTGAAACATTTTAATGGAACCCAATTGCCAATATGATTTTTAGCCCCAATTACATGCATTTACATTAAATACAATAAAATGTCCCCAAAGATGGCCAAACCCCTTTAACCAAGGTCTCGGGGACAACACCATAGTTCACATTTATGAATGTATGAACGATTGGCATGATGATGTGTTGTTTTGTCCTGCAAAACACAATGGCTACTGTCTGGGTTTGGTGTTAGATATCTAAAAAAAAAAAAAAACTCCCCAAAAATTAGTAGCACTCAGGAAAGCAAATGCACTTTATAATTCGCAAAAGCACCTTCCGACCCATTGCCTTGGAATTGGATGTTAAAATTTTACTTCTAATTAAAATAATAAAATATGGCGGCATCCGGATTCTGGACGCATTGGAAGAAATCACCAAGTGGAAATCCGTTGACGATTCGTTGGCACAAATGTTAATCCAGTCATAGTTCTCATCTTCGATTATCCTGTAAATCTTAGTTTTGCACATTTCTTCTTTTTTTATTTTTAATTATTTTTGGAAATAAATAATGACCGAAATGAATCTCTCCAAGTTGTGGATTTCTTTATTTAAAGGTGGATGGGTCTGATAACATAAGTCTAAAATAAGTCTATTCGTAAACAATTTAGAGTGTTTTTAGCAGCCCATATTAAAGGATAACAAAATAGCACTGGACCATATTGGAATTTCAGCCACACATGAGAGAGAGTAAACGAGTGGTAATTGCAGCTTAACACTAAAGGTACCTTCACACTAAACGACGCTGCAGCGATCCAGACAACGATCCGGATCGCTGCAGCGTCGCTGTTTGGTCGCTGGAGAGCTGTCACACAGACAGCTCTCCAGCGACCAACGATGCAGGTAACCAGGGTAAACATCGGGTTACTAAGCGCTGGGCCGCGCTTAGTAACCCGATGTTTACCATGGTTACCATCGTAAAAGTAAAAAAAACACAAACACTACATACTTACCTTCCGCTGTCTGTCCCTCGGCGCTCTGCTTCTCTGCCCTGTGTAAGCACAGCGGCCGGAAAGCAGAGCGGTGACGTCACCGCTCTGCTTTCCGGCCGCTGTGCTTACACAGGGCAGAGAAGCAGAGCGCCGAGGGACAGACAGCGGAAGGTAAGTATGTAGTGTTTGTGTTTTTTTTGTTTTTTTTTACTTTTACGCTGGTTACCAGGGTAAACATCGGGTTACTAAGCGCGGCCCTGCGCTTAGTAACCCGATGTTTACCCTGGTTACCAGCGAAGACATCGCTGAATCGGCGTCACACACGCCGATTCAGCGATGTCAGCAGGAAGTCCAGCGACGAAATAAAGTGCTGGACTCTCTGCAGCGACCAACGACATCACAGCAGGATTCTGATCGCTGCTGTGTGTCAAACTGAACGATATCGCTAGCCAGGACGCTGCAACGTCACGGATCGCTAGCGATATCGTTTAGTGTGATGGTACCTTTAGGCTATGTGCCCACGTTGCGTTTTTGCGATTTTCCGCTGTGGAAACTCTTACAAATATCATCCCATTAATTTCTAATGCATTCCGCAATTGATGAGCCCATGCTGCGTTTTTTTTCCGCGGTGGAAAAGCATCGCGGTAAACGCATGTTCATTATTTTTGCAGAATCATGGCAATTCCGCACCCATAGACATGCATTAGAAAAATGCATGCAAAACGCGTCAAATACGCGTATAAATCCACATGCGTTTTTCCTGCCAAGGGTGTGCAGATTTGAAGCAGAAAATTCTGCTTTAATTCTGCAACATGGGCGCATAGCCTCAGTGTTTATGGCTACTAGTATAATTCCCCTCAATGACTCTCCTAGGCAAAAAAACCTGAACCCCTGGGACGCCATCACCAGCAACTCATTTTGGCGATTTAGTGCCAGGACAAGACTTTCATTCTTATAATGTTTTAATGGCAAGTTTAATTATCTGAAAATTGTGCATCTATCTCCCATATTCAATCCTTTGCCTAGGAGAGTTATTGATGGGAATCATACTAGTAGCCATAAACACTGCTAGTATTAAGCTCCAGTAACCACTCGTTTACTCTCTCATACGTATGGCTGAAATTCCAATATGGTTTTGAGTTATTATGGACATACAGATAATTGGTTAAACCAGTGATACTGGTATGCCTCGTAGCTGCGGTGTAGATCTTGAGAAATGTTGTTTTCTGTCAATGATTTCTTCCAGGCTCCGGGGCGTGCAGTGCCTGGAACAAGTCCCTGCCTCCTCTCCATTATATTGGCACTCTCCTCCCATGCACGTCACACTGCCCTGTGACATTCAGTTGTGGCGCTGTGATCCCACACATGCGCAGTCCACTCTCGTGGTTATGTGAAACTCATCCGTCCTATGGGCAGAGCCTTTATCAATCTTCTGCGCAGGTTAGTCAGTGTGCAATAGCAACTTCAATCAGAGAAGATGTCGCCTACGAGATACCTGGGTGTATATTTGTGATACTGCCTGCATTTCATCAGTGCTTGCTTCCTGGATGCTCCACAGTCTGATGATGACTTAACAACTACCAATATTTCGTTACCATTGTTAAATACATATTGGGAGTTGTAGGTTCATGTGATACAATTGTACACTGCTCAAAAAAATAATGGGAATACTTAACACAATAGAAGTCCAAGAAAATCACACTTCTGTGAAAACAACCTGTCCAGTTATGAAGCAATACAGATTGTCAATCAATTTATTCTGCTGCTGTGCAGGTAAGAAGGGATAAGTAATTGGCAAGACAACCCCTATAAAGGAGTGGTTCTGTGGGGGGCGACCACAGACCATTTCTCTGTTCTCATGTTTTTAGGTTTATTTTCTGTTGCTTTGGTCACTTTTGCATTTTGTCATTGCTATCACCCCTAGACGTACAGTAGTATGAGGCTGTGTCAACAACCCACAAAAATTGCTCTGATAGTGCAGGTCATCCAGAATGGCACATCAATGCGAGCTGTGGCAAGACGGGTAGCTGTGCCTGTCACCAGTGTCCAGAGCATGGAGCAGATACCAGGAGACGTGGAGGGGGCCGTGAGGGAAACAACCCAGCAGCAGGACCTTTGTGCAAGGAGGAACATGCCAGAGCCCTGCAAAATGACCTCCAGCAGGCCACTAACATCCAGTTATCTGCTCAAACTGTCAGAAACTGACTCCGTAATGGTAGTATGAGGGCCCAAAGTCCACAAGTGGGTGTTGGGCTTACAGCCCAACACTGTGAAGGGCGATTAGCATTTGCTAGAGAAAACCACGATTGGCAGATTCAACATTGGCACCCTGTGCTCTTCAGGGATGAGAGCAGGTTCACACTGACAGACGTGACGCCGTTGAGAACATTCTGCTGCAGAAATGGTGGGGTGAGTCATTTCTTTGGAGGGCCGCACAGCCCTGGCTGCCATTAAGTACCAGAATGATATTCTCAGACCCAGTGTGAGACCATATGCAGGTGCACTGGGCCCGGGGTTATTTCTGACACAGGACAATGCTAGGCTTCATGTGGCTGAAGTGTCAGCAGTTCTGCATGATGAAGGCATTCATGCTATGGACTGGCCTGCCTGTTTCCCAGTCCTGAATCCAATGGAGGACATCATGTCTCGTTCCATCCACCAACGCTACGTTGCATCACATGGTCTGTCCAGGAGTTGGACCGATTCTTTAATCCAGGTCTGGGAGGAGATCCCTCAGACCATCCACCGCCTTATCAGGAGCATGACCAGGTGTTGTAGGGAGGTCATAGAGGCAGGTGGAGGCCACAAACTACTGAGCATCATTTCCTTGTCTTGAGGCATTTGCACTGAAGTTAAATTAAGCCTGTAATTTTTTTCACTTTGATTTTGAGCATCAAATTCAGACCTCCACAGGATATACATTTTTATTTACATTGATCGTTTTTATTGTTCTCAACACATTCCACTATGCAGTGAATAAAGATATGCAACTAGAATATTTCATTCAGTGACATCTAACGTAGTATTTTAGTGTTCCCTTTATTTTTTTAAGCAGTGTATATAGGGCTGACCTGACATTGCAATTGATTGCTGTACTAAGATTGGTGATTTATTCAAGTACAGAAGGTGGTTCTGGAGCTGCATTCATGTACTGACAGTGGTTTTGGCACTGTATTGATGTACGGACGGTGGTTTTGGCACTGCATTTATGCACTGTCTGTGGTTCTGATCTTACTCACATGTAGCAATCCAAAACGTGCTTCATGGCCATGTTAGAACTCAAAAAACCCTGTCACCTACTTTTTCGTATATAAGCTGCAGCCACCGCCATCAGGGGCTTATCTACAGCATTCTGTAATGCTGTAGATAAGCCCCCGATGTAACCTGAAGGATAAGAAAAGCAAGTTATATTATACTCTCCTGGGGGGGCTGTCCGGTCGGCGTCGTGGTCCGGATCCGGCGCCTCCCATCTTCATGCGATGACGTCCTCTTCCTTGCTTCTGTCATGGCTCCTGCACAGGTGTACTTTAGCTGCTCTGTTGAGGGCAGAGCAAAGTACTGCAGTGCGCAGGCGCCGGGAAACGTCCAAGAAGCCCTGCGCACTGAAGTACTTTTACGCTGCTCTCAACAGGGCAGATAAAGTACGCCTGCCAGCAAGGAAGAGGATGAAGAGGCGCCGGACCGCTCCACCCAAGTGAGTATAATATAACTTGTTTTCCAGTTCACCACCTGACGGCACCATTGGAGGACGTCCTCCATGCCCTCAGTGGGACAGGAACAACAAGCGGTTAAAAGGACCCTCCCCACTCCACCCACCAGTGTTTTTCCTGTCCTACTGTGGATAGGAACGGCAAGCTTTTCCTCCGACGGTGCTGTGCAGATGGTGGGGATCGGGAGGCCCAGCCTTTCCCTTCCCTGCTGCACAATATCTGCGGCTGATACCTGCAATGGGGGGTCCCTCGGCCTCCCCAGTGTAGCGCTGCTCCTGGGGTCAGGGTCCGATTCCTCCGTACAGAGGGCTCTCAGTCCAGGTGTCTGGCTGCTGGGGGGTGAATGCGGCCGCATCCTTCTCCAGAGACCGCTTCCATCAAGCGGCCGCGTCATTTCCGGCCGCGGCGAGCGCGGGACGCCAGCAGCAGCACCGGCCTCAGGAGAGGCTTTGAAGAGCACGGTCATCCGCAGGAACGCAGCAAGGAGGGCAGGATCAACCAGGTAAAACCTATATAAATGTCACAGGGGGGTCTTTATGCTGCCGGCCATCCTGACAAGGAGCACTCGGCTAAACTATCTTCGCTATGGAAGAGACAGCCAGACCTGAGGGGACTGACCAGCTACAGGGGCACGTGAGTGGGCTGATCTAAGCCATACCACAATGCTCACCCCACCTCCTACTTCCCTATCTACTGCTGGTATCGCTATGTATTCTAGGCAGAGCCTCCCATCCCCGCAGCTGAAAGGAAAAAATCCAGGAAAAATAAATGCCCGATATGTGCTGTTAAATTCCCGGAAAATTGGCGGAAGCCACTATGCAAGTCGTGCACATCTAAGATTGTGGGTGATGAACAGACTGAGTTATTAACCAGTATGAGAACAATGATTCGTCAGGAGGTTCGCAACAGGCTTTATGGCGGATGCTTCAGCAGAATCTGTACGCTTCGCCGCCAGAAGCGAGTCTTTTTCCAACGTGGCCAGAAGGGCTATCTGGCTAAAGACTTGGTCAGGGGATATCCAATCAAAAAATAAACTGCGGAATCCCATTCTCAGGGAATAAAGTATTTGGGCCTATTCTAGATGACATTTTAGAAAAAGCCTCAGATAAAAAGAAGGGGTTCCCTGAGGAGAACACAAAAAAATTCCAGCCCTTTTGTAGATCATGACCTGGTCAGAAGACAGACTACAAAGGGAAAGGGAAATCGGGGAGGTGGTCTTATCCCAAGGGTGGAAAGTGTAGAGACTCCATCTTCCCAAGTACAGGTGCAGGAAAGCCAAATAAACTACATCAAGGTGGGAGGTCAGTTACAGAAATTTCTAGGGGGTTGGCAGAAAATATCCCAAAATCCTTGGATTCTGCAGGTAATTGCTCAGGGGTACAAACTACAGTTCTCCAACCGTCCCCCAGAAAGATTTGTAGTAACCAGACCCTGTCCGCTCTTAGACTCCTCCATAAGGACAAACATCCAGGAGTTGTTAGAGTTAGAGGCAATCATCCCGGTCAGGGCTGCCACTAGAAATTTCGGGGCCCCATACTGGCAAAATTTTCGGGGCCCCCTTGAAACTCCGCCCAGGCTCCACCCCAGCCCCGCCTCCAGGCTCCACCCCACGAACTGTCCACAGTCCCACCACTCTCTCTTGGAAAATCTCCACTTCTCACCTATCACACATTGACAGTTCCCATCACCAGATCACACATATAGCCGGCAGCTTTTGTTTTGGCCAAAAGATTTTTTAAGCCGCCACCACAACAAGGTAGACACTTTTGGCCGGGCCCTACTCTACTGTAACCTACTAAATATTTGTTAAAATATGCAATACAATTTAGGTATATTTTTATTTATTTTTCAATTTTTAAAATGACCTATAATACTACATACAAGGAACAAATACCACAACACTATGACCAGATGACATATTACCACCACAGTGATCGAATAATATAAAATACAAGGAACAAATACCGCTACACCATGACCAGACCACATATTACCTCCACATCATGACCAGACCACATATTACCAACAATGACTGAATACTACAATACTGATCAGTAATACAAAAAAAACCCACAATACTATCACCATCAGTGCCATTATGCACAGGAGATCTGTAATTAGTAAGCAGTGTCTGTGTACAGGTAATACAGTGATCACTGGTGACATTACACACAGGAGCTCTGTATATAATGTATAGATAATACAGTGATCACTGGTGACATTGTACACAGGACCTCTGTATATAGTATACAGTGTATAGTGTAAGTGTATAGGTAACACTGACTCACCAGTGACGTCTCTAGGTGAAGTCCTTCATCTTTCATCCAGCACAGACCGCCATCACTTTATCCAGCCAGGACTCGTCTCTGCAGGAAATAAAACAGTTATCTCGAGTTCCGCTTGTAGAACACATTACTTAATTTTCCCAACTTCTACATTACACCACATGAAGAAGGCAACATAGTATCACTCTACACAGTAACAGGACCGCCCCCCCCCATTTAAAACAGTATACTCAAAAAATAAAATAAATACATCACTGCAATAATAATATCCCTTAATTAGCCCCTATGGTAATATTCGCCATCCTGGCCACCGTGTGTCTCATTTCAGGCTCCAGCCATATGTTCTCTCATCCTGCCCTCATGAGTATCCATTCTACCCCATATGATCTCCATCGTATCCATCCTGCCCCATCTGTTTCCAATCCTGCACCATCTCTGTCCAGCACTCTGCCCCATCTCTGTCCAGCACTCTGCCCCATCTCTGTCCAGCACTCTGCCCAGCACTCTGCCCCATCTCTGTCCAGCACTCTGCCCCATCTCTGTCCAGCACTCTGCCCCATCTCTGTCCAGCACTCTGCCCCATCTCTGTCCAGCACTCTGCCCCATCTCTGTCCAGCACTCTGCCCCATCTCTGTCCAGCACTCTGCCCCATCTCTGTCCAGCACTCTGCCCCATCTCTGTCCAGCACTCTGCCCCGTGTCCAGCTTTCTGCCCCCCATGTGTCCAGCTTTCTGCCCCCCATGTGTCCAGCTTTCTGCCCCCCCCCCGTGTCCAGCTTTCTGCCCCGCCCCCCCCTGTCCAGCTTTCTGCCCCCCCCCGTGTCCAGCTTTCTGCCCCCCCCCGTGTCCAGCTTTCTGCCCCCCCCGTGTCCAGCTTTCTGCCCCCCCGTGTCCAGCTTTCTGCCCCCCCGTGTCCAGATTTACTGCCCCCTCCGTGTCCAGATTTACTGCCCCCTCTGTGTCCAGATTTACTGCCCCCTCCGTGTCCAGATTTACTGCCCCCTCCGTGTCCAGATTTACTGCCCCCTCCGTGTCCAGATTTACTGCCCCCTCCGTGTCCAGATTTACTGCCCCCTCCGTGTCCAGATTTACTGCCCCCTCCGTGTCCAGATTTACTGCCCCCTCTGTGTCCAGATTTACTGCCCCCTCTGTGTCCAGATTTACTGCCCCCTCTGTGTCCAGATTTACTGCCCCCTCTGTGTCCAGATTTACTGCCCCCTCTGTGTCCAGCTTTACTGCCCCCTGTGTCCAGCTTTACTGCCCCCTCTGTGTCCAGCCTTCTGCCCCCCCTGTGTCCAGCTTTACTGCCCCCCTGTGTCCAGCCTTCTGCCCCCCGTGTCCAGCCTTCTGCCCCCCGTGTCCAGCTTTACTGCCCTTCTGTGTCCAGCGGCCTTCTGCCCCCCCCCCCCCGTGTCCAGCTTTACTGCCCCCGTGTCCAGCGGCCTTCTGCCCCCTCTGTGTCCAGCTGCCTTCTGCCCCCTCTGTGTCCAGCTGCCTTCTGCCCCCTCTGTGTCCAGCTGCCTTCTGCCCCCTCTGTGTCCAGCTGCCTTCTGCCCGCTCTGTGTCCAGCTGCCTTCTGCCCCCTCTGTGTCCAGCTGCCTTCTGCCCCCGTGTCCAGCTGCCTTCTGCCCCCCTGTGTCCAGCTGCCTTCTGCCCCCGTGTCCAGCTGCCTTCTGCCCCCTCTGTGTCCAGCTGCCTTCTGCCCCCCTGTGTCCAGCTTTACTGCCCCCCTGTGTCCAGCTGCCTTCTGCCCCCTCTGTGTCCAGCTGCCTTCTGCCCCCGTGTCCAGCTGCCTTCTGCCCCCGTGTCCAGCTGCCTTCTGCCCCCTCTGTGTCCAGCTGCCTTCTGCCCCATCTGTGTCCAGCTGCCTTCTGCCCCCCTGTGTCCAGCTGCCTTCTGCCCCCTGTGTCCAGCTGCCTTCTGCCCCCCTGTGTCCAGCTGCCTTCTGCCCCCCTGTGTCCAGCTGCCTTCTGCCCCCTCTGTGTCCAGCTGCCTTCTGCCCCCCTGTGTCCAGCTTTACTGCCCCCCTGTGTCCAGCTGCCTTCTGCCCCCGTGTCCAGCTGCCTTCTGCCCCCGTGTCCAGCTGCCTTCTGCCCCCTCTGTGTCCAGCTGCCTTCTGCCCCCCTGTGTCCAGCTGCCTTCTGCCCCCTCTGTGTCCAGCTTTACTGCCCCCCTGTGTCCAGCTGCCTTCTGCCCCCTCTGTGTCCAGCTGCCTTCTGCCCCCGTGTCCAGCTGCCTTCTGCCCCCCTGTGTCCAGCTGCCTTCTGCCCCCCTGTGTCCAGCTGCCTTCTGCCCCCCTGTGTCCAGCTGCCTTCTGCCCCCTCTGTGTCCAGCTGCCTTCTGCCCCCCTGTGTCCAGCTGCCTTCTGCCCCCTCTGTGTCCAGCTGCCTTCTGCCCCCTGTGTCCAGCTGCCTTCTGCCCCCTCTGTGTCCAGCTGCCTTCTGCCCCCCTGTGTCCAGCTTTACTGCTCCCCTGTGTCCAGCTGCCTTCTGCCCCCGTGTCCAGCTGCCTTCTGCCCCCTCTGTGTCCAGCTGCCTTCTGCCCCCCTGTGTCCAGCTGCCTTCTGCCCCCGTGTCCAGCGGCCTTCTGCCCCCTCTGTGTCCAGCGGCCTTCTGCCCCCCTGTGTCCAGCGGCCTTCTGCCCCCCTGTGTCCAGCGGCCTTCTGCCCCCCTGTGTCCAGCGGCCTTCTGCCCCCTCTGTGTCCAGCGGCCTTCTGCCCCCTCTGTGTCCAGCGGCCTTCTGCCCCTCTGTGTCCAGCTGCCTTCTGCCCCCTCTGTGTCCAGCTGCCTTCTGCCCCCTCTGTGTCCAGCTGCCTTCTGCCCCCTCTGTGTCCAGCTGCCTTCTGCCCCCTCTGTGTCCAGCTGCCTTCTGCCCCCTCTGTGTCCAGCTGCCTTCTGCCCCCTCTGTGTCCAGCTGCCTTCTGCCCCCTCTGTGTCCAGCGGCCTTCTGCCCCCTCTGTGTCCAGCTGCCTTCTGCCCCCTCTGTGTCCAGCTGCCTTCTGCCCCCCTGTGTCCAGCGGCCTTCTGCCCCCTCTGTGTCCAGCGGCCTTCTGCCCCCTCTGTGTCCAGCTGCCTTCTGCCCCCTCTGTGTCCAGCTGCCTTCTGCCCCCTCTGTGTCCAGCGGCCTTCTGCCCCCTCTGTGTCCAGCCTTCTGCCCAAACACCCCCCCCCCCCTCCGCTCTCAATAGAAAAAAAAAAAAGTTCTACTTACCTGCCGTGCTCCTCTCTCCACGCAGCTGCACTGTGCACTCGCCGGCGACTGACAATGACGTCAGACGCCGGCGACCTGCACGCTGCGGCTGGCGGCTGTTAACTATTGACGTGCGGGCGCGGGCCCGCATGTCAATAGCGTACAGCTGCAGCGCCGGCCGCCGCTAAGGGCCCGGTTCAGCCTGCGGCTGCCGGTAGGGGCCTGGTGAGCAGGTAAGAGGGGGCCCGATGCGGGCCCCCTCTGCTCACCGGGCCCCTTACGCCAGTCACGGCTGTAATGCCCTGATGGCGGCCCTGATCCCGGTACCCGTCTCGGAAAGAGGCAAGGGCCATTATTCTCACTTGTTCTCAATAAAAAACCTTTGGGAGACTCCCGAACGATCATAAATTTAAAACCCTTGAACAGGTGGGTCAGGTACAAAAGATTCAGGATGGAATCTATAAGGTCCACAATGCCTCTCATAGACAAAGACATGGTGATGTGCACCTTAGATCTAAGCAATGCGTACTACCATGTCCCAATACACGCTTCCTACCAAAAGTTTCTGAGATTCGCCTTGATGAACAAAGGAGTAATGTATCACATGTAGTTCAGATGTCTCCCCTTCGGTCTTGCTTCAGCACCCAGAATATTTACCAAACTAATGTCAGAGCTAGTAGCCTATCTAAGGAACCTCAATACTGCCATAGTGCCATATCTGGACAACATTCGGATAATGGCGAGATCAGAGAAACTTCTCAAAATAGACTGCAGCTTCACACTCTCCATTCTACAGGACCTGGGGTGGATTGTGAATTGGACAAAAAATCATGTCTGGTCCCAAATTCCAGAATGAAATTTTTGGGGGTCATATTAGATGCCAACGCTAGAACATCTTTCTTACCAGAAGACAGACAGAAGGCTTTGATCAGGCACATACACCAATTCAGAAGGAGTACCCCCTCCATAAGAGAGGCAATGAGGATTCTGGGCTTAATGACGGCATGTAAACCCTGTGTGAAATGGAGCCAATTCCATTCGCGAGGTTACAGAAAGATTTTGAAATCTTGGAACAGGAGACAGGGCTCTTTGACATCCCTAACCTGGTGGACCACACTGAAGAACCTAAAAGTGGGAGTTCCATGGATCCTCGATCCCTGTATCACTGTTACCACAGACACCAGTCAATTCGGATGGGGCGAACATATAGAAAGGACATACTACCAGGGAGAATGGAGTCCTCAGACTGCCGCAAGATCGTCAAAATTTAGGGAGCTGTATGCGATCTGGAAGGTGCTATACACCTACATGTCACAGGTCAGAGACAGACATGTAAGAATACTGTCCGACAGTGTGACAGCAGTGGCATTTCTAAGACACCAAAGGAGGTCCAAAACATCCACCGCTGCAACACCTAGCAGACCAGATCTTCAGATGGGTGGAGAAATCTGTCAAATTCATCTCGGCAGTTCACCTGGAAGGCGCCAAAATTCAGGTAGCAGACTTCTTGAGCAGAACGCCTGTACATCCCGGAGAATGGGAAGTAAACCCAGAAATATTCAGCAGTCTGTGCCAGCAGTGGGGAACATCTCAGGTGGATCTTTTTGCCACCAGGTCAAATGCAAAGACCAGAGCATTTTTCTCTCTCAGTCCTCTAGATGGAGCCACAGGAGTAGATGCCTTGTCTCAGTATTGGGGAGAAGGTCTGTACGCATTTCACGCCTCTTCCTCTGATACCGAAGACACTCAGGAAGATGCAGGACGAGAGAGCAACCGTAATCCTGGTGCTTCCTTTTTGGCCATAAAGGAGCTGGTTCTCTCTACTATCCAGAATGTCAACAGAGAAACCAATCTTACTACCGAACAGGCAAGACCACCTACTTCAGTGGCTGGTGTTCCACAAAGACCCAGACTCTCTACACCTATCTGCTTGGATCCTGAACGGCGAACCCTAAGATCCAGAGGCCTGTCAGAGGATGTCATTACCACACTCTAGGCAAGCAGAAAGCCGGTGACCTCAGCGATCTATAACAAAATCTGGAAGCGTTATTGTTCCTTCCTAGGAGAGGTTCGTGTGGATACTTCAAAACCCGACATTCCCAGAATCCTCGACTTCCTGCAACTCGGTTTTGAGAAGGGCCTCCGGCCTAGTACTTTAAAAGTACAGATTGCAGCGTTTAGTGTCTTTTTTGATATGTCACTAGCCTCCCATCCTTGGATAGCAAGATTTCCCAGGGCCACACAGAGAATGAGACCACTTGAAAGAAAATCAACTCCTCCTTGGGACCTAAACTTGGTCCTTAATGCCCTGTGTAAAACCCCGTACTTGTTATCAGAAGATATGGGCATAGCCAATCTCTCCTTTAAAACAGCCTTCCTGATTGCCATCACATCAGCTAAAAGATTGGGGGAGATGCAGGCTCTATCCACTCAGGATCCATATCTTCAGATCTTTGACGACAGAATAGTCTTAAGGCCATGTGCACACGTTCAGTATTTTTTGCGTTTTTTCGCTATAAAAAGTGGTAAAAACGCTAAAAAAACGTTTACATATGCCTCCTATTATTTACAGTGTATTCCGCATTTCTTGTGCAAATGTTGCATTTTTTTCCGTGAAAAAATCGCATTGCGGAAAAAAAGCAACATGTTCATTAAATTTGCGGAATTGCGGGATTCCGCACACTTAAGAACGCATTGATCTGCTTACTTTCCGCATGGGGCTGTGCACACCATGCGGGAAGTAAGCAGATTATGTGCGGTTGGTACCCAGGGTGGAGGAGAGGAGACTCTCCTCCACGGACTGGGCACCATATAATTGGTAAAAAAAAAAAAGAATTAAAATTAAAAAATAGTGATATACTTACTTCTGATGGCCCCGGAGTCTTCCCGCCTCTCAGCGGTGCATGCTGCCGCTTCCGTTCCTATAGATGGTGTGTGTGAAGGACCTGCGATGACGTCGCCAACTTGTGATTGGTCGCGTGACCGCTCACGTGACCGTGGCGTCATCGAAGGTCCTGCACACACACACCATCTATAGGAACGGACACCGCTGAGATCGGCTGTCTGCAGGTGAGTATAACCATTTTTTTTTTTTTTTTTAATTATTTTTAAACATTCTTTTACTATTGATGCTGCATAGGCAGCATCTATAGTAAAAAGTTGGTCACACTGTCAGTCAGTTTTCCAAGCGATGCTACAGATCGCTTGGAAAACTTTAGCATTCTGCAAGCTAATTTCGCTTGCAAAATGCTAAAAAAAAACGCAAAAAAAATGTGTATTTCTTGCAGAAAATTTCCGGTTTTCTTCAGGAAATTTCTGCAAGAAATCCTGACCTGTGCACATACCCTAAGACTTAATCCAGCCTTCCTCCCCAAGGTAGTGTTCTTAACAAATATAAATCAGGAGATAATCCTTCCCTCATTCTGCCAACACCCTAGAAACACAAAGGAAGGGGTCTACCATAACCTTGACGTTAGGGAGACTGTTCTAAAATACCTGCGGGCAACGGAAGGTTGGAGACGGGACACTAACTTGTTCATACAGTACGGTGGTCCATATAGAGGTTGTAAGGCAGCAAAATCAACCATTGCTAGGTGGATCCAAACCATGATAAACCTAGCGTATACAGACCAAAGGAAAGATCCCCTGGATATTCTTAGAGCCCACTCAACTCGCGCTATCTCTACATCATGGGCAGAGAAGGGGGGAGCTTCAGTAGAACAAATTTGTAGGGCGGCGACTTGGACCAGTCTTTCTACCTTTGCTAGACACTATAAATTAGATGTCTCATCAGATCAGTTAGCTTTTGGTAGAAAAGTATTACATGCAGTAGTCCCACCCTAGTTTACCATCCTTTGGTATTCCTCCAATGGTGCTGTCAGGTGGTGAACTGGAAAACGGTAATTAGACCTACTGGTAATTGTATTTCCAGGAATCCATCCTGACAGCACTACTAGTTCCCTCCCACTGCAAGTTTATACTATTGACTAATGTGATGTAACATTGGTGTATGACTGTTAATAAACTCTCTTTTTTGCATCCATCCAGATGTGGTACTTAGAAAATCACTGGTGGGTGGAGTGGGGAGGGTCCTTTTAACCGTTCGTTCCTGTCCCACTGAGGGTAAGAAGGACATCCTCCAATGGTGCTGTCAGGATGGATTCATGGAGATACAATTACTGGTAGGTCTAATTACCGTTTTTCTGATCTTTCAGGTTACATTGGGGGGGGGGGGCTTATCTACAGCATTACAGAATGCTGTAGATAAGCCCCTGATGGCGGTGACTGCAGCTTATATACGAAAAAGTAGGTGACAGATTCCCTTTAAGTCTCCTCATCTCGACATGCTTAACACGTCACTCTCCGCAAGGAGAGACGATACTTCTGAGATTATGATGAGGATTTGGTGAGATTCTGCTCCTTATTTTTTTGGAGCAAAACCTGAGCCGAATCTCTCTGAATCCTCCTCAAATACTCAAAACTTGGTTCTGGTAATGAATTAACCCCTTCATGACCCAGCCTATTTTGACCTTAAAGACCTTGCCGTTTTTTGCAATTCTGACCAGTGTCCCTTTATGAGGTAATAACTCAGGAACGCTTCAACGGATCCTAGCGGTTCTGAGATTGTTTTTTCGTGACATATTGGGCTTCATGTTAGTGGTAAATTTAGGTCAATAAATTCTGCGTTTATTTGTGATAAAAACGGAAATTTGGCGAAAATTTAGAAAATTTCGCAATTTTCACATTTTGAATTTTTATTCTGTTAAACCAGAGAGTTATGTGACACAAAATAGTTAATAAATAACATTTCCCATATGTATACTTTACATCAGCACAATTTTGGAAACAAAATTTTTTTTTGCTAGGAAGTTATAAGGGTTAAAATTTGACCAGCGATTTCTCATTTTTACAACGAAATTTACAAAACCATTTTTTTTAGGGACCACCGCACATTTGAAGTCAGTTTGAGGGGTCTATATGGCTGAAAATACCCAAAAATGACACCATTCTAAAAAATGCACCCCTCAAGGTACTCAAAACCACATTCAATAAGTTTATTAACCCTTCAGGTACTTCACAGCAGCAGAAGTAACATGGAAGGAAAAAATTAACATTTAACGTTTTAGTCACAAAAATTATCTTTTAGCAACAATTTTTTTATTTTCCCAATGGTAAAAGGAGAAACTGAACCACGAAAGTTGTTGTCCAATTTGTCCTGAGTACACTGATACCTCATATGTTGGGGTAAACCACTGTTTGGGCGCACGGCAGGGCTTGGAAGGGAAGGAGCGCCATTTGACTTTTTGAATGAAAAATTGGCTGCACTCTTTAGCGGACACCATGTCACGTTTGGAGAGCCCCCGTGTGCCTAAAAATTGGAGCTCCCCCACAAGTGACCCCATTTTGGAAACTAGACGCCCCAAGGAACTTATCTAGATGCATAGTGAGCACTTTGAACCCCCAGGTGCTTCACAAATTGATCCGTAAAAATGAAAAAGTACTTTTTTTTCACAAAAAAAATTCTTTTAGCCTCAATTTTTTCATTTTCACATGGGCAACAGGATAAAATGGATCCTAAAATTTGTTGGGCAATTTCTCCTGAGTACACCGATACCTCACATGTGGGGGTAAACCACTGTTTGGGCACATGGTAAGGCTCGGAAGGGAAGGAGCGCCATTTGACTTTTTGAATGAAAAATTATCTCCATCGTTAGCGGACACCATGTCGCGTTTGGAGAGCCCCTGTGTGCCTAAACATTAGAGCTCCCCCACAAGTGACCCCATTTTGAAAACTAGACCCCCCAAGGAACTTATCTAGATGCCTAGTGAGCACTTTAAACCCCCAGGTGCTTCACAAATTGATCTGTAAAAATGAAAAAGTACTTTTTTTTCACCCAAAAAAAATTTTTGCCTCAATTTTTTCATTTTCACATGGGCAATAGGATAAAATGGATCATAAAATTTGTTGGGCAATTTCTCCCGAGTACGCCGATACCTCATATGTGGGGGTAAACCACTGTTTGGGCACACGGCAGGGCTCGGAAGGGAAGGCGCGCCATTTGACTTTTTGAATGGAAAATTAGCTCCAATTGTTAGCGGACACCATGTCGCGTTTGGAGAGCCCCTGTGTGCCTAAACATTGGAGCTCCCCCACAAGTGACCCCATTTTGGAAACTAGACCCCCCAATGAACTTATCTAGATGCATATTGAGCACTTTAAACCCCCAGGTGCTTCACAGAAGTTTATAACGCAGAGCCATGAAAATAAAAAAATAATTTTTCTTTCCTCAAAAATGATTTTTTAGCCTGGAATTTCCTATTTTGCCAAGGATAATAGGAGAAATTGGACCCCAAATGTTCTTGTCCAGTTTGTCCTGAGTACGCTGATACCCCATATGTGGGGGTAAACCACTGTTTGGGCGCACAGCAGGGCTCGGAAGGGAAGGCACGCCATTTGGCTTTTTAAATGGAAAATTAGCTCCAATCATTAGCGGACACCATGTCACGTTTGGAGAGCCCCTGTATGCCTAAACATTGGAGATCCCCCACAAGTGACCCCATTTTGGAAACTAGACCCCCCAAGGAACTTATCTAGATGCATATTGAGCACTTTAAACCCCCAAGTGCTTCACAGAAGTTTATAACGCAGAGCCATGAAAATAAAAAATAAAAATAATTTTCTCAAAAATGATCTTTTAGCCTGCAATTTTTTATTTTCCCAAGGGTAACAGGAGAAATTTGACCCCAACAGTTGTTGTCCAGTTTCTCCTGAGTACGCTGATACCCCATATGTGGGGGTAAACCACTGTTTGGGCACATGCCGTGGAGCGGAAGTGAAGTAGTGACGTTTTGAAATGCAGACTTTGATGGAATGCTCTGTGGGCGTCATGTTGCGTTTGCAGAGCCCCTGATGTGGCTAAACAGTAGAAAACCCCCACAAGTGACCCCATTTTGGAAACTAGACCCCAAAAGGAACTTATCTAGATGTGTGGTGAGGACTTTGAACCCCCAAGTGCTTCACAGAAGTTTATAACGCAGAGCCATGAAAATAAAAAAATATATATTTTCTCAAAAATGATCTTTTAGCCTGCAATTTTTTATTTTCCCAAGGGTAACAGGAGAAATTTCACCCCAAAAGTTGTTGTCCAGTTTCTCCTGAGTACGCTGATACCCCATATGTGGGGGTAAACCACTGTTTGGGCACATGCCGGGGCTCGGAAGTGAAGTAGTGACGTTTTGAAATGCAGACTTTGATGGAATGCTCTGTGGGCGTCACGTTGCGTTTGCAGAGCCCCTGATGTGGCTAAACAGTAGAAACCCCCCACAAGTGACCCCATTTTGGAAACTAGACCCCCCAAGGAACTTATCTAGATGTGTGGTGAGCACTTTGAACCCCCAAGTGCTTCACAGAAGTTTATAATACAGAGCCGTGAAAATAATAAATACGTTTTCTTTCCTCAAAAATAATTATTTAGCCCAGAATTTTTTATTTTCCCAAGGGTTACAGGAGAAATTGGACCCAAAAGTTGTTGTCCAGTTTCTCCTGAGTACGCTGATACCCCATGTGTGGGGGTAAACCACTGTTTGGGCACACGTCGGGGCTCAGAAGGGAAGTAGTGACTTTTGAAATGCAGACTTTGATGGAATGGTCTGCGGGCGTCACGTTGCGTTTGCAGAGCCCCTGGTGTGCCTAAACAGTAGAAACCCCCCACAAGTGACCCCATTTTAGAAACTAGACTCCCCATGGAACTTATTTAGATATGTGGTGAGCACTTTGAACCCCCAAGTGCTTCACAGACGTTTACAACGCAGAGCCGTGAAAATAAAAAAATCATTTTTCTTTCCTCAAAAATGATGTTTTAGCAAGCATTTTTTTATTTTCACAAGGGTAACAGGAGAAATTGGACCCCAGTAATTGTTGCGCAGTTTGTCCTGAGTATGCTGGTACCCCATATGTGGGGGTAAACCACTGTTTGGGCACACGTCGGGGCTCGGAAGTGAGGGAGCACCATTTGACTTTTTGAATACAAGATTGGCTGGAATCAATGGTGGCGCCATGTTGCGTTTGGAGACCCCTGATGTGCCTAAACAGTGGAAACTCCTCAATTCTACCTCCAACACTAACCCCCCCACACCCCTAACCCTAATCCCAACTGTAGCCATAACCCTAATCACAATCCTAACCCCAACACACCCCTAACCACAACCCTAACCCCAACACACCCCTAACCCTAACCACAACCCTAATTCCAACCCTAACCCTAAGGCTATGTGCCCACGTTGCGGATTCGTGTGAGATTTTTCAGCATCATTTTTGAAAAATACGCGGGTAAAAGGCACTACGTTTTACCTGCGGATTTACCATGGATGTCCAGTGTTTTTAGTGCGGATTTCACCTGCGGATTCCTATTGAGGAACAGGTGTAAAACGCTGCGGAATCCGCACAAAGAATTGACATGCTGCGGAAAATACAACGCAGCGTTTCCGCGCGGTATTTTCCGCACCATGGGCACAGCGGATTTGGTTTTCCATAGGTTTACTTGGTACTGTAAACCTGATGGAAAACTGCTACGAATCCGCAGCGGCCAATCCGCTGCGGATCCACAGCCAAATCCGCACCGTGTGCACATAGCCTAATTCTAAAGGTATGTGCACACGCTGCGGAAAACGCTGCGGATCCGCAGCAGTTTCCCATGAGTTTACAGTTCAATGTAAACCTATGGGAAACAAAAATCGCTGTACACATGCTGCAGAAAAACTGCACGGAAACGCAGCTGTTTACATTCCGCAGCATGTCACTTCTTTGTGCGGATTCCGCAGCGGTTTTACAACTGCTCCAGTAGAAAATCGCAGTTGTAAAACCGCAGTGAAATGCGCAGAAAAAACACGGTAAATCCGCCATAAATCCGCAGTGGTTTAGCACTGCGGATTTATGAAATCCGCAGCGGAAAAATCCGCAGAGGACCAGAATACGTGTGCACATACCGAAACCCTAACCCTAGCCCTAACCCTACCCCTACCCCTAACCCTACCCCTAACCCTACCCCTAACCCTACCCCTACCCCTGACCCTACCCCAAACCCTACCCCTAACCCTACCCCTAACCCTACCCCTAACCATAGCCCGAACCGTAACCCTATTCTAACATTAGTGGAAAAAAAAAATGTCTTTATTTTTTTATTGTCCCTACCTATGGGGGTGACAAAGGGGGGAGGGTCATTTATAATTTTTTTTATTTTGATCACTGTGATAGATTATATCTCAGTGATCAAAATGCACTTTGAACGAATCTGCCGGCCGGCAGATTCGGCGGGCGCACTGCGCATGCGCCCGCCATTTTGGAAGATGGCGGCGCCCAGGGAGAAGACGGACGGACCCCGGCAGCATCGGTAAGTATGATGGGGTGTGGGGGGAGCACGGGGGGGGGGGGATCGGAGCATGGGGGGGTGGATCGGAATGCGGGAGGGGTGGAACGGAGCACAGGGGGGGTGTGGAACGGAGCGGGGGGGGTGGATCGGAGTGCAGGGGGGGTGATTGAAGCACGGGGGGGTGATTGGAGCACGGGGGTGAGCGGACAAGAGCACGGGGGGGAGCGGAGCACAGGACGGAGGGGAGCGGGGCAGTGTACCGGGCAGATCGGAGGGCTGGGGGGGCGATCGGTGGGGTGGGGGCACATTAGTATTTCCAGCCATGGCCGATGATATTGCAGCATCGGCCATGGCTGGATTGTAATATTTCACCCGTTATAATAGGTGAAATATTACAAATCGCTCTGATTGGCAGTTTCACTTTCAACAGCCAATCAGAGCGATTGTAGCCACGGGGGGGTGAAGCCACCCCCCCTGGGCTAAACTACCACTCCCCCTGTCCCTGCAGATCGGGTGAAATGGGAGTTAACCCTTTCACCCGATCTGCAGGGACGCGATCTATCCATGACGCCACATAGGCGTCATGGGTCGGATTGGCACCGACTTTCATGACGCCTACGTGGCGTCATGGGTCGGGAAGGGGTTAATATGCTGATGGTGGTTCTGGTGATGTATTCATATAAGTATCCCTTTCAATGTTTTGCGGCTCTTGGGATTGGTTCAATATGGCATTGAGCTTCTTGGACCAAAAAATGTTGTGTACCCGTCTTACACCTAATGAAAACAGAAGAATTAGCTGGGTAGGAGGGCAAAAGTGGCAAAGTGATATTTAATATGATGATTGCAATATATTAAGAGGATAAAAACTTTGATGGGAGTGCTTCTTTAATAATCTATCAAAGTAAGGTAGATGTAGCGTTACCTAATAATCTCTCTCTCTAATGTGGTAAGAAAAAAACAAAAAAGATGTGCACATTCCGTAGATTCAGACTGAATTAGGCTGGTTTCACATTTGCGTTTTTTGCCGCAGCATTTGTACTGCATATAAACGCATGCATCGTGTTTTTCTATATTTAACATTAAAAACGCATGCGTTTTTTTTTGTTCGCGTTTTGCCGCGTTTGACAAAGCATGCGTCTTTTTGTTGCTTGCGGCTTGGCGCGGAAATGCAACATGTAGTAATTTTAGAGGCGTCTATTTGCCGCCAGGAAGCGCATGCGTTCGATTGCGCACAGTTTGCGTAAAAAAAGCATTGCTGTCTATGTGAACGCATGCGTTTTTAGGCACATGCGTTTGGTTGCGTTTTTGAACGCATGCGTTTCAATAGAGAAAAACAAGTCTAGACACTGATAAGCCACCCCCCACCATCAAGGTGATAAAGGGATTCAAACCCTAACCCTAAGCCACCATCAAGGCATGCGTCTAAAAAACGCAGCGTTTGTACGCGTTTACATGCGTTTTTTTCACCACTTGCGGATGCGTTTTAAACGCTGCGGATTTAAACGCAAATGTGAAACCAGCCTTAGTTGGTTTGCAACCTGGGGCTTTCCAGCTGTTGTGAAACTAGAAATCCCACCATGCCTAGTCGACTGCCAAAGCATGGTGGGGACTGTGCTTTCAGCTGGAGACTACTGTCTTAGACTCCAACAGACAATGCAGCTAAGTTGCAGTAACTGGTCATAGATGGCTCGTGTTATGAAGTTCCACGTGAACCCTATGTTACGGAGACGCGGGGTCAGTGGGTGCTCTTGTCCGCTGGCCCGGCTGTCTTTAGCAAGACTGCATGGACCACGGCTCATACCACTGAACGCCCACTCTATCTCCCAGTGGGCAATACACTACACAGACAACACATGGTTAAGGTAAAACAGGGCGGCAATACTTTATTGAACCACAGCATACAATAGCGGACGCTGGCTGGAATCGCTTGGTTACATGGGCGCATATAAAAAATCACTGCGTCTCCACGTGTTTCCAGTATGACATGATGTCAGAGCTCCCAGGGAGATGACCAAGAACTGTCCATAGAGTCCATACAAGGTCCAAAGCCAGTTGACATGATATCAGAGCTCCCAGGGTAGCTACTCCATCTGTGGATGAACACACAGAGAAGGAGCAGCGACAAGCATAGGGAGATGGCCAAGAACTGTCCATAGAGTCCATACAAGGTCCAAAGCCAGTTGACACGAGAGTCACCACCTGTCTTATCGGACCAGCTCCATGGAACCAGGCGACCAGCGGGTCCCAAGCCTGTCTTTTTACAAACATATCCATGGTGCAGAGATGGTCACTGGATCAGATCTGTGTCCTTCTGTTATGATAGGCAATTCAGTACCACAATGGACATAGCGGTCAGAGCACATACAGTGATCTGACAATAACCCAAAATCATAGAACAAGCTCTGAGACGTGGGAACTCTGCAGACCGCAATCCCTAATCCTCTCCAAACAACACTAGAGGCAGCCGTGGATTGCGCCTAACTCTGCCTATGCAACTCGGCACAGCCTGAGAAACTAACTAGCCTGAAGATAGAAAATAAGCCTACCTTGCCTCAGAGAAATACCCCAAAGGAAAAGGCAGCCCCCCACATATAATGACTGTGAGTAAGATGAAAAGACAAACGTAGGGATGAAATAGATTCAGCAAAGTGAGGCCCGACTTTCTTAACAGAGCGAGGATAGGAAAGATAACTTTGCGGTCTACACAAAACCCTAAAGGAAACCACGCAAAGAGGGCAAAAAGACCCTCCGTACCGAACTAACGGCACGGAGGTACACCCTTTGCGTCCCAGAGCTTCCAGCAAAACAATTAGACAAGCTGGACAGAAAAAAATAGCAAACAAATAACAAAGAAGAACTTAGCTATGCAGAGCAGCAGGCCACAGGAATGATCCAGGGAAAAACAAGTCCAACACAGGAACATTGACGGGAAGCCAGGATCAAAGCATTAGGTGGAGTTAAGTAGAGAAGCACCTAACGACCTCACCAGATCACCTGAGAGAGGAAACTCAGAAGCCGCAGTACCACTTCCCTCCACCAACAGAAGCTCACAGAGAGAATCAGCCGAAGTACCACTTGTGACCACAGGAGGGAGCTCTGCCACAGAATTCACAACAGTACCCCCCCCTTGAGGAGGGGTCGCCGAACCCTCACCAGAGCCCCCAGGCCGACCAGGATGAGCCACATGAAAGGCACGAACAAGATCGGGAGCATGGACATCAGAGGCAAAAACCCAGGAATTATCTTCCTGAGCATAACCCTTCCATTTAACCAGATACTGGAGTTTCCGTCTAGAAACACGAGAATCCAAAATCTTCTCCACAATATACTCCAATTCCCCCTCCACCAAAACCGGGGCAGGAGGATCAACAGATGGAACCATAGGTGCCACGTATCTCCGCAACAATGACCTATGGAATACGTTATGTATGGAAAAAGAATCTGGAAGGGTCAGACGAAAAGACACAGGATTAAGAACCTCAGAAATCCTATACGGACCAATGAAACGAGGTTTAAACTTAGGAGAGGAAACCTTCATAGGAATATGACGAGAAGATAACCAAACCAGATCCCCAACACGAAGTCGGGGACACACACGGCGTCTGCGATTAGCGAAACGTTGAGCCTTCTCCTGGGACAAGGTCAAATTGTCCACTACATGAGTCCAAATCTGCTGCAACCTGTCCACCACAGTATCCACTCCAGGACAGTCCGAAGACTCAACCTGTCCTGAAGAGAAACGAGGATGGAACCCAGAATTGCAGAAAAATGGCGAAACCAAGGTAGCCGAGCTGGCCCGATTATTAAGGGCGAACTCAGCCAAAGGCAAAAAGGACACCCAGTCATCCTGATCGGCAGAAACAAAGCATCTCAGATATGTTTCCAAGGTCTGATTGTTCGTTCGGTCTGGCCATTAGTCTGAGGATGGAAAGCCGAGGAAAAAGACAAATCAATGCCCATCCTACCACAAAAGGCTCGCCAAAACCTTGAAACAAACTGGGAACCTCTGTCAGAAACGATATTCTCTGGAATGCCATGTAAACGAACCACATGCTGGAAGAATAATGGCACCAAATCAGAGGAGGAAGGCAATTTAGACAAGGGTACCAGATGGACCATCTTAGAAAAGCGATCACAGACCACCCAAATGACTGACATCTTTTGAGAAACGGGAAGATCAGAAATAAAATCCATAGAGATATGTGTCCAAGGCCTCTTCGGGACCGGCAAGGGTAAAAGCAACCCACTGGCACGAGAACAGCAGGGCTTAGCCCGAGCACAAATCCCACAGGACTGCACAAAAACACGCACATCCTGCGACAGAGACGGCCACCAAAAGGATCTAGCCACCAACTCTCTGGTACCAAAGATTCCAGGATGACCAGCCAACACCGAACAATGAACCTCAGAGATAACTTTATTGGTCCACCTATCAGGGACAAACAGTCTCTCCGCTGGACAACGATCAGGTTTATTAGCCTGAAATTTTTGCAGCACCCGCCGCAAATCAGGGGAGATGGCAGACACAATTACTCCTTCCTTGAGGATACCCGCCGGCTCAGACAAACCCGGAGAGTCGGGCACAAAACTCCTAGACAGAGCATCCGCCTTCACATTTTTAGAGCCCGGAAGGTACGAAATCACAAAGTCAAAACGGGCAAAAAACAGCGACCAACGAGCCTGTCTAGGATTCAAACGCTTAGCAGACTCAAGATAAGTCAAGTTCTTATGATCAGTCAATACCACCACGCGATGCTTAGCTCCTTCAAGCCAATGACGCCACTCCTCGAATGCCCACTTCATGGCCAGCAACTCTCGGTTGCCCACATCATAATTTCGCTCAGCAGGCGAAAACTTCCTGGAAAAAAAAGCGCATGGTTTCATCACTGAGCAATCAGAACCTCTCTGCGACAAAACAGCCCCTGCTCCAATCTCAGAAGCATCAACCTCGACCTGGAACGGAAGAGAAACATCTGGTTGACACAACACAGGGGCAGAAGAAAAACGATGCTTCAAGTCTTGAAAAGCTTCCACAGCAGCAGAAGACCAATTGACCAAATCAGCACCCTTCTTGGTCAAATCGGTCAATCGTTTGGCAATACTAGAAAAATTGCAGATGAAGCGACGATAAAAATTAGCAAAGCCCAGGAACTTTTGCAGACTTTTCAGAGATGTCGGCTGAGTCCAATCATGGATGGCTTGGACCTTAACAGGATCCATCTCGATAGTAGAAGGGGAAAAGATGAACCCCAAAAATGAAACCTTCTGCACACCAAAGAGACACTTTGATCCCTTCACAAACAAAGAATTAGCACGCAGGACCTGAAAAACTGTTCTGACCTGCTTCACATGAGACTCCCAATCATCCGAGAAGATCAAAATGTCATCCAAGTATACAATCAGGAATTTATCCAGGTACTCTCGGAAGATGTCATGCATAAAGGACTGAAACACTGATGGAGCATTGGCAAGTCCGAATGGCATCACTAGATACTCAAAATGACCCTCGGGCGTATTAAATGCAGTTTTCCATTCATCGCCTTGCTTAATTCGCACCAGATTATACGCACCACGAAGATCTATCTTTGTGAACCAACTAGCCCCCTTAATCCGAGCAAACAGATCAGATAACAATGGCAAGGGGTACTGAAATTTAACCGTGACCTTATTAAGAAGGCGGTAATCTATACAAGGTCTCAGCGAACCATCCTTCTTGGCTACAAAAAAGAACCCTGCTCCTAATGGCGACGATGACGGGCGAATATGCCCTTTCTCCAGGGATTCCTTCACATAACTGCGCATAGCGGTGTGCTCAGGCACGGATAAATTAAACAGTCGACCTTTTGGGAATTTACTACCAGGAATCAAATTGATAGCACAATCACAATCCCTATGCGGAGGTAGGGTATCGGACTTGGGCTCATCAAATACATCCCGGTAATCAGACAAGAACTCTGGGACCTCAGATGGGGTGGATGACGAAATTGACAGAAATGAAACATCACCATGTACCCCCTGACAACCCCAGCTGGACACCGACATGGATTTCCAATCTAATACTGGATTATGTACTTGTTGCCATGGCAACCCCAACACGACCACATCATGCAGATTATGCAACACCAGAAAGCGAATATCCTCCTGATGTGCAGGAGCCATGCACATGGTCAGCTGGGTCCAGTACTGAGGCTTATTCTTGGCCAAAGGTGTAGCATCAATTCCTCTCAATGGAATAGGACACTGCAAGGGCTCCAAAAAAAACCCCACAACGCCTAGCATACTCCAAGTCCATCAAATTCAGGGCAGCGCCTGAATCCACAAATGCCATAACAGAATACGATGACAAAGAGCAGATCAAGGTAACGGACAGAAGAAATTTTGACTGTACCGTACCAATGGTGGCAGACCTAGCGAACCGCTTAGAGCGCTTAGGACAATCAGAGATGGCATGAGTGGAATCACCACAGTAGAAACACAGACCATTCAGACGTCTGTGTTCTTGCCGTTCAACTCTGGTCAAAGTCCTATCACACTGCATAGGCTTAGGTTTAATCTCAGGTAATACCGCCAAATGGTGCACAGATTTACGCTCACGCAAGCGTCGACCGATCTGAATGGCCAAAGACATAGATTTATTCAGACCAACAGGCATAGGAAATCCCACCATGACATCCTTAAGGGCTTCAGAGAGACCCTTTCTGAAAATCGCTGCGAGCGCAGCTTCATTCCATTGAGTGAGTACGGACCACTTTCTAAATTTCTGACAATATACCTCTATCTCATCCTGACCCTGACACAAAGCCAGCAAATTTTTCTCTGCCTGATCCACTGAATTAGGCTCATCGTACAGCAATCCGAGCGCCAGGAAAAACGCATCAATATTACTTAATGCAGGATCTCCTGGCGCAAGGGAAAATGCCCAGTCTTGAGAGTCGCCACGCAAAAAAGAAATAATAATTCTCACTTGTTGAGCTGGGTCACCAGAGGAGTGAGGTTTCAAGGCCAGAAACAGTTTGCAATTATTTTTGAAATTCACAAACTTGACTCTATCACCATAAAACAAATCAGGAATAGGAATTCTTGGTTCAAACATAGACTTCTGAACCACCAAATCTTGAATCTTTTGTACATTTATAACGAGATTATCCATTGAAGAGCACAGACCCTGAATGTCCATGTCCACACCTGTGTCCTGAACCACCCAAATGTCTAGGGGAAAAAAAGGCAAAACACAGTGCAAAGAAAAAAAAATGGTCTCAGAACTTCTTTTTTCCCTCTATTGAGAATCATTAGTACTTTAGGCTTCCTGTACTGTTATGATAGGCAATTCAGTACCACAATGGACATAGCGGTCAGAGCACATACAGTGATCTGACAATAACCCAAAATCATAGAACGAGCTCTGAGACGTGGGAACTCTGCAGACCGCAATCCCTAATGCTCTCCAAACAACACTAGAGGCAGCCGTGGATTGCGCCTAACTCTGCCTATGCAACTCGGCACAGCCTGAGAAACTAACTAGCCTGAAGATAGAAAATAAGCCTACCTTGCCTCAGAGAAATACCCCAAAGGAAAAGGCAGCCCCCCACATATAATGACTGTGAGTAAGATGAAAAGACAAACGTAGGGATGAAATAGATTCAGCAAAGTGAGGCCCGACTTTCTTAACAGAGCGAGGATAGGAAAGATAACTTTGCGGTCTACACAAAACCCTAAAGGAAACCACGCAAAGGGGGCAAAAAGACCCTCCGTACCGAACTAACGGCACGGAGGTACACCCTTTGCGTCCCAGAGCTTCCAGCAAAACAATTAGACAAGCTGGACAGAAAAAATAGCAAACAAATAACGAAGAAGAACTTAGCTATGCAGAGCAGCAGGCCACAGGAATGATCCAGGGAAAAACAAGTCCAACACAGGAACATTGACAGGAAGCCAGGATCAAAGCATTAGGTGGAGTTAAGTAGAGAAGCACCTAACGACCTCACCAGATCACCTGAGGGAGGAAACTCAGAAGCCGCAGTACCACTTCCCTCCACCAACAGAAGCTCACAGAGAGAATCAGCTGAAGTACCACTTGTGACCACAGGAGGGAGCTCTGCCACAGAATTCACAACATCCTTCCAACCGGAGCCGAAAACCCCTAGGTTGTATCCTATAGAATCCTAGATCAGTGTCCCTCGTGATGGTGCCATGATGAATTGGCTGCAGTCCGTTCTCTTGTCTGTTGGGTAGTTTGCAGAATGTCCGGCTGGTAGCTCTGTTACTTCAGTCTCCTCCACGTTCACATTGGGGGTGCTGCACTGTCGTGTTCCATGATGGCTGCTATCAAATCCGCTTTTGTTTTGTTGCTGGCGATTAACCATTGGGCTTCCACCAGATCTTTTAATGTAGTCCTCTTTAACTTCTGGTAGTTGTCCTTCATTCAGAATCTAGCAAAAGCAGAGTGGACCTCCTGAAACACGGGGTGGTACTGAAAGAGGTACCCCAGCTTGGTAGACCCCGTTACACCCTGTTTTACAGGAAGCTCATTGAGAGCTTAGCAGCATCACCAACTGTATATAGACATAAAATCATATGGAAGAGAGTGGTACCAGAATTCCCCTTTTTATCCGAATCCCAACTAAATCACATTCAGTGGAGTTCAGGAAAAAGAGATAGGAAGTGTTTGCCCCCTTCCCGATTTCCTATTCTTTTCCATGTCTGTCACCCTTAACATGACCGACACCACTTCAAAAATAATCACCCAACTATAGTGCACACCCATATGGGGAGTGAGAAAAAAGGGGGGGGGGGTATTATATGGGTGCTGTCATGGGTTCTTGATAAAGGGATACTGGTAAGTACGCTTGGTGTTTTCCCTTTACCCATGATAGCACACCTGAGAAGTTTTCTGGACAATTGAAACACCTTTAGGGAGGGACCACCGCTTGCAGCACCCTTCCACCAAAGGTTGTCAGCAGAGGAGGATAGATTCAGTCTGTAGTGCCTAAAGAAAGTAGATGGTGAGGGCCACGTACCTGCCTTACAAATATGATCAATCAATAACTCTGCTTTCTCTGCCCAGGAGGTCACCACGGCTAGCAGAGTAGGCTAACCTAATGGCCTCCCTGACTTGCCTTGCAATGGTACTTTTGGATACTCCGTATCCTTTCCTGCTACCCTAAAAGGCTACAAACAGGGACTGAGCTTCCCTCCACTGACTGGTCATAGACATTGTGACAAAGTCACTGGTAAAGTTCTGGAAGGGGAGATATGTTTCATTGCACTTAATGGCATCAGTGATGTGAAACCCAGAGATTTTCCTCCAGCACACTAAGTGATGTGAAGGGTTAACAGCTAATTTATATAATGTAACCGAAACAAACTACTTGAAAATATTACCAATAACACAAAAATTATAAAACCAAATATTTTATTGAATAATATAAAGACACCAACAAACAAAACACAGAAAAACAGAGGAGGCACAAAAAATATATAGTAATAGATATATAGTAATTCTACACAAGGATCATTTGTAATAGTATATCTGATGTATAATAAATATTATTATGTCCTTGTCTACTAATAATATATTTATATAAGCATGAGCAACAGCAGGGAGCCACCACTAAAACAAGAAGGGGGGGGAAAGAAAAAAAGAACAATATAACGGTGCTTTTAAAAGTAATTCAAGTATGCAATGCACCATACTAGTGACAATGGACAAAAGGGGGGAGGGGGAGGGGGGGTTTAGGGTTTTCAATGTATACGGTATAATACCAATGAGGTCCCTGTGTAACAATTTCTATCGTTCCGGTATAAGATGCAGAGTGCTAATAGCAAAGAAAATATATACAGTATAATACCAATGAAGTCCCTATGTAACAATTTCTGTCATCCAGGTATAAAGTGCACCATGCAAAAGTGCTTGAAACAAAAATGATCCCTATTAAAGGTACGATACCTATACAGTTTCCATATCACAATCTCTGGGCTGGGTTTTTGTGGACAACCATAGAGTGAGTGGGAGGTTGTCCACCTTATCTCCACCCCAGGGAGTGGTCTGGGACTTAAATAGCTGGACTCCAGAGGCAGTCTGGGATCAGTAGGGCTGGAGAGAGGATCTCCAGCGGTTTCTGCCCTGAGGAGGAAAGACTGAACCTGTGCTGCTCCAGAGCGGGCAGCTCCCTGCAAATGTATGGACTGTGTTGCAGCATTTTGTTTTTTTATCTTCCTGTTTTACCCAAAGAGTTGTGTTTATTTTTCCCTTTATGTTGGTTTATGCCATATGTCTAATAAACCAACAGAAGATTTAAAGAGACAGTGTTCCTGTTTTCTACCTCCTCATACCACTCAGAGCGCCGAACTCCCACAACATATACTTTAATGGTATTCTTATAACATCTAAGTTGTGAAATTTCTCCTCCCTTGGATTCCTGGGGCTGTTACGAAAGGAGGGCAGGATAATTTCTTGTGTTCTTTGAAATTTTAGGGCTACTTTAGGAAGGTATGCCGGATGAGGTCTCAGTATAACCCTATCCTCGTGTATCTGTGTATAGGGAGGGATTATAGAAATGGCCTGTATATCACTCACCCTGCAGGCTGATGTCAGTGCTAGCAATATGATAGCCTTAACTTTAAGATACTTAGCTGACAAGTCCTATAAGGGTTTGAATAGATCATTGGTCAAAGCATCTAGTACAAGGTCCAAGCCAGTCCCAATCCCAACGATTCCCCCATGTGTTCTAAACCTATCACAAGATTTTATAAATCTTGATACCCACTTATTGGCCACGAGATTACAATTGTACAAGGCAACCAAAGATGACACCTGAACCTTGTGGGTACTAGTAGCTAATCCTAGCTCGAAATGCCTTCTGGAGTAACTCTAGGATGGGACCAACTGGAGATCTTTGTCCCAAAGCTTCTCCTGAAAATAGAGCTTTTCTCCATGTTCTGCTGTAAGTCTTTGTTGTTTTAGGCTTCCTACTTTTTAGTAACGTGGAGACTGTTGTGAATTCTGTGGCCAAGCTCCCTCCTGTGGTCGTGAGTGGTACTGCGGCTGGTTCTGTCTATAAGCTTCCTTTGGTGGATGAGAGTGGTACTGCGGCTTCTGAGTTTCCTTCCTCAGGTGATGAGGTTAAGTCGTCAGGTGCTGCTCTATTTAACTCCACCTGGTGCTTTGATCCTGGCCTCCAGTCAATGTTCTAGTATTGGTCTTGCTTCCTCCTGGATCGTTCCTGTGGCCTGTCTATCCTGCATAAGCTAAGTTCTGCTTATGTTATTTTTGTTTGCTATATTTTCTGTCCAGCTTGCTATATTGGTTTTTCTTGCTTGCTGGAAGCTCTGAGACGCAGAGGGAGCACCTCCGTACCGTTAGTCGGTGCGGAGGGTCTTTTTGCCCCTCTGCGTGGTTGTTTGTAGGTTTTTGTGTTGACCGCAAAGCTATCTTTCCTATCCTCGGTCTATTCAGTAAGTCGGGCCTCACTTTGCTAAATCTATTTCATCTCTGTGTTTGTATTTCATCTTTACTCACAGTCATTATATGTGGGGGCTGCCTTTTCCTTTGGGGAATTTCTCTGAGGCAAGGTAGGCTTATTTTTCTATCTTCAGGGCTAGTTAGTTTCTCAGGCTGTGCCGAGTTGCATAGGGAGCGTTAGGCGCAATCCACGGCTACCTCTAGTGTGGTGTGATCGGATTAGGGATTGCGGTCAGCAGAGTTTCCACGTCTCAGAGCTCGTCATATGTTTTTGGTAAATGTCTGGTCACTTTGTGTGCTCTGAACTTCAAGGTCCATTGTGGTTCTGAATTACCTGTTCATAACAGGAGACTAACCCTGTTGAAAAAAAACATTCCAACTCAGAAATGCCCTTTCAAATTCCATGCTGCTAGATGGAAGCCTTTCACCGGAGTGTGGAATATTGGACCCCAAGTGAGAAGGTCCAGGATCTCCAGCAGGATCCATGGATCTGACACTGAATTTGCCCTCAATAGGGAAAACCATGGTCTTTTGGCCAAAAAGGGACTATCATAATCACTCTTTCTCATGACTGCTGGAATCATTGGATCAAAGGCATAAGCAATCCTGATGTACCAGGAGATCTGAAGGCCATACGGGTTTTTCCTTGAGTTTTGTGAACAAAACTTTCTTACTTTTCTGTTCTCTTTGTCAGCAAACAAGTCTATTTCCAGCCATCAACATGAGTGAACTATTTGCTGGAACACCTGGGAGTTTAGGGTCCATTCTCCTTGTTTCAGCTTGCTGCGGCTTAGGAAGTCTGCATTGGTGTTCTCAACCCTTTTATGTGCATCGCTGTTAGGGACAAAAAATGTTGCTCTGCCAGTTGGAAGAGATTGTTTTTTGCTTTCATGAAGGATCTTGTTCCCCTTTTGTGGTTGATATACGCCACCGTAGCCCGTTTGACCGACATGACTCGGACGTGGCGACCAAGGAGGAAGGGAAGGAAGCCTTCTAGAGCTCTTCATACAGCCCATAATTCTTTCAGGTTTGATGATTGATCCTTCTTTAAGAGTGACCAAGACCCCTGAATTGTGTGCCCCCCAACCTGAGTTGCTCGCATTGGTTGTTAGTATGTAGTTTATGTACATTATTGGTTAGGTTTGCCCTGCCTGCCCACCACGAGAGGGTGTTTCTGGCTTCCAAATAAAGTTCCACGTTTCCAACTAAATGCCTTTTTTGCAAACTTTGAGAAGTGAGAACTTCCCATTGAAGCTACCTCATGTGGAGCTGGGCTCATCTGACCGCTGGGATGCAAGATGTCAGGGTTCCTAACGGGGACATCGCCTTCGTTAGGGTCATTTTTGGAAGGTCTATTGCTGCTGAGGTGAGGTTTACTACTTTGCTCACTTTGTCCTTGGGTAAGAGACAAGCCTGAAGCTCTGAATTTAGAACAAGGCCCAGGAACATCTCTATTCTTTCTGGTTTTAGTCTTGATTTGAAAGTGTTCACCATCCAGCCTAGATCTTAATAATAATAATTTTTATTTACTGTATATAGCGCCAACATATTCCGCAGCACTTTACAATTAAGCGGGGACATGTACAGACAATAAATTCAATACAAGTTAAGACATTTAAACAGTGACATTAGGAGTGAGGTCCCTGCTCGCAAGCTTACAATCTACAAGGAAATGGGGGGGAGGGGAGGGGACAACAGGTGAAAAGTGCTTGTTATTTCAGGTCTAGCAATGATAATAAATAGGGATTTCCATATAAAGCTGCATGATCCAGTCATCAGCCCATGTGTTTAAGTGCAAGAGTCAAGTATCAAGTGCAGTTATGTGCATGGAGGGTGTGGAGACAGATGAATAGTAGGGTGCAGATTCAGAATAATATTTGGAAGGAGGGAACAGGGCAAAGTCAGTTTACTGAGTAGTTGATGTGGCAAGCTTGTTTGAAGAGATGGGTTTTTAAAGCTCTTGAATAGGTCGGGGCTAAGTATCAGTCTGATTGTCTGGGGAAGTGCATTCCAGATTGCTGGTGCAGCACGAGAGAAGTCTTGGAGACGGAGGTGCGAGGTTCGGATTACGGGGGATGTTAGTCTTAGGTCATTTGTATAACAGAGGGCACGTGGAGGGCGATAGACAGAGATGAGAGAGGAGACATAAGTCGGTGCAGAGCTGTGGAGAGCTTTGTGGGTGAGAGAGATGAGTTTATACTGGACCCTGTAGGGAATGGGTAGCCAGTGTAATGACTGGCACAAGATGGAGGCATCGGTGAAGCGGCTGGACAGAAATATGACCCTGGCTGCCGCATTCAAGATGGATTGGAGAGGAGAAAGTTTGGTAAGAGGGCGTCCGATCAGAAGAGAGTTGCAGTAGTCCAGACGGGAATGAATAAGAGCGACAATAAGAGTCTTAGCAGTTTCAAAGGTGAGAAAAGGTCAGATTCTGGCGATGTTTTTAAGATGCAGGTGACAAGAGCGAGTGAGTGATCGGATATTGGGAGTAAAAGTTTGTTGTCGAATGTGACCTCAAGACAGCGGGCATGCTGCTTGGGAGTTATGGTTGATCCCTCCAGGGTAATTTCGATGTTGGGTAGAGTGAGGTTAGTAGAAGGGAGAAACACAATAAGTTCAGTTTTGGAGAGATTTAGTTTCAGGTAGAGGGAGGATATGATGTTAGAGACAGCAGACAGACAATCCTTGGTATTTTGAATTAGAGTGGGGGTGATGTCAGGGGAAGAAGTGTATAATTGGGTGTCATTAGCATAGAGATGGTACTGGAACCCAAATCTGCTGATTGTTTGTCCAATAGGTGCAGTGTATAGAAAGAAGAGGAGGGGGCCTAGGACTGAGCCCTGCGGAAGGTTAAAGGGGATGAGGAGAGGAAGAGAAGTCGGCAAAAGATACAGTGAAGGAGCGGTCAGAGAGGTAGGAAGAGAACCAGGAGAGGGCTGTATCCTATAGGCCTATAGAGCGGAGCATAGAGAGGAGGAGCTGATGAACCACAGTGTCAAATGCTGCGGAGAGATCCAGGAGAATAAGCAAGGAACAATGACCTTTGGATTTAGCTGTTATTAGATCATTAGAGACTTTAGTGAGGGCAGTTTCAGTGGAGTGTAAAGAGCAGAAACCAGATTGTAAGGGGTCGAGAAGAGAGTTATCCGAGAGAACTTCTAAGACAACTCTCACGTCCTTCAACTCTGTTCCACAGTGGTCATCTGATCTCCTTACTATGAGTAAGTCGTCTAGGTAAGGGACGATGACTGTATTCTGGATGCGAAAAAAGGCTGTCATTTCGGCTATTATCTTGAAGACCCTCAGAGCCACCGGCATACCAAATGGAAGTGCCCTGAATTGGTAACGCTTGACCTCCCCCTGTATGTACAAGGATACTCTTAGGTATCTCTAGTGGTCTGGATGAATCGGGATGTGGCAATAAGCATCCATTAAATCGATAAGTACCATGAAACAGTTGTGATGAAGCAGTTTTATGGAAGTGCTCATGGATTCCATCTTGAAAGTGCGATTTTTCTTTTTCCCCACCGATTGAGATACTCCAGATTGATGATGATCCTGAATGAACCAACAGTTTTTCTTTATTGTCCAGTATCTCGCACAGAACCTGCTTCTCTACCAGGCCCAATATTTCTGTCTCTATGGCTAGCTGTTCTTCCATTGACATTCTGGTGGGTGCCATTGCGAAAGTTTGACTCGGCAGATGGCAAAACTATTTTCAGGCCTCCCCTTACCAAATCCAGAACCCAAGTGCTAGAGGAGATGTTCTCCCAGGCCTAGATGAAAAGGGAAAGCCTTCCCCCTACTGTTAGTCTGGCGTCATTGTGAGTTATATGAATAACCACAACCAAAGTTATTATTAGGACAGTAAACGTGCGATTATGATGCAACGCAGGTGCCACACCTGGCACCTGCCTGCAGAAGGTTTTTTTTTTTCTTCAGTATGTACCAATATTCATTATGCAAACTAGGGGGCAGGTCACTGAGGGATCAGTGACCTGTCAGCAGTCTGCATTATGAATACCTAATCAGAGCAACAGAGATTAAAAAAGAATCACAAGACGGATTTCATCAACCAAGGTATCATTTTAATCAGTATAACTGAGCCAATCTGACAGTGTTTATAGGTTACTTTGCACAATCCTGCCGACAGGTTCCCTTTAAGACTTTGGAGTGGCCTAGTCAAAGTCTTGACCTTAACCTGATTGAGATGCTGTGGCATTACTTTAAAAAAGGCGGTTCATGCTCGGAAACCCTCCAGTGTGGCTGAATTACAATTTTGCAAAGATGAGTAGGCCAAAATTCCTCCAGAGCATTGTAAAAGACTCAAAGCCAGTTATTGCAAACACTTGACTGCAGTTGTTGCTGCTAAGGGTGGCCCAATATGTTATTAGGTTTAGAGGCAATTACTTTTTCACGCAGGGCACTGTAGGTTTGAATTTCTTTTTCACTTTATAATAAAGCCCTTAATTTAAAAGCTGCATTCTGTGTTTACTTGGGTTATCTTTGTCTAATATTTAAATTTGTTTGGTGATCTGAAACATTTAAGTGTGACAAATATGCAAAATAATAGGAAATCAGGAAGAGCACAAACACTTTTTCACAGAATTGTACCTGTTTGACAGTACCGTGGCCCTATAGGGTAAAAGTGTTAAAACTGTATTTTTTTTCTTTTTTAAGCTAAGCTTTGTCTTTGTCACAGGCATTATCAAACAGCACCCAATATCTCAGCTTCCTGAAGCTCTTGTTGATTCTAACTGTACGGCATTTGTTGCGTAGATTTGCGTCGCTGATCAGCATTGTCAGCATGTAAGACTTAATAAAATAAAAGTCACAAAATAAAAAAAAAGTATCTACTGGTTGATGGAAATAGCCACTTGAAGTTTGTCAGGCTGAAGCGATTCAACATTTCGGATGCAGCGCCAGAGGAAAAGACTCATTATCAAAGCAGATCCAATTTATCAATTTCTGCTGGAAAACCAAATCCGTGTAAATCTTCCATGTACAAAGTGATTTAATCTGCATGATGGAGCAGGGGTCCTGCTTTATTGGGACGTCAGTCACTGTGTTCATTAGCTGGGGACAGGGACAAGGACATCTCTGGGGCAAGGAGCGTCGTACTCCCGCGGAGACTCCCGGGATCTGAGGATAATTAGTTTTACAAGTTTTGATGGATCATTTCCCTGGTTTATTGTAAGGAATTTTTAACTATTAGCAGGATGTTTAGGCTTAATTCTGCTTAAGGGTATGTTCACACTATGCGGTTTTTACCGCGGAACCGCCGTGATTTTGCCGCTGCGGGTCCGCAGCAGTTTTCCATGCAGGGTACAGTACAATGTTACCCTATGGAAAACAAAAACCGCTGTGCCCACATTGCGGAAAATCACGGAAAAAAACGTGCGGAATTGCTGCGGAAAAAAAGAAGGAGCATGTCACTTCTTTGTGCAGAATCGCAGCGATTCTGCACCCATAGAAATGCATTGATCCGCTTACTTCCCACATGGGGCTGTGCACACCATGCGGGAAGTAAGCGGATAATGTGCGGGTTATACCCGGGGTGGAGGAGAGGAGACTCTCCTCCAGGCCCCGGGAACCATATTTGAGTAAAAAAAAAAAGAATTAAAATAAAAAATAATGCTATACTCACCTCTGAAGTCTCAGCGCTGCACGCGGCCGTCCGGTCTCAGGTTTGCTATGCGACCTGCAGTGACGTCGGGGTCACATGACCTGCGGTGACGTCACGAAGGTCTTGGTCGCATAGCATCTTTGGAACCGGACCGCCGCCTGCAGCGCCGAGGAGATCGGGACGTCAGAGGGTAAGTATATAATTATTTTATTATTTTTAACATTACTATTGATGCTGCATATTGCTGCATATGCAGCATCAATAGTAGGAGTAAAATCCCGCAGCAGAACCTGCAGGACAAACCGCGATAAATCTACAGGGATAACCGCAGCGGGTTTGCCCTGCAGATTTATCAAATCCGCTGCGGGAGAACCCACAGGACAGGACGCAACGTGTGAATGTGGCCTAAAGGGGCAGAAAAGTAGTGTAACATGATCTGTCAGTAGATGTAAAAAAAAAAAACAAAGTATCAAAGGAAGAAACAAATATATATTTTTGCACCGTTTCTTTGTGGCTACATCTTTTCCCACTTCTCAAAACCTTTAGGGTATATGCACACGATGCAGATTTAGTGCAGAACTGGTGCAGAACTGCAGCAGATTTTTCTGCTGCAGAACTGCACTGTGATTTACAGTACAATGTAAATCAATGTGAAAAAAAAAGCTGTGCACATGGTGCAGAAAAATCTGCGCAGAAACGCTGCAGATTTCAAAGAAGTGCACGTCGCTTCTTTTGTGCAGTTCTGCAGCGTTTCTGCGCAGATTTTTCTGCACCATGTGCAGCTTTTTTTTCACATTGATTTACATTGTACTGCATAGAATCTGCACAGAAACTGCGCAGAAACTGCATAGAAACTGCATCAAATCTGCAGATGCAGATTTAGTGCAGAAAATTCTGCACCACATTTCCTACGTGTGCACATAGCCTTAAAGAGGTTATCATGGACTATATATTTTTCCATGCAGCAGGCAGGTAAGCTTCTTACTACCTGCCTGACGCTGACTCAAAGCAGTTACTAGCACACTCCAAAAGTGTTGTGATGCAAAGTGGGGGTTTTATTTACATACAGTATTCACAAACGTTTCGGTCGTTACTGGACCTTCATCAGTGTGCTAATATACTAGTATGCTTAGAGAAGCCCTGGGTAGCAAAGTTAGATTGCATCAATAAGAAGCCTGAAGACATATAGGCAGGAAAGCACAGCGCCGGGGGACAGACAGCGGAAGGTAAGTATGTAGCGTTTGTTTTTTTACTTTTAGGATGGTAACCAGGGTAAACATCGGGTTACTAAGCGCGGCCCTGCGCTTAGTTACCCGATGTTTACCCTGGTTACCAGCGAAGACATCGCTGAATCGGTGTCACACACGCCGATTCAGCGATGTCTGCGAGGAGTCCAGCGACAAAATAAAGTTCTGGACTTTCTTCCCCGACCAGCGACAGCACAGCAGGGGCCTGATCGCTGCTGCCTGTCACACTGGACGATATCGCTAGCGAGGACGCTGCAACGTCACGGATCGCTAGCGATATCGTCTAGTGTGACGGTACCTTAAGGCCATTATTTGGCCATTAATTGCCATGGCAAATATCAAGACCACATGCAATCAAGATCTAAAGGTACCGTCACATTTAGCGACGCTGCAGCGATCTAGACAACGATCCCGATGGCTGCAGCGTCGCTGTGTGGTCGCTGGAGAGCTGTCACACAGACAGCTCTCCAGTGACCAACTATGCGAAGTCCCCTGGTAACCAGGGTAAACATCGGTATACTAAGCGCAGGGCCGCGCTTAGTAACCCGATGTTTACCCTGGTTACCAGCATAAACGTAAAAAAACCCAAACACTACATACTTACATTCCGGTGTCTGTCCCCCGGCGCTGTGCTTCTCTGTATTGACTGTGAGCGCCAGCCGGAAAGCACAGCGGTGACGTCACCACTGTGCTCTGCTTTCCGGCCGGCGCTTACACACAATATTCTGGTACACAATACATGGTATAGGAAACATGGGATTCTCAAGCAAAAGGACACCGTCATGTAGTCATGCATGTAGGATACGGGATGACTACACTTGGGGTACAGGATAGTGACATTGACACTTGGGGTACAGGATAATGACACTGACACTCGGGGTACAAGATAATGACACTGACACTTGGGGTACAAGATAATGACAATGACACTTGGGGTACAAGATAATGACAATGACACTTGGGGTAAAGGATAATGACAATGACACTCGGGGTACAGGATAATGACAATGACACTTGGGGTACAGGATAATGACAATGACACTTGGGGTACAGGATAATGACACTAGGGGTACAGATAATGACAATGACACTAGGGGTACAGGATAATGACAATTGGGGTAAAGGATAATGACAATGACATATTTAATTATACATAATACAGACAGACACATAACTCACAGCAGACCCCAATATTCTGGTACACAATACATGGTATAGGAAACATGGGGTTCTCGAGCAAAAGGACACCGTCATGTAGGATACGGGATGACAACACTTGGGGTACAGGATAATGACATTGACACTTGGGGTACAGGATAATGACACTGACACTCGGGGTACAGGATAATGACAATGACACCCGGGGTACAGGATAATGACACTGACACTTGGGGAACAGGATAATGACACTTGGGGTACAGGATAATGACACTCGGGGTACAGGATAATGACAATGACACTTGGGGAACAGGATAATGACACTTGGGGTACAGGATAATGACAATGACACTTGGGGAACTGGATAATGATAATGACACTAGGGGTACAGGATAATGACACTCGGGGTACAGGTTAATGACAATGACACATGGGGTACAGGATAATAACACTTGTGGTACAGGATAATGACAATGACACATGGGGAACAGTATAATGACACTTGGGGAACAGGATAATGACATTTGGGGTGCAGGATAATGACACTTGGGGAACAGGATAATGACATTTGGGGTGCAGGATAATGACACTTGGGGAACAGGATAATGACACTTGGGGTACAGGATAATGACAATGACACTTGGGGAAGAGTATAATGACACTTGGGGTACAGGATAATGACACTTGGGGTACAGGATAATGGCAATGACACTTGGGGAACAGGATAATGACATTTGGGGTGCAGGATAATGACACTTGGGGACCAGGATAATGACATTTGAGGTGCAGGATAATGACACTTGGGGAACAGGATAATGGCAATGACACTCGGTGTACAGGATAATGACACTTGGGGAACTGGATAATGACAATGACACTTGGGGTACAGGATAATGATAATGACACTCGGGGTATAGGTTAATGACAATGACACTTGGGGTACAGGATAATGACACTTTGGGAACAGGATAATGACAATGACACCCGGGGTACAGGATAATGACACTGACACTTGGAGAACAGGATAATGACACTTGGGGTACAGGATAATGACACTCGGGGTACAGGATAATGACAATGACACTCGGGGTACAGGATAATGACAATGACACTCGGGGTACAGGATAATGACACTTGGGGAACAGGATAATGACAATGACACTCGGGGTACAGGATAATGACAATGACACTTGGGGAACTGGATAATGACAATGACACTTGGGGTACAGGATAATGACACTAGGGGTACAGGATAATGACACTAGGGGTACAGGATAATGACAATGACACTCGGGGTACAGGTTAATGACAATGACACTTGGGGTACAGGATAATGACACTTGGGGTACAGGATAATAACAATGACACTTGGGGTACAGGATAATGACAATGACACTTGGGGAACCGTATAATGACACTTGGGGAACAGGATAATGACATTTGGGGTGCAGGATAATGACACTTGGGGTACAGGATAATGACAATGACACTTGGGGAACAGTATAATGACACTTGGGGAACCGGATAATGACATTTGGGGTGCAGGATAATGACACTTGGGGAACAGGATAATGACATTTGGGGTACAGGATAATGACAATGACACTTGGGGAACCGTATAATGACACTTGGGGAACAGGATAATGACATTTGGGGTGCAGGATAATGACACTTGGGGAACAGGATAATGACACTTGGGGTACAGGATAATGACAATGACACTTGGGGAACAGTATAATGACACTTGGGGAACCGGATAATGACATTTGGGGTGCAGGATAATGACACTTGGGGGACAGGATAATGACACTTGGGGTACAGGATAATGACAATGACACTTGGGGAACAGTATAATGACACTTGGGGTACAGGATAATGACACTTGGGGTACAGGATAATGGCAATGACACTTGGGGAACAGGATAATGACATTTGGGGTGCAGGATAATGACACTTGGGGAACAGGATAATGGCAATGACACTCGGTGTACAGGATAATGACACTTGGGGAACTGGATAATGACAATGACACTTGGGGTACAGGATAATGATAATGACTCTCGAGGTACAGGATAATGACAATGACACTCGGGGTACAGGATAATGACACTCGGGGTACAGGTTAATGACAATGACACTTTGGGAACAGGATAATGACATTTGGGGTGCAGGATAATGACACTTGGGGAACAGGATAATGACACTTGAGGTACAGGATAATGACACTTGGGGTACAGGATAATGACACTTGGGGTACAGGATAATGACACTTGGGGAACAGTATAATAACACTTGGGGTACAGGATAATGACACTTGGGGTACAGGATAATGACACTTGGGGAACAGGATAATGGCAATGACACTTGGGGAACAGGATAATGACATTTGGGGTGCAGGATAATGACACTTGGAGTACAGGATAATGACAATGACACTTGGGGTACAGGATAATGGCAATGACACTCGGCGTACAGGATAATGATAATGACAATAGAGGTCCAGGACAATGACACTTGTAGTACAGGATAATGACACTCGGGGTACAGGATAATGACAATGACACTTGGGGTACAGGATGACAATGACACTCGGGGTACAGGATAATGACACTAGAGGTACAGGATAATGACACTAGGGGTACAGGATAATGACAATGACACTCGGGGTACAGGATAATGACAATGACACTAGGGGTACAGGATAGTGACACTGACACTCGGGGTACAGGATAATGACACTTGGGGAACAGGATAATGACACTTGGGGTACAGGATAATGACACTAGGGGTACAGGATAATGACAATGACACTCGGGGTACAGGATAATGACAATGACACTAGGGGTACAGGATAGTGACACTGACACTCGGGGTACAGGATAATGACACTTGGGGAACAGGATAATGACACTTGGGGTACAGGATAATGACAATGACACTCGGGGAACTGGATAATGACAATGACACTTGGGGAACTGGATAATGACAATGACACTTGGGGTACAGGATAATGATAATGACACTAGGGGTACAGGATAATGACAATGACACTTGGGGTACAGGATAATGACACTAGAGGTACAGGATAATGACACTAGGGGTACAGGATAATAACACTCGGGGTACAGGATAATGACAATGACACTAGGGGTACAGGATAATGACACTGACACTCGGGGTACAGGATAATGACACTTGGGGAACAGGATAATGACAATGACACTCGGGGTACAGGATAATGACACTTGGGGTAAAGGATAATGACAATGACACTTGGGGTACAGGATAATGACAATGACACTCGGGGTACAGGATAATGACACTAGAGGTACAGGATAATGACACTAGGGGTACAGGATAATAACACTCGGGGTACAGGATAATGACAATGACACTAGGGGTACAGGATAATGACACTGACACTCGGGGTACAGGATAATGACACTTGGGGAACAGGATAATGACAATGACACTCGGGGTACAGGATAATGACAATGAAACTTGGGGTACAGGATAATGATAATGACACTAGGGGTACAGGATAATGACACTCGGGGTACAGGATAATGACAATGACACTCGGGGTACAGGTTAATGACAATGACACTTGGGTTACAGGATAATGACACTTGGGGTACAGGATAATGACAATGACACTTGGGGTACAGGATAATAACACTTGGGGTACAGGATAATGACAATGACACTTGGGGTACAGGATAATGACACTTGGGGTACAGGATAATGACAATGACACTTGGGGAACAGTATAATGACACTTGGGGAACAGGATAATGACATTTGGGGTGCAGGATAATGACACTTGGGGTACAGGATAATGACACTTGGGGAACAGGATAATGACAATGACACTTGGGGAACAGGATAATGACACTTGGGGAACAGGATAATGACAATGACACTTGGGGTACAGGATAATGATAATGAGAATAGAGGTCCAGGACAATGACACTTGTAGTACAGGATAATGACACTCGGGGTACAGGATAATGACAATGACACTTGGGGTACAGGATAATGACAATGACACTCGGGGTACAGGATAATGACACTAGGGGTACAGGATAATGACACTAGAGGTACAGGATAATGACACTAGGGGTACAGGATAATGACACTTGGGGTAAAGGATAATGACAATGACACATTTAATTATACATAATACAGACAGAGCCGTTCACATAACTCACAGCAGACCCCCAATATTCTGGTACACAATACATGGTATAGGAAACATGGGGTTCTTCAGCTAAAGGACACCGTCATGTGGGATATGGGATGACAACACTTGGGGTACAGGATAATGACACTTGGTGAACAGGATAATGACACTGACACTCGGGGTACAGGATAATGACACTGACATTCGGGGTACAGGATAATGACAATGACACTTGGGAAACAGGATAATGACACTTGGGGTACAAAATAATGGCAATGACACTTGGGGTACAGGATAATGACAATGACACTCGGGGTACAGGATAATGACACTTGGGGTACAGGATAATGACAATGACACTTGGGGTACAGGATAATGACACTTGGGGTACAGGATAATGACAATGACACTTGGGGTACAGGATAATAACACTTGGGGTACAGGATAATAACACTTGGGGTACAGGATAATGACAATGACACTTGGGGTACAGGATAATGACACTTGGGGTACAGGATAATAACACTTGGGGTACAGGATAATGACAATGACACTTGGGGTACAGGATAATGACACTTGGGGTACAGAATAATAACACTTGGGGTACAGGATAATAACACTTGGGGTACAGGATAATGACAATGACACTTGGGGAACAGGATAATGACACTTGGGGTACAGGATAATGACAATGACACTCGGGATACAGGATAATGACAATGACACTTGGGGAACAGGATAATGACACTTGGGGTACAGGATAATGACAATGATACTTGGGGTATAGGATAATGACACTGACACTCGGGGTACAGGATAATGACAATGACACTTGGGGTACAGGATAATGACACTTGGGGTACAGGATAATGACAATGACACTTGGGGTACAGGATAATGACACTTGGGGTACAGGATAATGGCAATGACACTAGGGGTACAGGATAATGACACTCAGGGTACAGGATAATGGCAATGACACTTGGGGTACAGGATAATGACAATGACACTTGGGGTACAGGATAATGACAATGACACTCGGGGTACAGGATATTGATAATGACACTCGGGGTACAGGATAATGACACTTGGGGTACAGGATAATGACACTTGGAGTACAGGATAATGGCAATGACACTTGGGGTACAGGATAATTACACTTGGGGTACAGGATAATGACATTGACACTTGGGGTACAGGATAATGACACTGACACTCGGGGTGCAGGAAAATTATTCTGACACTCAGGGTGCAGGATGATAACACTGACACTTGGGGTGCAGAATAATGACACAGTGAACACGATAATGACACTGCTGGTAGGGGTACAAGATAATGACACTGCTTCTAGGGGTACAGGATAATGACACTGACACTTTGGGTGCAGGATAATGATACTAACACTCGGGGTACAGGTTAATGATACTTGGGGTACAGGATAATGACACTGATACTTGGGGTGCAGGATAATGATACTAACACTCGGGGTACAGGTTAATGATACTTGGAGTACAGGATAACAGCACTGATTCTTGGGGTGCAGATAATGATACTAACACTTGGGGTACAGGATAATGATACTTGGGGTACAGGATACTAACACTTAAAGTACAGGATGACAAGGTGTACAGGGTAATTACACCGACACTTGGGGTACAGGCTAATGACACTGAAACTTGTGGTACAGGATAATTGCACTGACACTTGGGGCGCAGGATAATGACATTGCGACTTGGGGTACGGACCCAAATCACTCATTGCAAACTAAGGCTCATGAGAATCTGCTTCCCAGACCAAAACGTGAAGGATAACAATATAAGTGATATAACCTCATTTTCTGTAGCACAAACCTCCATCGACAAGTCAGTGCATATTCTGTACTGCTTAGGACTTAAATTTGGGGTTCAGTCCTTCAGTAAAGCTGGTGGATCCTCCTCTTAGTCCTTCTCTTTAGGCTCTAGAGCAGGGGACTTTTATTTTGGTATGCTCCCTCTGTGGCGCATTCTGCACAATGACCATCAGATGGCAGCATGTCTCTTGTAATGTTATGCTCAGCCCCAGTTTGGGGCCTGTATAATGGGAAAGCCTCCTGTGCTGGGCTCTGCCATTATCACTCATGTGATAGTAGCTCTGGGCTGCCTTCCTCCCAGTTGGGACCCGAGGCGTCTTTATGTTTTTTTAGGCTCATTTTGCCAATAGCTGGATGAGTGCTCGTCACAATGCAGCTGGCAGGTCTATTGTTTCCTCGTCCTTTCTACCAGGTCACAGTGAGCTGCGTCTCGCCAATCAATGTGTGCCAACGAGGTGCAGTCTAATACAGGACCAAACTTTATATTGTCTTCTGCTGAAAAACCTTGGCTGGGGGTTTGGTCTGGTGAGATTGCAAGCTCCACAGACCTCTGTGCTGGCAATGTACCATCAGTGTGCGCACTCTTGCACCTGGATAACAATTAAAGAACCCAGATAGCCTTATTACCAGAAGACCCTCATCGGCTTAAGCATATCATGAGGGGTACCCATTATATCCAATGGTAAATCTTTGTTTCTACAAAGGATTCTTGATTGATAAAGATGGCTACGAGATGTGCCTATTTTCAGGTCCTCCCACCCAGTAATTGTTCAGTAGTCACTTTATATGCCCATTTATGTTCCACGTCATCAAGTTATTGGCTCTTCTGTACCAAGAAGCAGTAACTGATGGGAAAGGCGCTGTAGCAGGCCATTGTGAGCCCTCCGTACATGTGCTGTGGCCCTTTATCATGGGTTATCCAGCACCCATCACTTCCACATCCGCAGGAGAGAGGTGCTACTGACACTGTCCTCTGCTATTCTAATGGACGCTGCTGCAAATTTCACCTCCCGATGTGGAAGCGAGATGTGTAACTGTTGCCGACCATTGCCCTGTGTGGACATTATCAGTGAGTGGACGATGAGCCTTATCGCTGATTGGATCTTTTCTGCTGATATAAAAGAAAAAACCTTCCATTTGCTGCCAATAGGGATGAGAAGTGTTTCCTGCAAATGATAACGTGAACCAATCATTAAACAGTCTGAGCTATTGCATTTGTAAAATGAAGCAGACGAGTGCCGATCGACTTCCTGTGTTGTTGATTGGCCAACTTAAAGAGGAGCTGTCACTTCCTCAAATAAAAGTAGTTAAATACCTTGTTAAAATCCCCGAGTTCCCCCGATTCTGCCACTCCCTTCCGTTTTGGGCTGCGCCACTCCACTGCAGAGATATTCACATTTGTTGCACATTTATATGTGAAATCTCTATTTGCAGACCAACTGGGCTTTTCTTCTGAGTTTTCTCTCGTTCTTTATCACACTCTGTCAATCACAGCTTGGCATCTGGTCAATCAGCCTCAGACGCTACTGAGCTGTGATTGACAGCGTCTGGGAGTGAAGGGTAAGAGCGCACACCCTCAGAGAAAACTGAAGAAACACCCACCTACACTACAAGCAGAGATTTCACATACTGCGCTCCAAAATGAACACATATCTCTACAATGGAGAGACGCAGCTTAAAATGAAAAAAGCGTCAGAATCAGGGGAGCTCAGTGATTTTTACAAGGCATTTAATGCATGAAATCTTTAGCAAGTAGGAATGTCATCAACAGATCCTTTAGTTTTCATGGGAGATAAGCTGCCGCTACAAGTTTCCCTCCGCTCACCCTGTTCAAAACACATGAAAATTCGGCTAAGCGGGGAGTCAAGTGGTATAGCTGCTTGCCGAAGGAATGAAAATTTGGCCAGTATAGCTAGATTTAGATAGGACAAAATTGGATTTACCACTTGGAGCACAAGCAGTTGCTACAGCGCTCGGTATGGTGATCAAATTGTATTTATATAAAAGACTACGGTAAATTGTGACACTTGAAGCATATAAGGTGTGGATCTAGTGAGCTATGCTGTGCAGCAGGTCAGCGGTCTGTGACACGGAGTGCAGTGCTAAGCAACTTGTATGACAGGCCAGCAGTTGTGACCCGAAACCCAGCGGATAATGCCTTTTATTAACAGTCCTTAAAAGGAAAAAAGGATCTGATGAGAAACCTAATAGAAAAGTTGCCCTCCCAAAAGGCAAAACAGTAGAAGTGACTGGAGAGATTACAAACATTGTGGTCTTTCAATGAACATGATATGAAAGGAAATTAATCTATATTGTGTATAGAGAACATGCCCTTGGAGTCCTTTAGGCTACTGAATACTCATACATTTCTATACACGCGCTATGAAGTCAAGGCGCTTAGCAGTGATTGCTGTTGAAGGGATTCCTTAGAAGAACTGATCAGGCCGGACCCAAGCAGCCAATGAATAGAGAGTGTACGTGGCGCTCTATTCACTTCTATAGGAGTTATGGAAATATTCAAGCACCGGGAACTCCTGCTCTGGAGATAGTGGGGTCCTAGAGCTGGGCCCCAGAATCAGATATTAGTGGTTGCAGAAATTCTGCAAATTTTGAAAGAGAACATAAAAGCGCAGAGGGTTGGAGAAAATTATAGAAAAAAAGAATTATGGAAAAAAAAATAATGTTTTTACATCTCATTATCTATCTATCTATCTTGTATCGTCAGGTATCTCTCATAGCTAGCTATCCATCTCATATCTGTCTATGTATCTCTGGTCATCATGTGGTTAACTCCCAGCATAATATACATTTTTCCATCTGCAGTGATTGTCGTTCTCTTCCTCCGTCAGTACAGATGGACACTGTGTTGGATTTCACCGCAGAAAGCGCGACGTTTGGCAGCAGTAATTACATTAGAAGCAAGATCTTATTATCGTTCACGGCCAGTGCATTTCTGACTTCATGAAGCCGACATTGGAGAATAGGTCACTTGATAATAAGACCGACGGGTTAAATCTGAAAGACATAAATGTTATGTCCTCAGGTAGCCTACAGACATCCGCCTAGGCAGCCCCGGGGTGAGCGGGTTATTGTCCCGGTTCCATTGTTTCCCTCCCCAGCTCTGGTTTATTTCCCTATTAACCTTCAGGCAGGAAGAATATAATTGTTTGAGTTGACAACAGCGCTGGATTTATGGAGTAACACATCTTTAACTCCTTAAGTATCCAGATCATTTCATTTTTTTTTCCTCCTCCATAACTTTTTTATTTTTCCGTCCACATCGCCTTACGAGGGCTTGATTTCTGCTGGAGTATAGCAGTTTTGAATTACACTGTTCATTTTACAATACAATGTACTGAGGAACAGGAAAATATTCCAAAGGTGATGAAAAAAAAAATCTGACATTATTTTTATAGGTTTTGTTTTTACGTAACTTACTAGGCGGTAATAAGGTTCTGATAATATTGATATCTGACTTGTATAGTTTCTATTATATATTAGCAGTTTAAAAAATGTAATTACTTAGTAAAAAAGTAAAATTGTCACCATTTCTCTAACCTATACTTTTTTTTCATTCTCTGTTGAAAGAGCGGTGTTTTTTTGTGTACAAGTTTGTTTTGATAACTATTTTGAACTACATATGATGCTTTAATTGCTTTTTATTCCATTTTTGTTGGGGTAGAGACAATTCTGGCTTGGTGATTTCTATGTTATATTTTCTCCATTTATCTATTGGGTCAATTAATAGCAATGAGCGAACATGCTGAGATAAGGAGCTATCCGAGCATGCTCGTGTTCGAACCGAGTGTCTTCGACGTGCTCAAAAAATATGTTCGAGTCACCGCGTCTGCATGTCTCGCAGGTATTTGACACCCACAACACATGCTGGGACTGTCTAACAAACAGGGAATTCCTGCATGTGTTGTGGCAGTTGAACAGCAACGAGACATGCAGATGCAGGGACTCCAACATATTTTTTGAGCACGCCGAAGACACTCGGTTAGCATACGGGCATGCTCGGTCATCACTATTAATTGCTTATAAAATAAAAAAAAAATATGTTATTTACCTGTCTCTATATATACATACACACAGTAAAGTTTGGACACACCTTCTCATTTTAAGATTTTTCTGTATTTTCATGACTATGAAAATTGTACATTCCCACTGAAGGCATCAAAACTATTAATTAACCCATGTGGAAGTATATACTTAACAAAAAAGTGTAAAACAACTTAAATTATGTCTTATATTCTAGGTTCTTCAAAGTAGCCACCTTTTGCTTTGATGACTGCTTTGCACACTCTTGGCATTCTCTTGATGAGCTTCAAGAGGTAGTCACCAGGAATGGTTTTCACTTCACAGGTGTGCCCTGTCAGGATTAATAAGTGGGATGTCTTGCCTTATAAATGGGGTTGGGACCATCAGTTGTGTTGTGCAGAAGTCTGGTAGATACACAGCTGATAGTCCTACTGAATAGACTGTTAGAATTTGTATTATGGCAAGAAAAAAGCAGCTAAGTAAAGAAAAACGAGTGGCCATCATTACTTTAAGAAATGAAGGTCAGTCAGTCCGAAAAATTGGGAAAACTTTGAAAGTGTCCCCAAGTGCAGTGGCAAAAAGCGCTACAAAGAAACTGGCTCACATGAGGACCGCCCCAGGAAAGGAAGACCAAGAGTCACCTCTGCTTCTGAGGATAAGTTTATCCGAGTCACCAGCCTCAGAAATCGCAGGTTAACAGCAGCTCAGATTAGAGACCAGGTCAATGCCACACAGAGTTCTAGCAGCAGACACATCTCTACAACAACTGTTAAGAGGAGACTTTGTGCAGCAGGCCTTCATGGCAAAATAGCTGCTAGGAAACCACTGCTAAGGACAGGCAACAAGCAGAAGAGACTTGCTTGGGCTAAAGAACACAAGGAATGGACATTAGACCAGTGGAAATCTGTGCTTTGGTCTGATGAGTCCAAATTTGAGATCTTTGATTCCAACCACCATGTCTTTGTGCAACGCAGATAACGTGAACGGATGGACTCTACATGCCTGGCTCCCACCGTGAAGCATGGAGGAGGTGTGATGGTGGGGGGGGTGCTTTGCTGGTAACACTGTTGGGGATTTATTCAAAATTGAAGGCATACTGAACCAGCATGGCTACCACAGCATCTTGCAGCGGCATGCTATTCCTTCCGGTTTGCATTTAGTTGGACCATCATTTATTTTTCAACAGAACAATGACCCCAAACACACCTCCAGGCTGTGTAAGGGCTATTTGACCAAGAAGGGTAGTGATGGGGTGCTACGCCAGATGACCTGGCCTCCACAGTCACCAGACCTGAACCCAATCGAGATGGTTTGGGGTGAGCTGGACCGCAGAGTGAAGGCAAAAGGGCCAACAAGGGCTAAGCATCTCTGGGAACTCCTTCAAGATTGTTGGAAGACCATTCCCCCAGATTTGTGCAGTGTACGACTGATTGTTGTCCTATGGACAGACTGTCCCACCTCAGCTGTAGATCTCTGCCGTTCATCCAGAGTGATCATGGGCCTCTTGGCTGCATCTCTGATCAGTCTTCTCCTTGTCTGAGATGAAAGTTTAGAGGGACGGCCGGGTCTTGGTAGATTTGCAGTGGTATAATACTCCTTCCATTTCAATATGATCGCTTGCACAGTGCTCCTTGGGATGTTTAAAGTTTTGGAAATCATTTTGTATCCAAATCCGGCTTTATACTTCTCCACAACAGTATCACGGACCTGCCTGTTGTGTTCCTTGGTCTTCATGATGCTATCTGTGCTTCAAACAGAACCCTGAGACTATCACAGAGCAGGTGCATTTATACGGAGACTTGATTACACACAGGTGGATTATATTTATCATCATTAGGCATTTAGGACAACATTGGATCATTCAGAGATCCACAATGAACTTCTGGAGTGTGTTTGCTGCACCGAAAGTAAAGGAGTCAAATAATATTGCACGGCCCACTTTTCAGATTTTGAATTTCCAGAAAAAGAAAATAACCAATACATTTCATTCAACTTCACAATTGTGTTCCACTTGTTGCTGATTCTTCACCAAAAATTTACATTTGGTATCTTTATGTTTGAAGCATGATATGTGGGAAAAGGTTGAAAAGTTCCAGGGAGCTGAATACTTTTGCAAGGCACTGTATATATATATATATATATATATATATATATATATAAAAATATATATATATATACATATATATATATATATATAAATACAGTATATACTCGAGTATAAGCCGAGATTTTCAGCCCAAATTTTTGGGCTGAAAGTGCCCCTCTCGGCTTATACTCGAGTCACGGTCGGCAGCAGAGTCGGCGTGTGAGGGGGAGAGGTCTGAGGCATACTTACCTGCTTCCGAGGCTCCTGACGCTTCCCCTGCCTGTCACACTGTCTTCGGGTGCCGCACCTCTTCCCCTGTTCAGCGGTCACGTGGGACCGCTCATTAAAGTAACGAATATGGACTCCACTCCCATAGGGGTGGAGCCGCATTTTCATTTATTTAATGAGCGGTAACGGTGACCGCTGATAGAGGAAGAGGCTGCGGCACCGAAGACCAGCTGTCCGGGGGAAGGAGCGGGACAGCGGGGGCAGGTAAGTATTACATATTCACCTGTCCGCGTTCCACACGCCTGGCGCCACTCTGTCTTCGCGTCCTCTTGCAGTGACTGTTCAGGTCAGAGGGCGCGATGACGTACTAGTGTGTGCGGCGCCCTCTGCCTGATCAGTCAGTGCGGAGAGACGCCGAGACGGGGCATTTTTTTTTTATTGCAGCAGCAGCAATGGCACAGCTCTCTATGGTACATCTATGGGGCAATAATGAACGGTGCAGAGCACTATATGGCACAGCTATGGGGCAATAATGAACGGTGCAGAGCGCTATATGGCACAGCTATGGGGCAATAATGAATGGTGCAGAGCACTATATGGCACAGCTATGGGGCAATAATGAACGGTGCAGAGCACTATATGGCACAGCTATGGGGCAATAATGAACGGTGCAGAGCACTATATGGCACAGCTGTGGGGCAATAATGAACGGTGCAGAGCACTATATGGCACAGCTTTCTATGGTACATCAATGGGGCAATAATGAATGGTGCAGAGCACTATATGGCACAGCTATGGGGCAATAATGAAAAGTTCAGAGCACTATATGGCACAGCTATGGGGCAATAATGAACGGTGCAGAGCACTATATGGCACAGCTTTCTATGGTACATCTATGGGGCAATAATGAACAGTGCAGAGCACTATATGGCAGAGCTATGGGGCCATAATGAATGGTATGGAGCATCTATTTTTATTTTTGAAATTCACCGGTAGCTGCTGCATTTTCCACCCTAGGCTTATACTCGAGTCAATAAGTTTTCCCAGTTTTTTTGTGGCAAAATTAGGGGGGTCGGCTTATACTCGGGTTGGCTTATACTCGAGTATATATATATATATATATATATATATATATATATATATATATATATCCAGAAAGAAGAAAAAATGAATTGCACTGAGATAAATGTAATGGGTTACTTACTGGTATGGAGGGGTACACTCTGAATCATTGGCACATTGTGGGAGTGGAGTCACTTGGTGGAGGGTGCTTGCCAGAAATAAAACATGTACCGTATTTTTCGGACTATAAGGCGCACCCAGGTTTTAGAGGTGGAAAATAGGGAAAAAAAATATTTGAAGCAAAAAAATGTGGTAAAATATTTAATAACATAAATGACATACTATTATATGTGGTGTTATTATATATAATAGTATGTTATTATGTTGGAAGCTGTGGGACCAGTGTGGTGTCTGTACAGTACTATATGAAGATGCTGGAGGGTGAGTACAAGAATGGGGGCACAGGGCTTATATTTAAAGCGCCACTCCAGCACTGCAAAATAACACTGGAGTGCTGCTTTAAAATCCCATGGGAGAACTATAACTCTCAGCATGTCCTGCAGATCCTATGACATGCTGGGAGTTATAGTTCACGAAAGGAGTGGCAGAGTGCTTTATTGTGTTTTGTAAAGACTAACCTCTTAAATGTGGCAGCCAGCCACACTGGTGAGGTAAAAGCATCCCATGACTGCACACAGAGCCTTCCCTCGTTTCCTTTCCACAGCACAGGTTATGAGGAAGCTGCAGATTCTAGTGGAGGACCTGTGATGATGTCAACAAGAGGGAGGGCTCTGAGCTGCCATGTGATGCTCCAGGCCGCCCACTCCTGACATCAAACAGGTCCTGTTTGTGCACCGCGATTGGCGTTCAGGCCATGCATGGCAGGCAGGTATGCAGCGATCTCCTCTGGCCCCTGCTGCTGGTGCCTCCTCTCCCCCGGACACACAGACCTCCCCAGCTGCTGCAGGAATCAGCGCTGGAGAAGCCATGTGTGTCCCTGCTTAAGTGCAGCATTCATTTGCTGCTCCCCAATCACAGCTCAGCTGATAGGTGGGCGGGGAGCCGCTAATGAATATTCACTGCACTTAATCATCCGGACCACATGGTTTCCCCAGGGCTGATTCTGGGCAGCAGGGACATCCTGAAGTGGCATAACAGTGCGATCCCACTCACTGCTGCTCCCCTCCCCACATGCTACATCCGCACCATAAGACGCATCCACACTTTCCTCCCAAATTTGGAGGAAAAAAAGTGCGTCTTATGGTCGGAAAAATCTGGACCCGTGGAAGAGTGCATAACGCGAAATGGCCGTCATCCTTTTACTTGCACTGTCCCTGCTCTTATTACCTTGTCCATGAATTTATATTGGAAATAAAGGACTAAGGTTTCTTCGTCACATAACGGAAGTGTTGCTGCTTTCTTTTTCCTTTGGATTTACCTTTCTGCTTGAGAAAGGCTCAGTCAGAGCCGAAACGTTGCGATTAAGACATGTGGGTCTGAATAAACTGCACAAGATATTCAAGACTATGGACTGCTGCCTATTTTCTGTTTGAATACATATATATATATATATATATATATATATACAGGGTGGGCCATTTATATGGATACACCTTAATAAAATGGGAATGGTTGGTGATATCAACTTCCTGATTCTGGCACATTAGTATATGGGAGATGGGAAACTTGGGTGATGACCATACCAGCCATTTTGCATCCAACTTTATTTTTTCCAATGGGAAGAGGGTCATGTATCACATCAATCTGATTGAGAATTTCACAAGAAAAACAATGGTGTGCTTGGTTTTAACATAACTTTATTATTTCATGAGTTATTTACAAGTTTATGACCACTTATAAAATGTGTTCAAAGTGCTGCCCATTGTGTTGGATTGTCAATGCAACCCTCTTGTCACACTCTTGACACACTGATAGCGACACCACAGAAGATATGCTAGCACAGGCTTCCAGTATCTGTTGTTACAGATGCTGCACATCTCGTATCTTCACAGCATAGACAATTGCCTTCAGATGACCCAAAAGATGAAAGTCTAAGGGGGTCAGATCAGGAGACCTTGGTGGCCATTCAACTGGCCCACAACGACCAATCCACTTTCCAGGAAACTGTTCATGTAGGAATACTCGGACCTGACACCCATGATTGATGGTATGGTGTGGTATATGGGGTACAAAGATTGGGGGGCCATTCTTCATCAATGGAAACCTCAATGCCACTGGATATCTGCAATTGCTACATGATGATGTGTTGTCCTCTTTATGCACTGAAGATGGCACGTTCCCTGAGTTTTTCCAGCAAGATGGTGCACCACCACATTATGGGTGTCAGGTCAGAGCATTCCTACAAGGAATCTGACCCCCTTAGACCAGCAAAAAGTTACGTTAAAACCAAGCACACCATTGTTTTTCGTGTGAAATTCTTAATAAGTTTGATGTGTCACATGACCTTCTTCCCATTTGAAAAAATAAAGTTGGATCCAAAATGGACCCCATGGTCACCACCTATCTTGAAAAGTTTCCCTCCTCACATATACCAATGTGCCACAAACAGGAAGTTGATATCACCAACCATTCCCATTTTATTTAGGTGTATCCATATAAGTGGCCCACCCTGTATATACCCTATATATATATAAATTTTTTTTCTTTATTTCTTGGTTTTTGGATGAGGAACATTTTTTGTTTTTTTATTTTTACTTTACGGTATATATTTTTTAAAACATTTGCACTGTGGTTGCAGAGACATCACATCCATGCTAGTCATTTACCTGTACTACATGCCTGTCGTTTCTTGGCAGGCACTTCTAGAGTTCTGGAAAACAAAAGAAATTAAAGGTCGTAAAATTTGGTGTGAAATTTAGGCCCTCAATGTAAAAAAGCAAATGAGGAGAAACTAGAAACTCCTGGGCCGCAGTACAAATTCTGTAATGTGGCCCCAACATAACAATTGTAATAGTGGTGTCCTTTTATGTAACAGATGGTTCCCGAGCCCCCACAGACACCTGGGCTTATGCCTCTCCACTAGTGATGAGCGAATATACTCGTTACTCGGGGGCTGTTAGCCAGCGTAAGTACATGTGAGGATTCCCTAGCAACCAGGCAACCCCCACATGTACTTATGCTAACAGATGTAAATCATTCAGCTGCGGCAAGAAAAACTAAAACTCTGAGCACTAAAAAAATACTCGGAGGACACCCGAGCGTGCTCGAGTGACGAGTATATTCGCTCATCACTACTCTGCACCCTAGAGTAGCGCCCCTGAATAGCAAGATTGCTACGGTAAGAATGATTTTTTTTATTTTAATTAATTGGCTAAAGAATTATACACAGCAAAGTCCAAACTCTGTAGATTTATCATCATGCTCCAGAGCTGAACTCGCAATTCTGCTAGCTGTTACTGGATACAGAAAGTTAGCCAAGAGCCACATCTGAAATCTAGGCTGGATTGCAATAATACAGGGGAAGAGTTTGTTTCCTTATGGTGCTGATATAGGTATGGTTAGATTTTTTTTTATCCTACTTGGATTTGAGGAGCAAATTCTGTAACAAAATCCACATGAAAAAAACAAACAAAACAAAACAGTTTAGGGTATGTGCACACATTCAAAAGACATGTCCAGCTTAACCGAATCCGTGAAAAAAAGTTTTCTTTATTCACAAACTTAAACATGGAGGATACAAACATGACTATGTCATGATTAAGGGAGCTTGGTCTCCAGAAACGCGTTGAGATTCTTACCTATATGGTTTGTGCTGAAGTTTGTGAATAAAGAAAACTTTTGATTCGGTGAAGCTGGACATTTTTTTTCTTTTGGATTCTACACGCCTGGACACAGCGGGTCCGTGCTCCCGAAACTCAACTTATGCATCACGGGTGAGCTGGTTTATATTCCTTCTCTTCAAAGTTTATGTGCACACATTGCAGATTTCCTGCGGATCCACAGAATTTTTTTCCACGCAGAAATGCTGCAGATCCGCAAGTGGTTTACAGTACAATGTAAATCAATGGCAAAAAAAAATGCTGTGCTAATGGTGCGGAAAAATCCACATGGAAAACGTAGCAGATTCAAAAAAGGACCATGTCAATTATTTTTGCTGATCTGCTGCGTTTCTGCACCCATTTCATAATAGAAATCCGCAGGGGTTAAAAAAGGAAGAAATCTGCAAAAAAAATGCAGATTCTGACCTGCGTTTTCTGCCAAGAAATGCAGAATATGCAAAGAAAATTCCACAGTCAAATCCGCAATGTGTGCATATGGCCAAAACACTCTAAAAGAGGTCCCTATACATTTTAATGGGAGAATACTCATGCTATGTGCACATGCTTTTTGAGACGTGCAGACTCTCTCCAAAACTGCTTCAAAACTCTTTCAATTGAATTTCTAGTTTTGTTTTTTTTTCCTTCCTTTTGAGATGAATTCCACTCTGACATTGATCAGACCTCCCGAACAATTGTGGGGCACCGATACCATAGTCATAGCAGCATAGGGGGTCTACCGACCCTCTTGTGTCTTCTATGTGTGTATGCCCACCTTAGCGCAGACTAATGAGCGACCGTGCTCAGATAAGGTGTTATCAGGGCATGCTCAAGTAGTGTCCGGATGTTCTCGGAAAATATGTTGATGACCCTGCAGCTGCATGTCTCGCGGGTAGGCGATCCCTGCATGTGTTGTGGCTCTATCACAGCCGCCAGACATGTGGCAATGGGGTCTCGAACATATATTTCGAGCACGCTGAAGACCCTCGGTTAGCTCATCGCTAGTGCTAATCTTACAATGCGCTGAAAACTAATAAGTGGGAAAGTGCTTCTATTTACAAGCACTATCTGAAAATATCCATCAATGAAGATGGGAAAAATCCTTTGTACTTTGTAGGGCCCAGTAATATGTTAGATAAAAGGTGATAAAGGCTCCTATCACCACCTTGTGCCCACTAGACGCAAAGAACGGGTATGGCCGCGCGTCCGAGCCATGAAATAGCACAATATTTATCCCGTGGTGAACAGAAGAAAAAAAATTAAAAATGGAATAATCGTTTTTTTTTCTTATTTTGTCTCCCAGAAAGGGAATAAAAAGAGGTGTGAGGAGGACAGCTCATCCTGCACATAGAAACCTGACAGGAAAATAATTCTTTGCAGCTTCTCACAGCTCACACTTCATTTCTGAGGTAAATTAGGCCACACGATGTGATCACAGAGGAAGTACCACGGTGAATAATGTAAAGCCGACTACTCTCCACACGGTGCAAAAAAAATGCGGGAAACGCACCATCGTGTGAGGAAGGGGGGGCCACACAGCCGCCATGTTAGGTCACAGGGCCACCATATTGATCGCGGCCTAGCACGTGGAGTGCGCATGCGCCGGATCCTTACTTTCCCCCTCAGTTCCCCCGGGTTGTAACACGGATAGGCGGGGCGATGTCGTCACAGGCTGCGGGGCGGGGCTACGCTCGGGGTCGGAGCCATGGCCACACTGGATGCTGAGGTGAGGAGGAGGATGATGGCGGCGGCGGTGGTGGTGGTGGCTGGAGGGTGCGGGGCGCCGAGCGTGAGGGTGTGGGGTGCCTAAGTCCGGGGCCTGTACGGGCTGTAGGTGGTGGTCGGTGTGGGAGGAGGGGACACGGGCGGCTCTTGTTATTCCATGTGTGCTTCATTATTATACCTGTGCACCCCGTATTGCCTTCCCCCCTGCCATCTTGCCCACCTTTAGTTCCCACTCTTTACGTTCCCATATTGGACTCCCCACCATTCACCATTTTTGTGGCAGTCGCTTCCTGTCGTGCTGCCTGTAGCCGACTGGTGACGCCACTTTTTACTGGTTTCACGTCTTCTCTTGCCCAATGGAAGCGTATGATGGCGGTGACCAAGGCTTAGCGGATGCGTCAGGGGTCTCGTCTATCGGCTGTAAAGTTGGGGTTCAGTCTCATTGTTTCCGTCGATGTAACTTGCATCGCCCCTTTATGGTCGTAGGTGACTTTTCCGTTCCTGCGCCGATACATTGTAACTACACCGCTGCTATAGATGACTGACGTGGTGTCACATTTATGGATTTCAGGGGCATCTATTGCCCCGTAGAAGTCAATGATTTTTTTGCGTTGTGATGCGCTAAGATGGCGGCTCTCAGGCCTTATTCACATTTTGGGGGGCGACTCTATTCATAACGTTGGGGCTTATTCTTATGATCTCCCTTCAGGTAACTCGTATTGCCCCTTACGGGGTCGTAGGTGGCTTTTCTGACACCTTGTAATATGAGAGGCCCCTACGATCAGAAGTGCAGTAGTCGCCCTCTCAAAAAGTTTTGTAATATACTTAGGTCCCGCTGACGGCACTGGGTAAGATGATCCAGACTCAAGGAAAGGAGCGCGTCGTAATTTTTCTGCGTTTTCCAGGCGCTTGGGAGGCTTTGCACGATTCTCAAAAGTTGCAAAATGTTTACACAGCTTTGAGTCGCTGAAAATATTGCTTCATGTCAAACAGATTTATGTGGAAATTCTGCCTCAAACTGATGAATCCGTCCCCTCCGTGTAGTAATTTCTCGATCTCTGCCTGCTGTCAGTGTAAGAAAACATTCATCGTTTACATCTAAACTCGTCTAACCCAATTGGGTTTTTGGTTCTTTACAAGTCGCTGTGAGGGTCCAAGCATGGGTGGAATTTGCCGAATCCCTGTGTGGATTTCTGGCCCTGCCAAGGGTCACAGATTCGTCGTGGAAAAGCCAATGTGGTTGTTCCTCGTGCATATCCACAGCAGAAATCTGGAAAAAGAAAAACATGATGGCCCCAATTCATTACTTATTCGTTGTTGTTTTTTTCTCTCCAAATTTTTCATAACGGCACACAATTTTACGCAAAGTAAAAAAAATGTAAGAAAAAGTTGCACGTTGCTCAAAAATGTCACTAATTTTGCCCAAATAATTTATGGCATACAAAGAAAAATTACTCCAGAGGGGAAGGAGAACATTTTGTGCAAAGTTTTTGTGACTTTTGTTTTTTTTTTTTAAAGTTTGGGTTTAACAAATTGGCTGAAAACATCTGGAAAAGCCTCAGTGACGTAAAAATCAAAAAATGAACTAAACTGCAAAAACAATCACTAAAAAAAATATTTTATGGACCCTATGAATTTTTTGTTAATCACTTACTTATTGACAATTGTACACGCTAAAAGTAATAGCGACAATGCAGTGATGAATCTTTCCTGATGGGTGAGGGTAGCCTTATCTTTCTAGTCTCTAAAAGCAAGCGGAGCTATGATCATGAGATTCATTGAGATGTTAAACCCCTACAATAAGGTTAGAAAAGTGCAGAACTTTTACGCATTAATTTTATGAACTTGTATTGAATTAGTTTTCGCTTTCACCGTACATAGGGGAAATTTTCTATGTAACCCAAGGCTAAGTCTCCTAGTCTTGTGGCCCAGTCCTATCCAAAGTTAACCCAAGATTTACCATACTGCGTCGTATTCCATTTTTTTTCATGCTGCCTCTTCCACTTTTGCTTCCTATCGCCTTATTTATTTACCGTATTTTTACATCTGCCATTTTGAGTCTGGACCTCCAATGTGGAGTCATGCACCTGATGCGTCGTGTTTTGGTGGACCGTCGTCACGAAAAAACGTTAAAGGGAACGTTTTTTCGTACGTCGGATCCTGCATTTACTACCGCGCATGTGCGGGGGGAACTCCTCCCCGGGACTTTAGAATGGGCAGCGGATACGTTGAAAAACTGCATCTGCTGCCCACGTTGTGCCGAATTTTCACAATGTCCGTGGGTACGTCGTGCCGATGCTTAGCGACGGCCGCGTACCAACGCAAGTGTGAAAGAAGCCTAACCTCTTTTTCTCATCTTTCAGGATACATCGGGGGCTTATCTACACCATTTCAGAATGCTGCAGATAAGCCCCTGATGCCCGTGGGCTTAGCTCACTTTCCATTTTGGGGGTGACAAGTTCCCTTTAAATATAGGGAACTCGCAAGGTGATAAATATAGGTGATAACTCGCAACGATGAACTGTCAGAGAAGTGTTTATGCGGGACGAGAATCGTGAAGGAAATTGACTTATGTTCACACAGACAATCTGAAATGTATTTTCACTCAGCTTTTATATCCCATATGTGATGCTATTTATCTCCAATACATGAATTCGCAAAGTATTGTACAAGCATTTCTGTTGATACAAAGAAAATGTAATCAAATTAACGAAGCAACTTTTGTATTTCCGCCCATCACAATTATGTAATGATCTATCTGCTACTGATCTATTTATTTTCTTGGAACACAACTATGTTTAGGACTTCTCCCCTCCTCCTTTTTGCCGGTCAAATCATTGACTAAGTGATCAATCTGCTTTTTACATTCCACAGTGGAATTAATTTTTATTTTTTTTTGTGAAACGATTTCATGAGTGAGTGTTTTTTGGACACATGGTTTAGTCTCTCGTGCCATCACATTGCGCAGGTATTGTGAATGGTCGGTCGCTACCTGACGGTAGGTGTATATTCAGCTTGAGGCTGGGGCTACGCCGTGAAGATCGCTCTGTACCGCTACTTAGTATCAGCCTAGTGCAGCTGACTGCGGTCACATGGCACTCCTGCAAGGTACCGTGACAAGTCACTAAAACTATTAACCAGCTGGATTATTTGCAGCTTGCTTGTCACAGTCACTTCATGGAAATCAGGGGAGCCTAACAACTGTGTGTGCCGTGAAAAAGGCATGGCTTAATAGGCTGTTTGCCCGATTTAAGGTGGGTCGGCACAGGTCACAAAGCCAAAGGTCGCCACATAATGCGCATGAGAAAAGGTTGCTTTGTGACCTTCACAGTACCGTGACAATTAGGCTACTTTCACACTAGCGTCGGAATCTCCCCGTCGCAATGCGTCAGGCAGAGATTCCGACGCTAGCGTTTGACGCACTGCACAACGGGTGCAGCGGATGCATTTCTCCGGCGCATCCGCTGCCCCATTGTGAGGTGCGGGGATGTGGGGGCGGAGTTCCGGCCGCGCATGCGCGGTCGGAAAAAGCGGTTCGTCAGGAGCCAAAAAGTTACATTTAACGTTTTTTGCTCCCGGGGGTCCGCCACAACACGGCGCAACTGTCGCACGACGGTTGCGACGTGTGGCAAAGCGTCGCAATGTGTCGCCAATGTTAATCTATGGGGCAAAAACGCATCCTGCAAACAACTTTGCAGGATGCGTTTTTTGCCATAAACGACGTCTGGCAAAAAAACGCCAGTGTGAAAGTAGCCTTAGAGGTTGTCCACTACTTTAACTTTGATCACCTATTTTTAGGATAGATCATCAATGTCTGAGAGGCAGGGGTGCCGGTGCCGCACGCCAGCTGATCACATCCTGAGGATAGGTCATAAGTGTTAAGGTAGTGGACAACCTCTTTATCAACCTTTGACATAAGTTTACATCATGGTCAAGAAGGTTTCCGCAAAAATACGTAAATTTTCATCATGGCGATCATGCAGGCACAGGAGCAGTGCCCGCATGATTGCCTTCGGGAGCTCAGCTTAAGCGAAAACAGAGTCTCGGCTGTCACTACCTGGAGCAGTGTCCACACCTGCCCTGGGCCATTGAACCTCCTAAATGTCACAATCGATATCGATCGCAGTATTTCGAAGGCAGTGAGAGGGAGTGAGCTTTTCCCGGCCGATCGACGTCATCACGAGGGCCCGATTGTTGCCATGTCATGACAACATCCGGGTCACCCAGCTATGGAAAGCCTGTTAGACCATGTGAGGAGCATGGTCTAAGAATCTTCTGTCAGTGCAGCACTTACATGTCTAATGCATTGCAATGCTGCTGCAGAGCAGAGTACAAAAAGTAAGGGACTGAGTAAGGTAAAAAAAAATAGTAAGAATATTTTTAAAAATCATTGAAATAAATAAAAATATCAAACCAGGTCGTCTGAGTCGTTGTAAAATGGGCCGACTCCAACTCCTAAAATATATAATTGGGTACAGGATGTGCTGGAAATGTTTTCATGATAGTTTAGGAAATTTATAAAATGTCCTCTAAATGTCTGTTTTGTTCCGGATCTAAGGATCTTGGCTTATAGATGAGCTGAATCTTTGCAACCCTTTAAGTACATGCTCAGTAGTGACCAGTGCTGTAGAAGTCAGGGAAATTGAGGAGTCGGAGGTTTGTCTTTGTGACTCCACAACCCTGCAATATATAGATATATTTATGTAAAAAAAAAGAAATACACATTTGTTATCGCTGCTTCTGGAAAGGCCCAATCAATAAAATTGTCACAGTATATAACCCTTTCAGTGAACCCTGTAAGAAAAAAAATTAACAAACTGTGGCAATTAAAAAGACGAATGTAAATACAACTGGTATCGCTGAAAATGTCAACTTGTCCTGCAAAAAAAATGACACCATACCGCTCCACCAGCGGAAAAAGAAAAAAGTTATAGCTCTCAGAATAAAGCGATTCAAAAACAATTGTTTTTTATAAAATTAGATTTGTGTAGAAGCGCTAAAACATATACAATTACCGTATTATTTTTTTCATTTTTTTTTTTTAACTGTGATATCGCTGTAATCGTACTGACCTGAAGAATAACGCTGCCTTATCAATTTTACCATATGGTGAATGGCATAAAGAGAAAACCTGGAAAAAACTATTCTGGAGTTTTTATTTTTTTGTTTATTCTGTCTCCCAAAAAAACAAAAATAGAAAGCAATCAAAAAATGTCATGTGCCCGAAAATGGTACCAATAAAAATGTCAAGTCGTCCTGCAAGAAACAAGCCCATACATGACTGTTGGCAGAATTATAGGAAAATTATAGCTCAAATATGGCAATGCAAAAAAAAAAAGCGTCAAAGTGTGTGAGAGCAGCCAAAGGAAAAAAAACTACCGGTATATAAATCTGGAATGGCACCGACCCAAAGAATAAAGTCGTCTAACCACTTACACCGCACAAGAAATGGCGTGAAAAATAAATTCAATTCTTCACCTTCTATTGGTTTTTGCATTCTGCCTTCCAAAGATCGCAGTATGGTGCAACTCACATGTATCCTTCACTCTACGTTGAGCGCTTACACTGGGTTTCCGTGTAAATCTCTGAATTACGCGATTAGGATAGAACCCTCGGCAGAAGATTCCGTATAATGAGGCAGATGGAGGCGCTGTGGCCGCCATAGGACCAGTGATTCGGCGATGTCTGACTTTTTAGGTGTGCATAAGGCTATAAGCACACGTTGCGGATTTGCCTGTGGATCCGCAGCGGTTTTGAGGCTGCGGATTTGCAGCAGTTTTCCATCAGGTTTACAGTTCCATATAAAGGCACAGATGATTGACCTCGGGTAGACCAAAACATCCAACACCGCGGAGACACCATCACGTGTTTCTCAACGCAGTGATTCCAGAACACTGCCCCCATCCCTTATGGGAAATATGCAGATGCATGTAAAGAAGCTGCGGAGACACCATCACGTGTTTCTCGACGCAAGCAGTGAATAGCTAGGCCTTTTCCCGGGAAGGAACAACCACGGGAAGGGCAGCATCCTATGAAGGAAAGCCACCTATGCCAAGCATGGTATCCATCCACAGACAGCTGTTTCGGGGTGTTTGCCCCTCATCAGTGTGGAGTAGGAATCTGGCTATTAGGAGCAGTGCCTAGTAAAAAGGCTATAAAGGCACAGATGATTGGCCTCAGGGAGACCAAAACATCCAACACCGCGGAGACACCATCACGTGTTTCTCAACGCAGTGATTCCAGAACACTGCCCCCATCCCTTATGGGAAATATGCAGATGCATGTAAAGAAGCTGCGGAGACACCATCACGTGTTTCTCGACGCAAGCAGTGAATAGCCAGGCCTTTCCCCGGGAAGGAACAACCACGGGAAGGGCAGCATCCTATGAAGGAAAGCCACCTATGCCAAGCATGGTTCCATATAAACCTATGGAAAACCAAATTTGCTGTGCCCATGGTGCGGGAAATACTGCACGAAAACGCTGCGTTGTATTTTCCGCAGCATGTCAATTCTTTGTGCGGATTCCGCAGCCGTTTACACCTGCTCCTCAATAGGAATCCGCACAAAAAATGCAGGAAATCCGTGGGTAATCCGCAGGTAAAACGCAGTGCGTTTTACCTACGGATTGTTCAAAAACGGTGTGGAAAAATCTGCACACAAATCCGCAACGTGGGCACATAGCCTAAAAGCACCGTCCGCCAAAGTTTTGTGCACTTGTTAAAAGGACAACGCTGAACAGAGGCCAGATGCATTCCAGGGTAACTCTGTTGCCTCATTATAGTGATTGGATCCGTTGGGGTTTCATCTAAATCGTGTCACTCAGAGATTTAGATGAAAACCCCAAAGTAAGTGCTCAGCGTAGGGCGTCGGATAGATGTGATCCCAAATGTAAAATGTTCCAAATAAAAGCTTTAACTCAATCCACAAAAAAGGCAAGTCCCCACTCAGATCTGTCAACTATTAATGGAAATATAGGGGGTTCCACGTTACTGGTAGTGCAAAGCCCCTTGAGAAAACAATATGGCCCCCAATTGTGCTTAAACCGCATTTAGTGTCTGTGCACACGTTGCGGATTTGCTGCTGTGGATTCGCAGCAGTTTTCCATGCGGTTTACAGTACTATGGAAAACCAAATCCGCAGTTCACATGCTGTGGTTTATTTTCCGCAGCATGTAAATTCTTTGTGCGGATTCTGCAGCATTTTGCAAGTGTTCCATAATTGGAATCCGCAGGTGTAAAAACGTAGGTGAAATCCGCATAAAAACAGTGTTAAATCTGCAGGTAAAATGCAGGGCGTTTTACCTGTGGATTTTTTACCTGCGGATTTTTCGGGAATCGGTGCGGAAAAATCCGCAACGTGTGCACATACCCTTAGTGTCCACATCTTTGGTATTTCTGTAGCAATGAGAGCCCACCTAATTTATGGAGTCCAAGTCTCCAGACGCTCAGGCTGGGCACAATGTATGGGTCCTACAAGGTAAGCACACTATACTGGCAGATTTGCAATTGGCAACATCCACTGCTTGTTTCTGAAAATACCCATGGAGTCAAAGCTGTCCCTACACCTGTAGATAAAGTCCTAGGCTGTGTAATCTTCAAAACGGGGTCACTTTAGGAGGGATTTGGCGCTGTATATGTAGTCTGCAAACTATTCTGCTATAATTTGTTCTCCGAGACTCAAATAGCGCTCTGTCCCTCCCGGGTCTCGTCGTATGGCTAAGCAGTACTGTACAGCCACATGTATATTTCCTCTTTCAACAGAAATTGTGGGACAAATTTTGATCCCATTTCACCCTGTGAAAATTTAAAATTTTGTGGCTAAAACTAAATTTTTGTGGTTAAAAAATGTAATTTTCTTCAATACCCAATGGTATAAAATTCTTTGACACACCCGTGGTGTCAATATGCTCACTGCACCGTTAGATGAATTAATTGAGAGGTGTAGTTTGTGAAATGGGGTCACTTATGGGAGGCTCTGCTGTTGGCACCCTTGAAAACAAAATACAGTGTGTCCATAAAGTCATGGTGCACTTTTGACCAGTCACTGTAAAGCAGCAAAAAACAAAAGAAATGTGAAATCGCTAATTTTGACCTTCTACCCAGCTAATTCCCTTTTCCATTAGGTCTATGACGTCATGTGATTAATAACTGACTAACTGAATCCTCCTAAGCTCTATGTAGAAACAGGAGGTCAATTTCTCTTTATAAGTCCTAAGTCACTGCAAAAGTCCATGACAGGGAGGAGGGAGCAGCTGGGTCAGGAATTGAAGTGAGGAATGGTAAATGCAGGGACAAGAGACTTCCTGTTTCTACATAGAGCAGAGTAAGAAGAATTTACTGGGTAGAAAGGTAAAATGAGCAATTGTAAGTACACAGTGCTTTATATTATGAAGACTGCAATATATTAAGAGGATAACAATTTTCATCTCGGTGCTTGTTTAACCCCTTAATCCCATATGTCTTACTATCCTGTCAAGGTGACCTGGGACTCAATTCCCAGGGATGGGATTGGACGTCATATGCGATCGGCTGCGCTCACGGGGGGAGTGCAGCTGGGTGTCAGCTGACTATCGCAGCTGACATCCGGCACTATGTGCCAGGAGCGGTCACGGACCGCTCCCGGCACATTAACCCCCCCGGCACAGTGCGATCAAACATGATCGCCGTGTTTCGGCGGTACAGGGAAGCATCGCGCAGGGAGGGGGCTCCCTGCGTGCTTCCCTGAGACGATTGGTACAAGGCGATGTGCTCACCTTGTACCAAGCTTCTCCTCCCTGCAGGCCCCGGATCCAAAATGGCCGTGGGGCTACATCCGTGTCCTGCAGGGAGGTGGCTTACCAAGTGCCTGCTCAGAGCAGGCGCTGGTAAGCCAGGAGCAGTGCACGTCAGATCGCTGATCTGACACAGTGCTCTGCAAAGTGTCAGATCAGCAATCTATCACTATATAGTGATGTCCCCCCTGGGACAAAGTAAAAAAAAAAAAAATTTTTAAATGTGTAAAAAAAAAAAAAAATAAATAAAAATCCCTAAATAAAGGGGAAAAAAAATATTGTTCCCATAAATACATTTATCTAAATAAAAAAAGCAATCAAAGTACACATATTTAGTATCGCTGCGTCCGTAACAACCCGACCTATAAAACTGGTGCACTAGATAACCCCTTCAGTGAACACTGTAAAAAAAAAAAAAAAAAAAAGCAAGAAACAACGCTTTATTATCATACCGCCGAACAAAAAGTGGAATAACACGCGATCAAAAAGACTGATATAAATAACCATGGTACTGCTGAAAATGTCATCTTGTGCCGCAAAAAACGAGCCGCCATACAGCATCATAAATAAATAAAAAAGTTATACTCCTCATAATAAAGCGATGCAAAAATAATTTTTTTCTATAAAATAGTTTTTATCGTATAAAAGCGCCAAAACATAAAAAAATGATGTAAATGAGGTATCGCTGTAATCGTACTGACCCGAAGAATAAAACTGCTTTATCAATTTTACCAAACATGGAACGGTTTAAAAGCCCCCTCCCCCCCCCCCCCCAAAAAAGAAATTCATGAATAGCTGGTTTTTGGTCATTCTGCCTCACAAAAATCGGAATAAAAAGCGATCAAAAAATGTCACATGCCCAAAAATGGTACCAATAAAAACGTCAACTCGTCTCGCAAAAAACAAGACCTCACATGACTATGTGGACCAAAATATGGAAAAAGTATAGGTCTGTGGTAATGCAAAAAATATTTTTTGCAATAAAAAGCGTCTTTTAGTGTGTGATGGCTGCCAGTCATAAAAATCCACTAAAAAAACCCACTATAAAAGTAAATTAAACCCCCCTTCATCACCCCCTTAGTTAGGGAAACATAAAATAAAAATATTTATTTCCATTTTCCCGTTAGGGTTAGGGCTACAGTTTGGGTTGGGGCTAAAGTTAGGGTTAGGACTGGAGCTAAAGTTAAGGTTAGGGCTACGGTTAGGGTTGGGGCTAAAGATAGGGTTAGGGTTTGGATTACGTTTACGGTTGGGATTAGGGTTAGGGGTGTGGTTAGGGTTATGGTTGGGATTAGGGTTAGGGGTGTGTTTGGGATAGGGTTTCAGTTATAATTTGGGGGGTTTCCACTGTTTAGGCACATCAGGGGCTTTCCAAACGTGACATGGCGTCCGATCTCAATTCCAGCCAATTCTGCGTTGAAAAAGTAAAACAGTGCTCCTTCCCTTCCGAGCTCTCCCGTGCGCCAAAACAGGGGTTTACCCCAACATATGGGGTATCGGCATACTCAGGACAAATTGGACAACAACTTTTGGGGTCCAATTTCTCCTGTTACCCTTGGGAAAGTACAAAACTGGGGGCTAAAAAATAATTTTTGTGGAAAATTTTTATTTTTTTATTTTTACGGCTCTGCGTTATAAACTGTAGTGAAACACTAGGGGGTTCAAATCTGTCAAAACACATCTAGATAAGTTCCTTAGGGGGTCTACTTTCCAAAATATGTAACTTGTGGGGGGTTTCAATGTTTAGGCACATCAGGGGCTCTCCAAACGTGACATGGTGTTCCATCTCATTTCCAGTAAATTTTGCACTGAAAAGTCAAACGGCGCTCCTTCCCTTCCGAGCTCTGCCATGCGCCCAAACAGTGGTTTACCCCCACATATGGAGTATCAGCGTACTCAGGACAAATTGCACAACAACTTTTGGGGTCCATTTTCTCCTGTTACCCTTGGTAAAATAAAAAAAATGGAGCTGAAGTAAATTTTTTGTGAAAAAAAAGTTAAATGTTCATTTTTTTTTTAAACATTCCAAAAATTCCTGTAAAACACCTGAAGGGTTAATAAACTTCTTGAATGTGGTTTTGCGCACCCTGAGGGGTGCAGTTTTTAGAATGGTGTCACACTTGGTCATATAGACCCCTCAAAATGACTTCAAATGTGATGTGGTCCCTAAAAAATATTGGTGTAGTAAAAATGAGAAATTGCTGGTCAACTTTTAACCCTTATAACTCCCTAACAAATTTTTGGTTCCAAAATTGTGCTGATGTAAAGTAGACATGTGGGAAATGTTACTTATTAATTATTTTGTGTGACATATCTCTGTGATTTAAGGGCATAAAAAAGGGACAGTGGTCAGAATTGTAAAAATTGGCCCGGTCATTAAAGGGACTCGGTCACCTGAATTTGGAGGGAACAATTTTCAGCCATGGAGGCGGGGTTTTCAGGTGTTTGATTCACCCTTTCCTTACCCGCTGGCTGCATGCTGGCTGCAATATTGGATTGAAGTTCATTCTCTGTCCTCCGTAGTACATGCCTGAACAAGGCAATCTTGCCTTGCGCAGGCGTGTACTATGGAGGACAGAGAATGAACTTCAATCCAATATTGCAGCCAGCGGGTAAGGAAAGGGTGAATCAAACACCCGAAAACCCCGCCTCTATGGGTGAAAATTGTTCCCTCCAAATTCAGGTGACAGGGTCCCTTTAACGTGCAAACCACCCTTGGGGCTTAAGGGGTTAAATTGGAACCAGATGGATTTTTTTTTTTGTGACCTTTTATGTTCGCAGTTTACTATGTGACCCCTTTCTCCTATGATGTAGCAGTGTCAGTCATTTTTGCCTGCGCTACTTTTGGTCAGACTCACTGTGTAGCCACACAGCAAGAAGACCTCAGATGTCAAACCCGATTTTAGGGAAACTGGAAGGTACTATGACCACCTACAGCAGGTCACATAAAAACCAACTGGTTCAACCCTTGAGGACTTACTTGTCGTGGTACTTTGCAGGTTGACATTGACCCCATTCTCCTGCATTATACTGCAATGTAATGACTGCATAGAGCCGTCGGTTAGGAGCAGAAGGGTCAGAATTTCCATTGCGGATTTATGCCACAGTGGTGCCATAATCCATAAAAGTAGGGCTGGGTTCACACCTGTGTTTGGATGTTCCATTTGTTTTGTTTTAGGAACGGAAGTGGATCATTTGCATTAGTGATGTAAATGGAAGATGGGCCCCATTCATTATTTTGCTTTTGTTTTTAGAATGAGGGAAAAAAGTTCTGTGTCCTGCGCTCTTCTGTGGATGCAAATGACTCATTTTGGTCATGAATTGTCTGTTTCTAACACAAAGGAGTCAAACTAAATTCCCAAACTTACTATATGTATTGGTGAAGAAGAAAAAAAAATCGCTGTGTCTTCAAAGCCCCAAATTTCTGTGTTTTTGAGGTTAATATTCACTTGAAAACCACTCTGTCTTGTGGCGAAACCGCATCGTGGCTGTACCCATAACCTGCAAGCAATTGTGCTGCACAACAAAGGTCTCGCATTAGGCAAAAGTTGTGGTCAATACGATGAATCTAGTGTAATCCGTTAGGAATGCTGGGATTTGTAGTTTTTTTTAACACCTGGAGAGCCACACTTTAGTGGGAAACTGAAGATGGGTGTCTGTTGTGAATTCCGCTCTTGGGCTCCCTCCGGTGGTTGTAAGTGGCACTTTTGTGAGTTCTGCTCTTGGGCTCCCTCCGGTGGTTTTAAGTGGTATGGCTGCTCCTTGGATTTAGCAGTCTGCAGCTGCTTCCACTGATTGCCTTTCTGCTCGGCTATTTATGCCTGGCTCTCTCTTCAGCCAGTGCCACTTGTCAATGGTTCCTGGTTGGATTCACATCTCTTTGGATTTCCCTGTTATCCTGACCAGTTCAGCAAAGCTAAGTCCTTGCTTGCTCTTTTCTGTCCACAGGTTGTGGACTTATCCGTTCTGTGCTTTCTATGTTTGTCCAGCTTGTCAGTATGAATTAATTCTGTGTAGCTGGAAGCTCTGGGAAGCAGATTTACCCTCCACACCTTTAGTCAGGTGTGGAGATTTTTGTAAACTCTGTGTGGATTTTTTGTAGTGTTTTATACTGACCGCACAGTATTCTATCCTGTCCTATCTATCTAGCTAGACTGGCCTCCTGTGCTCATCCTGGTTTCATTATGTGTATGTCTTTTCCCTCTCCACTCACAGTCATTACTTGTGGGGGGCTATCTATCCTTTGGGGATTTTCTCTGAGGCAAGATAGTTTTCCTGTTTCTATCTTTAGGGGTAGTTAGTTCTCAGGCTGTGACGAGGTGCCTAGGGAGTGTCAGGAGCATCCCACGGCTACTTCTAGTGTTGTGTTGAGCTTAGGGACTGCGGTCAGTACAGGTACCACTTCCTTCAGAGCTCGTCCCATGTTGCTCCTAAACCACCAGATCATAACAGGTGTTGGCTGTGCCAGCTGGATGGCAGATGTCTTTGAAACCAGTATGTTGAATACGGATGGGTGGGTACTATTGGGCTATGGATATCCAGATAGGAATCCCCAAAAATATCTACTGATCTAGCACACTTTTTTCCTTTATTGACTCCTGCCCGGTCACCAGTAGCCTCCACTGGAGAGATGTCAGAAGAGGCGGTGTTGGAGCGCGGACTGCACGACTCTTCCTGAATATTCGGTGGTATCTGACTTCATCGCGCTGAGTTTCATGCATTGATTTTTTTTGGGATTTTTCTAGATCGTATTTAGCATTTGCCGGCATATTCAGAAACCTCAATGTACGTAACGTCATGGTGGGAGTTAGGCTATGTGCACACATTGTGGATTCATGTGTGGATTTTTCCGCACTGTTTTTGCAAAATTCACAGGTAAAACGCACTGCGGATTTCCTGCGGTTTTTGTGCGGATTCCACCTGCAGTTTTTCTCCTGCGGATTCCTATTATGGAGCAGGTGTAAACCGCTCCGGAACATACAATGTAGCGTTTCCGCGCGTTTTTTTCCACAGCATGTGCACTGCGGATTTAGTTTTCCATACGTTTACATTGTGCTGTACTACGCATGGAAAACTGCTGCGAATCCGCAGCAAAATCCGCAACATGTGCACATAGCCTCAGAGTTTGGGGAGAAGAAGCAAACGAGGTCCCTGTGGGTTATATGCCGTGGAATCATCAGGGGAATGACAGTGCAACAGAGCGCTCGTTAGGCGGAGGTTCAGAGAGCGGTCAGTCATATATTTCTGGTGGTACCTGAAACCTACTTTGGCTTTGATTGTGCCAGGGCATGCTGGGAGTTGTGGCTTTGTAACAGGAATGCCTTAGAGCATACAGTACATGTCAAACTCAGACCCGCGGGTCAAATCTGGCCAGCATTGTAATTACATTTGGCCCTCGAGAAAATACCAAATGTCTGCTAGAGTTGGCCCGCTGGAACGAATACTACATATCTAACGTTTCCAGTCCGGCACGCTCCCTGGTTACTACAAGCCTGTTTACAGTACGCCCCATACTTATTCCTGACCTTCACCTGAGCCGCTTCCCTCCTCTTCTCCCTACATCAGTGCGCATACAGTTCAGCGCGCATAGCGCCTGCTACCCGCTATGTCCCCCACAAGCGGGGCACAGCTGTGCTATTGAGCCGCCGCGCTCATGCCATGATTTATTACAGTTATAACCTCTAATGGAGATGAATGACCTGGGAAAGGTATGTTAGGTAATCGAAAATGGCTGGCCTGAAGGGCCAAACCCCACTAGTGAGAACCCTAATCTAGCAGGTCAATAAAACTTAGCTTTTATTGTATTACTAGATGGCAGCCCGATTCTAAAGAATCGGGAGTCTAGAATCCATATATACTTTATTTATTCAAATGTAAGAATAATACAATTAATAAATAATAGTAAGAAAGAACAAAAAATGGCTGCACTCACCAGCTCTTGACAATTCTTGTTATTTAAGGTACAGTTACACAGGATCCATGAACATGCTTATGAGGGGAGGGATGAAAGACATCAGACGACAACTTTGCGTGTTGTGGCAAATGCCACAACAACGGTTCTTTGCTTAAGAACAATAATGTAAATAATAAATAATATGTATCAATAACTATGTATATTGGTATGTTCTATGACATTTTAAAATATTTCATTATTATGTGGAAAGGCTCTTAGTACCCATACTGGCGCATACTTGTGTGCCCATCAGGTATTAAATAGGCAGTTTATATTGCAGAGAAATTGCTGGGCAATAATGGACAATGTCCTTATGTGGCAAATAATAGAGCAATATACCCAATGTGGCAAAGAAGAGGTTAATAAACGGCAGTCTCTCAGTATAACAGTCAGTGAATAATAGGCAGTATATGGAGAAAACACCAAACAAAAGTTCAAAATTGGTGTGAAAATGTCACTGAACCACTTCACAACTAAATATATATAGTTTTGGTAAATGGTATTATCATTTTTTTGACGAAATTCGGCAGGAGCTTGAAGAGCAACGTCACTGGGCCCGCCTCCACGCAGTAGAAACTTGCTGTGAGGTAAAAATTCAAAAATCACACCAAAATGGCGGGCGGAGTGTGTCACAGTACGGCACGTTTCTGATTGGTCGCTCGCAGCAGGCGGCAACCAATCAGACACTGGACACTGTTGACGTCACTTATCTCCGGACATTAGCTCCGGACAGGAAGTTGGCACAAATTGCAGGAAGTAGTATTCTAGGCGATTATATATTAGATATTATAATAGTTATTTTATGGAGTAATGAGTTATGACTCCTAATTTGCCTTAAATAGAATCAATATATGTGTATAATTTAATCTATCTATGGCAAATTAGGATGGTCACATAGAAGGTGCTTTCACATCGCGTTTCTGCACCCGTTAGTTGGCCCCGTCGGGGCTTACGTCCGAACCCCTCACAAAATGGGATTCAAATGTATGTGCCAATGGGGCCATAGACTATAATGGAGGCTAACATTCGCTCTGTCAGCACCATAACAGTCTATGGTTTTCCACGGGGTTCAGATGTATGTCCCGACAGGACCAATGGACGGGAGCTGAACATAATGAAAGCACCTTACATATGACCATCCTAATTTGCTGTAAATAGATTAGATTATACACATATATTGAATAATTAAATCTATTTATGGCAAATTAGGAGTCATAATTCATTACTCCATAAAATAACTATTTTAATATAGTACAATAAAAGCTAAGTACTTTTTATTAACCTGCTAGAGAAGGGTCAGTGCTAGTGGGGCTTTGCCCTTTCAGACTTTTTTGGATCATGCCATGATTTATTTTATCGCTCTCTTTAATGTAATCTCCATTTTGTATTGTTTTTTTTTTTTATTTTTGCGTGATCTTTTCCCTATGTATTGAGAACTAAAGGTACCTTCACACTAAACGACGCTGCAGCGATCCAGACAACGATCCGGATCGCTGCAGCGTCGCTGTTTGGTCGCTGGAGAGCTGTCACACAGACCGCTCTCCAGCGACCAACGATGCCGGTAACCAGGGTAAACATCGGGTTACTAAGCGCAGGGCCGCGCTTAGTAACCCGATGTTTACCCTGGTTACCATCCTAAAAGTAAAAAAAACAAACGCTTCATACTTACCTTCCGCTGTCTGTCCCCGGCGCTCTGCTTCTCTGTACTGGCTGTGAGCACAGCGGCCGGAAAGCACAGCGGTGACGTCACCGCTCTGCTTTCCGGCTGCTGTGCTCACAGTGAGTGCAGGAAAGCACAGCGCCGGGGACAGACAGCGGAAGGTAAGTATGAAGCGTTTGTTTTTTTTTACGTTTACGCTGGTAACCAGGGCCCTGCGCTTAATATCCCGATGTTTACCCTGGTTACCAGCGAAGACATCGCTGAATCGGCGTCACACACGCTGATTCAGCGATGTCTGCGGGAGTCCAGCGACCAAATAAAGTTCTGGCCTTCTAGCCCCGACCAACGACATCACAGCAGGATTCTGATCGCTGCTGCGTGTCAAACTGAACGATATCGCTAGTCAGGACGCTGCAACGTCACGGATCGCTAGCGATATCGTTTAGTGTGAAGGTACCTTTACCCTTATTGTTCGATTCCTATCATGAAAAGTTCATCTTTATATTTGATGAAAAGGGAAAACTTCCTCACATTTTTCAATATCATGGTTGGCCCGCGACTTTGTCTGAAGTTTTTAATTTTGGCCCTTTGTGTGTTTAGAGTTTGACATCCCTACTAGAGGGCCTCTAATTCAGGGCCTGCGTGTTTTGGCTAGGAGAGTCGGCCTCTTATGGCCAAGCTTACGTCCTCTTAGATGTCCCAAAAGGCCAAACAGCATGTGGTGAACTTGAGGGCGACCATTGTGGCTTTTTGATTATAACCCTTTGTATGCAGATGGACATAGATGCCATAAAGCCGATGTGGCCGGGATCTCGTTAGCAGTCGGGTTGCATTACGACAGATGTCATTACTGTGGGGAGTGTGAGAAATCCTCGCCGAAAGCTCCGGATTGGCCCATAGGTAAGGATTGGATTAAATTCCATTTTAGAAAAACAGGTTAACCCTTTCGTCAACGTGCCCTTATGAAAAGCCTCTGCTGTGGAAACATATACCTGGCAACCAGAGGGTTAACATTGTCCCATCTCCTGGGAATCTCCACACAATTAGAGTCTAATAAGATGGTAATGGTGAGATTAATCGACCACCGGGAGAATCGCGTCTCCCTGGGAATCTGGGCCTGTCTAGATTTCCTGCAGGCGTCTGGTCCAGATGGAGATGGCTGTGAGAAGAGATAAGCGGCAGGGACTGAGATTGGCCGCACCCGGGTGGTCCCGTCTATCGCCAGCGCGCAGTGCCACCTTCCTTTATCGGTGTACACACCTCACGTGTGGAACTAAAGCGGCATTTGTAGAAACGTGACCAAGGGTAGAGGCTTCAGATGTGGCCCATGGCTGGCTGCCGTGACACACGGGCATTTCTGTAGAGTTCTTCTATGAGCCCCCTTCCTCCTGAGCACTATATCATTATCTAGGTCTTGAGGGTCTTATGTTAATGGATGGGGTGGCTCACCTCTTGGGGGCCTCTACAGAGACACACCTATTCAGACTTGTACCCTGGAGGAGCTTAGGTGTCCAGAGATATCACTAGATGCCCACCTGGTGCATGTGGATTTTTTTTCTTTTCTTTTGTCAAAATGAGGAGGTTGGGGGCTACAAGCAACAGGCAGTCTCATGATTAGCTATTATTATTATTATTATTCAAAGCACTCAACTACTTGCACCAATTAAAAAGCATTACATATTCTGCTGAAAATTGCAACTAAATAAAAAAAAATTATATAGATAAAAAGGAACATAGTATTATAAAACTTAAATACAAACCAATAAAAAGCTACAAAAAACATAATTTATTATGAATGAATACAATGCATTACATTTTAATCACAACATTTTATAAATGAAGACATTTTTAATAAAAAGAAAAGTTAACTTTCTGTTGAGGGATCATCGTGACTGTCCTCAGACCCTTAGATAAAAAAGCTCCCAATGTTTGGAACAGGGAATGTATTTCTAGACTAGTAGGCAGATTGGCCTTTCAGGTGGCTGAGAAAGCTGGGTGCCCACCCACTGGTGAGATTTACTGGGGGTTAAGCAAAATTAATAATCTGAAATAGTTGAATAGATTTTTATATTTCCAAATTGCAGTAGTTGTACAGATGACACAAGTGTAAGGGGGATTTTCTGCTTCGGTCGTGTTGTTCACGGATAGCTCTCGTACCTAGGGCAGGCTATGGGGCTGTTAACATGTCAGATTTTTTTATTTTTTTATATCTTCGGTCTGACTAGTAAAATCATGGAGACATGATTGATATGTGTGTTGGGTCAAAATCGGCCATGCAAGTGTGTGGGCTGGTGAAAGAATCTGACAGAACTCGGATGCCATATTCAGAGACTGTCAGATAGGAAAAGGTGGATAAACTTTTTATTTATTTCCCATACTAGAAAAACTGATGAAATGCGGATGAAAATCACAGATGAAACTGGTACATTTTTCTCAGTGTATGTGTCATTGTTTGGTGATTGTAAGTTGTAGATTTGTGGCCAAGAAACGGCGCACTGTTATTCTGCAGCTCATGTCCTGCACTTTCGCTGCACTTCCTGCGGGTGTCGCTGTTGCACAGATTTGTGTTTTTTTTTCCCCCACTTTTTTCACCTCTTACAGTAAATACTACATGTCCTGCACCCACATTAGTCTCAACTTTGCATCAGTGGACCTGTTCCAAATAGCCTCATAAATGGTGACTTGCTTTACGCCAGAATACACAGTGCTTACCGTATATCTGATATGTATTTGCTTTCATTTTTTTATCTGTCCCCCAACAGGGGTCCTTAAGGATTCTGGTATTTTTAGTAGCAAGAATAAAGCCGCATTCTGCAATATAATTGCCTACAAAATTTCAGCAAAGGCTGACAGGCTGTAAATAAGTGTGAACAGCAGCCTGCGTGGAGCCACTTTCTACAAACTGTCCCTTCAGAGAGGAGACTCTAGCGCCACCTATTGGACATAGTAATGCTAAAAGTCACGATCGACCCTTTAACCCCTTCATGACCAGAGGTATTTCCGTTTTTACGCTTTCGTTTTTTTGTTCCCCTTGTTTCCAGAGCCATAACTTTATTGTTTTTCGGTCAATATGACCAGGTGAGGGCTTGATTTTGTGAGACAACTTTTGAATGACACCATTGGTTTTAACATATCGTGTACTGGAAAACAGGAAAAAAATTCCAGTGTGGTGAAATTGCAAAAAAAAAAGTGCAATTTCACAGTGTTTTTTATTTACCATGTTCACTAAATGCTAAAACTGACTGGTCATTATGATCCTCCAGGTCATTACGAGTTCATAGACACCAAACATGTCTAGGAACTTTTTTATTAAATTTTAAGTGGTGAATAAACCCCCCCAAAATTTGGTTTAAAAAAATTGCACTATGTTCCGAGACCCATATCGTCTCCATTTTTCATGATCTGGGGCTAGATGAGGGCTTATTTTTTACACACCGAGCTGATGTTTTTATTGATACCATTTTGGTGTAGATACAATGTTTTGATCACTCATTATTGCATTTTATTGCAATGTAGCGGCAACAAAAAAAACGTAATTCTGATGTTTTTAATTTTTTTCTTGTTGCTTTGTTTAGCAATCAAGTTAACTCTGTTTTTTATATTGATCGGGTGATTCTGAACGCGGCGATACCAAATATGTGCGTATTAGATTTTTTTTCATTTTAATATTTTTAAAAACATACTTTTTTTTACTTTTTGCATGCTTCAATAGTCTCAATGGGAGACTAGAAGCTGCAGTACTTCGATCGCCTCTGCTACACACAGGCGATGATCAGATTACCTGTGTGAAGCAGAAATGCTCACTTGCCATGAGCGCTGACCATGAAGCGGTGCTCATAGCAATTTGGCAGTGACAACCATAGAGGTCTGCTAGAGATCTCTGGTTGTCACGCCAACCCATCGGTGACCCGTGATCATGTGACTGGGTCACCGATGGGCGGGATTTACATGTGCCCGGAAAGGTATAGATCAGCTGTCATGTGCCCGGAAAGGTATAGATCAGCTGTCATATGCCCGGAAAGGTATAGATCAGCTGTCATATGCCCGGAAAGGTATAGATCAGCTGTCATATGCCCGGAAAGGTATAGATCAACTGTCATATGCCCGGAAAGGTATAGATCAGCTGTCATGTGCCCGGAAAGGTATAGATCAGCTGTCATGTGCCCGGAAAGGTATAGATCAGCTGTCATGTGCCCGAAAAGGTATAGATCAGCTGTCATATGCCCGGAAAGGTATAGATCAGCTGTCATGTGCCCGGAAAGGTATAGATCAGCTGTCATATGCCCGGAAAGGTATAGATCAGCTGTCATATGCCCGGAAAGGTATAGATCAGCTGTCATATGCCCGGAAAGGTATAGATCAGCTGTCATGTGCCCGGAAAGGTATAGATCAGCTGTCATGTGCCCGGAAAGGTATAGATCAGCTGTCATGTGCCCGGAAAGGTGTGGGCTCCAGTGCTGGAGCCCTCACCAAACGGGGGAGTCTGACATTGGCGTATTATTACACCCAATGATGGAGAGAAATTAAGGAGCCCTGCCACATGACTAAAGCTTGGTTCATACTGCGTTTTAGGCGTCCATTAGATGGACTACGTTACACCGCGGTGTAACGCAGTCCATTAACGCTGCCATTGAGTCCTATGTCGGACGCATCGCTAGCGCACGCCCACAATGGGCGTGCGCTAGCAATGTGCTGTCATTGAGTGACGGACCCTGGGACGCGGGCTGCAGCATTTCCGGGTTCGTCACCGCTAGCGCAGATAGAGCATCTGCTAGCTCTATGTGCGCTAGAGCGATGTCATGTCGGCAATTGCGTTAACAGCAGTCCGTTAACGCATGAGTTGAATGGGCTGCTGTTAACGCAATGTGAACCTAGCCTTAGGATAAAAGCCAGACTAGAATCTCAATTTGCAGACACATGTTTCGTGGTATTGACCCTCGTCAGTGCAAAGTATGAGATTTAGTTTGGCTGTGTGAGGCCTCTGACTGGGATCTAAGGTTACGTTCCCACGATGAGCTTTTATCGCATTTTTGAAGCTGCGTATCTTCGCTGCAGTGTTTTACAGCAGCAAAGTGGATGGGATATATATATATATATATATATATTATTAGTGCTGCCGTCTATTGAACCCAGGAGAATCTGCATGTGTGCCCAGAACCGCGCAGATTTACCGCATCCAATGCATTCTATTGATTTATTTTCTGTTGCAAGAGAAATTACCATGCTGCGGTCCTGAAAAACATGCCGCATGTCGGTGTCCTCAATACACCTCAATACACATACACACATAGTGGACATGGGATTTCTTGAAATTCCATCCTCTAGGCCAGTTTTCCCCAATTCCGGTCCTCAAGAGCCACCAACAGGTCACGTTTTCAGGATTTCCTTAGTATTGCACAGGTGATAATTGCATCACCTGCACAGGCAATAATTCCATCACCTGTGCAATACTAAGGAAATCCTGAAAACGTGACCTGTTGGTGGCTCTTGAGGACCGGAGTTGGCGAACACTGCTCTCGGCTGTAACATCTGGACACTGCGGGTTTCATGCTGCATAAATACACAGCGTCAAATCCTGAACGTGGGCACGTCCCCTAAGGGGTAATGTTTGTTAATTACTAGTTATGCAATTGCATAGTATCTACCGATCAAAATTTTAGATCTGCTGCATCATGAAATCCACTACTCTCATCATCCCTTCATTGACCGATGAATCTGTTGTCTCTTCTGGTTGGATGACATGGAGGTCAATACACAAGCATTATTAATCTTCTGGGTATCCCACTTCTCCTGCGGATAGAAACCTTTCTTACTATAGACCAGAGGTCCCCAACTCCAGTCCTCAAGGCCCACCAACAGGTCATGTTTTCAGGATTTCCTTTGCATTGCACAGGTGATGCAATTATTACCTGGGCAAGACTAAGGAAATCCTGAAAACATGACATGTTGGTGGGCCTTGAGGACTGGAGTTGGGGACCCCTGCTATAGACCAGTCATCTTTAACCTGTGGCTCTCCAACTTCTGTAAAACTTCAGCTCTTGATGTGCCCCCACAGTTTGGAGACCACTGCTGTACACTTGGGGCCAGCAATGTGCAGCACTCACGCAGCTACAATTCCTAGCATGCCTGCGGCTGTCGGGAACATGCTGGGAGTAGTAGTTACACCACATCCGGAGTACAGCAGCAGGCCGACATCTTACATGAAGATGCATGCGGTTAGTCACTGGTCAGTTCCTGCAGGGAGCGGATATTTAATAAATGCGAGGTCCCACCATGACAGTGAACCAAGCCAGAGAGTGTGACCATCTCTAGGGTTGGCACTGCAGTAGCAGATGGCCAATCCGTCCTCGGTAATGGATTTTTTTTTTTCTTTATCTGATGGACGCAGAGGGGTATTTATCCAACATTTGTCTCTGTAGATGAAAACTCAGCCTTAAGGTACCGTCACACATAGCGACGCTGCAGCGATGCCGACAACGATCCGGATCGCTGCAGCGACAGCAGAGGACAGACGGCTGTAGGTAAGTATGTAGTGTTTGTTTTTTTACTTTTAGGATGGTAACCAGGGTAAACATCGGGTTACTAAGCGTTGCCCTGCGCTTAGTCTGTGTGACAGCTCTCCAGCGACCAAACAGCGACGCTGCAGCGATCCGGATCGTTGTCGGTATCGCTGCAGCGTCGCTATGTGTGACGGTACCTTTAATCTAGGAAAGCAGCTCGCACCATCTGAAACGATGGTGGTGATTATTTGTGGCTTGGTCCGATGGGCCACGTGCTGTAATGATCTTTGACAGGCCACATTTGCGACTTTTGGTTTAGTGCTTTCGCAGAGCTTCCACAGATAAGATGGTATTAAGCAAGAAAGATGCACCAAATTTACTAAAGAGGTATACCCAGAATCAAAAGTAAAGATCCCCTTTATCAAATAGGCTATAACTTTCTATGCCCTTCTTGGTAAATTTGGCACGTTGTCTTCTACAGCCCTTCAGGTTAAGACGGGTATATGAAATGCCCTTCTTAGTAAATTCTCTCATGTCTTGGGGCGTGTTCACACAGGATGGGCACTCAGTTAATTTTTAATTTTTTTTTCCATCTGGATTTTTGCTTAGCTTATTACTGTAGCAGTAAAGTTGAGTCCATGTGCTGCACAAGCAAAAATCCTTTGTGTAATCATTACGGTGGGGAAACTGCCTGCTACCTTGCCATGGACAGATCCGTGGAGGGGTTGTCAGGAAGTCATGAGTGTCATCGGATCATGACTCGCTGATTTCTGGTGGTCTTTGCAGAAAATGCTCCATGCTCATCCATAGACTATAACATAAGGATCATTGGGACTGGGCTTTATCTAGGACTATTTGGAAGCAGAGGGGCCATATACGAGGAATATAACCTTATAGGACGTAGGGTAATCTTGGCTGTAACCCAAACGCTAGACATCAGAGCTTGCCATCTAAGTGTACAGCTGCAGGTCTACAAGAGTCCGAGCCTGAAATGTGCAGATTGGATACTATTTTGCGTGCACGGAGTTACAATGTATCATTAAAGCCGACACTTTGTGACCTTGTGCTGATGATGGGTTGCTGTTTCAGGGATGATTAGTGTGAGGAATTGGCCTAGCCTCCATTAAGGAGCACAGTGCCTTGACTTGGACTTTGGTGGAGGCCCTTGCTCGGCTAGGGGGAATCTTTCTTTATTGACACAGTACAGCCGACCAGCCATGAGCTGATTTCCTGCTGGAGGGAAGGAGCTCTCACTGAGCATGCTCCTCAGCTACTCCTAGTGCTGAAGGCTCATGGAGACACCAGGGTAGGCCTCAGCAGCTGCTGGAGGACAATCTGATGGCACAGTGGCCTGTGGTGGAGGTACGTCAGCCCATCGGGGCTCAGATCACCCTCCTGCTCCATATTATCTCGCAGTCAGCTGGTTCTGGAGCTGCTGACTTGTCAGACTCTTTGTTTCCTCCAGGCTGTTGAGAGACAATTTACATATTTCAAGTGTTGGCTAATGCTTCTTCTCCTAGTGAAAGGCTCGTCCTGCTGGGTTTTGGGTTGCTGCATGCAGATCTGTCTTCTCCTCTCCCCTTCCCTTTCTTTGACTTGGAAAGTTTCCAGGTAGCACCCACCTTGTGTTACTTGACCTAGTTTTTGTCATCTTGTGTTCATTGTGTTGCACAATGTAATCCTCCACACGATGACCATCCAAGCGTCCTCATTGCCCCAGACCCTCTGTGGGTAATGGGCACGACATTAGGAATATATATCAGAAAGGTGGCCTCCTTGAGGTGGCAATGAAGTCTTTTAACTCTTCAGTGCACCTATTTACCCGTGGCTCTACTTGCAGAAAGGAGACCTTTGCTTTTTTTGTCACATTATATGGCTTCATTGAAACCTGATTGCATCGAGTAGCCTCCATATTGTATGTAGCTTGTTAGACAGGCTCCATTCTCATGTTTTGGTTTCTCTGTCGTCTTAGACAAAGGCATCTCAATTGGAAATCTATAGGGGATCATAACCTTGTAAAACCATGGAATTGTATTATTGTGTTGGCCCTTTAAGACACTGGCTGATTAAATTGCCAAGAGAAGAAAGTAGTTAAGAGTCATCATTTTTATTTTCATTGTTTGGCTTATTTATTTATTTTTTTTAACTCTTGATTTTTTTTTTAATTATTTTATTATTTTTCTTAAATTGTTTTATTTTTCTACAGATATTCTTGTATTTGCCTGATTTTATTGGTTTCTAGGCTTCAATTTTTATTTAGTATCAATTTTGGTATTTATTTCTCTTATGTACCGTATATTTTTTTATTTTACTTTTCCCATAAGTACGGTATTATTTTAGAATTTGAATTTTAATATAATTTCTTGAATTTTATATCATTTTTTTCCCTTTTTTTCATGCTCACAATTTTTTTTTTTTCCGTTTACATTTTGAATTTATTTATATTTTAATATAATTGTAGGATTTTGTTTTAAACTTATTTTAGAATTTTTTTTTTTTTTAAATATCTATTTTATGTTTTGAGCGCTTTGGATTTCTTCATGGAAAATGGTAACATTTTGAACTTTTTTTTTGTTGTGATTTGCATACTTCCTTTTGTATTTTCCAGGCTGTAGGTTGAAGTTATACGTGACTTTTTATTTCCTAATTTTAACCTAATGTAGGATATAATGGAGAAGTTATAATTACCGGCAAGTTGTATTTGCTGCATGGCATAGGTATAGCGTTATTGGGCAAATTAGTGTTTCGTGGGCAGTTTTTACCTAGCAGATTCTTGCAGTGCTCGGAGCAGCTAGGTGATTTGCTTGTTGCTCGGGATAATACAGTTTTGATGAGTGCCCTTTTAAGTTCTCCAAGGGTTGCAAAACAGCAACTCCCAGCATGCCAGGGCTTGTTAGGAGTTGTTGTTTTGCAAGAGTTGTAGAGCCGCAGGTTGGAGATCATGACAACCAATATGGTGAGCAAAGCTACAGCCCAAGTTCCAAGTATAGACTAATGGACACAGTGCTACCCTCCTGTGTGTTGCACCGTCTGGCGTCCATCTATTCTGCTCGAATTGCACTCTATGCACAGTACAGTACATGCATTTCCTCTGAGACAAGCCTTGGTGGCCCTCGCGGAGCACAAGGACTTTCTCCACATTACAGCCGACCAGCCATGAGCTGATTTCCTGCTGGAGAGAAGGAGCTCTCACTGAGCATGCTCCTCAGCTACTCCTAGTGCTGAAGGCTCATGGAGACACCAGGGTAGGCCTGAGCAGCTACTGGAGGACAATCTGAGTGGTCTGTGGTGGAGGTACGTCAGTTCGCCCTTTTGCTTACTCGCTTAAAAGCATCAAGCAAGCACCTTCCTTCCTTTTTTCCCCTCCAGTGTTTTTCTTCTTAAGGAGTTGGACGGTGGAAAGTTTGCAGTCGCCGCCACCCATCCCCAGAGTCATTCTTTAATTTGCATTACTAAAAAGGCAACAGAGATATAAAATAAAAAAGCAAACAGTGGGATGCACCTTTATAGAAGATCTTCACCCAAACAGGGAGGATTTTGAGCCTTGTGGTCGGGGTGAGCTGATGACATTGAGCCCGATGTCTTGACTGTATGTGGCTGCGTCTAATTCTCCACTTGTGCTGGACACATCTGTGTTCTTGCATTTTTACAATCCTGAATGGTTAAAATTCTTTGGATGAACCTATTTCCTTTTAACTCCTCTTGGAGTGGCATCCTGCCATTTGCAAGGCTTGTCCTGGAAGTCTCGGGGGGTGACATGGAGTCCTCGTGTTTTGACCTGGAGAAGATAAAGTAGCTCAAAGTTCTTACAGTTATTAGATGGTTGTCAGGGCGGACAAGTATAGGGTTTAGAGGCCGGACAAGAGGGCTGAAACGTTCTGAATGTTTTCTGCAAACTTTTTAATATGTTCTTTCAAAATACTCCTGGGCTTGAATTAAATAAAATCCAGTAGCAATGAGATTGTGCTAGTTTAAGTTGACAGAGATAGCCATAGGTAGCGCCACTTTTTTCTTTTTTCCTGTGAGTTTGTAATCTGCACATTGACTTCAGGAACGACTTAATGGTTTCAAAATCAGTCTTCCATGGAAATCTTGTCCACTTTGAGAAGTTGGGAGCCGAGGACTACCGGGCATAAATACAGTCTTTGATCGAAGCCTGACTGTGGATTACCCACATGTCCATGAAGGTTGTCTTTCGGCAATGAATCTTTAACACTTCCTTCACACGTCCGATTAAAAAAAAAAGTGTACTTAAGACTGTCCCGTTTTTACTATCTGCGTGGTTTTATTTTGGCAGTACGTATGCCATCCGTGTGTACGTCTGCCATTTGTAACACTTAAAAATCTGTAAGTTCTATATTGCATTCTATACCGGCATGTGTCACACAGACAGCACATAGATGTCACACTTATGTCATCCGTGTGCGGTGCGTATCGTCATCCTTGCTACTGGAAAAAAACGGACATGCCTGGATCTGGGTGTGGGTCACGCAGACACACTGTACGTGTGAAATCACGGACATGTGCACAGCCCCATAGATTATAATGGGTGTGCGTGTGTACATGTCTCCGGTACGTGTGAAAACGGACCTGTGAAGTTGGCTTAAGATGGATTCTTCAAAAATAATGTGGTTCCTAGTGACATTTACTGTCATTATTGTCCTTATTAACCCTTTACAGAGTCTTACCATGAAACTTAGAATATAGAGCCAATGCAGAAACTTCTCTAGAAGGAAAAGACCGCCAGCTCTGTAAACAGCTTTTTTTGTGTTTTTTTTTTCTTTCCCTTTGTCAGTGCAAAGTACACCCCACAGACTTTTATAATTGTCTTCTCACCCAGCCAACCAGTCTTTACTTTACACTATTTAGGGGCTAAAACCCCAAAAAGCAGTTGTTTGCAAATTTAGTTTTTTCCTTCCTGTTTCGAGACGATCCTGGTTTGGCTTCCTTTTTCAAGTCTTTGGTAAGGCTCTTTAACAACATATTTACTCATAGGGTAAGCATTGAGGTTTGTGTTTTTTCTTTTTTTGCAGGCATCCACACAAAAGTTTGATGTGTGTGTTTTTTTTAATCCATTTTCCTCAAGGATCAATATTAACCTCTAGGATTGCTACCTCCGATAACTGGCATTAGAGACCCTGTTCACTTTCAAGAGGATGTTTGCATGCATTTTGCCAGAGAGCAATGCAGGCCTATAAGTCTCCATATGCCAACTTCTCATTTTCCAGAGAACATTGCATGGCTTATAAGTCTCCATACGCAAACTTGACATTTTCCCAAAGGAGAAATTCATGGCCTATAAGTCTCCATATGCCATCTTTTGCACTGTCCTGAAGGAGAAATTAGCCTTCACTACAACTTTAAGTGAAGACCATAAATCCTGATCGATCTCACCTATGAGTGGGTCGCAGTTTTTGAGATTTGCATGAATGACTTTTTATTTAATGTCCGACAAAATCTGAGAAAATCCGACCCAGAAGATTCAGTTTTTCAACAAATCTGGTTGTAAGATATAATGGGGGTCAATAATAAAATTACGGTAAGTATTGGGAGGGCAGAAAGGTTTAGTGTTTCATCCCACCTTTGTAGGAGAGAGAAGGGGCGGCTTTCCCTTGCTTGATATCTGTGGAAAACTGCTGAAGGCGTTGTCTGGTACTGCTCCCGTCCATTAGCAGGGCTGTGGAGTTGGTAAGCCAAACCTCCGACTCCACAGCCCTGTCCATTAGAGTAGAATAGATGGATGCTACCTGCCGATCACGCATGCATCCTGGCAGGCATGTGCAGGCGCGCAGTGTCGTTAGCTCCTACCCTTCCGATTTGGAAGTGAGCAATGACAGACAACCAAGCATTGGTGCGAATCGATAAGCACAACCAGTAATCTGTGGCCAATGGATGGGAACCATGAGAACCACTTCTTACCTGATGGCATCCCCGGCTTGTCTTTGATTAGCCGGCCTCGTTGTGGATTGTGGATGCCGATATGACCAACTAATGAAAATGGAAGCCATCTGGTGAGATAATAATAATATTTTTTTATTTATATAGCGCCAACATATTCCGCAGCACTTTACAATTAAGCGGGGACATGTACAAACAATACATTCGGTACAAGTTAAGACAGTTTAAACAGTGACATTAGGGGTGAGGTCCCTGCTCGCAAGCTTACAATCTACAAGGAAATAAGGGGACACAATAGGTGAAAAGTGCTTGTTATTTCAGGTCTGGCAATTATAATAGGGATTTTCATATAAAGGTGCATGATCCGGTCATCAGCCCGTGTGTTTAAGTGCAATAGTCAAGTATCAAGTGCAGTTATCGTGTGTATGGAGGGTGTGGAGACAGATGAATAGTAGGGTGCAGATTCAGAATAATATTTGGAAGGAGGGAACAGGGCAAAGTTAGTTTACTGAGTAGTTCATGTGGTAGACTTGTTTGAAGAGATGGGTTTTTAAAGCGCGCTTGAATAGGTCGGGGCTAGGTTTCAGTCTGATCGTCTGGGGAAGTGCATTCCAGAGAGCTGGCGCAGCACGAGAGAAGTCTCGGAGACGGAGGTGCGAGGTTCGGATTACCGGGGATGTTAGTCTTAGGTCATTTGTAGAACGGAGGGCATGTGTAGGGCGATAGACGGAGATGAGAGAGGAGATATAAGGCGGTGCAGAACAGTGGAGAGCTTTGTGGGTGAGAGAGATGAGTTTATACTGGACCCTGTAGCGAATGGGTAGCCAGTGTAATGACTGGCACAAGATGGAGGCATCGGTGAAGCGGCTGGACAGAAATAAGACCCTGGCTGCCGCATTCAAGATGGATTGAAGAGGAGAAAGTTTGGTAAGAGGGAGACCGATCAGAAGAGAGTTGCAGTAGTCCAGATGGGAATGAATAAGAGCGACAGTAAGAGTCTTAGCAGTTTCAAAGGTGAGAAAAGGTCGGATTCTGGAGATGTTTTTAAGATGCAGGTGACAGGAGCGAGTGAGTGATCGGATATAGGGAGTAAAGGAAAGTTCGGTGTCGAATATGACCCCAAGACAGCGGGCATGCTGCTTGGGAGTTATGGTTGAACCCTCCAGGGTAATTTCGATGTTGGGTAGAGTGAGGTTAGTAGAAGGGAGAAACACAAGAAGTTCTGTTTTGGAGAGATTTACCTTCAGTGAGATGATGCCTTTCTCACGGCTCCCGTTCAGTGGCCACACATTATTGACCTGGTCCTTCGAATCGATTGGCACCAACTCTTAAGGAAAACCCTTCTAAGTTTTTGAGGGTACTTTTCAACACCTAAGGGAACTTTTGTCTAAAGTCGTTGCCCCTTGGGGAACACGTCTCCTCTGTGTTAACACTCCTGTTTCCTCCAAGATATTCAATAGGGAAAAAAAAAAAGAACCTTCGGAAGATTTCTGAAATTTTTAACCATTGTTGTCAAGGAAACCGTCGTTTCTGCGGCTGCCAAGAATGTGCCATTAAGAAAATATAGTTTACAACTTGTGAGCCCGGCAGCTGCGGCTCGTGCAGCCTGCTATGGAACTACAACTCACAGCATACTAGAAGTGGTGAGGGCATACTGGGGGTTACAACACAGGTTGTAAACTACTAATGTTTATTGTGCAAATTGAAGATCTTGGAGGCATTTTTTTTTTGCAAATGTTGGCCTTTGTTTAGAAGGTCTGACACAATGGACGTGTGTGCACTGGGCGGGCGGCTCGGCATTGTGTGGGATTGTAGTGCACGCTGCTGGAATGTGGCTCCTGGCTGCAAAAAAACTCTTGGATTTAGGAAAAACGGCCTGGAAATGATTGCTGAAGCTTCCAGGGAGCAGCACGTGGCGGTGTAATTGCCAGGCCACCGGTCTGTAGGTTGACGTTACAGCTGGTGGATTAGCTGATATTCATTGCAATGACACTTCCTCCTTTTTCTTTCTTTCTTTTTTTTTTTTGTTACTGTTGATCGCCGTGCAATGGCTGAGAATCTGTGTGCACTGAGCATGCCCCAAGTCTGGCTGCACCCACAGTGTCTGGAACGTGTGTGAAGCTTCTTGTAGGCCTGGACCAGGTAGGACAATGCATTTCGATGGGAAACCAGAGCAATTTTTGGACATTGAAGTGAGGACAGACACCCCTGAGGAGATAAGAGGTGGCATGCTACAGCATGGCAAAGCGGGCACTCTAGCCTTGCATGGGTATGTGTGTAGATGACTGCTGTTGGCCATGGTGACTTCTAACTTGGAGGAAGGAAGGAATTGGCGTCAGATCCCACCTTTTTATGTTTTGCAATGTCGGGAAAGCTGCCAGACATTAAATGCCGTGGTGTCTGCAGCTGTCTGCCTTCCAGCAGGTGCAGGCAATGGATTTATTTACTACTCACCGGTAAATGCTCCAATTTTGTAGCCGTTTTTTCTGCATGCTGATGTGAAGCATTCCCTATATTCCACATAGATGGCCCCACAGACGGCCTCCGACATTGGATGGCTTGAAAATCCATTATGACTCAACTAGACTGGGCAGATCTTTTCCCACTATGGCACAAAGGCCAAGATCACACATGGGCAGTGACTGTGGTTGGGGAAGGATACAGATATGGTTATCACATGCAGCCTGTTTTAGTGCTTTATTTCACTTTTCTTTTTATAGCTGGAAGTGAAGTATTTGCTAAGGTTGTTATGTGTGAAATCACGTGTGTTTGTGTTTTTCCTATTCAGGTTAATGTGGAAAATCCACAGAAAAAAGTGATCAAGCAGAATGTGTTACGGAGAAGGTAGTAGGGACTCAATAAAGAGCATAAAGTTAGACAGTAGGGACGTAGAGCGTGCTGTGATAGGGAGAAGACAGGACTGAACGTAGAGCGTGCTGTGATAGGGAGAAGACAGTAGGGACTGAACGTAGAGCGTGCTGTGATAGGGAGAAGACAGTAAGGACTGAACGTAGCGCGTGCTGTGATAGGGAGAAGACAGTAAGGACTGAACGTAGAGCGTGCTGTGATAGGGAGAAGACAGTAAGGACTGAACGTAGAGCGTGCTGTGATAGGGAGAAGACAGTAGGGACTGAACGTAGAGCGTGCTGTGATAGGGAGAAGACAGTAAGGACTGAACGTAGAGCGTGCTGTGATAGGGAGAAGACAGTAAGGACTGAACGTAGAGCGTGCTATGATAGGGAGAAGACAGTAAGGACTGAACGTACAGCGTGCTATGATAGGGAGAAGACAGTAAGGACTGAACGTAGAGTGTGCTATGATAGGGAGAAGACAGTAGGGACTGAACGTAGAGCGTGCTGTGAGGGAGAAGATAGTATGGACTGAACGTAGAGCGTGCTGTGATAGGGAGAAGACAGTAGGGACTGAACGTAGAGCGTGCTGTGATAGGGAGAAGACAGTAAGGACTGAACATAGAGCGTGCTGTGATGGGGAGAAGATAGTAGGGATTGAATGTAGAGCGTGCTGTGAGGGAGAAGATAGTAGGGATTGAACGTAGAGCGTGCTGTGATAGGGAGAAGACAGGAGGGACTGAACGTAGAGCGTCCTGTGATAGGGAGAAGACAGGAGGGACTGAACGTAGAGCGTGCTGTGATAGGGAGAAGACAGGAGGGACTGAACGTAGAGCGTGTTGTGATAGGGAGAAGACAGTAAGGACTGAACGTAGAGCGTGCTGTGATGGGGAGAAGATAGTAGGGACTAAACATAGAGCGTGCTGTGATAGGGAGAAGACAGTATGCACTCAACGTGGAGCGTGCTGTGATAGGGAGAAGACAGTATGGACTGAACGTAGAGCGTGCTGTGATAGGGAGAAGACAGTAGGGACTGAACGTAGAGCGTGCTGTGATAGGGAGAAGACAGTAAGGACTGAACGTAGAGCGTGCTGTGATAGGGAGAAGACAGTAAGGACTGAACGTAGAGCGTGCTGTGATAGGGAGAAGACAGTAAGGACTGAACGTAGAGCGTGCTGTGATAGGGAGAAGACAGTAGGGACTGAACGTAGAGCGTGCTGTGATAGGGAGAATACAGTAAGGACTGAACGTAGAGCGTGCTGTGATAGGGAGAAGACAGTAAGGACTGAACGTAGAGCGTGCTGTGATAGGGAGAAGACAGTAAGGACTGAACGTAGAGCGTGCTGTGATAGGGAGAAGACAGTAAGGACTGAACGTACAGCGTGCTATGATAGGGAGAAGACAGTAAGGACTGAACGTAGAGTGTGCTATGATAGGGAGAAGACAGTAGGGACTGAACGTAGAGCGTGCTGTGAGGGAGAAGATAGTATGGACTGAACGTAGAGCGTGCTGTGATAGGGAGAAGACAGTAGGGACTGAACGTAGAGCGTGCTGTGATAGGGAGAAGACAGTAAGGACTGAACATAGAGCGTGCTGTGATGGGGAGAAGATAGTAGGGATTGAATGTAGAGCGTGCTGGGAGGGAGAAGATAGTAGGGATTGAACGTAGAGCGTGCTGTGATAGGGAGAAGACAGGAGGGACTGAACGTAGAGCGTCCTGTGATAGGGAGAAGACAGGAGGGACTGAACGTAGAGCGTGCTGTGATAGGGAGAAGACAGGAGGGACTGAACGTAGAGCGTGTTGTGATAGGGAGAAGACAGTAAGGACTGAACGTAGAGCGTGCTGTGATGGGGAGAAGATAGTAGGGACTAAACATAGAGCGTGCTGTGATAGGGAGAAGACAGTATGCACTCAACGTGGAGCGTGCTGTGATAGGGAGAAGACAGTATGGACTGAACGTAGAGCGTGCTGTGATAGGGAGAAGACAGTAGGGACTGAACGTAGAGCGTGCTGTGATAGGGAGAAGACAGTAAGGACTGAACGTAGAGCGTGCTGTGATAGGGAGAAGACAGTAAGGACTGAACGTAGAGCGTGCTGTGATAGGGAGAAGACAGTAAGGACTGAACGTAGAGCGTGCTGTGATAGGGAGAAGACAGTAGGGACTGAACGTAGAGCGTGCTGTGATAGGGAGAATACAGTAAGGACTGAACGTAGAGCGTGCTGTGATAGGGAGAAGACAGTAAGGACTGAACGTAGAGCGTGCTGTGATAGGGAGAAGACAGTAAGGACTGAACGTAGAGCGTGCTGTGATAGGGAGAAGACAGTAAGGACTGAACGTACAGCGTGCTATGATAGGGAGAAGACAGTAAGGACTGAACGTAGAGTGTGCTATGATAGGGAGAAGACAGTAGGGACTGAACGTAGAGCGTGCTGTGAGGGAGAAGATAGTATGGACTGAACGTAGAGCGTGCTGTGATAGGGAGAAGACAGTAGGGACTGAACGTAGAGCGTGCTGTGATAGGGAGAAGACAGTAAGGACTGAACATAGAGCGTGCTGTGATGGGGAGAAGATAGTAGGGATTGAATGTAGAGCGTGCTGGGAGGGAGAAGATAGTAGGGATTGAACGTAGAGCGTGCTGTGATAGGGAGAAGACAGGAGGGACTGAACGTAGAGCGTCCTGTGATAGGGAGAAGACAGGAGGGACTGAACGTAGAGCGTGCTGTGATAGGGAGAAGACAGGAGGGACTGAACGTAGAGCGTGTTGTGATAGGGAGAAGACAGTAAGGACTGAACGTAGAGCGTGCTGTGATGGGGAGAAGATAGTAGGGACTAAACATAGAGCGTGCTGTGATAGGGAGAAGACAGTATGCACTCAACGTGGAGCGTGCTGTGATAGGGAGAAGACAGTATGGACTGAACGTAGAGCGTGCTGTGATAGGGAGAAGACAGTAGGGACTGAACGTAGAGCGTGCTGTGATAGGGAGAAGACAGTATGCACTGAACGTGGAGCGTGCTGTGATAGGGAGAAGACAGTATGGACTGAACGTAGAGCGTGCTGTGATAGGGAGAAGACAGTAGGGGCTGAACGTAGAGCGTGCTGTGATAGGGAGAAGACAGTAGGGAGTGACCGTAGAGCGTGCTGTGATAGGGAGAAGACAGTAAGGACTGAGCGTAGAGCGTGCTGTGATAGGGAGAAGACAGTAGGGACTGAACATAGAGCGTGCTGTGATAGGGAGAAGACTATGCACTGAACGTGGAGCGTGCTGTGATAGGGAGAAGATAGTATGGACTGAACGTAGAGCGTGCTGTGATAGGGAGAAGACAGTATGGACTGAACGTAGAGCGTGCTGTGATAGGGAGAAGACAGTATGGACTGAACGTAGAGCGTGCTGTGATAGGGAGAAGACAGTAGGGACTGAACGTAGAGCGTGCTGTGATAGGGAGAAGATAGTAGGGATTGAATGTAGAGCGTGCTGTGAGGGAGAAGATAGTGATTGAACGTAGAGCGTGCTGAGATAGGGAGAAGACTATGCACTCAACGTGGAGCGAGCTGTGATAGGGAGAAGGCAGTATGGACTGAACGTAGAGCGTGCTGTGATGGGGAGAAGATAGTAGGGACTAAACGTAGAGCGTGCTGTGAGGGAGAAGATAGTAGTGATTGAACGTAGAGCGTGCTGTGTTAGGGAGAAGACTATGCACTCAACGTGGAGCGAGCTGTGATAGGGAGAAGGCAGTATGGACTGAACGTAGAGCGTGCTGTGATGGGGAGAAGACAGTAGGGAATGAACGTAGAGCGTGCTGTGATAGGGAGAAGACAGTATGGACTGAACGTAGAGCGTATTGTGATAGGGAGAAGACAGTAAGGACTGAACGTAGAGCGTGCTGTGATGGGGAGAAGATAGTAGGGACTAAACATAGAGCGTGCTGTGATAGGGAGAAGACAGTATGCACTCAACGTGGAGCGTGCTGTGATAGGGAGAAGACAGTATGGACTGAACGTAGAGCGTGCTGTGATAGGGAGAAGACAGTAGGGACTGAACGTAGAGCGTGCTGTGATAGGGAGAAGACAGTATGCACTGAACGTGGAGCGTGCTGTGATAGGGAGAAGACAGTATGGACTGAACGTAGAGCGTGCTGTGATAGGGAGAAGACAGTAGGGACTGAACGTAGAGCGTGCTGTGATAGGGAGAAGACAGTAGGGACTGAACGTAGAGCGTGCTGTGATAGGGAGAAGACAGTATGCACTGAACGTAGAGCGTGCTGTGATAGGGAGAAGACCGGACTGAACGTAGAGCGTGCGGTGATAGGGAGAAGACAGTAGGGACTGAACGTAGAGCGTTCTGTGATGGGGAGAAGACAGTAGGGACTGAACGTAGAGCGTTCTGTGATGGGGAGAAGACAGTAGGGACTGAACGTAGAGCGTGCTGTGATAGGGAGAAGACCGGACTGAACGTAGAGCGTGCAGTGATAGGGAGAAGACAGTATGCACTGAAAGTGGAGCGTGCTGTGATAGGGAGAAGACAGTAGGGAGTGACCGTAGAGCGTGCTGTGATAGGGAGAAGACAGTAAGGACTGAGCGTAGAGCGTGCTGTGATAGGGAGAAGACAGTAGGGACTGAACATAGAGCGTGCTGTGATAGGGAGAAGACTATGCACTGAACGTGGAGCGTGCTGTGATAGGGAGAAGATAGTATGGACTGAACGTAGAGCGTGCTGTGATAGGGAGAAGACAGTATGGACTGAACGTAGAGCGTGCTGTGATAGGGAGAAGACAGTATGGACTGAACGTAGAGCGTGCTGTGATAGGGAGAAGACAGTAGGGACTGAACGTAGAGTGTGCTGTGTTAAGGAGAAGGCACTATGAACTGAACGTAGAGCGTGCTGTGATGGGGAGAAGACAGTATGGACTGAACGTAGAGCGTGCTGTGATAGGGAGAAGATAGTAGGGATTGAATGTAGAGCGTGCTGTGAGGGAGAAGATAGTAGTGATTGAACGTAGAGCGTGCTGAGATAGGGAGAAGACTATGCACTCAACGTGGAGCGAGCTGTGATAGGGAGAAGGCAGTATGGACTGAACGTAGAGCGTGCTGTGATGGGGAGAAGATAGTAGGGACTAAACGTAGAGCGTGCTGTGAGGGAGAAGATAGTAGTGATTGAACGTAGAGCGTGCTGTGTTAGGGAGAAGACTATGCACTCAACGTGGAGCGAGCTGTGATAGGGAGAAGGCAGTATGGACTGAACGTAGAGCGTGCTGTGATAGGGAGAAGGCACTATGAACTGAACGTAGAGCGTGCTGTGATAGGGAGAAGACAGTAGGGACTGAACGTAGAGCGTGTTGTGATAGGGAGAAGACAGTATGGACTGAACGTAGAGCGTGCTGTGATAGGGAGAAGATAGTAGGGATTGAATGTAGAGCGTGCTGTGATAGGGAGAAGACAGAAGGGGCTGAACGTAGAGCGTGCTGTGATAGGGAGAAGACAGTAACGACTGAACATAGAGCGTGCTGTGATAAGGAGAAGACCGTATGGACTGAACGTAGAGTTGCTGTAATAGGGAGAAGACAGCAGGGACTGAACATAGAGTGTGCTGTGATAGGGAGAAGATAGTAGGGACTGAACGTAGAGCGTGCTGTGATAGGAAGAAGACAGTAGGGATTGAATGTAGAGCGTGTTATGATAGGGAGAAGATAGTAGGGACTGGAGGGAGTGTGCTGTGATAGGGTGAAGACAGTATGCACTGAACGTAGAGCGTGCTGTGATAGGGAGAAGACTGTAGGGACTGCACGTAGAGAGTGCTGTGATAGGGAGAAGATAGTATGGACTGAACGTAGAGCGTGCTGTGATAGGGAGAAGACAGTATGGACTGAACGTAGAGTGTGCTGTGATGGGGAGAAGACAGTAGGGACTGCACGTAGAGCGTGCTGTGATAGAGAGAAGACAGTATGGACTGAACGTAGAGCGTGCTGTGATAGGGAGAAAATAGTAGGGACTGATCGTAGAGTGTGCTGTGATAGGGAGAAGACAGTATGGACTGAACATAGAGCGTGCTGTGATAGGGAGAAGACAGTAGGGATTGAACGTAGAGCGTGTTATGATAGGGAGAAGATAGTAGGGACTGAACGTAGAGCGTGCTGTGATAGGGAGAAGACAGTATGGACTGAACGTAGAGCGTGCTGTGATAGGGAGAAGACAGTATGGACTGAACGTAGAGCGTGCTGTGATAGAGAGAAAATAGTAGGGACTGAACGTAGAGAGTGCTGTGATAGGGAGAAGATAGTAGGGACTGAACGTAGAGCGTGCTGTGATAGGGAGAAGACAGTATGGACTGAACGTAGAGCGTGCTGTGATAGGGAGAAAATAGTAGGGACTGATCGTAGCGTGTGCTGTGATAGGGAGAAGACAGTAGGGACTGAATGTAGAGCGTGCTGTGATAGGGTGAAGACAGTAGGGACTTAATGTAGAGCATTAAGTGATGGGGATGAAGCTGTAGGGATTCTAAAAAGTAGATGACATGAAGCAGTGAAGAGTAAGGCCAGGTTCACACCCATCCAGTGCTGTGGCATGAGGCAAAAAAATTACTATTGCTGGGGCAGAGGCCAGACGGTGTCCACAGTGACTGTTGGCTTCATTCATGTGATGGTCTCTGTTGAGGTTTCTGTGGGAATTCTACATTGGGGAAAAAAGGATTAAGTCAGCCACCAATTGTACAACTATGAGAGTCAAAGTGAGAAATCAAATCCAGAAAATCACCCTGTCTGATTTGGCAACATTTATTTTGCAAATTGTGGTGGAAAATAAGTATTTGGTCATTAACAAAAGTTCATCTCAATATTTTGTTATATATCTACTAGATGGTGGCCCGATTCTAACGCATCGGGTATTCTAGAATATGCATGTCCACGTAGTATATTGCCCAGCGACGTAGTATATTGCCCAGCCACGTAGTATATTGCCCAGCCACGTAGTATATTGCTCAGCACAGAGCCACGTAGTATACAGACTTAAAAAACAAATAAACATATACTCACCTTCCGAAGGCCCGTTGAAGTCCTGCTATACTCACCCTCCGCCGCCTTTTCCGCTCCTCTGGACGCGCCCGGGACCGCTCCATTGTAAGCGCCAGCTTCCGCTCCCAGCGCTGGTGTGAGCAGGACCTATGATGATGTCGCGGTCACATGACCGTGACATCACGGCAGGTCCTTGTCGCACACCAGCCCTGGGACGGGACCTCACCGGAAGCTGCATAGGCAGCATCAATAGTAAATAGTTGGGGACACACAGGGTTAATAGCAGCGGTAACGGAGTGCGTTACACCACGGGCCGTTACTGCAGCCATTAACCCTGTGTGAGTGGAGGGAATTACGGAGCGGGCACCGGGCAGTGAGTGCAGGGGAGTAGGGGAGGGACTAATGCCATGCCATGACAGGCAGCTGCCGCGAGACCAATCAGCGAACGAATAACCGTGACAGAAATACAGACAGACGGAAGTACCCCTTAGACAATTATGTATATAGATTGTTGGCAATGACAGAGGTCAGCCGTTTTCTTTAAGTCTTCACAAGGTTGGCACACACTGCTGGTGGTATGTTGGCCCATTTCTTCATGCAGATCTCCTCTAGAGCAGTGATGTTTTGGGCCTGTCGCTGAGCCACACGGACTTTCAACTCCCTCCAAAGGTTTTCTATGAGGTTGAGATCTGGAGACTGGCTAGGCCACTCCAGGACCTTCATATGCTTCTTACGAAGCCCTGTTGGTGTGCTTGGGGATCATTATCATGCTGAAAGAGCTATCCACGTTTCATTTTCAATGCCCTTGCTGATGGAAGGAGGTTTGCACTCCAAATAAGTCGTCCTGGTCCCTTTGCAGAGAAACCCCCAAAACATGATTTTGCCACCCCCATGCTTCACAGTAGGTATGGTGTTCCTTGGATGCAACTCAGCATTCTGTTGTCTCCAAACACTACAAGTTTTGTTTCTACCAAACAGTTCTTCTTTGGTTTCATCAGACCATATGACATTCTCCCAATACTCTTCTGGATAATCCAAATGCTCTCTAGCAAACTTCAGATGAGCCCGGACATGTACTGGCTTAAGCAGGGGGACACGTCTGGCACTGCAGGATCTGAGTCCCTGGTGGCTTAGTGTGTTACTGATGGTAGCCTTTGTTACGGTGGTCCCAGCTCTATGTAGGTCATTCACTAGGTCCCCCATGTGGTTCTGGGAATTTTGATCACCGTTCCTGTGATCATTTTGACCCTACTGGGTGAGATCTTGCGTGGAGCCCAAGATCGAGGGAGATTATCAGTGGCCTTCTATGTCTTCCATTATTACTGCTCCCATAGTTGATTTCCTCACACCAAGCTGCTTGCCTATTGCAGACTCAGTTTTCCCAGCCTGTTGCAGGGCTACAATTTTGTTTCTGGTGTCCTTCGACAGCTCTTTGGTCTTCACCATAGTGGAGTTTGGAGTGTGACTGTTTGAGCTTGTGGACAGGTATCTTTTATACTGATAACAAGTTCAAACAGGCGTCATTACTACAGGTAATGAGTGGAGGACAGAAGAGCCTCTTAAAGAAGAAGTTACATGTCTGTGAGAGCCAGAAATCTAGCATGTTATTAGGTGACCACTTATTTTCCACCAAAATTTGCAAAATAAATCTTGCCAAATCAGACAAGGCAATTTTCTGGATTTGTTTTCTCATTTTGACTCGGATAGTTGTGATCTACCTATGATGTCAATTACAGGCCTCTCTCATCTTTTTAAGTGGGAGAACTTGCACAATTGGTCGCTGACTAAATACTTTTTATCCCCACTGTATTTTCCAGGAATTCTGACAGAAATCTCGACACAGTACTCAGCGGAGAGTCTTACATGTGTGTGAACCTCACCGAACATTCACTTGTTGAACTCTGAATTCACAATTTTAATTCCTGTCGTGTTCCATGTATCCTCTGTGTGGAGTGAGATCATTGAAGCGTCATTTGGTGTAGACAGACTCTATATATGTGCACTATCATGGGGGGCTCCTAGCAAGGACCACTGTGAAGTGCATCGCTCCCTGTGGGTTTCAGTCCACATCCGAGCTTTTTGCTGTGGACTTTCCACTAAGGTAGTGCCTCCTGGAAATGTGCACCCACTGTAAAAACAGTTGTGCACCTTTCTGATAGAAAGACAAGGCACCGGATCATCCTTTCTGTTCCGAACAGCGAGGAAGCACGAAGCGACGCCACCGCCCAGCGTTTGTAGGTGCAAGAGAGGAAAGGTCCAGCTTCCAAATCCAATCAGAGATAATATCGGGATTTTGTTAATCCATTAGAAAGATGTGCACAATACAAAAGTAAAATAATTGAAGAGTCAGACCTCCATGAAACCTACGCATCTGGGACGCCAAACGTTCTTAGTCCTGATATACCACATGTGCTGGTTCTCCACGGTTGTATGTCGTGTGCATAATCCCGTATGAGCAAAAAAATGTTTTAGAAAGTTGCCAAACTTTTTCATTTTCCAATTATTCAGCTTTTTAAATCCTCAGTAGTGTGAGTGACTGCCACACTGTGCTGCTTCCGATTAATTAGTGTTATTTTCATAGATTGGTCTTTTATGGACATGACAATAGCAAGTCTTTGTTTTCTTGTTTTTAGTTTCAGATTGGGGAAAAAGTTGATTCTTAACTTCTCTTTCTAAAAACTTTTTGTTTTTCACGTATTTTCATCTACCTCCTAGGGTGCCATATGCTGCAGCATGTCCGCTCCAGTCGCTGCTATTACAGGAAGATGTCCCCTGTATAACGGTCTAATTTGTCTTCCCCTCGACAGACGATCTTGGGGAAGATAAGGATTCGGTATGTCTGATTTTGGACTGCCTATTCCTTTGTTTTGCCAGCGGCGCTCTCATTTGGTAGAGATGGGAGAGATGGCTGCCGGTCAAATAATCAGCTGAGCTGTCGTTTGGCTGACACCTGGCTAGTTTGTAAGGGGCCCCTTCCAGACATAAACTTAGTAGCAAAGCCACAAAAGAGAACTAAAAGTCCTCCAAAAATTAAAAAATACAGCTGAAAAAGGGGCAGCACCGCGTACCTGCCCAGGTCTCTGAACAAATGCACTACAGGATGCAGCCAGTCCTTATAGCAAAGATGTTGGCAACACAGGTGCAAAATACTAAATAGACAGCCACTCACCACCTACAAGCTCATGGAGGGGGTGGCTGCTTAGTATACATTTGCACAATAGAGGCCTGTATAGCATAAGCACAAATGGCACACAATTTTATAGTGTCTGTACCTGGGGATTGTTTGCCCGCCATCTACCTTGGCCATCTCTCCCATACACAGGAGTGCTCCTGTGACCTCTATGTGGTTTACGATCTCCAGACTGAAATTGAACGCGTCGGATCCTTAGCTCCGCCAACGTCATCCGCCGGGGACCCCCCATACATATACATCAGACTGTCTGCCAAACCATTCTGCATTGCGGTGTGAGACGCCTCCTGTAAGATATAGGCAGGCATCGTGTGCCCCCACTGTCCTTCTTGTGCCCACCCCATCATCAGCCATCAATTGCTTGGCAGTTGCCTGCTGATACCATGCCCTTTCCCTAGCGGTTTGAGAGCTGACGGATGATCTGTTCACAAGGAAGCTGCCATAGTATACAAAGTCTAGAAGATGGAGGCCAGAAGAGCAGCGCCATGAGCACGCATCCAGTGTGACCTGGTCACTGTGCACAGATGGGGTCTACATTGGGACCCCCACCCCACGTATCAGTAGTTTACAGCTCCTCGTGATGCATTGCTAACGATGGATATCCTTATTGCACTGCACAGTCATTTTTTTCCCATTCTCAGACATTTAGCAATTCCGCCTTCTCCTGCTTTCGCCATAAGTTGTCTCTCTTGCACCGTCCTCGTCAGCCACCTCGGCTCTTTGCACACCAGGCGAGGATTCTTGTGGGTTTCCTTGCAATCACCAGAGATGGCTGCTGATGTGAAATGGTTCTCCACACATGATTATTTTAGTTTTTTTTTTTATTGTTAATGCCTCTGTTTTACCTATAGAGGGAGCTAGGTCACGTGACCAGTGCAGAGGCTTCATGGGCCAAGGAAGAAGGGGAAAAAAGGCAGGACACGTTAGCCGTCTCTCACAGGCCTGCACGTCTGGTGGCTCGCCCAGGGGCAGATGTAATGACTGTACAAGTCTGGTAGGGGCTGAAAAGCCAGATCTTCTCTTTGTAAGGTCGTGAGGAGTCCTGGGACTTAGCTTCTTTTGTCATAGACTTTGACTCTGCACCATGTGTAGATGCCTTCATCCAGGAGAAGACCTCACTTATGGCTTAGATTGGTTCCTACCTTCCTAGGTGCGATCCATATCCTTATTGGCTCACGTTATGCACGTCTAGGAGACATTTAATTGGGGAAAGTCTCGTCTAGTTTTTGCTATGGGCTTGCATTGTAGCTCCCATGATGCCGCTTGTTTCAGAAGTTGAGGCTCTTTTTGCACTTTTCCCATCATTCGCTGAACATTTGCTTTTCTTTACTGGTTGCCTCTGTATGGGAGCGTGCAGTCTGCTGCAGAAATAGGTTTACTGACATGGAGGACATTTAATTTGTCCTCCGTTGGGCGTCTGGAGACTTAGTATCAGGGCATGCTGAGAGCTGTAGTTTCCAGGAGGTTTGCAGATCACACTGTGACCGTACACCTATAATGCAGTGTACAGTGTCCGCAGGGCAGCTGATAACTTGCCGATCATTGGGAGTTTGAGCACCAATCTTGAGAATGAGGTGTTAAAATACCCTGTGAGAATGCAGCCATGTTACAGCACAGGATTTGTGGTGGTCCTATCAGGACAAGCGCTGTATAGGACCTTCTGATATAAATTGGTTATGGTGGTCAGCACGTAATGCGCCTTTCTGCATGAACGGTGATAATTTGAAGATCGGTGGCTGTCCGATTGTTGGGAACCCCACCATTTTGTAGAACGGAGATCTGTAGTGCCCCATGGGAACAAAGCGATGATTGTAGCCCCCCACAAATTATCCTATATTTCTACTAACGTCCTAAAGGCTGATTCACACAATAATGTACTGGTCCATATTAAGCCCAGGCAGACAGGTCAGGCTGGGATGAGAAAAGACGGCCCACTATACGGTTGTCTGAATTAACCCTTAGGTTGGCTATTCATGCTGCAGCTACCACACCCGCAAGCGGTGGCCAATGCCCGCAGACCCTAGTGACCATTCTTCATCACGTGGGCATGGATCAGCCACAGAATGAAAACCTGGCCTTATTTGTGACCCATGGTGGGAGGGGGTGTCTTGGAGGACCGGAGGTGAATATGACCTGGGGTCACAGTCCTCAGATCTCGTCAGTATGGACGCCGACGTTTCCCACTGCCATGCAGCTACAGATTCCTCTCCTCGCTTTAATTATGTATTTTATATTTGCAAAAAGTAGGGCAGAAGTCTCCAGCAGTTTCCATGGTGTTTCTTTGCACCGTTCCCTCCTCCTTTTCCTTTCTTTCCATACCTTCCTGATAATTGCAACCATTCAACGCTTTATCTATATCCACTGTGTGAAGAATTGCTGAAGCGGCAGATGGCGGTGTCCCCCGGATTTGCTGGATGCATGATGGATGCGGACATTGTGTGTGTGACTGAACAGAATTGCAGTTGCAGCATTAATATTTGATGTGATAACCTGGCACCCGGCAGAGGATCAATACGAGCGCAGAGGACCCTTTGCCCGGGGCAGACACTCATCGGAGGGCTCCTTTAGATCTGGTCTTCCCCTGTCCACCCCAATGTCACTATGGATAATCCCATCATCTTGGATTCTCCTATGTGATCCTCTAGGGGTCCGCATATTGAGCTTGCTCTTGGAAGATATTAGGGGGGAGGCCGCCGTCATTGCTGATATTGATAATGCATTGGAGGTGCATTGCTCGATTTTTGCCAGTGTCTGTTTTGCTAGGAAATTGAGCCCATTATGATGACGTAGGGATTGATCTATAAGTATTCTCATAGACTGCAAATGGAGGAAACCTGAGATCTTTGGCTTTGCAGTAGAAGACAATGCAAGGTCTGTGAAATGGCTGCTGATCCGAGCCGACTCGAAATGGTCTCCAGTGTGCCCACTTGGCCAGTAGAGGGAGCCCCGTCACACACGAGCGGTGCACATGTCTGCACTCACATCTTGGCACAGTCTGTGCGCTTGGATGGGGCATCACTCCAGGTACAGAGCATTGTGCCATCCAGGCCTTGTGTTGTGAAATCTTCAGGGCATGTCGAAATATGTGGCTATTTTTAATTTTTTTTTGCGCTGTCGCACTTTTTAGGAGGTGAGAAACCATGGGGCTTGAGCATTGGAAATGTTGCAGGCCCTTGTTTGGCATCATGTCTGCAGATTTTGAGCAATAAGAGATCTGAGCTTCAGGGAAGGAGAAGGTCGGGATCCCAGGAGACTGCAGGGGAAACGCTCTCACATTTTCCACCATGAGTTTGGGATGGGTATAATGCATGCACCAGCCATCACTCTTCAGACTGGCTTGCAAGATCAGGGTGGAATTTTCTGTGTGTATCGATAGATCTGGGGTTCCTCAGGAGAGAGCATGGCACGGGTGCGGCCATAGAAGGCGCCACTAGTGCACAGAAATGGAAAAACATGGCGGCTTTCTCCATATAATAGTGCCCCACCCGTCTAAGGGTTTTACAAGGTATTGAATGAAGCTGCAATACCACACACAACCTACGGACGGGCGTGGCGCCATTTCTGGGAAAACAGCAGTCATGGTTTTCCCATTCCAGGCTCAGGATAGGTCCGATTGCTGAGGTTTATCATTATGTTTTAGTCTAGCTGGTGTTTGATCCGTCAGTCTGACCACGGCCCTGCAGTACCGGGTACAGCCTCTCTGATCGATGGTGGCCCTGGAGGTCTTCTACGTAACGGCGATTCATCTAGGTTAAGGAAAGAAAGCACTTTATTTTTTTCTTTTCTTTAGTCTTGTTGAAAAAAAAAATCCATATTTCCTGACATAGAGCGTCTCGTACTGTATGCATTTCTTTTCCATGATTTTTATTTTTTCTTAAAAATTTAACCACAATTTCTCTAAGTCTCTCCAGAGCTTTCCATTTTTTTTTTTTTCTTCCTCCTCGCTTGAGGGTTTAGGCCTCATGGGTCCTAATGCAAATAATGAAATTTTCCTTGGGCTGCTTCTCCTCGCTTGCACCATATACATCCTTATCTCCTGACGCTGGCATGCCGCTAAGGCCTCTTTCACACTTCAGTTATTTGGCGTCAGTCTAAAACCGCCATTTTCCTCAAATAACGGATCCGTCATTTTTTTTGACGGATCCGTTATTTTCCCATAGACTTGCATTAGTGACGGATTGTGACGGATGGTCGTCCGTTCCATCCGCCATGCGACGGATCCGTCGAAATTTGGCGGACGTTTTCTGAAAATAGACGGACATTGGAACGTTTTTTGTCAACGCCGAAATGGCGGATCGCGACAGATCCGTCACGTCCGCCATTCCATAGAATGGGCGACGGATCCGCCGCAACCGTTTTTTCGGCGGATCCGTCGCCCCAATCCGTTTTTTCAATTGCGCATACTCCAAAAAGTAGATATTTCTCCCAGACAACCCCCAAGTAACGGATCCGTCAAAAAACCGGATCCGTTAGAACCGTTTTCGCAACAATTGTGACGGATCCGTCAATCCGTCACTATGTCGGTAGTGACTGACGCCAAAAGACTGAAGTGTGAAAGAGGCCTAAGGAGGATTACCTGCCGCCTTTGGCTCTGTTCACATCACATTCCAGCCTTCCCTGGGCGTGCGGGAGGATTTACTGACGGATACCTTTGAAGACCTTTGCTAGTATATAGGTGCACAGTGGTATATGGGTTATGTAGGGCTTTCATGTTAAAATATCGTGCAGAAAGGCAAAAATGGACTCTTTTCTATACATCTGAAATAAGGTATACTAGTGTGTATGTATGTGTGTGTATATATATATATATATATATATATATATATATATATATATATATATATATATATATATATATATATATATATATATATATATATATATATAATGTGTTTTCACGAATATTTGAGCCCATGGTTTCACGAATATTTGAGCCCATGGATCCATTATGTCCATTTTGCAAGCCGGCGAGAAAATCTCGCCATACGGATGCCACACTGATGCTTACATGCGAGAAACTCGCATCCTCGCATCCTCGCACGGCACACGGATGACCTATGGATCACTGTTCAGGGAACATTTCTGCGATTGTCGTCCGTTTTTTTTTTTTATAATATATATATATATATATATATATATATATATATATATATATATATATATATATATATATATATATATATATATATATATATATATATATATATACGTTGTGTGTGACTCCAGCTTAAAGGAGATCCCCCCCAACATTAAACATTATGGTGTTTTACTTACTGATCAGAAGGGGTCTGATAGTCGGGTCTTTGCAAAAGAACAGGGGCAGCAGCATTTTTCCCCTCCATAGCAGCACTGCCATCCATCTGCAGTGTAGGGAAGTGCAACACAGTCCTATGTATGTGAACGGAGCAGCTCTGTACAGCAGTGCCACTTTGACAGTAAAAATGATGGAGAATTGACCCCATAACTGAGCTTATTTAGACCATTGTATAATAATTGGGAATATCCCTTTAATAAAAAAAATAAGTAAATAATATCTGCAGATTATTTTACCTTTTTTTTCCCCTACGCTTGGATTTTTTTTTTTTTCCAGTTTTTTTCAAGGTTGATCTTTCCCATCGGGAAACAATATACAGTCTGTAATCTTGCAGTTTTTTACTTGGAACCAGAGCTGACTCCAGGTCACCAATAAGCTGCAACCTTAGAAGGAAGATAGACTTTTCAATGACTGTCCAATAATACGGAAAATCTGATGGTTCAGAACCTGTCCGATCCCTTTAAGGCCTCATTGAATTATATCTTCAGTTTTAAAGCTGAAGTCTTAAACATGTAAAATTTTACTTTTATTCTACTTCCACATATGTAGCAAATATTTTATATGTACCTGCTTGAAATCGGCTGGGCAAGGAGTTTGGGAAGCTGGAAAGCCCCCAAGGCAAATGTTAGGATTTGTTTCAGCTTTGTGGTATTGTGCTTTGGGGTAGTGTGGTGCCACTTGCAGGTCATTTTTCCTTACTGCAGTTTTATGAAAATTAATGTTTAAAATATATTTTGTGGTCACATCGTGGTGGATGTGTGGTTTGTTTGGCTGTTTTCTTGCTGAAGGGGGCAAGTTTACCTTTTAAATGGTGTATTATGCATGTGTGGGTGCAGTATGAACAGAGATACAAAGGAATCACCGAAAAAGAGTCTTTTGAAATAATATAGAAGGATTGATGCACACAATCCTAATTATAGTTGGCGATGTGAGCTGTTTGAGGGCCTCCGAAGAAAAATCCACATCGATCATTTGATCACCGGATCTGCTTCATTATTTAGTAAAGCTGGTGGTGTTCCGAAAGATTACTTTTTTTTTTTATTTTTTTTTTTTTTACAATGAAGCAGATCCGGTGATCAGATGATTGATTGATCGATGCGGTTACTTCTTTAGAAACCCTCAGATGGCACATTTTGCCAACCATCATGGTATAAATGGTTGGTAGAAGCTGGTGGTGGTCAGAAGGACAACCACATTTTGCAGCTACACCGTGATGGTTGGTGGTGTGAGCTGTTTTAGGGTTTCTAAAGAGAAGGACCCACATTAATTGATCATCTGATCACTGTCTTTCCATGAGCCAGTAGAGGAGTCGTAGCTATGATGGTCTGAGCAAGAGCATGGGGATGAAAAGTAGTCATCTGCAGTTCACAATATTTCTGGTGGCCAAAGACTCCATAATAATACTTGTGGCCACTGGACCCACCACCAGACATTATGGCTTCTACTGTAGGGGGTTTACATGTAGATCCATAGATGACATGCGAGAAGATCTGCATTTGATAAACTCTGCTCTACGAACCAGTTTGTGTTAGATGACAAACTTTATGCATTTGGTCGACAACCAGATCTACTTGTCTTAGTTGTCGGATTTTGGTGCCTTTCTCCGCTATTGATGAGGGTTGCAGCGGTGGTGTTGTCTTGGGCTTCTAGTCAGGGGTATACATGGAGGTGCATGTGTAGCCACCACAGCTGAGGTCGCAGAGCTTGGCCGTTGTCCTGCTATTGTCTGCCGGTGGTGGAGGCCTGTCATAATCTCTTCCACCTGGTTGCAGTGACTATGGCGATGGCCGATCATCCACTCTGTAAACAGTGCAGTGGGGAAATGGCAGCGAGTTAGGAGAGCATGCTCGCTAGAGGGCTGGAGGAGGGGGAGGTGGTGGCGGCGTAGGACGAGGGCGATGATCTAATTCCATGCAATCCTTGACGGAAAAACAAGACCAGGCATCATTTTTAATGACAGAGCAGAAGCCGGGACTACAAGGACTCGTCTGGCTAGGCCGCAGTATGCTGTGTCCTACAAGGAGCCATTGGTCTGTAAGGACTTTCTGCTGCCATTTTTGATACCATCCTATAATTTCTATGCACGTCTTATGACTTTGAGCATGTGATTGTAAGATCGATGTCCCATCTTGGAAAGAAGCGTGTGGCTGCCTGCCTCTGTACGATAGTGTCATCTGTGCTGGTTTATGTCTTTAACTATTCCCAATGGTCAAGACCCATCCCCTCTTTTGTAGCAAGGAGAAAGAGTAGATGATACCAGTGTCTAGTCTACTCTTTGCAGATTACATTTGCTTCTTAGGGTATGTGCACACGTCAGGATATGTGCACACGTCAGGATTTCTTGCAGAATTTTTCCTGACAAAAAACGGACATTTCTGCCAGAAAACCGCATGCGTTTTTACCGCAATTTTACCGCGTTTTTGACGCGTTTTTGTGCGTTTTTTCCCAAATGCATAGAATTGCGGGAAAAACGCAGAAAATCCGCAAAAATAATGAACATGCTCATTTTTTTACCGCGATACGTTTTTTTCGCGGAAAAAAACGCATCCATGTGCACAAAACATGCAGAATGCATTCTAAATGATAGAATGCATAATGTATGCGTTTTTAATGAGTTTTTATAGCGTTTTTAACGTGAAAAAACCTGAACGTGTGCACATAGCCTAAAACCTAAAGGTACCGTCACACTGGACGATATCGCTAGCGATCCGTGACATTGCAGCGTCCTGGCTAGCGATATCGTCCAGTGTGACAGGCAGCAGCGATCTGGCCCCTGCTGTGATGTCGCTGGTCGGGGCAGAAAGGCCAGGACTTTATTTCGTCGCTGGCTCTCCCGCTGACATCGCTGAATCGGCGTGTGTGACGCCGATTTAGCGATGTCTTTGCTGGTAACCAGGGTAAACATCGGGTTACTAAGCGCAGGGCCGCGCTTAGTAACCCGATATTTACCCTGGTTACCATCGTTAAAGTAAAAACAACCACTACATACTTACCTACCGCTGTCTGTCCCCGACGCTGTGCTTCTCTGCACTCCTCCTGCACTGGCTGTGAGCGCCGGGCAGCCGGAAAGCAGAGCACAGTGGTGACGTCACCGCTCTGCTTTCCGGCCGCTGTGCTCACACAGGGCAGAGAAGCAGAGCGCCGAGGACAGACAGCGGAAGGTAAGTATGTAGTGGTTGTTTTTTTACTTTAACGATGGTAACCAGGGTAAACATCGGGTTACTAAGCGCGGCCCTGCGCTTAGTAACCCGATGTTTACCCTGGTTACCGGCATCGTTGGTCGCTGGAGAGCGGTCTGTGTGACAGCTCTCCAGCGACCAAACAGCGACGCTGCAGCGATCCAGATCGTTGTCGGTATCGCTGCAGCGTCGCTTAGTGTGACGGTACCTTAAAAGTCTAATCTAATCTCCTGTGCAATGAATGCCATCTATTGTTCTCTGCTATCAGCCCTTTCCTGATGTCAGATTCCTCCCCTTTACTATCTTGTATCTCTTTCTGAGAGCCTGAAGGCTCAGTACACATGTGCAGATGATAGCAGCTGCTTGTGTTAAGGCCCCTTCACATTTAGCGACGCTGCAGCGATACCGACAACGATCCGAATCGCCGCAGAGTCGCTGTTTGGTCGCTGGAGAGCTGTCACACAGACCGCTCTCCAGCGACCAACTATGCCGGTAACCAGGGTAAACATCGGGTAACTAAGCGCAGGGCCGCGCTTAGTAACCCGATGTTTACCCTGGTTACCATGCTAAAAGTAAAAAAAAACAAACACTAGATACTTACCTACCGCTGTCTGTCCTCCAGCGCTGCGCTCTGCTTCTCTGCTCTCCTCTTGTACTGTCTGGGAGCCGGAAAGCAGAGCGGTGACGTCACCGCTCTGCTTTCCGGCTCACAGCCAGTACAGGAGGAGTGCAGAGCGCAGCGCTGGAGGACAGACAGCGGTAGGTAAGTATCTAGTGTTTGTTTTTTTTTACTTTTAGCATGGTAACCAGGGTAAACATCGGGTTACTAAGCGCGGCCCTGCGCTTAGTTACCCGATGTTTACCCTGGTTACCAGTGAAGACATCGCTGGATCGGTGTCACACACGCCGATCCAGCGATGTCAGCAGGAGATCCAGCGACGAAATAAAGTTCTGGACTTTCCTCAGCGACCAACGATCTCCCAGCAGGGGCCTGATCGTTGGTCGCTGTCACACATAACGATTTCATTAACGATATCGTTGCTACGTCACAAATAGCAACGATATCGTTAACAATATCGTTATGTGTGAAGGTACCTTTAGAAGGCCTCACCTTGGCGGGTCCTGCTAGACATATGAAGTTCAATTGAGTGTAGAGCTAGTGAAGCGTAATATTCACACCGGGGTCTGCAGAAGATGGCTGGGTAAGAGTTTGGATGCCTAAATTTGTCATTATCTCGCTTTCAGATGCACCCCCATGGTTCCTCCACCTCAGTCTATCCTCAGACTCTCCTGCTTAATGCAGTCCAAATCCCGTCAGATCCCAGGTGTCCCGTCAGATCCCAGGTGTCCCGTCAGATCCCAAGTGTCCCGTCAGATTGCTGGTTTCTCCTTCCTACCTACTCACATTTCCCCAATAGAGCAGGCCATAGATTTCTTCTGCCGATCCCACCAGTATAAGGACTTGACCACACAAGGGCAAACTCTGCTGAAAAGTTCCTGCAGAGTTAATGGGATTTCTGAAATCATATGCACACGCTGCTTATTTTTTACTTTCGGATTCAAACCATAAAAACATCTTTTTTTTAAATGTGCAGTTAGTCTGTGCTTTCAATGTCTTTTACCCATTCAGATTAATTAGAAAAAACGCACATTTTACACAGCGATTTTTATTTTTTTTTTCCCCTGCCAACTCTACAGCTTTTGGTGCACAAAAATCGGCTGCAAACACGTGACTTATGCACACACAAGGCGGCCATGAACCTGAAAGCACCACTTCAGCGTTTTTCAGTGCTGGAGTGGCGCTCTAAATCTAAGATCCTTGCCACCCAGTCATATACTCACCCTGTGGCACCTAAGCCGTTTTTCCGGCGCCTGTATGGTTTCGCAACACCATCTTGTGAGCGCTGTTTCGGACTCCCCAGAAGCTACGTCACATGCTCTAAATGCAAATCTATGGGAGCCAGAACGAGTCCACAACGAGGCTCCCATAGACTTGTTTTGAAAAGTGACCTCTGCGCAGCTCCATGAAACACTGGAGCAGCCGGCAGGTCACTTTTCGCTGGAGAGTAACACCGGAAATAGATGAAGTCGGCAGCAGGTGAGTAGGGGGCAGGGGAATTACATTTAAAGCACCACTCCAGCGGTGCAATAAAAGAAAAGATGCCGGAGTGGTGCTGTAGCATTTGCTTCCTTGTTTTGTAGGTTCTCGTTTGTTATTCCCACCACGGAAAAAGTCAAATTGGTTTTTGGATTATTCCGATTGCCTCCTACCTAAGAGCTTTTATTTTATTATTTTTGCTTTGGGGGAACAGACGATGGACGGTTCTGCAGTGTCTGTTGTCGGGGGGCAAAAAAAATTGTTTGGTACAAATTGATCATTGATTCCGAAATCCAGCCCTCACCGCCCAAACACATCATGTTTTTAGGGTTTCCTTAGTATTGCACCAATTTCTGCTGCCTTAATAATAATTCCATCCTCTGTAATACCAAGGAAACCCTGAAAGCATGATGTGTTGGGGGCCGTGAGGACTGGAGTGTGGGAAACACTGATCTAAGGCAGTGCTGTCATTGATGGGCTGTGTGACCATTGTGACTCCGTCTGCTGCTTGCTCAAGTGTGCGAGGCCTAAAGGTACCGTCACACTGAACGATATCGCTAGCGATCCGTGACGTTGCAGCGTCCTGGCTAGCGATATCGTTCAGTTTGACACGCAGCAGCGATCAGGATCCTGCTGTGATGTCGTTGGTCGCTGCAGAAAGTCCAGAACTTTATTTCGTCGCTGGACTCCCTGCAGACATCGCTGAATCGGCGTGTGTGACGCCGATTCAGCGATGTCTTCACTGGTAACCAGGGTAAACATCGGGTTACTAAGCGCAGGGCCGCACTTAGTAACCCGATGTTTACCCTGGTTACCAGCGTAAAAGTAAAAAAAAAAAAAACACTACATACTTACCTTCCGCTGTCTGTCCTCGGCGCTGTGCTTCTCTGCACTGGCTGTGAGCGCCGGCCAGCCGGAAAGCACAGTGGTGACGTCACCGCTGTGCTTTCCGGCCGCTGTGCTCACAGTCAGTGCAGGAAAGCACAGCGCCGGGGACAGACAGCGGAAGGTAAGTATGTAGTGCTTGTTTTTTTTTAACTTTTACGCTGGTAACCAGGGTAAACATCGGGTTACTAAGCGCGGCCCTGCGCTTAGTAACCCAATATTTACCCTGGTTACTGGCATCGTTGGTCGCTGGAGAGCTATCTGTGTGACATCGTTGTCGGTATCGCTGCAGCGTCGCTGAGTGTGAAGGTACCTTAAGGGATCACTCACACTTCAGTTTTTCTTGTGAGTTCTGTGGTTTTTACCGATAAAACTGCTATTATAGTCTATGGGGTAATTCACACGTCTGTAAGTCTGTATTTTTGTGGTCCTAGCAAAATTAAGGAGACTTATCCAATATTGATTCTTGGAAATCTACAGGTCCATGAAAAAAATTGGACGCCACTTTCATGCCATCCATGTGTTGTCCGCATATAACTGACTGCTTGGTAGAAGGCTGAGATACCAAGGAGAATCTGGTGAAGCTCTAACCCAAACTTTGATGGAAACGGACACTGACCAAACTCTACGTAGACTGATTTTAATGTATGAGAAATGAGCCTAAGGCTGTGCAAGTCTTGGGGTAAGGGTGGCGATCCACAATGGTTTTTGGGGATCCCTGCTGGTCAGCACGTGCCTTTGCTTTCTCAAGTAAGATTTTCCTTAGAGTCACTGATTTTGGAGATATCTGTTGATAATTTTACACTGCACGTCTGTATATCGTTCATATCTCAACCATAACCCTTTTTCTAGATTTTTCTGACCTCTCGGCCCAGATTTTCGATCTAGGTTGGCCGTTGCATATTCGCCCATGGGCGGCCTCCATAGGGTGTCTAACGATTGTATTGATGGTGCACGGGCCCTTGTGAGTGAACTTTGGGTTGCGGTATTTCGTCTCTATGCACTGATATTAATAGGTTACTTTCTGGGATTTAGAACGCCTATTTTTCCATAAACCACTCGCTGCAGCCAATGCCCCGCACTTTGCCAGGATGGAAGTTTCCCAACCTTTCTTCTCTGTTGAGCAGTCCTTCTAGCCGGCGTCACCCTGAAGAATAACGTTGACTTTGTCCACCTGATTTTGGGCAGACCTGTGCGATCACCGTAGGACTGCTTGGGTTAAATTCTGCCATGATACATATTTGCAGTCTTATCCCTCTTCTGCCTTTGACTTCCTCTACGTGAGCTGCTCTCCAGCACCAGGCAGCAATGAGGACAAGGCTCCATGTTTGCAATCTTTATGCTTTTTTTTATTACTTCTCCTTGGAAGATCCTAACACAATCCCTGAGCCCTGTGTGTGGCGGTGGTGCATGTCTGGAGCCTTGAGTCAGCCCAGCCAGAAGGGCTTGGTAATCAGTGGTAGGAGAGCGAGGGAAGGTAGCGAGGACTCTTATTGTGAAGGCAGACAGTGCGTGCAGTTGGCTTTTGTTGGGTCTGATCTATCAGCCGACATTATCCCTGGGAGGGAGCGGGCCTTCCCCCACCTTCCTGCCAATCATGGCTGCTGGTTGGATTGAAAACAGAAGGGAACCTTTGCTCTTGGGGGGTGATTGAAGATCTTGCATGGAGGCACAAAGTTACAGACAGTTGTTTTTGTTTTTTTCATGATTTATATCCTTTTTATTTTTAAAGGGGAGGGGGCTTCAGCTTTTACCAAGATGGTGAACCAGCTTGGGGTTTGCAAATATGCATTTTGCATAAATTGCATTACATGATGCATTTTGCCTTTAAGCAATTTACAGAAAAAAAGGGGGGCTCTGTGGTTTGCATCCAGCAGTTTGGGGGAACACTGGCATAGGAAAGATCCCCAAGGTTCGGGCTTCAAGCGAAACCTCTGCTGATCTGATGGGTTCTGCTGGGTGACACTGGGTTCTTGCACTGTGTGAGGAGGCTTGTAGAGCGGTCTAGACACCACCATCTGCATTATTCACTGCAGGGACGAGCCTAATGCCCTTGATCATTTCACGAGATCTCTGGACCCGAATACACCGCAGGGGCTACAGCTCATGTAAAGTGGCTACTGTGAGGGCTTCTCTGTAAGGCCCATCTGTGCTGGCTCCTGTAGGGCCTTTACACCCCCACTACATCGGGTAAGATTCACTTTGTCATTGCAAGCATTTGTGATTTTATATATTTATATATATTTTTTCTTTTAATGTTGGAATCACAGGGAAAAAAATCCATTGCGAGGCCTGATAACTAGACAACCAAAGAACAGCCGGCCCCCGGGGAGAAGGTTGTGCATCGAGACCAACGTCAGAATATATATATATATATATATATATATATATATATATATATATATATATATATATATATATATATATCTTTCATTTATTATATATATATACTTTTTTTATATTTTAAAAATGAAATACAAAATGTAAAATAGATATTCGATTATTTTAAAATGGACATTAAATCCCGTGGTAATGTATGGGGGATGCAGGCCATTCATCATCATTGTTGAAGGGGGTCCACACTTTCTTTAGTAGAAGATAATTAGACTAAAATAAATGATGGTTTCTTTTTAGGTACCACGGGAGGCTAATGAAAACCCAGTAGATACTTATTAATTCTGACTCTTAATCACTAGTCTGGACCCCATCAGATGGCACCGTTTCTTCTCGGCCGGGTCTTGGCGTCCATGGCTGGGCTTTTTGAGGGTCTTGTTGTGTTCCTCCATCCACATTCCCGTGTGTCCAGGCTCCATCATTCTTCTCCCACGTCCCCTCCATGACCACTTTAGATCCTTTTTCGATGTAACTTATAACATTCTTGCAATTTTTTTTTTCTTTTTTAGTCGTGAAATCAGGACAGGAAATATTTTGTAGGTTTTTTTTCTGCTGGAGCGTCTTGTCTGGATATGATTTATCGTCTCCTTGCGGTGGCTGCAGACATGTTTTATTAAGCAGGATGTGCCGCCTGCGTTGTTATCTCTTCATCTGCCTATTCCTTTCCTAGAGATCCCAAAATATCTCCCTACCATTGTACCTTTCCGGTTCAGAAAAAACACATAGTAGGCTGGCCTGGCCTTATTTTCTTTTTTGTATCTTTTTTTTTTTGTCCCCTTCTCCACATTTCATGACCTGATCTCATTGTATTCTTTTATTATTATACATTATTTTTTAATTAATTATTTTCAAGGCTGCTTTGACTTTAACCCTTGATTTGTCTTCTGTAACTGCGTATGGTTATAGGTTGGTATCTATGGGTGTAGATGGATTTTGGATCTTGACCCTGATTATTAGGTGATAAAGTCCGCACTGATTCTCAGATCGGAGGACTTATGCCGACCCCGCGCCGTTCATTCTCTATGGGGCTGCAAAGACATGACAACCCTATAAAACCTGGCACCAAACTGTCAGGGTATGGTCACACAGTGGGTTTAGGTGTTTTTTCAGATTTTTTTTTTCCACATGAAAGATCCTGAGTACATTACGTGCACTTTTTATGGTTTGTTGTTTTTTTGCATTCAATTGACCAGGTGAAAAAAAAGTAACGCAGGAAAGATACTAAAAGAATTGACGGGCTGGGGTTTAAAAAAAAATGCGCAGCAGCTCAGAATAACGCACCGTGTGAATGAGATTCTATAAAAGTCTTTTATTTTGTTGGTACTGTGAAGCGCCTGTGAAAAGCGCAATGTGTGAACAATCTCTTAATAGGCGACCCCTATGAATTGTCTTATCATTTGGGGCCTCTCGAAAAACCTAAATTCTATATTATTTCATTCACCCCTCGTAAATGAGCAGTTGTCAGGATGACCCCCTCAAAAAATCTACCATACTACAACCTCACTGTACTGTTCACTAGTTTGAGGTACTACAAGTCCAAGCATTGCTGAATGAAAGCTTTCTTCACCCCATGTTTCTTGAAATTCAGCATGTTTTTTCCTTCAGTGTATCGGAGACCTCAAAACTTTGCAGCCCCCTCTTCTTGGCAATCTGACCTGTTCACCTATGACTTCTCCTGGGATGGGGGGCCATACATGTCGGCCCCTGCCGCCGGCCATACCTCGATCTGCAAAAACTCAAGATTTCATCTCCTATATGTATAATTTTCTGAACACCGCAGTACAGGACTGTGATTAGGTGTGAGAGACGAGCCCAATCTTCGCTTTCAGGCACAGTACCGTTATTTGCCGCACTGACTGCTTTAGGTGCCCTATGGATATAGTAGAAGGGGATTCTCCTTTTGGGATTTCCCATAAGTGCGGCTCTGTAGGATCCCAGAGCGTCTGCACATTACACAGGGGGCCCATTGATTTCACTGCAATGCTTTCATTGCAGCAAGGACCCTCTAAACACTGGTAAATGCTGGCCATTGGGGAAGCCGATCGCCTAGCTTCCGATTGATGGCTATGACTGTGTCTGTTATGGGACCACTGCAGCTGTGAAATGTCCGGCTAAAGCTCTCGGTAGCCCTTATGGGGACAGCTGGCGGTATCTGTTATGGGGGGCATCCCGATTTAATGTACAGGGGACCTCCCCTCATTAGCAGAACCACAGCAGCATCTAGCAGAGCCCTTGGATTCGGAGCTGGGCTGGACAGTCCCTTTAAATTTGTGGTTTTGATTGGAATTATATGAAGAATCCTTAATGTAAAATGCAGTTCTGTCGTCACCTTTTGTAAAAAAAAAATAAATAAAATCTTTTCTTTTCTTGCAGCGGGTTGGCGCAAGCAAGGTGGAATCCAGAAAGGATCTGCTGAAAGACATCACAAACAGCAAGGAAGAAGGTACGGAAATCCAGCGCCAGTCACCCTCCATCCGCTTGTCCCGTTAGTTATGAATTTGACCTCCCAGAACAATCATTTTCAGTGTAGACGTGGAGCAGAAGAACATTAAAGGTGCCGTCACACTAGACGATATCGCTAGCGATCCGTGACGTTGCAGCGTCCTCGCTAGCGATATCGTCCAGTGTGACAGGCAGCAGCGATCAGGCCCCTGCTGTGCTGTCGCTGGTCGGGGAAGAAAGTCCAGAACTTTGTTTCGTCGCTGGACTCCCCGCAGACATCGCTGAATCGGCGTGTGTGACACCGATTCAGCGATGTCTTCGCTGGTAACCAGGGTAAACATCGGGTAACTAAGTGCAGGGCCGCGCTTAGTAACCCGATGTTTACCCTGGTTACCATCCTAAAAGTAAAAAAACAACCACTACATACTTACCTACCGCTGTCTGTCCTCGGCGCTGTGCTTCTCTGCTCTGGCTGTGAGCACAGCGGCCGGAAAGCACAGCAGTGACGTCACCGCTTTCCGGCTGCCCGGCGCTCACAGCCAGAGCAGAGAAGCAGAGCGCCGAGGACAGACAGCAGTAGGTAAGTATGTAGTGGTTGTTTATTTACTTTTAGGATGGTAACCAGGGTAAACATCGGGTTACTAAGCGCGGCCCTGCGCTTAGTTACCCGATGTTTACCCTGGTTACTGGGGACCTCGGGATCGTTGGTCGCTGGAGAGCTGTCTGTGTGACAGCTCTCCAGCGACCAAACAGCGACGCTGCAGCGATCCGGATCGTTGTCGGTATCGCTGCAGCGTCGCTTAGTGTGACGGTACCTTTAGGCTCAGTTCACACAGAGATTTTTTTTTTTTTTCCGACTGAAACCCCTTCAGGAAATGCTCCTTTTTAGGGATTTGCGGAGCAGATTTTCTTTACCTAAAAAGCTTTTGAAGAAGTTTAAAAGTTCTATCCCCCCCTAGTCTTTTGATTAGACACTGCCTAGTTTGGAGCAGGATCCACTTCCACAAATTTGCTTGAACTCTTTATGGGAGAAAAACACTCAAAAAGCTCCTCATATGAATGGTAAAGTGGGTTTCTCGTAGAAATGAATAGGAAGCATTTTAACGTGTTTTTTTCCTGCAGGATTTTGGAGTGGATGTGCGCCAAAAATGTCATTAAAAATAATAATAAATAAAACCCTTTGTGTGAACATGGTCTTAAACTAATTTCAAGAGGTAGATGTTCTGGCCAAATAAGAGTTTGTTCACATGAGGTGGTTTTGCCTTGTTTTTTGGCTGCCCCTATAAGAGCACTGCCGACAGATACGGAGAACAATGACGCAAACTTATTTGCTTTTAAAGAATCAGGTTCTGGCCGATCCCCAAGTTTATCAGATCCCGTCCCTCTTTGTTTCCAGATCCTTACAAGGCACCAGAAATACGCAGTCGCAGCTTCCTATTTTATGGATAGATCCTTTAAAGTTTCTAAAACAGATCGGTACTTATGCATTTAGGGTTGTATTTTACTAATGTGCTCACAATTTATTTTCTAGTGACCGATGCCATGGCCGGGGACGAGAATTTGCCCGAAAAAGTCGGCGACACTAATGGTTCTTGCGAGAGGACTGACCCAAAGGAGCACACAGTATCTCCACATGGTGGACAGGACGGCACAAAACTGCATAACCAGGACCCTAATTACAAAACCTGTTGGGTGGCGGAGAACGGTGTCTGTGAAAGAGACCCAACAGATGTCCGACAGCACCCACTGAAAATAAACAGTCCAATGCAAACATCTGTTATGGGGAGCAATGGATATATATTAAACAAATCTGTTGTCCATCAACAGCCTTTACGGACCTCAAGCTCCTCTCCGCTAAGCGGCCATGCTGCAAAGACTATTCCTGGAGCTGCTCTCAAGACTAAAGCGGCCTCCAATGTATATGTACCCACAGCCCCTTCTCCCGCTCCCCCTCAGGTGGGAGATCAAGTTCAAGACGAGAGCCCAAAGATTACAGATTCTTCTGTATCGGACTCAAAAGCCTACAGAGCACGGAAAACCCTGCCAAGGTCTTCCTGCAGTTCGGTAAGGGGAACAGCCATGATGTTTTCGCCATCTACCCATGTACATTTACTAATATACATGTGACAACAGAGAAAAGACTGATTGTACCCCAGAGCTGCACTCACTATTCTGCTGATACATACATTACATTGCTGATCCTGAGTGACATCCGGTATTATACTCCAGAGCTGCACTCACTATTCTGCTGGTACAGTCACTGTGTACATACATTACTGATCCTGAGTTACATCCTGTATTATACCCCAGAGCTGCACTCACTATTCTGCTGGTGCAGTCACTGTGTACATACATTACATTACTGATCCTGAGTTACATCCTTTATTATGCTCCAGAGCTGTATTCTTTGTTCTGCTGTCATTGGAAAAAGTAAAATCTATCAGAAACGCCCCTATCGGATGCGCCTCTATATTTCTGGGTGTGGATATTTTTACCTTACGTCAGATCATATTTCCTATATTCCAAATCACCAGATGCTTCTTTGCGTTCTCGGAGATGTCAGCTCTGGTCCTGCAGACATAATGCAGCTGTTCTTTTGTGGTCCTAGTATTGTGCTTTAATGGGGCTGAGTGGCTTTGGAGTGGTTCGGAGCCATCACCCCGTGCAGTCATACCCGCTGATGTACGATCTGCTTTATTATAGGGGTCTGCATGGTGACACATCCCCTGTGTGCACGTGGTCCCTGACAACAATACGCCTGAGCACAAGGAAAACTGCCAAGAATGTTATTGACACAAGCAGGAAAGGGGCAACTGGGCCGACGTGTGCGGCGCCATCTTTCTCCAGCAGTGCAGATTTCAGATTTTCGGCTGGTAGCTGCTGGACGTTTAGTTAGTGTCTGCACATGTTGTAATCTGGTTGGGGTACGACACACTCCCGGTACTGATGAGATCTCAGTAGTTCCCGACTTCTGTACCTCGGCTCGGCCCCAGGCAGTGTGGCAAGTCTGTGTTGTGTGGGTCCCCTCCACATTCATGGGGACAGAGCTTAAAGGGATCGTCCCATAAATGCTGTGGGGTTTTACTTTTATGGCCCTGTAAAATATAAAGCACTCACCTTACTGATTCCCGACAACTCTTTCCCGATGTTGCCCAAGTTACCTTTTCTGACCGCTGCAACAAAGCAGTAGCCAAATTGGCCAGTGATTAGCTGCAGCAGTTACATGTCCTTACGACCACAACAGGATGTCACATAGACTGACTTTTGTAGAGATATGTGCCCACTGATTGGCTGCAGCAGTTAAATGGTCATCTGCTGGAAGGGACTGGGGCAGTGCTAGAAAAGGAGTTGCTGGACAGTGATCCCGAGATGGTGGGCAGTGATCCCGGTTATGTGGGGAGTGATCCTGGTAATATGGGCAGTGATACTGGTAATGTGGGCAGTGATCCTAGTAATGTGGGCATTGATGCTGGTAATGTGGGCAGTGATCCCGGGATGGTGGGCAGTGATCCTGGTAATGTGGGCAGTGATCCCGGTAATGTGGGCAGTGATCCCGGGATGGTGGGCAGTGATCCCGGTAATGTGGGCAGTGATCCCGGTAATGTGGGCAGTGATCCTGGTAATGTGGGCATTGATCCCAGGATTGTGGGCAGTAATCCCGGTAATGTGGGCAGTGATCCCGGTAATGTGGGCAGTGATCCCGGTAATGTGGGCTGTGATCCCGGGATGGTGGGTAGTGATCCTGATAATGTGGGCTGTGATCCCGGGATGGTTGGCATTGATCCTGGGATGGTGTGCAGTGATCCCGCGATGGTGGGTAGTGATCCTGGCATGTGCCCTCATGCCTGATGTCTGCCCGCTGCAGACGCTATGTGGGTTATATCTGTCACGCTGGATCCGCTTTGGTCTTCTCGGCTCATTGGCACCTGGCAGAAAACATGTATGGAATATGATGTCATCAGATCCTCAGAAGTGCAGCCTCAGGCTTTGGGCCTATAATATCAAGTGATCATATCTCTGCACAGAAGTGCCATATCACAACATAACTTTCTCATGTATAACGGACCTTTTCCAGACCTCCTGGTTTATTACTTGTGATCACATATATGTGTAAAGTGGATAGTCTTTATAGAAATGTCTATAGACTATGCGGCCCCCTATTTGTAATGTAATGGCAGCACCCTGTCCGACCCGGCCCTCACTGTCACCTCGGTAGCTCCTGTGATTCCCGTCTCTCTCCTCTTTCCCTGCCCTATGATAATGGCTCCTGTCTTCTCTTATAGCCCGTACATAAGGATTCCAGCGAGTCGTCGGAGCAAATGGAAAGCGTGGAAGATTCAGCTGCCAAAAACGGTTTGGAGAGTGGGAAACAGCTGCCCGTCCTTCAGCCCAGCACAACACAAGAGCTGTCACCTCAGGGTCAGAGCGGGGCAAGGCTGCAGTCAGGTAAGGGGGCCGCACCGAGGATCGGTCACTCCGCGTGAGCCACGGGCCACCTCGGCTAATATAACACTATGCCTCGATTTAGCGGCAGTGGCCTCTCGGAAAAAGAAACGACGGATGGGAACATACAGTCTGCTGCCGAGAAAGAAGACCAAAGTACTGAAGCAGAGAACGGTCCTGGAGATGTTCAAGAGCATGGCACATTCCTCCTCCAGTCCCAAGGTGAGGGCACGAGGTGTTCTGCAACAAGCGGCCGCCCTTACCCGCCGATCTCGCTGCCTCTTGGAGCATTTCGTGCACAGTTCTGCTCCTTATCTTGTAGCAAAATGGTAAAGAAAAAAATCCGCAGTTTTTTGGGTTTAGTGGAGCTAATTTTGCAGTTAAAATGACCTAAGAGCGTGTTTCTCCAGGTTAGTGGGAATACCGCCATACCAAACCTGTATAGTGGCTGGTATTGTTTGTTTTCTTTAATTACCATTTCAGTAGTACAATACAGTTAGGTCCATATATATTTGGACAGAGACAACATTTTTCTAATTTTGGTTATAGACATTACCACAATGAATTTTAAACAAAACAATTCAGATTCAGTTGAAGTTCAGACTTTCAGCTTTCATTTGAGGGTATCCACATTAAAATTGGATGAAGGGTTTAGGAGTTTCAGCTCCTTAACATGTGCCACCCTGTTTTTAAAGGGACCAAAAGTAATTGGACAGATTCAATAATTTTAAATAAAATGTTCATTTTTAATACTTGGTTGAAAACCCTTTGTTGGCAATGACTGTCTGAAGTCTTGAACTCATGGACATCACCAGACGCTGTGTTTCCTCCTTTTTGATGCTCTGCCAGGCCTTCACTGCAGTGGTTTTCAGTTGCTGTTTGTTTGTGGGCCTTTCTGTCTGAAGTTTAGTCTTTAACAAGTGAAATGTATGCTCAATTGGGTTGACATCAGGTGACTGACTTGGCCATTCAAGAATATTCCACTTCTTTGCTTTAATAAACTCCTGGGTTGCTTTGGCTTTATGTTTTGGGTCATTGTCCATCTGTAGTATGAAACGACGACCAATCAGTTTTGCTGCATTTGGCTGGATCTGAGCACACGGTATGGCTCTGAATACCTCAGAATTCATTTGGCTGCTTCTGTCCTGTGTCACATCATCAATAAACACTAGTGACCCAGTGCCACTGGCAGCCATGCATGTCCAAGCCATCTCACTGCCTCCGCCGTGTTTTACAGATGATGTGGTATGCTTTGGATCATGAGCTGTACCACGCCTTCGCCATACTTTTCTCTTTCCATCATTCTGGTAGAGGTTGATCTTGGTTTCATCTGTCCAAAGAATGTTCTTCCAGAACTGTGCTGGCTTTTTTAGATGTTTTTTAGCAAAGTCCAGTCTAGCCTTTTTCTTCTTGATGCTTATGAGTGGCTTGCACCGTGCAGTGAACCCTCTGTATTTACTTTCATGCAGTCTTCTCTTTATGGTAGATTTGGATATTGATACGCCGACCTCCTGGAGAGTGTTGTTCACTTGGTTGGCTGTTGTGAAGGGGTTTCTCTTCACCATGGAGATTATTCTGCGATCATCCACCACTGTTGTCTTCCGTGGGCGCCCAGGTCTTTTTGCATTGACGAGTTCACCAGTGCTTTCTTTCTTTCTCAGGATGTACCAAACTGTAGATTTTGCCACTCCTAATATTGTAGCAATTTCTCGGATGGGTTTTTTCTGTTTTTGCAGCTTAAGGATGACTTGTTTCACCTGCATGGAGAGCTCTTTTGACCTCATGTTTACTTCACAGCAAAACCTTCCAAATGCAAGCACCACACCTCAAATCAACTCCAGGCCTTTTATCTGCTTAATTGAGAATGACATAACAAAGGGATTGCCCACACCTTTCCATGAAATAGCCTTGGAGTCAATTGTCCAATTACTTTTGGTCCCTTTAAAAACAGGGTGGCACATGTTAAGGAGCTGAAACTCCTAAACCCTTCATCCAATTTTAATGTGGATACCCTCAAATGAAAGCTGGAAGTCTGAACTTCAACTGCATCTGAATTGTTTTGTTTAAAATTCATTGTGGTAATGTCTATAACCAAAATTAGAAAAATGTTGTCTCTGTCCAAATATATATGGACCTAACTGTATATATATATATATATTTTTTAATAAAGGTTTGTGGCGCAGTTTTTTCAGGACCCATAACTTTTTGTGTATTACCATCAATGTTTCTTCCTTTTTACAGCGTTTACCAATCAGATTAATTTTCTATTTTGATTGGACTTTTTCAGTCACTGAGATACCAAATACATTACTTTTTAATTTTTTTTATATTTCTTGGAGAATTTATATGACCAGCACGGGGGGGCTTTAGCTGGTCCCCGTTTGTCAAAGCATCAGCTCCCTACCGTTGCATTGCGGAGGGAACCGATAGGCACCTGAATGAATGCCCAGGTCACGGATCTCGGCTGTAATGTCAGATGTCGGCATTTTTACGGTCCTCGAGTTCAGTATTGGCCTCTTTGGTTTTTTTTTCTCCCCTGACACAAACTCGCCAACCTCCTGGATATGAGGCTGTTGAAGGGGTCAGGAGACCCGCGGGCGGTCGTACGCGGACATGTGATTCCGGCCTTAGTATTAGTCCCCCTGTATTACATCCCCTGGCTCAGTGGTTCTTTGTGATTATCACTGTCACTACACTGTTTGCTTCCCACCGTAGAGTGATAAGGACTCCGAGGCTCCTCACATGAACGGAGAAAATATAGACATGGATTCAGAAGAAGATGAAGAATACTCCGAAGACCCGGAGGAAGACGATTATCAGAGCGGAGAACCAAGTGTCTCTGAAAACCAAGACGAGGACAGTGCTTCCAAATATGTCACAGCAGAGACCGACAGTCTGAAGAAGGTATTCAGCTGGATCATGGGCAATCCCTCTGATTAGCGTTCGCTGCCTAGGCTTTTAGACTATGATGTTGCCCCCTATTGACATCGTCCATTGTTGTGTTCAGGGGGATGAACACGTGTAAATTGTTAGCCTAGAGATCTGTTGATTGCACCAGTGACACCTGCAGGCCAGATTAGGGACTGCAGATCATATATAATTATACTAAAATGTTATACGTTATGTCATTTGTGTTATATATGAATGCATCGGTATTTTTGTCTTTTTTTTGTTGTTGTTGAGGGAATCATACAGCACAATTCTTTCATATACTTATACAGAATCACACTGCAGGATGGCGTGATACTGTTTTGTGAGCAGGTTTAGATTATCGGGGTCTCGTGTGCACAGATCCTCTATGGCGGCACGCTGGTTCTGTAGTACTGGACAGCAGGCATGCCATATGGTGCCACCCTAAGACGCCATTTTTACCTCTTGCCATAATGCAACACAATACGACATATGATGGATGTTTATGAGCGATGGGCCTATTGAGCCACATTACAAAATTAGCCAGACTGCATGAAGTGATAGGGTCACATTTAGGATAAACGCTCAGTGGATGCTCTGTCAGTATTTTCCGGATACTACGATAGCAGCGTTGTGGATGAGGCTTCACGAAATCTTCATAGAAAATCCAGAGCGTAAATGGAGCAGCACCGTGGGTTTAATGTCTGCAGCATTTCTGCCATGCAAATGCCAACATTTCACCTAGAATAAGTCCTCATGGCAATGTTCCCAGTAACGCTGATGGTTCTCGCCTTTATGTAATGATTTATCTGTCACCCAGGTGGACGACATAGAATCTGAAGCCGAGGAGGAGGCCGAGTCTATGGAGTCCCAAGAGGAGGAGGACGATGATGAATCGGATTTAGTGAGTACTGATCTGGGGGAAAGGATGAATAATGTGTGTTAGGATCATTTCTATAGGTTTTTCTTTCCATTCTTATTGATGTAGTAATGGTCAGGTCTAGTTCCCCTGGTTTTGGGAATTGCATGCACTGAATGCATTGCATTATATGCAGATTAATAAGCTGAGTGCGCTGAAGTTGATTTACTGGTGAAGGAGAAGTAATGAACGAGGAAAGGATGTGGGCCGGAAATAATTGTATCATGTGCCCCAATGTATGTAATGGAGAGACTTCATTAGGAAGAAAAGCCCGTGTAATTGTCGTATCTTATAAAGCAAGACGCAGCGTGAATGTGGATCGTCCGGAAGGAAACTTTAAAGGGGACACTAATGTCAACATATGATGGTGTGTAATTGTGCTACCCGGGAGTGTGCGAATGTAGGTCTGTGCTGCAGAAAGCGCTGTATTCTAAGAGGATGGATGCAGTATATCACAAAAAATAAAAATTATCCCGTGTAAAATATATAAAGTTTGTTTAAAAAATTAGAATATAACAACTTCCATGGAGTTGGCATGCCTGGTGGGCACGGCCTAACAAAGCACCGCCGAAGGTCTCTGTGATTCCTGGTTCAGGCTGGGTGCTGCCATCATGGGGTCTCCCCCGCCCGGCCGCACTCAGGATGGGACCAGATGTGATGTAACTACCGGGGCGCGGGTCACCACACATGCACCGTATCCAAACACATTGATTGAAATTAGTTACAGCCCCCCTAGGAAGCCCACGCGAATCGCGTTGTGCTAAGGCCGGGTTCAGATTTGCATTTGGGGGCTTTGTGGAGGGCTGTGACGTCCTCCGCTATGTCCCGACCCACTTCAGCATGCATCCTGCGTAACTATCTTTAACATTGGGTACATGCGGATGTATGCAGATGCATCGTTTTGACACGCCCGCCGTCCATATAAAACGCAACTTGTTGCGTACCTGTGCAGTCGGCGGGGGCGTCAAAACAACGCATCCGCATACATCTGCAAGTCCTGCGTACCCAATGTTAAAGGATGCATGCTGAAGTAGGCGGGACATAGCGGAGGACGTACGCAGCCCTCCACAAAACCCCCAAATGCAAATCTGAACCCGGCCTTACAGCATCTGGTCCCAGGTGGAACACAATTTAGCTTTATCTTTGCAGCTTTTGTTTCCCTTAAAGCGATATACACCTCATTATTCAACTAGTGACATACATCTGACTTACATATTATACAAATGGTCCAAAAAAATGAGTACACCCCTCTCATTTTTGTAAATACTTTATTATATCTTTCATGGGACAACACTGAAGACATGACACTTTGATACAATGTAGTCAGTGTGCAGCTTGTGTAACAGTGTAAATTTAGTGTCCTCTAAATAAAGCAACACGCTGCGATTGATGTAGAAACTGCTGGCAACAAAAGTGAGTACACCCCTAAGAGAAAATAGCCAAATTGTGCCCAAAATGTCAATATTTTTGGTGGCCACCGTCATTTTCAAGCACTGCCTCAACTCTCTTGGGTATGGAGGTCACCAGAGCGTCACAGGTTACCACTGGAATCCGCTTCCCTCCTCCATGATGACATCATGGAGCTGGTGGATTCTGGAGACCTTGCACTCCTCCACCTTCTGTTTGAGGATGTCCCACAGATGCTCAATAAGTTTCGGTCTGGAGACATGCTTGGCCAGACCAGCACCTTTACCCTCAGTTTCTTTATAAGACAGTGGCATCTTGGCGGTGTGTTTAGGGTCGTTATTTTGGAATACTGCCCTCGGCCGAGTTTCTGAAGGGAGGGAATCATGTTCTGCGTCAGTAAGTCACAGTACATGTTCTCATTCATGGTTTCCTCAATGATCTGTAGCTCCCTACAGCTGGCAGCACTCAGCCCCAAACAGTGACATTCCCACCACCACCACGCTGGACTGTAGGCAAGACATAGCAGTGACATTCCCACCACCATGCTGGGCTGTAGGCAAGACACACTTGTCTCTATACTCCTCACCTGGTTGCGGCCACATACGCGTGACACAATCTGAATGAGATACGTTTATCTTGGTCGCATCAGACCACAGGACGTGACTCCAGTAATCCATGTCCTAAGTTTGCTTGTCTTCAGCAAACTGTTTGTGTCTTTATTGTGCATCATCTTAAGGCCACGTTCCCATCTTCAGCATCTGTTCAGTATTTCACATCAGTATTTGTAGCCAAAACCAGGAGTGGGTGATAAATACAGAAGTGGTGCATATGTTTCTATTAGACTTTTCCTCTGATTGTTCCACTCCTGGTTTTGTCTTACACATACTGAGGTAAAATACTGACCAAATACTGAAGGTGGGAACGTGGCCTTAGAAGAAGCTTCCTCCTGGGACGACAGCCGCGTATACCAATATGATGCAGTGTGCAGTGTTGTATGGTCTGATCACCGACTGGTGGACCCCCCCACCCCTGTAACTTATGCAGCAATGTGTATGGTCTTAGCACTGACAGGCGGACCCCCCACCCCTGTAACCTCTGCAGCAATGTGTATGGTCTTAGCGCTGACAAGCGGACCCCCCACCCCTGTAACCTCTGCAGTAATGTGTGGTCTGAGCACTGACAGGCGGACCCCCCACCCCTGTAACCTCTGTTGCAATGTGTATGGTCTGAGCACTGACAGGTGGACCCCCCCTACCCCTGTAACCTCTGCAGCAATGTGTATGGTCTTAGCGCTGACAAGCAGACCCCCCACCCCTGTAACCTCTGCAGCAATGTGTATGGTCTTAGCGCTGACAGGCGGACCCCCCACCCCTGTAACCTCTGCAGCAATGTGTATGGTCTTAGCACTAACAGGTGGACCCCCCACCCCTGTAACCTCTGCAGTAATGTGTGGTCTGAGCACTGACAGGCGGACCCCCCACCCCTGTAACCTCTGTTGCAATGTGTATGGTCTGAGCACTGACAGGCGGACCCCGGCCCTACCCCTGTAACCTCTGCAGCAATGTGTGTGGTCTGATCACTGACAGGCGGACCCCCACCCCTGTAACCTTTGCAGCAATGTGTATGGTCTTAGCGCTGACAAGCGGACCCCCCACCCCTGTAACCTCTGCAGCAATTAGTATGGTCTTAGCACTAACAGGCGGACCCCCCACCCCTGTAACCTCTGCAGCAATGTGTATGGTCTTAGCACTAACAGGCGGACCCCCCACCCCTGTAACCTCTGTTGCAATGTGTATGGTCTGAGCACTGACAGGCGGACCCCCCTACCCCTGTAACCTCTGCAGCAATGTGTGTGGTCTGATCACTGACAGGCGGACCCCCACCCCTGTAACCTTTGCAGCAATGTGTATGGTCTTAGCATTGACAGGCAGACCCCCCACCTCTGTAACCTCTGCAGCAATATGTGTGGTCCGAGCACTGACAGACAGACCCCAAACCCCTGTAACCTCTGCAGCAATGCGCATGATCTGAGCACTGATAGGCGGACCCCCCCACCCCTGTAACCTCTGCAGCAATGTGTTTGGTCTGAGCACTGACAGGTGGACCCCTCACCCCCCACCCCTGTAACCTCTGCAGCAATGTGTATGGTCTGAGCACTGACAGGCGGACCCCCCACCCCTGTAACCTGTGCAGCAATATGTGTGGTCCGAGCACTGACAGACAGACCCCAAACCCCTGTAACCTCTGCTGCAATGCGCATGATCTGAGCACTGATATGCGGACCCCCCACCCCTGTAACCTCTGCAGCAATGTGTTCGGTCTGAGCACTGACAGGCGGACCCCCACCCCCCCACCCTGTAACCTTTGCAGCAATGTGTATGGTCTTAGCACTGACAGGCAGACCCCCCACCTCTGTAACCTCTGCAGCAATGTGTATGGTCTGAGCACTGACAGGCGGACGCCCCCCCACCCCTGTAACCTCTGCAGCAATGTGTATGGTCTTAGCACTGACAGGCAGACCCCCCACCTCTGTAACCTCTGCAGCAATGTGTATGGTCTGAGCACTGACGGACAGACCCCAAACCCCTGTAACCTCTCCAGCAATGCACATGATCTGAGCACTGACAGGCGGACCCCTCACCCCCCACCCCTGTAACCTCTGCAGCAATGTGTATGGTCTGAGCACTGACAGGCAGACTCCCCACCCCTGTAACCTCTGCAGTAATGTTGTGTGGTCTGAACACTGACAGGCGGACCCCCCACCCCTGTAACCTCTGTTGCAATGTGTATGGTCTGAGCACTGACAGGCGGACCCCCCACCCCTGTAACTTCTGTTGCAATGTGTATGGTCTGAGCACTGACAGGCAGACCCCCCCACCCCTGTAACCTTTGCAGCAATGTGTATGGTCTTAGCACTGACAGGCAGACCCCCCCACCTCTGTATCCTCTGCAGCAATGTGTATGGTCTGAGCACTGACAGGCGGACCCCCCACCCCTGTAACCTCTCCAGCAATGCACATGAGCTGAGCACTGACAGGTGGACCCCCCCACCCCTGTAACCTCTGCAGCAATGTGTGTGGTCTGATCACTGACAGGCAGACCCCCCCACCCCTGTAACCTCTGCAGCAATGTGTATGGTCTGAGCTCTGGCAGGCGGACCCCCCCCCCCCACCCCTGTAACCTCTGCAGCAATGTGTATGGTCTGAGCACTAACAGGTGGATCCCCCCACCCCTGTAACCTCTGCAGCAATGTGTATGGTCTTAGCACTCAACGTCATGGATACAAAAGAAATGAGGGAGATCCAGCTCCAGGAAAGAGAAATAGTCTCTGATAAAATCCAAAATAGCTTTATTGTCATGAAAAAAATTAAAATGTGGACTCCAATGACAAGTGGTATAACAAAGGAATCACATAGCAGCTCTCCCTGCACTGAACGCGTTTCGAACACAGCTGTGTTCTTAGTCCTCAGTATTGAGGACTCATGGCTAGGGTTGACTTTTGGCAAAGTCGGGTTTCATGAAACCCGACCCGATCCCTGTGTGGGGTCGGCCATGCGGTACGCGACTTTCGCGCCAAAGTCGCGTTTCGTATGACGCGCTTGGCGCCATTTTTTTCAGCCAATGAAGGAGCGTGGGCAGAGTGATGACATAGGTCTTAGGGGCGTGTACGCCTATCGTTATCTTGTCGATTGTGCGCTGTAGCGATTTGCAATGTGTAACACCAGCTTTTCTGTTCAGGGACGGGGGAGAGGGAGAGGGAAAAAAAAAATAATAAAAAAAAAAAAAAATTCCCATTGACTTTGCATTGGGTTTCATGTTTCGGTCGATCCCCGACTTTTCGCCATAATCGGCCGATTTCACTCGACTCGACTTTAGAGATAGTCGGGTTTCGCGAAACCCGACTCGACCCTAAAAAAGTAAGTCGCTCAACCCTACTCATGGCATTGGTTACAGAAGAACTTCTGAACTACTGAAGGTTGCATTGGGCACTGTTGGGGCCATAATCTGGAAGTGGAAATAACATAATTTCACCATAAACCGGCCACTACCAGGTGCTCCCTGCAAGATTTCAGACAGAACAGTGAAATGATCTATCATACGAATTGTTCAAGAGCCAAGGGCCACCTGTGGAGAGCTACAGAAAGACCTGGAATCAGCAGGTACAATTGTTTGAGAGAAAACGATAAGTAATGTACACAACCTCCATGGCCTGTATCCATACTCACCATGCAAGACTCCATTGCTGAACAAAAAGCATGTTCAAGCTCTTTTAAAGTTTGCTCAATAATGTTTAGACGAGTCTTTGAAATACTGGGAGACTGTAGTCTAGTTAGATGAGAACAAAATCAAACTCTTTAGTTGCCATAATATATACCTTGTTTGGAGTCCAAAAGGCACTGCATGTCACCCCAAAAACACCATACCTACCGTGAAGTTTGGAGATGGGAACATCATGGTGTGGGGCTGTTTTTCATCGTATGGCATTTCCAAACTTCATGTAACTGAAGAAAGGATGAATGAACAAATATACCGAGACATTCTTGATAAAAATCTGCTGCCGTCTACCAGGATGGTGAAGATAAAATGAAGGTGGACATTTTAGAAAGACAATGATCCCAAACACACAGCCAAGGAAACTCTCAATTGGTTTCAGAGAGAGAAAATAAAGCAGCTAGAATGGGCGAGCCGATCACCGGACCTGGATCCAATAGATAAAGTATGGAAAGAAATAAAGCTCAGAGTCCATAGGAGGAGCCCACAGGACATTCCAGATGTGAAATATGTTTGTGTGTAAGAATGGGTCAAAATCACACCTGAGCAATGCCTGCGACTAGTTTCTCCATGAAGATGTCATCACCAACAAAGGCTTTTGTATGAAATATTAATTACATTTCAGTAAGCATGCTCAGTACTTTCTCCCTCTGTCATTTCTCATTATTACACACTAGAAACGCATCGGGTATTCTAGAATATGTATGTATATAGCAGCCATATAGTATATAGCACAGGCCACGTAGTATATAAGTGTACTGCGTGGCCTGTGCTATATACTATGTGGCTGCTATATACATACATACATGTAGAATACCTGATGCATTAATACAGACCACGCAATATATAACAGTGGCCACGCAGTATATTACACAGCCCAAACAGTGTATAACACAGCCCACGTACTATATAACAGCCCACGCAGTATATAGCAGCCACAAAGTATATAACACAGACGATGTAGTATATAACACTGCCCGCGTAATATATAACACAGGCCACGTAATATATAGCACAGCCCACGCAGTATATAACAGTGGGCACGTAATATATAACATAGCCCACGCAGTATATAACACAGCCCACGTAGTATATAGCAGTGTGGGCACCATATCCATGTTAAAAAAATATTTAAAATAAAAAATAGTTATATACTCACCCGCCGGGATCCAGCGAAGCTCGCGCGGCTGCTGCCATCTTCCGTTCCCAGGATGCATTGCGAAATTACCCAGATGACTAAGTCTTCTGGGTAATTTCGCAATGCATCTCTGGGAACGGAAGCTGGCGGCAGCCGCGCGCAGCTCAGCGGACTACAGAAGGTGAGAATTGCAGGTTTTTTGTTTTTTTATTATTTTTAACATTACATCTTTTTACGATTGATGCTGCATAGGCAGCATCAATAGTAAAAAGTATGGGACACACAGGGTTAATAGCGGTAACGGAGTGCGTTACCCGCGGCATAACACGGTCCGTTACTGCTGGCATTAACCCTGTGTGAGCGGTGACTGGAGGGGAGTATGGAGCGGGCGCCGGGCACTGACTGCGGGGTGTAGGGAGGGACTAATCGGACTGTGCCCATTGCTGATTGGTCGCGGCAGCCATGACAGGCAGCTGGTGAGACCAATCAGCGACGCGGGATTTCCGTTACGGAAGTTGCAGACAGACAGAAAGACTGAAGTACCCCTTAGACAATTATATATATAGATAACTTAATTTATGGACATCTATGGTTTGATTTTTTTTTTGCCTGTGTGGATTGAATGGGTTGTTACCAACATCTAGTGAGAATTTCTTGTCAATAGCATATTTAGAACACGTCACCAATTATCTAAGTAAATATATTTCAACACTTATTTCACCCACTGTATATGTCATGATATTTACTGTTTATGTCCTCGTAGAGCTCGGAGTCTAGTTTACAGAGGAAGAATCAGAAAAGGCAAAAAGGCCACTCTGACAGTCCATGGATGAGAAAAAACACCAAGCAGAAAGGGCAGAGTGAAGCAAAGCCAAACCCGCTTCTCGGTAAGGAACATTTCACAAATGGGCCCGGCATACAGCGAGTAATCCACTAGTCACTATGGACTCCCATCAGCAAGATTGGGGCTGTTAGGAAGTTAATCCCTAGTAAGCATCTGGTCAGTCATGTGTCCTCTGGGTCGCTGTGCTGACCACAGGGGAGGCAGAGTTCCCATCCTGGTGCCCCGGGGCTGTTGCAGGGGCGGAAACATACAGAAGATGGCGCATATGGCAGAACAGTCCAATAGTTCTGTCTATGGCAGACACTGCTTACCTCGTGCACCAATCATATGTCCTCCCAACGGCTGGTGTAGCTCCATGTTTGAGTCTTTTGTGATCTGTGCAATCTTGTCTTTCCATTGATTGTACCTACTTTATCCAAGTCTGATCCCACCGTTACAGATCACCTATTTGGGCACCAGATGAGGGTCATTCCATGGATGGCACCACACATGAAGAGTGGCTAGGCACGGAGTGTATTTTCCCTCTTGGGTCTGAGAATGTGAGACGGATGCTGGTGGTAGCGAGCGCTGTCCGGCTGGCAAACATGAGTCTCCATGTCTCCTGCTGTAGTGCTACCTGATCACAATGGGGAAGGGATCAGAAAGCGCACACGCTGTCGTACTATGTCAGAATGCCAAGTCTGCAAATATTGTACAAAATCTGATGGGCTTGTGGTCACCCTTCCTGGGGCAACTCAGCAACCAAAGGAGACCAGATTCTGTACGATGTGCCCAAAAGCAGAACGGTCCATCTGAACTGGAAAGATCATCATGTCACTAATGACCCAAATCTATGTTTGCTCCTGGCTGTTCCTGACCTGTCCAGGCGTCAATTTGGGCCGTTGCAGCCCTTCCCCAAACTGTAGACGTGCACAGATGGCCTCTCGCACTTCCATTCAGCAACCTTTCCCTGTTTTGTAGTGGGTGAAGGCGACGTTCAGGACACCAGCACAGAGTACACAGAAGTGTCGCTCGACTCTCTGGACCTGCGAGTTAAAGAGATCTTGTCCCCCCAGTCCAAAGGTGAGCGCTCAGGGCATCTGATGAACGGACGGTCAGTTGTAGGGCGACGCCATTGTGTATGACCCTTAACCAGTAAGCTTCATGAAGCACAGACTTTATAGGGTTTTCCTACCTGAGAAAGTTAGCACATATCCACGGGAGAGGTGATTAGTTGTTGGGGTCCTAGATATCCCCAGAATGGGGCTCTGAAATGCCTTGTTAGATGCATGCGCACCCCTCTGCTCCTCCTATGGGATTGCCAGCTACAGACGGGGTTCAAAACTGACTAAAAATGTCAACTACCTGCACCCCAGCAGGGGCTCCCATATTTTCTGGCATACACTCGTCATTATGCCATTCTGTTCCTCTGCGTTGTTCTCTTCTTGGCAATCTCCCGTGACGCCCCCTGGTGGCCGACTGTAACATAGAGAATAAATTCCTATAATTGGCCGAATGATTTATTTCTGTCTCAATTAAGCCCTGTTTTGTGCGGCCCTTCTTGTGGGAGACCCTTCTCCTCTCCCCTTTAAAAGGATCTTATTAGTTTGGCCCCCGCTAACCTGTCTCGGGGATCTATTTGGAGTTTGGATTGAACAGGCCTCCTCCCCACTGAAGATGGTATCTCAGTATGACATTACCTGTCAGCCTCCTGTCAATCCCTAGTTCTCTTACATGTCTACTGATGAAAAATAATCCAATTTTTTTTCTAATTTCAGATTTTTAAACCACCCCTCTTTCCCACTGGGTTCAGACCCCTGAGTATTTGCCAGTTTGGAGCTTAGGGAATATACAGTGAAACCTCCCCAAAGATGTCCCCTATATCCAGACCAGTTTTCCAATGACCGAATCATTTTTTGCTGGACCCCTGCGCCCCAGAAGACCACATTTAATTGCAATTTTGGTTGGTCATCTTAACGAGATTACCCTTCACCGTCCGCCTTAAATAGGCAGATACTACCCGCATATGTTGTCCGTCAGAGCACACAGTGACGCCATCTGCATTATTCCAGTCCATGGCCCCTCTGTGTGCAAACGGCCGAATCCCACCTTCCAGAGCTTCAGATGTGAGCCACTGACATGAGGGTAAAGGGCAATGTGAACATAGCCTCGTACAGCACTATTGTGTACATGGACTAACTTAAAGGGGTTGCCTAATCACAGAAAACCTTTTCAGAGCACAACCCTATGGGCAATCAGCTGGTCAATTCCCCCGTGGCACACCCGTCTGGCTTCACTGGTGCGACCAGCCATAATACTACTAATACTACATGCAGCTGCTACTACCGGGAATGTAATGGATCATATGGAAACTTGAGAGCAAACACAAGAAGATCTAAAAAAATAAAAATCCAATCGGTCTGATAGGTTTTGTTTTTGTTTTACCCATAGGGCTTTCCAATGGATCCGAATCTATGGAGGTTGATGGCCTTCAAGGAATCCCCCTTTGTAGCTGCCGAATGGAAACCCCCAAAGAGGACGAAGTGACAGCTATCGCCGGAGATCGCTGCATGGCCGTCGAGAGCACAGACCAAGAGGTCAGACTTGTCGTTTGTTTTTTTTTTTTTTTTTTTTGGGGGGGGGGGGTTTGAATTACCCTAAAACTACAATTTCATAGTATACTCAGGTCTTTTTGGGATTTTGCTTAGATCCTGGCATCAGGGTGCATTGTCCATGATGATCTCTGTTATGGATCACCTTGGAGTATTGGGCCACTAAGGGCTCTGAGCAGTGATCTTGTGATCACTTGTATTGAGAGGGGTCTGACTATATATTACTCTGCCCCATTGCCTGGAATCAGGATGGTCTGCGACTTTCTACCACGCGTCCCTTAGTTCTGGTTTTCATGGTGCAGAGGGCCGTCTAGTTCAGGATGTGCCTTCCCCTGTGCAGCGATGCCTGGTCTATGCAGGGGCCATACTATGTGATTATTACTAAACATCAGTGTATTACAATGGCTCTGTAAGTTATTTGCTGCGGAAAGGGTAAATCCCGCTGTCGCCCCTCTGAAGCTGATGACTTTCCTGTTTTTGCTCCTCTTTGCAGCTGAGCCGGTGCACGACCGAGGTTATCAAGTATGAGCTGATGAGACCGTCTAACAAAGTGCAAAATCTGGTATTGTGTGAGGACCACCGGGGCAAGATGGTGAAGCACCAGTGTTGTCCTGGGTGTGGATACTTCTGCACAGCCGTAAGTTGCGGTGACAAACTCATGTCTGCTAGTCTACAGGGCCTTTCTGCAATTGTGCATCCCCTCTGTAGCATCAAGGATATCTACTTCAAGCTCTTGCTGTTTTAACATGTATTGGCAATTCTTTCCATCCATAAGCATTGAGATTATATCCCATCAGTGGGGGGTCTTATATATGGGGTCTCCAATCATCACCTAGAGCAAAGCCACGCAAGGAAGTTGGGCTTTTTCAATATATTTGATCACATTCCCCATGAAATAATGTTATTATTTATTTATATAGCACCATTAATTCCATGGTGCTGTACATGAGAAAGGGGTTGCACAAATTTTGTCTAAGAAATGTTCATTGTGCCGTCCCTCTGTTACTCCTCCTGGAAATGTGTTTTTTGTTTTTTTTTCCTGTGGAGTTTACAAACGTGACGAGAGAGGACACTCTCCTGTAAAGGGCAAATGCAGAACATGGCACGGGAACTAGCAATGCCTGGGAGTATTTACGTATCAGGAGCCGTGCAGAGATAAGGGGGCGCCGCCATTAATGCACTTGGTGACTACCGATAATTGCCACGTAATTGTAATTGGAAATACATTTCGGGATATTTTCAGGGCACATACATGGAATGCCAACCCGAAGCCAGCATCTCCCACAGATTTCATAAGCTTTGCGCCACTCAAGTCAACAATGCCAGTTACTGTCCACATTGCGGGGAAGAGCTTTCCAAGGCTAAAGAGGTCACCATTGCGAAAGCAGATACCACCTCTACTGTGTGCGCTGTGACTGATGGCCCCATAGAGGATGTCCCAATCGAGGGTCAAGCAGACACTACAACAGAGAGGTAATTCCCGTGACAAGACTGCCCCTCTCTTGTGTCCTTATTAATGTTTAGAAGGTTTACATCATAGGACTCGAGAGTGGATTGTGCAGTTTGGCATATGAGTCTCATTAATACTTTTATCCATTTTTAGAAAAGGCTTTGACCTCGTAATATAAAATTCTATAAAGTCCCATGATACCTTTTTTCTTTTCCTTTACAAATTAGAAGCATTTTCAGGAAGATATGGGTCACTTTGGTTTATTTACATGCTGCTTATCTGCTCTGTGTCCATTTCCTTTTTTATACCTTACATTTCAGATTGCACCGAGCATGTATGAAGCTGAGTGTGATTGCACCGAGCATGTATGAAGCTGAGTGTGATTGCACCGAGCATGCATGAAGCGGAGTGTGATTGCACCAAGCATGCATGAAGCTGAGTGTGATTGCACCGAGCATGCATGAAGCTGAGTGTGATTGCACCGAGCATGCATGAAGCTGAGTGTGATTGCACCGAGCATGCATGAAGCTGAGTGTGATTGCACCGAGCATGCATGAAGCTGAGTGTGATTGCACCGAGCATGCATGAAGCTGAGTGTGATTGCACCGAGCCTTCATGAAGCTGAGTGTGATTGCACCGAGCATGTATGAAGCTGAGTGTGATTGCACCGAGCATGTATGAAGCTGAGTGTGATTGCACCGAGCATGTATGAAGCTGAGTGTGATTGCACCGAGCATGCATGAAGCGGAGTGTGATTGCACCGAGCATGTATGAAGCTGAGTGTGATTGCACCGAGCATGTATGAAGCTGAGTGTGATTGCACCGAGCATGCATGAAGCTGAGTGTGATTGCACCGAGCATGTATGAAGCTGAGTGTGATTGCACCGAGCATGCATGAAGCGGAGTGTGATTGCACCGAGCATGTATGAAGCTGAGTGTGATTGCACCGAGCATGTATGAAGCTGAGTGTGATTGCACCGAGCATGCATGAAGCGGAGTGTGATTGCACCGAGCATGTATGAAGCTGAGTGTGATTGCACCGAGCATGCATGAAGCGGAGTGTGATTGCGCCGAGCATGCATGAAGCTGAGTGTGATTGCACCGAGCATGCATGAAGCTGAGTGTGATTGCACCGAGCATGCATGAAGCTGAGTGTGATTGCACCGAGCATGCATGAAGCTGAGTGTGATTGCACCGAGCATGCATGAAGCTGATTGTGATTGAGCCGCGCATGCATGAAGCTGAGTGTGATTGCACCGAGCATGCATGAAGCTGAGAGTGATTGCACCGAGCATGCATGAAGCTGAGTGTGATTGCACCGAGCATGCATGAAGCTGAGTGTGATTGCACCAAGCATGCATGAAGCTGATTGTGATTGAGCCGCGCATGCATGAAGCTGAGTGTGATTGCACCAAGCATGCATGAAGCTGAGAGTGATTGCACCGAGCATGCATGAAGCTGAGTGTGATTGCACCGAGCATGCATGAAGCTGAGTGTGATTGCACCGAGCATGCATGAAGCTGAGTGTGATTGCACCGAGCATGCATGAAGCTGATTGTGATTGAGCTGAGTGATTGCACCGAGCATGCATGAAGCTGAGTGTGATTGCACCGAGCATGCATGAAGCTGAGTGTGATTGCACCGAGCATGTATGAAGCTGAGTGTGATTGCACCGAGCATGTATGAAGCTGAGTGTGATTGCACCGAGCATGTATGAAGCTGAGTGTGATTGCACCGAGCATGCATGAAGCGGAGTGTGATTGCACCGAGCATTCATGAAGCTGAGTGTGATTGCACCGAGCATTCATGAAGCTGAGTGTGATTGCACCGAGCATGTATGAAGCTGAGTGTGATTGCACCGAGCATGTATGAAGCTGATTGTGATTGAGCCGCGCATGCATGAAGCTGAGTGTGATTGCACCAACCATGCATGAAGCTGAGTGTGATTGCACCGAGCATGCATGAAGCTGAGTGTGATTGCACCGAGCATGCATGAAGCTGATTGTGATTGAGCCACACATGCATGAAGCGGAGTGTGATTGAGCCTCGCATGCATGAAGCGGAGTGTGATTGCACCGAGCATGCATGAAGCTGAGTGTGATTGCACCGAGCATGCATGAAGCTGAGTGTGATTGCACCGAGCATGCATGAAGCTGATTGTGATTGCACCGAGCATGCATGAAGCTGAGTGTGATTGCACCGAGCATGCATGAAGCTGATTGTGATTGCACCGAGCATGCATGAAGCTGAGTGTGATTGCATTGAGCATGCATGAAGCGGAGTGTGATTGCACCGAGCATGCATGAAGCTGAGTGTGATTGCACCGAGCATGCATGAAGCTGAGTGTGATTGCACCGAGCATGCATGAAGCTGATTGTGATTGCACCGAGCATGCATGAAGCTGAGTGTGATTGCACCGAGCATGCATGAAGCTGAGTGTGATTGCACCTCGCATGCATGAAGCTGAGTGTGATTGCACCGAGCATGCATGAAGCTGAGTGTGATTGAGCCTCGCATGCATGAAGCTGAGTGTGATTGAGCCTCGCATGCATGAAGCTGAGTGTGATTGAGCCGCGCATGCATGAAGCTGAGTGTGATTGAGCCGCGCATGCATGAAGCGGAGTGTGGTTGAGCCGCGCCTGCTCGCTGCCGCCAGCCTCAACATTTCCTGCCCCGCAGCATTATTAGGAAATACGTACATTTTGAAACACTTCCCTTTTCTTTTTTGTTTTGCAAGGATTGGTGCATTAGTTGGGTTGGTTTCTGAAACCCCTGTTAAACACCAAGTTTGGCCACATGTAGCTCAGAACACTTAAGATTCACACCTGGATTTTTTTTACGTTTGTTTTTTGGGAGATCCAAATCCAGAAATAATACCAATTGTTTGACCTGTGAAGTTTCTGAATGTGACATAACATTGCTTGCACCTCCTGGGGCCTCTTCGACCCCGGCAGTATGTTGTATTGCTGATTAGTCAGCGACTGTTCCCTGATGCATTGTCTCCTTCTGTCTCTCAAAAGCGATTTCACAGCCCAGAAAGCAGTAGATGATTCTAAGACAGACGAGTCCGCTCCTCCTCCGTCCTGCGAGGTCTCGGAAGCTCACGGTGCTGGGAAATCTCCGGGCTTGTCTCAGGGACCTGTGAAGGAGACTCTGGAGAGCGCTTTGCTCGCCCTGGACTCAGAGAAGTGAGCAGATTATTTTGTCTCATTCTATTAATACATTTCTGAATTCATTCTCATTTCAATCACATAATAAATATTTCTTTTGACTTGTCATAGAGACAATGTCTCCTCTATTTCTAGGCCTAAGAAACTCCGGTTCCATCCCAAACAGCTGTATTTCTCTGCAAGACAAGGAGAGCTGCAGAAAGTGTTAATGATGCTGGGTGAGTCCATAGCTGCAATAGTGTCTTACTGGCCGCCCGGCACCACTACTGTCCATGGCCTGTGTCCTCACATGGTGCTCGACACGCCGCCCCAGCGGTACCCGACATGGTGCTCGACACACCTCCCACGGTGCTAGACACACCTCCCACGGTGCTCGACACGCCTCCCACTTTGCTTGACACACCGCCCACGGTGATCGACATGGTGCCTGACATGCCAGCCACAGTACCCGACACGCCAGCCACGGTGCCCGACACGCCGCCCACGGTGCTCGACATGGTGCCCGACACGCCAGCCACGATGCCCGACACGCCAGCCACGGTGCCCGACACGCCAGCCACGGTGCCCGACACGCCAGCCACGGTGCCCGACACGCCAGCCACGGTGCCCGACACGCCAGCCACGGTGCCCGACACGCCAGCCACGGTGCCCGACACGCCAGCCACGGTGCCCGACACGCCAGCCACGGTGCCCGACACGCCAGCCACGGTGCCCGACACGCCAGCCACGGTGCCCGACACGCCAGCCACGGTGCCCGACACGCCAGCCACGGTGCCCGACACGCCAGCCACGGTGCCCGACACGCCAGCCACGGTGCCCGACACGCCAGCCACGGTGCCCGACACGCCAGCCACGGTGCCCGACACGCCAGCCACGGTGCCCGACACGCCAGCCACGGTGCCCGACACGCCAGCCACGGTGCCCGACACACCGCATGAGCAAGAGCGGCAGGACGGTTCCTGAGAATGAAGATAACCCTTTTTGTAATCCTAGACTATCCCTTTAACCTCTTGTCAGAACCTGCTGCTTATACACATTAGAATAAATTATTAGCAAATTAATTTAAAGGGGTCGCCCACTAAACTGTCTCACTGCGCTTTATAAAATAACCCTGCGGACTGGGGCTGTTCCTCCAGTCTCACCACTGACATGATCAGTGATGGCTGCAGCTGATCGGCGTAACAGAGGAGTTCCACCAGGCGGCTACACGCTCATTCCCCTGACAGCCACCTGTCCTGTCTCCCCCATACACCTGCATGCCCCTTCAGCTGAGCGTGCATACGTATTAAGTGAAAATATGGGAGGGTGCTGCTTCCGGAAACCTGGCAAGAGCTTCTCGAGATCATAAGGATTGGACTTTTCTCTTAAAGTTTAATTGTCCGATCCTTATCTCCTCTGTCACCCATCATGGGGTGAGAGTCGTGAGGCCCCATAACTATCAGATGGACAATAGTCCCCTTGAAATCGATGGGTTCAACATATATACATCTAACATGCATGGTCATCTTTAGAGCGATTGCTGAGGAAGAAGAATATAAGGCAAGGTTGAGATGTAGTACAAGACCTGGCCTGAAGTGGCGCTGATTTATGACCCCCACATAATGTTTGACCACAAGTATGCACACGAGTGGTCCTGTGACGACCGCTGGAGCTGGCAAGCAGAGACTAATCCAAACAGAATTCACCAGGGTGGATAACAAGCTAAAATGGCTATGAGCCCCCTGTGTGTGACCCTCTCCCTTGTTTCGGCAGACTGGCAGGGGATGTTGATACTCCCGCTCTGGCAAGGTTTCTCCATGGGTTTGTTTCTCTGCCAGCCTCCAGAATAAGTTGTGTATCCCCGGAGCCGCAGACATATCAGACAAACATGGGCTGCTGCCTATTCTAGGCCGGCGAGTACACAGGGACGTGCTGATCGGTGCAATATTCCCTGCCCGCTAATGAGGTCTCTGTAGCTACAGCACCAAATTAAAAGAGAATTTGAGATGTGCCGGAGAATTTACTTGTGAACACTGCCAGGGGCTGACCCAACAACCCAGCTGGGGAACAGACGCCTTTATCTGTGCCCTCCTGTTCCTGGCACTGTGTGGGTAGATTGATTTCTGACCAGGCTTCATTTCTCCCACTTTGTATGTATTAACCTGACGGAGTGATGCACAGCAAAGACAGGGCAAAGCTCCGGAAGAAAGGCCTTTAATATAAACCTCCGAGCATGCGGAAAACTAGGGCATGCATTATAAGAGATGGCTGCCAAGTAATGGTTGTCGGCCCTATTATACCATTTATTAATTCGGAGATATTTAACTTCTGCATATATTCTTTTAGCAGTCAAAGGTATATTTCTCTGATGCAAAGCTCCAAAACTTCTGCATAGACGTGACAATCTGGCTACCCTTAGCCACCACCAGGGGGAGCTGATCGCATACAAGTTTATTATCCAGTCCAGTTTATGCGCTCTTTAGCTCCCTCTGGTGGTGGAAGGCAGCTAGTGCATTATCTTTAACTATGCAGAGGATTTGGAGCTTGTATCAGAAAAATGTATCTCTATGTACATTTAAGAAATTAGTCTGCAGAATTTTTTACCTAAAAGGAGGGATGTTCACTATAACATTTGAGGGGAACTTTTGTATTTTTTTTTTTTTTTTTTAATGTTTAATCATTTCAGAAAAAATTTCTGCAAGGTTACAATGGTTTGGGGGATGGAGGTTGTCATGGCTGAATTCTTTCTAATTATATATTTTTCTTTTTTTCCCTTTTGAAGTGGATGGGATCGATCCTAATTTCAAGATGGAGCAGCAGGGTAAAAGGACCCCATTGCACGCTGCAGCAGAGGTGGGGCACACAGATATCTGCCATATGCTTGTTCAGGTGAGCGACTGGGCGACGTTGTCCTCATTGCCTTTTTTTCCGCAAAATACCTTGTTGTATATTGTTGTATACCCTTGAATACATTGTTGTAATAGCTCCATTTCTCTACGGCGCTATAAATCTCTTGCATGGAGTTTAAGCGTTCCATGTTAGAATCCTTTTGTCACCACTAGGTGGAGCTGACTGCCTATGATTTATGCATGGATCACAGTATTCAGTGAGCTCCATCTAGTGGTGGAGGCAGGTAGCAAAAATGTAATATTTTAAAGGATATTTTCCCCTTTTGAGGGTCATTTTTCCTACTTAAATGCACATATTTTTGGCTAACAATTGGGTTTCATTAAAAATTGTTGATGTTGATGTGTCGGTAAAAATCGATGTTGCACTGCCTGTAGCTGAATTTCCTGAGAACCCTGTCAGCGAGCGTGATTGACGGGGAGAATTTATAACTCTCATCTTTCTGAAACCTTGTCAGAAGATTTACGAGCGCAAAGTTCAGCTTTGAAGAAGTAGTAGTAAGATGAGGGTTGTAAATCCTCCCGTCAGAAGGAGCTCATTGACTGTGCCGCTGTGGAGTTCAGCTGGAAGCAGCGCATAGCTCGGGGGCTGCAGAGTTGGGGTACCCCCTCTTGGGTGCGGGGAGTGTGTTTTTGCTTTATGATATGGAGATTTTATTAATACTCTTTCAGGCTGGAGCAAACCTGGATAACTGCTCTGAGGATCAGCGGACTCCATTGATGGAAGCAGCCGAGAACAATCACTTGGAGACTGTGAAGTATCTGGTCAAGGCTGGAGCCTTGTTGGAGCCCAAGGTAAAGACCTGTTGAGGCGTCATATGGCGACCCTCCGCCCTACATGTTGTGTGCCACCTTTACTAAAGGGTTATCCCAGGAGCTTATATGTCATCAATATCAGATGGGTGGTGGTCCGACGCCGATCACCCCCACTGCCGCCTGGGAGTAATCCGTATACAGAATCAGGACCTGTCAGGTCTCCGCTCCTTACACCGTATGCTACCAAAGACCAAGGGATATATGTACATGATCGGTGGTGGTGCTGCACAACCCCTCTATGTCACAGTATAGCATATAGTGAGCTTGGCTACCATGGCCAGCCTTTATGGTTGTACATGGCCATTAATGACTCTTTTCTGCATTTTGATGCCCGGTTCTAGGACTCTGAAGGTTCCTCCTGTTTGCATTTGGCTGCAAAGAAAGGTCACTTCGATGTGGTGAAGCATCTGCTCACCAACGAGCAAATGGATGTCAACTGCCAGGTAACTCCTCGGGGCACCTGCCACTGGTAGGAAGCCACCTGGGCTGCCCGCATGTATCAGCGGAAGCCATGACTGCATCATGTTGCAGCGAGACTGCCGCCATTCGTGTGTGTGTTGCTTTTTTTTAGCTGTACTTTTTTTACCACCTTTGTCTTCTTGTAATTATCTTGCAATCAGTCGTAGGGCAGAATAACATTTTCTATTCTTCCAAGTGATCACTTCCTCGGTGCGACAACTGGTCCTCCGCCCCCTTCTGATTTGTGTATTTGCAATGTGATTGTTACACCCCACCCCTCCCACGTATCCTTGTCTGCCGCTGCGTTCAGTGGTGGTCCTGGAATATTGTTACACTGTCAGATCAATACTGGCGGACCTTACATACATGATGCTCGGCTGAACCTGCATGGATCGGGAGATCTGGGTCTAAAACATATGGTCAGTCTAAGCTTTACTCTCAAAGGATTGGACATGTTGAAATCCAGCATGTCCGATCCTCCTTTTTCCTACAATCGGTGCAGATAATACACCCCCTCATAAACATTAGATCATTGGCCGGTCCCATATTCCTAAATCTGTAAAGCAACGGATGGCATATGGCTAGGATGTGGCGTCCATGTCTGATTGGAGGTGGACCAACCTCTGCGACCCCCACTGAGGGTTCCCAATCAGGCACTGTTTTGTATTCCTTCATTCTAGGGCTCTCTGGGGTCTTAGGACCCCTATATATGAGATACTGACATTGATGGCATACCTTTGGAGAACACCCTGTAGATCAGACCCGTCCTCTGATGAGTGGGCTCCCAGTGCCTCAATCTTTACTTCTCCCCTAGGATGATGGAGGCTGGACCCCAATGATTTGGGCTACAGAATACAAGCACGTGGAGCTAGTTAAACTGTTACATTCCAGTGACGCCGACCTCAACATCCGGGATAATGTGAGTCATGTGCGGTTTTATTGATTTTCGTAGCACTGGATGATGAGAGTGCTGTATCATTTTTTATCTATACCGACTGCTGTTTCCAGTAAGTGCCGCCCAGTTTAGGGAATTGGGAATGGCCAGTAAAGACGACCAGCGTGCACGGCCGGATATGTCCCCTTGTAGTCTGTCCTCACCCCCTCGCTGCAGTTACCTCTCACAAAGCTTGATTCATTTAATTTGATTTCCTTTTAATTCCTTTATTAATTATCACTGTGAATTTCCACCTCTGACCTCTATCTATAGTTTACATGTAAGACCAGTCTGCACAGCAATGTGAGGAATTACCTGGAAGGATTACAGCTTGTAGAAAACTGCAGAGCTGCATTAAGAGTTCTGTGAACTTCAGAGCTGAAATCTCCCAGCATTATTTATTCAGTATCTTCTCTGAACTTCCTCTAAGTATTTTATTTTCTGGAAAGTGTCATTATTACACCAAATACTGATGTAAGAAAAGTTAACAGCTCATCTGCTTTATAGAAGCTCAATTTCGTACAGCAACCTGACAGAATAGTGAGTGCAGCTCTGGAGGATAATACAAGAGGTAACACAGGATCAGTACAGGATCAGTAACGTAATGTACAGTTATAGGAAAAAGTTTGGGCACCCCTATTAATCTTAAGCTTAATGTTATATAAAAATTGTTTTAACTTCATAGGCAGGTATATGCAATCATGAGAAAAGTTACTTAAAGTGGCCACTTGCAAGTTGTTCTCCTGTTTGAATCTCCTCTGAAGAGTGGCATCATGGGTTCCTCAAAACAACTGTCTAATGACCTGAAAACAAAGATTATTTAACATAGTTGTTCAGGGGAAGGATACAAAAAGCTGTCTCAGAGATTTAACCTGTCAATTTACACTGTGAGGAACATAGTATGGAAATGGAAGAACACAGGTACAGTTCTTGTGAAGGCCAGAAGTGGCAGGCCAAGAAAAACATCAGAAAGGCAGAGAAGAAGAATGGTGAGATCAGTCAAGGACAATCCTCAGACCACCTCCAAAGAGCTGCAGCATCAACTTGCTGCAGATGGTGTCACTGTGCATTGGTCAACTATACAACGCACTTTGCACAAGGAGAAGCTGTATGGGAGAGTGATGCGAAAGAAGCCGTTTCTGCAAGCACACCACAAACAGAGTCAGCTGAGGTATGCAAAAGCACATTTGGAGAAGCCAATTTCTTTTTGGAAGAAGGTCCTGTGGACTGATGAAACCAAGATTGAGTTGTTTGGTCATACAAAAAGGCGTTATGCATGGCGGCCAAAAAACACAGCATTCCAAGAAAAACACTTGCTACCCACAGTAAAATTTGGTGGAGGTTCCATCATGCTTTGGGGCTGTGTGGCCAATGTCGGCACCGGGAATCTTGTTAAAGTTGAGGGACGGGGGCGTGGCCTGAGAGTCCATGTGAGCGGACGTGCGGCTGTGAGCTCCCGCCGCTGTACATTCTAAAATCCTGCAGAGCCGCTGCTGTTTGGTCCCTGCGGGGGCTTACCGGCTGCGGGGAGACTTGGAGGGTCCGGCGGTGCTGAGCGGTGGTGCTGGAGCCGGCGAACATGACCAGGAGACGGCAGAAGGACGCGGGAGCCGGGGATGCAGGCGCAATCCAAGATGGCGCCGACACGAGGGAGAAGGCAGACAAGGAGAACGCCGCATGTAGAAAGCGCATGGAGGTAGCGGCAAAGCTTCAGCAGTTTGCGAGAGCGGAGGCCGCAGAGGAGGGAGCCGGAGCTGATACCGAAGAGGAGGAGGAGGAGGAGAGCCCAGCAGGAGAACATGAGGTACAACAGGGGAGAAAGGAGAGTAAAATGGCGGTGGCAGAAGGGGGACCCGAGGAAATGGCGCCAGAAGCTGAGCCTACCCTAAGAGACGTTTTTGCGCTAGTCTCTTCATGTAAACAGTCTCTGACCTTACAGATACAGGAGGTTAAGGGAGACACAGCCCAGATAAACGCAGCCATGCAGAAGATTGACAAACGTGTGGGGGAGGTAGAGGAGAGAGTGAGCACTGCAGAAGATCATATAGTGCAGCTGCAAAAAGCAGAGAAGAAGTTCACTCAAGCAATAGCTGAATTGGCTGCGAAAAATGAGGACCTTGAGAACAGGTCCAGAAGAAACAATATTCGCATAGTGGGCATCCCTGAAAAAGCTGAAGGGAGGAATCCAACGGAATATATTGAAAAATGGCTGTTAGAGACATTTGGAGATATGGTGCTAACAAAAGTGTTCGCGGTAGAAAGAGCGCATAGGGTCCCACCGAAACCACCTGTCCCTGGAGCGAATCCCCGTACCATGCTCGCCAAAATTCTAAACTATAGAGACAGAGACATTATCCTGAGGAAGGCCAGAGACATGACGGATCTGACAGTTGAAGGCCAAAAGATTGCTATCTACCCAGACTATTCTACTTTGGTGCAGAGACAACGGATGATGTTCACGGGTATCAAGAGACGGCTGAGGGAGTTGGGAGTACAGTACTCCATGATGTTTCCAGCAAGACTGAGGGTGGTGGCGTTTGATAAAATTCATTTTTTTCAGAAGCCGGAGGACGCTACCCAGTGAATCGATATTAATGCTAAAAAGCTTAAAGGAAAAGGAGACTGAAACTGTGGGAAGAGTCTGATCTTGTTTACTTATCTGTCAGTTTGCAAAGAGTCATGTGATTGACAAACCAGGGGGTATGGGTGGTGAAGAAGGGAGCTGGATTGTATTCAGTTGAAGTTAAAGGGATGGTGTAATGGTTGCTGGGAAAGGGGGAGGAAGGGTATGCGGCATATTTTAAGTGTATGCAGGTTTCTTGCGTGTGTAAATAATTCTAAGTTAAAATGTTTTGAGATACGTTATTTTTCAAAATGTCTGAAATCCTGTTATGTACAGTGGTGGGAGGAGGGTTGGGAAGGTAATGCCAAACGGAGTGTTCGCTATGGGCGATGATGCCCCACTCTTGAAAAGAGGTGGAATGGTTAGATGTGAGGGGGGAAGGGTGGGAGGGGGAGTTGGGAGGGGGGGGGGAGGGTAGTTAGACAGCTTGGGCTCAAAATTGACGATACTTATAGTGAAGATGAGCCAAGTGATGGGGACCCGTTTTAAGATTTTGTGCTGGAATTTGAGAGGCCTAGGGGAGAAATCTAGACGTGCCGCGTGTTTGCAATATGCAAGAGACCAACGGGCCTCAATGATATGCTTGCTGGAGACGCATTTGGTAAGGGAAAAGGTGGATGTTCTGAATAGACGGTGGATCCAGAAGGGATATCATTCTACCTTCTCCACGTATGCAAGAGGAGTCTCAATCTTGGTTCCAGCGGGAGTTCAGTATGAGGAGGTAAAGGTATGTGTGGATGTGGATGGGCAGTACGTACTAATACGGTGTATATTGTATGGAGTGATGTTGTGTGTTGCAGCGATGTATATTCCGCCTCCCTACTCTAGCAGGAAAATTAGAGAAGTAATGGAGCGAGTGGAAAGATGGGGGCCGACACCGTTAATAATTATCGGGGATCTAAACAATATCTGTGATGAATATTGGGATAAAAATAAAAATACTCAGAATAGGTCGGAGGGACACATAACAACATTTGGCACCTATATACAGGAGATAGGTTTGATTGATCTTTGGAGGGTCAGACATATTGGGGAGAGAGGGTACTCATGTTATTCACCGGCGCATGCCACGCTCTCTAGGATTGATATGGCTCTGGGTAACAGGATTTTGGACACATTGGTTGGGGAGGTGAGATATCTGCCAAGGGCCTTGTCGGACCATAGTCCAATTGAAGTAGAGGTTAGATTGGAGGGGGCTCGCTCGCTAAGTGGGAGAGAATGGAAGATTCATCCTAATTGGTTACAGAGTATTGAGTTGGAAAGTATAGGACGGGAGGTGGCGGAATTCTTTCTCTTAAATGATGGAAGCGCCGACGCTCTTACAATTTGGGATGCAATGAAGGCGTACCTGAGGGGACTACTGTTTAGGGACATTAGTAGGTGTAAGCGGAGGACGAGAGAGGTAGAAAAAGCGGCAGTTGAGGAGTTGAAGGAAGCAGAGGATGGGATGGCCACACTGGGAACCCCTGAGGCAGAGAGAAGGATGTAAAACGCACAAAATCATTTGGAAAAAATTCTGTTAGGCAAAGCCGAGAGGAAGCGGGATTTCCAAAGGGTATTGTTCTATCAGGAGAGAGAAACAGTGGGACATATGCTGTCGGTAGTGGCTGCTGCTCAGAGAGGTTCTTCATATATACACTCTTTGGACTCTGCTAGTGGAGGTAAAATAACGGAAACGCCTGAAATCTTGAGAGCCTTCACGGACTTCTATGCAGATTTGTATTCCTCTCGGGTTGATGAATCGGTCGAGGACACACTGACTTTCTTGGAAGGTCTGGATCTGCTGAGACTGAGTGAGGCAGATAGGGAGAGCCTTGAGGCCCCTATCACTAAGGAGGAATTGAGTCGGGCATTGATGTCTATGGCTAATGGGAAGGCGCCTGGGGTCGATGGGCTACCCGCTGAGATCTATAAAGGGTTGGCAGAAGTGTTGATTCCTAGATTAAAAATGGTATTGGAGGAAGCTAGGTCCTGTGGGCGCTTGCCAGCCTCTATGAGAGAGGCCATAATAGTGGTCATTCCAAAGGAGGATAAGGACTTGGGGAAACCGGAGTCGTACCGCCCAATTTCTTTACTAACTATTGATGTCAAGCTTCTGGCCAAGGTGTTGGCTCTCCGCCTCTCTAGTGTTATTGCGAGTCTGGTGCATTCGGACCAATCTGGCTTTATGCCGGATAGATCAACGGCGATCAATTTGCGGAGGTTATATGTAAATTTGCAGGTAGAGTCTGATAACTGTGGTCGAAGAGTGATTGTATCGCTAGATGCACATAAGGCGTTTGACAGTGTCGAATGGGGGTACCTCTGGCAGGTGCTGGAATGTATGGGGTTTGGTCCGCAGTTTGTGGCCTGGATACAGCTGTTGTACTCATTACCGTCCGCTAGAATTAGAGTAAACGGGGAGCTATCTCGACCTATAGGGCTGGCTAGGGGTACTAGGCAGGGATGCCCGCTTTCACCCCTCCTGTTCGCGTTGGCTGTAGAACCTCTTGCTGCTAAGATTCGGCAGTCGGATGGGGTCCCTGGGTTTAGGTATGGGAAAGTAGAGGAAAAATAACGTTATACGCGGATGATGTTCTGCTGTTCCTGGCGGATCTGGACGATTCACTAAGAGGGGCCGTTGAAATTGTTGAGAGATTTGGTACTGTGTCGGGACTAACAATTAATTGGGATAAGACGGTTCTTTTTAGAGTGGATGATGTAGGAGAGAATGTGAGTGAGGATGTTGGGGATGAGAGGCTGAAGGTGGTTTCCCAATTTAAATACCTTGGAATATGGATTTCGGTGCCAATTGCGGAGTTCCTGCAAAGAAATTTGACTCCTGTTATGGGGGTACTCAAGGCAAAGGTAGATGCCTGGAATAAGCTACATCTATCGGTCGTCGGTAGGGTAAACCTTATTAAAATGGTCCTGATGCCTAAAATTCTTTATGTTCTACATAACGCACCAATTTGGATCCCTCGGGGGAAGTTCAGGCAGATTAACGCCCTTTTTAGAAGTTTGATATGGGGAAGACAATATCCACGTATTAGCCTGGAGACGCTTCAGCGACCCAAGGAAGATGGTGGTTTGGCTTTGCCCAACCCGGAAATATACTTCCTTGCGGCCCAGAGCCAGCATTTGAAGGGCTGGGCGCGAGGGGCGTCATCCAGTGCAGTACAACAGCTAATGGAAGAGGTGACGGACCGACGACCGATGGCCAGGTGTTTGGAAGATGGCTCTTTGAGCGCTCTGGGGAAAGTATACCCCAACCCTGTTCCTGATTCGTAAATTGTGGAATAGACTAAGGCAGATTCGTGGGGTTACAGGGTTGACTAAATTCACACCGATATGGTCTAACCACAATTTAAAGGAATTTGAGGCCTTGGGAGGACTGATGGAATGGCAGAATAAGGGAATTTGCTTTGTTCACCAGATAATCCAGCGACAGGAACTGAAGTCCTTCTCCCAATTGCAGGAAGAATTTGGTTTGCGATCCACAGGGGAATATCAGTATGCGCAGATGAGACATGCCTTTAGAGCTCAGAATAAGAAGGCTGATATCAGGGTTCAAGATGATATAGTGTTGGAGTATGTGTGTGGTGACGGAACTACAAGGGGAGTTATTTCCACTCTGTATAAGGACCTTATGCACACGTTCCTGCTAGATTTCCCTATAAAGGCGAGAGCTAAGTGGGAGAGAGAAGTGGGACCGATGGAAAATGAAACCTGGGAATCGGTGATGGAGTGGATTCCGCGACTATCCTTGAGTGAACCATATAGGCTCTCGCAGCTATACATTCTGCATAGGGTATATAAATCTCCGGAAGTGCTATACAAAGCGGGATTGCGTGCCAATTCTGAGTGTCCGAGGTGTGCGAGTGAGAATGCAGGAATATATCACATGATGTGGACGTGTCCGAGACTGGCTGCCTTTTGGGTGGTGGTTTTGAGCCGAGTTGAAGCGGCGTATAAGTGCAGAGTTCTTAGAGACCCGATAGTATGCGTGCTGGGATATGTGGAAGAAATTGGAGTTGACAATACTTGGAAGATTGCAATCGCTAGGCTACTCTACATGGCCAGGAAAGTAATAGCACGAAACTGGATAAACGCGGAACCACCTGTGAGAAGGGAATTTCTCCAATATGTTCAACATGGTCTAAAATTGGAAAAGGGGGTGTACAAAAAAAGGGGGAAAATAGAAATGTTTAATAAAATATGGTCTCCTTGGCTTGATTTGGATTGAGGAGTATAGTCGTCGAGTTTCCTAAGACCTGGATGAGGATAAATTACACGAGGCAGAGAAGGCCTCAGTGGGGTGAAGATTGAGACTGAGCTGTCGTAGGGGGGAGGGGGGTAGTTGGGGTAATGTTGGGGTTTATTAAAATAAGAAAATGTGTATGTGATATAATGCAATGTAAATGGCATTCTGATGTTCTTCTTTATATTGTTAATAAAAGTCTATTTAAATCATAAAAGTTGAGGGACGCATTGATTCCTCTCAGTATCAGCAGATTCTTGACAATAATGTTCATGAATCAGTGACACAGTTGAAGTTACGCAGGGGATGGATCTTTCAGCAAGACAATGATCCAAAACACCGCTCCAAATCTACTCAGGCATTCATGCAGAGGAACAATTACACTGTTCTGGAATGGCCATCCCAGTCCCCAGACCTGAATATCATTGAACATCTGTTGGATCATTTGAAGAGGGCTATCCATGCTCGGCGACCATCAAACTTAACTGAACTGGAATTGTTTAGTAAAGAGGAATGGTCAAATATGCCTTCATCCAGGATCCAGGAACTCATTAAAAGCTACAGGAAGCGACTAGAGGCTGTTATTTTTGCAAAAGGAGGATCTACTAAATATTAATGTCACTTTCTGGTGGGGTGCCCATACTTATGCACCTGTCAAATTTTGTTTGAATGCAGATTGCACATTTTCTGTTAGTACAATAAACCTCATTTTAAGGCAGAAACATTACTGTGTCCAACAGTTATTAGATATATGAAACTGAAACAACTGTTGCAAAAAAAAAACAATTTTTATAAAACATTAAGCTTAAGATTAATAGGGGTGCCCAAACTTTTTTATATAACTGTATGTACACAGTGACTGCACCAGCAGAATAGTGAGTGCAGCTCTGGAGTATAATACAGGATGTAACTCAGGATCAGTAATGTATGTGCACAGTGACTGCACAAGCAGAATATTGAGTGCAGCTCTGGAGTATAATACAGGATGTAACTCAGGATCAGTAATGTATGTACACAGTGACTGCACCAGCAGAATAGTGAGTGCACCTCTGGGGTATAATACAGGATGTAACTCAGGATCAGTAATGTAATGTATGTACATAGTGACTGCACCAGCAGAATAGTGAGTGCAGCTCTGGAGTATAATACAGGATGTAACTCAGGATCAGTAATGTATGTACACAGTGACTGCACCAGCAGAATAGTGAGTGCACCTCTGGGGTATAATACAGGATGTAACTCAGGATCAGTAATGTAATGTATGTACATAGTGACTGCACCAGCAGAATAGTGAGTGCAGCTCTGGAGTATAATACAGGATGTAGTTCAGGATCAGTACAGGATCAGTAATGTATGTACACAGTGACTGAACCAGCAGAATAGTGAGTACAGCTCTGGAGTATAATACAGGATGTAGTTCAGGATCAGTACAGGATCAGTAATGTATGTACACAATGACTGCACCAGCAGAATAGTGAGTACAGCTCTGGAGTATAATACAGGATGTAGTTCAGGATCAGTACAGGATCAGTAATGTATGTACACAGTGACTGAACCAGCAGAATAGTGAGTGCAGCTCTGGAGTATAATACAGGATGTAACTCAGGATTATTGTTAGATAAGTTATGATGTGTACACAGATTAATGCTACATGTAAACTGTACATTGGAGTAGTAAGGTGGACATCACAATGAATCCATCTATACCTCTTTCTCCGTCTTCTCTGCCCCATTCCAGGAAGAGAACATCTGCCTGCACTGGGCGGCATTTGCCGGAGCTGTTGAAATTGCTGAGATCCTTCTGGCATCTAAATGTGACCTGAGAGCTGTCAACATCCATGGAGATTCCCCTCTTCACATCGCTGCTCGGGAGAACCGATATGAATGCGTCTCGTAAGTCGGAGCTCAGAGCATGTGTGTGTATAGGCCGGAATAGTCACTAATCCTGGGGAGGCTGGGATAGCCGCCATACTGCTGCTCATCTAGCTCTGTCACTAACATGTATTTATAGGTGTCTTTATTTTTTGTTTTATTTTCTTTTATTTAAAGGGAACCTGTCAGCAGGATTTTGCCCGGTAAACTACAGACAGTGTCAGGTCGGTGCCATTACACTGATTACAACGATACCTGGGTGATGAAATACGTCTTGTGGTTGTTGTTTAATCTTTTCAGTTTTGTGTTAATGATATGCCTGTGCTGTGGGGAGGGCTCGTGGGGTGGGTCTGCATGTGGTGGTCTGATTAATCGTGAAAAAAAAAAAACACCTGCGGCACCTGCGCTGCAGCATGATCGCATGTGTAAGGCTACTTTCACACATCAGGTTTATTGTTTCAGGCAGAATCCGGCTAATGTTGTAAAAAACGGATCCGTTGCAAATGGTGAATTTAACTGATGCAACCGATCCATTTTTCTGCCAGATCCAGTGTTTATTTTTAACATGGAGTTTACAGTGACTTGAGAGAGAGACGTCGCTAATGCAAGTCTATGAGATATAAACAGATCCAGCGTAAAAAAAAACGGATCCCTTCCGTTTTTTTCAAAACTTGCCGGATTGTGCCTAAAACAAAAAACCTGATGTGTGAAAGTAACCTGAAAGAAAAAAGGTCTGAAGATGGCGCCTGCACAGTAGCAGCTACTGGTGATCCGATAGCTGCTATTGCGCAGTTGCCGCTGACACCTTTTTTGAAGAGGAATTCTTTTTTTCCTCAAGCAAGATGGCTCCGCTAGCGCTTGCGCCGTAGCAGCTATCAGATCGCTGTGTAGGCGTCATTTTTAAACACACCTTTTTTTCTGATGAATTTATTTATAGCATGATACACGGGCATATCATTAACTCAAAACTGAAAATAATGATTAACCCCTTCATGACCCAGCCTATTTTGACCTTAAAGACCTTGCCGTTTTTTGCAATTCTGACCAGTGTCCTTTTATGAGGTAATAACTCAGGAACGCTTCAACGGATCCTAGCGGTTCTGAGACTGTTTTTTCGTGACATATTGGGCTTCATGTTAGTGGTAAATTTAGGTCAATAAATTCTGCGTTTATTTGTGATAAAAACGGAAATTTGGCGAAAATTTTGAAAATTTCGCAATTTTCACATTTTGAATTTTTATTCTGTTAAACCAGAGAGATATGTGACACAAAATAGTTAATAAATAACATTTCCCACATGTTTACTTTACATCAGCACAATTTTGGAAACAAAATTTTTTTTTGTTAGGAAGTTATAAGGGTTAAAATTTGACCAGCGATTTGTCATTTTTACAACGAAATTTACAAAACCATTTTTTTTAGGGACCACCTCACATTTGAAGTCAGTTTGAGGGTTCTATATGGCTGAAAATACCCAAAAGTGACACCATTCTAAAAACTGCACCCCTCAAGGTACTCAAAACCACATTCAAGAAGTTTATTAACCCTTCAGGTGCTTCACAGCAGCAGAAGCAACATGGAAGGAAAAAAATGAACATTTAACTTTTTAGTCACAAAAATTATCTTTTAGCAACAATTTTTTTATTTTCCCAATGGTAAAAGGAGAAACTGAACCACGAAAGTTGTTGTCCAATTTGTCCTGAGTACGCTGATACCTCATATGTGGGGGTAAACCACTGTTTGGGCGCACGGCAGGGCTTGGAAGGGAAGGAGCGCCATTTGGCTTTTTGAATCAAAAATTGGCTCCACTCTTTAGCGGACACCATGTCACGTTTGGAGAGCCCCCGTGTGCCTAAAAATTGGAGCTCCCCCACAATTGACCCCATTTTGGAAACTAGACGCCCCAAGGAACTTATCTAGATGCATAGTGAGCACTTTGAACCCCCAGGTGCTTCACAAATTAATCCGTAAAAATGAAAAAGTACTTTTTTTTCACAAAAAAATTCTTTTAGCCTCAATTTTTTCATTTTCACATGGGCAACAGGATAAAATGGATCCTAAAATGTGTTGGGCAATTTCTCCTGAGTACACCAATACCTCACATGTGGGGGTAAACCACTGTTTGGGCACATGGTAAGGCTCGGAAGGGAAGGAGCGCCATTTGACTTTTTGAATGAAAAATTATTTCCATCGTTAGCGGACACCATGTCGCGTTTGGAGAGCTCCTGTGTGCCTAAACATTGGCGCTCCCCCACAAGTGACCCCATTTTGGAAACTAGACCCCCCAAGGAACTTATTTAGATGCCTAGTGAGCACTTTAAACCCTCAGGTGCTTCACAAATTGATCTGTAAAAATGAAAAAGTACTTTTTTTTCACAAAAAAATTCTTTTCGCCTCAATTTTTTCATTTTCACATGGGCAGTAGGGTAAAATGGATCATAAAATTTGTTGGGCAATTTCTCCCGAGTACGTCGATACCTCATATGTGGGGGTAAACCACTGTTTGGGCACTCGGCAGGGCTCGGAAGGGAAGGCGCGCCATTTGACTTTTTGAATGGAAAATTAGCTCCAATTGTTAGCGGACACCATGTCGCGTTTGGAGAGCCCCTGTGTGCCTAAACATTGGAGCTCCCCCACAAGTGACCCCATTTTGGAAACTAGACCCCCCAAGGAACTTATCTAGATGCATATTGAGCACTTTAAACCCCCAGGTGCTTCACAGAAGTTTATAACGCAGAGCCATGAAAATAAAAAATAATTTTTCTTTCCTCAAAAATGATTTTTTAGCCTGGAATTTCCTATTTTGCCAAGGATAATAGGAGAAATTGGACCCCAAATATTGTTGTCCTGTTTGTCCTGAGTACGCAGATACCCAATATGTGGGGGTAAACCACTGTTTGGGCGCACGGCAGGGCTCAGAAGGGATGGCACGCCATTTGGCTTTTTAAATGGAAAATTAGCTCCAATCATTAGCGGACACCATGTCACGTTTGGAGAGCCCCTGTGTGCCTAAACATTGGAGATCCCCCAGAAATGACACCATTTTGGAAACTAGACCCCCAAAGGAACTAATCTAGATGTGTGGTGAGGACTTTGAACCCCCAAGTGCTTCACAGAAGTTTATAACGCAGAGCCATGAAAAAAAAAAAAAAATTATTTTCTCAAAAATGATCTTTTAGCCTGCAATTTTTTATTTTCCCAAGGGTAACAGGAGAAATTTGACCCCAAAAGTTGTTGTCCAGTTTCTCCTGAGTACGATGATACCCCATATGTGGGGGTAAATCACTGTTTGGGCACATGCCGGGGCTCGGAAGTGAAGTAGTGACGTTTTGAAATGCAGACTTTGATGGAATGCTCTGTGGGCGTCACGTTGCGTTTGCAGAGCCCCTGATGTGGCTTAACAGTAGAAACCCCCCACAAGTGACCCCATTTTGGAAACTAGACCCCCAAAGGAACTTATCTAGATGTGTGGTGAGCACTTTGAACCCCCAAGTGCTTCATAGAAGTTTATAATGCAGAGCCGTGAAAATAATAAATACGTTTTCTTTCCTCAAAAATAATTATTTAGCCCAGAATTTTTTATTTTCCCAAGGGTTACAGGAGAAATTGGACCCCAAAAGTTGTTGTCCAGTTTCTCCTGAGTACGCTGATACCCCATGAGTGGGGGTAAACCACTGTTTGGGCACACGTCGGGGCTCAGAAGGGAAGTAGTGACTTTTGAAATGCAGACTTTGATGGAATGGTCTGCGGGTGTCACGTTGCGTTTGCAGAGCCCCTGGTGTGCCTAAACAGTAGAAACCCCCACAAGTGACCCCATTTTAGAAATTAGACCCCCCAAGGAACTTATCTAGATATGTGGTGAGCACTTTGAACCCCCAAGTGCTTCACAGACGTTTACAACGCAGAGCCGTGAAAATAAAAAATCATTTTTCTTTCCTCAAAAATTATGTTTTAGCAAGCATTTTTTTTGATTCACAAGGGTAACAGGAGAAATTGGACCCCAGTAATTGTTGCGCAGTTTGTCCTGAGTATGCTGGTACCCCATATGTGGGGGTAAACCACTGTTTGGGCACACGTCAGGGCTCGGAAGTGAGGGAGCACCATTTGACTTTTTGAATACGAGATTGGCTGGAATCAATGGTGGCGCCATGTTGCGTTTGGAGACCCCTGATGTGCCTAAACAGTGGTAACCCCTCAATTCTACCTCCAACACTAACCCCAACACACCCCTAACCCTAATCCCAACTGTAGCCATAACCCTAAACACAACCCTAACCGCAACACACCCCTAACCACAACCCTAACCCCAACACACCCCTAACCATAACCACAACCCTAATTCCAACCCTAACCCTAAGGCTATGTGCCCACGTTGCGGATTCGTGTGAGATATTTTCGCACCATTTTTGAAAAATCCGCGGGTAAAAGGCACTGCGTTTTACCTGCGGATTTTCCGCGGATTTCCAGTGTTTTTTGTGCGGATTTCACCTGCGGATTCCTATTGAGGAACAGGTGTAAAACGCTGCGGAATCCGCACAAAGAATTGACATGCTGCGGAAAATACAACGCAGCGTTTCCGCGCGGTATTTTCCGCACCATGGGCACAGCGGATTTGGTTTTTCATATGTTTACATGGTACTGTAAACCTGATTGAACACTGCTGCGGATCCGCAGCCAAATCCGCACCGTGTGCACATAGCCTAATTCTAAAGGTATGTGCACACGCTGCGGAAAACGCTGCGGATCCGCAGCAGTTTCCCATGAGTTTACAGTTCAATGTAAACCTACAGGAAACAAAAATCGCTGTGCCCATGCTGCGGAAAAACTGCACGGAAACGCAGCGGTTTACATTCCGCAGCATGTCACTTCTTTGTGCGGATTCCGCAGCGGTTTTACAACTGCTCAAATAGAAAATCGCAGTTGTAAAACCGCAGTGAAATGCGCAGAAAAACCGCGGTAAATCCGCCATAAATCCGCAGCGGTTTAGCACTGCGGATTTATCAAAGCCGCAGCGGAAAAATCCGCAGAGGACCAGAATACGTGTGCACATACCGAAACCCCTACCCCTAGCCCTAACCCTAACCCTACCCCTAACCCTACCCCTAACCCTAACCCTACCCCTACCCCTAACCCTAACCCTAACCCTATTCTAACATTAGTGGAAAAAAAAAATGTCTTTATTTTTTTATTGTCCCTACCTATGGGGGTGACAAAGGGGGGGGGGTCATTTATTATTTTTTTTATTTTGATCACTGAGATAGATTATATCTCAGTGATCAAAATGCACTTTGGAACGAATCTGCCGGCCGGCAGATTCGGCGGGCGCACTGCGCATGCGCCCGCCATTTTGGAAGATGGCGGCGCCCAGGGAGAAGACGGACGGGACCCCGGCTGGATCGGTAAGTATGACGGGGTGGGGGGGGGATCGGAGCACGGGGGGGGGGAATCGGAGTGCGGGAGGGGTGGAACGGAGCACGGGGGGCGTGGAACGGAGCACGGGGGGGCTGGAATGGAGCACGGGGGGGTGGAACGGAGCACCGGGGGGGGGGGGGGTGGGTGGATCGGAGTGCAGGGGGGGTGATTGGAGCACGGGGGGGTGATTGGAACACGGGGGGAGCGGACAAGAGCACGGGGGGGAGCGGAGCACTGGACGGAGGGGAGCCGGAGCAGTGTACCGGCCAGATCGGAGGGCTGGGGGGGCGATCGGAGGGGTGGGGTGGGGGCACACTAGTATTTCCAGCCATGGCCGATGATATTTCAGCATCGGCCATGGCTGGATTGTAATATTTCACCCGTTATAATAGGTGAAATATTACAAATCGCTCTGATTGGCAGTTTCACTTTCAACAGCCAATCAGAGCGATCGTAGCCACGAGGGGGTGAAGCCACTCCCCCTGGGCTAAACTACCACTCCCCCTGTCCCTGCAGATCGGGTGAAATGGGAGTTAACCCTTTCACCCGATCTGCAGGGACGCGAACTTTCCATGACGCCGCATAGGCGTCATGGGTCGGAATGGCACCGACTTTCATGACGCCTACGTGGCGTCATGGGTCGGGATGGGGTTAAACAACAACCACAAGTCGTATTTCATCACCAGGTATCGGTGTAATCAGCATAATGGCGCCAACCTGACACTGTCTGTAGGTTACTGTGCACAATTCTGCTGACAGGTTCCCTTTAAAGGGGTAATACTTTTTAAAAAAAGCAGTAGGTATACAAGCCCCTCATTGGTGACATCAGTGCCCGCTAACACTGTCGTTGGCATACAGCAGTCCATCTCCGCCATGTAAGACTTTACCTGTCAATCTTTTGCTCTAGGCTCTTCTTAAGTCATGGTGCTGAGGTTGGTCTGAAAAACAAGGAGGGCGAAACCCCCCTGGAGTGTTGCAGCCCCAACTCCCAAGTCTGGACCGCTCTCAAGAATAGGAGTAACTCGTCTGAGAAGCCAAAACTGGAGGAGGTCGTAATGAATAGGTTAGTAGTGGCACCAGGTCCTCCATGGCGTCCATCAGATTTATTTTATTTTTTTGGTATGGAGTCCACATATTTTTATTTTGTTAAAAGGGATATATCCAGGGGCTACGAGAATATCCCGATACCCTGCATCAATGGCGAAGACTTAGAACCGTGCCCCATAAATTACAAATATGTCTCCCAAAACTGCGTCACCTCCCCGCTCAACGTTGACCGAAACATTACCCACCTTCAGGTAAAATGCAGCAGCGCCCTCTATAGACTGAACCCAGCTGTACAGGACAGTTATGAATGATTTTCTTCTCTTCTCAGTACTGTGTGTGCATAGACGACTGTTCCTCTAGTAACTGCATGTGCAGCCAGCTAAGCATGAGGTGTTGGTATGATAAGGTACGTATCTGCGGCATCTGCCCATCATAACCGCTATTAGTGGTTACCTCCAATAATAAAAGGGGAGGGTGGGGGGTGGACTACTGTTTGGTTCGTACAGAAAAGAGTATTTTAAAAGTGGTTTTCCTATCTTTCACAATTTACTGCTTATTAACATTTTCAGCAGTTCTTGAGATATTAGTACTTTTCTTTTGTTTACAATTAGTTGCCTTGGAGATCGACCACCGCTGCTAACCAGCAGAACATGCGCAAGTGCTCACAAGTTATTTCCTGTTAAGCCTGTAAACATTCTTTTGTAGCTGGCCAGGATCACTGTTACTGCCTAATCCCGGTCAGCTTCAGCACACTGCTTAGAAGTGGTTGGTCACCTAGGCAACAAGCTGTAAACAAAAGAGCAGAAAAGTGTTAATATTGTAAGAAAGGCTGTAAATTTCAAAAAGTCGCAAATTGCAAAAGAGTTTATATTTACAGCAACTATTATTTATATCCATCTATGAAGATGGGAATAACCCTTAAAGGCAAAGTTGTCATTTTTTTTAAAAGTGTAGCACCTCGCAGTTATGCTCAGAGAGGTAAGAGGCACAGCTGCTTGCCAGGTATCTTTCATGCCTCCAAATTATTAGGACTGGCATATACAGTACCTACTAGACCTGGTGAGCGAGCGATGTGCGACTTGTCAGGAGCACCTCTAAATTCCTAAAGTATAAGTGATTAACATCCTGTAAGGACACATTTACCAATCGGGTGACTTGAGTTGTGCTACCAAACGTGGTGCTGTGCCGGGTCCGCAATGGAGGAAGAACGGCGTTCGCTGGAGCACCAAGGTCCTGGGCAGCCCTTATAAATTAATAGATAAGACCGTTGCTCTTGAATAGCGATCGGTTGTGACCGTTCACATTGAGTTAGTGGTCCCTAAAATAATGTTTCTCCTCTTTTAGAGTGGACGCCTATTGCCTGAATTCAACATGGTGGAACCACCGCTGATCTTTGAATGTAACCACGCCTGCTCCTGCTGGCGAAACTGTCGCAACAGAGTGGTGCAGAACGGCCTAAAGTGAGTCTCCGTACAGTCTTTATCCCTCCGATTACACATGCACGCTCTCCCGGGTGAGGAGGTATAAGTGGCTGCCATACACCTCTAGCAGCTGCTTATCCTCCACAGGAACATGGAGCAGCCATCTTTAATTGATCGTGTTCCATTCTTCCTCACCCCTGAGGAGTCTGGACCCCTAAACACTGCTTTTGTGGTCACAGTTACCCGTACGCACCTAGAAGGTTTATGTCCCACAGTCTGGATGGTGGCCGTGGCGTCATTTCACCGTAGCTCCACATTGCACGGTGACCCTCTATCGCAGTGTTCCCCAACTCCTGTCCTCAAGAGCCACCAACAGGTCATGTTTTGAGGATTTCCTTAGTATTGCACAGGTGATTGTATGCTTGCCTGTCCTCGTGATGCAATTATCACCTGGGCAATACTAAGGAAATCCTGAAAACAAGACCTGTTGGTGGCTCTTGAGGACCGGAGTTGGGGAACACTGCTCTATAGGATCGTGCAGCCGGCAGCCTTTTACCTATACAGATACATTGGCACATACTGGCCTAAGGAGCACACTTTTGACCTATGTCTTGTAATTGGGGACTATGGAACTGCTGAGGTGTAGTCCTGGTTTCCACAGTCTGCTCTTATCCTGACATACCGGATCCTGCATAGATTGGGCAGGCTGAGCGGGCATTCATCTCTTTGATGTCTATGGCACAGCTGGCACCGTCTATCCTCCCGCTGTTTCTCCAGTCTTTATGAATCTTCACAATCTTTGATCGGGATATATTTGTGCCGAAAAAAAAGGTTCAGGTATGTTAACATTTCCGTAATTGCTTTTTCACTTGTTTCATTCCCACAGGATCAGATTACAGCTGTACCGGACCAAAAATATGGGCTGGGGAGTGCGGACGCTGCAGGAGATCCCCATGGGGACGTTTGTGTGCGAGTAAGTGATTCTTTGTCATACCTTCTCCTCTGTATAGACATTGCCTGCTCAGGAAGTCGTGAGAATATATCTCACCGGACATGTGCCAGGACTGCTCTGTCTGGCGATGCCTGTCCATCATGGTCGTACCTTACGGATGGTGATGGTGTGACTGTCCTGGTTCGCCTCGCTGTGCAATGTTGCACACCAACGTTCTCCACAAGGTGGAGTTTGCGGAGTGTTCTTTCTTCCCATAGCCTGGAGACAAGATTTTCTGCCCTGGTTAAGCACTGAAGGAATTTTCTGTGCAATGGAAAATGCATTTGGAGGGACCAGCCACAAGTCTTATACTACAGGCAGTCAGACGGTGGGACACATCGGTGGCATGGTGCATTAGTGTACCAGCACCAATGGATGCAGCTGCACCCCATGATTAAGAACCTGCTGTTCTAGATATTCTTAATATACTAATTTATTGTATACAAGCAGATTAATATAATTTCTGTAGGGCCACCACTGCCGGCAGCTTGGACCCATGTATATTAGGTCACCTTTGGCCCTATCCTACTGTTACTCTCCAGCTGACAACACAAACATGCTCAGCCCAACCGAGCATGCATATGTAAGGTGGTGTCAGTAGGAATAGCCATCAGCCGAACAAGTGTTCTGCCGACTGCTTCGTAAGGTTTAGGTGTAAAGTTAGCAGCTTCCATGCGTGACCTTCCGGAAGGATATGAACCATGGCACACAAGGCAGCCGGGAGATTTGCCATCTCTTCCAAAGGGCTCTCTTTTTCTTTTCCAGGAGAGTTGGCAAATGTCTTACTTTGGATCAGGACCATTTGTTGCTTGTGGTCTTGGCCACAATGAGGGCACGGAGGACCTTTACTGACATGTGAAAGGGAATTGCATTTCTAGCAGTTGCCTAATATACAGCTATTGTGGATTATAAGAGGGTGACACCAGCAGGTATTAGTGCGGCTCAGACTGTGGGTGGGGGGAGCAGTAATAGGACTTGTCTGTATACACAGCTATTGGGGATTATAGCACGGTGACACCAGCAGGTATTAGTGCGGCTCAGACTGTGGGTGGGGGGAGCAGTAATAGGACTTGTCTGTATACACAGCTATTGGGGATTATAGCACGGTGACACCAGCAGGTATTAGTGCGGCTCAGACTGTGGGTGGGGGGAGCAGTAATAGGACTTGTCTGTATATACAGCTATTTGGGATTATAGGACGGTGACACCAGCAGGTATTAGTGCGGCTCAGACTGTGGGTGGGGGGAGCAGTAATAGGACTTGTCTGTATACACAGCTGTTGGGGATTATAAGAGGGTGACACCAGCAGGTATTAGTGCGGCTCAGACTGTAAGTGGGGGGAGCAGTAATAGGACTTGTCTGTATACACAGCTATTGGGGATTATAAGAGGGTGACACCAGCAGGTATTAGTGCGGCTCAGACTGTAGGTGGGGGGAGCAGTAATAGGACTTGTCTGTATATACAGCTATTGGGGATTATAAGAGGGTGACACCAGCAGGTATTAGTGTGGCTCAGACTGTAGTTGGGGGAGCAGTAATGGGACTTGTCTGTATACACAGCTATTGGGGATTGTAGGACGGTGACACCAGCAGGTATTAGTGCGGCTCAGACTGTAGTTGGGGGGGAGCAGTAATAGGACTTGTTTGTATATACAGCTATTGGGCATTATAAGCGAGTGACACCAGCAGGTATTAGTGCGGCTCAGACTGTAGTTGGGGGAGCAGTAATGGGACTTGTCTGTATACACAGCTATTGGGGATTATAGGACGGTGACACCAGCAGGTATTAGTGTGTCTCAGACTGTAGGTGGGGGGAGCAGTAATAGGACTTGTCTGTATACACAGCTATTGGGGATTATAGGACGGTGACACCAGCAGGTATTAGTGTGTCTCAGACTGTAGTTGGGGGAGCAGTAATGGGACTTGTCTGTATACACAGCCATTAGGAATTATAGGACGGTGACACCAGCAGGTATTAGTGTGTCTCAGACTGTAGGTGGGGGGAGCAGTAATAGGACTTGTCTGTATATACAGCTATTGGGCATTATAAGAGAGTGACACCAGCAGGTATTAGTGCGGCTCAGACTGTAGTTGGGGGAGCAGTAATGGGACTTGTCTGTATACACAGCCATTAGGAATTATAGGACGGTGACACCAGCAGGTATTAGTGTGGCTCAGACTGTAGTTGGGGGAGCAGTAATAGGACTTGTCTGTATACACAGCTATTGGGAATTATAGGACGGTGACACCAGCAGGTATTAGTGTGGCTCAGACTGTAGGTGGGGGAGCAGTAATAGGACTTGTCTGTATATACAGCTATTGGGCATTATAAGAGAGTGACACCAGCAGGTATTAGTGCGGCTCAGACTGTAGTTGGGGGAGCAGTAATGGGACTTGTCTGTATACACAGCTATTAGGAATTATAGGACGGTGACACCAGCAGGTATTAGTGTGGCTCAGACTGTAGTTGGGGGAGCAGTAATAGGACTTGTCTGTATACACAGCTATTGGGAATTATAGGACGGTGACACCAGCAGGTATTAGTGTGGCTCAGACTGTAGGTGGGGGGAGCAGTAATAGGACTTGTCTGTATACACAGCTATTGGGAATTATAGGACGGTGACACCAGCAGGTATTAGTGTGGCTCAGACTGTAGTTGGGGGAGCAGTAATAGGACTTGTCTGTATACACAGCTATTGTGGATTATAAGACGGTGACACCAGCAGGTATTAGTGCGGCTCAGGCTGTAGGTGGGGGAGCAGTAATAGGACTTGTCTGTATACACAGCTATTGGGCATTATAAGAGAGTGACACCAGCAGGTATTAGTGCGGCTCAGACTGTAGTTGGGGGAGCAGTAATGGGACTTGTCTGTATACACAGCTATTAGGAATTATAGGACGGTGACACCAGCAGGTATTAGTGCGGCTCAGACTGTAGGTGGGGGAGCAGTAATAGGACTTGTCTGTATACACAGCTATTGGGAATTATAGGACGGTGACACCAGCAGGTATTAGTGCGGCTCAGACTGTAGGTGGGGGAGCAGTAATAGGACTTGTCTGTATATACAGCTATTGTGGATTATAGGACCGTGACACCAGCAGGTATTAGTGCGGCTCAAACTGTAGTTGGGGGGTAGCAGTAATGGGACTTGTCTGTATACACAGCTATTGGGCATTATAAGAGAGTGACACCAGCAGATATTAGTGCTGCTCAGACTGTGGGTGGGGGGGAGCAGTAATAGGACTTGTCTGTATACACAGCTATTGGGGATTGTAGGACGGTGACACCAGCAGGTATTAGTGCGGCTCAGACTGTAGTTGGGGGGGAGCAGTAATAGGACTTGTCTGTATATACAGCTATTGGGCATTATAAGCGAGTGACACCAGCAGGTATTAGTGCGGCTCAGACTGTAGGTGGGGGAGCAGTAATAGGACTTGTCTGTATATACAGCTATTGGGCATTATAAGCGAGTGACACCAGCAGGTATTAGTGCGGCTCAGACTGTAGTTGGGGGAGCAGTAATAAGACTTGTCTGTATACACAGCTATTGGGAATTATAGGACCGTGACACCAGCAGGTATTAGTGCGGCTCAAACTGTAGTTGGGGGGTAGCAGTAATGGGACTTGTCTGTATACACAGCTATTGGGCATTATAAGAGAGTGACACCAGCAGGTATTAGTGCGGCTCAGACTGTAGGTGGGGGAGCAGTAATAGGACTTGTCTGTATACACAGCTATTGGGGATTATAGGACGGTGACAACAGCAGGTATTAGTGCGGCTCAGACTGTAGGTGGGGGAGCAGTAATAGGACTTGTCTGTATACACAGCTATTGGGCATTATAAGAGAGTGACACCAGCAGGTATTAGTGCGGCTCAGACTGTAGTTGGGGGAGCAGTAATGGGACTTGTCTGTATACACAGCTATTAGGAATTATAGCACGGTGACACCAGCAGGTATTAGTGCGGCTCAGACTGTAGGTGGGGGAGCAGTAATAGGACTTGTCTGTATACACAGCTATTGGGAATTATAGGACGGTGACACCAGCAGGTATTAGTGCGGCTCAGACTGTAGGTGGGGGAGCAGTAATAGGACTTGTCTGTATATACAGCTATTGTGGATTATAGGACGGTGACACCAGCAGGTATTAGTGCGGCTCAGACTGTAGGTGGGGGAGCAGTAATAGGACTTGTCTGTATATACAGCTATTGGGCATTATAAGCGAGTGACACCAGCAGGTATTAGTGCGGCTCAGACTGTAGTTGGGGGAGCAGTAATAAGACTTGTCTGTATACACAGCTATTGGGAATTATAGGACCGTGACACCAGCAGGTATTAGTGCGGCTCAAACTGTAGTTGGGGGGTAGCAGTAATGGGACTTGTCTGTATACACAGCTATTGGGCATTATAAGAGAGTGACACCAGCAGATATTAGTGCTGCTCAGACTGTGGGTGGGGGGGAGCAGTAATAGGACTTGTCTGTATACACAGCTATTGGGGATTATAAGAGGGTGACACCAGCAGGTAGTAGTGCTGCTCAGACTGTAGTTGGGGGGGGAGCAGTAATAGGACTTGTCTGTATACACAGCTATTGGGGATTATAGGACGGTGACACCAGCAGGTAGTAGTGCGGCTCAGACTGTAGTTGGGGGAGCAGTAATGGGACTTGTCTGTATATACAGCTATTGGGCATTATAAGAGGGTGACACCAGCAGGTATTAGTGCTGCTCAGACTGTAGTTGGGGGGGAGCAGTAATAGGACTTGTCTGTATACACAGCTATTGGGGATTATAGGACGGTGACACCAGCAGGTAGTAGTGCGGCTCAGACTGTAGTTGGGGGAGCAGTAATGGGACTTGTCTGTATATACAGCTATTGGGCATTATAAGAGGGTGACACCAGCAGGTATTAGTGCTGCTCAGACTGTAGTTGGGGGGGAGCAGTAATAGGACTTGTCTGTATACACAGCTATTGGGGATTATAGGACGGTGACACCAGCAGGTATTAGTGCTGCTCAGACTGTAGTTGGGGGAGAGCAGTAATAGGACTTGTCTGTATACACAGCTATTGGGAATTATAGGACGGTGACACCAGCAGATATTAGTGCGGCTCAGACTGTAGTTTGGGGGGAGCAGTAATAGGACTTGTCTGTATATACAGCTATTGGGCATTATAGGACCGTGACACCAGCAGGTATTAGTGCGGCTCAAACTGTAGTTGGGGGGGTAGCAGTAATGGGACTTGTCTGTATACACAGCTATTGGGAATTATAGGACGGTGACACCAGCAGGTATTAGTGCGGCTCAGACTGTAGTTGGGGGAGCAGTAATAAGACTTGTCTGTATACACAGCTATTGGGAATTATAGGACCGTGACACCAGCAGGTAGTAGTGCGGCTCAGACTGTAGTTGGGGGAGCAGTAATAGGACTTGTCTGTATATACAGCTATTGGGCATTATAGGACCGTGACACCAGCAGGTATTAGTGCGGCTCAAACTGTAGTTGGGGGGGAGCAGTAATGGGACTTGTCTGTATACACAGCTATTGGGCATTATAAGAGAGTGACACCAGCAGATATTAGTGCTGCTCAGACTGTGGGTGGGGGGGAGCAGTAATAGGACTTGTCTGTATACACAGCTATTGGGGATTATAAGAGGGTGACACCAGCAGGTAGTAGTGCTGCTCAGACTGTAGTTGGGGGGGGGAGCAGTAATAGGACTTGTCTGTATACACAGCTATTGGGGATTATAGGACGGTGACACCAGCAGGTAGTAGTGCGGCTCAGACTGTAGTTGGGGGAGCAGTAATGGGACTTGTCTGTATATACAGCTATTGGGCATTATAAGAGGGTGACACCAGCAGGTATTAGTGCTGCTCAGACTGTAGTTGGGGGGGAGCAGTAATAGGACTTGTCTGTATACACAGCTATTGGGGATTATAGGACGGTGACACCAGCAGGTAGTAGTGCGGCTCAGACTGTAGTTGGGGGAGCAGTAATGGGACTTGTCTGTATATACAGCTATTGGGCATTATAAGAGGGTGACACCAGCAGGTATTAGTGCTGCTCAGACTGTAGTTGGGGGGGAGCAGTAATAGGACTTGTCTGTATACACAGCTATTGGGGATTATAGGACAGTGACACCAGCAGGTAGTAGTGCTGCTCGGACTGTAGTTGGGGGGGAGCAGTAATAGGACTTGTCTGTATATACAGCTATTGGGGATTATAGCACGATGACACCAGCAGGTAGTAGTGCTGCTCAGACTGTGGGTGGGGGGAGCAGTAATAGGACTTGTCTGTATACACAGCTATTAGGGATTATAAGAGGGTGACACCAGCAGGTAGTAGTGCGGCTCAGACTGTAGTTGGGGGAGCAGTAATAGGACTTGTCTGTATAAACAGGTATTGGGAATTATAGGACGGTGACACAAGCAGGTAGTAGTGCGGCTCAGACTGTAGTTGGGGGAGCAGTAATAAGACTTGTCTGTATATACAGCTATTGGGAATTATAGGACGGTGACACCAGCAGGTATTAGTGTGGCTCAGACTGTAGTTGGGGGAGAGCAGTAATAGGACTTGTCTGTATACACAGCTATTGGGAATTATAGGACGGTGACACCAGCAGATATTAGTGCGGCTCAGACTGTAGTTTGGGGGGAGCAGTAATAGGACTTGTCTGTATATACAGCTATTGGGCATTATAAGAGGGTGACACCAGCAGGTATTAGTGCTGCTCAGACTGTGGGTGGGGGGAGCAGTAATAGGACTTGTCTGTATACACAGCTATTGGGGATTATAAGAGGGTGACACCAGCAGGTAGTAGTGCGGCTCAGACTGTAGTTGGGGGAGCAGTATTAAGACTTGTCTGTATACACAGCTATTGGGGATTATAAGAGGGTGACACCAGCAGGTAGTAGTGCGGTTCAGACTGTAGTTGGGGGAGCAATAATGGGACTTGTCTGTATACACAGCTATTGGGGATTATAGGACGGTGACACCAGCAGGTAGTAGTGCGGCTCAGACTGTAGTTGGGGGGAGCAGTAATAGAACTTGTCTGATGGGCGGCAGTTTTCGTGTGGAGGCGCCATCCTGTAGTATCACATTGTGTTTTCACTGTCTACTTTTTTGATTATCATTCTTGCCAGGTACGTTGGAGAGTTAATTTCAGACACAGAGGCGGATGTACGTGATGACGACACCTATTTGTTTGATCTGGATAATAAGGTGAGTTTCCGAGCGGTATAGCACCTTGTAATAGGACATAAATCTCGGGTGGTGCAGGTGAAGCTCTCTTGTGACACCCGAGGAGAGCGATCATCACCAATCAGGCCATGATTGAGTCAACCATTTCCAGGAAGTTTTGGTATTTGCACAAAGCCTAACACACAGGCGTCTACATTCTGGGAACTGTCCGAGCATGCCGGAGACCGGCGGGTGCTGTGCAAATGTTCTCTGACCGCTCTCAACCAACCACTTTAATTGTGCGCCATTGGCATCGGCCGTCCATTAAAGATCATTATGAATGTGCCCAGAAGGCACGGCCAAATCCTTTAATGCATCTTTCCGCTTCGGGACCCGACGTGGCTGAAATTAGCAGTGGTAATTAAAGTTGGCTTGTACAGTTGTTCGCTGCTGAGAAGAAAGGAGACCCCCTCCTCTTCCTCCGCTCGTCTCTCTGCTCCCCAGGACATAAGGAAAGCACACGGCTCCTCCTCACACAGCGCTGGCCTCATTTGTTCTACTTTTTATTTCATTTCTGATGGCACAGTTTTGGCTGCTTCCTCACCCTCGGTTCCTCAGAAAATCCTCGGTGGCTGCGCTTTTGCATAAGTAGCGCCGGGTGGGCAGTATAAGTGCTCACGAAAAATTATCATCTACCTTCCTTAATAGAAAAGGAAATATCGGTGTCTGGCAGATCCATTTGTTACGCTGCTATGCCATCAGCAAGTTAAAGATGTTGCTGCTAACTTTTGCATTGGACAGCAAGTGTGGGTGATGACGTTGTGCTGCACAAATCCATCGTGGGCAGCCATCGTGCATTGGATGGCGAGAGTGGGTGATGACGTTGTGCTGCACATATCCATCGTGGGCCGCCATCGTGCATTGGATGGTGAGAGTGGGTGATGACATTTTGCTGCACATATCCATTGTGGGCAGCTGTCGTACATTGGATGGCGAGAGTGGTTGAGGACATTGCACTGCACATATCCATCGTGGGCAGCTGTCGTACATTGGATGGCGAGAGTGGTTGATGACATTGCACTGCACATATCCATCGTGGGCAGCCATCGTGTATTGGATGATGAGTGTGGGTTATGACGTTGCTCTACACATATCCATCGTGGGCAGCCATCGTGCAATGAATGGTGAGAGTGGGTGATGACATTGCGCTGCACGTATCCATCGTGGGCAGCCATCGTGCATTAGACGGTGAGAGTGGGTGATGACGTTGCTCTACACATATCCATCGTGGGCAGCCATTGTGCATTGGATGGTGAGAGTTGGTGATGACATTGCGCTGCACATATCCATCGTGGGCAGTTATTGTACATTGGATGGCGAGAGTGGGTGATGACACTGCACTGCATATATCCATCGTGGGCAGCCATCGTGCATTGGATGGCGAGAGTGGGTGATGACATAGCGCTGCACATATCCATTGTGGGTAGCTGTCGTACATTGGACGGCGAGAGTGGGTGATGACGTCGCACTGCACATATCCATCGTGGGCAGCCATTGTACATTGGATGGCGAGAGTGGGTGATGACGTTGCGCTGCACATATCCATCGTGGGTAGCTATCGTGCATTGGATGGTGAGAGTGGGTGATGACGTTCCTCTACACATATCCATCGTGGGCGGCCATTGTGCATTGGATGGTGAGTGTAGCTGATGACGTTTTGCTGAACATAGCCATCGTGGGTAGCTATTGTGCATTGGATGGCGAGAGTGAATGATGACATTGCGCTGCACATCTCCATTGTGGGCGGCCATCGTGCATTGGATGGTGAGAGTGGGAGATGACGTTCCTCTACACATATCCATCGTGGGCGGCCATTGTGCATTGGATGGCGAGTGTAGCTGATGACATTTCGCTGCACATATCCATTGTGGGCAGCTGTCGTGCACATGTCCTATTCCGATGCAGGAGTGCGCATCGCTGGACAGACCCTTTAATGGTTGCTGCTTATGTACAATGTGCTCTGTTGTCTCATTGCTCTTGTTAGAAGCCAATAACAAGTACCAGAGCCTGCACCTTATTACAGAACAGGGCACATCGGGCTAACTGCGATCGGCGCTGGCACGGAGTAGTGCACCAGACTAGATAAATCGACCCCATCATCTCAATCATTGTGTATTGGGCTAAAGCTGGGGGAAGTAATGGTGAATCGTTGATGCTCGGAGTCTGGGTGGACAGCAGTGGCAGGGTGCCAGCCCAGCTAAAGTAATTTGGTGCCATGTGTCTGATCGCATGCGCTGATATCTGTCACTGATAATCTGATCTCTGTAAAGCATATAAAGACTGTAATGGGGCAAAGAACTCATCAGTTAGGCATAAGGTCCACCAGTCCTCGTCCTCCGCAGCAGCCTGTCTGTGCCGGCTCTGTCTGTACTAACAGTGTCTTGTGTTACAGGACGGAGAGGTTTATTGCATTGACGCCCGATTCTACGGCAACATCAGCCGCTTCATCAACCACCTCTGCGAGCCCAACCTGATGCCCGTCCGGGTGTTCATGTCCCATCAGGACCTGCGGTTCCCCCGCATTGCTTTATTCAGCAGTAGACCCATCCATGCAGGAGAACAAATTGGGTAAGTAAGGCAAAAAAAAAACATGGCTGCTTTTTTCTAGAGCGAGAGCAAGTGTGCCACCCCTGCCTACTAGTTGTGTCTGACATTGCAGCGACAGAAGTCATGCAGTACTGCACACAACCTGTGGATAAGTCTGACGCTGCTTTCTATTCTTCCCTTTATAGGAAATCCTATTTAAGGGGTACGGACAACTTGAAAAAAAGCATATTTTATTACTTAAATACATGTGTTTTAAAATAAATATTTTTTCAGTTGAGCTTCAGTAAAACTTGTGCACCGTTCATCTTTTACAGCCTGGTTGTTTTTTTGCACTTGGCTGTCCGCAGCCTGCAGTCATAAATCGATTCCTAGGATTTCAGAAAGGACAGATAAGAATTAGGAGCTCCCTGAGAGAAGTGCACTGATGGCTCCTCAGTTATCTCATTCAGCAGTGTGCAGGGAAACAGGGAGCCTGTAAGAGTGGAATGGTGCAAGATTTGTGGTAGTAGGTACGGCTCAGTGGAAAGCCTAAATGTCTCGTCCTTCAGGTCAGGATGGGGGATGTCGTCACATCAAACATGTGGCATCGATGTCCAGAAGACGTCTTGAAACCTGACGCCGCTCTCCTCACACCTTTTATGTTTTCTCTTGCAGTTTTGACTACGGTGATCGATTCTGGGACATTAAGGGCAAGCTCTTCAGCTGTCGCTGTGGCTCCCCCAAATGCAAGCACCCTACGATCAAAGTTGCCCCCCACTGCCAGCCAGCAACCCCTACAGAAGCACCACAAGAGAACGGCCTACCAGACACCTCCACCGCACACAGCCTTTGCTGAGAAGACATGGACACCATTATGTTTCCTTTTTTTGTTTTTGCTCCCCTTTCTTCACCATCATTTTTCTGTGTGAAACCGTAGAAGGAGCCAGAGTCCCCGACGTGGTCCCTAAAGACAGATACCCCCCCCCCCCTTTTCCTCCCCCCTGTTCTTTAAATCAAGCTGGATGTAATTTACTTCGACCGCGTCCATCAGGCTGAAGAAGAGGAGACGTCTCATGGACTCCTTCACTTGTTTTATAACATTCACAGACTAAGGTGAACCCTTTTCGTGCCGGAGAGTGGCTTTGGCAGACAAAGGGGGTACCAAGTGAAAAGTATTTTTTACCCCCTTCAGGGGAAAACCTTTTGTGTTACCCCTCTGTCACTCAAGTCGAGCATATGTCGTGCCACCACGGGCCACGTAACATCGACCAGTAGAAAAAAAAACACAGATTCATCTTAAACGAAGCAGAGTGCAAATATGTACACACCCACAAGATCCAGGGTAGGCGCCATCGTCCCAACATATGGGAAGGGTCATGTATTCAAAGGGGACTTGTATCTTTAATTTGTGCTCTGAAATGCCAGTAAGGGGATTGCCTGGGATTAGTTTTTTTTCTTTTTCAGACACTGCACCTCTCCTGTTTTCAGGCTGTGTTTGGTATTGCAGGTAAGTCAGATATAAGTAAATACTAGACCCAGCCTATGGATGAGAAAGGAGCAGCTTCTGGGACAAGAAAAACAAAATACCGAAAAATGCGTTTATGACATGTCAGACTGGACACTGGATTGTAAGGAGCTGATCAGTGGCGACATGCCTGACACATGACAACATGGAGCAGACAGAGTGCCGCAGCGAAATTGTGACCCGCTAAAATGTGCGGCTTTAAGGGCACAGAGACAGTGGAGACTCGGGGTGTCGGAGGGTTTGTGTGAGATAATTGTTTCTTAAGACCATGTTCCCACCTAGCAGAAATGTCGCGTTCGTCTTTTCTTGTGTGTGCAGAGGAATCCACTGTGTTAAACCGTTCATGCAAAGTGGATGCGATTTCATGAAAACATCTGCCCACTCTGCAAGACTTATGGAGAGTCTAAAAAAAAGGCGCGTAATAAACACTGTGGTTTTATTTGCAGAATTCCAACTTTTCCGTTCTTTTAAAAAAAAAAAAAGGGAAAACGCAGAAAAAATCTAGTAACATTATTTGCTGAAAAATGCATTTGTGGGAACATGGCCTAAGGGATTTTTTCTTTCTGGACATTGCGCCACTCAGCTCCACAGGTTGTGTTTGGTATTGCAGCTCCATTTACCCTTAGCAGCATTTACCAACAAGTCGCATGAAGGGTGATAGATGTGATTGGGGATAAAGAAGGAGGGATGACTACCGGGGGCCCCACTGATAATAAGAACAGGGGTCTCGAAGTTCCCTGTGTGAATGGAGCCATAGTGCACGTGTGAACACTGCTCAGTCACTGTCCGATTCTCCCATAGACTCATATGTGGGCACACAATACCGCTTAATTTGCACAGAAGACCCTTTACCAGCGCTGGACCCCAGTGATCATAAATTCGTCGCCTACTCTGAGAATAGGTGATTGTGTTGTTTATTGGGAACGGGGCTGAGCCACAATAACAGACTCGACCTGTATACAAGAAAGAAGCCTTTTTATTAAAAAAAAAAAAACCATCTAATCTCGGACAGTCCCTTTAAACCGTCCCCCAAACCTTCATCTGGTCCTGGGTGCCCATGACGTTACATCATCTGTACTCTGCCCGCTCTTCTCCCCGTCTCTGAGGCTGTAGGGCTGGTGGATCTGGCACACAGTCGGCATTCTCTCTTTTTTTGGAAGGGTTTCACATGCCAAGGAATAGATGCCAGTCAGTGTGTTAAGTGGCATCCTGCAGTTCTTAAAGGGTTAAGTGTGCACATTTTCTACATGCATTAGCAATGAGTCTCCCCCGCCGCCTTGGAGATTTTTTATTTTTCATTTGTACTGGTCATAGACTGTAAGGTCCTAACGTGGTGGCAGCAGCAGATCCCGACCTAGCGGACCCGCCGGAATAAAAATAAAAACAGACACTGAGCATTACCGATTTCTACCAGTAGCAAGTGGAACGTCTTGTGTTTTCCATGCCATAAATTCCTCCATGATCTTTTTACTAGAAGAAGAAAAAATAAAAGTTTGGAAGTTCCAGAAATTAAGAAAAAATAATAATAAAAAAGGTGCTGATACCCCCTGCCCCGATTTATATACTGAACAGACCCCTCCTGTCAACTGTACCATACGGAATTCTGATTTTAGGATTAATTACCAGAAGCAGACCTTTTTTTAAAGAAAAATAAAAATAAAAAAATGTTAGCAGAACCGTAGTGTGAATACAATTCTTTTTGTATTTTGGTTTTTTTTTTTTTGTGTTTTTGTTTTTTCCTTTTAAATAAATAATAAAAAAAAACACCAAACCTGCCGTTTATGGTGGATTTCAATTTGTCATTTATTTTTTAAAATTGTCATTAGTGCAGCTACCGGGTTTTTTTGTTTGTTTTTTTTTCCCTGTTTGATCATGATTTGTAAGTGCCCCATTCCCATCCGATCATTGCCAACATTCAGTCTTCGTTTTCCTGTTTTGTTTTCAGTAAAACAATAAAATGCTTTAATCTGAGCGTGGATGTTATCTCTTCCAGGATCGCTAAGTGGGATGCGGCTGATTTTCAGGGAGATGTTTTTTTTTTTTTCCCATCTTCACAGTTAGGTGTGCGGCTCATTAGGATTTAAAGTCTCAGTTGGATTATCACTTTGGCAAGGGTTAAAGTAGTTGTCCAGGATTATAAAAACATTTTTTTCTGAAAGAAATCATCCATGTTTTTCTAATTTAGGACAACCCCTTTAATTAGTCTCATAGCTACAGCAGGCCTGCTATGGGAAATGTTGGCATTCTGTGATATTGGGATATAGGGAATCCAAATCCCTTGACCTAACCGCGTAGGTGCTTTGAGCAAGGACGACTTTGGCATTTAAGGGGGTTAAACAAACGATTGGAGTTGCAGTAGGATGTTTTCTGTGTACTAAATCTGGCACCCGCTGCTGTTGGCGCAGGCGCCGCTTGGGTCACAAGGCTGCCAGTTTGCACCAAGCAAATATAGGAACGCTGCTGGCAAAACCAATATACTGTGTAATGCCAAGTACTGGCCTCAGGGGGGCAGAGCGTGACACGGGAGTACTTGGCGTCATGCCAGGCTCTGTACTAGGCACTGACTGCACCTTGTGAGAGAAGCCCTTACTGTGTATAATTATTTTTTTTTACTGGATCTGTCGTGTTAGAGCCGCAGTGGGGGGCGCTGTTGCATTGATGTCTATGGAAATCATGTGCCTTCAACAGTGGTGAAAAGCAGTACTGCAAGCAGCTAAGGTGCACTTTGAGATGCAGAATTGCATTGTACATTTTGAAATCCAACAGCCTGACCTTTCTCCTTCACCCGGTATCTCCCATCAGGTAAAAGGCAGGACACCACCCACCCACCCCCCCCCCCCCACCGGTACACAACAGCTGGTCAGTCAATGCTGGCGCCTGTGTGTGGGCAGCTTTACAAGCCTCCGTGATCCGACGGTTTTTCCTTAATTTTATGGAGGGTGGGGTTGATACCTTACAGGATAACTGTTCACACCAAGTCCCTCCGCTCGGTGCAGCATGGTGCGGCCAATCATTTACACTTTCCCACCGGCTTGTTTTCCCTCTATCTCCACCTCCCTTTTCTTTGATTGACAGCTCTGGCATCATAGAGTCAGACATGGGTGGACATAGCTTGAAACCAATCCGGTGGGAAGGTGTATGTAAAAGCTTGGCCACGCCGTGACGCACCGACCACCTTTACTTGGTTATAGCTATTATTCTGTGTGGACAGAGTGCCTTTTAAAGGGGTTGTCCAAGATTAGAAAAAAACGATTGGTTTCTTCCGGAAACAGTGCTACCCTGGCCCATTGGTCGTATCCGGTATTGCAGCTGAGGTTCGTTAGTGTGAATGGGGCTGAGCAGCAATACTGTACAAGACATTTAACATGAAGTCCCAGAGAGGGGTCATTTAACATTTCTACCTTTGGAACTCGAAATTTCTGGGACTTCTAGTGTTAGGGCTTCCCTTACTCCTGAAAAATCACTCCACAGCGCCGGCCACTAGGTGTCGCCTTTCTGCCTGCCGTTATGTGTAATCCATTTCACAGCAGAGAGTGCCAAATCGTATTACCGGAAATGGAGGCTTCCTCTCCTCCTGCTCTTCTGTCTGTCAAACTACATACAGCAGGTGCCATTGGACAATGGCAAGAGCAATGTGGGCTGTGAAGTGAGAGAAATGAAGTTCCTGCACCTATCGTGCTGGCAGAATACTAATACTAATGAAGAACTGTAAGTTGAGAGCATGGAAATTGGGAGAAGAATTTGAGATATATGAGCCAAAACAGTTTTACCTTGTTGGCAGGAATGGAGCCAGCCAGGTCACGTTTTTCCACAGATTTTCCGTGAGTGGCCTGGGCTATCACCCAAGGACTAATCTAAGACTGGCCCGTGTTGCCTGCGCTGGTAGTAGCGCAGTATAGATAGTAAGCCCCCGCTTTCTGTTGATTCGGGTAAGGATCTCTAGTGATTTTGCTTGGAATTAATCAGATGCCAATGTATCAGTGCTGCCCGGACTGTTACGGAAGCCCTGTGGCACAAATAGGGGCTCCATGATCATCTACAGGCATCCTGACCAGGGGGCGCCCTCTGTATTATGCAGTCGACCTGGGACCACCAGGATCGGAGTGACTCTAATCCTGCCTAACTCTCGCATTTTGGAGATTTAGAGACCCCTGATTTGGACGCGGAGAATAACTAAAAAAAATCTGGGCACAATAATGTGGAAGGAAGCGATGGAGGCTGCGCGGCGGATGTTTTATCGGCCTGTAAGTCACCGAGGATTCGCCGCGCGTCTCCGTCCTGTTTGTATCTTTCCTGTGACCCACTAAAAGGTTTCAGTAGCTGCAGAGCTAAAAGCTTTTCCAAAGTATTTGCAAGAACGTGTCCCCAGGGCGCTGTTCCTGCCGTCTGCGTGGAATCCGGTATTGTCTGTAGGTATGTAGTGCACAGATTATCCTATTAAATACACAAGTCGATGAAATCCACTGATCGGACATATAGGGTCTATGGCGACGTAGCCGTTCGGCCAGCAGAAGGCTCTGACCACATAAAACTGAAATGTGACCATCCGACATGGTAAGCGCTATCGATTCCCACTGCTCACATCCTCTGCCCTGAGCCTGATGGCTCCTCTGTCAATATCAATTACTGGAAGGGCCCCGTATACATATAGGAGGGCTGTAATATCGCTGCCAAGAGCGCCAATCTGGAGGCTGTGCCATCTGTCTCAGCTGTGGGGTAGTTCTAGTGGCCATGACAAATGGCACTGGGGCATTACCAATTCACTCCGTAGGGCTGCTGCATCGCTCTGGCCACCACTATGGGCATTGCTCTGGCCATCGCTATGGGCAACATAATGGGCACCACTCTGCGCGCCGCTCTGGGCATCTCTCTAGGAACCGCTATGGGCACCACTATGGGAATAGCTCTTGGCAAGGCTATGAGCATCACTGTTAAGCATCGCTATGGGCACCGCTCTGGGCATTTCTCTGGGAACCGCTATGGGCACGACTATGGGAATTGCTCTTGGCGTTGCTATGAGAATCACTCTAAGCATCGCTATGGGCACCATTCTGGGCATCTCTCTGGGAACCGCTATGGGCCTTGTTTATGCCGGTTTCATTTTTTACTCCTATCTTCAATGGAGGTGGAAGCAGAGTTAGATTTCCTTAATCCCATATTTACAAATATTTGAATGCCCTGCTCAGGACCACCCCTTTAAAAGTCCATGGCCTTTTATAAGATGGACTTTGCATCAACCCCACCTTTTTATGCTTCGGATGAGACATGTTGGCAGGTGGCCTTTTGGTGTCGGAACCTCACTGGCCTTAATGCAAATTCTCCAACAGTGCCCCCAACTATCACGGTGTTGAGCAGCACCGATCTTTTCATATGAGCCAAAAGAACCCCCCCACTAGGCTCCAGGGCCCATTACAGTCACGTCCCGCTTGGCACCTTACAACTATGCCCATCTCAATCAGTAGAGATGACTGTAACCCAAAACCAGGGCCCCGGCCAGCGAAAACTCATGGCTGTTAGGTCCAGGACAGGTTCAGAGTCAGTTGTCAGGCAAACTCTGACAGTGCCGTGGAGATTGAGCTGTTACAATGTAGGAACCTTCCTGTCCCCACTCTCTCATTTCTGGGGGCTTCTTGGACATGCTTAGCCCCTGCTCACTCCTCCTTGACGTCTCCTATTATCCAGCATTACTAAAGGATTTCATCCTTATTTCCTATAGTGAGACGGCCATGACTAAATGGTGTGTAAATAGCCATCATCATCATCCAGGCTTCATAATCCCCCCACAGCGGCCCCCCGCCTGGAGGTACATGGCAATAATGTAGATTACCGGACTGGAACACAACATGACGAAAAATCACCCGAGTGGGAAGGAAGCGTCCGCGGCGCAGATCCATAGCTGATCTCTCATCAGGTCATACATAAAGATTACGGAGGATCTGCCGCTATCCGGACACGTCTGCTTTAGTAAAGAATTGAATTACTATTGATATAACAATTCTAGGGTTTTCTAAAATGAAATTGTGCAGTTCCTCTGATGTTCCTCTTGGAAATTCTCAATTAGGTGTTACCAGTGGGGGGCGTGCCTCTACACAGTCGGACGGGGTCCAATCAGTGCTGCCAGGATCAGATGGGATACGCCCACGTGATGAGAGGAATGGTGATACCTAGTTGTCAATTTATCTATAAACTACCAGGAGGAATAATGGAGGAACAGCACAATGCATTGTCCTAAGATGATCCAGAATTGTCATTTCATGGGGATCGCATGTATTTACTATATCAAGCAAGCGAGGACAGACTATAGGTCTTGAAATAGTAACTTTTTTTTCTTTTAACAGCTTGTTGCCTTGGAGACCGACCACCGCTGTTAGACAGCAGAACACAGTGCTTACAAGCTCTTTTCTATTGAGCCTGTAAGCGTTGTACTGAAGCTGGCCTGGAGCATTGGAGCGACCTGTTACCTCCTGATCACCTCTGTGCAGTGCTTACAACCAGCGGTGGTCGGTCTCCTAGGGAATGAGCTGTAAACAAAAGAAAAGTGTTAATTTCTCAAGAACGGCTGCAAATTTTAATAAGCAGTAAATTGCAAAAGTGCTTGTTTTTAGAAGTACTGTCCAATGATATGCATCTGTGAAGATGGGAATAGCCCCTTTAAATCCGGCATTGGGACCTGGTAGGTGCCAAACGATATTTACAATTCGGGTATAATTAGATACTGGAACAATGGGAATGGATACAAATCAGAAAATGCCCCTTTCTTTAGGCTGGTGTAATGGGAGACAAACTACAGGGCGATGTATGAGTTTCTGGAGGGGTTTTCGTGTACCCATGTTACATGCACCCACGTGGCACGTACTCGGAGGGTCTGATGGGATTCCGCATGTGCTTCTTCCCCGGGGTGGTTGTGCTCCTTACACCAAAGGTATAAACCCTCAGTTTCTGCAGGCCCCCCACATCTGAGAGCAAGAAGGGGTCACGATAAACGAAAAAGACCCCATTAAGGAGAACACCATTTCACCAGGCTACAATTATCCTTGAAATGATGCAGAAATTGGGCAGTTCCTGCATAATGGACATTCAATCTAAATACTCCAAAGGGGGTTACACAAAGCAGACGACCATGCGTGACCCTAGAGAGGAATGAAAGGGTTAAAGGAGAGCTTTCCTTTTCCTCCTGGGAACAGGATTTGGGTTGAGGCTCCTGTACATCCTCTGCTGACTGGTAGATGCTTCCCCATAGTGCCCGGATCAGAGACACTTCTCCCCGTCCTGCCAAAATGCCAAAAACACTGATCCGACCCTCTCGCTGGAAAGAAATGAAGTGCTCCGTGGAGTATGGTGAGTGTCCCGCCACATGGGATGATGGGGGTCTTACTTTACTATCTGTAGCTGAGAGTAATGGGGGGCAAAGTAAATGGGGATTTATTGAGCCCCATAAAAATCAATACAAAATCTGATATGGGTTTTGCATCGGCGCCCAGGAGCTTGATGCTACGTCTTCACATTAACCCAATGATTGCTAAGAAAACCAATGGAGAGCCAGGACAATACCATGGCCATAGACAATCTGTACCCTGAAACCTCACTAGACCACTGATAGAACATGCATAGGGCTCACAATTATGGATGAGTGGACCCATGGATGTTTGGGTTTGAACTTTAGCCCAAAGCTCTAATTGGGTACCAGAAATGTACCCGAACTTGAAGCTGAACCCCATAAAAGTAAATGGGGACACAAACTTTGGTGCTGTATAATGGTCATAGTAAGGGCTAAGGGCCTGCAAAAGTCTCATTCTCTCTCTTTACAGTTCGGGTTTGCACATCTCTACTCATAATGTTCAGCAAGAAAGTTTAGAAAGCGAATTCCCCATGTCACTGCAAACAGACACAGAGCAATGATAAAATTCTGACTTCTCTTAGGCGCCACTAGGTGGAGCTCACTGCATACATACTTTCAATAGGAGCTGTAAATGGAGCGCCCCCAAGCCCCTTCGCTACTCAGTGGGGGATGTCACGGTGGCGGACTCGGCGTGGCCCTCGGGAGGTCCGTTGATGTTGTGGGGGAAAGGTCTTTAAAGGGATAATGTTCGTGACGCCACCTGTGGTATTCGGTCAGGGTGACCAACGCTACTTAGGGGTCCGCTGGGGTGATGTTATGGCAGCTAGATGGTATACCTTCCCACAGGTGAAGTGTATCCCCAGGGCTTCCCAGAGTGTAGATGGTTGATGGTGTAAGGCGCAGTGAATAACGAGGACACAAGGTTGCAGTCTCTTTACCTTTACTGAAGGCTTCAGCATCCACAGTCCAGGGCAGGCAGAGTCCGGCCGGTCTGAAGGCAAATCCAGAGTCCCCTTATCCAGGTGGAAATCAATAGCCCTCCTCTAGCGCCTGGGCGTTGTAGTACCTCCCTGCTGAGCAACTCGGTAAGATCCTCACAACTATCGTAAGTGTTAAGCCTCTTTCTCTCTATCCCCCTGAAGGATAGGACAAACCCGTATGACTGGTGGCCTGAGGCTTTTTATAGGGACCCGAGAGACGCCCCGGCCCCCACAAGTTGCCACCCTGCCTCCTGGGTATATGGTCGGGCAGTCAATGTGGAATCAACTGTCCTGCCAGTCTCTGAAGTAATGGCATAGAGATCCTTACTCCCTCGGTGTTCTGGCTACCGGTACTGCGCTTCAGAAGGAGGCAGCCTGCTTCTAGCTGGTCTTCCTCTGATATTCCTCTCCTTTTGCTATGACTTTGTTGCTCACTCACTGCAACACAATTCCTGTCAAAGTCTCTTTCTTGGGATGCTGCCGCATGGGATGCAGGCGCAGCTCCGTGTACCCTCGCCTTCCGCAGGCCGCAGTCTGGAGCTGGCTGGAACTCACTCCAACCAGCCTCTGCCAAACTCGGTCAGGACTCACTGACTATCTCCTACTCCCTCCAGTCAGCTTCTGTCTAACTTCCTAACCAACCCACCAGTTTTACCTAAGTGTGAGGAGTGCCCCAATAGATAGCAGCATGGCTCCCCCTGGTGGACTGGAGTGGGAAGTGTGTTTTGTGGTTGTGATACCTGGACAGAAGATCTCCTTCATTGCCTTCAGACGTAACATCACTCCCCCCTGGTGGAAGAATAACATTACTGCAACGACCAGGACTCTGGGACGCTGCATAAACATCTGCATGCAGTAATCTCCCCCTAGTGGTGGGAGAAGGCAATCAGAATCTGATCATTTAACTTTGTGTTTGTGTTAAAATCTCCAATATACAGGAGATAACACAGGAGCCACCATTCACAATAGGTGATGTCACAGTTCACCTCCTCCTGTATAATGACCGATAACACCTCTATGTACAGTAGATAATGCAGGATTCATCATTCACAATAGACAATGTCACAGCTCACCTCCTCCTGTACAATGACTGATAACACCTCTATATATACAGTAGATAACACAGGATCCGCCATTCACAATAGGTTATGTCACAGCTCTCCTCCTCCTGTACAATGACTGATATCACCTCTATATACGGTAGATAACGCAGGATCCACCATTCACAATAGGCGATGTCACAGCTCACCTCCTCCTCCTGTACAATGACTGATAACACCTCTATATACAGTAGATAACACAGGATCCACCATTCACAATAGGTGATGTCACAGCTCACCTCCTCCTCCTGTACAATGACTGATAACACCTCTATATACAGTAGATAGCACAGGATCCACCATTCACAATAGGTGATGTCACAGCTCACTTCCTCCTCCTGTACAATGACTGATAACACCTCTATATACAGTAGATAACACAGGATCCACTATTCACAATAGGTGATGTCACAGCTCACCTCCTCCTCCTGTACAATGATAGATAACACCTCTATATACAGCAGATAACACAGCATCCACCATTCACAATAGGTGATGTCACAGCTCACCTCCTCCTCCTGTACAATGACTGATAACACCTCTATATACAGTAGATAACACAGGATCCACCATTCACAATAGGTGATGTCACAGCTCATCTTTTCTTACTCTTCCATCTGCAGGCTCCATGTACTGAAAACAGAATTAAAAATATATATCAGAAATAAATATATACACAGGTGCATCTCACAAAATTAGAATATCATCAACAAGTTAATTTATTTAAGTTCTATACAAAAAGTGAAACTCATATAGAGTCATTACACACAGAATGATCTATTTCAAGTGTTTATTTTTGTTAATGTTCATAATTGTGGTTTACAGGCAATGAAAACCGAAAAGTCATTATCTCAGTGAATTAAAATACTTTATAACACCAGCTTGAAAAAAATGATTTTAAAATCCAAAATGTTGGCCTACTGAAATGTATGTTCAGTATTTGGTTGGGGCTCTTTTTGCATCAATTACTGCATCAATGCGGCGTGGCATGGAGGCGATCAGCCTGTGGCACTGCTGAGGGGTTATGGAAGCCCAGGTTGCTTTGATAGCAGCCTTCAGCTCGTCTGCATTGTTGGGTCTGGTGTCTCTCATCTTCCTCTTGACAATACTCCATAGATTCTCTATGGGGTTAAGGTCAGGCAAGTTTGCTGCCAATGAAGCACAGTGATACTGTTGTTTGTAAACCAGGTATTGGTACTTTTGGCAGTGTGGACAGGTGCCAAGTCCTGCTGGAGAATGAAATTTCCATCTCCAAAAAACTTTGTCGGCAGAGGGAAGCATGAAGTGCTCTAAAATTTCCTGGTAGACGGCTGCGCTGACTTTGGTCTTGATAAAACACAGTGGACCTACACCAGCAGATGACATGGCTCCCCAAATCATCACTGATTGTGGAAACTTCACACTAGACCTCCAGCAGCTTTGATTGTGGCCTCTCCACTCTTCCTCCAGACTCTGGGACCTTGATTTCCAAGGTCAAGTGTGAAGTGTCCACAATCAGTGATGGTTTGGGGAGCCATGTCATCTGCTGGTATAGGTCCACTGTGTTTTATCAGGACCAAAGTCAGCGCAGCCGTCTACCAGGAAATTTTAGAGCACTTCATGCTTCCCTCTGCCGACAAAGTTTTTTAAGATGGAAATTTCATTCTCCAGCAGGACTTGGTACTTTTGGCAGTGTGGACAGGTGCCAATACCTGGTTTACAAACAACAGTATCACTGTGCTTGATTGGCAGCAAACTCGCCTGACCTTAACCCCATAGAGAATCTATAGGGTATTGTCAAGAGGAAGATGAGAGACACCAGACCCAACAATGCAGACGAGCTGAAGGCTGCTATCAAAGCAACCTGGGCTTCCATAACCCCTCAGCAGCGCCACAGGCTGATCGCCTCCATGCCACGCCGCATTGATGCAGTAATTGATGCAAAAGGAGCCCCGACCAAGTATTGAGTGCGTTTACTGAACATACATTTCAGTAGACCAACATTTTGGATGTTAAAATCATTTTTTCAATCTGGTGTTATAAAATATTCTAATTTACTGAGATAATGACTTTTGTGTTTTTATTGGCTGTAAGCCATAATCCTCAACATTAACAGAAATAAACACTTGAAATAGATCACTCTGTGTGTAATGACTCTATATATAATATATGAGTTTCACTTTTTGTGTTGAAGAACTGAAATAAATGAACTTTTTGATGATATTCTGATTTTGTGAGACGCACCTGTGTATAAAGCACACTATACTTATCACTATTTGGTTTTAATTTGTAAAGTAAATGTAGGTGATGGCACATGTATGTTCCCGGTAATACGTGGTATATGGGGCATTACGCTGGGGTTGTTGTATATGTGACCCTATACAGGGCCATCAGTCGGTGCGTGGAATGATTACTTATTGATACATTACTACCCACAATACAAGAGGAAGCCGGCCACATCCAGCATTTCCCTAGTAAATGAACCATATGTAAACCTAAAGCTTTCACTTTCTTGATGCCTTTCAACATGATTAAAGATTTAAAGTGAATTTCCAGACTACTGCAAAAAATTCAGCTTTCACACATGGTAGTTTCAAGCTTCCATGCCCTTAAAGGGATCCTGTCCGCACGCTTTTTCATATGACGGTAGCAGTATTTGTGTGCGGGCACTTGTCTCCTAATAAAATGACAGCTTTTTTTGTAGAGATCTGATGTGCCAGTCATGGGAAATCTACTGTCAACAGCAAATGCAAATCAGGCTGGAAGTGCATTGGGGGCGTGTCCATGCATCAGAACTATATTGACACACCCCCATTGCACTTACTGCCTGATTTGCATAGGATGTTTACATTCAATTTATTATTATTATTATTATTATTATTTATTGTTATAGCGCCATTTATTCCATGGCGCTTTACATGTGAGAATTTCTCACGACTGGCACATCAGATAGTTTGGACGGGTGGGCAAGTGCATTTAAAGTCATGATATAAAAATGTGAAAGGTCCCCGTCAATATCGCTCACCTAAGCAATGCAATCTTAGGATCTCCAAGCTTTTTTCTGCCACCTTTGGCTCCTGCAGGGAGTGACCCTCATGAATTGCCCGTATTCAGTGAAGTGCTCCCTCTGCTGGTGGTATATGGTAGTGTGTAGCAACCACTGGTCATTAGTCTGGGTTTAGATGCTTCTATGAAGATCCAGCTTGCAATCTATTAGGATAGTTACAAACTATTTTTTCTGATGGGATGTGAATAATGATGCTTTTAAGCCATTGAATTGATATTATGAACCCAGAAAGTCTAAGGCCGGTTTCACACTCAGCGTATGAAAATACGGTCCGTTTTTTACGGCCATAATACGCTGAAAAGTCCCCAAAATAGTGGTCCGTAGCTCCTCCGTAGGCAGGGTGTGTCAGCGTTTTTTGCGCATGGCATCCTCTGTATGTAATCCGTATGGCATCCGTGCTGCGTGGTTTTCTCGCAGGCTTGCAAAACCGACATACGGCTATACAAGGGATCCATGTATCAATAAAAACAAACATATATACTGTGTCTATATATATATATATATATATATATATATGTCAGTAGACACATATATGTATATATATTATTACTTCATACAGCGCTAGTTAGCTTTAAAGCCGGTAATTCAATTACCGGCTTTTGCTTTCTCCTTCCTAAACCCGACATGATATGAGACATGGTTTACATACAGTAAACCATGTCATATCCCCCCTTTTTTTGCATATTCCACACTACTAATGTTAGTAGTGTGTATATGCAAAATTTGGCCGTTCTAGCTATTAAATTAAAGGGTTAAATGGCGGAAAAAATTGGCGTGGGCTCCCGCACAATTTTCTCCGCCAGAGTAGTAAAGCCAGTGACTGAGGGCAGATATTAATAGACTGGAGAGGGTCCATGGTTATTGGCCCCCCCCTGGCTAAAAACATCTGCCCCCAGCCACCCCAGAAAAGGCACATCTGGAAGATGCGCCTATTCTGGCACATGGCCACTCTCTTCCCATTCTCGTGTAGCGGTGGGATATGGGGTAATGAAGGGTTAATGTCACCTTGCTATTGTAAGGTGACATTAACCCCTATCTGACCTCGGACGGGATAGTACGTCCGAGGTCAGATCCCCTGCTTTGATGCAGGGCTCCGCGGTGAGCCCGCACCAAAGCCGGGACATGTCAGCTGTTTTGAACAGCTGACATGTGCCCGTAATAGGCGCGGGCAGAATCGCAATCTGCCCGCACCTATTAACTAGTTAAATGCCGCTGTCAAACGCAGACTGCGGCATTTAACTACCGCATCCGGCTGGGCGGCCGGAAATGACGTCATCGCCGACCCCCGTCACATGATCGGGGGTCGGCGATGCGTCTCCATTGTAACCATAGAGGTCCTTGAGACCTCTATGGTTACTGATGACCGGTGGCTGTGAGCGCCACCCTGTGGTCGGCACTCACAGCACACCTCCATTTCTGCTACATAGCAGCGATCAGCAGATCGCTGCTATGTAGCAGAGCCGATCGCGTTGTGCCTGCTTCTAGCCTCCCATGGAGGCTATTGAAGCATGGCAAAAGTAAAAAAAAAAAGTTGAAAAAAATGTTAAAAAAAAAAAAAAAAATATAAAAGTTTAAATCACCCCCCTTTCGCCCCAATCAAAATAAATCAATAAAAAAAATATAAAATCTACGCATATTTGGTATCGCCGCGCTCAGAATCGCTCGATCTATCAACTAAAAAAAAGCATTAACCTGATCGCTAAACAGCGTAGCGGGAAAAAAATTCAAAACGCCAGAATTACGTTTGTTTGGTCCCCGCGACATTGCATTAAAATGCAATAACGGGCGATCAAAAGAACGTATCTGCACCGAAATGCTATCATTAAAAACGTAATCTCGGCACGCAAAAAATAAGCCCTCAACCGACCCCAGATCACGAATAATGGAGACGCTACGGGTATCGGAAAATGGCGCAATATATTTATTTTTATTTTTTTAGCAAAGTTTGGAATTTTTTTTCACCACTTAGATAAAAAATAACCTAGACATATTTGGTGTCTATGAACTCGTACTGACCTGCAGAATCATAATGGCAGGTCAGTTTTAGCATTTAGTGAACCTAGCAAAAAAGCCAAACAAAAAACAAGTGTGGGATTGCACTTTTTTTGCAATTTCACCGCACTTGGAATTTTTTTCCCGTTTTCTAGTACACGACATGCTAAAACCAATGATGTCGTTCAAAAGTACAACTCGTCCCGCAAAAAATAAGCCCTCACATGGCCAAATTGACGGAAAAATAAAAAAGTTATCGCTCTGGGAAGGAGGGGAGTGAAAAACGAACACGGAAAAACGAAAAATCCCAAGGTCATGAAGGGGTTAAGCCAAATTAATAATGGAGAGGCGTCAATTATGACACCTATCCATTATTAATCCAATACTAGTAAAGGGTTAAAAAAAACACACACACATTATTAAAAATTATTTTAATGAAATAAAAACAAAGGTTGTTGTAATAATTTATTCTACGCTCAATCCAATCACTGAAGACCCTCGATCTGTACCAAAAAAAACAATATATATATCCATACCTTCCGAAGATCTGTAAAATCCAAGGATGTAAATCCATCTGAAGGGGTTAAAATATTTTGCAGCAAGGAGTTCTGCTAATGCAGCGCAGCTCCTTGCTGCAAAACCCCGGAGAATGAAGGTGAAGTAGGTCAATGACCTATATTTACCTGCATTTGCGGTGAGGCGCCCTCTGCTGGCTGTTCCTAGATCGTGGGAACTATCCTAGAAAGCTCCCAGGCTCGAGTTCATAAGAGGCGCCCTATGCTGGTTGTCCTCATATGAACTCGAGCCTGGAAGCTTTCTAGGAAAGTTCCCACGATCTAGGGACAACCAGCGGAGGGCGCCTCACCGCAAATGAAGGTAAATATAGGTCATTGACCTATTTTACCTTCATTCTCCGGGGTTTTGCAGCAAGGAGCTGCGCTGCATTAGCAGAACTCCTTGCTGCAAAATATTTTAACCCCTTCAGATGGATTTACATCGTTGGACTTTACAGATCTTCGGAAGGTATGGATATTGTCGTTTTTTGGTTTTTTTTGGTACAGATCGAGGGTCTTCAATGATTGGATTGAGCGTAGAATAAATTATTACAACAACCTTTGTTTTTATTTCATTAAAATAATTTTTAATAATGTGTGTGTGTTTTTTTTAACCCTTTACCAGTATTGGATTAATAATGGATAGGTGTCATAATTGACGCCTCTCCATTATTAATTTGGCTTAATGTCACCTTACAATAGCAAGGTGACATTAACCCTTCATTACCCCATATCCGACCGCTACACGGGAATGGGAAGAGAGTGGCCAAGTGCCAGAATAGGCGCATCTTACAGATGTGCCTTTTCTGGGGTGGCTGGGGGCAGATGTTTTTAGCCAGAGGGGGGACAATAACCGTGGACCCTCTCCAGGCTATTAATATCTGCCCTCAGTCACTGGCTTTACTACTCTGGCGGAGAAAATTGTGCGGGAGCCCACGCCAATTTTTTCCGCCATTTAACCCTTTAATTTAATAGCTAGAGCGGCCAAATTTTGCATATACACACTACTAACATTAGTAGTGTGGAATATGCAAAAAAAGGGGGGATATGACATGGTTTACTGTATGTAAACCATGTCTCATATCATGTCGGGTTTAGGAAGGAGATAGCAAAAGCCGGTAATTGAATTACCGGCTTTAAAGCTATCTAGCGCTGTATGAAGTAATAATATATATACATATATGTGTCTCATTGACATATATATATACCTATTCTATGTGTACACATTTATTCTACCTATTCTACTGTAAGCTGTCAGTGTGATTTTACTGTACACCGCACTGAATTACCGGCTTTTCTATCTAACACCGCTGCGTATTCCTCGCAAGTCACACTGCTGGTCCGTGTGTAATCCGTATTTTTGGGGCTTCCATAGACTTTCATTGACGTTTTATTTGCGCAATACGGTGACAAACGCAGCATGCTGCAATTTTCTACGGCCGTAGAAAGCCGTATAATACTGATCAGTAAAATACGGCAGATAGGAGCAGGGGCATAGAGAATAATTGTGCCGTATGTTATGCGAGTTTTACGGACGTAGTTTCTGCGCTCTTACGTCCGTAAAACCCGCTAGTGTGAGGCCGGCCTTAAGGTACAAGTTAAGCTGACTTCTCCATATGCCTTTAAATCTAGAACACAGAGACAAATGATACAAAATCATGGTATATACTCATCCTGGCAGAAGTAACGTACAAATTACACCGCCATAATAAGACCACCTGGTGGTCATCTGTGGTACTGCAGCCTCCTATACCTATCAGGCGATACATGAGGTTGGGCAGCCAGACACCGGACGTTTGGGGTTTTATAGGTAAAGCACATTAAAATGTACACTAAGGGTTAATCCGTATACCCGTCATCAAAAAGTATTGACTATAATAAAATGAATGAGACTGAGACTAATGACTAATTGAGTCGTCTGGATGCAGCGACTGTATCGGGGGACAGTCACATTCATCATAAAGGTAATTATTAGAATTTATGCTTTAATTACTTCTGCTGTGAGAGATGGATTATTAATGCCGGATTCAACTGATTTAATTGCATGGAAAAAATTAAATGTTTGACTTCAACAAGAACTTCCCAAAAACTGCAGGAAAGTAACAAAGGCAGAATGTCCGACGTGCAGTCAGGTAGGCATATGATGGACACGGGCGACCAACAACATGGCGGCTACTGCCGGCGACACAGGCGCTGCTCAGCTCTCCCTATGAAGGAGGTTGTCAGAGAAGCTCTGTCTCCTGAGCCAACCAACAACCGACACGCTTCAAGAGCTTCTTCAGCATCTGCAGAACATCATCATACAAAATGAGCTGCTGCAGGACGACAGAGTACACTACTCAGCTGCTGCAGAACGTCCTAATACACTGCTCAGCTGCTGCAGAATCTCCTACGGCTTTGCGCACACGATGCAGAATTTGTGCGGATCCGCAGCGGATTTTTCCGTGCAGAAACGCTGCAGATCTGCACAGTGATTTACAGCACAATGTAAATCAATTGGGGGAAAAAAGGATGTGCAGATGGTGCGGAAAAATCCACATGAAAATCGCTGTGGATCAAAAGAAGTAGCACGCTACTTCTTTTGTGCGGAACTGCAGCGTTTCTGACCCCTTCCATAATAGAAATCCGCAGGGGTAAAAAACGCAGAAAATCCGCACAAAATCCGCATCAATTCCACAACAAAAGCGCACAAAATCCGCGGCAAATCCGCACCTGCGTTTTCTGTCGGGAGATGCGGATTTTGTGCAGAAAATTCTGCACCCCAATCCGCAACGTGTGCACATAGCCTAATACACTGCTCAGCTGATGCAGGATCCCAGAATATACTACTCAGCTGCTGCAGAACCTCCTAATATACTGCTCTGCTGCTGCTGCAGAACCTCCTAATACACTGCTCTGCTGCGCAGAATCTCCTAATACACTGCTCAGCTGCTGCAGGACCCCAGAATACACTACTCAGCTGCTGCAGAACCTCCTAATACACTGCTCAGCTCCTGCAGAACCTCCTAGTACACTGCTCAGCTGCTGCAGAACCTCCTAGTACTCTGCTCAAGTACTACAGAACATCCTAATACACTGCTCAGCTGCTGCATAACCTCCTAATACACTGCTCAGCTGTTGCAGGACCTCCTAGTACACTGCTCAGCTGCTGCAGAACCTCCTAGTACACTGCTCAGCTGCTGCAGAACCTCCTAGCACACTGCTCAGCTACTGCAGAGCCTCCTAGTACACTGCTCAGCTGCTGCAGAACCTCCTAGTACACTGTACAGCTGCTGCAGAACCTCCTAGTGCACTACTAAGCTGCAGTAGGAGCCCAGAATACACTGCTCAGCTGCTGCAGAACCTCCTATTACACTACTCAGCTGCTGCAGAATCTCATAATTCACAACTTGTTTATAGATACAACTGGAATAATAATAAACGCAATAGGGTCTTATCCGGATAAAAAAGGAAGGAGTAAAGCGGCATGTCCTCTCCAGGGGGGCTGAGACAGTCACAACTCCTCTCTAAGGGTAAGTTCACACAGGGCGTTTTTGCTGCTTTTTTTTCTGCTGCTTTTTTTTCTGCAGAAAAACCTGATCATCTTGTCAGGAAAGAAGCTGCGTCAAAAATCGCAGGTTTAGGTGCGTTTTTGGTGCGTTTTTTTTTCTCTTTGTCCAGGCTAATGTCCTTGGATTTTCAGC